>NC_064627.1:301226005-302555291 GCF_023864275.1 Schistocerca cancellata
ACGGGTTACTTAAGCACTTAATTTTTTGTGGCCTTACAAAATGCTCAATAAAAATACCAGATATTCCACCTTAAACTTCAATATTTCTAGAGTTTATAAAAAAAATAGGACCAAAAAATGTTAGTATTTACTATAAAAAATATTTTTCAGGGTTTACCAAGTACCCCATCTTCACCTATAGTGAGGGAAAGATGAGGTATGCAGGTGGGGGCAAGATGGGTTACCTCAATACTGTATAAGGCAAAGGTTATTAAATGATTCAATGAACACAGGTTTACAAATTTATCATCATCATCATCATTTATTGCCTTATCGGGCCTTTAAGGCCTACAGCAAGAAGAACAAAAGGAAAAGTAAAGACAAAAAGACTTACAAAAGTACTCTATACAGTAGTAAAAGTTACATATGTACATTACGGCTTAAAGAAGAAACGAAAAAATAAACAGGGCATTCAATCAAAGGTTTAAAAGGCAAGAGGGATACATTACAGAAACAAAAAACAAAAAAAAAAAAAAACACACACGCAGTGTCTGTCAATTACACGAGAGGAGGGAGCTGTTGCAGATGGCAGTCCATCTCATCCGGTCGTTGGCGTCCTCCTCCACGGCTGCTGGTTCCACTTCTTTCAGGATCGTTGTTATCCTATCCTTCCATCGAGTTCTTGGGCGTCCTCTAGGGCGTTTTCCTGTGGGTTGAGAGTGGAGGACTCTGTTTGGAAGGGATCCGTCTGCCCGTAGGATGTGGCCAAACCATTGGAGTCTCTTCTGTGCCAATATTCGTCCAATGTGTGGCTTTCCATACCGCTGGTATAAATCTTCTTTTTTTCTTCGTTCCCATTTACCTTCCATGGCATTGTAGATGGGTCCATATATCTTCCGAAGTACCTTCCTTTCAAATGCACATATTGCTTCTTCTGCTGTTGCTGATGTTGCCCAAGTTTCACAGCCGTATAAAAGTACTGGTCTCACCAGTGTCGTGTATAGGTGGATCTTGTTCTTCTGCGATATCAGCCGAGATCTGAAAAGATTGTTCAGGCTAAAGAACATGCGATTAGCATTTGTTATACGTTGCTGTACTTCTTTCGTTACTTCACTTCTATTTGTTAGTATGGAGCCCAGGTACTTGAACTCTTCAACTCGTTCGAAGGTATGCCTGTCGACATCAATGGAAGGAGGGTCTATCAACATTGAATGTAAATGGAAATGGACCCAAGTGTAACCTCCCCGCACAAATAGTCGTAAGTAAGTGAGTGAGTGAATGATGATAAAAATGTGCCAGAATGTTGTTAACGTCCCTAGAAAATGAACGAACGAAGATTGATGAGAAACGCGCGATAATATGATGAATGGAAATAATGAACCATGAACATCTCAACAGACATAATTGAAAACCCGATAAACGTTGTAAGGGCAGCGCTGGCTGACCTTCGGCCCTGTGTATTCTGAAACGTCCCCCTTTGAACAACAATGTATACAAAACTGTGCTTAAACTGACACACAATATTTTGAGCGCAACGCAATCTGAATTTATAAAAGATTTATTTTAATATCTAATGAAAATGCATTAGGTAAACATTATATGAGGTTAAAGTTCGGTAACTATTAACTTTAAAATATTAACTTAAAACATTAACTTTAATTACTAAAGATAACTCCAATAACTAAATACAAATCATCTTTCTAACATTGTATTATGAAGAAATTATATAAATAGGCTACTAACTTAAAAAAGTAATTGTAACATTAACTTCAATACCTAAAACACTGTATGATTAAAAAGTTATATTAGTTACTCAAAATATTAACTTGAATATGCCTAACTAAAATAATTCTTGTTAATGGAGGATAAAGATGTTCAATCATTTTTACTTTAATCGCTAGCAGATTTAGTTTATTGTTATTCAGTTATCATCATCTTTATGTAAGCAAAATTCACAGACATGATGTACCTCGACATCCTCATCCTCTTCTCCCGCACGTGAACAGAGAGCCCGCTTTTTACAAGAGACGCATGACACCCATGCTTCTGTTGACTGCGAGTTGAAATAGCCACAATACAGGCACGCAGTGCCATCTTCTTCTGATGTGCTTTCTTCTTCATTTTCCCCTTTTTTATCTTCTTTGCCAAGTTTGTCATTGGTTTTTTATTTTTCCCACTTTTTCCTTTACAAGCAAAGAGAGATTTTTTAACATTCTTCTCAGGTGCACTCTTTCCTTCTTGTTCCTTCTTTTTGCCAGGCTTAACTTTACTTGCACTCCCCAGAACTTTCTTTTGTAAGGGGACTAATAACAACAACAGTTTTTTCTTTTATGTGGCCTGTTTTACAAATGTTTTTCTTTCCGACATGAGGGATTGATACAATTTGTACAGGTGAAACATCAAATGACCTTAATTGATTGGTGTTGTTCTCAGACACCTGCTTGTTTGTAGTGTGGTAATTGGGGTTATTATCATTACAAAATGAGCACCCAGGGCTTAGGCCTACAGCAAGTGCATCTTGCTCTTTAGGACTGGCTTGGTTGACAGGACTATCGCTTGTCTCTGGCATAACCTGCTTATGTGAGCCAATTGAAGCCTCTCCTTGGTCATTATTGACAGTAACGTTAGTGGCCTCACTTGTAGCTAAAGGAGTGTCTGTAGTGAGAGAGAAGATGTTTGGTTCGAAAGGGCAAATTCCTGTTTTTTTGAAACCGTTTATGGCAGTCTACATTGTTATGGCTCTGAGAAAAGTTTTGCCCAAAATCTTTGCAATCTGAAACATGGTAATAACTTTACCAGGATTTGATCTTAGCCAGTTGGTTAGCTCTTGATCACAGTACATGCTGAGAGGCTTCATGAATGAAACATCTAGCGGCTGAAGCCTGTGGGTACAATGGGGTGGAAAGCAGAGGATGACCACACCATTATCCTTTGCTCTATCAATTATAGTCAGGCTCTGCATATGGGTTGAGTGTCCATCCAACAATAACAACATGGGTTTCTCTTCGGTTGCTTTAGAAAACTCAATGAATTTGTAGAACCATTTCTCAAAAAGTCTTTCATCCCAATTATAAATTAAATCTGCTGTAAATTTGTGCTGGTCGTATTGTTCCCCCAATAAACCCAAGAATTTGGATACATTAACTTTGTTAAAAGCCATCACTCTAGCTGCGGAGGTTTGCTCAAGTTTTCTAAATGATAAACATGCGTTTCTTTGCAAAAATCCCCTAAGCCAATCCTTTCTGGCTGATATTTGGCCTGGTTAAAATTATGTTGCTTGTTATTTCTCACAGCTAACTGGAATGCCAGCCACTTTACATAATTACCAGTCAAATCAAACAAACGGCTTTCCATATTCTTTATGTAAATAACTAATTCTTGTTTTTCTTCAGGACTAACTACACATTTGTAAGGTCCCAGTTGATCCTTTACAACAAAAGATTCACTTTTTCACCTTCATTAGAATCTGATTTGAACTTTTTTTACCTTACATTCAAGAGTTGTTTGAGGCACCTGAAATGCCGTTGCTGCTGGATAATAACCCATTCGGCTGTTGACTACTTCAGTGACAGCATTTTTCATAGCTTCTTCACTCCATGAATCCCTCTCTGTTTTCCATTTATATGTCAGAGACGTTTTCTGGAAATAAAAAATATAATTAGATTTCTTGCATTACGTGTTATGTCATGTGGGGCACCCCATCTTGCCCTCCCACTACTTTCCCCGTCTTGCCCCCAGGGACCATTTTTAGGTTAGGTTAATATTATAGCATAATGGATATTTTCTGTTATTTATTGGATGCATTAATTTAGTGCTAAAAAGCGCTTTTTTCAGTGATAATACTTCAGACTACGAGAAACAATTACTTCTCTTACCGTTTCACGTCTGAAAACGACGAAAAACTACATCAGCACAGACGAAAACACGTTTTGATGTATACACTCCGAATAGTTTGCTCAAAATGGATGCCAGCACTGTCAGGCACTCGCATAGCAACAGCCTACTAATTTAACTATTCGCCGCTAGGTTGCGACATCTGCCGTGGCAGCACTTACAAAAACCCCGTCTTGCCCTGCCCCCCCATTTTGCCCCGCTCTTCACTATCCAATGCGGTACAAAAAACACAATTGGTACTCTACACTAGCTTGCACATTATGCTACATAGAATAATTCCATTCTGTACGTTTGACGTTCAGGGTTATCTTCACAGAGCCAGAGCATACATGTATAAGAAACATTCACTTTAGAGGAGACCACCATGCATTTGTAAACACTTCGCCACTTGCTGGATCGTACTGCGCTGGACCCAACGCGCAACACCTGCGTCCGCATTTGCCGAAGAGGCGTGTACACTAGCTATTAGGTCGTGCACATCCATGGATAGAGTGCTATAAACTTGTTCCTTTAAGTGTCCCCACAAATGTAAATCTAATGGAGTGAGGTCCGGGGAACATGGAGACCGGAGTATTGGAGCTCCACGACCGATCCATTTCCTTGGAAATGCTCCATTTAAATAGTTACGCACGTTCATTCCAAAATGTGTTGGTGTACTATCATGCTGAAACTATAGTCGTCGCCGAACACCATCTGGAACGTCCTCTAATGCGTGAAGCAAAGTATTACAAAGAAACGTAAGATACAGGACGCATTCAAATTGTCTGGCAATAGATAAGGGCCCAAAAGCACTTCTCCAACGCTTCTACACCAAAGGTTAATGGCAAAGCGTGCCTGGGTTGCGTTCTGACCAGTAATGGCTGTTGTGAAGGTTGAAAATACCTTCACCAGCGAAGCGAGGTTTGTCAGTCCATATGCCATATTTATAAAATATTGGTTATCTTCCACCTGGTGCAAAATCCATTCAAAAAACTGTTCTCTTCGATTGCGGTCTTCTGACTGCTGGTGTTGAGTTGACGTGTAATGATGTGGATGCAGTTCATGGTCGTGCAACACTTCAACAAACAATCTTTGAGATATCGGGAACTGCCTTGCAGTATCACGGGTACGTCACCGAACTGACTGGTGAATTGTTTAAACAACCCCATGCTCTGTTTGTAGAGTACCTTACGTCTAGACTTTGGACGACCTATGTCCATTACTTGTGGACGAAGATTGCCTGTTTCTAGATGGCATTGTTCTGGGCGACGAAAAACGTTCTTATTGGGATGGCGCCTTTGGGGGTACCATGCAGCATTCACACGAGTAGCAACAGAAGCTTGATTATAAGATGAACCCTGCACTAAAAACATTGTGTACTTCTCTGGGAGGCCACCATTCATGACATGGCAGGACAAGTTATGGTTGTGCACTGCGCAGTTAGTAGACACATGTATGCCATTTAATGCATCCTACTGTCATGTGACAAAATGATGGCTTGCTTATAAACGACGAGAACTAGGGACAGGCGTCTAAAAAACGAAAAAGGAACCTGACGAATTTTCGAAAAAAATGTTCCCACTTCCTTGTGTTAGTTGTTTTTTTCTTCTGCGTCTAACAGACTCCCTGCAAACACGTCACATAATTTACTACCTGATGTTTTCTGCATCGTCGTAGTTGCACCCCGAAGTCGACTACATCTCTCAGTACAGACTATCCGTTTTGCGTCCACGTGTCCACACTTCAACGTCTGGTCTGCTGCCCAGGGGAAAATAAACTTTAATGGTTGTTTGTGTCACGCGTAGTTAGAGGTGCTAAAAAATCTAAAAATATACTATTCGTAATAGCTATTACTTATTAGTCTGTAAATCAAATTATTTCTGATGTCATATTGTTCAGTTCACTGTCCTGACAGCAAAAATTCAGAGAAATTGGATGATTTATTCAGGAAAAGAAGTATAACAAATTGAGCATGTTAATAACGTTTCTGTCCACGTGTGGCCCCTATGCAAGCAGCTATTCGGCTTGGTACTGACTGACAGAGATCTTGGATGTTCTGCTGAGGTACATCATGCCAAATTCTGTCCAACTGGAGCGACAGATCGCCAAAATCCCGAGCTGGTTGGACTTCCCTGACCCTAATACACTAAACATCTCAACTGGGGAGAGATCCGGCGACCTTGCTGGCCAAGGTAGGTTTGGGGAAGCACGAAGACAAGCAGCAGGCGGGCATTATCTCACTGAAATGTAAGCCCAGGATGGCTTGCCACGAAGGGCAACAAAACGGGACGTAGAATATCGTCGACTTACTGCTGTGCTGTAAGGGTGCTACAGTTGACAACCAAAGGGGTGCTACTTGAAATGAAGTGGTACCTGAGACCGTCACTCCTGGTTGTTGAGCCATAAGGCGGCCGACTGTCAGACTGGTATCCTACTCCTGTTCAGGGCGTCTCCAGACTCGTCTTCGGCCGCAAATCTCATGAGCTTGAGTAGATTTGTCTTCAGTGATGAGTCCCACTTCCAACTGAGCCACGATAACAAACGAAGACGTGTCTGGAGACGCCGCAGACAGCAGTGGGTTACTCTGGCACCCAGCTCAACAACCAGGAGTGATGGTTTGGGTGCCATTTCTTTTCATAGCAGCGCCCCTTTTGTTGTCATCCACCGCATCTTTACAGCACAGAGGTACCTCTGCGATGTTTTACGTCCCGTTTTGTTGCCGTTCATGGCAAGGCATCCTGGGCTTATATTTCAGCAAGAAAGCATTTCACCATCATTTCCGCAGAGTGTTTCTACTACTTGTGTTCGTGCTTTCCAAATCCTTTCCTGGCCAGCAATGTCGCCCGATGTCTCCCCAATTGAGAATTATGGGCAGTGTCCTCCAACTACACTACTGGCCATTAAAACTGCTACACCACGAAGATGACGTGCTACAGATGCGAAATTTAACCGACAAGAAGAAGATGCTGTGATATGCAAATGATTATCTTTTCAGAGCATTCGCACAAGGTTGGCACCGGTGGCGACACCTACAACGTGCTGACATGAGGAAAGTTTCCAACCGATTTCTCATACACAAACAGCAGCTGACCGGTGTTGCCTGGTGAAACATTGTTGTGATGCCTCTTGTAAGGAGGAGATATACGTACCATCACGTTTCCGACTTTGATAAAGGTCGGACTGTAGCCTATCGCGATTGCGGTTTATCGTATCACGACATTGCTGCTCGCGTTGGTCGAGATCCAATGGCTGTTAGCAGAATATGGAATCGGTGGGTTCAGGAGAGTAATACGGAATGCCGTGCTGGACCCCAACGGCCTCGCATCACTAGCAGTCGAGATAACAGGCATCTTATCCACATGGCTGTAACGGATCGTGCAGCCACGTCTCGATCCCTGAATCAACAGATGGGGACGTTTGCAAGACAACAACCATCTGCACGAACAGTTCGACGACGTTTGCAGCACCAAAGCTCTGTTTGACGATCAGCTCGGAGACCATGGCTACGGATACCCTTGACGCTGCATCACAGACAGAAGTGCCTGCGATGGTGTACTCAACGACGAACCTGGGTGCACGAATGGCAAAACGAAATTTTTTCGGATGAATCCAGTTTCTGTTTACAGCATCGTGATGGTCGCATCCGTGTTTGGTGAAATCGCGGTGAACGCACATTGGAAGTGTGTATTCGTCATCGCCATACTGGCGTATCACCCGGCGTGATGGTGTGGGGTGCCATTGGTTACACGTCTCGGTCACCTCTTGTTCGCACTGACGGCACTGTGAACAGTGGACATTACATTTAAGATGTGTTACGATCCCTGCAAAAAAAACTACATTTGAGCAGGATAATGCACGACCGAACGTTGCAGATCCTGTACGGGCCTTTCTGGATACAGAAAATGTTCGACTGCTGCCCTGGCCAGCACATACTCCAGGTCTCACTAATTGAAAACGTCTGGTCAATGGTGGCCGAGCAACTGGCTCGTCCCAATACGCCAGTGACTACTCTTGTTGAACTGTGGTATCGTGTTGAAGCTGCATGGGCAGCCATACCTGTACACGCCATCCAAGCTCTGTTTGACTCATTGCGTAGGCATATCAAGGCCGTTATTACGGCCAGAGGTGGTTGTTCTGGGTACTGATTTCTCAGGATCTATTCACCCAAATTGCGTGAAAATGTAATCACATGTCGGTTCTATTATAATACATTTGTTCAATGAATACCCATTTATCATCTGCATTTCTTCTTGGTGTAGCAAATTTAATGGTCAGTAATGTATCTCTGGATTTTGATGATTCAACGCGCTAATTGGACAGAGTTTGGCATGATATCCCTCAGGAGGGCGTCCAACAATTCTATTAATAAACACCAAACCGAGCAACTGCTTATATAAGGGTGACAGGTAGACCAATGCGTTATTGACTTGCTCAATTTGTGAAGCTCTTTATCTTGAATACATCATACAATTTTCTGAAATTACATCAGGTATTTTTACAATTATTTCATCCATATCCGTAGCGAATTTCGTCCTGCAGTTTCTTCCTATTCCTCAGGTAACGCGATTCTGCCAGTAACTGATTGTCGTTTAGTTCAAATGCCTCTGAGCACTATGGGACTTAACATCTGAGGTCAGCAGTCCCCTAGAACTTAGAACTACTTAGGCCTAACTAACCTAAGGACATCACACACGTCCATGCCCGAGGCAGGATTCGAACATGTGACCGTAGCGGTCGTGCGGTTCCAGACTGAAGCGCCTAGAACCGCTCGGCCACACTGGCCGGCTTATGTCAAACCTTTTGACCCCAGACCCTAAATGAAATGGGTGCATGTGTGTTGATTGTGACAGTGAATTTTTCCAGACTGCAATTGATACAAGTGCCAAAATTTTGGTAGGAATTCCTTCAGGTCTTACAGAGGTATGCTGACGCATCACTGTTCCACTCACTACAGCGTCATCAGTGTTCTAGCGTAACCACAAGGGTCAGAACGAAGACGAAGAACTCAAGGCCAGAGAAGGCGGCGCGGTGATGTCAGCCAATAGCCCGCTGGCAATGACCTCGCGACGACAGGAGCGTCCTCTGCAAGAAGTGAATATAAGCCTCGCTCAGCCAGCCTCGGCCACTCAGATCGGCTCAATATACGGACATTAGTGCTCAGGTCGGCTCTGTGTACGGACATTAGTGGTCAGGACATTAGTGGAGTATTAGCGCGGTGATATCAGCTTAGTCATCCATATCCACTGCTTGTCTGGACTTCGCCTATGGCCGAAGAATAACACTGTTTGTATGTCACTTGCGACACGGATATAACTCCAAAGCTAAGTAATGTTAATTTGCTTTATAGAAATAAAACTGCTAATGTTATTTGCTTGAACTGTTGCATAGCATTCCGAGGACCCAGCATCCCGTAGGCACCCTATAAGAGACAAGTGGGCAAGACCCAACAATCAGCAAACAGCTTTAGATTGCTATTCGCCCTATCCGTCAGATCATTCATGTATACAGACAAGAAGAGCGGTCCTACCATACTTTTCTGGGACACTCTTGAAGATATCTCTAACTCTAGGAGTCAAACGTCATCGTGATTGTTACCAATAAGTCTAGCGACCCTGAAATCTATGGATTTGGTACTAACATCGGTCATTCTCGAATATTTTTACATTTCGCGCATCTACAACCACCCATACTCCTAGTGGTGATTGGGGTATATTGCCCCCACCATGTTTTTATATAAATAATGAGTCACGTTCTTACAAAATTTGATTGGAACTGCTCCCACGTTTCTTAGTTAAACTTCTGTGTCACCCCTTTCCATCCCACTCTCTATGGGCGACAGGTCGTTCTTATCCAGACAGAAATATTTGCGGATGGTTGCACAAACCTCACCAAAATTTCATAGCCGTCTGATGAATGGTGTGACGTGGGTGTCACATATCGCTGATATTATTTCAGTTTTCTGGCACTCTTTCAGGGATATATTATTGAGAACACTGAGCGTGTTTGCTTGGTAGGGAAGATGTGGGTTTTTATCGTTCTGAAGGTGTGCTCTCAGTGCGGTCTCTAGTTCCTGTTTGTCGGTATGGACATCAAAGGAAGGGATACCGTGGTGCATGAGAAAGTCGATTGCTTTCGCTCCAAATTTTTGGTGTATACAATCCAGTGAATCGCCCATGCCACAGGCTTGCCGCAAAAAGGTTGACCAATCGGCGGAACATTGCTCCAGACCAGCATCAATATCTTGTTTGTTAATGTGCGTTTTATGCAGCAAGAGTAGGAAATTTCTGCTGCGTTCCCCTGGTTTTTTTTATTATTATTGTTTCGTGAAATAAGCAATATTCTTGTTCTTCACATTGACAACACCACTGAGTTGTGACTTCCACGTAGAGTTCGTTTTAAAAGTTGGGAGCTGACGGCGGAAGAGGAAGTTTCTGGACTATTCACCTACCGGCCACAGTCTGATCCTGATTGGCGAACCTAGAGGACTTTGGGGAAATGTGAGTGTTGCAACTGCAATAATGTGATCCACGTTCTCAGAACCTCACGACTTATTTGTTCTGCCACGCAACTTGTGTTGCCTATTTTTGGTTTCTTTTGTTTCGTTAACTTTGAATTCCCGAGCTTACCAGGTGAGAAAATCCTGCTGTATTTTGTCCATACAGTCTTCCACGTAATTTGGTTCACAGTGCCAGCGTAGATTTGTGTAATTTCTATTTCGATTTTAGACAACTTTGCTCTCTGTCAATTATATGTGAAATATGTGCACCATAAAGAGCAAATAAAAATCTGTTATACTTAGGGCTGACTTAAATTTCAAGGTCCTTTAACAGCCCTACAACTTTTCCGTGATTAGGCGACACACACACAAGAAAAAGGTACACTGAAGAGCCAAATATCGTACAGGGCCCCCACGAGAACGCAGAAGTGCTGCAACACGACGTGGCATGGACTCGACTAACGTCTGAAGTAGTGCTGGAGGGAACTGACATCATGAATCCTGCAGGGCTGTCCATAAATGCGTGAGAGTACGAGGGGATGGAGAGCTCTTCTGAACAGCACGTTGCAAGGCGTCCCAGGTATGCCCAATAATGTTCATGTCTGGGGAGTTTGGTGGCCAGCGGAGGTGTTTAAATTCGGAAGCGTGTTCCTGGAACCACTCTGTAGCAATTCTGGACGTGTGAGGTGTCGCATTGTCCTGCTGGAATAGCTCAAGTCTGTCGTAATGCACAATGGACACGAATCGATGAAGGTGATCAGACACGATGCTTACGTATATGTCACCTGTCAGATTCGTATATAGACGTATCAAGGGTCCCATATCACTTCAACTGCACTTGCCCCACACTATTACAGATTCTCCACTAGCTTGAACGGTCCCCTGCCGACATGCAGGGTCCACGGATTCATGAGGTTGTTTCCATACTCGTACATGTCCATCCGCTCGATACAAGTTAAAACGAGACTCGTCCGACCAGGCAACATGTTTCCAGTCATCAATTGTCCAATGTCGGCGTTGACGGGCCCAGGCGAGGCGTGAAGCTTTGCGTTTAGCAGTCATCAAGGGTACACTTTTGGGTCTTCGGCTCCGAAAGCCCGTATCAATTAAGTTTCGTGGAATGGTTCGCACATTGACATTTGTTGATGGTACAGCACTGAAATCTGCAGCAATATGCGGAGAGGTTGCACTTCTGTCAAGCTGAATGATTCTCTTCAGTCGTTGGTCCCGTTCTTGCAGGATCTTTTTCCGGCCGCAGCGATGTCGGAGATTTGATGTTACACCGGATTCCTGATATTCATCGTACAATCGTGAAATGATCGTACGGAAAATTCCCCCTTCATCGCTACCTCGGAAATGCGGTGCCCCATCACTCGTGCGCCGACTATAACACAACGCTCAAACTCACTTAAATCTTGATAACCTGCCATTGTAGCAGCAGTAACCGCTCTAATAACTGCGCCACACATTTGTCTTATACCGGGTGATCAAAAAGTCAGTATAAATTTGAAAACTTAATAAACCACGGAAAATGTAGACAGAGAGGTAAAAATTGACACACATGCTTGGAATGACATAGGGTTATATTACACTCCCGGAAATTGAAATAAGAACACCGTGAATTCATTGTCCCAGGAAGGGGAAACTTTATTGACACATTCCTGGGGTCAGATACATCACATGATCACACTGACAGAACCACAGGCACATAGACACAGGCAACAGAGCATGCACAATGTCGGCACTAGTACAGCGTATATCCACCTTTCGCAGCAATTCAGGCTGCTATTCTCCCATGGAGACGATCGTAGAGGTGCTGGATGTAGTCCTGTGGAACGACTTGCCATGCCATTTCCACCTGGCGCCTCAGTTGGACCAGCGTTCGTGCTGGACGTGCAGACCGCGTGAGACGACGCTTCATCCAGTCCCAAACATGCTCAATGGGGGACAGATCCGGAGATCTTGCTGGCCAGGGTAGTTGACTTACACCTTCTAGAGCACGTTGGGTGGCACGGGATACATGCGGACGTGCATTGTCCTGTTGGAACAGCAAGTTCCCTTGCCGGTCTAGGAATGGTAGAACGAAGGGTTCGATGACGGTTTGGATGTACCGTGCACTATTCAGTGTCCCCTCGACGATCACCAGTGGTGTACGGCCAGTGTAGGAGATCGCTCCCCACACCATGATGCCGGGTGTTGGCCCTGTGTGCCTCGGTCGTATGCAGTCCTGATTGTGGCGCTCACCTGCACGGCGCCAAACACGCATACGACCATCATTGGCACCAAGGCAGAAGCGACTCTCATCGCTGAAGACGACACGTCTCCATTCGTCCCTCCATTCACGCCTGTCGCGACACCACTGGAGGCGGGCTGCACGATGTTGGGGCGTGAGCGGAAGACGGCCTGACGGTGTGCGGGACCGTAGCCCAGCTTCATGGAGACGGTTGCGAATGGTCCTCGCCGATACCCCAGGAGCAACAGTGTCCCTAATTTGCTGGGAAGTGGCGGTGCGGTCCCCTACGGCACTGCGTAGGATCCTACGGTTTTGGCGTGCATCCGTGCGTCGCTGCGGTCCGGTCCCAGGTCGACGGGCACGTGCACCTTCCGCCGACCACTGGCGACAACATCGATGTACTGTGGAGACCTCACGCCCCACGTGTTGAGCAATTCGGCGGTACGTCCACCCGGCCTCCCGCATGCCCACTATACGCCCTCGCTCAAAGTCCGTCAACTGCACATACGGTTCACGTCCACGCTGTCGCGGCATGCTACCAGTGTTAAAGACTGCGATGGAGCTCCGTATGCCACGGGAAACTGGCTGACACTGACGGCGGCGGTGCGCAAATGCTGCGCAGCTAGCGCCATTCGACGGCCAACACCACGGTTCCTGGTGTGTCCGCTGTGCCGTGCGTGTGATCATTGCTTGTACAGCCCTCTCGCAGTGTCCGGAGCAAGTATGGTGGGTCTGACACACCGGTGTCAATGTGTTCTTTTTTCCATTTCCAGGAGTGTAGAACAAAAAAAAACAAAGTTCACAAAAATCCGACAGATGGCGCTGGACAGCAAAACTGCTACCGTGACGGGTGAGAGGTACGCCGGTTTGTTACAGAATCGCATCATCCCCAGCCTGGCTGATAAACAAGTGCTGGAACGTACGATGGGACCTCAGTCCGTGCAGTTATTGGCTTTAGGGTTACCTGAAGTCGCAAGTGTATCGTGATCTACCGACATCTCTAGGGATGCTGAAAGACAACATCCGATGCCAAAACCTCACCACAACTCCGGACATGCTTTACAGTGCTGTTCACAACATTATTCCTCGACTACAGCTATTGTTGAGGTATGATGGTGGAAATATTGAGCATTTCCTGTAAAGAACAACATCTTTGCTTTGTCTTACTTTGTTATGCTAATTATTGACATTCTGATCCGATGAAGTTCCATCTGTCGGACATTTTTTGAACTTTTGTATTTTTTTGGTTCTAATAAAACCCCATGTCATTCCAAGCATGTGTGTCAATTTGTACCTCTCTATCTACATTATTCCGTGATTTATTCAGTTTTCAAATTTATACTGACTTTTTGATCACCCGGCATATACGCTGCCGACTGCAGCGCCGTATTTTACCTGTTTACGTATCTCTGTATTAGAATGCCCATGTCTATACCTCAGTTGTTGTTCTCACTGTGGTGATATTTTCGTTGCACACAGTGGCCAAACACAAGCAACTGCTGTTTCACGTTAAACAGAGTTCCACCGAGATTCAGTAGTGTAGCGACGCGTAGAAGCTATACTAGAGTAGTGAAAGTTTCCAGAAGATTAAAATCCTGTCCTGGACCATGACTAGAACCTTAAGTTTGCCTTTCGTGGACAACGGCCTTACCGACTGGACTATCCAGAGACGACTCGCTACCTTTGCTCACAGATTCACAGCTTCCAGTACCCCTCTACTACTCTCAAACTTCGCGGAATCAATTGAAGTTGAGCCAACTACTGTCTCGGACAGAGAGAGTGCTCCTGCCACCATTTAGAATGTGAGTGTTTTGTGACTAGGCTGTTTTCAGACCTTGGTGTGCCAGTAGAATGAATATGATTGGGACCAGATCGTGGCTTACTACTCACGACACACCTGGTCGTGCCATCCTTTCAAGAGTGTGCTGTTGATACCACGATTCGGGAAAAGCGCAATTGCCAGAGTAATGTGCCGTGGGCAATTGTAGGGATTGACGTCGGTTATCACCGATTGTAACAGCAGACAAACGGACTGCAATACATCGTTTCACTCGTCATTTGAATGCCAGCTAACAAAAACCGGTGAGAAACCGTAACATCTGGAACCACCTCCCTAGTACGACATACAAATCCAATGTCTCACCTGAGTACCTCTTCGCATTACACGTCACGGGGTGCAAGATGAGCTTGAGCGCAGGAACCTTACTATTGGATCCTGGAAGCTTCGAGAAAAAAGTCACCTGCATTGATTAGCAGCGGTACGTGTTTATACAGGTCGATGACAAGGGACACGAGGAAAAAAAAATTGTGGTGATAAGTTCCTACGGGACCAGACTGCTGAGGTCATCGGTCCCTAGGCTTACCCCACTACTTAATCTAACTTAAACTAACTTACGCTAAGGATAACACACACACACCCGTGCTCGAGGGTGGGCTCGAACCTCCGTCAGGGTGGGGGGGGGGGGGGTGAGGAGGGGGGGGGGGGTGAGCCGCGCGAACCGTGCAAGGCGCCTAGACCGCGAGGCTACCCAGCGCGGCAAGGTACACGAGACAAAGCATAGCATTTCCTAATAGGACGCCATTTATGCAGACAGGGGAAATTAGTCATATGGGAGATGTTTTAACCAGATGATATGGAACCCCTAATACACCTACCAGATGCATAATACTACTGTCGGATCGTGTCTCAGATTGTATTAGGCAGAATTTCTGTTCAGAAAATCCACAGTGAAGATCCTCAAGAATGTAGAAGCTGACATAAAAACAAATGTACCAAAGAAAGAGCCGTCCGGTGTGGCCGTGCGGTTAAAGGCGCTTCAGTCTGGAACCGCGTGACCGCTACGGTCGCAGGTTCGAGTCCTGCCTCGGGCATGGATGTGTGAGATGTCCTTAGGTTAGTTAGGTTTAATTAGTTCTAAGTTCTAGGCGACTGATGACCTCAGAAGTTGAGTCGCATAGTGCTCAGAGCCATTTGAACCATTTGAACCAAAGAAAGAGATGTGCTGTTGCCTCCTCCGCAGATCCTAAGTGAAATTATGCTAATTGATGTAGAATAAGTAAAAAATATCTTTAACATGTATAACAGGTAGTGGAAAATGTGTTACAAAACATGTAACTGTACAATACTGTTATGCCCCTCAGTAATAAAGTGTGTGAACCAAGGCGCGTAGACAGTGAATTATCCCTCGCTCTGTACACTAGTGGAATAAGGTAGAAAGTCGCTAATATTAGTCAATAGTACTCTTTGCCATGCACTGTGCAGTAACTGGCAGAGTGCATGTTTAGTAGTAGATTATCAGTACTATTACCAGCAGAAATGTGTTCACTTACTGAGGATCAAGAGACACTCGGGCAGTTGACATAATGGGTTGGCGAATTACCTGTTGAAATTCCGTGTGACTGAAGATCATCCTTTCTAAACTGGGCTTCACCATGTGGACTCTTAAGTCGCATTAAACATCAAGTGTTCGAGAAGTGGATGCTCCGACAAATGGTTCAAATGGCTCTGGGCACTATGGTACTTAACATCTGTGGTCATCAGTCCCCTAGAACTTAGAACTACTTAAACCTAACTAACCTAAGGACATCACACACACCCATGCCCGGGGCAGGATTCGAACCTGCGACCGTAGCGGTCAGGCGCTCCCAGACTGAAGCGCCTAGAACCGCACGGCCACCCCGGCCGGCTGATGCTCCGACATTCGAGTAGTGAAAATGAGAACATTCCGCGTTTCAGCCCACATCAACATCTTGATTTTCCTAGACTAGACCTGGAAGCCGCACTACGGCCATAACACACGTCAGGCTATGTCATGTCTCTAAATGATAAATGTTCTGCTGTCCCCATGCTCCGAGGAATATCCGAATGAGGACTCCATCTTCAGTCAGTTGAAACTGTGGTGCTCGCAATGTGCATGGCAGTAAATAAGGTTTCAAAACGGCTTGTTTAGAACAGGAAGCTGTCAACATACAAAAAATATTACGGCTGTTGGATACGGTAGAAGAAGTAAGTACCTCTAGCTTTGTGAAAGAAACCAATATTAGTCTGTGACAGAAATGCAGAGGTAGTCGCAAGACCACGCCAAAGAGCTCAGTATCTTCGAAGAATACTCATTTTAATTCTTTGGGCCTTCTAATTTCAAAAGAGCGCGGAAACAATTAAATAGAAACATTGACAGCGAACTATCGACTGATAGGAGAATCTCCTTAATAACAGAGACTTGGTTAAACAAATGATTTAAAAAACAATTAAAATGTGTCAGTAGAGTCCTGCATTGATTTTGCCTATCTGTTCTGCTGACCGTTCGGTGTCAAGGTTTCTGGGATAAAAGGCGTGTTGACACTACAGGACTCTGTCACGAGTTTACGAGGGTCGATAAACATGCGGCACGGAATTCTGCGTCAACGTTGCCTGGCTACCTAAATTGATTGTTTACTCCGTGAAAACACTGTCAGTATGCCGTGGTAATCGATATTCGCACAACTTGGCGAGCCACAGGCAAACGTGCGGGCAGCTTTTACGCTCACAAATTCTTGGAATTACTTCCTCTTTCGGTCTCTGGCAGAGACAGGCCGCGTTCGTGCAGCGGCTAAATGTCATAATTATGCGATTTGACCTGGAGCCACGACGTCACAAAATTGCGTGAGCTGTCTTTTGGAGGATCCTGTAAACCCTGCTTTGCGAATGGTTGTATTTTGCCTGTGTCCGTCGAAAACGGAGTATCAGAACGATAGAAAATACCCAATAGTCTTGATTTGTTGAAAGATTTAATATTCCATGCTTTTTCGCCTTACTGACAACCTCTCACCTCGGTGGACAGAGACAGATAATGCTCATACGAGGGTGCGCTGAAAAGTAATACCTTCGAATTTTTTTATGCGAAAGTCTTCTACATCTACATGGTTACTCTGCTATTCACAATAAAGTACCTGGCAGAGGGTTCAATGAACCACCTTCATGCTGTCTCTCTACCGTTCCACTCTCGAACGGCACGCGGGAAAAACGACACTTAAATTTTTCTGTGCGAGCCCTGATTTCTCTTATTTTAACGTGATGATCATTTCTCCCTATGTAGGTGGGTGCCAACAGAATGTTTTCGCAATCGGAGGAGAAAACTGGTGATTGAAATTTCATGGGGATATCCCGTCGCAACGAGAAACGCCTTTGTTTTAATGATTGCCACTCCAATTCACGTATCATGTCTGTGACGCTATCTCCCCTATTTCGCGATAATACAAAACGAGCTGCCCTTCTTTGTACTTTTTCGATGTCATCCGTCAGTCCCACCTGATGCGGATCCCACACCGCACAGCAATACTCCAGAATAGAGCGGACAAGCGTTGTGTAAGCAGTCTCTTTGGTAGACCTGTTGCACATTCTAAGTGTTCTGCCAATGAATCACAGTCTCCGGTTTGCTCTACCCACAATATGTGATCGTTCCAATTTAGGTTATTTGTAATTGTAATCCCTAAGTATTTAGCTGAATTTACAGCCTTCAGATTTGTGTGACTTATCGAGTAATCGAAATTTAGCTGATTTCTTTTAGTACTCATGTGAATAACTTCACACTTTTCTTTATTCAGTGTCAATTGCCACTTTTCGCACCATACAGATATCTTATCTAAATCATTTTGCAAGTCGTTTTGATCGTCTGATGACTTTACCAGACGGTAAATGACAGCATCATCTGCATACAATCTAAGACGGCTCCTGAGATTGTCTCCTATGTCGCTAATATAGATCAGGAACAATAGCGGACCTATAACACTTCCTTTGGGAACGCCGGATATTACTTCTGTTTTACTCGATGACTTTCCGTCTATTACTACGAACTGTGACCTTTCTGACAGGAAAGCTCTTTAAATAAAGCAAACGTTTATTCTCTATGTATATACATTTATTTCTCAGCATAGTCGCCTTAGCGACGAACACATTTCTCCCAACGAGGGACCAGTTTGTTGATACCGTCAGTGTAGAATGTTTGGCTTTGTTGATGGTTGTTGCACTTCTTCATCGGTATCATAGTGAGGTCCTCGAAGGTGTTCTTTGAGTTTTGGAAACAGATGAAAATCGGATGGGTCTAAGTCGAAACTCTACGGAAGATGATTGACGGCTGTGAAACCGAGGCATCGGACTGTTGCAGATGTCACAGTGTTCGTCAGTGATCTGGCATTGTCGTGCTGAAGGAGAGGCGAGGGTGCCGCATGTGTGGACGAACTCTTCGAAATTCGATTACAGCACGTTGTTTGTCACGCACCGGCCTAAGCTACATTACACTCAGCCATGTTACATGTGCAATTCGGAGCCCTCTGGCGACTGAGAGCTTCAAACACATAGGCATGAAGAATAAAGATGTAGAATCTTAATAACGTTTGTTTCTTTAGAAAGCTTCACGAATTTAGCAGAAAGAATTGTGAAGCTTTACTTTGCAGCACGCCGTGTAGAACCCTCTACTAATCCGCGAGGACAATAGTATTAATTCAGAAGCTTTCATGAAATACTCTGGTTCTACAAAGATACGACCGAGCGAGGAAGCACTCTCTGGCTAGCACAGTGGACTCGCATTTTGGTAACTTTACCCGTGCCCCAGCCAAGCGTGCTGGGACCCTTTCTGTCTGTGCTTTATGTGGCAGACAATTTTGGCAGTCTCCCCAGACTTTTCGCAGATTAAGGAATTATCTATAGCCCAGGACTGTCTGGAAAAAACTACATAAATATCCAATTAGTTCTTGACAAGATTACTAAGTGACGCCAAGATCGGCAAATGGCTTTGAGTGTTCAGAAACGTAGAATTGTTGATTTTACAAAACTAAACAGAAGTATTACTCTGTGACTGTGCAGCTGGAATCAATCAACTCATACAAATACCTGGGTGTAGCAATTTCTAGGGATATTATACACTCCTGGAAACTGAAATAAGAACACCGTGAATTCATTGTCCCAGGAAGGGGAAACTTTATTGACACATCCCTGGGGTCAGATACATCACATGATCACACTGACAGAACCACAGGCACATAGACACAGGCAACAGAGCATGCACAATGTCGGCACTAGTACAGTGTATATCCACCTTTCGCAGCAATGCAGGCTGCTATTCTCCGATGGAGACGATCGTAGAGATGCTGGATGTAGTCCTGTGGAACGGCTTGCCATGCCATTTCCACCTGGCGCCTCAGTTGGACCAGCGTTCGTGCTGGACGTGCAGACCGCGTTAGACGACGCTTCATCCAGTTCCAAACATGCTCAATGGGGGACAGATCCGGAGATCTTGCTGGCCAGGGTAGTTGACTTACACCTTCTAGAGCACGTTGGGTGGCACGGGATACATGCGGACGTGCATTGTCCTGTTGGAACAGCAAGTTCCCTTGCCGGTCTAGGAATGGTAGAACGATGGGTTCGATGACGGTTTGGATGTACCGTGCACTATTCAGTGTCCCCTCGACGATCACCAGTGGTGTACGGCCAGTGTAGGAGATCGCTCCCCACACCATGATGCCGGGTGTTGGCCCTGTGTGCCTCGGTCGTATGCAGTCCTGATTGTGGCGCTCACCTGCACGGCGCCAAACACGCATACGACCATCATTGGCACCAAGGCAGAAGCGACTCTCATCGCTGAAGACGACACGTCTCCATTCGTCCCTCCATTCACGCCTGTCACGACACCACTGGAGGCGAGCTGCACGATGTTGGGGCGTGAGCGGAAGACGGCCTAACGGTGTGCGGGACCGTAGCCCAGCTTCATGGAGACGGTTGCGAATGGTCCTCGCCGATACCCCAGGAGCAACAGTGTCCCTAATTTGCTGGGAAGTGGCGGTGCGGTCCCCTACGGCACTGCGTAGGATCCTACGGTCTTGGCGTGCATCCGTGCGTCGCTGCGGTCCGGTCCCAGGTCGACGGGCACGTGCACCTTCCGCCGACCACTGGCGACAACATCGATGTACTGTGGAGACCTCACGCCCCACGTGTTGAGCAATTCGGCGGTACGTCCACCCGGCCTCCCGCATGCCCACTATACGCCCTCGCTCAAAGTCCGTCAACTGCACATACGGTTCACGTCCACGCTGTCGCGGCATGCTACCAGTGTTAAAGACTGCGATGGAGCTCCGTATGCCACGGCAAACTGTCTGACACTGACGGCGGCGGTGCACAAATGCTGCGCAGCTAGCGCCATTCGACGGCGAACACCGCGGTTCCTGGTGTGTCCACTGTGCCGTGCGTGTGATCATTGCTTGTACAGCCCTCTCGCAGTGTCCGGAGCAAGTATGGTGGGTCTGACACACCGGTGTCAATGTGTTCTTTTTTCCATTTTCAGGAGTGTATGATATGGTGACACAGGTTCAGTCGTAGGTAAAGCAGCTGGTAGACTTCTGTTCGGTGGGATGATACTCGGAAAATACAGCCTACAAAATGATCGGTCAAAGGACACTTGTGCGACTTATCCTACAATACTGATTAAGCGTGGGGGACACATACCAAATACCTGCATGGCTTACGTGGGATATTTTACGTATAGAAAGAAGGTCACCGGCTTTTTTCACCCAGGGGAGAGCATCAAGGAGGTGCTGATAAAGCCTGAAATCGCGAACTCTTGAAGATGCAGGCCAACTGTGCCGCAAAAGCCTACCTATAAAGTTCCAAGGAACAGCATTGACCGAGCGAGGTGGTGCAGTGGTTATAACACACTGGACTCGCATTCGGAAGGACGACGGTCCAAACCCGCGGCCGTCTATCCTGATTTAGGTTTTCCGTGATTTCTCTAAGTCGCTTCAGGCAAATGCCAGGATGGTTCCTTTGAAAGCGCACGGCTGACTTCCTTCCCCATCCTTCCCTAATCAGACGGGACCGATGATCTCGCTGTTTGGTATCTTCCCCCAAATCAACCAACCAACCAACAGCATTGAGTGAGGACTCTAGGAACATACTAGATTCTCCCAAGTCTCACTCCCGTAGGGACCGCTAGGACAAGATTAGACTATTTACAGCACGCAGAGGGGCATTTAATCAAAGATACTTCCCGCGCTATATACGCGAACGGAACTCTAATATGTGGTATAATGGAAAGTATTCTCTGGTGTGTGTAGTTTCTAGTGGTTTCCAGAAAGAAGACGTAGACGGAGGTTCAAATCCCCTTTCGGCCACCCACATTTAGGTTTCCGGTTGTTTCCTGAATAGCTTCAGACAACTTCCGGTAGGGTTCTTTTGAATCGGCGGGATCGTTCCTTTGAAAGGGCACGGTCGATTTTCATCATTGAAACAATCCGAGTTTGTACTCCGTCTCTAACGACCTCGATGTCGATGGGACGCTAAACCCTGATCTTCGCGTCTTCCTTTTTTTCCTCTGAAACGCGCACAGTCAATTTCCTTTCCCACTTTTGCTTAATCCGCGCCTGTGCTCCGTGTTCAACGGCCTTGTGCTCGCCGGGTCATTAAACTCTTCTTAATCTCCCTTCCTTCTAAAGACACGAGAGCGAGTGTTGATCAGATATTGTTTCACTACGCTTCCCAGTTATCTGCAAATAAAATACTGTTAATGTTGAAAGGATAGCGAACAAAACGTTCTCCAAATGCAAGAGCCCAGTTAATTTGTTTTTGTATACTCATACATGATTTAGCAGTTCTGTACCTTATTCGTGTCTAAAAGGAAAAGAGGACTACACTTGACGGTGTTTACATCGAAATAGCCTATTCCGACCGCTTTGCGTTTCGGTTTTAGCACATTTCTCAGATGTATATGCGAAAGGTTGTAAAGTCAATGTTAACAATCGTTTTATCATTGTACTCTTGTTATCAAGTTTTTTGGAATGCCATTAAAACAGTACATAGTTCCATTTCAAAAACCCTTACTTGCTTCAGTATTTCGGCTGATTCAAGAGCTGAGAGTATGATTAATCATACAAATAAATTTCTTGACCCTCTGTCTAGTATTATTTCCTGAAAACATCGATCGCTATCTTGGACCTGTCATAAAATAAAAGGGGTGCAAGTTTTAGGTGATTCTCCCGTGTGAAGCCAGGTGCATCAGAAAAATTACCGCAAAACCAAACATGTTATCGACTGCCAAATTAATACACTGATGACAAGAAGACTAAAGCTACATTCTGGTTATCGAAATGATTTACAGTCCCCGAGAAAAGAGTAAGCTCCCAAAAGACGGCGCCGGCCGCAGTAGCCGAGCGGTTCTAGGCGCTTCAGTCTGGAACCGCGCGACCGCTACGGTCGCAGGTTCGAATCCTGCCTCGGGCATGGATGTGTGTGATGTCCTTGGTTTAGTTAGGTTTAAGTAGTTCTAACTTCTCGGGGACTGATGACCTCAGATGTTAAGTCCCATAGTGCTCAGAGCCATTTGAACCATTTTGAACCCAAAAGACGTGATCGAACGTCAAAGTAACTTGGTACACACATACACACCATTGGCTAGTATGTAAATGATTAGAGTTGCAGTTGTCTGTTACAGGTAGAACGGCCACAGGGTGCGTTAATGTTGTTCGTGTTTAGTGTTGTCACCCGGCCTGACAGGGTGTGTAAGTGGCGTGAACAGCGTCAGACAAGTGATAGCCGTAAAGGACATGGAGACGCTGCGTATTCTCGTGAGACAGCGTTACCAGCACCTGAAAAAGTTTGAGGAGGCCTCATTGTAGGTCTCCATTTCGCCGACTGTTCGAATCGTACAATATCCAGACTTGTGGGCCATTCAGATGTGACACTGGCCCGATGTTGGACTGTATGTGAAACATGAAGGCAGACATACAGGTCATCGGGGTTCCGGTCGACCACGTCTTATCACCACAAGGGAGGATCGCCGTACTATGTGCCAGCCACATCTTTACCCTTCACAACTACGACTACCGTCAAAGGACAAGTATTGGACTCCTTGAAACATTTTGTGTCATGCCGCAGCACTCACTGGAGACTATCACCAACCAGAAGAAGTTAGTATCATCCTGTGCGTAGGCTGCCGTTAACACAACACAAACAGCTACGTGTTTAGTGGTGCCCCAAATGGGACTCATGAACTGCTGACGATTAGCATCGCATTATGTTCAACGATAGACAGCGGTTCTGCACTATCTTGGCTGCCAATTGTCCGCGTACATGGCGGCGATCTGAGGAGAAGTCTCATTATTCCTGTATTTTGAAAGGACACAGCGGTGTTATTCCTGTCTGGAGCCAGCACGTATGACTACAGGTCACGGCTGGTAGTGAATGAGGGGACTATGACGGAACAACGGTACCACAGTGACATCCTTCGTCCTCACGAGTTACCTCACATGCAACAGTACCGAAGTGCCATTTTTAACAGGACAATGCTCGCCCACAAATGACAAATGTCTATGTATTGTCTGCATGATGTTGAGGTACTCCAGTGACCAGCAAGATTCACAGATCTCTCCTGAATACAGCATGTCTGCGGCCATTCGGACGTTAATTCTGTCCCAATGAAAGTTTCATTGACATCAAGGACCAGTTGCAAGAGTTATAGGACACCTTATCTCAGGAGAGGAGACGACGGTTTTATGACACCTTCACAACCGAATCAGCGCATCCATCCAACCAGTGGGTGTGCGTCATACTGATAAGCGGGATCGCACTACCAAGTTCTTTGTAAATGTGACTTGTTTTCGTAATCACAATGGTAGCATCACATATCCTCTCAATCTGTTAAGTTTCATTGGGTTTCTGTCTCATTTATGGGTGGCTCACTTTTTCCGTCAGGCAATGTGTTTAGGAACGAGCGTTAGGCATAAGGGGCTAGTCCGTCGCGAGCAGGTAAGGGGCAGAATTCTACTGTAGTTAAGGGGACAAAATTAAAGCAGTCGTAAGAGAAATAGTTACAATTCATTCTGTTAAGTATGGGGTGGATTATTGCTATATAATTTAAGTTTTCAATTGACTTTGGTTATATACTTAAGCATCAAAGAAACTGGTATAGGCATGCATATTCAGGTACAGAGATATGTAAACAGGCAGAATACGGCGCTGCGGTCGGCAACGCCTATATAGACAACAAGTGTCTGGGACAGTTGTTAGATCGGTTATTGCTGCTACAATGGCAGGTCATCAAGATTTAATTGAGTCTGAACGTGATATTATAGTCGGCGCACGAGCGATGGGATGCAGTATCTCCGATGTAGTGATGAAGTGAGGATTTTCCCGTACGACCATTTCACCAGTGTACCATGAATATCAGGAATTTCGTAAAACATCAAATCTCCGACATCGCTGTGGCAGGAAAAAGACTCTGCAAGAACGGGACCAACGACGACTGAAGAGAATCGTTCAACGTGACAGAAGCGCAACCCTTCCGCAAATTGCTGCAGATTTAAATGCTGGACTATCAGCAAGTGTCAGCGTGCGAACCATTCAAAGAAACATCATCGATATGGGCTTTCGGAGCCGAAGGCCCATTCGTGTACCCTTGAAGACAGCGCAAGTCGAAGCTCTACGCCTCGCCTGGGCCCCTTAACAAGGACATTGAACTGTTGATGACTGGAAACATGTTGCCTGGTCGGATGAGTTTCGTTTCAAATTCTATCGAGCGGATGGACATATACAAGTATGGAGACAACCTCATGAATCCATGGACCCCGCACGTCAGCAAGGGGCTATTCAAGCTAGTGGAGGCTCCGTAATGGTGTGGGGCGTGTGAAATTGGAGTGATATGGGACCCCTGATATGTCTAGACACGACTCTGACAAGTGACACGTACGTAAGCATCCTGTATGATCATCTGCATCCATTCACGTCCATTGTGCATTCCGACGGACTTGTGCAATTCCAGCAGGACAATGCGACATCCCACACGTCCAGAGTTGCTACAGAGCGGCTCCAGGAACATTCTCCTGAGTTTAAACACTTCGTTGGCTACCAGACCCTCCAGACATGAACGTTATTGAGCATATCTGTAATGCCTTGCAACGTGCTGTTCAGAAGAGATCTCCACCCCATCGTACTCTTACAGATTTACGGACAGCCCTGTAGGATTCACTGTGTCAGTTCCCTCCAGCACTACTTCAGGCATTAGTCGAGTCTATGCGACGTCGTGTTGCGGCAGTTCTGCGTGCTCGCTGGGGCCGAACATGATATTAGGTAGGTGTACCAGTTCTTTGGCTCTTCAGTGTAAATTCTGGTTGCAGATTTCCTACTAGAGGTGGAATATTTAATAGAATACTTGACAATGATAAGTCATTAGGCCTGAGAATAAAGTACCGTACTACTAGAGACTGTGTTTAATTCTCACTAATTTGTACAGCTATAGAACGCCCTTCCTAATGGCAATCACGAACAAATCAATTAATATTAGAAATAAATTGCGTACACATCTTGTGAGGTATTTCGTCTTTAATTTGCCTACATGTCTACAACTATAAATAATTTAACTGCAGTTGAGAATTACCGTACTATAAACAGCTGACAAGCTCGGGCCAATCACTCGCAGTGGCCTTTCAATTTTTCTGAAAGTGCTATTTATTCCACAAAAAATGGTTCAAATGGCTCTGAGCACTATGGGACTTAACATCTAGGGTCATCAGTGCCCTAGAACTTAGAGCTACTTAAACCTAACTAACCTAAGGACATCACACACATCGATGCCCGTGGCAGGATTCGAACCTGCGAGCGAAGCGGTCGCGCGGTTCCAGACTGAAGCGCCTAGAACCGCTCGGCCACACGGGCCGGCCGTTATTCCACACTTGCTGTTTTAAAAAAAAATTCTTCTGAACTGGGACTGACCGGCGGCTTTTAAGCCAATTGAAAAAAAAAAAAAAAATCAGAAAGCACGCCAGAGTCTAAACGTAGTAGTAATAGGGAAACAAATATACAGCGATCGGCACAAAGAAATCTTGTATAAAACTTTGCGATGGCTGCATCGCATTTTTCCTGTAAGATTTCTACGTGTTGGTTCTTGTTTTTCTGTAAAGATTTGTGTGTGTTGACGCTCGTGTTTGTACAAGGAACGTTTAATAAGGAACGCAATATTCTTTTTCTCGGCCAATTTAGGTTGAAAAAATGCAGAATTTGTTGTGGGCCGTCGTGGGACATTCCCACTTGAGCCCCAATATTTTGATGAAGTTATGATAGGTGGCGGAACTATACGTACGCTTCAAAACGGCCTCTGTAACGGAAGTACGTTTCAAGCCGAGAGGGGTGATTCAGTTTCTTTGGCGAAAAACTAGAGCATCGCTGATATTCACTGGCGTTTGCAGAATGTCTGCGGAGACCTGGCAGCGAACAGAAGGATGGTGTGTCGTTGGGAGAGTCATCTGTCATCATCGCAACAAGCTCCCGCAAACTTGTCCGATCTCCCGCCTGCCGACGGGCTGCATACAGAACGTGCAGACACTCCCATTCGAGGTGATCGACGGACCACCTTCAAACACTTCGCTGCTGCTCGACTGGACGTCTCTGTTTGTAGTGGTGACATACTCGTCCGCCAGAACTCAAAGATGCTTGTCCACTGGGTTCCTTGCTTCCTAACAGAAGCCGGCCGTTGTGGTCGAGCGGTTCTAGGCGCTTCAGTCTGGAACCGCCCTGCTGCTACGGTTGCAGGTTCGAATCCTGCCTCGGGCATATATGTGTGTGATGTCCTTAGGTTAGTTCGGTTTAAGTAGTTCTAAGTCTAAAGGACTGATGACCTCAGATATTAAGTCCCATAGTGCTTAGAGCCATTTGAACCATCTTAACAGAAGACCATAAAGAGCAACTTCCATCTGCTCGGCCCTATGAAGGATGCACTGCATGAGAAGCAGTACATGGATGAAGAGGAGGTTATTGATGCAGCGTTAGGTCTGACATCGATCAGTAGAGTGGTACCAGAGGACAAACAGTCCCTTCCAGTAAGGTGGCGTTAGGCCGTCGCATTGAACGGAGATTATGTTGAAAACAAGGTTTTTGTAGCTCAAAGAGTGGGGAACAGTATAGTGTATTGGTATCCTGAATAAAACCAACCTGCTTAAAAAAAATGTTCCTTAGCTCCTTAACGCCCCTCATATATCGTTTTTTCCATTGCTGGTAAGCACAGAAACTGTTCTAAAATGGCGTAAATGCTGAATCTTTCTACTACTGTTCAGAATGACGGCAAATTTGAACGGAATATTACACTAGTCAACAGCCATTTTGCATCTGGGGTGTAATACATCAACTAGTACGTATTATGGTATGTAGAATCCGAATATACCTTTCAAAATGTTCTAGCACGTACCATTTGAATTTTTAAAGGTTTTTTTTATTTTTCGTATTCAGTATTTCGATTTTTGCCGTTCTTCTGTTTTGATACTTAATCGTTTGTTTTAGATTTGCAGAGGAGAGCTAGAAGATTTACAAATCGTCAGTATATGGTTGGTATGGTAATCCAGTGGTGTGAAAGAGATCCTCATTGAGTGTTTCCTGTGAAAAATAGTGTAAACTTTTGTGTTTAAAACTTACACTAAGAAAACTGGCAACTACACTCCTGGAAATTGAAATAAGAACACCGTGAATTCATTGTCCCAGGAAGGGGAAACTTTATTGACACATTCCTGGAGTCAGATACATCACATGATCACACTGACAGAACCACAGGCACATAGACACAGGCAACAGAGCATGCACAATGTCGGCACTAGTACAGTGTATATCCACCTTTCGCAGTAATGCAGGCTGCTATTCTCCCATGGAGACGATCGTAGAGATGCTGGATGTAGTCCTGTGGAACGGCTTGCCATGCCATTTCCACCTGGTGCCTCAGTTGGACCAGCGTTCGTGCTGGACGTGCAGACCGCGTGAGACGACGCTTCATCCAGTCCCAAACATGCTCAATGGGGGACAGATCCGGAGATCTTGCTGGCCAGGGTAGTTGACTTACATCTTCTAGAGCACGTTGGGTGGCACGGGATACATGCGGACGTGCATTGTCCTGTTGGAACAGCAAGTTCCATTGCCGGTCTAGGAATGGTAGAACGATGGGTTCGATGACGGTTTGGATGTACCGTGCACTATTCAGTGTCCCCTCGACGATCACCAGTGGTGTACGGCCAGTGTAGGAGATCGCTCCCCACACCATGATGCCGGGTGTCGGGTGTTGGCCCTGTGTGCCTCGGTCGTATGCAGTCCTGATTGTGGCGCTCACCTGCACGGCGCCAAACACGCATACGACCATCATTGGCACCAAGGCAGAAGCGACTCTCATCGCTGAAGACAACACGTCTCCATTCGTCCCTCCATTCACGCCTGTCGCGACACCACTGGAGGCGGGCTGCACGATGTTGGGGCGTGAGCGGAAGACGGCCTAACGGTGTGCGGGACCGTAGCGCAGCTTCATGGAGACGGTTGCGAATGGTCCTCGCCGATACCCCAGGAGCAACAGTGTCCCTAATTTGCTGGGAAGTGGCGGTGCGGTCCCCTACGGCACTGCGTAGATCCTACGGTCTTGGCGTGCATCCGTGCGTCGCTGCGGTCCAGTCCCAGGTCGACGGGCACGTGCACCTTCCGCCGACCACTGGCGACAACATCGATGTACTGTGGAGACCTCACGCCCCACGTGTTGAGCAATTCGGCGGTACGTCCACCCGGCCTCCCGCATGCCCACTATACGCCCTCGTTCAATGTCCGTCAACTGCACATACGGTTCACGTCCACGCTGTCGCGGCATGCTACCAGTGTTAAAGACTGCGATGGAGCTCCGTATGCCACGGCAAACTGGCTGACACTGACGGCGGCGGTGCACAAATGCTGCGCAGCTAGCGCCATTCGACGGCCAACACCGCGGTTCCTGGTGTGTCCGCTGTGCCGTGCGTGTGATACAGCCCTCTCGCAGTGTCCGGAGCAAGTATGGTGGGTCTGACACACCGGTGTCAATGTGTTCTTTTTTCCATTTCCAGGAGTGTAGTAAATCTCGTTGCTGTCCAAACCACCCCGACAACTTTTGTTACGTGTGCGGGAAATTCACTCCAAAAGCCCAAAGAAAACCAGTCACTGATTTGGTTAATAAGGCATATAAATTGTATTTTGATTGTCCTGCTGGTGATCAAGATAAAAATTTTGCGCCTCATATTGCGTGCATAACCTGTACTACAACCTTAACCGAGTGGTTGAAAGGAAAACGCCGAGCCATTTCATTCGCTGTTCCAATGGTGTGGTGTGAGCCTATGACCATTATTCTGTCTTACAAATATTTCGGGACATTCAAGCAAAACTAGAGACAAAATAAAGTATCCAAATGTATCCTCAGTGCATTTGCCTATGCCCCATGATGAGGGGTTGCCTGTTCCTGTTTGTAACTTGAAAGCCACGGAACCAGACACCATGTCAAGTGAATCAGAAAGTATTGAATCTATAGAAGAGTACTGTCCTCAGTATCATGACACTTCGCCTCAGTTCTTTAATCAAAAGGAACTGAACGATTTGGTTCGCGATCTGAAACTTTCGAAACAGCAAGCTAAACTCTTGGGTCAGTACTGTAACAACGGAACCTTCTAGCTCCAGGGACAAAAATTTTCCTGTTTCAGATCAAGAGGTACTTCCTTCGTCCAGTATTTCGATATGCAGATTTCATTGTGTATATGTAGAGATGTCAGTGGTCTGATGATGCAGCTAGGTGTACAACATAACCACAGGAGTGACGAGTAGTTACTGATTCCAGTAAAACCAGCTTGAAAGCAGTACTACTACATAATGGCAATGCATTTCCATCGGTACCTTTGGCTTACGCAGTAGACATGAAAGAAAGTTATAAAACCATGGCTTTGCTGCTAGAGACAGTGAAATATAAGGATCATGAATGGCAGCTTTGCTGTGATTTAAAAGTTGTTGCACTCCTTGCAGGTGTACAGGCTGGATTCACGAAATACTGCTGCTTTTTGAGCTTTTGGACAGCCGTGTCACCAAGAACCACTATACAGTCAAGGAATTCCTTGAAACGTAAATGTGAACAATACCCCATTGGTTGAGCCCGATAAAATCATTTTGCCTCCCCTTCATATCAAGTTGGGCTTTATCAAGAACTTTGGAAAGCTCTGAATAAAGAAGGTGATCCCTTCAATCACTTAAAAGAAACTTTTACCAAATTAAGTGAGGCAAAGCTGAAAGAGGGTATATTTGTTGGACCACAAATAAGAAAATTTCTGAAAGATCCAAACTTTGATACCAAACTCACAGATATCCAATTAGCTGCTGGGTCTTCTTCTAAAGCATTTGTGAAGGGCTTTTTGGGTAACAGAAAAGAGAAAAACTGTGTTACCATTGTGAAGGATCTGTTGGACAACTATAAGAACATGGGCTGTAGAATGTCGCTTAAAATTCACTTCTTACATTCTCACCTTGATTTATTTCCGGAAAATTTGGGAGCCGTAAGCAATGAGCATGGTGAACGCTTTCACCAAGACATTCTTACCATGGAACACCGTTACCAACGCCATTGGAAACCTTCGATGATGGGTCTTGTTAGGGAGAGTGATGAAACGGCAAACAAAAGAAGACCTCCGTCGTCGCATTATTCAAAACCAAAGACGATTAAAGGTGAAAATATCTTCTGAACTAATTTGGACCTTTTATTGGCATCATGCCCATATATACGTGCAAAATAGTGTTGATTCCAAACGTCCTGAATCTGTATTTTTGTTTGACTTGATTGTGTCAATTTTCGCTATTACCATTGTTTATTCTGCTGTGTATCTAGGAAATGTGACGTCATAGAGAAAAAGTGATTTTTCCAGTGTACCCCAAAAATTAGGTAAATCCACCCATTTACGAACCAGATGAAGAAAAAAGGTTAAATTTATTAACTAGTGTTATCGAACAAGGGGGAAACGTTATGTAGATAAAGAAAATTAAAGAAAATTTTTCTATTAGATGGTGCAGTAAGAGGCAGAATACGCAAAATAAAATATGCGGGATACACGGCCGCTCCTCAGTTTGAGTCTGATCGTGTGCTCCTGGTAAACCTCTTTTACAAGAACGGTGACTGAGTCAGTAGCTCTGCAGAAGCTCCGGACACTCAAGGGCATGAAAAAAAAAGACATTGTTCCGATGTCTGACAAGGGTGTGAAGAAAATGATTAATTAGAAAAGACAGATTAGTTTGAAGTGCATTTTGGCAGAGGGAGGTAAGCAATTGGTCCAACATGAGTCGAAGATGTGGCCACAGCTCTGCAGGAGGTGTCGAGCGGTGGATTGCAAATATGCAGTGCAGTGTATGCAAACCCTCCGAACTTTGGACATGCGTGTGAACACAGTACATAAAATTCTACGAAACATCCTGCATTACTATCCACGGAAAATTACACATGTTCAAGAGTTGCTTCATGCTGACATGCCAGAAAGACAAACGTTTGCTCTAGAATTTCTCGCTCGCGTGGACGTGGACAATGAGTGCCTATGGAATGTTCTGTGGACAGACGAAGCCCATTTGCGTCTCTAAGAGTATGTCGACGCGCAGAAATACAGAATATAGCAACGGAAAATCACACAGTACTTATCATTCTGCTAAGGCTTCTGTGTGGTGCGAGGTGATGGCATCGTTTATTATAGGCCCATATTTTGTCGAGGAGATGGGTCCTGCAGGCTCGGTTATGTGTGCCACCACTGGTAAAGGCTATGAGTGTCCTCTGCGCACCAATGTCAATCCACTTCTTCAACAGCGTATGGGTAGGATAATTTTTGTGTAAGATGGCGCTATGCCGCATATCGCATAGTCAGTAAAGCAGTTGCTGCAGAAGTATTCTGGAAACGCTAGAATTATCAGCATCATTTCCGTACATGTTAGCCATCCATAACCCCTGATTTTAATCCGTGTGACGTCTAGCTATGGGATTATCTAAAAAATGCTGTGTTCAGTGCTCCAATTACAAATGTAGGTGAATTGGAGGCACGCGTTGCGCAACGCATTCTGAACACTGAACGTGGCCACTGAGACACTCCTATCTCTTTTTGAACAAGTCCTGGAGCAGTCTCACAATAGTTAACACCCAATTTTGTTATTATTTTTATGCGGTTTTTTGCCTCTGGTCAACTAAAAACTGATTTTTCCCATCTGATGTGGTATGACCTTGCCATGGTGGATGGACTTACCTAACAGTGCCACAACTGTTGAATACCAAACTTGTGCAGTTATGCACATTACACAGAACGGTTGGTTTAGTGTGCAGCTCATATCATAGCAATCGTAAGTAATAGGGCAACCTATGTGTCACCCCACTGTGCATTGTTGCTAAATTTATTCAAGATGGCGGATCCAAGATGGTGGCGATAGATATGGCAACATTACAAGGTTGTCGTGGCAGGAAGTTTAAATTTTGACGGAAAAAAGGTCAATTGTGCTACTCCCACTAACCTAATGGTGGGAGAAAAGGTCACCTGAGCTACCTCCACTAACCTAAGTCATCTGGTTGCCACCTTTTCCTTGGAATTGGTGAGAAAAGGGGTAGTGTGTGCTGGTCTGCTGGATAGGATGGATGTAAGTCTTTATTTTGCAGGCAGTCTATATTTAAACGATCTGAGGCAGGAGCTCCATCCAGTGTGTTCACCATGAGGTCCAGAGCCCTACTGACCTAGTACACAATACCGCAACCAGAGGGCACTGTCCTCCTTTCTGTGATGTAATCCAAGGGGCGAGGGAGATGGTGGGAAAATGACTCAGCCTGTTCTAGGCTGCTGAAGAGAGGAAGAAGTTTACTTTATTAATTTCGGAACAATTTAATTAGGGATGGATTTCACTTAGTTTATTTATTACACTGGTACAAAACACTCGCTCTGACGTGCTACAGACCTGCAAACTACTCGTAAATCATCGAAATAATGCAGTACACTGATGTACAGACATGAAAACAACTCGTAAATTGTCAAAATAATGCATGTATAGTGCTCTGCAAACGTGCTTGCTAATTTTAAACTGATGAAATGATGCATTGCACAGCCTACACAGACGCAAACAGCTGGTAAATTGTCAAAATAATGGATGTAAAACGCTCACTAATTATAAACAGTCGAAATAATGCAGTACACTGATCTACAGACATGCAAACAACTTGTAAATTACTGAAATAATGCATAGCACAGCCTACAGACCATCTGGCAAAATAATGCAAAAGACACACAAACAACTCGTAAATTGTCAAAATAGTGCATTACAAAACAGTGCATGTAAAAGGCTCTGCAAACACGCTCACAGTGCTTAAACAGCCGAAAATAATGCTGTGCACAAACACTCAGTGCACATAAAAAACACTTTCCAACTATCAAATGTATGAATTCTTAACGGACCAAACTGCTGAGGTCATTGGTTCCTAGACTTACACACTACTTAAACTAACTTATACTAAGAACAACACACACACCCATGCCCGAGGGAGGACTCAAACCTCTGGCAGGAGGGGCCACTTTTGAACTATCGTCATCTGTGACGTATCAGCAAACTGTTCCAACATGCACACATACCGACACTGCACAAGCACTTTGCAGGGACAGCCGGGTGCAAGCCAGCGCCAGAGAGACGAACAGGAGACGTGAGCCATTGCTCTCATGCCGCTGCTGCTAACAGCCAGCATGTGAAAGTCGCTTCTACTTTTGGGTATACAGTTAGAGTTCTTAGAGTGTTATACTGATGTCACACATCTATGTAAATAAGAGCCAAGTCACCCTCTGGAAGCACATGCCGACACCACCAACTCCGGATGTGAGACACCTCTGAGCCACGCGCATGTGTTTACCATTGCTGACATGATGCCTTTCTACCTGAGGTCCAGTGAAGACCTAATGGCCGAGTGACTCACCATTTTAGGCGCAGATAAAAGGTTGTCAACGTTATACTGACGTCACAGGTCATGCTATAGAAATCTGTTGCAATGCTTCCCAGAATAGAGCAGGATGCATTGTTCCTAGCGATCCTAATGGGACATGCGAGACATGTCTAGCCATCTATGTGTTTACTGTGTCTGATGCATAGCTGCAAGCCCTCTGTCAAGCGAGAGACATGTGACTAGCTATTCACCATCACAGGTACAGCTAAAAGGTTCCCAATTTTATATTTATGTCACATGGCTATGTAAATAAGAGCCAAGTCTACCTCATGGAAATTGTAAAGTATCGCAGAAATAGTTAACAGTCGCTGTTTTAGGAGCTTTCGTGATGTCTCAGCTTGTCTGCGTGGAAATTCTTGTCCTAACAGGACCTGTTTACTAAAATAGCCCAGAATAATACCGATTGCATTCTTCCTGATGGTCCTAACATGGTACCCAGTCCATCACGTGGTACCCTTCCTGGAAATCGTTAAGTAGTGCTTTCAACAAACACCTCCGAAAGGCAAACGTTCTCACAGCTATAGAAAGACTATTATGTCCCAGCACAAAACATGTCTTGCGAATGAATGGAGCATTCTGATTGGCTCTTCCTGAATTTACCCGCCAAATCACTGATGCTGCCTTTTTATAAGTGCTGTCTGCCTTTTTCTTTCTACAGACGAGACTTTCAGTGGCAAAACTATTTTGTACGGATCACCATATTGCACTGACTGTTAAACTCTGCAAAAGTGACCTACATATCGTCAAATACAGAAAGACCCTTGCTCAATTACACTACTCTGCCACTGAGGATGGAAGCTTGAATATTAGAGTGTGAAACCGATCTCCAATCTGGCAACCTATCACCGCGTACCGTGATGATGTAGTAAACATACAGTTCGTATCCTATGGCATACAAAACCGCCCCTTTTACATCATTCATATAGTTAGCAACCACCAGACACTCGTACATATACCGCAAAGACGGACAGCATTAGCATATCCATCGTATATACTCCTCGTAGCACTAGATATTTTCCCGCATTGTCGGGTGGTCATCCACCACAACTGATAGTCACAAGTCATCCACCCTTGATGCATAACCAGAGCGCTCTCAGTAGACTGAAGTCACTCTCAGAACTGTTGTACAAAGTCGGGGTCAGTTCCCCTCATCACAAAGGTGTTACTGTTTCTGGCCGTGACCTGCTTGCTTACTTGCTTTCCACACCCATCTCCAGACTATGGGATTACAAGAACATATGTAATTTCGTATGGTTTGCGAGAATATCATACTATTTTTGTGATACTTCTCGATATCAAGCACATAGCAATATCACATTCTTAGCAGTATCACTTGCAAAGTATAATTTCGAAGATATGGACCGGAAGTTATTTCTCTAGAAGCCTGAAACTTTAGCTAGGTGCAGCATGCTGTAAATCACTGATTACTAGAAACTGGTCTAGTCTGCGACTACCTTTACGTGAAACCCCGAAAAAAATAGAGGAAACTGATGTTTCCACTCGCGAATATCGATGTCGGTGATGTAACAGATTCCAAATCATCCCTATAATTTACACAGTCAACTCAGGTGTTTCTCATGTATAGAGAGAACCAACAAATGTGTCTTCCACCTTTCACCTGCTAGATGCACACACCACAATCGATGTTCCCTGAACTAAATAAAGGCTCGAAATGTGCAGAATCAGTCAACGGGACAATTTACATGGAAGGGAATAATGGTCCAACGCAAACACACGTCCATATTGAATCTTCTCAAAAATTTCCACACGATCACGAATTCTGTCCAACACATACTAAGTATTAGTTCGCTATTCATCCGTCTAGAGGATGGCATGGTTAAGTCAGCTACATTCCTGCATCCCAACAGGCTTTTTCATTCGGATGGATTCTGCCGTTAACGGGAAATGAGAATCACTCTGCCAGTGGCCACTGCCAGCACGCCACGCACCCCTAGACAGAATCATTCTATATGTTTGATCGCTGTACTTAAAATTAAATGTCACGATTGCGGTCTCAGTTGAATGACAATGAGCGAAGTATCAGAAATACACCCTGCTGATGGCTGTGACTCTGGAAATAGAAATTCTGTACCATTTTTATGACTTGACATACTTTCCTCTTTGCTATCACAGTATTCCACATCAAATCCATACCTTCCTTACAACTGGACATAGTCAGTCCCTTTGCACATGTCGAAACACTCACACATACTTTATAAGCCTGATGCTCAAGGCACACCTATCACGCATCCCCTACTACTAATTATAATACTACGCCAATAACTGATTGCTGGCGATACGAAATAATAATGACCGAAAATCACCGATAGGTGGACATGTCTCGTAAGTTTTTCTTGTGAGCGAAACAACACTGAGAGAAAATCAGCGATGGGTGGACATGTCTTTGTTTTTCCTGCGAGTGCTACCATTGTGTTTTAGAAAGAGAGGCCTTATCGTCTTACAAACCGCTATGTGTTAAAAAAACACGATCGCAACGACCATATTACTGTCACAAGCAGCCTTGGTTCTACAGGTGCAGACAAGTACCTTTGCTAAAGCTATACTGGCTTTATAAACCGAGGTATGGTATTACCTCCAAATGAAGTGTTTTTTTTTTTTCAGGCAAATACCGCGACACCGAATATAGGCGCTGATCGCTGAAGTGTATATTATCAGACCAACAGTGCGGTTACACGTCGCCGACGGTGCAACCTCGTAATCAAATTACCGAATTTAGAACGTGATTCGGTTAAGGAACGTGGTATGAAACCAGTATTTGTAACTGCCTCATACCAACACTAGATATTTCTCCAGTATTTGTAACGCATTCTGCCCTACCATCCCTGCAGCTTTTCGCATGTGATCATTCCCATGTAAGTTGGAACTGAGTAGAAGTCGGAGAATGCTCTACCTTCTGCAGCCCGTGTAGAAACAGGCTAAGCTGAGTTAGTGCAACAGGGCTGTGTTTTGACCATTTGATGGAAACGGGAACATGTTGTCATAGCTCCGCCAACTGCGCACGATGTGCAAGGTCAGCACCAAATGAAGCCTGCTCCTGCAACACGAAGTAGTACAAAAGACAGTACGGGAACTGGGTGAAGGACAAGGATTTTGATACTGCATTGTGGCGCTTCTCCAAACTACATACAGGTACTGCCATCCAAAGGAGAGTCGCATCCCTCAGGGCCCATTCACCTCTATCACTCCCAACATGCTATCATCGTTATTCTGTACCATGCAACAGATAGAAATTACGAACTATGAAAGCTCCACTAACTTCATCTGATAGAGAACTCAATAAGATTTTTACTGCACCTCTCTCCTCCCATGCATGCATGGCGGCACCGAGCACATGTGACGATCCTATTAAATATACAGGTATTGATCCCCTGTACAGACCAGTTTAAAGTGTCATCACCTGTACTGTAGGGGGATGGCCGCATTCCGCAGACTATACTGTAAGTTGCAAGAGATGCTCCCTGTGACCCTGTGTCATTGTTTGAAACATTGATTTTTCTTTTCTACTGTAACATGCTTTGTACACCGCCATACATTTTGTTTTTCCGCCATGACTTCGAGATCTGTGTCAGATTCTAAATTGACATTTACACGTTCTGATCCATTGCCTCTCGCAGAAAACTAGATGTCGCATGTTGTAAATCATGTTGTTACTGCTGCTACCATAACACACTGCACACACTGGATAATTTTAAATAACAGTTACAACATAAGGAAACTAGAAGAATTTGGTGACGTTGTGGAGTGTTTCCAAACTGCAGTCCGAAGTTGACTGACGACCTCTACATTTAAATTCATCTGTCAAAGTGATGGAATAGCTTATGGCTCTGCGTTCCATTTCGACTGATTCCTCATATTGCAGTCATGTACGCGATCACTATTTCGGTAGTAGCCATCCCCAGAAGGTGTTGCCCCTCCACCAAAACTCTTTCTCCGTCTCAACCAAACGATGTCAGTCAATCATTGTGGGATGAAAAAGATACTGTCGATGTACTGTAATAATAAGCATCACAGTTGATAGTGTGAACAATTTTAGCAATTTTACAGAAAGTCAATCATTATGGGATGAAAAAGACACTGTCGATGTACTGTAATAATAAGCATCACAGTTGATAGTGTGAACAATTTTAGCAATTTTACAGAAATTTCAATACCGACCAATGATGCAACAGCATGTTTCCCAATTTCAGTATCACAGCTAAATGGCCCATTCTCTACTTTGCGAGTCTCATTGTGAAAGTACTGGTAGATAGATGACTGTGCAGTACGTCCATTGCCGGCCGCGGTGGTCTAGCGGTTCTGGCGCTGCAGTCCGGAACCGCGGGACTGCTATGGTCGCAGGTTCGAATCCTGCCTCGGGCATGCGTGTGTGTGATGTCCTTAGGTTAGTTAGGTTTAAGTAGTTCTAAGTTCTAGGGGACTTATGACCTAAGATGTTGCGTCCCATAGTGCTCAGAGCCAGCCAGTACGTCCATTCACTGTTAACTCTCGAACATATGCGTCATCAAAGTATACCAGACAGCACTCTGCATATTTCCAGCACCTCGATCATAGCGTACAATTTACTATCTCTCTATGCAGATGGGAGTCACAGAGCATTCTTGTAGTCTTAGGATAACATTAGAGACTGAAAGACCCCCACGCACTGTCTTTGACCAACCCACCCTGCAGCACCGTTACTGATTTAATCTGCAGCTGACCCGAAGTAGACCGCTACATTCCTTGTCTTGTGAATGAATGGAGTTTGCTGAGTCCTCACCCATCCAAGTGCACAAGATTTCTCCAGATGCGTCCATGTGGAGGAGGTTAGCACCCCTTATAGGTGTATAGTAACAGATTTGAAAGTGCTGTAATAGCAGACGATTAAGAAGAACAAGAAACGGGTGGTTTTTATGTATGATGGAGCTCCAGACGGATGCAGTTCGAAGCATTTTACGTAAATCAACTACGCTATCAATTATAAAGTATTGTTCTAGAGCCTGGGATCAGTACCAGAAGGGTATTGGTAAGAGAGAACATAAACACACGCAATCCTAAGGCTAGACGCATCTGCACTTAAAACAGGCTATAATGTTAGATCGCTTCGGTTTCGGACCTATCAGTCATGTGGAATGCAACGCTGTTAATATCCCACTGTCAGAAATTTATTTCCAGCACATGACATACATCCTTCTTGCAGGTTTCTCTACGATAAACTATGGTAACAAACTGTAAAATGAAAAAACTACTTCCTTAAAAGAGCAGCTCTGTGTGATACATGCGCAATATAGCTTTCCAGAGATGTATAGCGTCCATTGTTCACATCCGATCACCGTTCAGAAATTATACTATGTCCGAATCATTCCTAAATGATCGTTAGTAATAGAGAATACCTCTTACAAGGAAACAGATAAACACATAGCAGCGGCGTCCGACATGCGAAATTACACGTCATCCTGCCACTAACTCTGTAAACAGGACATCTGTGAAGCAAATGTATAGACGTGGGGGTATTGCAGTGTCTCACAAACACCTATTGCTAACTTAGAATCAGCGTAGTTATGAAACTGAAGTCTTGATTTTATATCCAAGATGCGGCAGGGGAATGGAGTACATTGCATAAATCTTCGTACGTTTAGAGGAATGTGTGATGTTTCATCACACATGAGATGGAAGTCCTCCGATTACCGAGAGATTTACTGTTAACGATCGCAAGTAGACACTGCTCTAAGACCCACACAGAACACGTGGTCGTATACGAGTCGAACGCAGGCTATGTCACACAACTGATCCATCCTGACAGAACACCGGGAAAAAATGGTCGAATGACCTGCAGCAACATCTCCCTCTAGAATGCATCATCATTCTACCATTAAATCGTACCTCGTTGCAACTCCATCTCTACCGACCATTCTATCCACTCTCTGTTATCCTTTTTCGCAGATGCAAGTAAGTTTAAAGGCAGATGGTTCTCTGTTTTTCCTGGAAAGCATCAAAGACAGCAGTCAACTCACGTAAATCACTATTACCTCAATAGACATACATAAAATGTTGCCTCGAAAGAAAAAAATGACAGTTTCCCTGGTTCCCAATGCTTCCATGTCAACATTTTCTCGTATTCCTCTTGCTGTCACATACTCGTTCTAAAGTACAAGAATTCTCCTGCGCCAACCAGAAGACACGCAAGTACTTCCTCTATTTCCCTGTATTTCGGTGTATTTTCTATCAATTTATACGTATTTTCCGTCATTTTTCGCAATTCTATCGATTTTTTTAATATCACTTCTACCCATGCGATCATGACATGACGTCTCGTCCCATGTTCTAAAATTGGTTGTAAATGTAATACCGCTGCCAACACCTAGCGCAAATGCACTATTTTTTCTGATCCGGAGGCATAGTATCACACTGTATTCGATTGCACCCACTCACCTCCAACGCACATATTCCACATTTGCTGTGTGGATGCATCCTGACAGATCATGAAAATAAGCGAGAAGCAAGGTACAAGTAAAGGAAAAAATCTGAAAATTGTTAATTTGTAATTATGTTGTTGTTGTGGTCTTCAGTCCTGAGGATGGTTTGATGCAGCTCTCCATGCTACTCTATCCTGTGCAAGCTTCTTCATCTCCCAGTACCTACTGCAACCTACATCACTCTGAATCTGCTTAGTGTATTCATCTCTACGATTTTTACCCTCCAAGCTGCCCTCCAATACTAAATTGGTGATCCCTTGATGCCTCAGAACATGTCCTACCAACCGATCCCTTCTTCTAGTCAAGTTGTGCCACAAACTCCTCTTCTCCCCAATTCTATTCAATACCTCCTCATTAGTTATGTGATCTACCCATCTAATCTTCAGCATTCTTCTGTAGCACCACATTTCGAAAGCTTCTATTCTCTTCTTGTCCAAACTATTTATCGTCCATGTTTTACTTCAGTACATGGCTACGCTCCATACAAATACTTTCAGAAACGACTTCCTGACACTTAAATCTATACTTGATGTTAACAAATTTCTCTTCTTTAGAAACGCTTTCCTTCCATTGCCAGTCTACATTTTATATCCTCTCTACTTCGACCATCATCAATTATTTTGCTCCCCAAATAACAAAACTCCTTTACTACTTTAAGTGTCTCATTTCCTAATCTAATTCCCTCAGCATCACCCGACTTAATTCGACTACATTCCATTATCCTCGTTTTGCTTTTGTTGATGTTCATCTTATATCTTCCTTTCAAGACACTATCCATTCCGTCTCTGACAGAATTACAATGTCATCGGCGAACCTCAAAGTTTTTATTTCATCTCCATGGATTTTAATACCTACTCCGAATTTGCTTTTGTTTCCTTCACTGCTTGCTCAATATACAGATTGAATAACATCGGGGTTGAGCTACAACCCTGTCTCACTCCCTTCCCAACCAATGCTTCCCTTTCATCTTGAAGTCTGAGGGTATTTCGCCTGTCTCATACATCTTGCTCACCAGATGGTAGAGTTTTGTCAGGACTGGCTCTCCCAAGGCCGTCAGTAGTTCCAATGGAATGTTGTCTACTTCCGGGACCTTGTTTCGACTCAGGTCTTTCAGTGCTCTGTCGAACTCTTCACGCAGTATCATATCTCCCATTTTATCTTCATCTACACTCTCTTCCATTTCCATAATATTGTCCTCAAGTACCTCGCCCTTGTATAGACCCTCTATATACTCCTTCCACCTTTCTGCTTTCCCTTCTTTGCTTAGAACTGGGTTTCCATCTGAGCTCTTGATATTCATACAAGTGATTCTCTTTTCTCCAAAGGTCTCTTTAATTTTCCTGTAGGCAGTATCTATCTTACCCCTAGTGAGATAAGCCTCTACATCCTTACATTTGCCCTCTAGCCATCCCTGCTTAGCCATTTTGCGCTTCCTGTCGATCTCATTTTTGAGACTTTTGTATTCCTTTTTGCCTGCTTCATTTACTGCATTTTTATATTTTCTCCTTTTATCAATTAAATTCAGTATTTCTTCTGTTACCCAAGGATTTCTACTAGCCCTCGTCTTTTTACCTACTTGATGCCTTCACTACTTCATCCCCCAAAGCTATCCATTCCTCTTCTACTGTATTTCTTTCCCCCATTCCTGTCAATTGTTCCCTTATGCTCTCCCTGAAACTCTGTACAACCTCTGCTTCTTTCAATTTATCCAGGTCCCATCTTCTTAAATTCTCACCTTTTTGCAGTTTCTTCAGTTTTAATCTACAGTTCACAACCAATAGAGTGTGGTCAGAGTCCACATCTGCTCCTGGAAATGTCTTACAATTTAAAACCTGGTTCCTAAATCTCTGTCTTACCATTATATAATCTATCTGAAACCTGTCAGTATCCCCAGGCTTCTTCCATGTATACAACCTTCTTTTATGATTCTTGAACCAAGTGTTAGCTATGATTAAGTTGTGCTCTGTGCAAAGTTCTACCACACGGCTTCCTCTTTCATTTCTTACCCTAATCCATATTCACCTACTACGTTTCCTTCTCTCCCTTTTCCTTCTCTCGAATTCCAGTCACCCATGACTACTAAATTTTCGTCTCCCTTCAATATCTGAATAATTTCTTTTATCTCCTCATACATTTCTTCAATTTCTTCGTCATCTGCATAGTTGGCATATAAACTTGTACTGCTGTCGTAGGCGTGGGCTTCGTGTCTATCTTGGCCACAATAATGCGTTCACTATACTGTTTGTAGTAGCTTACCCGCACTCCTATTTTTTTATTCATTATTAAACCTACTCCTGCATTACCCCTATTTGATTTTGTATTTATAACCCTGTATTCGCCTGACCAAAAGTCTTGTTCCTCCTGCCACCGAACTTCACTAATTCCCACTATATCTAACTTTAACCTATCCATTTACCTTTTTAAATTTTCTAACCTATCTGCCCGATTAAGGGATCTGACATTCCACGCTCCGATTCGTAGAACGCCAGTTTTCTTTCTCCTGATAACGACGTCCTCTTGAGTAGTCCCCGCCCGGAGATCCGAATGGGGGACTATTTTACCTCCGGAATATTTTACCCAAGAGGACGCCATCGTCATTTAACCATACAGTAAAGCTGCATGCCCTCCGGAAAAATTACGGCTGTAGTTTCCCCTTGCTTTCAGCCGTTCGCAGTACCAGGACAGCAAGGCCGTTTTGGTTAGTGTTACAAGGCCAGATCAGTCAATCATCCAGACTGTTGCCCCTGCAACTACTGAAAAGGCTGCTGCCCCTCTTCAGGAACCACACGTTTGTCTGGCCTCTCAACAGATACCCCTCCGTTGTGGCTGGACCTACGGCACGGCTATATGTTTCGCTGAGGCACGCAAGCCTCCCCACCAACGGCAAGGTTCATGGTTCATGGGGGGTTTGTAATTATATTACATCAAAAAACCATTTTTGTCATTTGGTATTCGTCTGTCTGTGTGTCTGTCCGACCGTCTGTTAAGTCCCGTTTTCCTCAAGAACAGGTAGATGTATTAAGCAAAAATTTATGTCACCTACTAAAGTCGACGGTCCCTTGGCGGCGTGGTTAATGATTTTCGGATATTTTCCCTTTACTTGTACTATGAAACCTTGCTTCTTGTTAAATTTCATGATTCTAGGTCAACGGGAAGTACACTACAGGTCTTGACACATGAATTTTCGAGTATCAAAATATGTACAAACGTGCAAATGGCAGTTACCATATGATGATAATAAAACCGCAGAATTAATAAAGTAAATGAAAAACTGCAATAGCAAATTTGAAATTACTCAAAATAGACACTTAAAACATAAAATTAACACATTCTCGAAAGTCTTGGAATTCCCGGGCCTAACATCTTGAGAGTATCGAAAAAGGAAAAAATTGTCCAGATTCCCGATTCCCGAGATGGATGAACTACCTATATACATAATTCAGTTTGTATGGAACTCTCGGTGCGTGAGTCCTACTTGCACTTATCCGGAATATCTTTGGTATCGAAACAGTTGGATGTGTTGTTACGTAGTGAAGTCGGCATATCGGGCAGTATGGAATAATTGATATTCGTTAAAGCCTACCTTGACTCTGCAGGTGCTGAGAACGAAGATTAAATTTGTGACTTATGGAAGTAGATGAATGTAAAACAATTCTCCTATACTACAAAAAATAAATAACTTTTTCAGAACTTTGTTTTCATGTTAATAAACTTGAAAGATTTATTACCGAGTCAAATTATGTTTCCTGTTACTGATAAGAAATTATTTTAAGAGTTTATATTAAGATCAATCTCTGAATTGTATTTTGTGTATATAAAATTGTTTTTCCCAAATTACTAGATCATCTGCATTTTTACAACCCGATTACATTTTTTTTAAAACTTTTTTGTCGGTGAAATTTTATTTTGTATTTCGCTAGGAGAAAATACAAGTAATTATTGCCAAATAGTTGAAGTTGATGACGAACTGTGTTTGAGAATGAAGAATGAATTCTATTTAGAGATGCAACTACAGAAACAAGTGGTATTCCACAATAGCCAAACTTCATCTACTTAGCCGTCTCTATTCAAAAATCAAGCTCAGCTACCTTATGTATTGCTAAAGTAGAGCATTACCTTCAAATTGAGTATGTAAAATCCTCAGCAACGAAAAATGTAAGGATAAATCTAACGTAATCTGACGAGAATAAACTCCAGTACTCGTGCTGTTGTCATTTATTAACAGCGGCAGTGATAGATTTAGCAATTCCTTCTACGGCAGCGAGCTCAAATACCTAATGTTGTCGAAAGTAGCTTTAAACCATTTCCAATCTTCAGCAAAAGCATCAGAAGAAGGTAATCAAAATTAGCTCGGAAAACAACGTTTTTACGAGGAATATTCCAAGCTGCAGGACAACAGTGAATTTTGGAGCAATTTTTGGTAGTAAAATTTAAAAGAAACAATTTACCACTACAGAAACCATGGCCTTCCGGCTGCAAGGTTTCCTAACAAAAAATCACAGTATAGTACCATATGCGTGTCTAGTAATAATGTATTTTGGTCAAGGAATATTCGCTGAAGCAAAGTACTGTGTAAAACATAAATGTCTTATGCGTAATGAGAATGAAATGAATATCACCATCCGTAAAATTTATCACCTGATCATAAACTGCTGACAGTATCCTTGCTAGATAGGTAACAGCCCAAACGTGAATATCTCGATTACGGTCTTAATTGATACGCAAGTCACGTACGGATCACTGCCTTTAGCTTCTGAACTTTCTGCGAAAATATACAAGAAACATTGTTTGACACACACATTGTCGTTGGTATTTGCATTTGAAATCTTGCCAAAAAACAGTTGTAAGACCGACTCTAATGTTCTGATTACATTTACATGTCTTTTGTGCTCTTCTTATCCTCATTTGTTTCCTTGTTTGCTGTAGCGATACATTAAACCAAAGCAGACTACTGAGAAAAGTATGTAGCAGTCTTCACGTAGCACCTTCGACAGTGAATCTGTTCACACAAAAACACAGCAGTTCTTTGTTAGACGATATACTCGTCTGCGAATCTTAAATCTTAAGACGATTTATATTAATGCATAAAAATAGTTCATGCTACATCTCTCCCTTCAGCAGTAATTCCATCAAGTTCCCTCCCTTCCGGCCTCGAAGTGATGCGACTTAGCCAGTTACGTACTGCAGACAGCGTAAGCCGAGGGGAAAAGGGTGGCCGTTCTTTCCCTTTACAGAGGTTTATAGAGGGTGGAGTGGAGACAGAATAGAGCTTTGCGGTACATGTAGAACTGACTCGAAGATACGGAAATAAGTGTTGATTATGGTGTAGTTATAGGGGCTTATGCAACTAAAAGATCAATAATGAAACACAGATAATAAGACACACCGCTACACGCAATTTGCTAATCACCGGTGGAAGATCACCAGTATTAAGTGGGTACTAGTGCGTCGAAAAGGAAGTCGTGAAAGAAACTTTGCCACACCTAGAACTTGTTTCAGTTACAGAGTCGTTTAGATTTAAGCCTTTAGATGAAAGGTTTTAGATCTGGAGCGTTGCCTTCGAAGTTTTCGCTTGGACCATCAAAAACGTCAAGTAACGCGGCAGATAACCGCAGAGTCCTTCACCGCTTGAATAGATTGTACAAAGCGGATACACTTTCAACTTCTTTTGCTCAGCGTAATTCCGATTCGATATCGCGTGACCAAAGGTTTGTCGCCCGCCCTTGACCGAGTTTGAACCAGGTGTTGCCACTACGACTCATGCCTGCTGTTGTTTATGTGTTAGCAACACGCGAGGCTACAAAACGAAACCAGTATCAACTGTACAATGTGTGTGCCGAAAAACTGTGGTCCTCATCGCGTTCAAATGGTTCAAATGGCTCTGAGCACTATGGGACTTAACATCTATGGTCATCAGTCCCCTAGAACTTAGAACTACTTAAACCCAACTAACCTAAGGGCATCACACAACACCCAGTCATCACGAGGCAGAGAAAATCCCTGACCCCGCCGGGAATCGAACCCAGGAACCCGGGCGCGGGAAGCGAGAACGCTACCGCACGACCACGAGCTGCGGACTATCGCGTTCAAAAATATCTTTATATACTTCTTTATCGAACAGTCTTTCATTCATAAATGTGCAGTCTCTTTATCGAACAGTCTTTTCATTCATAAATGTGCAGTCTCTGACATCTCTTTCGGTTTGTGAACGAGCCAATATTCTCAGCAAGAACTGATTAGTTAAATTAGCGTTAGTTTCAACAGAAGAACACGACAAGAAGGGGATATGGTGTCAAATGGTAAGTAGTTCATTTTCATCTACATCTACATAATCATTCTGCAATTTACAATTAAGTGCCAAGCAAAGCGTTCATCGAACCACATTAAAGCTAAGTCTCTACTGATTCATTCTCGAACAGCGCGCGGGAAAACTGAACATTTAAATCTTTCTGTGGGATTTCTCTTTTTTTATTGTGATGATCATTCTTCCCTATGTAGGTGGGCGCCAACAAAATATTTTCGTACTCTGAGGAGAAAGTTGGTGATTGAAATGTCATATGAAGATCCTGCCACAACGAAAAATGCCTTTGCTTTAATGATTGCCAGCTCAATTCACGCATCACATCTGTGGCGCTCTCTCCCCAATTTCGCGATAGTTCAAAACGAGCTACCCCTCTGAACTTTTTGCTATGCTACCTGGTACGTATCTCTCACCGCACAGCACAGCAATACTCCAGAAGAGGACGTAGAAGCGTCGTCCATACAGTCTCTTTCGTAGACCTGTTGCATTTCCTCAATGTTCTGCCAATAAATTGTAGTCTTTGCTTTGCTTTACCTACAGCATAATCTATATGATCTCTCCAGCTCAAATTATTCTTAACAGTAATCTCTAAGTATTTACTTTAATTTACAGCCTTTAGACTTGTCGTGTAACCGAAATTTAGCTGATACCTTTTGATACTCATGTAGATGAGTAACCATTTTTCGTTATTTACAATCGATAGCCACTTTTCGCACCCTACAAACATCTTGTCTAAATCGTTTTGCAATTTGTTTTGATCATCTGATGACGTTACAAGACGGTAATTGACAGTGTCATCTGCAAACAGTCTAAGAGGGTTGCTCAAAGATCATCAGAGGGCTTATGACATTTCCTTGGGGAACAACAGATATTACTTCTGTTTTATACGGTGACTTTCCGTCACTTACTACGAACTGTAACCTTTGTAACAGGAAACCACGAATCCATGAAATCAGTTTCACATACCGTGTCAATAGCACTCATTATTTCAGGAGAACAAAGAGCTAGATGCGTTTCACAAGAACGATGTTTTCTGAGACCGTGTTGTCTTTTCGTCAATGAATCGTTTTCTTCTAGATAACTCAAAACACAGCATATGTTCCAAAATCCTACTGCATATCGACGTTAGCGATATGGGTCTGTAATTTAGTGGATTGCTCCCAATTTCCTCTCTTGGGTATTGCGTGACTGCAACTTTCCAGCCTTTAGATACGGATCTTTCAGCACTGCACGGGGTTTGGCGACGAATCAGAGAGCTAGTTCGTCTCTTAGCACTAGATGTACCACGTTGGTCATTTTTTACCCACGGAAAATTTCGAGGGCCCTACCTCCCTCCATAATCATCGCACCACCATAGGCTTCCGTGACTTTTCATCATTTATGGGGTTGTACAACTCACCAAAATTTCAATCCACAAGCACACCTATAAGTATGAAAAATTTTCCTGTTGTACCAGTAGTACCATGCGGGTCATTTTTTACCCATAGGCATTTTAACGCAATTTGATATCAATAACACCGGTTTCAGACACTAAATAACTTTCTGGGCGTTCCTCGACGTTATACACCAGATGATGGGGTATACTACAACGCTTTGGGACCAAAAAGAACGTGAAACACGAAGAATTCGGAGGGCGGGCGATACTCTATATCAGCGCGGCTTTCCGGGTTCTACGTACTGGCGACATACAGACCTATGAAGTAACACTGGGAAGCCACAGAATAGCATAGTACACAGGGTTATTACAAATGATTGAAGCGATTTCACAGCTCTACAATAACTTTATTATTTGAGATATTTTCACAATGCTTTGCACACACATACAAAAACTCAAAAAGTTTTTTTAGGCATTCACAAATGTTCGATATGTGCCCCTTTAGTGATTCGGCAGACATCAAGCCGATAATCAAGTTCCTCCCACACTCGGCGCAGCATGTCCCCATCAATGAGTTCGAAAGCATCGTTGATGCGAGCTCGCAGTTCTGGCATGTTTCTTGGTAGAGGAGGTTTAAACACTGAATCTTTCACGTAACCCCACAGAAAGAAATCGCATGGGGTTAAGACGGGAGAGCGTGGAGGCTATGACATGAATTGCTGATCGTGATCTCCACCATGACCGATCCATCGGTTTTCCAATCTCCTGTTTAAGAAATGCCGAACATCATGATGGAAGTGCGGTGGAGCACCATCCTGTTCAAAGATGAAGTCGGCGCTGTCGGTCTCCAGTTGTGGCATGAGCCAATTTTCCAGCATGTCCAGATACACGTGTCCTGTAACGTTTTTTTCGCAGAAGAAAAAGGGGCCATAAACTTTAAACCGTTAGATTGCACAAAACACGTTAACTTTTGGTGAATTGCGAATTTGCTGCACGAATGCGTGAGGATTCTCTAGCGCCCAGATTCGCACATTGTGTCTGTTCACTTCACCATTAAGAAAAAATGTTGCTTCATCACTGAAAACAAGTTTCGCACTGAACGCATCCTCTTCCGTGAGCTGTTGCAACCGCGCCGAAAATTCAAAGCGTTTGACTTTGTCATCGGGTGTCAGGGCTTGTAGCAATTGTAAACGGTAAGGCTTCTGCTTTAGCCTTCTCCGTAAGATTTTCCAAACCGTCGGCTGTGGTACGTTTAGCTCCCTGCTTGCTTTATTCGTCGACTTCCGCGGGCTACGCGTGAAACTTGCCCGCGCGCGTTCAACCGTTTCTTCGCTCACTGCAGGCCGACCCGTTGATTTCCCCTTACAGAGGCATTCAGAAGCTTTAAACTGCGCATACCATCGCCGAATGGAGTTAGCAGTTGGTGGATCTTTGTTGAACTTCGTCCTGAAGTGTCGTTGCACTGTTATGACTGACTGATGTGAGTGCATTTCAATCACGACATACGCTTTCTCGGCTCCTGTCGCCATTTTGTCTCAATGCGCTCTCGAGCGCTCTGGCGGCAGAAACCTGAAGTGCGACTTCAGCCGAACAAAACTTTATGAGTTTTTCTACGTATCTGTAGTGTGTCGTGACCATATGTCAATGAATGGAGCTACAGTGAATTTATGAAATCGCTTCAATCATTTGTAATAGCCCTGTACAGTGGGGAAGCCCCCTACCCATCCTACACCTCCGTCTGGGTACTGCTAATAGTTCTCTTAACACGGCAGCAGATGTCAGGCGCGTCTCCCTAACGGAAGTTTCCTTTCCGTGAATCTTCGTCTGTGGTCAGGCTATGCAGGCTGAGGCAGACCTGACGCCAGTGACGTGAACTTGCAGTTTATTTTCGTGAGTTCGTGTCATTGAAGCTATGATGGCAAGATGACGTGGCCTTATGAAGGTCTGCCTGAAGAATGTTTCACCGATGTAATCGAGTCATGAATCCGGTAGTGATTCGAATGCGGAGGAGGACGACGATTTTGTTCCAGTGGGAACTGTGGCGTCGATAGTTATGATGCCACAACGTAGGTGCACACTCTCGTAAGCTGGCACTACGAGAGAAGACTAATTACGCCGACCACAGCGCCCTCTACGCCGTGGAGCTCAGGGAGGCAAGACTCAAGTTTCACACGGAATTTGCAGTCTCCCCTCCACAACGGCCACAGGCCGGTCACGTGATTCCACCTCCACACGGACAGGAGGCGGGGCGTGACTGCAAGCGCTTCGTCTTAGACCTACTAAAAACAGGTGTTACTTGCCTTCATCATGATTTTACCTGGGCTTTAGTAACTGAAATTAAAATTGTCAACGTCTACAATTTTTGAACATGTTGCTTACAAGGCATTTTCAATGGCTTTAGATAAATACAAAGAACAAGTTTCTGAAACTAATAACACACTCATATTTTGAATATGCAAAAGATACATAAGGTAATTCATAATAATGGCAACAGAGTTCGTCATAGCAGCAAATATATGTGGTTATTGTACAAAGCTTTAAAACCATTCAGTAGTTTGCTGAGGACGACTGTATGGAAAATACTGAAAGTTCAATAATTATTGTATTCTATTTGAGCAGCAAATGGACAAAATGTTGGAAACTCATTCTTCAGCCGACTGTAAAACTCTGAAAAGTCATATCCCATGTATTGCCAAACTATGCATTAAATGTTATATCAACCTAAGACACGGATATATTATGAACATAATGCTTGAAGTACGCGGAATAAAATCTCACAAGAACACCAGCTGACAGCAACTTTAATAAAGAAACGAAACGAACAATGAACTGTTTGCATCTGCTAAATGTTTATGTACAAAGAAACAGCCAACTCGTTGCTGCACATTAAAGTGGAAATTTCACGAACTTAAAGGCGACTCCTTCGGCAATCTTGTCACAGACATTTTATTTTGAGCAATAAAAACATCACAGTAGAAACTCATGTTCGCTACACACGAAAGTTAATAAGAAAAATATTTATTTTGTGAAACAAAACGGAAAAGAGTGCAAACTTTTGTTAAGTCACTTAATCTTCTAGGCTCTTTTTGGGCTGTACGTTTTTAAACAACTCGTAGTAAAAACCTGAAAAGAATCTGTGCAATCTGGCTGTAGTGCACTTTGCTGGTTTTGCTTACAGACACAAAACAGGCGAGAGTATGTTTGTTTTCTAGCGGGAAAGGTGACATAGTACACTCAAGTAACACCAGGAGCGCTGGCAGTCACGCCCCGCCTCGTGGAGGTGGAATCACGTGACCGGCCTTTGGCCGTTGTGGAGGGGAGACTGCAAATTCCGTGTGAAACTTGAGTCTTGCGCTCAGGGGAGTGCCGTCTTGATTTCTGTCCATTTCATCAAGAGCATGAGACTTTGTATTAGCTATGTTCAGTTAAAGTTTGGACAGCAACGAGTATTTGTTAGCTTTGAGATTATACAGAACAGTCATCCTAACTTCACAGGATTAAACACGGACTATACGCCTATGTGCTCATCCTAGCCAAAGTTATGTATGCATTTGATATTTACTTATGTTTTTGACTCTATTAAAAGTGTTACAGTTACATGCAGTACCGAAGTGCTTCACCTCTCCTGCTCCTACTCGCTTCCTTCACTCTCGGCCTACATTACAGAAGCAGTTCACAGGAGTAGACCCATGCACAATAGAAACTGCTGACTCAAGTGATTCAGATGCATCAAATGAACAGCAAGATCCATCTGACGATGACCTACCTCTTGCACAACTTAAGCATGATCCATTCCACCCATGGTTTTGAACCAATGAGCGCATAGTCTGCTGTAGATCTTTCTTTCTTCAATTCTTTAGGTGTCGGATTTGTGGATTCTACCTGAGGGCATGGACGTCCCTCCCAACGACGAGCCAAATGTGTGTGCAATGCTTGCTGTTGCCTTCGACAAGGAAAAGGATGGTGGGGCGCAGGAGTTATCGCTCAGCTACCAGATGGAGTTGATAAGGCACTGACAAATAAATCTTTGTTCAAAACTCAGAACGCTATATCACTTATCATCTGATGTAAAAGCCTAAGTCAAACTGCGTCATAGCCGGCCTTTTGCCGTCGTTCCCTATATCTCATCAGTCACAAAGACTTTTGACATACGATTCAATTTGCAGTCGACAATGGCGATGATCCAGGTGTTGTGGACGACTTACAAGATGGCGACGGCGCGGCAGGCGGTGCAGTTGATGGAGCAGCGAGTGATGGGCATGGTTGCGGTACATTGGGTTCCAAACGTGGTACAGCATTTCATCGTGGCCGATGGGACACGCGACATGACATGTTACAGACGACTCGCTGCTCTCTGCTTGGCGGCTATATGTCAGCGAGCCGATCCTCAAACTGATAAAAAAGTTCATCGAAGAAAAGACAGCTGATAATAATGAGTGGTCCCTAAGCGAGAAGAACTAGATGCTTTCCTTGGATTACTCTCTGCTTGTGGAGCAAATGGCGCTCAGAGTATTTCATACAAAGACTTATAGAGCCATAAGCGGAGACGACCTTTCTTTCAAAGCACCATGTCAAGGAACATATTTGCAGAAATATGCAATCGTCTCAGGTTTGATTCTATACCATCAAGAAGAAAATGTAATGAAACTGATGAGTGTTGCCCTTCTTCGGAAATATGGAATCTATTTACCGACTACTGCATTGCCTGCTACAAGCCAGGCGAGAACATGACTGTCGACGAGCAACTGCATCCCTGCAAGTGCAGATGCCCATTCAAACAGTACATATCGAGTAAATCTGATAACTATGGTATAAAATACTGGATGTTGTGTGATGATGACAAGTGCTTCATCCTGAATGGATTTCCTTACCATAGGAAACATGAAACTCGTGATTCAGGCAAGGTCTCGCTCACCATGTCGTTATGATGCTAGCACAGCCATTCCCAACCGAAGTCGTAACATCACGACTGACAACTTCTTCACCTCCGTGAAACTGGCTGATGAGGTGAAATAAAAGGAACAAGTTTAGTTGGCGCTCTTCAGAGATCACGTAGATGTTGCGTGAAGTGGAGACGACGCATTTTAAGCAACATACTTATACAAATCAGGCGGCAACCTTCTCACACTATGCCAGGGGAAAAAGAAAAAAAAAGTTCTTATTCTGAGCAATATTCTGCTGGATATCAGGTGAATGAGTATACTGAGAAGAAACTTCCAGAAACTGTGAAGTTTTACAGTGAAACTAAGGGTGGATTCAATGTACTTGACCAAATGGCTAGACACTACAGATTTCAAGCTGGCACCCATCGATGGCCTGTGTATATCTTTTACGGTATTCTTGACCTTGCCGTAGTCAATGCTCAGACAGTTTTTAAGTTACTTACCTCTAAGAAGATTTCACGCCGAGACTTTATTCTCAGAGTAGCAGATGAGCTTGCTGCCCCCTAAAAATTGCAGGGAGGAGCCAATCTCCCCTTGTGGGCACTCGATACTGGTGCTGGCCAGTACCAAAGTATAAGACGTTGTCAAATTCAGGTTTCCTGCAAACAACAAAGGGGGAACAATACATCAAACGTATGTGTGCCAAATCTGCCAGGCAAAAGCTCTTGTCGAATGTCTGAATTGTGAGCCCATCCCAACTTCGACGATATTGTCAACTCTTTGTTCCTAAATATTTCCAAATATTTATAATTACAGAATGGAATTGTTTGTTCTTATGTTTCAGTTTCTTGATTTCAGTAAGCAAGAAAACATTGAGAGCATTTTAGTCATCTGCTGCGTTTTAATCTTTCACTGGTAGTCAGTACTTACCTTATTTACCTATAAAAGTAAAAATATTAGTAGTACTCATATAAACAGTATGTTTTGACTCTGTTTCAATCTTTTTATAAGGAAAAACATTGTAACACTGTTTTACTTACCTGTTTTAGCGACAATTAATGAAACACTGTGGAATTTGTTCTGTAAAATTTAAAACAAAAAAGTTCATTTCTGAAAATTTATGTTTGACGGTGTACTATTCATTTTAGAGACCAAATTATCCTTTGGCTACACTTTAGAATCTTCCTGAACGTATTGTCAACATGGCGACACTCAAAACACCACCCAAATATGAATAAAACGGTGGTTTCCTACTGTGGATTAAAAATGACACAAATAGTACTACCAGGGCTACGGCTAAGTCCAGTACTACTAGCATTAATTGTGTGTCCATAGACCATTTGAACGATTTCTAGTGAAATGATGTGAGACGACTCTGTGTCTGCAGGCTATATTTATATTTCTTTGTGTGTATGGATGCATGCCGTTCATTTACATGATATTAAATAGCGCAATAACTTAAATTTATTAAAAATTAGCATATTAGATTTTGTTATTACTCTTGGTACAAGTGAAAAACAAATTACCAATAAAGTAAATATGTATTTCTACTATACTACAATCACTACCAGTGTTTAATTAAATATTTGTTTATTCAAAAAAAAGTTGTCCAGAAGAAATTATTTCAAATTTGATTCAAATTTGCTTTCCTACCTGTCAGACGTCTTACTGTATTGGGCAAATGACAAACTATTGACAGCGTTAGTGGGTAATACAGGTTATTATTTTCTTACAGTATTATGGCTGTGGACATCGGTATCCTTCTCAAATCATGGTGGATTACTTGTGATTAACACCACAGGCGAATATACATATGGTGTGAAGGACCACCATCTGACAGAATTTGAAAGGAGACTCGTTGTGGGTAGCCGGCAAGTCGAATTGTAAAATATCCACATTTGTGGGGCATTTGGATTTGACACTGCCACGATATTGGACTTTACGGGCACGTGAGTGCAGGCAGTCTGGTGATCAAGTCTCCATTCGACCATGTCTGACCACGACAATGGAGGATCGCCGTATTGAGCACTAAGCACTTCGTAACCCCTTCACATCCACGCCTGTCTCGGAGAACAAGTACTGGACCCCCTGCAACATTCTGTGAACCCACTCCATAGGTAATAGCAGCGGGTCTAGGGAATTACCGCCCTAGGTGTAGATTGCAGTTAATACCACAAAACAAATGGCTGCTAAGGGATTGTTTCGTGACTGGGAGGCATAGACTTCTGATAAATGACGTCGAATTACGTTTAGTGATACGGTTGTCGCGAAATTGAAGAAGGTACTTCCTGTGAGTTAGTATGGGCAGAGGTCATTGTTGGCAACCGGAATAAAATAATAATTGGATCCTTTACTGACCTCCCAATTCAGATGATGCAGTTGCTAAAAGGTTCAAAGAAAACTTGAGTTTGATATCAAACACTCATACGATAATAGTTGGTGGTGACTTTAATTTATCCTCGATATGTTGGCGAAAATACATGTTTAATTCTGGAGGTACGCATAAAACACCATCCGAAATTATGCTAAACGCATTCTCTGAAAATTATTTCGAGCAGTTAGTTCAAGAGCCCACGCGAATAGTAAACGGTTGTGAAAACACACTTGACCTCTTAGCAACAAATAATCCTGAGTTAATAAAGAACATCAAAACCGATACAGGGATTAGTGAACACAGGGTTGTCGTGGCAAGATTGAATACTGTAATCCCCCAATCCTCCAAAAATAAGCGAAAACTGTACCTATTCAAAAAAGCAGATAAAAATTCACTTGACGCCTTCCTGAGAGACAATCTCCACTCATTCCAAATTAATAATATTAGTGTAGAACAGATGTGGCTTGAGTTTATACAAATAGTATCGGCAGCAATTGAGAGATTTATACCAAATAAATTAACAAACGACGGAGCTGATCCTCCTTGGTACACAAAACGGGTTATAACACTTTTGCAGAAACAACGAAACAAACATGCCAAATTTAAACAGACACAAAATCCTCAAGATTGTCGATCTTTCACAGAAGCTCGAAATTTAGCGCGGACTTCAACGTGAGAAGCTTATAACAGTTTCCACAACGAAACTTTGTCTCGTAACCTGGCAGATTATCCAAAGAGCTTCTAGTTGTATGTAAAGTATGCTAGCGGCAAGACACAATCAATGCCTTCTCAGCGCGACAGCAATGGAAATACTATCGACGACAACGCCGCAAAAGCATAATAAACACAGCCTTCCGAAATTCCTTCACCAAAGAAGACGAAGCAAATATTCCAGAACTCGAATCAAGAACAGCTGCAACATGAGGAACGTAGAAGTATATATCTTCGGAGTAGTGAAGCAACTTAAATCACTTAATAAAAGCAAGTCTTCTGGTCCACACTGTATATGAATTAGGTTCCTTTCGGAGTATGCTGATGCATTAGCTCCATATTTAACAATCGTATACAACCGTTCGCTCGATGAAAGATCCGTACCCAAGGACTGGAAAGTCGCACACGTCACACCAATATTCAAGAAAGGTAGTAGTAGTAATCCACTAAATTACAGGCCCATATCGTTAACGTCGATATGCAGCAGGATTTTGGAACATATATTGTGTTCGAACACTATGAATTACCTCGAAGAAAACTGACTATTGACACACAGTCAACATGGGTTTAGAAAACATCGTTCCTGTGAAACACAACTAGCTCTTTATTCACATGAAGTGTTGAGTGCTATTGACAAGGGATTTCAAATTGATTCCGTATTTTTGGATTTCTGGAAGGCTTTTGACACTGTACCACACAAGCGGCTTGTAGTAAAATTGCGTGCTTACGAAATATCGTCTCAGTTATGTGACTGGATTTGTGATTTCCTGTCAGAGACGTCACAGTTCGTAGTAAGTGACGGAAAGTCATCGAGTAAAACAGAAGTTATTTGTGGCGTTCCCCGAGGTAGTGTTATAGGCCCTTCGCTGTTCCTTATCTATATAAATGAATTGGGAGACAATCTGAGCAGCCGTCTTCGGTTGTTTGCAGATGACGCTCTCGTTTATCGACTAATAAAGTCGTCAGAAGATAAAAAAAATTGCAAAACGATTTATAAAAGATATCTGTATGGTGCAAAAATTGGCAGTTGACCCTAAATAACGAAAAGTGTGAGGTCATCAACATGAGTGCTAAAAGGAATTCGTTAAACTTCGGTTACTCGATAAATCAGTCTAATCTAAAAGCCGTAAATTCAACTAAATACCTAGATATTACAATTACAAACAATTTAAATTGGAAGGAACACATAGAAAATGTTGTGGCGAAGGCTAACCAAAGACTGCGTTTTATTGGCAGGACACTTAGAAATTGTAACAGATCTACTAAGGAGACTGCCTACACTACGCTTGTCTGTCCTCTTTTAGAATACTGCTGCCCGGTGTGGGATCCTTACCAGGCAGGACTGACGGAGTACATCGAAAAAGTTCAAAGAAAGGCAGCACGTTTTATATTATCGCGAGATATGGGAGAGAGTTTCACAGAAATGATACAGGATTTGGGCTGGACGTAATTAAAAGTCATTAATAAATATCTTCATCGTCAGCTCCAAGCATTCACTGCGGGACACAGAGATATTGAGCATCTTTGGACGGAATTTAAAGGTATTGTCCACCATGTGCTAGAGAAGTATGTCCCTAGCAAAAATATAGGGGAGGGAAAGGATCCAAAAAAATGGTTCAAATGGCTCTGAGCACTACGGGACTTAACTTCTGTGGTCATCAGTCCCCTAGAACTTAGAACTACTTAAACCTAACTAACCTAAGGACATCACACACATCCATGCCCGAGGCAGGATTCGAACCTGCGACCGTAGCGGTCACGCGGTTCCAGACTGAAGGGCCTGTAACCGCACCGGCCGGCGAAAGGATCCATCTTGGTACAACAAACATGCTAGGAAGTTGCTGAGAAAACAGAGAATTTTGCACAGTCGTTTTAAACGTAGTCACTACCCCGCTGACAAACAGAAATTATGCGAAATGAAAGCAGCTGTCAAAAGGTCAATGAGAGATTCTTTTAACGAATTTGAAAGCAATATTTTATCTGCAGATTTTAAAAATAACCCAAAACAATTTTGGTCGTACGTAAATCCTACGAACGCTACAAATAATTCAATACCTTCTCTTGCTGACAGTACGGGAAATGTAACTGATGATGATAAACAGAAGGCCGAAATTCTAAATCTAGATTTCAAAACTCGTTTACGGTAGAGGACTGCAGAACCATTCCTCCTTTCAATTATCGAACAAACGAAAGGATGGCTGACATAGTGTTTAGTGTATCTGGGATTATAAAGCAGATAAGATCCTTAGACGCCAGGAAGGCACTTGGCCCAAACGGTATCCTCGTAAGATTTATGTTGACTATGCTACAAATATAGCAACATTCTTATCCATCATCTATCAGAGATCGTTGGAACAGCGGAAAGTTCCACTTGACTGGAAGAAGGCCCAGGTCATAGAAATCTATAAAAAGGGTAGAAAATCGGATGAACATAATTACCGGCCAATTTCACTGACATTGATTTGTTGTAGAATCATGGAACATATTCTGTGTTCAGACATAATGACCTTTCTAGACTCTGAGAAGCTCATCTGCAGAAACCAGCACGGTTTTAGGAAACAGCGGTCATGCGTGACACAGCTGGCCCTCTTTGTGCATGATATACAACAGGCTCTAGATACCGGCTCCCAGGCTAATGACATATTTCTCGACTTTCGAAAAGCGTTCGACTCAGTTCCGCACTGTCGCTTGCTCCAAAAAGTGCGCGCTTACGGCTTATCCGATGACATATGCGGTTGGATAGATAGTTTTCTAACAGACAGAGAGAAGTATGCCGTCCTGAACGGGGTGACTTCAAAAGAAACAAGCGTAACTTCTGGTGTGCCCCAGGGCAGTGTAATAGGTCCGCTGCTATTTACGATTTACATAAACGATTTGGTTGATGTTATTGACAGCGGCATTTGACTGTTTGCTGATGATGCTGTAGTCTACAGGAAGGTAGTATCACACGAAAGTTGTGAACAAATCAACGAGGATTCGCAGAAAATAAATGCGTCGTGTAATCTCTCAATATTAGTAAGTGTAACCTACTGCATATAACAAGGCGAAAATCCCCATTAATGTACTAGTACAAAATAAATGTCCAGTCTTGGAAGCGGTAACATCCGTCAAGTATCTGTGTGTGACTATTCGAAATTATCTCAAGTGGAATGATCAGATTACACAAGTAATGGGCAAGGCGAACTCTAGATTGCGGTTTATTGGTAGAATCCCGAAGCGATGCAGTCCTTCAACAAAGGAAATTGCTTACAATAGGTTAGTTTGGCCAGTCTTAGAGTATTGTTCGTCTGTGTGGGGCCCTTACCAGTTGGGTCTGATTCAAGAGATTGAGAAGATCCAAAGAAGAGCGGCAAGGTTCGTGACTGGTACATTCAGCCATCGTGAGAGTGTTACAAATCTCATAGAAAGTTTGAAGTGGGAGACACTTGCAGATACACGGCGATACAGGGGCTGCTCACTAAATACCGAAATTGATCTTCACCGAGGATGTAGAGCACCAACTTTCAAATCGCGCAATGATTACCATTCAAAGATAAAGGAAATTAGAGCTCGTGTTGAGGCGTTCAGACAGTCGTTTTTCCTTCGCGCAATCAGCGAGTGGAACAGATGGGGGAAATATGACTTTGGAGCGAATTGTGCCCTCTGCCAAACACCGCTTGGTGGCTAGCGGAGTATATATATGTAGATGTAGAAAAGAAATGCGTTTTTCGTTGCGACGGAATCTTCTCACGAAATTCCAATCACCAACTTTCTCCTCAGAATGTGAAAATATTTTGTTGACACCGACCTACATAGGGAGAAACGATCACCACAATAAAATAAGGGAAATCAGAGCTCGTATGTAAAGATATAGGTGTTCGTTCTTTCCGCGCGCTATTCGAGAATGGAGTAATAGAGAATTGTGAAGGTGGTTCGATGAACCCTCTGTCAGGCACTTAAATGTGATTTGCAGAGTATCCATGTAGATATAGATGTAGATGTTCTGCACTAGACGAGATGACCATCGTCAGTGACTGCGGCGACCATGTGGGTAGAGGTCCCTTTCTCGCAATCTTTAGGACAGACATCACGTTGTTACTCTTGGCGTCATGGTGTTGGGAACCGTCGGTGGTGACTCTTAATTAATGGCTGGTAGTGATTATGAGAAATATGATGGCACAACGCTATATTACCTACATATTGGGTCGTTATGGGACGCTGTCGTGATGTTTACCAGCATAATGATTCGTACTTGTAATACTTGATTCGTAGTCAAAAGTCCTCAGTCCCGGGTTCGAACCCTGCTACCGCTTAAAATTTTAATAAGAATCATTAGCAATGGCGACCGAAGACCACCGGCGGAAGAAGTCACCCTCATTCAGCCATTGGCCTTGTCAAAGAGGAGCAGACAGAGGTTCAGGCACTCTCTTGCCCTTCGGGTGGGAAACGGTCCCTAAAGACGGAGGGATCAGCAATGGTCAATGGCATTAGGATGCAGAAGCCAATGGAAACCACTGTACTTGGGTATCCACAGGATATATTGCCTGAAATTGAAAAACAATGTCATGATGATCCTTCCATTGGCAAAATATTCCGGAATAGTCCCCCATTCGCACTCGGATCTCCGGGAGTGGACTGCCAAGGGGAGGGGTGGGGCCGGGGGGCTGAGCATGGGGAAAAGATTGAATAACCAATGGAAAGATAACGTCCTACATGTCGGGCCATGGAATGTCAGAAATTTGAAAGTGGTACGGAAGCTAGAAAACCTGAAAAGCGAAATGCTAAGGCTGAATTTAGATGTAGTGGGGGTCAGTGAAGTTAAATGAAAGAAGTATTTCTGGTCAGATTGGTACAGGGTAACATCAGCGGTGGCAGAAAATGGTATAACAAGAGCAGGAGTCATTACGAATAGGAAGGTTGGGCAGTTCAATGGTAGGGTTTTTCTCATTAGAATCGACAGCAAACCAACACCGATCACGCTAGTTCAGGTATGCATGCCGAGGTCACAAGCAGAGGATGAAGGGATTGAGACACTATATGAGGATACTGAAATCGTAATTCAGTATATAAAGGGAAATAAAAATCTAATAATCATGGGTGATTGGAATGCGTTTGTAGGGGGAGAAGTAGAAGAAAGGGTTACAGGAAAATGCGGGCTTGGTACTAAAAATGAGAGAGGAGAAAGATTAAGTGAGTTCTGCAGTAAATTTCAACTAGTAATAGCGAATACTCTGTTCAAGAATCACAAGAGAAGGACACAGACTTGGAAAAGGCCGGGAGATAAGGGAAGATTTCAGTTACATAACATCATGGTCAGGAAGAGATTCTAAAATTAGGTACTGGATTGTAATGCATACCGAGGAGCAGATATGGACTAAGATCACAATTTAGTAGTGATTAAGAGTAGGCTGAAATTTAAGAGGATACTCAGCAAGAATCAATGCGCTAAGAAATGGATACGGAAGTACTAACGACGGAAAAGGTACGCTTGAAGTTCTCAGAAACTATATATACTGCGATAAGGAATAGCTTAGTAGGCAGTACAGTTGAAGAGGAATGAGCATCTCTAAAAAGGGCAATCACAGAAGTTGGAAATAAAACCGGCGGCACAAAGAAGGTAATTGAGAAGAAACCATAGGTAACAAGAAATATTTCAGTTGATCGATGAAAGAAAGAAGTACAAAAATGTTCAGAGAAATTCAGGAATACAGAACTACCAGTCACTAAGGAATGAAATAAATATGAAGTGCAGGGAAGCTAAGACGGAATGAATGCATGAAAAATGTGAAGAAATCGAAAAAGAAATGATGGTTGGAAGGAGTGACTCAGCATATAGAAGAAAAAGGAAACAACCTTCGGTGAAACTCAAAGCAAGGATGGTAACACTAATAGTGCAGTGGGAATTCCACTGTTAAATGCAGAGGAGAGAGAGGAAAAGTGAAAACATACACTGAAGGCCTCTATGAGAGGAAGACTTAGATGATAAAGTGATAGAAGAACAAACAGGAGTCGATATAGAAGATATAGTGATTCCAGTATTGGAATCAGAATTTAAAATAGCTCTGGAAGACTTAAAACCAAATACGGCAGAAGGGATAGATAACATTCCATCTGGATTTCTAAAATCATCGGGGAAAGTGGCAACAAAACGACTATTCACGTTCGTGTGTAGAATGTATGAGTCTGGCGATATATCATCTGACTTTCGGAAAAATATCATCCACACAATTCCGAAGATTGCAAGAGCCAACAAGTACGAGAATTATCGCATCGTCAGTTTCCAAGTTGCAGATAAGAATGATACACAGAAGAATGGAAAAGAAAATCGAGGAACTGCTAGATGACGATCAATTTAGCTCTACGGAAGGTAAAGGCACCATAGAGGCAATTCTTACGTTGCTGTTGATAATGGAAGCAAGACTAAAGGAAAATCAAGACACATTCAAAGGATTTGTCGGCCTGGAAGAAGCGTTCGACAATTTCAAGTCGTACAAGATGTTCGAAATTCTGAAAAAAAAAAGATACGGGTAAGCCACAGGGAAAGAATAAAGCTATAGGAAAAGAATATACAATGCGTGCAAGAACAAAGAAGGAATAGTAAGAGTGGAAGACCGAGAACGAAGAGCTCGAATTAAAAAGGGTGTGAGACAGGATGTAGTCCTTCGACCCTAATGTTCAATATGTAGATCAAGAAGCAATGACAGAAATAAAAGAAAAATTAATTTTTTTTCATTTAATTTTTTTAGAGAACAAACAATGTATTTACCTTAATAGTGTTCAAAAGTCATAATATATATAGCAGTTCATGACAACCAGTCCTACAAATTTACTGTCTCTGATGGACACACGTCCAGATCATCCGCTCTCAAAACTCCGCCATTTCTCTCCCCACATCCACCACTGCTGGCGGCTCACCTCCAACTGCGCAACGCTACGCGCTGTTAACAGCCAACTGCCCAACACTACAATAGGAAACAACAATGCAAACCAGTAGAGATGGGCAAACTGAAACACATAACTGTTTCGAAACAAATGAAACAATACAATGTAATGTTTCGAAACGTTGTTTCGAAACAGTGAAACAGTTTGTGTTTTGTAATAGTACTGGAGGCGGGAACAAACTGCAGAAACAACGGATACGCTACTGGGATTCCCAAATTTCGTTAGTATGGATAATATATACCCGGCCTGCTAATATTCATGCACACATTGTGGAGAATAGGCACATTGACTATAGACTCACGAATAAACCCACATAATTCGAAAAAATAACGAAATATAAGAGAAAAAAAATTTTTGTCCCTCAAGGTGTTTCAAATCATTACTATAAATCCACCATGCTTCCCAGCCCTTCCCATTCACCATTACATCATCAATGATCCGTCAATCACATTGCTTGAAAGTACATCCAATTTACGTATATGTCTAAAAACTGCCACTCTACGCCTTTTCTAATTCAAAATGTTGTAGGTTTACTTGAGTTTTTTTAATGTGATTACTGTACATGAACAGAGAAGCATATTTTATAGGAGATATGTAATTTAACTGAATGTTTTTCACACTTTTATTATTTTGAATGCGAATAGTGTGCTTTATTTTATTGTTTGTTAGTGTTTATAAAGCATATATTACGCCATTTCGGAATAGAGCAGTCAGTTAGAAACGAAACTTTATTTTCAAAAATCTTAAGCATCATGTTGTTCTGTGTCAAAAAGATTTCGACACTCTTGAAAGAGTTTGATGAAGTAGTATGTTAAACGTATTTCCGTATCTGTGCCGTGCCCGAATCTCGTCCGAGACAAAGTGAAATGAAGCATCACTGTTTCGATACAGTTAGTCCGTCCAAGCACAAGTGGACTGAAACAGCGTTATTTTGAAACAACGATACAGTTTCTGTGGCTGGCTCGAAGTCGAATCTGGTCCCGTTATCCGACACAGTGCGGAATGAAACACCACTGTTTCGAAACAGTGAAACATAGCAGTGAAACAGTTCCACGTATCGATACACTGTATCGAAACATAGAAACAGTGGCCAAGTCTACAAACCAGCCACAGACTGCACACAGCACACCCAGTGATTTTCATACAGAGCGCTACGTGGCGTTACCAATAAAAACACCTGAACACCCTACTTACACAAGCTCTGTTTGACTCAATGCCCAATCGTATCAAGGCCGTTATTACGGCCAGATGTGGTTGTTCTGGGTACTGATTTCTCAGGATCTATGCACCCAAATTGCGTGAAAATGTAATCACATGTCAGTTCTAGTATAATATATTTGTCCAATGACTACCCGTTTACAATCTGCATTTCTTCTTGGTGTAGCAATTTTAATGGCCAGTAGTGTATATGGCATTTGTATATGGCATTTCACTTGTCGAGTAGTAGGCTTCCATTGCTAACAAGTGGTGGAAGAGGGAAAATGTAAATGTACTACACCATCTATACGTACAAATAGAGTTTTAACAGTAAGCACGTAAGTGAATCCACGTTTGGAATAAGGTAAAACACTATGAAATGTACCCAGGGTTGATAGTACAGTACAGTAAAGGACACAAACACGATGAAAACTAAAGTAGCCTAGAACACGACTAGAACCACACAAGTGACTGCAGGCCACCTAACGGTAGGCAGATTACTGTGAGAAAGACGTCAAAGTACCCTGCCGACACGTCTGACGGACTGCGAATGACTGTGCTGATATCCGCATCCAAGCGTCGCAGCTTTCCTGTAAACAAATGTTTATCTCGGAACTTATCGTTCCCGAACCCATGTTTGTTGGACTTGTTTTTCTTGTTTCGATAAGTACTACCATATCTCCAACTATTTGACACTATTTTTTTAAGACCTTATATACCACTAGGCAACGGCCTTGCCGCAGTGGATACACCGGTTCCCGTCAGATCACCGAAGTTAAGCGCTGTCGGGCGTGGCCAGCACTTGGATGGGTGACCATCCGGGCCGCCATGCACTGTTGCCATTTTTCGGGGTGCACTCAGCCTCGTGATGCCAATTGAGGAGCTACTCGACCGAACAGTAGCGTCTCCGGTCACAGAAAACCATCATAACGACTGGGAGAGTGGTGTGCTGACCACACGCCTCTCCTATCCGGATCCTCAGCTGAGGATGACACGGCGGTCGGATGGTCCCGGTGGCCACTTACGGCCTGAAGACGGAGTGCTTTATATACCACTGAGTTACCATTGAGCTGTGGCCAGCTCACATTGATGCCGTTTGTTCTTTGTCATTTTGTCACAATCGAGTGGCGTCTTATATCTCCCTGAGTTACTGCCACAACGAGTTGCTAACTTGCCTCCATCAGTGGCAGCAGCAGCGTTTATCGATAATAGCACTGCTGTACCATCTTTGGTGTACCGCTATATTTCCGTGTGGCGGTCGGTCGGTTGGGGCAGAACAACGAGGAAGTCTCCACGGCGCTATGTCAGGTGTGCACGCGCGGTCAGATTGTGAGGCGCTAGCTGCGAGAGCTACAAAGTTCGTTGCCTACCGAACCTGGACACTGAAGTTGAGTGATCAGTTAACCTGTTATGAAACCTCAACTGCTGTGACATCTCTTCGTTCATTGCCGGTTGTTGCTTCCTGGGCCGTTCCGGCTAGCAGCAACCAATGGTGTGTTGGAGTCGGCAAAATTTTGCAGCCGTCTTACTGCATGGTCTTTAACTATTACATTGGTTGTTACTTACCAGTGAAGAGTGCACCAGCGGTATTTTCTGCCTTGTGGCCGTCAACACCACAGTAACATGCCCTAGTCGTTAGCGTAGTTTTCCGGCAGTGTGGTTTTCCTCGCCGTGTTGATGCTGTCTGGCACGGCGTGTAATTCGACAGCCTCTTAGTTGCTTGTTCCTATTTTTTTCTTTGAGTGGTTATTGCGCCTTGGCTGTTTTTAGACGCCGATTTTGAAGCTGTAGTGCTGCTGGTATCTTCGTCCTTGGCTGATACTTTGCTGGCCGTAGTGGCTGTGCGGTTCTAGGCGCTACAGTCTGGAGCCGAGCGACCGCTACGGTCGCAGGTTCGAATCCTGCCTCGGACCTGAATGTGTGTGATGTCCTTAGGTTAGTTATGTTTAATTAGTTCTAATTTCTAGGCGACTGATGACCTCAAAAGTTAAGGCGCCTAGTGCTCAGAGCCATTTGAACCATTTGGCTGATACTTTCCGTTGTCGTGCCGTTGGTCGGGCGGAAGGGAATTGATTATGTTGTTGGTCGTCTCTGGGTCGGGTTGCCATCCGATTATTTAACCTTACTTTTGGCTGCGTGTCTCACCTCACCTTACGTTAGAGCTACCTGCTCAGGCCGACCCTTGGAACACTTATCACTGTTCTGTTAGTTTTAGATTGTGATTTTCATTTTAGTCTGAAGTAATGTGCGAGGCCTTCAGCCGTCAATCTATTTACTTTGTTTTAATTTTAAAATAAGGCCTTAAGTCGACTTAAATTAAAATCTGAAGATTGATTTGTTTAAAAACTAAATTTTGAATGTTTGTTCTATCTGAAATTCTTGTTATCCAGGCCTTAAGCCCTGGGTTGTTCAATGCCCAGTGTGTGGCCTTCAGTCGAGCTTTTACGTGAAATATTTTTGAGATAAGGCTTTCAGCAGTCTTAAATTAAAATTTGAAGATTCATTTGTTTAAAACGATTTTTTTAAGAAATTTTGCTATATCTGAAATTCTTGTTATCCAGGCCCTAAGCCCTGAGTTGTTCAATGTCTTGAGTGTGGCCTTTAGCCGAGTATTTACGTGAAATATGTTTGTAAGTATGGCCTTCAGCCATGTGTATTGTTTAAAGCATTTTTTTATAACTTGTGTTCAGGCCTTCAGCCGTTCTTGTTTTTGTTGTGGTTTTGGGCCTTCAGCCCAGGAGGTATCTCAAGTTTTGTTAACTAGGCCTTCAGCCATATTGTTTTATTTTGATCCTTTTAAGGCAATGTGTAATTAAGTGGTTCTTAGGAAAATAAAAGTTTGTGTGTTTTGTGCAACTAACAGTAACTGATTACGGCCCCCTCCACAACCATAACTGATACGCTCTATCCTATGAAACCAGATTTCAACTATGTATAATTTGCCTGCTGACCTATAAGTATGAAAATTTACTATCCCTTACCTCGTGGTAGACATAACAAAACATAATAAATTGAGCAGGTTTATTCATTGCTTTACCCCGAGAGTACAACTGACATGTATTTCTTCTCATGCTCGAAAAAACTTTTTGCCACTTAAAAGGTTAAACGCAAGTCCCTCTTGTCAAAAGGCAGTGAAATGTGATACGGAGCAATGTTTGTTTTAACCTACTCGCAACTCATTGTTTTTAAATGTTATAAAACGTTTTACTGTCTGTTATTTTAATCTATCGTCGATGAAAAGTCTTTTATGTACTTTAAAAATCAGTATACTGTTCATTTCTTTAATAATTTTCATTCTCTCTATGTTCTTTTAAACACTGTTGGCTGAAGAGGGGCGAGGGAATAATACAGTAGTAAAGAAAAAAATCGACGACAATGCTGTCCATAACTATGCGTGGCACTATCCTTGTTCTCTATAACTTGCGAGGATGATGAACTGACACATATTGTAAGCAGCCGCACTGTCTTTGAGAAACAGCTGCTTCCAGTCCAGTTGCAAAGCCTGTCGAATCTTGAGTTATACTTAATTTTTGTGCGTTATTATTTTTGTAGATGCACTTGAGAATGAGAAAATCTCTAAACTAGTTATTAGTCCGTAATAAAGTCTTCTTTCAGTAAATGTGTCCTCAGACAGATATCAACTGGACGACCTCATTATCTCTCTGTCATCTGGTTATAACTTCTTCCTCTCTTCATATCTGTCAGCATTCCAAACCTTCTTCATCCTCTCCTTCCTTTTACTTTTCCCTCCATGATTCCCTATAGTAAGCAATTCCTACGTCATATTTGTCCCATCCAACATTCTCTCCTCTCCTGTATCGTCCTCATGACGTTCGTCTCAGAACCTCCTTGTTTTTCATTCTGTCGGTCCTTTTCACTTTCTCCATTCTTATCCATAACCACATTTCAAAACTTTCTAAGTATTTTTGTTCTTTCTGCCTGATTGTCCTCATTTCGGAATCATAAGACACCCAACCCACAGAAAACATTTGGCGAACCTGTCCCTAAGTGTAATGGGGATGCTTCTGGCTGTCAGGAAACCTTTCACTCTCTCGAAAGCTCTCTTTCCCATTGAGATTCTGCGTCTCACTTCCACTGTACAACTTCCGTTGGAAGTTATCGAGTCTCCCAAATACTGGAACTACTGAACCTGTTCTAATACCATTCCATGTAGTGATTCATTAATCGCGTCGTCTTCTTTTCCGATTCTCATCACTTTGGTCTTACCAATGTTCAGTTTCATTCTAAACTCTTTACCCAAACTTACAAATCTTCCCTCGTTTCTACTAGCACATTCATATTATCAGCGGACTTGCTGATTTTTATTCTTTCTCTTCCCACTAAAGTCCTTTTGATTTCTGCAAGGGCTTATAAATTATCTTTTCAGCACATTATAGACATGTTCTGGTGATATGTAGCAGTCCTGTCTCACATCTCTTCCAATAGTCACTCCTTCTATTTCATCATTTTCTAATCGAACTACCACTTCCTGTCTCACATCACTTGCTGCCTCATATAGAGTTGCTTTATGAACCTTCTGTCTTTCCAATATATAACAGTGTCTTCAGAATCTTCAGCAGCATACACCAGTCAATTCTATCAAATGCTCTTTCCCAGACGACAACACAAACATACATTTCTCTACTGACTTCCAAAAATCTTTCTACCATCGCCCTCAGACACCCAGTTGCATTTATGGTCACTCTTCTTTTTCTAAATACGATCTTATGTTTTCCTCTATTTGTCTTTCTATTCTTCTCAGCACTATTCTCGTCACAAACTTGATCACATGGAATAAAAAACAAACTGTCGTATTATTTTCAGTTCTTTGGTAAGGGAACCATTATGGTCTGAAGGAGATCTTCAGGCCAGTTACCCGTTTCATGTATTTTGTTGACCAGATTTGTGATTCTACTTGTAGCATAATTCCCTAAGGCCTTTAGTGCCTCAGATGGTATCTGATTAAAGCCCATCGCTTTCCTTTCCTTAAGATCCTTCATCGCTTTCTCCACCTTCCATTTTTCTATTATTGGCTCCCACACTCGTTACGTTCTTGTTCATCCCCGATGACTAATCCTTCATGATCAGCAGTAGTATCATATAGAATTTCTATGTATGGATTCCATAAATCTATGTCTTCTTTAGTATTTTTTGTTACGTTTCTCCGCTTGTCTAGCATTCCTTGTTAGCAAATTTTTCGTTGTTCTTTCATTGTTACACATTTTGGAGCTCTGTACATGCCATCTACTTTTCCTTGCCTTTCTAAGTGTGCCATTTCCCCACACTGATTTTTCATCAAACCTCCTCTTGCTTTTTCAGTAGTCCTCCTTAATTCGTTGTTCAGTTTTTATATCGTCGTTTTCATTTTTGTGTATTTTATTTAATACACATCTACGTGATCCATTGCTTTTTGTTAATCCTTTTTCCCTACTTTTCCATCCTATTCCTCTAAAGTTTCCAGAACTGCATCCCAAACGTAATCCATTCTTCGGATATATCCAAAGTCGATCTCACCCTTCCCAAGTTTTCTTAAATACTATTTGTAAAGGGCTCGGCGTCTTCATTTTTCAGTTTTGTCGGATTTCACTTCTTTACAAGTTGTTTCTTTTTAACATGTTTCAGTTTAATTCTTATGTCTGTTGCAGGCAAGTTGTGAACTGTACTGGCATCTGCTCCAGAGAAAGTTTTTGATCTCGTGAAGCTCTTTTTAAATCTTTCATTGGTCAAAATGTAATGTCTCGTACTTGACTATATACTAGGGCTTTTCCATACAAACAGTTTTCGTTTATGATACACGAACCAGGTTTTCGCAATCTAAAAGCCAAAATTCTCAGAAAACCCTATCAGTTTACCTCCTTTTTCGTTCCGTTGTCCCAGTCGATATCTCCAATAACATTTCCCATTCGACATCGCCCCACTCTGCTGTTGCAATCTCGCATCGTTGCTGTTCTTATTTAACCTTACCCAATTTCTTCAAACAGGTCTTCAATCTGTTCATATGTCTTGTATACCTCTTCCTCATCTGCTTCCGATATAGGCATGTACACGTGAACAAATAAGGTATCTACAGGTCCACTATCACCCTGTCACTGACAGGCATTATCTTGATTACTTTCTTACCCAGATTCTTCTTCTACAATAAGCTTACGTAATAATGTACTGTTTCAAATAACAACTTGGAGAAAGCGCTGTCATTCTTCAAAAGAAGTGGAAATAATAAATAAAAAATAAAGCGTGTTCTGCGGACGGATTCCCTCCTTAATGACCTGCGTCTTTAAGGAATCTCGAAGGGACCTTCCTCGAAGTGCTTGCGTTCTTCGCTGTTAACGATCCTTTGCTATGGACTCGGTACCGAGAGGAAACTGCCTCTCTAAAAGAGCTATAGCACAAACCAGTTGTTGAGTCATTACTGAGCGCCGTACGTTAACGGCACCCTTTGTTTTTCTGCTGTTAGTGTTTCCATAAATTCCGACAGTATCCCGACAGAACAATATCTCATTTCATTTCATACACCGTCGTAATAATTTTTATTCACTCATAAAACACGTTAATATGTGCTTCCGTAATACCACTTGACATGCGATCTTATGCGCAATTAACAGGGAATTGCGTACTGCGTCTCATTTCACGCTTCACTAGTCGGGCCTATAGTCCAGTGGCTAAGCACGTGGCTAGAAGCGGAAAAGTCGCGTTGTCGATTACCGCTCGGACCACGGAATAATTCAGTGAACCTTCAACATAGCCTTCGCCTAACAATGATGTCAAAGTTCGCCAGGAACATGTGGATTCAATGTTAAACTTTAGGCCTCCTTTGCATCCTTTCTCCGATAGTATTACGTATTACGTCGAAGTGGCGTCATATTGAATTGCACAAGGGCATTGAGTTACACACACACACACACACACACACACACACACACACATATACTGGGTGTTACAAAAAGGTACGGCCAAACTTTCAGGAAACATTCCTCACACACAAATAAAGAAAAGATGTTATGTGGACATGTGTCCGGAAACGCTTAATTTCCATGTTAGAGCTCATTTTAGTTTCGTCAGTATGTACTGCTCAATGGAGCACGTTATCATGATTTCATACGGGATACTCTACCTGTGCTGCCAGAACATGTGCCTTTACAAGTACGATACAACATGTGGTTCATGCTCGATGGAGCTCCTGCACATTTCAGTCGAAGTGTTCGTACGCTTCTCAACAACAGATTCGGTGACCGATGGATTGGTAGAGGCGGACCAATTCCATGGCCTCCACGCTCTCCTGACCTCAACCCTCTTGACTTTCATTTTAGGGGCATTGAAAGCTCTTGTCTACGCAACCCCGGTACCAAATGTAGAGACTCTTCGTGCTCGTATTGTGGACGGCTGTGATACAATACGCCATTCTCCAGGGCTGCATCAGCGCATCATGGATTCTATGCGACGGAGGGTGGATGCATGTATCCTCGCTAACGGAGGGCATTTTGAACATTTCCTGTAACAAAGTGTTTGAAGTCACGCTGGTACGTTCTGTTGCTGTGTGTTTCCATTCCATGATTAATGTGATTTGAAGAGAAGTAATAAAATGAGCTCTAACATGGAAAGTAAGCGCTTCCGGACACATGTCCACATAACATATTTTCTTTCTTTGTGTGTGAGGAATGTTTCCTGAAAGTTTGGCCGTACCTTTTTGTAACACCCAGTATATATATATAGTTATTACTAATTTGCCATAATGGCATTTTTTTTATAAGTAATGCAGCATGTGCAGTTGAACTGCCGAAGTGTTCCTTCCGTGACAGCGTGCAAGTTTGGTTGAGATTTATTTATTCATTTACAACAATTAGCCCACTACCTATATAACAGTTTGTGGGCCATATTATTACTAATACAATTCTAATAATGCAATTACTACTGTGACAGCGTGTTAGAAATTATAATTTATTTTTAGTTCTTTGTTAATATAAATACAGGCTTTAAAATAAAATACAAGGACTGGAAAAACATAAATAAATAATAATTAACCAGAATACAAATAGTAAAGAAAGGCGTGAGGGAAGTTAGTGAAAGGGAAAATTTGTTTCTGAAAACTTCGCACCTGTCGTCACTGAAACAGTTTTACAACTACTTGGTTTTACAACCGATAGCTTTTGCTTTATATAATACTTTTGCTTCATTAATGTTATGAATTAATCCTAATCTAATGTTAATTACACAGTTTTATACTATTTTATTTGTTCTATTGTTATGTACTATCACATTGTTTTTTAGAAATTGCATGGATAGTTATATTAATAGTTGACTGTCGGTCGGGATCCAGATTGTTCTACACTAATTTAAGTGTTCCTCGCTTTGTGACTCTCCGAGACGTTGTTCATCACAGCTGCAGCACTGACCACCGAATGTAGGAAAAACATAAGCGCGAACAGTAATTACACTGCCTGACGACAAAATCTAAGCACCCAGAAACCATGGCCAAATGTCGATGTAACTTCGTGCATGTACCCACGATCGATGAGTATGTAAATAATTAGAGTTGCAATCGTCTGCTTCAGGTAGAATGGCCACCAGAATGCTTTAGTGTTCTCCATGTTTAGTGTTGTTACCAGACCTGGTTGGGTAGACAATGGACGTGAACAGCACCAGATGTATGATCTCTATGAAGGACACGGAGATGCCGCGTACCAGTGTGAGGCAGCGTTATCAGCACTTAACAATTTGAAAGAAGCCTCATTGTAGGTCTCCATTTGGCCGGCTGGTCGAATAGCGCGATGTCCAAATACGTGCGGCGTTCAGATGTGACAATGGCCCAGTACTGAAGTGCGTGGGAGCATGAGGGCACACATATATTCGTCGTCAAGGTTCAGGTCTAAGACGTGTGACTACCACAAGGGAGGATCGCCATACTGAGCACCTACCACACGGTAATCCCTTCACATCTGCAACCGCACAATTGGTCGGAAACACTACAACATAAACAGCTGTGTTTGGAATGCTGTGAAGGGGCAGCGTGGCCTGCTGATGAATGCTGTCGCATTGTGTTTAGTGATGACTCGCGTTTCTGCATTGCCTCGGAAAAAGCTCGCATCCTGGGCGTATACAGAGATCTTGACCACCAATTTCAAGACCGCCTGCGGCACGCAAGAAAAGCGAAGTGGAACCGTTTCGTTGCACGGAACCTACACGTTGATTCTTGGGAGAGAAGGTGTACAAAATAGTCTGCCAAAAGATAAAAGCTCAGACACCGTTTACAACACTAAAACGACCAGACGGCAGCATGACGGAAAACTGGCACCCGTCTACACAATTGCTGATGGACACACTCTTTACATACGACACTGCATAGGACGAATTTGGTTAACATAAAAAATTGAGGAAGAAAAATAGGGAAGCATACTGTTGACACGGGATAGTTGGTCCTTTTTCGGCAGAGGAGATGAGGAAAGAAAGAGGTAACTTAAGAGGAATAAATCGCTTTGTCCTAATGGCATCCATGCTGAAGTTTCAAAAATGGTTCAAATGGCTCTGAGCACTATGAGACTTAACTTCCGAGGTCATCAGTCCCCTAGAACTTAGAACTACTTAAACCTAACTAACCTAAGGACATCACACACATCCATGCCCGAGGCAGGATTCGAACCTGCGACCATAGCGGTCGCGCGGTTCCAGACTGTAGCGCCTAGAATCGCTCGGCCATCCCGGCGGGCCGCTGAAGTTTCACATGCCCTTCATATGCACATAATTTTATATTTGCGCCTGATTATTACAGGGAAGAACAACAACCTCTTAGGAGACTCGATCATCATAAAGAGAAAATCCGTCATCATATATTCAGGCGTCTTCTTGGTGAGCGACAGAATTGTAGTCCACATATGGCAGAAATGAGGGCGGACGGCAACCTGGCCAATCCTTAAATTGTTTTAAAATTTTTATTTTTTTATTTTTTATTCTCTCTCGGAACGTACTATTCAGCCATCCAAAGACAGGGAATGTTATATTGCAATTGGTTTTGACAGATCATGGTAGACATTATTTTGAGTCGTACCCACGTACAATGGAAACGATCGTATGACGTCAGTGGCCGGGAGTTCCCAGGACGGAAGTTCGGCTGCCAAGTGCAAGTCTTATTGAGTGCGACGCCACATTGGGCGACTTGCCCGTCGACGATGGGGATGAAATGATGATGAGGACAGCACAGCACGCAGTCCATGAGGGGAGAAAATCTCCCACCCCAGACGGGAATCGAACACAGGCCCCCGAGCGTTGCAATCCAACGCGCTGACCGTTTAGCTATTGGGGCGGACATGTACAATGTAATACTGGATCAACAAAGGACTGATACGACATGAAATAAGATTTACAACCGGAGTATACGAAACCACGTAAACAACACGAAAATGGAAGACAAGATACAGAGGATAGTATACTATAAAAATCCTACTGCTGACACAAGAAGAAATGCTAAATCGCATTTGGTACACACCTGGGGTATTCCCAATTCAGTCCACATTAGTGACTGTATATCTAAATTAACAATTAAATGTTTGTTGCATGCCCTGTGGGAACTGTTTCAAAAGCAGTGGATAGTGAGGTGAATGTTTGTGTGGGTCTATAAATACCATCTAGGTAGAACAGGAGAACAGTTTACAAGAACCAGAGTTGTGCATTATAGCCACAAAGTAGATATACCAGTAGTCAAACTCGTACACTTGGGAGGTTCATAGTGACATAAATTTAGAAGCTGAGCGATCCATATTCTGTAAAGTACACTACTGGCCATTAAAATTGCTATACCACGAACATGACGTGCTACAGACGCGAAATTTAACAGACAGGAAGAAGATGCTGTGATATGCAAATGATTAGCTTTTCAGAGCATTCACACAAGGTTGGCGCCGGTGGCGACACCTACAACGTGCTGACATGAGGAAAGTTTCCAACCGATTTCCCATACACAAACAGCAGTTGATCGGCGTTGCCCTGGTGAAACGTTGCTGTGATGCCTCGTGTAAGGAAGATAAATGCGTACCATCACGTTTCCGACTTTGATACGGGTCGGATTGTAGCCTAACGCGATTGCGGTTTATCGTATATCGGAGAGTAATACGGAACGCCGTGCTGGATCCCAACGACCTCGTATTACTAAAGTCGAGATGACAGGCATCTTATCCGCATGGCTGTAACGGATCGTGCAGCCACGTCTCGATCCCTGAGTCAACAGATGGGGACGTTTGCAAGACAACAACCATCAGCACGAACAGTTCGACGACGTTTGCAGCAGCATGGACTATCAGCTCGGAGACCATGGCTGCGGTTACCCTTGACGCTGCATCACAGACAGGAGCGCCTGTGATGGTGTACTCAACGACGAACCCGGGTGCACGAATGGCAAAACGTCATTTTTTCGGATGAATCCAGGTTCTGTTTACAGCATGATGATGGTCGCATCCGTGTTTGGCGACATCGCGGTGAACGCAAATTGGAAGTGTGTTTCGTCATCGCCATACTGGCTTATCACCCGGCGTGGTGGCATGGGGTGCCATTGGTTACACGTCTAGGTCACCTCTTGTTCCCATTGACGGCACTTTAACAGTGGACGTTACATTTCAGATGTGTTACGACCCGTGGCTCTACCCCTCATTCGATCCCTCCGAAACCCTACATTTCAGCAGGATAATGCACGACCGCATGTTGCAGGTCCTGTACGGGCCTTTCTCGATACAGAAAATGTTCGACTGCTGCCCTGGTCGGCACAGTATCCAGATCTCTCACCAATTGAAAACGTCTGGTCAATGGTGGCTGAGCAACTGGCTCGTCACAATACGGCAGTCACTGCTCTTGATGAACTGTGGTATCGTGTTGAAGCTGCATGGGCAGCTGTACCTGTACACGCCATCTAAGCTCTGTTAGACTCAATGCCCAGGCGTATCAGGGCCGTTATTACTGCCAGAGGTGGTTGTTCTGGGTACTGTTTTCTCAAGATCTATACACCCAAATTGAGTGAAAATGTAATCACATGTCAGTTCTAGTATAATATATTTGTCCAATGAATACCCGTTTATCATCTGCATTTCTTCTTGGTATAGCAATTTTAATGGGCAGTAGTGTATCAATAGGGGATGTAGCTGTTAACTGAGCTTTGGTCTTCCCCGGGCATTCTATGTATCAGGAGCACTAGATTTGCAGCTGCTGTTGGCACTTTTGACAAGCTCGTATAGCAGCTTACACCCCAAAAATTAATCATGTCGAATCTGTTCCTAACCATTCCGACCGTGCCGATGCGGGGTAAAGGCACAAGAAAGAGAAGAAGATAAAACAGAGACTAAGAATGAGGCCCTTGAATCCCTCAAGAGGCCTGAAATACCTCTTGACCGGTCACCGTCCTTACCCCATCTACTGGCATCGAATTGGTGAAGACAAACGTCGAACATGCCTGTGGTGAAGAAGGCACTGCAGAACATACATTCTGGGGATGTCAGGTGTAGGCCCATTTTCCTGATACTGATCGACAGTAGCGTAATCGGTACGGAAGACCTGATGGCAAGGAGGTACTGTGCTGCGAGGCAGAACGTGAAATCCTGGACGATATTGCCAATGTTATATGACCAAAGGCTTAGGTAGTGCATTATCGCATCAATCATCTTCTCTCCATTCCGCCTCGGTAGCTGGCGGTCAGCGAAGCGAATTGCTAACGAAAGAGGCCCGGGTTCGATTTCCGGCCGGATCGGAGATTTTCTCCGATCGGGAACTGGGTCTTGTGTTGTCCTCACGTTCGTATTGTCATAATTGACATTCCGTTCTTGAGATGGCTGTGTCTACTGCATTATGGGAGGTCGGACAGAAGACTAAGCTGCAACGCAGCGAAGAGAGCTGCGGCAGAGAATAGCCAACACAGCATGCACAGCGATCGTAACAACAATACTAGACCTGGAAACCTAGCTGTGGGACGCGTCTCGCCGCCCAAGGAACTAGAACCGTGATGAGGTGGGCCGGTATGTGTGGCTGAACTCCTCAAATGCAGCAATAATGCTTCTTCGGAACAGAAGAGTCGTCTCCTGAAATCGGGGAGTTGGCAGACAGTGAAAGACATGCAAGACAGCAGCCTCCGCAGCGCACAAGGCCCGGCAGGGTATGCCTAAGGACTGGGAAGCGATGGAGTGCGTATGGAATGTGGCAGACAACAACTAATTAAAATAGTGATAGCCACAGTTATATTTGGTAGTAGGTGTACTTTTTATTAGTAGAAGAAACAGTTGTCGTGATGACCAGTAGTACTGTGCTGACGTAATAACGTATGCGTATACTGTATAATTAGTTGCCGATGTATAGGGAAAAAATCGTTGTTGAAAGTAATAATTTGTGTAAGAAATTATAGGTAACAGGCTACAACGTAATAAATAAATACATATCCCAGATAACCATTCTTGGCGAGTATGACAGCGATCTGTAGAGATGTCCCATTCTCTCAATGTTTTTCAGAGGCACAGCGGTGTTAGTTCTGGCGTCATGGTGAGGAGCCATCGGGTATAACTTCGGCCACGGCTGGTAGTGATTAAGGGAACTCTGACGGTACAACGATACGTCACGGACATCCTCATGTGTTACTCATGCGACAGTATCTTGGTGCCAGTTTTCAATATGACAATGCTCGTCCACATATAGCACGTGTCTCTACGGTATGCATAATGTTGAGGTACTCCCGTGGCGAGCAAGAACGCCAGATATGTCCATGTAAGAACATGTGTGGGAGCAGTTCGGACGTCAACTCGGTCGCAGTGCTAACGTCCAGCATATCAAGAACCAGCTATAAACACTTGTGGGCCAGTTTGCCTTAGGATAGGACACAATGGCCTTACGACACTCTTCCCAGCCGACTCAGTACATGCATTGAGACCATACTGCGTGTAACGTCATACTGACAAGAGCGCCCAGACTGCCAAGTTCATTGTAAATTTGACTCGATATTGTATTCACTGAAATAACATGACATACCCTCCCTACCTCTGAAGTTTCATTTCGTTTCCTCCAACTCTTCTGAGTGCTTCGCTTTTCTTTCAGGCATAGTATTTGTTTCTATATCAACATCTATACGCTGCACGCCACCTTGTGGTAAGTGGCGGAGAGTACTTCGATTACCAGTATCCCTTTCCGCTGTCCTCTCCACTCATGAACGGTCTTTGAAATGAACGATTGTATGAGGGACAAACGCAGCTGTGATGATACATTTCATTTGATGGAAGGCTAAAACGGCTACGACAACTTTATTTATTAATCACGACTAGTTCCATGACATTACAGTCAACAAACAGTCAGGTAGCAACTGCTGATCTTTCGATACCTAATGATCCTAATACTCCGTATCGGTAAATATTAGAAGTACCCTTATCTTCCAGCATGAAATTGGTGTCACAAAGTACTCAAGCGTCATTAATGAAATACCCAGAGGAAGAAGTTACCCGGACATACGTGGGATGTCTTCTCTGGCAACAGCCAGCTGCATTAGTGTCGCATAGAACAAACAGGCCCACTCCTAGTAACACTGCACAGCACCGCTGCAGATGTGTCTGCAATGTCACGAAACTAATAGTGATGAATAAATCATTTTGACGCAGCTGTTGCAGTTTTTCATCGATTGTAGTGGATTGATAGTTACTCTTCGTGCAATTTTCCTTTTACGGTCTTTTCGCGAGATATTCTAGGCGCCTGTAATATACACACTGACGGAAAAAATCTGTACACCACATTAGAGGTTTCCTATTCACTCAAGATTTATTGATGCAACAGTGCATATGAAATAAATGAAATTATTGCATTTACAACAGCACAAGTACTTCTGAGGTACCAGGTATCGATCCACGCTGAAGCACCCATATTAGTATGTGGTGTTGCCTCCACAGGCGGCGAAGCAGGCGTCTACTCTGGCGCCCAGTGGGTCGTACATATGGTAAATAATGTCCTACGATACGTTATTTCACGCCTTCTCAACCTGTTCAAATAGTCATGTAAGAGTTGTTGGTTGACGAGTCGGACGAGTCACTTCTCGTCCCACCACATTCCACACGTGCTCGATTGCAGACAAGTCCGGAGATCGTGCTGGTCGGGGAAGCTACCGCACATCTTGTAGAACATGTTGATTTCACGGGCAGTGTGTTGGCGAGCATTTTTCTGCTGGAACAACACGTCACTTTCCTGTTGCAAGAAAGGCAGAAGAACTGGTCCAACAACATTTTGTATGTGCCGACACTTCGTTGCCGTCCCCTCCAGAAACACCAAAAGCGAGCGGGAGTTGCAGCTTACCGCACCCCGGACCATAAGACCTGGAGTGGAGCCAGTGTGTCTTGGACGAATGCAATATATGAGACAGCGCACACCAAGTCTATGTTGTACGCACAAACGACCATAACTTGCGTGCAGGCAGAACCTGCTTCCATCGCTGAAGAACATGGTGCATCATTCCATCTTCCAAGTGATCCTCTGACAGCTAGAAGGCTCAGTGTGGTGCAAAGGTGTGAAACAAGCAGGCAACCATGTCATGGAGATGGACTCGTGCTTCCTACAGCCAAATGAGCGAGTTTGAAAGAGGTCAAATTATGGCCTTCTGAGTGGCAGAATGGTCCTTTCGGAGAACTGCCACACTCATCGGACGTGCTGCACCAGTGGTGCGACGATTCTTGTATCAGTGGTCTCACCCCACTGCTAGTAACCGGTTCGCAACAGTTCGTGTTGTGGCATCTGGGCTGGTCCCGGCTGAGGTTCGAGTCCTCCCTCGGGCATGGGTGTGTGTGTTTGTCCTTAGGATAATTTAGGTTACGTAGTGTGTAAACTTAGGGTCTGATGACCTTAGCAGTTAAGTCCCATAAGATTTCACACACATTTGAACATTTTTTTTGACAAAAGAATTCTAAGTTGGTTTGTTGGCGTACATCTACACTTTTTCCAACAATTGTACCTTGTAATTTAATCTTATGTAACGAAAGCATTTGCTAAAGGCTGTTTCACTAATTACTGATTACTAATTACTAATTACTGCCAGAGTCAAGTAGTGCCGTAAATTTTACGTCATTTACTGTAATGTGAATTACAGGATACGCAATGTTGTTATGTTTTTTGTCGTGTTCCTGGAGTAAGATGTCCGTAATGTCTTCCATTTTTACGTAGTTACTAGCCATGGTAGCTACATCGTCGGCTTCATAAGTACGTTTTGTGGCTGCTAGTGGTGTGTCACTGCCTACTGTCTCTTTGTTGGCGCACGTCGTTATTGTGATTTGGAGATCTAACTTCTACAAATTCACCTTGTCGAGAGGGCCCTGCTCTGTTTGAATCCCGCAAGTTCTGATGAAATTCAGGTGTGTCGTTATGTCGGTAGTTTCCATAGTTTCTTTTTTGTCTGTCAAGTGGTGGAGAATTTCTCACGGAATCATAACAGTGCGGTGGGCCGTTGCATCTGGAGTTATTCTATCTCCCTTGATAATAATTATTTTGGTTCCCATATTGTCTGTTTCTCTGATTGTCTCTGTCATAGTCATTACCACAGAGAGGTGATCTTTCCCTGTAATTATTACTACTCTGACAACGGTTGTCATACGGGAGGAGTCTGTTTTAGTCACGATTTGCGTTGTAAGAATAGCCTTGTCGTGTCCAGTTATTATTTCTTTCATCGCGGAATTGTGACGGATGTGACCTGTAATTGTGTTTCTGTTTTCGCGTCCCGCGACTGTCAGTGTCAATTTCCAATTCATGTAACAGTCCCTGAAAAGCTTCTATGTCGTCTTTGCAACGTCCTGCCAAAATAATATGTCGTAAATGTTCAGGCAATTTGATTAAGCAAATGCAGATGAGTTCTGAGAGGCTGTATGTTGCTATGTTTTACTCGGTCTTGTGTAGCTTGAGACCAATATGCTCAGAGAAAGGCATGATAAAATTCTCCTTCACTGTGACAATCGTGAATGACCGATCGCATTCTTACAGCTGGTTCATTCTCCAAATAGCCACACATAAATTCTAATTGTGCTCTAATGACCAGTTGGGAGGAAAACAATGAGAGAATTGATGAAGCCACGCTTGTGGATGAATGTCGTGGCCAGAATTCGTAAATGTTTTGAATTTACGTGTAGTAATGAACAGCTTATAGTCAAAATCATCGTGTCGACGAGTCGCATATCGATCATTGTTATGTCATGTCGGCGGTTCCATCTCAAAATTCGGTGCACCTTGCCAATTTCTTTCATAATTTCCGAAATGCCCTGTGTTCTTATTTTGTGGCTTGTCCGTATTTCTATGTCCCTCTTCCCGTGTTGGAGCGCGAGTGTCCTCTGAAATATGTAATTCTTGTATTACTTGGGCCAACTGATCCTGTACATCCCGGATTTCTCTTTTGTGTTACGTATTAATATGATTTTGTTTAAATTTCTTAATTTATTCATACTCTTCTATGTCAGTGAAGGCTATGGGTCTTGTGTAATCCAGATCATCATCTACCTTTGTAGATAAGTTAGTGAACTGATCCGAAAGTTCGGCTACCTTCTCCAATAATGAACTGATTTCCTCCATGTGTCTTTCTGAACCAAGTTTCAGAGTGTCCATTTGTGTTGAAAACGTACCCACTGTGTCCATTAAGTTTTCCTGAGTTTTTGCAAGTTGCGTAACCGAGTCGGTAGATGCAACTGAGTCAATTTTAGCTTGCAAGTTGCAAGGTGTCGTGATTTTCATGAACAATAGTTTGCAGTTCCTTTATGGCTGCTTCGTGATTCTGTAATGCATTGTCATGACGCGAAAAAATAGGTTGGAAATGCTCACAAATTTGTGTTTTTACGTCATTACAGACTTTTTGACATTTCGATTCGATTTTAAGAAACTCAGCAGTTAAACCTTCATGTGTTTGTTCAAGCGTGGTGTCTTACTTTTGAAGCTGTTGCTGTGTTTGTCTCTGGTGTTGTTCCATTGTGTCTAACTTTTGAAGCTTTTGCCTCATTTGTTGCATTAATTGTAATAACAATGCACTGGTGTCTGAAACATGTTCCTCAGTGCTATTCGGCAGTGCACTTGAACCGGCAATATTCGCATTTTGAAAAGCAGGAAATGTGTCTTGACTTATTTGAGAAAACGGTGATGACACAAAACCTGAATCTACAGTATTTGGAAGATTGTGTGCTGTCATTTCGGAATCCTGAGGCGAGCTGTTGCCTGCCGATCTATCGATAATGCTTCCCTGTTCACTAATTGTTTCACTGTCTACATCATTATTTGCCGCCCGCTCCATTTCCCTGTGCACAATTACCAAATTACTACTTTGAATGTCTGTTAATTCATTAAACGGTGGTGCTAATAAGCTACGTTCGTCGTCACTATCATTTCTCAATTTACTGTGGAGCCTAGTGTTATGTTTTTCACACGCCATAATTATCACGTATTTCACACGATAACAAGAAAAGCACAATTTGAACAGCAAAAATAAGAAAAACATAGCACTGAAAGTAATATCTAGTTAATTGCAAGCGCAGCTGCGAAATACTTGGTGCAAATCTACATGCATGCCACAACTGTTTTACTGTACAACAATGAAAAACTACAACTACAAAGGAAATTCTCTCTACAATTACGCTCTAGCAATAAACAATAGCTACTAATCACACAAACTAAAATAAAAAATCAGAAGATTCCAGTGAGGTATCCTCGGCTATGAGTCGACATACGAAACGTCACCTTTGGAAAAAATTTATAAATTACTGTGCTGGTAAACCCCTTACGTTATTTGATTTTCGAACAGCTGAGCAAAACTGAACGTGCTCAGACATTTCTCTCTTTATTTATTCTGATTGTCAATAAATTGACACACAATATTTTTAGTGCAAGGCAATCTGACTTCCAATAATCCCTACAAAAGAATGGCCCTGACTAACAATGACCTATACCTTTCATGAATCACTTACCTCACAAAAATCTTCGTTACTCGATCTACTGCAATACATCGAGCGCCAATACTGCCAGCTAAATAAAAGATTCTAACTACAGAAGGCACTAACTACTGATATATATATATATATATATATATATATATATATATATATATATATATATATATATATATATATCCAGTCTTACAAATTTCGTTTTTCTGACGGACACATGTCCAGATCGTCCACTCTCAGAATTCTGCCATCTCTCTCCCCACATCCACCACTGTTGGCGGCTCACCTCCAACTGCGCAACGCTACGCGCTATTCACATCCATCTGCCCAACACTACAATAGCAAATATTCCAACAATGCAAACCAGTCACAGACTGCACACAGCACAGTCAGTGATTTTCATACAGAGCGCTACGTGGCGTTGCCAACATAAAAACCTAAACAGCCTACTTACAGTTGTAACTCTGCTAAAGTTGTCATAAAGACTGTAATGAAATTACGATTGTCTTGTTGTGACAAGAAAAACTATTTGTCTTAAAAGAAATTAATTGAGAAGCATGGCTTCAGATATTCTATTTCAATCATTCATATATTGTAACCAGTTTTTATATGGCAAAGATTAAAAAAATGGAAAAAGATGTTACGATTGCAGCAGGGAAATAGAGTCAGTATAGGCGGTAAATTACTCTCTCCTTTCTCGTTACGTAGTCTCTGGTATAATGTCGAGGTGATAGAACAAAAGAGCGTAATTTTCACTGGATTTAATTTTTTTTCATAACCTATTTTTTAGTAATTTTTGTTTTGAATTTGACACACTGTCACAGAGCGAAGCACTTTATTTACTGTGTACGAGTTAATATTAATTATGAAATGGTTTAGCCTGTATTGACAGTATGATTTATTACGATAAACAATTGACAGTGCGATCAACTTTAAAGTGGTTAAGTTGTATATCGATGCAGATAATTTCATCCAGCTAGAGATTGTATTACTAGGAGGATAACTTGTTTAACTACATTTTTTGTAACACGCTAGCTATCTGTGAGTGCTTCCTTTTACTATATCCCATACGCTGAAAATCACGCATACGTCTGAGCATTCCTTAAGAACTAGGGAATCTTTTTTATAGCAGCACAGTCAGATGTGTTAACTTTAACAGCGCTTATACGTATATTATTTGAATTGCGCTGTATAACCTGTATTGAAGTACGTGGTTATACGTAATACATGACAAATCGTTCTTGATTATTGAGGCGGCATTGTACAGGGTGTCTGGGCACCTTAGATCGGGTAGTGTATGCTCATCTGACATGAGTATTTCGTTTGACGATCTGTAATTTCACTCCAACCTTAAGATGTTAACAAAAAGATAATTTTAAAAGATGTTGAGTGATGTAAAAAAGCTTTCCTTTTGAAACTGGTGTAGTTACCCTAAAGCATCGTAATACGCTGTTGAGCGGTAGGGTTTCGCCAGAAGGCAAGAAAGCAGCGTTCGCAGTTGAAAACATGCATAATCTTTTATTTAAGTAAAAGTCAACAACCTTGTGACGTCCGTAAAATAGCTTTTAAAACCAAATAAGAAATTTAACAACTTGTCGAATTTTAACTAGGACATGAGATTAGCAATTGACGCCAGCAAGAGATCCTTTAAACAATGAAGAAACTACGCATTTTGTCAAACGTTAACAGGTATCTGAAGTTAGCCAAGCTGTATACTAATAACCAAAACCTTAACATTCACAGAATTTTTCAGTTGGGTTAAAAATAAAATCTTAAATGAGCGCAGCAGCTTCGGTAACAATTAGGAGTAGCCACACAAGCGATGAGTCACGTTCGCTGGTGACATAAGTTCACAACTAGGAGAAGTTATACAGACACAAGTCAGCCCCGCGACAGGCGAGATAGCCGGCCGCTGTGGCCGAGCGGTTCTAGGCGCTTCAGTCCGAAACCACGCTGCTGCTACGGTCGCAGGTTCGAATCCTGCCTCGGGCATGGATGTGTATGATGTCCTCAGGTTAGTTAGGTTTAAGTAGTTCTAAGTCTAGGGGACTGATGACCTCAGATGTTAAGTCCCATAGTGCTTAGAGCCATTTGAACCATTTGAACAGGTGACATAATCCGACGGACAGGGTGTGCGGTGTGAACTTGCCACCCACGGGTGTGCTGGTGGATGGGGCAGGTCTCGTACAACGTGAGCAACAACAGGCTAAGAATTAACTTTATAAAACTAATAACAGTGCGCTGCTTTACAAAGGGCGGCACATATGACATTATATTATCATTTAAGAGACAAACACAAATAAATAAAAGACAAACATCTGCCCAATCAGCGAATATGGTGATAAGCAACAAAGCACTTTACAACTGGGTAGCACTCTTATTACAGTCACGACAAAACCAGTAAAGCTCACGAGACCCCAAAATTAACTGGAAAACAGTTACTTGTACTGATTATGCAGCAGGAACAGTCATTAAACACTATTTTGAAACGGAAGAAAATTCAAACTCACTGTCTTCGATCATGTTTTGCAATAAGGCACTAGCCATAAGTAACGAATTAGGCAGTTCTTACTTGCGTGGATCTCAGATGTCAAACTTGGTTTACCAGGCTGCACGTAACAACTACAGTTTAAAAGTACGTTCTTAATTTAACAGAACTTACCACAGAAATCACAAGATGGGTCAATTAACAACCTCACCAATATGTTTTACAAATACCTAATTAAAATGATTATAGTGAAAAGATACTCTGATTAAATTAGACTCACCCCTCTAAAATGTTTTACAAATGCTTAACTGGTATGACTATAATGTAGTTGAAAGGGTCCTGTAGTCCCCTTTCATTATAATTCTATTTAATTTCCAATATACAGAACTCCCTGGCATGCGTGAGTGAATGAATGTGGGTGTGTTTCATTTTGCTATACAGTGGTTTAGTCTGCTGCAGAAAATCAGCGGTAGTCGTACAGAATGGCCAACCCCTGTAGTTTTCAGGTAGGCAAAGAGGTTTGCTCCCCTTATGTGAAAGTTACCGGTGTTAGGCTGGTGGCGTAAGCCTCATCTCTGGGTTTTCCTGGCCACGGGGTCGCGTGGGAGACTTTGGAGTGTGTGAGACGGTCAGTCTGCTTCCAGCTTGATGAGGGTCTGCAGTCGAAGTCTCTTCGAAGAAGGGTGACTTAACAGCGTAGCGTGTTGTCTCATAGTAAGAGGGGAGCTTTTAGCTTTTGGTCTCGCGTTTCATCTTATAAAGATTGATTTGCTGGTTCGCAGCAAGGAATGCTAGGCTTTTGCAGACTTTCAGTTTGATTCCTAATGCTGACTTGACTTTGAACCGTAAGAGGTACGTACCACAAAGGCGTTGCATATGTGGATGACCCTCAGTTCAAATGGTTCAAATGGCTCTGAGCACTATGGGACTTAACTTCTGAGGTCTTCAGTCCCCTAGAACTACTTAAACCTAACTAACCTAAGGGCATCACACACATCCATGCCCGAGGCAGGATTCGAACCTGCAACCGTAGCGGTCGCGCGGTTCCAGACTGTAGCGCCTAGAACCGCTCGGCCACCCCGGCCGGCAGCCCTCGGTTCAGTGTGAACGTTTGTGTGCCTGCAACTGCGTGTGTATACTTTCTAATCTTTCCCGAATCTTGGTAATCTTTACTTCTTTGTGAATTTTCTTTGCCTCATTACTTTATGTCTGTTGCAAACCATCCACGCGGGTTAATATTAGTTTGTTACACCTCTGCCATTATCCTTTGTCTATTCAAGTGGGTCCACTGTAAAATGTTAATTGTTCGCGACTGCGTGGTTTTATGTTGCTAAAATTTGGCCACGGTACGGTGAAATTGTGTCTCCGCGAACCACGTGGGCAGACGAGTATGTTGTGAAACGTATAGCGTTTCACAAGCAATTCTACTTAGTTACCAGGCAAAAGCAGCTGTATAGTTGCCTTACATCAATGTTTTAAGGAATAAATAATTTTACCTCCAATCTTATCCAGTGTACCGATGTTACATCTCCGTTACCTACGTCATTTACCTTGTAGTTTTCCTTGTAAGCCCATTCGTGGCGTTTCCCTGTGCACAGGTCCAATAATTAGTGTTCCCTTTTTATTTTAAAGAAATGCTTCAGAATAGATCTTGTTTTCAGGAATGTTGCTGCAAGCTGCTCTTATGCACAGTGTCCACGCACTCTTTACTTTATTTTAATATTTGATTCACGTGAACAATGGCGGGATCATATTAATAATTATATCCCATTCTTTGTGAGTGACTTTATAATGAATGTTCTTTTCTGAGTTTTTCTTATGAATAAATTAAGTAATTTAAGTAATTAAATAATTCTCAGCTCAATCTCTTTTTTGTCGTGTGGCTGGAGTTGGTGGCGACCCGATGTTTTATGTTGACTTCAATGTCAGATAGCATTTTCTTATTCAAAGTGCGCTTCACGCACCTTACACATAGCGATCCTTTACTTACATAGTTAAACGCAATTATCCGCCTAGTAGTACGATCTCTAGCTGGATGGAATTAACTGCATCGACATACAACTTAACCACTTTAAAGCTGATCGCTCAGTGAGTTGTCTGTCGTATACTTGTATTAATAAATCATGCTATCAATAGAGGCTAATCCATTTCATAATTAATATTGAATCGTACACCGTAAATAAAGTGCTTCACTCTGTGACAGTGTGTCAAATTCAATAGAAAAATTACTAAAAAATCAGTGACGTAAAAAAAATTAATCCAGCGAAAATTAAATTAAACTAACTCCACTAAAATGCCTTGCAAATGCTTAACTAAAATGGTTACAGTGAAAAGGTACACTGATTAAGTTAGACTTCACTGTATTTAAAAGGAAGAATAACACACAATTCAGCCCTTAACATGGTCCACGGTAAACCATCCGAAATATGACCAGTTAAACAGGCAGTTCTGATCAACGTAAGTCCATTAGCTCTGTAACACGGACCACGCACCTTCCACTCATTTCACAAACAGTTGCGACTAACGTCTGTAATGAAGTAAAGTTCCTACCAATAAAATAAACTTCAATTCTTTCGGAACAAACCCCCATAAACAACAAACATAGCAGGCCTTCCGGGAAGGAAAAAGTAGTCGCAGCACTACGACCTTAGCAAAAGACGGCGCAGAAGCCTCAGAAAGAGTCTCACCAAAATGTTTGATGAATCGATAGCAAAGTGGCACTCAAAATCTCCACACGCTCGGCATAGGCAAATTTTCAGAGTCCCATCGCCACCACAGACAGACCAAAATACCATCTTCGAAGGACGAGGTCTGAGCTCCGAGCTCTGCAAAGGCTGCTAACTATCGGCTCCCGACAGCGGATTTAAACCGACCACGCGCCCTACAAATAAATGCTCCTTCTAACTCGGCCGGCAAATTCTAACTGTCCTCCTTCGTGCCGGTCAAAACTCCTCGCGCGGAGAACCACCCAAAGATCGTGCCCCGCTACCGCGATCTTTTACACATGTAGTTGGCCTTCTCTGTACTTTACCTCCTGTGTAAGATTAACTGAAACGTCTGGGTGTGAGTTCTTTCTTTACTACCTGATGCACGTGTTTTCTTTGTGATTATCAAAATTAAAAATTTATTAAAACATTTCAGAATTGTACGTGCTAAATCTGTGGGACGAAAAAGGTACTTGTTTCCAACTTGCGAAGCGCAGGTTAGCTGCAGTTGCTCAGAAGTTTTCGCCTTCACGTAGACCGCATGTGGACGCATCGCACTCTCACGGCTACAGCCCGTGAGTCCACATTTATTCAAAGACGCTTCTCAGAAAAATACATTACGCCTTGTAAGACTCCGGTAGGACTCGCTGTTTCATGCTGCGACTGGCCAGCTTCTTTAGGACAAATGCCTGGTGGCAACAGATTCGCTACATCATGCTGCCGCGTCACTGCAGCTCTTTTTTTATAGCAGAGTAACACTAGCGCGGGATACCGACGGTTCTTGTATATCCGAGACTCGATCAGGCACAACATTCTCCCCGTAGTATGCTGGCATATGTAGATATTTCAAATAATTGTTTTAGATAGCACATTGAGAAAGCATGCCTCGCTGGTAGAGAGTGAAGTCGGTCCCTCGTTCCTAGACGTGTTGCTATGTTGAAAATCTATCAACAACCTGAGGCACAGAGCGTACCAGGAAACCTAATAACACAAATAGGAATTTAACTGAAGCGTCACAGGAACTAGTATAAGCAGATGTATTCAAATGCAGAGATATCTAAACAGGCAGAACACAGCGCTGCAGTCGGCAACGCCTATATAAGACAAGTGTCTGGCGCAGTTGTTAGATCGGTTACTGCTGCCAAAATGGCAGGTTATCAAGATTTAAGTGAGTTTGAACGTGGTGATATAGTCGGCGCACGAACGGAGGGACACAACACCTCAGAGGTAGCTATGAAGTGGGGATTTTACCGTACGACCATTTCACGAGTGTATCTTGAATCCGATAAAACATAAAATCTCCGACATCGCTGCGGCCGGAAAAGATCCTGCAACAACGAGACCAACGACGACTGAAGAGAATCGTTCAGCGTGACAGAAGTGCAACCCTTCCACAAATTGCTGCAGATTTCAATGCTGGACCATCAACAAATGTCAGTGTGCAAACCATTCAACGAAACATCACCGATATGGGCTTTCGGAGCTGAAGGCTCACTCGTGTACCCTTGATGACTGCACGACTCAAAGCTTTACGCCTTACTTGGGCCCATCAACACCGAAATTGGACTGTTGATGACTGGAAACATGTTTCCTGGTCGGACGAGTCTTGTTTCAAATTGTATCGAGTGGATGAACGTGTACGGGTATGAACACCTCATGAATCCATGGACTCTGCATATCAGCAGGGGACTGTTCAAACTGGTGGAGGCTCTGTAATGGTGTGGGAGTGTGCAGCTGGAGTGATATGTGACCCATCATACGTATAGATACGACTCCGAAAGGTGACATGTACGTAAGCATCCTACCTGGTCACCTACATCCATTCATGTCCATTGTGGATTCCGACGAACTTGAGTAATTCCAGCACGACCCCAAATGTCCAGAACTGCTACAGAATGGCTCCAGGAGCACTCTTGTGAGTTTAAACACTTCCGCTGGCTACCAAACTCCCCAGACATGAACATTACTGAGCAATTCTGGAATGTCTTGCAAGGATTTGTGGCCAGTCCTACTGCATTCATGGTTTCAATTCGCTCCAGCACTACTTTACACATTAGTCGATTCTATGCCACGTCATGCTGCGGCACTTCTGCATACTCGCGAGGGGTCTATACTACATTAGGTAGCTGTACCAGTTTCTTTGACTCTTCAGTGTTGATGCCGTTTCGCAAGGAATGCTCGACACTCTTGTCTTCAAGTGCCTTCCGTATCAGTGGCAAAAACGGCTTGGTATCGGTAATGGACATCTTAAGGAAAATGGCTACGATGGTTTGTTCGTAAACTGGGCTTTCGGACGGAATATTAATTGTGCTAAGAGGAAGGACGAGGAACCGACTTCTCACTCGGTTGTACTACCATTCGTTTCTTGAGTTACTGACCCCATCAGCGGAATTCTGCGGGAAAAATGATATTTTCAGACATCATTTTTCAATCAGAACAAAATACTTTCTCCGAAGCAAAATGGACGAATGTAATTATGTATACATTGCGGTAGTCGGTGAAATGTCTTGTGGCTGTGATGGAGTGTACACAGACGAAACGAGGAGGACTGTAAAAGAACGTATTAAAGAACAATATAGCCACACGCGGTTAAAATAAAGTGTGAAATCTGCGGCAGCGGAACATCGTGAGAAATGCGGTGAAGACAATGATTTCAACAATGTGAGTGTGTTGGCAAAAGAAATCAACATTTTTAGAGGAAAAGCCTGAGAATCGTTTGAGATTTCTAAGAACGAGTGTGACTTCGATTAAAGGCTTCCGGCTTCGAGACTGAATACGCGTCCGCAGTGCGCGAGGAAACAGGAAACATCATTTGCAAGCAATCTACATCTGCATCTACATCTACATGGATTACTCTGCAAACCACATTTCAGTGCCTGTCAGAGCGTTCATCCTGCCACCTTCACAATAATTCTCTATTATTCCAATCTCGTACAGCGTGCTGAGAGAACGAACGCCTATATGTTTCCGTGCAAGCTCTGATTTCTCTTATTTTATTATGAGGATCGTTTCTCCCTCTGTAGGTCGGCGTGAACAAAATATTTTCGCATTCGGAGGAGGAAGCTGGTGATTGAACTTTTGTGAGAAGATTCTGCCGCTACGAAAAACGCAATGAAGTCTGCCCCAAATCCTGTATCATTTCAATGACACTCTCTCCCCTATTTCGCGATAATACAAAATGTGCTACGTTTCTTTGAGCTTTCTCCATGTACTTCGTCAATCCTATCTGGTAAGGATCCACACAGCGCAGAAAAATTCTAAAATATGACGGACAAGCGCTGTGTAGTCAGTCCCTTTAGTAGATTTGTTACATTTTCTAAGTGTGCTGCCAATAAAACCCAGTCTTTGGTTAGCCTTCACCACAACATTTTCTATGTGTTCCTTCCAATTTAAGTTGTTCGTAATTGTAATTCCTAGGTATTTAGTTGAATTTACGGCTTTTAGATGAGACTGATTTATCGTGTGACCGAAGTTTAACGAGTTCCTTGTAGCACTCATGTGGATGATCTCAAATTTTTCGTTAATTAGGGTCAATTGCCAATTTTTGCACCCTACAGATATTTTTTCTAAACCGTTTTGCAATTTGTTTTGATCTTTTGATGACTTTTCTAAATGACAAACGACAGCCTCATCTGCAAACAACCTAATATGGTTCCTCCGATTGTCTCCTACATCGTTCATATAGACAAGGAACAGCAAAGGGCCTATAACACTACCCTGGGGAACGCCAGAAATAACTTCTGTTTTACTCGATGACTTTCCGTCAGTTTCTACGAAGTGTGACCTCTCTGACAGGTAATCACAAGTCCAGTCACATAATTGAGACGATATTCCATAAGCACACAATTTCACTACAAGCCGCTTGTGTGGTACAGTGTCAAAAGCCTTCTGGAAATCTAGAAATACGGAATCAATTTGAATTCCTTTATCAACAGCACTCAACACTTCATATGAGTAAAGAGCTAGTTGTGTTTCACAAGAACCATGTTTTCTAAATCCGCTTTGACTGTGTGTCAGTAGACCGTTCTCTTCGAGGCAATTCATAGTGTGTGAACACAATATATGTTCCAAAATCCTGCTGCGTATTGACGTTAATGACATGGGCCTGTAATTTTGTGGATTACTTAAAAAAATGGTTCAAATGGCTCTGAGCACTATGGGACTTAACTTCTGATGTCATCAGTCCCCTAGAACTTAGAACTATTTAAACCTAACTAACATAAGGACATCACACACATCCATGCCCGAGGCAGGATTTGAACCTGCGACCGTAGCGGACGCGCGGGTCCAGTCTCTAGCGACTAGAACCGCTCGGCCACTCTGGCCGGCTGTGGATTATTCCTACTACCTTTCTTGAATATTGATGTGCCCCGTGCAACATTCCAATCTTTGGGTACGAATCTTTCATCGAGGGAACGGTTGTATATGATTGTTAAGTACGGAGCTACTGCATCAGCGTACTCTGAAAGGAATCTAACTGGTATATACTCTGCACCGGAAGACTTGCTTTCGTTTAGTGATTTAAGTTGCTTCACTACTCCGAGGATATATACTTCTACGTTACTCATGCTGGCAACTCTTCTTGATTCGAGTTCTGGAATACACTCCAGAAATGGAAAAAAGAACACATTGACACCGGTGTGTCAGACCCACCATACTTGCTCCGGACACTGCGAGAGGGCTGTACAAGCAATGATCACACGCACGGCACAGCGGACACACCAGGAACCGCGGTGTTGGCCGTCGAATGGCGCTAGCTGCGCAGCATTTGTGCACCGCCGCCGTCAGTGTCAGCCAGTTTGCCGTGGCATACGGAGCTCCATCGCAGTCTTTAACACTGGTAGCATGCCGCGACAGCGTGGACGTGAACCGTATGTGCAGTTGACGGACTTTGAGCGAGGGCGTATAGTGGGCATGCGGGAGGCCGGGTGGACGTACCGCCGAATTGCTCAACACGTGGGGCGTGAGGTCTCCACAGTACATCGATGTTGTCGCCAGTGGTCGGCGGAAGGTGCAAGTGCCCGTCGACCTGGGACCGGACCGCAGCGACGCACGGATGCACGCCAAGACCGTAGGATTCTACGCAGTGCCGTAGGGGACCGCACCGCCACTTCCCAGCAAATTAGGGACACTGTTGCTCCTGGAGTATCGGCGAGGACCATTCGCAACCGTCTCCATGAAGCTGGGCTACGGTCCCGCACACCGTTAGGCCGTCTTCCGCTCACGCCCCAACATCGTGCAGCCCGCCTCCAGTGGTGTCGCGACAGGCGTGAATGGAGGGACGAATGGAGACGTGTCGTCTTCAGCGATGAGAGTCGCTTCTGCCTTGGTGCCAATGATGGTCGTATGCGTGTTTGGCACCGTGCAGGTGAGCGCCACAATCAGGACTGCATACGACCGAGGCACACAGGGCCAACACCCGGCATCATGGTGTGGGGAGCGATCTCCTACACTGGCCGTACACCACTGGTGATCGTCGAGGGGACACTGAATAGTGCACGGTACATCCAAACCGTCATCGAACCCATCGTTCTACCATTCCTAGACCGGCAAGGGAACTTGCTGTTCCAACAGGACAATGCACGTCCGCATGTATCCCGTGCCACCCAACGTGCTCTAGAAGGTGTAAGTCAACTACCCTGGCCAGCAAGATCTCCGGATCTGTCCCCCATTGAGCATGTTTGGGACTGGATGAAGCGTCGTCTCACGCGGTCTGCACGTGCAGCACGAACGCTGGTCCAACTGAGGCGCCAGGTGGAAATGGCATGGCAAGCCGTTCCACAGGACTACATCCAGCATCTCTACGATAGTCTCCAAGGGAGAATAGCAGCCTGCATTGCTGCGAAAGGTGGATATACACTGTACTAGTGCCGACATTGTGCATGCTCTGTTGCCTGTGTCTATGTGCCTGTGGTTCTGTCAGTGTGATCATGTGATGTATCTGACCCCAGGAATGTGTCAATAAAGTTTCCCTTTCCTGGGACAATGAATTCACGGTGTTCTTATTTCAATTTCCAGGAGTGTATATTATTAATTTGGAATGAGTGGAGATTAGCTCTCAGGAAGGCGCCAAGTGAATTTTTATCTGCTTTTTTGAATAGGTATATTTTTCGTTTATTTTTGGAGGACATTCAGTCTCGCTACGACAACTCTGTGTTCACTAATCCCTGTATCCGCTTTGATCCTTGTTATTAGCTCAATAATATTTGTTGCTAAGAGGTCAAGTGTGTTTTCACACTCGTTTACTGTTCGCTTAGGCTCTTGAACTAACTGCTCGAAATAATTTTCAGAGAATCCATTTAGCACAATTTCGGATGGTATTTTATGCGTACTTCTTGATTTAAACATGTATTTTCGCCAACATATCGAGGGTAAATTAAAATCATCACCAACTATAATTGTGCGAGTCGGGTACGTGTCTGAAATTAAAGTCAATTTTTCTTTCAACCTTTCAGCATTTGTATCATCTGAAACGGGAATTCGGTAAAAGGATCCAATTATTATTTCCGGCTGCCAAGAATGACCATTGTCCATACTAACTCTCAGGAACAATCTACTCCTATTTCGTGACAAGATAACTTCTAAGAGCAACAAATACGCCACTGGCAACTGTGTTTAGCCTATCCTTTCGGAATACCGTTAGGTTCTTCGCAAAACTTTCGGCTGAACTCATCTCCGGCTTTAGCCAGCTTTCAGTGCCTAAAACGATTTGAGCATCAGTGCTTTCTATTAGCTCTTGGAGCTATCGTACTTTCCTAACACAGCTACAACAATTTACAACTGTTACACCGAAGGTTACTGTATCTACGTCCTTCCTGTGTTCGGTCTGTACCCTTTGAGACTGAAGCCCTTTTTGTGTTGTCCCAAGACCCTCTAACCTAAAAAACCAACATCAAGATGATAGATGCAGCACGTTTTCTTCTCATCCTGATTAAATGATATACACTTAGGTGCGAATTGCAGAGTAGTCATTTAGATATAGATTTTTTATAAGCATTCTCCTCTTCCTGCTCTACCCGCTTCGCTTCTATCCAATGACGATGGCCAAACAATAGTAGCAGGAAGAATTTTAAGCAATAACTGTTTTTCAGCATACGCGCGGGAAAACTTCCTTTTACGGGCGATACTGATATCGTGAAGAAGAACGTAGTAAAGGGGTCGACACGGCGGTCATGTAGAAGCAATAAGACGCTATCTAACACCCTCGGTGATTTTACCTTCAAGGGCAACAGCCACGAAAGCTTACAGATTTTCTCTCTATTGTCCAGTGGCATCCCAGAGTTAGCGAGCCTGGAGGACATGAAGGGGGACTCCAGAATTTGGCACTGGGCGGGAGTATGAGTCGACCGGGCAGCAGGGTGTCGAGATGGTCCGCAAGTTTGGGAAAACTGCTATGTTCGATTGGGGCAATGTTTAAAGCAACTGCCTAGTAAGCAGAAGATCCTGGGTTCGAGTCCCGATCTGGCACACGTTTTCACTCGTCATCACTGATTCCGCACAAAGAGTTCCAGTGCAGCTAATATTACTAGATACCTCGCTTTCCTTTCTCTCTTCCTCCCTCCTCCTTCAATTTCTATAATCTTGGATGAAAGACAAAGTAGTTCTCACAAAACTCTGTTTAATCAGTTTAGAGAAAATGTATTCGAAGGAGCCTTTGAGACTATTGAGCTGACACCAACATACACTGTAAGACAGAAAAGAAGAAAGAAAAATGCCCACCACGAAGGACTTATCAGAATGGAGAGCAAATCGATAGATGTGACGTATATGTACAGGCAAAATAATCATTAGAGTTTCAGAAAAAAATTGGATAATTTATACAAGAGAAGGAGCTTCACAAATTGAGCAAGTCAATAACGGGATGGTCCACTTCAGGACTTATCAGATTGGAGAGCAAATCGATAGATGTGACGTATATGTACAGGCAAAATAATCATTAGAGTTTCAGAAAAAAAATTGGATAATTTATACAAGAGAAGGAGCTTCACAAATTGAGCAAGTCAATAACGGGATGGTCCACTTCTGGAACTTATGCAAGCAGTTAATTGGTTTGGTACTGATTGACTGTGTTATTGGATGTTCTCCTGGGGGATATCACGCCAAATTCTGTCCAGCTGCTTGCATAAGGTCCAGATGTTGCCCATAATACTCCAAACGTTCTCAGCTGGGAGTGATTTGCGACCTTGCTGGCCAAAATAAGGTTTGGCAAGCACTAAGACAAAGCAACAGAAACTCTCGCCGTGTGTCGGAGGGCATTATCTTGCTGAAATATAATCCCAAGATAGCTTGCCATGAAGGGGAAGAAAACAGTTCGTAGAATATCGTCGGCGTATCGCTGTGCCGTAAGAGTGCCGTGGATGAGAACCAAAGGGCTCCTGCTATGAAAGTAAATGGCATCCCTGAGAATGACTCCTGGCTGTCGGTCTGTTACGGCGGGCAACAATCAATTTGGTATCCTGCTGCTGTCTGGGGTGTCTACAGATGTCTTCGGCCTGGAATCTCATTGACTGGAGTATAATTGTCCTCAGTGATGAGTTCCGCTTCGAACTGAGCCCCTATGAGCAGCGAGGTAGTACACCCCTCTTCTCCCTCCCGGCCCCTCCCAACGCCATTAGCGCCTAACTACAAGGTGCGTTCCAAAGGTAATGCGACCAAATTCATAAAAAATCATTTATAGAATATATTCGTACAAATAATCAAAAATTTTGAAAATAGCATCCTCTTGCGTCGATACAATTCTGGAGGCGGTGTTTTTATGTCTGGAAGGCATCCTGGATGGATGCTTACAATCGTGTACCAATGTTTTCCTTTCATGACTCCTTTTAACCAAGGAAACAAAAAAAAATCCAACGGGAGCCAGGTCAGGACTGTAAGGAGGCTGGGGAACCAATGGGATCTTGGTCCTGGCCAGGAAGTCGTTGACAATTAAGACGCTGTGACTCGGCGCGTTGTCGTAGCGAACTGTCCACGTGTCCTCGATGTGGCTTCGGCAGCGCGGGACCCTCCTTTTCAGTCTTTTCAGCATTTCCAAGTAGAAATCTGAGTTCACTTAGTCCCGGTAGGTACGAATTCGTGGTGGACAATGCCCCTGACGTCAGAGAAGACAATGAGCGTGGTTTTGAATCTGGACTTGCTCATGCGTGCCTTCTTGGGACGGGGCGACGAGGGGGTGTGCCACTCTGAACTCTGCCTTTTTGTCTCAGGATCGTACTCAAAAATCCACGACTCATCAACAGTGATAACTGCGTTTAAAAAATGAGGATCATTTCACACATTTCCAACATTTCTTGGCACCGAAGCACTCGCATGTGCTTGTGTTCGTCGGTCAACACTTTTGGGAAGAGTTTGGCATACACCTTTCTCACGTTCAAATCTTCGGTCACAATGCGGAAAACGGTTGTTTTTCACATGTTTAGAGTTTGTGTTATCAATTGAAGGCTCAGCCGTCTGTCAGAGTTCAAACAGTCGCGCACACGCGTCACATTTTCGTCGACTCGTGCGGTTGATGGCCATCCACTGCGAGGTTCGTCGGTGATCTCCTCTCGGCCCTCCATGAAAGACTTGTGCCATCGGAAAATTTGTGATTTGGACAAGCGATCAGTTCCAAAGGCATGCTGAAGTAATGGAAACGTTTCTATTGCGGACTTCCCAAGTTTAACGCAAAATTTGATAGCGTACCGTTGCTCTACAGAATGATCCATTGTGCCGCGTTACACAAACTCAAAACGGGGTTGACGGCAACGCACGTCCTGACTCTCCGGCAGCTCGCAGCCGAATGAGACAAAGAGCGTTTTGTAGCTAACACCCCTCTCCACTTAGCCCAGCCGGTTACAACACGCTGTGGTGTACCGTTGCGTAAGCAAAAAAATTGGTCGCATTACTTAAGGAACGCACTCTGTAAACTTCAGAAGAAAAAGAAATTTCTTCGAAGAATTTCTTTTTTAAAATGACTGTAGGTAGGCGGTATCTAGTTTCTGCTGGCGTTTTATTAAACCATGACTAGTGGGTCAGTGGGGCAACTGGAAAAGCTTATTTCTAACAACCTTTTTTTATGTAAATTTATGAAGCAATTCTCAGTGCATCGCGAGTGCTATCTACAGCTCCTTCTCAGAAAAGAAGGCTAAGTATCGAAACTGAGGGTAGACACTGTTACAATGCATGCATCCTCCGCACCAGCTCTCTCGCTAGCAACACTTTCTTCTGTTGCACCGTGCACTCGATTTAAAATCGACAACGTTAGAACGTTTGCACTATACTTCCGTTTGCAAATTACTTGATTGGAGGATTCCATTCCTCTGATGTGGCACGAAGTGGAAGATTACAAGCTGGCAATACTTTGTGTTTGACCAATGCGACCGATGCTGATAATAATAATAATAATAACAATAATAATGTGTTCGGCATATAGCATTGTACTAGCCGTTACATAATTACTGTTCTATTGTGCTGTCAATTAATTTGTTTATCTATTATGAAGTGAATGATGAAGTAATTGGCGTTCCATTGTGGGAAGTACCTACAATTCGGAGAGGGAATTTTCACGAGATATTTGAAGCATATGTGACATATATATCTCTATTTTACTGTCATAGATGCTTGAGCAGACTTCAGAGGGTCTATACAAGGGCGATGTACTTGAGGACAATATTTTGGAAATGGAAGAGGATGTAGATCAACATGAAATGGGAGATACGATACTGCGTGAAGAGTTTGACAGAGCACTGAAAGACCTGAGTCGAAACAAGGCCCCCGGAGTAGACAACATTCCATTGGAACTACTGACGGCCTTGGGAGAGCCAGTCCTGACAAAACTCTACCATCTGGTGAGCAAGATGTATGAAACAGGCGAAATACCCTCAGACTTCAAGAAGAATATAATAATTCCAATCCCAAAGAAAGCAGGTGCTGACAAATGTGAAAATTACCGAACAATCAGTTTAATAAGCCACAGCTGCAAAATACTAACACGAATTCTTTACAGACGAATGGAAAAACTAGTAGAAGCCGACCTCGGGGAAGATCAGTTTGGATTCCATAGAAATACTGGAACACGTGAGGCAATACTGACCTTACGACTTATCTTAGAAGAAAGATTAAGGAAAGGCAAACCTACGTTTCTAGCGTTTGTAGACTTAGAGAAAGCTTTTGACAATGTTGACTGGAATACTCTCTTTCAAATTCTAAAGGTGGCAGGGGTAAAATACAGGGAGCGAAAGGCTATCTACAATTTGTACAGAAACCAGGTGGCAGTTATAAGAGTCGAGGGACATGAAAGGGAAGCAGTGGTTGGGAAGGGAGTAAGACAGGGTTGTAGCCTCTCCCCGATGTTATTCAATTTGTATATTGAACAAGCAGTAAAGGAAACAAAAGAAAAATTCGGAGTAGGTATTAAAATCCATGGAGAAGAAATAAAAACTTTGAGGTTCGCAGATGACATTGTAATTCTGTCAGAGACAGCAAAGGACTTGGAAAAGCAGTTGAATGGAATGGATGGTGTCTTGAAGGGAGGATATAAAATGAACATCAACAAAAGAAAAACGAGGATAATGGAATGTAGTCGAATTAAGTCGGGTGATGTTGAGGGTATTAGATTAGGAAATGAGACACTTAAAGTAGTAAAGGAGTTTTGCTATTTGGGGAGCAAAATAACTGATGATGGTCGAAGTAGAGAGGATATAAAATGTAGATTGGCAATGGCAAGGAAAGCATTTCTGAAGAAGAGAAATTTGTTAACATTGAGTATAGATTTAAGGGTCAGGAAGTCATTTTTGAAAGTATTTGTATGGAGTGTAGCCATGTATGGAAGTGAAACATGGACGGTAAATAGTTTGGACAAGAAGAGAATAGAAGCTTTTGAAATGTGGTGCTACAGAAGAATGCTGAAGATTAGATGGGTAGATCACATAACTAACGAGGAAGTATTGAATAGGATTGGGGAGAAGAGAAGTTTGTGGCACAACTTGACCAGAAGAAGGGATCGTTTGGTAGGACATGTTCTGAGGCATCAAGGGATCACCAATTTAGTATTGGAGGGCAGCGTGGAGGGTAAAAATCGTTGGGGGAGACCAAGAGATGAATACACTAAGCAGATTCAGAAGGATGTAGGTTGCAATAGGTACTGGGAGATGAAGAAGCTTGCACAGGATAGAGTAGCATGGAGAGCTGCATCAAACCAGTCTCTGGACGGAAGACCACAACAACAACAACAACAACAACAGATGCTTGATAGAAAATACAAAGTAATCGTATAAGAGTGATGGGTGGACTATGTGAGGAAGATGTTGTTCATACATTCGTTTAACTAGCTGTAACCTTCACCACATTGCGACAATGCATTAACGCTAATATGTGATAAAAATGTAATTGTTGTTAAATTATGCAATCAGCACTACAGTCTTATGAAACAGAGTTAAAAATAATTTCTGTTTCGTGGCCGAAATACAATCAAACCTTTTCGTTTTTATCTCAAAAAATTTGTTTTTACTGCTTAGGGTATTATTACCCACAGGTTGGAAGCCTCTGCGTTAGAGCATACGAAGCTAAAGATATGGAGAAACAGGATCTTGCACTGGTTTCTCAGAATTGTCAGTCTGAACACTTGAACACATCAAGGGTTTCCGTAACCTATTGTTCAGAAAATCGATGTACAGTTGAAACTAGGAGGGCGGGTTGATAAAATTGGTGGGTTTTCATGAAAGAACGGAACATTTTTGGTGAGCCTTCATGATTGGTGAGCTTGATTATTTCGAGGAGAATTTCAGCAACATATAGGGTACAGTGCATTGTTGACAATCTTCTGAATAGATCAGTGTGTCTATTACGATTTAAAATGAAGAAAATCGAATTTCGTGATGTTATTAAACGTTTTTATTTGAAGGGTTGGACTGCCACAAAAATCAAAACAGAACTGGATGGATTTGACGCGGACTTTGAACCGGCGTTGAAGACGATTTAATTTTGGTTTAACGAATTTAAAAGTGGCCGAGCAAGCATCGAAGACGAAGAGTGCTCAGGTCGTCAAGTTGAGGTCGCCACAACGGATACCATTGACAAAATCCATGATTTGGGTAATGTAAGACTGCCAAATGAAAATTCGTGAGATGTCTGAGACTGCAGGAATCTCAGCTGAGTGAGTGCATAATATCCTGCACGGAGGGTTGGCTATGAGAAAGCTGTGTGCGATATGGGTGCCGCGATTACTCACGGTCGACCATCCGCCACATTTCAACGCAATATCTGGCGACGTTTAATCGCAGTCCGCAATACTTTTTGCGACGATTTGTAATTGTTGATGAAACTTTGACCAATGATTACATACCAGAGACAAAACGGCAGTCAGAACAATGGACAAAGGCTGATGAAAGCGCACCGAAGAAGACAAAGACCATTTTGTCAGCTGGTTAGTGAGATAGCCGTTTTTTTGGGGATTCCCAAGGAATAATCCTCATAGATTTCTTGGAAAACGGCAGAGCCCTAACAGGACCTATTATTCTTCATTGTTGGATCATTAGAAACTTCCGTTGGGTGACAAAGGACCAAGGTTGTCGCGGAAGAAGATATTCTTTCACAAGGACAATGCAACATCCCACGTCAACGAAACAATGGCAGAAGTGCATGAACTGGGCTTTGAAATGGTTCCTCATCCACCCTATTCATCAGACTTAGCCCCAAGTGACTTTTTTCTGTTCCCTAACTTGAAACTTTACTTTGCTGTGAAGAAATTTTCGTCAAATGTGGAAGTGAGAGTTGCAGTCGACGAGTATTTCGTCGAATTTGACAGAACCTATTTTTCCGACCGGCTGAAAAACCTGGAGGGTCGCTGTACCAAATGTATACCCTTCGAAGGAGACTGTGTCGAGAAGCAAGGTGAGTTATTTATGAAGTAAACATATTTCTTGCTCTTTTTACCAAAATTATCAAACTTTTGAGTACCTTGTGATGGAAACGTCATTTTGAATAATTACACAGCTGCTTCTTGCACACGCTGGGTGCTAGGTGCGATGAATGGCATTTTTCTCGGCAGATTCGCGCGGACTATTTTTAGCGCGATGACGTAGCCGTTTGCAGCTGCAGTGACGCAGCGCGCAGACGGCTGAGGCGCCAACACGCGAGCCGCTGGCTAGGCCAGCCGTGCCCTGGGTGTGTGCCAAAGCTGAAGTGGGAGCAGGAAGGAAGAGGCGCTTACCTGCACGGCCGCTTGCGTAACGCGGCGCAATCTACCACAGTCTACGAACTGTGCCAAACGCATACCAGAGAGACGGAGCGTGATTTCCGCGGTGGGCCGTATCATCGGTAGTGGCGTTTTCTAGAGGCCTGAAGAGGGAATACGGCAAGGCTTTCGACATTGTGCCACATCGTCGCCAACTAACGTGCCACACTGTTACTATGACGGCTATTGGGAAAGTAAGGTCAGATCGGTAGCGAAATGAAATCCACAGTGAAAATCAAAATTGTTTTCTTTGCAACAGTGTGCTACATCTTCCAGCTACTTCTCTACATAGGCGCCGCTGCGACTTAGACATTTGTCATGGCATTGTAATTTCGGTTGCATAATTAATTTTGGAGTTATAATTCAAAATGTATTACATCGTAAAGGTTTAATTTCTGTTTCGCTGACCGGTGCCCCACACCTGGCTCTGATTTTAAAAGACCTACTGACGTCAAAAAGATGTATGAGTAAGTGTGACATGTGAAAATAGAACGTCATGGTGAATGACGTTGTGAAAAAAGTTGACTATGGCTGCATGGTTGCAAATGCTGTGCCTGCAAGGCGCCGGGGGGAGTGGGGAGAGACAGAAGCGGCGCTTGAAAATTCCGCACGGGGTGGCAAAATCCCTGGAACCGGCCGTGTTGTGATACGCGCTATAGAAAAGGTACTAACACTCTGACGCGTCCTCTATAGAAATCTTGCAGTTGTGGTGTCTGCGGCGCGTAGCCGCGCTGGATTAGCCTAGCGGTTTAAGGCGCTGCAGTTATGGACTGTGTGGCTGGTCCCGGCGGAGGTTCGAGTCCTCCCTCGGGCATGGGTGTGTGTGTTTGTCCTTAGGATAATTTAGGTTAAGTAGTGTGTAAGCTTAGGGACTGATGACCTTAGCAGTTAAGTCCCATAAGATTTCACACACATTTGCACATTTTTTGTCTGTGGCGCCTTTCTCAGCGTGGCGCCGCAAGTGGCGGCTTGTGTCGCTTACGCCTTAATTCGGCCGTGCAGGAACGTATGTATGTTCTCCTGTGAATATAGACGTCGTCTTCCTGGACGAGTGTTTCCACAGTATACACATCATTAAGGTGTAGAAGAAAGGGCAACACTACACCGAGAATTATGAAACAGACATCCAGATTCATGCTCGTGCTAATCTGCATGAGTAGGCTCGAGTCGTGATACGAAAAACACCTCACAACTTCACAGAACGTCCTCTGTCGTTAACCACACTGAAGAGCCAAAGAATCTGTTACACCTGTCTAATATCGTGTAGGGCCCCCGCAAGCACGCAGAACTGCGGCAGCGCGACGTTGCATGGACTCAAGTAATGTCTGAAGTAGTGCTGGGGGGAACTGACACCATGTATCGTGCAGGGCAGTCCATTAATCCGTAAGAGTACGAGGAGGTGAAGATCTCTTCTGAACAGCACCTTGCAAAGCATCCCGGAGATGCTCAATAATGTTCATGTCTGGGGAGTTTGGTGGTCTGCGGTAGTGTTTAAACTCACAAGTGTATTTCTCAAACCACTCTGTAGCAATCCTTGACTTGTGGAGTGTTGCATTGTCCTGCTGGAATTGTTCAAGTCCGTCGGAACGCACGATGGACATGAATGGATGCAGGTGATCAGACAGGATGCTTACGTACGTGCCACCTGTCGGAGTCGCACCTAGACGTATCAGCGGTCCCCTATCACTCCAACTGCACTCGCCTCACACCATTACAGACCCTCAAGCAGCTTGAACAGTCCTCTGCTGATACGCAGGTTCCATGGATTCATGAGGTTTTCTCCACATCCATCCGCTCGATACAATTTGAAATTAGACTCGTTCGACCTGGCAACATGTTTCCAGTCATCAACAGTCCAATGTCGGTGTTGGCGGGCCGAGGCGAGGCGTAAGGCTTTGTGTTGTGCAGTCATCTAGGGTACACGAGTGGATCTTCGGCTTCGAAAGCCCATATCAATGATGTTTCGTTGAATGGTTGGACGCTGACACTTGTGATGGCCAAGCATTGAAATCTGCAGCAATTTGCGGAAGGGTTACCACTTCTCTCACGATGAACGATTCTCTTCAGTCGTTGTTGGTCCCGTTCTTGCAGAATCGTTTTCCGGCCGCAGCGATGTCGGAGATTTGATGTTTTGTCGGATTCCTGATATTCACAGTACACTCGTGAATTCATCGCTACCTTGGATATGCTGTGACCCATCGCTCGTGTGCCGACTATAACTCCACGATCAGACTCATTTTAAGTCTGGATAACCTGCCAGTGTAGCAGCAGTAACAGACCTAACAATTGCGCCAGACATTTGTTGTCGTATATAGGCGTTGCCGACAGCAGGGCCGTATTGTGCCGTATATGTCTCTGAATTTGAATACACGTGCCTATAGCAGTTTCTTTGGCGCTTCAGTGTATACCCTTCACACACGAAAGTTTAAACGCCACATTGATATTCGTCTTCGATCCCTGTTGATTTGGATTATTTTGATCAGGATTCATACACTGTGTTACATGGCAACGAGTAATACACCATTCCTTGTAGACACGTTACACAGTTCGTGTCGATACACCAGCAAATCGGAAGACTTTATTCCTGGTATGGTTATGCGCATGTCAAAACATGATAGTTCCTCGCTGTCATTCTGTCATGCCTCCACGTCGATCCGTGCTACGATCTGATTCCATGCAACAAGTTGACACACGCGCACCACTTCAGTGCCTTGACTACGTCAGAGGTGGAGATTCATACTAGAAATGGGTCGTTCGTGAACTAACGGGTCCAAAGGAACGGTTCATGAAGATGAACGGAACGAGCGAGGAACGAATTCTAAGGAACGGTCTTTCATGGTTCACTTCGGTCTCGGCTTTGTACTTACAGTTCCCAGGAACGCGAGACGTTCGGTCTCCTTCCCGCAGCGGCACGTCGCCCGGTCTCGTTCTAGCCTCGGTCCCGTTCCCGTCTGTCTCGGTCTCAGTTCGCTCGGCCGGACTCGTCCTTCTTCGCGTGGCCACTCGTCGCAGTTCCACTGCCGACTGCTCATAGCTCAGTATCGAGTTGTTCGTTTCCTTCGCTGCGCACGCCAATTCTAGATCTGTTTCAAACCTTTTTTGAACTCTGAACTTCTGGTTCTTTTCGTATTCTATTCAGCGTCCACGACGGGTAATTAAAATGTATTTTATAATTACATAAATTTCATAAAAATTACGTGGTATGTAAAACATACATCTTTTCAGGTAACAAAACGACATATCAGCTTACTTCATTATTTCCATAAACAGCAGAAGAAATACTTGTAGAAAGGCAAGATTTTTTTGTTATTAGACATGCAAAGGAAGTCGGCACGGCACACACGAGTGGCCTTTTTCCGTCTTTTTTTGATTCAAGGTAAAAGAGCATGTTCATTGATATGCAACGCAGACCGACTTACAACCGAATGAAGCCCGCGCTCCATAATCGAGTGTCGGGTGTCACATTTTGTAAAGAGAATTTGATAACTTATACAATATTATTTCAGTGGTACTCGGTGGCGCACGAAAAATCGGCCCCAAGTACTATACTGCTCATTGTCGCCCACCAATCGTCATCTACTGTTTCGAAGTTGTTGTTTGCATTAGCTTATTTGTTATTTCTTCACTGCCTAATTATTTCATGTTTATCCATACTGGTCGTAGCGGTCAACAAATCGTGCGTAATTGGCGAGCAGTCAGTACTCGGGGCCGGTTTTTCGTGCGCCACATTATGTTACTTCACTGCGATCGGCCACATAACGCTACAGTTGGCTAAACGAGAGATTTTGCAGAATCACGAAAATTACAAGTGTGTGAGAATTCCGTTATGAATAAAAACTCTGTACTCCAGGGGGGAGGCAAGTGCCCCCTCTTGGCGCCTTCCATCTTCAGTCCCTATGGTACTAATTTTCAATTTATCATAAGAACCATATACCAAGCACAAATGAATGGTGAGCGAGTAAAAATGAACAGTTCCCAAAAAAAGAGCGGTTGCCAGTGAACTAGTTCCTAAGGATGAACGAGTTTGCGCATCTCTAGTTCACATCACCGCTGGTTACCACTTCCACACCAACTACAGCTCTTCAGAGCGCCCACTGTGCTTTTTTAAGGGAACGACTTACATTTTATTCGTTAAACTTATCTTTATTAATTATTCGTGTTTGAGAGTTAGGCATTTATACAAAACAGAGGCAATTAGCATATTATTTCCTCCTGGCAGTTTCATTTCGCTTCATATCTGATGTAATATTTCAGTTAAGTTACATTAAGTTAAATTTTCGTTGGCAGTGGTTGCATTGTTTAGAATACAGGCTGTCCACAATAGAATTTTTTTTCTTTGGGGCTTTATAATAGATTATGTCTATGTTCCGCTGCTACTCATGATGTTGCCAGAGCTGAGACACAGAATTGAAGAGGCTATTTCTTCAATTACTCTGGACTTGCTAAGCTTGGTGTGCGAAGAATTGGATTTTAGATTGAGTGTGTGCTGTATAACTAAACGCGCAAATGTTTAACATTGCCGGCCGGAGTGGCCGAGCGGTTCTAGGCGCTTCAGTCTGGAACCGAGCGACCGCTACGGTCGCAGGTTCGAATCCTGCCTCGGGCATGGATGTGTGTGATGTCCTTAGCTTAGTTAGGTTTAAGTAGTTCTAAATTCTAGGGGACTGATGACCTCAGATGATAAGTCCCATATTGCCCAGAGCCTTTTGAACCATTTTGTTTAACATTTGTAAGTGAATAGTCTAAATTAAACTGTTATAATATACCATTGAAACTGGGACATTCGTTTATGGGTACAAAGAATAGTGTCACTACTATGATAAGCTCATAGCCTCCTCTTGTTTTGGCTAGAGACCTTTGTGGGCCCGAAAAAGCTTGTATTACCGTAAATTAAACTGGGCCTTATGAAGAAATTTTTTTAAAGCCTTACTCAAAGTTGGAGAATGATTCAAGTATCTCTACGAAAAGGTCACTCATCTATGAAAAGTGAAATTGATAAAAGGCACATTTGCTGGACGTTACATTCAAAGAATGATGTACGATTCCAACATTGATTAAAATTGACTGTGAATGAAACGGAGGCTTCGTTAACATTCAGGAAGCAGGACACACATTATGTTCCTGCTGTAGCGAATGTGCTGGAGAAATTACAAGAGTTTGGCTATTTGATGAACTTTAAAATTCGTTATTTTCTTTTCTCCCCTAAATCTTTGAATTTCATCAAGAAATCGAAGTAATGGAAAGAAATTAGCAGCATCGCTGAAACGCCATTATGATGGGAGATTCACAGTATTGTGATGTACACCAGGCAGTTCATCGAAGGAAGAGCCATGCTACCCAACGAAAACAGTGAAACACCGAGAAAGGAGCGGGAGACGAAATGAAACTTCAGGTTTTGAAAGGAGATTTGATGTTATTTCAGTGATAAATTTACGAAGAAGTTGACAATATGAGCCCACTTATTAATAAAACGTTGCATCTCCTCTGGCCCGGATGTATTCCAGATTGACTGCAAAGGGTGTGTCATAAAGCCGTTGTACCCTCCTCTGAGGCAAACTGGCCCACAACTCTTATAAGTGGTTCTTGATATGGCACTGGACGGAGTGGACATCCGAGTTGATCCTAGACATATTGAAGGGGGAGTGTCCCATTCGCCATGACGATTTCGGGAAGTTTTACCCATAGATGTGAATGAAGTTGCGACTTCGATAAATGTATCCAACCACTGTAATATTATGTTCTTTGTAAGAGACCAGAGAGGTTGGTCAGAGAGGTTACTTCATTTCAAGAGTAGTGGTGTGTGTTGGACAGTCTGGCGATGTATTCGGTTTGAGGAGGATGGACGCTGGCCTGTCGTGTAGTGGAGGCAGCATTATTTAAAAAGGATTTTCTACTAATATATTTTGGGGAAAGAAAACGAGATTATATGAATGGAAGAATATCAAAAGCCAGCTTTTAAGGTATTCCAGTTCTTTTTTTATAGTTTTGTAACTTTATAGCTTCTTATTGTTAGAGCATTGCGTATGGTTGAAGTTTACTATAGAAATCTTATAATGCAACATATGGTTTTTTTCTTATGGTTGAAACAAGTGTCAAGGAAAGTAATTATACACAGGAAAGTTACTAAGAATTTTTTTTAACTTGTCAAGGTGTGAGAACTTTATGAAAAGGTGTATTGTTGTCACGGCTTAATGAAGCGTAGTTCAACTAGGGGTCTTTGTTCTCTTTTATCAGTCGTTGATATTAGTTCCCTATTTTCATATTTCTTATGGTTGAAACAAGTGTCAAGGAAAGTAATTGTACACAGGAAAGTTACTAAGAATTTTTTTTAACTTGTCAAGGTGTGAGAACTTTATGAAAAGGTGTATTGTTGTCACGGCTTAATGAAGCATAGTTCAACTAGGGGTCTTTGTTCTCTTTTATCAGTAGTTGATATTAGTTCCCTATTTTCATTTACTTGCATGACTATTTACACGCTCGCATTGCACATCGCGAATTGTGCACTGAAAAGCATTTTTATGAAAACTGGTAAGATACCGTCTTGCATTGCACATCGCAAGTTCGGAAAATGAAATTTGGTTTTGGTCAGGCACATCAAATATTCCTTATAGCGACAGGCTGCATAGCAGACGAGCGTTCAGTGCGTACAGGTATGCCAAAAAATTTCATTACCATCAAGATTCACGTAAATTGTAAGACACAGTGAGTGTCAGAGTGTAATTGTGAAAATAATATCGCATCAGTTCAGAGGCATTCTACTAGTGGAAGATTTCATTAAAGTACTATCTTGTAAATTTTCAAGCAGTTTTAACAGAAAGTCAACTGCATAGATTTTTACGTTCATTTGCAGTGTAGTTATAATAACAGCTCTTGTTTACAAGACTAAGATAAAGAATAGCTATATTCAGGGCCAACATTTTAATCTGAGTCATTTGTTTTGAAGTGAGATAGCATTAGTAAATTTCATTGAAAATGGATTTCTGTCTCGCAGATGAACTGTTTGATGTACCGATTGGTCTGGATTCCGCATCGTGTAGCTTGAGCTTCACGTACTTCCGTAAAAAATTAGATTTTCATAAAATTTCCTTGGGCTGATATTTACGTATTACGATGTAAAAAATAGTTATGCGTTTCTCAGATACCAATCTGACACTTACAAGCACGAGTTTAGAAATATAACAAGCAACTTTCAATGTTCCGTCGGGGAGAGATCTGGCAATCTTGGTAGCCGCAAGAGTACCTCAACATCACGCAGACAATACGTAGAAATAGGTTCCATGTGTGGACAAGCATTTTCCTGTTGAAAAATAGCAATGCCATGAAAGGCAACACGTGAGGATGTAGGCCGTCCGCTACGTATCATAGTGCCGTCAGTGTTCCCTCGATCACTAGATAACTACCAGCCATGCCTTGCAGACATACCCGATGGCTCCCCAAATCGTGGTGTCAGGAGTATCAACGCTGTGCCATTGGATGAATAAGACCGCTCCATAGCCTCCCCCACCCCACCCCTCTCCCCTCATACTCGTCGATGATAAGTCACTCAGGGTAGTACAAAACCGCGATTCTTCGGCCACAGTGTGACGCCATGCTTTCTGGTCAGTGCACCATTCCAAACGCAGCTGTTTGTGTGTGATGTTCATTAACTGCAGTCTACACATGGCTACTGCTTGTCTCCTACCAATGATGAGGGATGACAAAGTGTTGCGGGGAGTCCCTTGCTTGTTCTCTGATGGTAGGTGAAGATGTGAAAAGGTTGTGATGTGCGATCCTCTGATTTGGTGGTAAAAACGCTGGAACCCTGAAGACGAGTATATCTGCCCTCACGTTCCCATTGAGTCCAAAATCGGGCCACGGTTGCATGCGAATGTCCCATAGTTATCACTCAAAATATAATGCTCTTCACGCACCTTACATATCATACCAGGTAACTGCACAAAACATGAACCAGCTAATGCACTCTGGTGGCCGTTCTACCTGTAACAGAGAATTGTAACTCTGTAATCAGTTACATATCTACCAATGGTGTGGATTTCACGGGCAGTGTATTATTAGAATTACGGTCGCTTTACCGAGAGGTACACCAGGCGGTTAAACGAAGGAAGAGATCTATGATTTACTTAGAAGAGGGAAGAGAAATTTTAGGCAATGGACCCATATTATTATGTAATAAAGAAGTGTTCTCAAGCTTATACGTCAATATAACGATTGTTCACATTTGAAAACAAGTGTTGTTAATTTCTGATGGCTTTATAGTTCTAAAAGAAGTCACATGGTGATAAAATTACGTAATAGAAAAATGAAGTGAGGTGAAATATAGACTCAATGCGCAGAAACAGAGCTATTATCCAACAAGAAAAAGTAATAAAAAATATTTTCGTTGGCCTGTTTAAAAGAACCGCTTTGAGGTGGGTGGAGGAGGCCAATAGATGGCCACTTATGAAAACTTTTCGGTGTAGCCAAATGCCTCGTCCGTTTAGAAACTGCTCTCCCCATCCAACCGTGTTGTATTGGTAAAGTGTAGCAGAAAGTTAGTAGCGCCGAATCCATTCTGCAAGGCCGAATGAAAAATACACAATTGAGACATTCGCTTCGGCATTTTAGTGGGTTCTGGCAAGCCCATATTTACTTCTAGAGGAGACCGAGCAGATACTATAACACCCACAAAATATTGGATCACGTTCTTATAGCTTGATCAATGTAAAATATTTTACTTGGAAACAATCCATGTTCACAGGATGACAAATTGTATTTGTTAGTGTCGCCGTACTCGATAACTTATCGCTTGACACGATACGGAGTTATAAACTTATCTCATTGTACAACTGACACTTTGATACGGTTCTGACTTCCAATACAACTCGCGCTGCTGGCTCTAAGGCGATGGTGTCGTCGTAAGCATGACTGCAGACTGTGGCTGAGCGACGCTGCGCTCTGACATGTAAACGTCACCACAGATATTCGGATTTAGGTTATGACATGTTCGATAAGCCTGCCATCCTTGGTGATGATGTGGTGCAGACGTTTAGCGACATTCTGCGTGACCTGCTGAAGCGTCGGAACATCGATGCTGTCGATGACCTCCTGAATGGTTGTTTTCAGCTCAGCAATGGTTTGTCTTTAATGTACCCCATGCCAGTGGCCTCTGGGTACCCCAGAGCCAGAATGCGGTCCCCATAGTGCTTCTCCAGGACATCAAACATTCTCCTGCTTCGATGGGGTCGAGCTCCATGTTGCATCAACCACAGCTTGCCGAAATCAGGGTCCTTTGGGAAATGGAGATGAAATCTTCACGTACTGTTCGATAGTCACTGTGCCATCAAAGTTCGTTTGTTTCGTTTTCGTCACTGTTAAAATGCTAACCATTGAAGAACGTGTGTTTTTAGTCGAACAAGTGTTCAAAGCTGGCGGTAAATACACAGTTTCAGTTCGTCAAACATTTAATTCAGTTTTCCCGGAAACTACTCGATATTTCCGATAAAACGTCCGTGAGTCTGAACAAGTCAGTAAGAAAACTCGCCCAGGAAATCGATGTTAGTGTCGGAACGGCCCACACAGCTGTAAGGAAAAATTAGAACTTCTCCCGTACAAAGTGACAGTCGGGCAAAAACTGAAAAATAATGATCATGGCAAGAGACTGAATTATTGTCAATCGTTCAAAAATTTCGTTCAACAAAATGGAAGGGATATTCTTAATGGAACGTTTTTCACTGATGTGGCGTGGTTTCGTTTATCCTGGTACATGAACTCGAAAAATTCTCGTATGAGGAGTGCTGTAAATCCATTGTGTATTCATGAGGAACCACTTCATTCTGTGAAAATAGGAGTTTGGATTGCAATTTCTAGACGTCGGATTGTGGGTCCTATATTTTTCAACGAAACAATAAACGCACAACGATATTGCAGTGATATTCTGTACCCATTCATAGGAGAACTTGTGTTAGGTGAAATACTGAACGGTTATTTTGAACAAGATGATGCAACCGCGCATACAGCTCGCGTTTCAATGTAGCTGCTTGCGGATGTTTTCGGTGATCGCAAATTTCACAGGGACTTTGGCCTCCACAATCGCCTGACGTAACACAACCTGACTTTTTCTTCTGGGGTGCAGCGAAAGCAACTGTCTATAAAAATTGTCCAAAATCCATTGATGAATTGAAAACCGCAATACCTACTTTCACTGCTTCTGTTACAGAAGAAATGTTACAGCTTGTGTTTGGAAACATGATTAGACGAATTGAATTGTGCATTCAACAGGGGGACACTTTCAACATTTAAAGTGAAAATTTGTAAGTAAAAATGAATAGTCAATGAGTTAATAACTTGCATTTCACTGAGTTTCATTTCAGTACATTCACTGCGGCATGCGGCACGCGCGGCTAACAATCATACGGCAGTGCGGAGAGACTTCTTGAACACCCCGTATTAGAACATTTAAACAAGGTTATCGAATATTTAATGATACGTGCCATTTCTTTCTGCAAAGCCCAGAAAATTAAAGTATGAACTAATTTCAACGTTTTACTTTATTTACGAGACAAGGTAACATTGAAAGGTAATTTATTAAAAATAACAAATGGGGAAAAAACGCTGCCTGTAACATCGTTTTCTACCTGAGTCTCCACGCCGTTGGTCGATCTCTGGAGGAGCTTAACGAATCCTATCCGGAAGAAGCATCGCAGCATCGTACATAGCTACATATCCATTCTTGTACCACCTCCACGATCTCGTCATCCGGCAGCATAAAACCAAAATCCTGAATGCAATGGATTGTTTTCTCAGCGAGCAAATTATATTGAAAAAAAAAATCACATATTTTCCGGGTTTTAGATCTTCAGATCTCGCAGTAGCTTACCGTAGCAATCGCTCTTCACATTCTAACATTTAGGAGTGTGAGGAATCAACAGTGGGCCTTCGAGACTCCAAAACACTGACGACATCAACTTCGTTTCTGAACATTTTGCTGTAGGTGAAGTTGGATTTTTACATACCATACTCTGTCGCTTATTCTGTGGTTTTTAGTGGTGGACTCACGTCCCATTAGCGGTTACTACGTCACTAAAACTGTTGTGCGGGGTCCGTATCATTGATTAACTGTGGGGCTCTTCTCCAGCAATTTGTATTCAAATCTTTTTTAAATGTGTATTTTATTATAAGCGACGGTAACACCTAAAAAAATTTATTTCACTGTTTTAAAAAATTACAGATGCTATACACTTTTCAACCTATATCTGATCAACACAGTAAACATTAACAAAGACACGAGAATTACACGATACAATCTGTGTGCATTAACTTCACTCCTGGAGGAAGGCGAAATCATTGTTTAGTCGCCGGCCGCGGTGGTCTAGCGGTTCTGGCGCTGCAGTCCGGAACCGCGGGACTGCTACGGTCGCAGGTTCGAATCCTGCCTCGGGCATGGGTGTGTGTGATGTCCTTAGGTTAGTTAGGTTTAAGTAGTTCTAAGTTCTAGGGGACTTATGACCTAAGATGTTGAGTCCCATAGTGCTCAGAGCCATTTTAACCATTGTTTAGTCAAGGAAATAGTTAAATATTACTCCGTTTATGCGTCCCTTTCCAATAAAAAATTATTAACACTCTTGAGGTGGCTACGCAGTAACGCATTAAGACTGTCAGATCATACACGCGAGTGCTGTCTCGATTCTGACTTTGATTGATTTCCCTGGTTAATCTTGTGTGCGCTTGTCGCATGGATAAGCCTTTCTGTCTTAGTTTCGCTTTACACAAACAAGGAAAATACGGAAAAATTAGATTTACATTACAACACGAAAAATGAGATGGGTTTCAACACTTATACTTCAACTTGTGCCGGCCGCGGTGGTCTAGCGGTTCCAGGCGCTCAATCCGGAACCGCGCGACTGCTACGGTCGCAGGTTCGAATCCTGCCTCGGGCATGGATATGTGTGGTGTCCTTAGTTTAGTTAGGTTTAAGTAGTTCTAAGTTCTAGGGGACTGATGACCACAGATGTTAAGTCCCATAGTTCTCAGAGCCATTTGAACCATTTTGAACTTCAACCCGTAAATTTAGCTAGAGAGGAGAAAGAGAGAGAGAGAGATTAGCAGCCTACAGCTCTAAAATTTGTGTCAGTTTTCTGAGCGCTCTCGTAAAGAATTAGCCATCCCTCCGTGCAGCATCATATTTAGGCACCGATCCCTCAAATGCCTTTCAGAAACGAACGTTTAAAATTTTAAAGTTATGCGTTGAACAGTGTTCCGTGTCATTCTGGTGACAATTAGTATCAAATAAATCAAATGACAGACGACACTGTGTACAAATTCAAGAAAGCATTGAAACATGGTAGACAATCATACCGTATCGGCACAGTGTGGCTGAATTAAACATTAGTGGAAGGAACGCAAAAACAGTATTACGCGAGGGGAGACAGATTATTATTATCAGTAACCTTGATTCAGACGAATAGCTGTCAGACTTTTGGAGTATTATAATAGTACGAGTGTTTAGCTTAGCGTCCCATATCGCTTGGTGCGGGGGTATATAGACAAATTCGTTGTGACTGACAATTCGCAATTTCTCACAAAAACACAACTTTTGTTTATGTACGTTTACAAGGTTGATGACTGAACAACAAAAGAAAGGTAACAATAACGATGCCAGTAAAAGTCTCCTAATTGAGGCAAACAAAAGTTCACTTCTAATTTTCCACTAAGGGTCGGGATAACACACACACACACACACACACACACACACACACACACACACACACACACACACTAGTAAAAGTCCAATCCAGAGACGAAGACGTAATCTTAAGCGGTCGAAGTCCACGAGGTCGGCATCCGGAGTGAATTGAACTTCGGGGCTGGTTCTAGCCCTTAATAGCTGTCTCCAGCCAATCAGATTTTGGTGTAGTGATACTTCCTGCAGGCCGTGGCTCGAGCTCCCCCTGCAGGAAGTAGTGCTCAGAATGTATGTTTCCATTATCTTGTATGTAAGTAGCCGGTATTTACCATGATGCTTTTGGCACGCCTTGGACATAGACAACCCCGTCCTCTGTGGTGTAATATGGGTTGCCGGCCCTCAGGGGCTACCTTGGCTCTGGCATAACAAATTTCTTCTTTCATTCCTTTAAAAATACTGTACAATCACGCGCATAACCCTAAACAGCGGTACTATTTTAAATTAAAAACTGCCAACGTTTATTTCCTCCCAAACAAAGCTGGACAGTGCGGCTACGGCACGCATGACAGCCGGGTCTACTGAAATGTTTACGTGTGCTGTATGCTCCTTCTTCAAAAAGCCTTGAGTGTGGTTCAGATTTCTTAACGTTCTTGTTTATGTGCCAGTTGGCGTGGTGCACGACGCTCCGCTACGGTCGCAGGTTCGAATCCTGCCTCGGGCATGGATGTGTGTGATGTCCTTAGGTTAGTTAGGTTTAAGTAGTTCTACGTTCTAGGGGACTGATGACCACAGCAGTTAAGTCCCATAGTGCTCAGAGCCATTTGAACCATTTTTTGCACGACGCTCTTCCTCATTGAGGGTAAACGTCCAGTTTTAAAGCTATTTATCCACTCAAATATTTTTCGTTCATTAAGACTGCTATCACTCTGCGAATAATCTTCGCGGTTTTAATCCCTTTGGAGACCAGAACCCTATTTCTTCCTCAGTGCATACGTACAACACAGCGTGGTCAACGTCAAAGTGATCCCATACTCAGGAAATGAGCGCAGAGGAGTAGGTGCAGGAATGCTGCATCGTCGCCGTTGGTTCTGCTGGAGGTGGTTTGCTGTTGCCTTCCTGCGACCTGTTATGAAGTAACGAGTGTGTATCTATGTTGTGTGGATGGTTGTGTTGAGTGTGTGTACCATGTAGTATTGGGTCTGTGTTGTTATGGATGAAGAGAAGAGAGAGAGTGAAATCCTGTGCTGCCACATAGCCCACACCTCTTAAATAGCACCAATGGGACTAGCCGAGCTTAACGTCCCCGTCCAGCGAACGGATCACTACCAAAAGTGTCACATGCCCTCACTTCGATGAGGCACTGCGGAGAGCTTTACAATTTAATCCACGACACTGGCGTAAAAACTGGTGATCAGGAACATTCCGCCACCATCTCTGCTCCCAAATATTGGCACTGAAAATTTTTCATCACCACGGTTCAGACATACTACCGAGTCCAGTGCCACCGCTGAGGCGTGCGTTAGCAGTCTCGGCTACGGAGGCGGGTACAATGGAGCACCTATAATAAAATGCTCTGAAATCGTTGGAAATAGAGCCATTCACTGAACCAACGCATTTAATGTACACTGAGGTGACAAAAGTCATGGGACAGCGATATGTCCATATACAGATGGCGGTAGTATCGCGTCCACTAGGTATAAAAGGACAGTGCGTTGGCCGACCTGTCATCTGTAATCAGATGATTCGTGTCAAAAGGTTTCCGACGCGAATGTGGCCGCGCTACGGGAATTAACAGACTTTGAACGCGGAGCTAGACGCCTGGGGACATTTAATTTCGGACATCGTTAGCGAATTCAGTATTCCGAGATCCATGGTGTTAAGAGCGTACCGAGAATACCAAATTTCAGGCATTCCCCTCCACCACGCACAACGCAGTGGCCGACGGCCTTCACTTAGCGAACGAGAGCAACGGCCTTTGCGTAGGGTTGTCAGTGCTAACAAACAAGCAACAATCTGTAAAATAACCGCAGAAATCCATGTGGGACGTACGAAGAGGTACCCGTTAGGCCAGTGCAGCGAAATTTGGCGTTAGTGGGCTATGGCAGCAGCCTATCGACGCGAGGGCCTTTGCTAACATCCGGCCAGGGTGGCCGAGCGGTTTTAGGCGCTATAGTCTAGAACCGCGCGACCGCTACGGTCGCAGGTTCGAATCCTGCCTCGGACATGGGTGTGTGTGATGTCCTGAGGTTAGTTAGGTTTAAGTAGTTCTAAGTTGTAGGGGACTGATGACCTCAGAAGTTAAGTCCCATAGTACTCAGAGCCATTAGAACCTTTTTTTTTTTTTTTTTTTTTTTTGCTAACAACGTGACGTTCGCCCCAGGTAGCTGAGTGAGCCGGTACGGTAGCTCAGCGTGTTCGGTCAGAGGGTTAGCTACCGTCTGTAACAAAAAAACTGAGTGAATGGATAAGCGAAGAACCTAAATGGGTGTCATCAGACGTCCGCCTCGAACAAATTCAACGAACAATCTAGAACAAAATCAGATTAAAAAAAAGTGGTCAGCGCGACAGAATGTCAATCCTAAGGGACTGGGTTCGATTCCTGCCTAGGTCGGAGATTTTCTCTGCTCAGGTACTGGACGTTGTGTTGTCCTAATCATCATCATTTCATCCCCATCGACGCGCAAGTCGCCGAAGTGGCGTCAAATCGAAAGACTTGCACCCAGCGAACGGTCTACCCGACGGGAGGCTGTAGTCACACTACATTTATTTTGTCCGCCCCTGGTAGCTGAGTGGTCAGCGCGACGGAATGTCATGGTTCAAATGGCTCTGAGCACTATGGGACTTAACATCTGAGGTCATCAGTCCCCTAGAACTTAGAACTACTTAAACCTAACTAACCTAAGGACATCACAAACATCCATGCCCGAGGCAGGATTCGAAGCTGCGACCATAGCGGTCGCGTGGTTCCAGACTGAAGCGCCTAGAATCGCTCGGCCACACCGGCCAGCCGGAATGTCATACCTGATGGCCCGGCTTCGATTCCCGCCTGGGTCGGAGATTTTCTCCGCTCAGGGACTGGGTGTTGTGTTGTCAGTATCACCATCATTTCATCCCCATCAACACGCAAGTCGCCGAAGTGGCGTTAAATCGAAAGACTTGCACCACGCGAACGGTCTCCTCGGCGGAAGGCTCTAGCCACACGGCATTTCCAACAGCATGACATCGTCTGCAGCGCCTCTCCTGGGCTCGTGATCACGTCGTTTAGATCCTAGACGACAGGAAAACCACGACCTGGTTAGGTGTATCCGAATTACAGTTGGTAAAAGCTGATGGTAGGGTTGGAGTGCGGTGCAGATACCACGAAGCCATTGACCTAAGTTCTCAAGTCACTGTATAAGCTGATGGTGGTTCTATAACCGTGTGGGCTGCGTTTACGTGGAGTAGACTGAGTCCCCTGGGCCAATCGGCTACTTGGAGACCATTTGCAGCCACATTTGCAGCCATTCTTGATCTTCACGTTCCCGAATAACGATGGAATTTTTATGGATGACAGAGCGCCATGTCACTGGGCGACAATTATTCGCGATTTGTTTGAAGAACATTTGGACAATTTGAGCAAATGCTTTGGCCTCCCAGATCGCCCGACATGAATCTCATCGAGCATGTGTTGTTGTTGTGGTCTTCCGTCCAGAGACTGGTTTGATGCAGCTCTCCATGCTACTCTATCCTGTGCAAGCTTCTTCTTCTCCCAGTACCTTCTGTAACCTACATTCTTCTGAGTCTGCTTAGTGTATTCATCTCTTGGTCTCCCTCTACTATTTTTACCCTCCACGCTGCCCTCCAGTACTAAATTGGTGATCCCTTCATGCCTCAGAACATGTCCTACCAACCGATCCCTTCTTCTAGTCAAGTTGTACTACAAAGTATTTATAGGACATAATTGAGAGGTCAGTTCGCGCACAAAATCCTTCTCTTCCAACACTTTCGCAACTATGGACGACTTATTGAATCAATGCCACGTCGAGCTGCTGCACTGTGCCGGGATAAAGAACATCTGACACAATATAGGTGTTATCCCATTTGTTTTGTCACCTCTTCGTATAAGAACAATGGTGAGGCTAAAGCAAGTCATTGGTGAGTCAGTACTGTCAACCTATAGAGAAGAAGAAAATTGTCTTTACTTATTGACCTGCCCTCGGAATGTTTGACCCGACAATTTTATAGATAACTTAGGATTTAAAGCAATACGTTCTTAAGTTTTCCATCGTTTAGCGACATCATTTTAGGTTAGTTTTCGAACGATTCCATTTCCAAAGTGAGGCCTGTCCTCCTACTTTTCTAGTCCAGCTGAAGGAGCATGACGTAATGACGACAAGGAGTTGAACATTAACAAGGAAAGTGGCGGTGGGTAATTTGGAGACAAGTTCATAGGCACGCGGTCGCAGCGTGGATCCCGCTTTTGTCGTGATAGATGATGTGAGGTGGAGAGATAACAGATTATTCATTCGGGCTTGTTATTTAACTTTTCCACTTGCTGACGTTCCGCTATCTTATCTCTACGAGTGACGTTGCGCTTTATAGCATGTTTATTTCAGTTGCTGGATATTACCTAATTTAACTGATAAATTACGAAACCTATGTTTAAGTTCTGCACCGATACGAGCAGATTAATGGACATGAAGTAGTTCATCGGTATCGTGGCTCTATTGAGGGAAAACAGCCAGTTTTGGAAAGATCGTTATTGCAACCGCATTCTGTCGGAAACACGTTCTCTGTAGCACGCGATGCAAGTGCGAGAAAACATTCAGACAGTCCCATATTCAGGAAGGGAGGTGTGTAGATGCCCATAACATGTAAGCCTTCGCAGCCGGCGTCTTCATTCATTAAAACTTCCGGGTTAGGAGGCCGTGGTCGAACAGTTGAAATTCTTCCTCGGGCAACATCTTCAGAGGCTCACCTCAGAAGGTGTTACCCGCAGTTAGCAACGAAATGCCAGGAGGAAAAATTGCCACTGTTCGACCGTGGCCTCAGCCAGGAAGTTTTAATTAATGACCAATAGCTGCATTCAGTTGGACTGATTGGCCAAATCCCTGTACTCAGCAGAGAATATGATGACAGTGTGGGATGATCCATATGGTGTCCCAACAAGATCCTGGTGAAGATGATGTGCCAGTGTCTTCTTATGATATATGAACGATGTGTCAGATGTGCAATTGTGCTGCATGGATGTGACTAAGAGAGACTGTAATAGCACCCCAACTGCTGGTGCTCTGGCTTTATATGGTTAAGAACTTTTCAAATCAGGGTCGTACTTAGAGTCTGTACACTAGCAGTGCAGGCCGTACTAGGGAAAATTTTGTGATAGTTAACTCGCAAAAATACATTTTATAGAAATTTTCGAAATGAAAGCCTATAGCGTAGCATTAATGATTCAGTACATTCATATATATTATAGAAATGTGTGTGTGTGTGTGTGTGTGTGTTCCACATCTCCTCATTGAAATCTTCCCGTCTCCTCCATATCTCTCTTTTTTTTACGCAACCTTCCCTTCTACAATAACCTATGAAACCTTTCCTTAGGATTTCCATCTCTTGCTTGATAATAACAAATTAAATCTTCCCTTTGAAATTTATTCTCTTTCTCAATCTTCGCATACAAATTTAATTTCGGCTTATTAAAAGTGATTTTCTGATTATTTCGACGAAACATAGAATGTGTCGTCGTCGTGGCCCTCAGTCGTTATCTGCAATAACCCAAAACTGTTCCTTACCTTTTTTACTGTTACTGGATCGCCATCTGACTGCTACATCGAACTGCGACATGAATATACTTACTCTGGTTTACTATACTCTATTAACTGCTGGTGGGCTGTCATAATAAGTGGCTGTATTTATTACCAAAGCTGACGTTATTCTTTAATAGCAAAGCTGACGTTATTCTTTAATTAATTTGACTGAAGTTACGTAATTCATAGTTATACTTTTTCTTGACAACAATAAAATTTTTGCAAAGTTTTACGTTGATGGTTTTTGGGATGGATAATAATCAGTAATGCAACATTGCTGGCAAAAATTAATTATATTCTGAAAACGCTTCAAATATTTATTGTTGGTAATGAAATAATTTTACAAACGTTGAAATGGGACTTACTTTTTACAACAATCTTACAACTAGCATTGCGCAAACATACCTTCAGTAGTCTTCAGTTTCGCAAAGAAAATAATTCAATAATATTAGTTCCTCTTATGACAACAGTTAGTTGATGTCTCTGTACATCCGTTTATAATCTCTTGTAATTCATAGCTGGTGGCTGGCAGGCACACTGCTCCTCTCAACCTCTCGCTTCAGACCTGCTACCGACTCGCTTCACATCCCGCTTACTACTGACTTCCTACGAACGCTCAAGTGCGGTCTCTCCTGCCAACAATGATTTCTGGTGCAGACAATCTCTGCTACCTTTACAAATGTATCAATGCGCAGTCTTTCCCGCTCTTTTCTTAAAATGTATCCATACGCGGTCTCTCCCGCCCTTTTTAAAATTATATCAATTTGCGGTCTCTCTTGCCAACAATATTTTGGTGCAGACATTCCCTGCTACCACAATTATTTCCAACATGACACATATTAATTATTCCTACTTAATCCTATTAATAAAATACACTCCTGGAAATTGAAATAAGAACACCGTGAATTCATTGTCCCAGGAAGGGGAAACTTTATTGACACATTCCTGGGGTCAGATACATCACATGATCACACTGACAGAACCACAGGCACATAGACACAGGCAGCAGAGCATGCATTGTAACCTCCCCACAAAAATAATGAAAAACAATATTATTTAGAAATGGGAGCCAAGAAGCAATATCGTACCCACAGAAATATTTAAATAAAAAAATAATATAATAAATGGGACCCAAGAATAATCTCCCTGCAATGAAATGTACTGACAAAGGCAACAAAAATGTGAAATTCGCAATCTGACTCTGGTGTAAGCTCCCGCAAAAATAATGAAAAACAATTCAGTGCTAATGAAATCTCAGTGATAATGATAATTCAATTAAACCGAAATATCGGTCTTTGGCCCTGTGCAAAAATCAGAATTAAATTCTTACCTCATTGTAACTGCTAGTCAAATTTCTGCTCTTATTCTTGCGCACAGCTTGGAGGAACTGCATTGCAAATAATAATATTCCTTTTTTTTTGTTTTGTAATTTAACTGAAATTTGTTTAAGGGAAGTGGAACGAAATTTAGTTCAATAAAATTGCTTTTGAAATCATAATTATTATTGGGGCACTTGTTGGAAATTAATTACAATAAATGAACTTTAAATTATCTGATGATTACCTTAATTAACAATATACCTCATTCAGCATCTTGACCAGTGTTGCCGACAGACTACATCACACAACCGCACTGGGCTGCTACTACTGACCGACCGCTCTGCATGACGACTACTACTGTACTGCTCTCAACGACTACTGACAGAGTACTGCACTACATGACGACTACTACCGAACTGCTCGCAACACTCGCGCGGTCAAGCGCAGACTAACTACGATTATAGGCTCTCTGGTCAAAGATTTTAACGTGCCTCACCATCGCTGCTATGTTACATACGTGTTTCATAACCCTCCACTGGGGGGGGCAAAAATTTGGCAGCGATGGTGAGTCATTTGGACTTGCCATCGCAAGAAATTTTTACAATTTACAGAATATTCAAATTTAGTACATAAATTAAATGTTGTGCACATGCACCGAGTACAAAACATTTCAGACAAAGACAGGATGTGAGTACAAAACATAGTAGTAAATCAGAAAACTGTATATACAAATTATTTTACAGATAGCAAAGTGCACACGCACTGAAAAAATTCTTTAGCATTTTCAGAACAAATAAACAGGATGGCAGAAAATTGTGTTGATAAGTGACATGAGTGTACTCGCACTGGAGTTGAGAACATATTAGCAATTTACGAAAGGTATATACAATTAGTAACAAATGACATAAGTGCATACATACTGAAGTATTGAATATACAGAATGAGTACAAATCATATTGAAAAATGAGAAAAGTGCACAGGCACTGAAGTTCAGTAGAAAAGATATTAACACACAACATAAGTGCTCATGCACTGTAGTTCAGAACATGTCATTAAAATAAAATAATAAATAAAAAAATTGTATATACAATATAAAAGACAAGAGTGCATATACTGTACTTGAGAACAAATCGAAAAAATGTCTTAGGCATTTTTGCAATAAATAAACATAATGGCAAAAAATCATATCGACAAGTGACATAAGTGTACTCGCACTGGAGTTCAGCGAATCAAAAAAAAAAAATGTATAACCCATGAACATAAATAATGTTAGCAAAAAAAAAATGACTTTCACTATGTGACAAGAATTAGGATAGGAAAGGGAAGGATCGCATCATGGTTGTAGCACTTTAGATTGCACACAGCTGTTCTGAAAGTCCATATCTTTCCACAGAAGCACAACACCAAGTGACACAATTTGAAGTTCTTTTCCCATCAGAATTTATCAGTGTAGCCAAGACACTGAACTCTCGTAGTAATATTTCATGTTCTTGTTTTGGCAGTACATTAGGTACACCAAACAGTGGGACCATAATAACGTCTTCATCGCTCACGGTGGTGGACAGCATGTCGTGTCAACACCACGCTCTTACAAGGCACACCAACGTAGAATTAGTGCAAAACCAAAGATAGTGCTCCATGATCACTAGGATAGACAGGACAAATGGACATTGCAGTAATTCAGGGTAGTTAGCTCATGAGGTGAAGGACATTAAGTCACATAATATTGACAATTGCAGTTTTCATTAGTAGTTTGGCATTCATAGCCCAGTGATTGAACATTTCTGTACCATGTATGTAGTATTACAGAAAATGTTCATTAATTGTTTTACATAGAATCAGTAACCTTCTTTTCCTAGTTACAAAGCATTATTAAATAATCGCATTCTTTTCCAGTTACAAAGTATGGCATCGTTAATTAATTATTGGTCATTCCAATAGTAATAATCATTAGCCTTCTCCTAATTACAAAGCATTATGAAGCAATCGCATTCTTTTCCAGTTACAAAGTATGGCATCGTTAATTAATTATTTGTCATTTCAATAGTAATAATCATATTCTTTTCCAGTTACAAAGTATCAACATTGAAAACAAGAGCTAATTAATGGCATAATTAATAACATAATTCATTGAGTGACATTAATTATTGGCACTCAGTGGCCATCAAGTATCGAATAGTATAAAACATTGTTCCTCATTCAGTATTATTCAGATCATTAAGAAGTAATAACAATTCATTGAGTGACATTCAGATCATTATGAAGTCATTATTAAAAATCAGCTAATTACAGTCATAGCATTAATAATCATGGGCATTATAAGTAGTCTCATTACAATAAACAGTTGCAGTTATTAGCCAGTTACAAAGCATTATTTTATACATATATTTTTTTGTATCATTACGAAGTCATTACTGAAGTGACATACTATTCAGAGTTGATCAGTATTATTCAGAACTTTCTCAAACTGGTATCACTATTTGGGACTGGTAATACATTTTTTTTGTTAGCAATGCATTGCGTTTGGTAATTATAAGAGAAAGCAAGAAGAGAAAAAAGGGAAAAAAAATTGGTAGTGGGTTGTTCCTGTAAATCAAAATGAGTAACGTCATTCGTCATGAGTCAGCTGTAGCAAGGTTATGTAACAAGGCAGTATATGTGATCACATTTATAAATGATAAACACAAATGGGTTAAAAAATGCAAGTACTAGAACAGGTATAACAAGTAACAGGTTTAGTATGTATCATGAAAAACTTCTCCTGGAAAAAATACAAAATGGATTATTGACCTGAAAGAAGAAACGCACACTATGCTGAAAAGTAGTGAACTTCGAATTAACAAGTAGTGATATGTGTATAAAAAATGTGTTCCATAGCTGTCCTTTCCAAAACCTTCCGTCATCCTACTATGCAATATAACACCTGCTGTCAAAGCAAACTGCAACAAAAATACTTAAATAACTACATAGCATAAATACACAAACTTCAACATCGTCCTCATCTGTAAAGAAAAAACTTCATTATCCATCACTTCATTATCCATAACTCCATCATTATCATCACCTGTAAAGAAAAACTTCATTATCCATAGTAGCATATTCTTCATCATTATTCATCAGCATTCATTATCATCTGCAAAAAAAAAATATCACTTCATTTTTCATTATACAATTATTCCTTATTTCTATCATATTTCATCACTAAAACTAAGATGTGTAGTTCTGTCTGACAGCCTGCATCAATCGCTTCGTATTCTGAAAGAAAAATTAGTTAAGACTGCTATTCTGCGATGTGTATTGTATATTCTTGTTAATGCTTGTTAATTCTGATCCATTTACTCTTCTTCATAAGGTTTTTGTATCCTCTTTCGTCTATTCCGTAGTTGAAATTCCAATTTCCGTTTAATTTATTTCATTTACGTATCATTTCTTTCTGAAATTGATGAACAGAGATTAACGTCTTGCATTTAAATCATATACCCACTAAATAATGACTGGTTTATGGTGACACAATTAACCATACAGCATAGCATTACAGACAACGTAATATGTCAAAGACATTGACAGTGTTCAAAGCCAAAATGTACAGAGAATATCACAATGCAGCGCAAAAAATGTAAAAGTCACGATGTTGAGATGTCATAAGGCCAAAAAAAAAATGTCAAAGTCGACTGGTGTGTGTTATATCTTAACTATTTCACAGTGCATATAGACAAAACTGGAATACAATCGTACATAAAAAGTGGAAAATGTGCATGGTCTGATGTGTAACGACAAGAAAAGCGACCTGCTAACCTTACCTTGCCGGGCACTTGCCAGGAAAAAATACGATAATCATCAGTAATTAGTCAGGTGAAATAATGGCATTAGTAAATGGCATCATAGCATGTTACATCATAAAGTGATTTCATTCAATAAACGGCTTAATGTTTGAGATATGGTGATTGCCTTTCGATTTTCTGGTTCTCAAAGTTTCGGCGTGTACAACATTGGGGTGAGGGATGCTGCGAATCCGATATGGACCTGCGTATAGAAGTTCAAATTTACTGCACTTACCTTTTAATTTGCTGGATAAATAGTGTGTACGTACTAATATTTTCTGTCCAACGTGAAAGTCGCGGCGTGTACAAACCTGTTTTTGCTGTCTTCTCCGGCGCTCTGCGGCACGTTTGATGTTGTTCAGCGCAATGTCAATTATTTCGTGGTGTCGTAAGCGACGAGATGTAGGGAAATTTATTAATTCTTTAATTTTGTTTGGTGGTTCAACGTTTTTCAGTATAACAGACGGAGATAGCATAGTGGATTCATTTGGAATGGAATTAATTACATCTTGGAATGAGAGTATGTATGTATCCCAATCAATATGTCTTTTGTGGCAGTATATTCGGCACAGCTTACCAATTTCTTTCATTAATCTTTCACAGGGGTTCGAAGAAGCGTGGTACTTGGATATATAGATCGGAGAAATGTTTCTGGCTCGTAACATGCGTGTCCATACGCTACTACGAAATTGAGATCCATTGTCAGAAATTACTTTCATCACATGCCCTACATGAAATAGAAAATGTTTTACAAATGCTTTCGAAACAGTTTTAGCAGTAGCTTTGCGTAACGGAGTGAAGGTAACAAATTTTGAAGTGAGCTCAACAGCGACAAAGATGTAGCAAAAACCTCTGTTAGTTCTCGGAATCGGACCAAAAATATCTACTGCGGCCATGTGTCTTAATTTAACAGGTACAATGGGATATAAAGGAGGAATATGCGAAGTGGTGTCTGATTTAGCTTTCTGGCAAATTTTACAAGACGCTAAAACTCGTCGTATACGTTTCTCCATGTTGTTAAAATAACAGTTCTGTCTCAGTATAAGAAAACATTTTCGTGCTCCGTAATGTGCGTAACTTAAATGAGTGTACCAGATTAATTTGTTAACAAGTTCGTCAGGGATGCATAATAACCAATTGTTGTTGTCAGGATGAGAGCGGCGAAACAGAATGTCATTGCGTACAGTGTAGTGGTTCCTAATCGTAACATTTTTCCTATCTTGCCAAAGGTGTTTAATTTCTTTCCACACGTTGTCTTTATTTTGCTCTTTTGCTATGTCCTGTAATGACGACGAAATAAAGTTTTCAAATGCTACTTGCTGAATGTACATGACACTGAAATTTGTTTTGCAGAAGTTGGTTGCTACGTCTTGCTGATTGTTGCTCAGAGAACGCGATAGTGCGTCTGCTATAACATTTTGCGTACCGGGAATGTGAACTATTGTAAAATTAAATTCCTGTAAATAAAGTTTCCATCTGCTTAATCTGTCGTGCGTGAATTTGGCCGAAAATAAAAATTGTATCGCTCTGTGGTCTGTGTAAACTGTAGTATGTCTTCCATAAAGAAAATGTCTAAATCTCGTAAAAGCCCATACAACACATAATGTTTCCAATTCTGTAACGGAATAATTTCGTTCAGCGGGTGACAAAATGCGGCTTGCAAATGCGATGTTTTTAATTACTGTAGAGCCATCTTCTTCAATTTCCTGAAAAATATGTACGCCTAAAGCTGTGTTGGAACTGTCGGTGGCAATGGAAAAATTTCTGGTAAGATCTGGGTGCGATAAAAGTGGAGCATTCAACAAGGCTTCTCTCAGGTTCACAAATTCAGAATGTGCTTGCTTATCCCAAGACCAAATACTGTTTTTACCTGTTAATTGGCATAATCTGGGTGTGTCTAAAGCAGAGTGATGAATAAATTTACGAAAAAAGTTAATTAAGCCCAAAAAACTGCGTAATTGCTTTTTTGTCGTAGGAACAGTAATGTCACGTAGAGCTTGAAGTTTTTCTGGATCAGGTGCAATGCCCTCTGCTGAAATTACGTGTCCAAGAAATTTTATAGAAGTTTTGCCAAAGTGCGATTTACTAAGATTAACCGTAAGTCCTTGTGCATGAAAAGTTTGTAACAGTTGTTCAAGAATCAGATTGTGTTCGGACCAGTTAGCTTCTGCGATAAGAATATCGTCTACGTATGTCGTAATTCTGTCCTTAAGTTCTGTCGGAAGTATTGTGTTCAAACCGCGAATAAAAGCTGCAGAAGAAATAGTTAAGCCGAATGGTAATTTGCAAAATTGATAACAGTCGCCAAAACAGAGAAAAGCTGTATACTTTCTGCAATTCGGATGAAGCTGAATTTGCCAAAACCCCGATTTCAAATCTAATGTAGAATAAATAGCTGTACCATGAAATTTCTGTAAAAGTTCCTCTAGTGTCTGTGGTCGATCTGTTTCATTAATAATAATGTCATTAATGTGACGTGAATCAAGTACGAGGCGAAGTGAGCCATCTTTTTTCTTAACAATATGTAGCGGGTTTATGTACGGACTAACTGCTGGTTCTATAATTCCTTGATCAAGCATATCCTGCAATTCTTTTTTAACTTGTTCTCTGTGAATATATGGAATGGGATAATGCTTTGCTTTAAATGTGTCGTGCTGTTTCACTTGAAATTCATACATAAAACCGGACATAGTACCAGGAATGTTGTCAAAAACTGGAGCTTGCTGTAAAAGAATTTTATGTAATTGCGTTCGTTCGTCGTCTGTAGTTGCACTGCTTTGTCTAACTTTATTGGAAATCATTTGCATTACGTCGTAATCAGCTTCGTCTTGAGTATTATAGTTGTGTACGTACGTATCCGTGAACAATGTGGGATTACAGTCTATGTTACGTGTTGCGGAAATGACCTCTGTGCGGTTAATTGTTTGTTCTTCCGCAGATAATGACTGCTGAAATTCTAAAGCAAGTTGTACGTTTTCATCCTTTAGCATTAAGTAAGAATTCTGAAAGTCAATGACTGCATCGTGTTGTACCAGAAAATTCGTACCTAAAATTACGTCTGTTGTCAATAAAGGAACAATCCAAAAATTAGAGTGGAAAGTATGACCTCCAATACAAAATGATAAATGTGTCTGCAATTTAACGTCTACGCCTTTACTCGATACTGCTCCTTTCACTTTTGTTTTGCCTAAAGGTAATGTCGGATAAGTATTCTCTTTGTTGCACTCGTTAAAAGTCTCCTCATTTATTACTGATATAGGTGATCCGGAATCAATTACTGCTGAGAATTTTGATGAACCAATTTTAATTTCGATGACAGGATGTGAAATAGTTTTCTGAACAAATGGTCTTTCCTGCAAGAGTGTGTCTCTGATATCGTCAAAAGTAATTACATTTTCGTGAACAACATTTTGCGTGTCAAACGTAGCGCTTGTGTTATTGGAAGATGCGTCCTGTACAGTATCTAGTCAGATTCTGTCTGTCGTGTTATTATTATTTTGAGGATTCTGTGGCATTTCGACTATTTGAACTGTCCTATTACTTCTTCCAGACGTATTACGCTCTGGATGGTACCTACTGTCGGGTTCATTCATGAGAATATGTTCCTGTTGATTACTTTGTTGCTGGTAAGACCGACTGTTATTATATGTACGCTGATAATTGTGCTCATCGTTTTTACGTCTGTCGTGATAGTCATTCCTATACGGTGTATTGCGATAGGAATTGAAATACTGCCTTCTTTGTACGTAGTTGTTTCCTTGCTGCCGTACGTTACTATTTGTTGTATCAGGGACTATACGTGCTCGCGGCGGAACATTAAAGCCTAGTTGACCTTGTGCATTACATTGTTGGTTACGTATGCTAACCGGCTGGTTTTGATGTTGTTGTTGTGAAATACCTCTATTGTTACTAAAGTGTGGTTCGTGTTGCTGAAAATTTTGACGATATTGATAATTAGAATTTTGGCTGTTATTAGAGTTTTGGTAGTTGTCGTTCCTAAAGCGTCTGTTATCTTTCCTATTGAAATTACGTGTCTGATCATAATTGCTGTACTTTTGTTGACCTTGGTTATTATAAGAAAAATTTTTGTTTACAAAAGAATAATCAGATTGCTGTACTTCTAAAAGCTGTAGAAGATCTCTGAATGCTGAAATGTTTTCTTTTTCCTGACCAGTTAAAAGTGACACTCGTAATGACCGTGGTAATTTGGAAATGCATAATTGTATAAGTGCAGATTCACTGTACGGTTCACTCAGGTATTGGTTTTGTTGTACCATGTGCTCAAAAAACTGCGTCACACTGGGAAAATTTGTGTTCTCATAATTTGGTAAGCTAATTAACTGATCTTTAATTCCGCGCTGTGTCGTCTTCGACCAGTACGCTGATAGAAAAGCATTCTGAAATTCTTCTACTGAATAACATTGCCTCGCGATCGGTCTCATACGAGTTGCCGGCTCGCCTTCCAAAAAACTGCAAATAAATTCAAGTTTGTGTGTTACGGGCCAAGTCGGTGGAAAAGCAAAGCTAAATTGTTGTATCCAATCTAGTGGGTGAATCTGCGTTCTATCGTTTTTAAAAACCTTAAACTTTCTCACTGACAGAAAATGTTTGTAGTCGAAATTATCATCTCTGTGTGATGGAACATGTTCAGGATCGTAAGAGAATCTATTGAACTGTGGTTGACCGGAATCTAAGTCCCGTACTCTCTGTAGATTACTCAAATTATACGCGTTGCGCGAGTCTGACAAATGTTCATAAAGTGGCGTCTGTTGTGGGATGTTATTAACTGAAATGTTTTTCATCTCTGTTACTTCTTGTTGTAAATTTGACAACTTCCTACGTAACGTGTTGTTAGATGAATCGATCTCATTAATTGTCTGCTGTAAATTTTGAAATTCAGGTGTTTGGTTAAATGAAATCGGTGCAGTATCGTCTGATTTATTATCATTACTACTTTCAATACCATCAATACGACTGGCTAATTCATCATATTTTTCAGTCAGTATTTTTGCCTGATCATCGGTTTTAGAATCGGACGCATTAATCTGTTTCTGCAACTTACGCGTAGTTTCGCTCAGTTTTTTAACATCAGCTTTAATGACATCGCAATCCTGTGTTAGTTCTAATTGTTCGAATCTGTCTGTCACCGTTTGAATATTTACTGTGTGTGTGTATCTGTTTTTGATTTAAGATCAGAAATTTCATCCCGTAATTCCGCGTTCAACTGTTCGATGGTATTAATTTTGTCGGACACTGTAGTAATATTATTGTCTACATATGTCTTCGCTTTCGCGAACATTTTACGTTTGTCTTCCTGTCTCTGTGCAGTGATTGTTTCCATGACTTGTCGTTTTACTTTGTTTTGATCTTGAATAAATTTGCGGAAACGCGTATCACTGTTCTGTATGTGCTGATTAAAGCGTTCGTCAATCTGAGTGTTCTGTTGGTCGAATTTCGCGTCGATCTTTTCATCCATTGTGCGCGAAAGTTCTGCTGTCATTGCTTTAAACTCGTCGCGTAACTGTGTAGCTTTTTCAGAGCATTGTTTAGCGACTCCGCTAATTTCGTCTCTGAGTGTTTCTGTTGCGGCTGTTTGCATTTCCCTTAATTCTTGCGCAACAGACTTAATTTCTTCGCTATTCTTTCGTGAACAAGCCTCAATTTCCACGCGCAACTGTTCCTTAGTGTCATGACACTGCGCGGCAACGGCTCTAATTTGTTCACTAAGCTGTCTGGAATTGTCGTCTAACTTTTCATTTAAGTATTGAGTTTTTCGTTATCTTGTTTGACCTGTTCACTAAGTTTGTCTTGTTTTTCGTTCTGTTGTTTGAAATTGTTGTCTATTTTCTCTTTAAATTGTTTGTTGTCTTCGCTATTTTGTATCAATATCGCCATAATTTGACCCAATGTAACATTATCTACTCCTTTCTCTGTACCGTTTGACGGTGTATTTGCAAGTGTCGCGTTTTGCGTGACCATTTGGTCATTCTGTAATTTACAAAAACGTTTATCAGTCGAATGTACACTGTCAGACACTATTTCGGAATTGAATAGATCCGTCGTACTTCCAGTACACTGTTCATTTTCACTAGAAAAATTTGTATGTACATTACTTGGATTTTCTAAATCGGGTGTGTTAAGCTCGGCAGCGCTCATTACTATAGACCGCTCCGCGTCATCAATTGTCGTCAAATTAACAGACGAGACAATTGAGTTCGTTTGTTCATCATTAAGGTAAAAGTCATCATTAGTGGTTGGAATGCACTGATTGTTAGTGAACGCAGGATTGTCATCATTACACTGCGTGTCACAAGTCCTATCGGTAAAGTTGTTTGAGTCGGTAATTTCATTCATAATACCTCGCGATACACTATTCACAGTCTTTCGCGGCATTTTTACAATAGTCACAATTTTTCACAAAATAAATAAGCACAATGCAAAAGCAACACACAAATACAACAGAGCAACGAATTGCCGTTGACCTGTAGAAAGAAAGTCACAAGATTAGTAAAAGCGTTGCGCCAAATCCTAATTATATCTAAGCAAATAAGAGCAGATTTCTGACTGTTTTTCAAAAGACTCTCAACGAAATACGATCCTGGACTGGGTGTCGCCAAGTGTAACCTCCCCAGAAAAATTTCGTAAGACAATTATTTAATAGAAATGGAGCCAAGTAAAACTTTCCCACAAAATGTTGAAAGACTATAATTTGAATGTTAACAAGAGTACAACCTAACGTAATCTCCCAGCAAATAAATTTACTGACAATGACAATTAAACAGAAATTCGCAATCTGACTCTGCTGTATGCTCCCGCAAAAATAATGAAAAACAATTCAGTGCTAATGAAAATCAGTGACAATGAAAATTCAATTAAACCGAAATATCGGTCTTTGGCCCTGTACAAATATCAGAATTAAATTCTTACCTCATTGTAACTGCTAGTCAAATTTCTGCTCTTATTCTTGCGCACAGCTTGGAGGAACTGCATTGCAAATAATAATATTCCTTTTTTTTTGTTTTGTAATTTAACTGAAATTTGTTTAAGGGAAGTGGAACGAAATTTAGTTCAATAAAATTGCTTTTGAAATCATAATTATTATTGGGGCACTTGTTGGAAATTAATTACAATAAATGAACTTTAAATTATCTGATGATTACCTTAATTAACAATATACCTCATTCAGCATCTTGACCAGTGTTGCCGACAGACTACATCACACAACCGCACTGGGCTGCTACTACTGACCGACCGCTCTGCATGACGACTACTACTGTACTGCTCTCAACGACTACTGACAGAGTACTGCACTACATGACGACTACTACCGAACTGCTCGCAACACTCGCGCGGTCAAGCGCAGACTAACTACGATTATAGGCTCTCTGGTCAAAGATTTTAACGTGCCTCACCATCGCTGCTATGTTACATACGTGTTTCAGCATAATGTCGGCACTAGTACAGTGTATATCCACCTTTCGCAGCAATGCAGGCTGCTATTCTCCCATGGAGACGATCGTAGAGATGCTGGATGTAGTCCTGTGGAACGGCTTGCCATGCCATTTCCACCTGGCGCCGCAGTTGGACCAGCGTTCGTGCTGGACGTGCAGACCGCGTGAGACGACGCTTCATCCAGTCCCAAACATGCTCAATGGGGGACAGATCCGGAGATCTTGCTGGCCAGGGTAGTTGACTTACACCTTCTAGAGCACGTTGGGTGGCACGGGATACATGCGGACGTGCATTGTCCTGTTGGAACAGCAAGTTCCCTTGCCGGTCTAGGAATGGTAGAACGATGGGTTCGATGACGGTTTGGATGTACCGTGCACTATTCAGTGTCCCCTCGACGATCACCAGTGGTGTACGGCCAGTGTAGGAGATCGCTCCCCACACCATGATGCCGGGTGTTGGCCCTGTGTGCCTCGGTCGTATGCAGTCCTGATTGTGGCGCTCACCTGCACGGCGCCAAACACGCATACGACCATCATTCGCACCAAGGCAGAAGCGACTCTCATCGCTGAAGACGACACGTCTCCATTCGTCCCTCCATTCACGCCTGTCGCGACACCACTGGAGGCGGGCTGCACGATGTTGGGGCGTGAGCGGAAGACGGCCTAATGGTGTGCGGGACCGTAGCCCAGCTTCATGGAGACGGTTGCGAATGGTCCTCGCCGATACCCCAGGAGCAACAGTGTCCCTAATTTGCTGGGAAGTGGCGGTGCGGTCCCCTACGGCACTGCGTAGGATCCTACGGTCTTGGCGTGCATCCGTGCGTCGCTGCGGTCCGGTCCCAGGTCGACGGGCACGTGCACCTTCCGCCGACCACTGGCGACAACATCGATGTACTGTGGAGACCTCACGCCCCACGTGTTGAGCAATTCGGCGGTACGTCCACCCGGCCTCCCGCATGCCCACTATACGCCCTCGCTCAAAGTCCGTCAACTGCACATACGGTTCACGTCCACGCTGTCGCGGCATGCTACCAGTGTTAAGACTGCGATGGAGCTCCGTATGCCACGACAAACTGGCTGACACTGACGGCGGCGGTGCACAAATGCTGCGCAGCTAGCGCCATTCGACGGCCAACACCGCGGTTCCTGGTGTGTCCGCTGTGCCGTGCGTGTGATCATTGCTTGTACAGCCCTCTCGCAGTGTCCGGAGCAAGTATGGTGGGTCTGACACACCGGTGTCAATGTGTTCTTTTTTCAATTTCCAGGAGTGTATAAACATCTTTCATAAATTGTAGTTTGACAATAGATATATACACGTCTTACATCATAAACCAATTCACTGATTTCAACCAGACTTGGTACGCATATACCTTCATGTCAGGCGACAATTGCTGCAGGGGTAGGAACCACCAACCAGTCAAAGGGGTGAGGGTGGGGGAGGGGAAGCATAGCCCACGACGCGTGAATTCCCAGACTTTGTTCATCCAGTATTTGAGAATGAGAGCACTTAGCAACAAACTTTACACATAATCTCAAAGCCTTACGAAATTTTTTCTCGCTGACAACCCCTGAAAAATGATGAAAGGAAAAATGTTTATCGTTTACTACTTTTTCGCTTCTCATGCAGTAAAAGTACCGCATGATGCATGACATTATACTTTATTACTTCTTTACTATTCTTTACTATTCGAGGCACATTTTGCAGACAGTGTGCACATATACCACTGAATGTGTATGGTGACAATTACTCAATTATATGAAATAAATCGTCATAATTTCTGAATGGTTTGCGTTAGAACGTGTAAACTGAATGGTTGGCCGGGCGGTATGATGGGGATTAGCATGCGATGCATAGTTTGGTTTAGCGACGAAGCTCACTTTCAGTTGGATGGGTTCGTCAATATGCAAAATTGGAGCATTCGGGGGACTGAGAATCTGCATTTCGCGATCGAGAAATGTCTTCATCCTCAACGGGTGACCGTGTGGTGTGCAATGTTCAGTCACAGAATACTCGATGCGATGTTCCTTGATGGCACAGTGACTACCGATGTCATCCCCATTATCCGAAGTGACTCTGATTTCGACAAGATGTAGTTCATGCAAGGCAGAGCACGACCCCGTCGAAGCAGGAGAGAGTTTGATGTCCTGGAGGTGTATTTTGGCGACCGCATTCTGGCTTTGTGGTACCGAGAGACATCTTGAATTGTCGTAAGACTGGCTGCCATATTCTCCAGATTTGAACACATGCGACTCCTTTTTGTGGGGCTATATTAAAGACAAGATGTACAGCAACACCCCCAAAACCATTGCTAAGCTGGAGACAGCCATTCAGGAGGTCATCAACAGCATCGATGGTGCGACACTTCAGCGGGTCATGCAGAATTTCGCTATTCATCTGCGCACATCATGGCCAATGATGGCAGGCATATCGAAGATGTCATAACCTAAATCAGAATACCTGTAGTGACGTTTACATGTTGAATAAACAGTGTGCACGCCGTAGTTTGTAATTAATTTACGTTTTCTCTCGCGTAGTTCAATACTTGTCACCCAGTAAGTGCAATATTTTATCGTTGCACGAAACTAGCTCAGGAGGTATGACGTCATAAACAGTGATATGCATGAAAAGCCGGCCGCGGTGGCCGAGCGGTTCTAGGCGCTTCAGTCTGGAACCAAGCGGCTGCTGCGGTCGCAGGTTCGAATCCTGCCTCGGGCATGGATGTGTGTGATGTCCTTAGGTTAGTTAGGTTTAAGTAGTTCTAAGTCTAGGGGACTGATGACCTCAGATGGTAAGTCACATAGTGCTTAGAGCCATTTGAACCATTTATGCGTGAAAATCTGCCGCATCATGAATGACGTTTAAATGTATTACTTCGTTGCTCTTAACTCTAATCGCAACACATTTAGCATACAGTGTCCTCATATGCCGCTGAATATACCTACAAAGTAATATCACTGTACGACAGTATAGTTCACGAGACATGGCGTCATAAACATTAAGCACAAGGCCAAACGCTGCGTGGTACGGGTGTGGTCGCCAAGCTATAAATAAATACCTGGGCAATACCAGGTTCCTCCGCTATTAACTGGATAAAATTTAACTGTACCATTCATGATTTAGAGAACTGATGAAATTTTAAAAAATGAAAAGAAGTTTGGTATGGTACTTCTACTTTTAAATTCCGCTTCCATGTTATGGCAATTCGTTTGTGTTTTATACCGATATACAATTACAGACCGTACGGAAAAGTATAAAAAAAGTCTTCAGCCATTGAGGTCCCCGGTTCAGTGTCAGACAGTAACAGTATGAAATTTAACTATACCATTCATAATTTAATAAACTGATGAAGTTAAAAGCAATGAAAAGAGTTTTCATTTGGCACTTCTACTTTTAAAATCCTCTTCATTGTTAGCCAATTCGTTTGTGTTTTATGGCGATATATAATAATAGTTCATATGGAAAAATGTAAAAAAGTCTTCAGTGGAGGAGATCCTAGGTTCAATCTCTGACAGGTGCACGGATTTTTCATCATACCCGTCCCTGCAGGACGCCCCCAGGTCCACTCAGCACTTTATCAACTGAGTATTGGGGAACTTTCCTGGGGGTAAAAGGTGGCATGGACAATGGGCCCGACACCATCCCCTGCCAGTGATGCAGCGAAGAAAGGCTGCACTCTGCCAACTGCTAAGCCAATAATCCTGTCACAGACTTGTCTAACAAACTTTACTCTAATTTTTACAGTGAAAACTTTACTCTGCTGTTACGTTATTGTTTTTCATCTATGGCCGCAATGGCTGTTCTATGTCATACGCAACAATGGTAAGTGCAGCCATCATAATGCTGTAACAGGGATGTTGACAGAATTTTGAAGTTGTTCCGAATCAAAGGTAGTACAATTAATATGATAAAAACTTATTTTTGAGTAAATCCGTATTTCAAAAAACATACTTTTGAACTGATTGTAGAATTTTCTGTTAAAACCCTCACAGTGGTTTCGTGACATTGCTGTGACTCCACTCTACACCTACATCAGCATTTACATACATTTGTGGCACAATATGACTCGAAGAAGGGATAGGTTGGTATGACACGTTCTGAGGCGTAAAGGGATCACCAATTAGAACTGGAGGGAGGTGTGGAGGGTAAAAATCGTAAAGGGAGACCAAAAGTTGAATACACTAAGAAGATTCAAAAGGATGTAGGTTGCAGTAGTTAGTCGGAGATGAAGAGGCTTGCACAGGATAGAGTAGCATGGAGAGCCGCGTCAAACCAGTCTTTGGACAGAAGACCACAACAACAACAACAACTGTTTGGTGTTGTGCTACCATTGTAGTGAATACTTATTATCCAGTCGTGTGCACTAACGGCTGTCAGTTTTGTCTTATTTTGAAAATAGTAGCTGGTCACTTCGCAAATCTGAAGCTGTACCCATTGGCTTTAGGTCAAGATGTCACTGTATGATGTTATTACCTTGTTTCTTAATATGTGCGGCTGGTGCCTCCAAATAATTAAAGAAATCTTGCCAGTTTTGTTAAGAAACTTCTAAGTGGCTTAGTGCCGCCCATCAGTAATGTTAACTGTTCTTTTTTATTTGAGTAAAACAAGTCATGATTTGGAATCACGATATACGTAATCCTGTTGAATGCTCTAAGTAACAGTGTATGTTCGTTGAATGATGTAAATAAATGTTTTGTTAATCTATTGTCCAGTGGCTTTCCACTCAAGGATCACTGTATCCACGCTATCCCGCTCTGAAGGTTTTAAAGGGGTCGGTAGTTCCAAAGTAATTCCACCTTCCTTCACAAATCCCGAACCCCCACTGGGTCCTCACCTCCTACCACTTGAACCACGAGTACGTGGAGGAATTACCAAACCTAAAAACATACGACTTGTAATAGGTAAGCCGCGCGGAGTGGCCGTGCGGCTTGGGGCGCCAAGTCACGGATTGCGTTGACCTCCCGCCGGAGGTTCGAGTCCTGCCTCGGGCATGAGTGTGTGTGTTGTTCTTAGCATAAGTTAGTTTAAATAGTGTGTAAGTCTAGGGACCGATGACCTCAGCAGTTTGGTCCCTTAGGAATTTACACACACATGTAATAGGTATAATTATTGATGATGATGATGTCCTCCTCGCCGTGTCCGGCGACAGCGACTCCGTCAGTCTTCTCTGTCCTTGTTGTGGTAGGCTCGGATGTGGCTCGCGAATCCGAATTTCGCTTTGAATATCCTGTTGCATGGAGCACAGTGAAGTTGACCAGCAGAGTTGTAAGTATACGTGTAGACAGGCTTGAGCTGAGATTTTCGGAGCTCTCTTTTAGCATCCAGGTTCATTAGACGCTTTTGCTCGAATTGTTCGATGCTCTTATGTACAGTTGATCGCCACTCCGATCGGCGCAATGCTAGCTCCTCCCAACGGTTGCTTGGGATGCCACAGGCTGCAAGGTGGCGTTTAATGGTGTCTTTATATCGCAGGTGTTGACCACCTTTCCTCCTCTTCCCGCACGAGAGCTGCGAGTAGAACACCGCTTTAGGTAGCCTACTGTCATCCATGCGTACTATGTGACCACTCCATCTCAGTTGATGTTTCATTATTAAAGCTTCAGTACCAGCCAGTTTCACGCGGCGCAAAATCTCCGTGTTTGGGACACGGTCTTCCCATTTGATGCGCAGAATTGATCTCAGACATCGAAGATGAAATTTATCTAGCTTCTTAATTTCAGCTTTGTAACAGCACCAGGTTTCCGAGGCCTAGAGTAAATACTACTGCTTTGTAGACTGCAATTTTTGTTTGTAGTTTGAAATCATGTGATTTCCATACTCGGTCATTAAGCTTACCGAAGGCTGAGGCTGCGCTGGCTATACGCGCTGCGATTTCCGTTGTCAGGCTGTTGTCACTTCTAATATTATATAATGTAATATCTATAATTATTACCCTGCATACGACCTAAACATTGATGTAGTGTTGTTCAGTCAGCTGTCCTCAGTCACCAATAGAAATATATGCATTTATACCCCTTACACCCTGTACAAAGGCATTTACACACTTAGAGGACTAATCTGATAAGGCTGGGACGGGCAGTCTGTCAGGGTCTTATAGTGGTAACCATTCCAGAAATTACATGAAGTAGTTAAGGGAAGCCACGGTAAATGTAGATTAAGGTGGTCAGATGGTGATTAGTGAGTCTCCATTTAACTGAATGTAAGGTCAATCTATTTAAAACAGTGCAACCACATTCGAATTGCCACTATTGTACAATGCATTCTTGCAAAGAAGTTACTTCACAGTGCAAAAAAGTTAGTGCTACATTGTTCATCACATCGTCGTCAAAGAGGCCTTTTTGTCCTTCTTTGCTTTGAGAACATACACATTAGCACTGTCGTCACAAGCAGTCATCACCGTTTACTGCTATTTTATATAAGGACGTGAAGTTATCTACTTGAAACAGCGTAGATGAAGCTCCTACATCTACATCCACACTTCGCAGCCACCTTACGGAGTGTGGTTAAGAGTACTTCGAGTACCACGATCCTTTTCCCCTTTTCGTGTTCCATTGACAAATAGCAAGCGGGAAGAACGATTGTCGGTAAAACTCGGTATGGCATCTTATGCTTCTGACTTAGTAGTCGTGAGCATTTCGCGAGACGTACAGAGGAGGTACTAATATGTTGCCGGCTCTTCTCGGGACATATGCTCTCGGAATTTCAACAGTAAAATTATGCATGATGCATAGCGCCTCACTTGTAGTACCTCCCACTCGAGTTCTTTGAACGTCCCAGTAACGCTCTCAAGCTTACTAAAAGATTCCGTGACGAAACGCGCCGCGCCGCTCTTCGTTGGATTTTGTCTGTCTTTTCTATTAATCCAACATGACAGTGCTCCCAAACCGATGAAAATACTCAAGAATTTGTCTACACCGTGTTTTGTAAACCACATCTGATGTCGGCGAATCACATTTCCGTAAGATTCCCCTAATGAGTCTCTGCCATCTGCTTTTCCCTTATTTGTTTTATGTCCTCGTAGCACTTTAGGTCGCTCTTGATGATTACTCCTAGGCATTTTACATCACGTGCCTTCTTCGTTGGATCGTCTCTGTCTCTTCTATAACCTAGCCTGGTAAGGATCCAAATGTATGGGCAGTACTCAAGAATCGGTCGAACGGGTGTTTCGTAAACCACTCCTTTTGCAGGTGAATTACATTTCATTAAGTTTCTCCCGGTGAATCTATGTCTGACACCTGTTTTTCCTACTACTTGTTTTGCTTCATTATTCTACATTAGGTCGCTCCTAGGTATCTCTCCTAGGCCTTTTACGGTATTTAGTTACTGTTTCCAGTGATTTATCGCCAATAGCGCAATCGAACAGTAGGGGTTTCATGGCTTGTCTACGCGCACTGCAAAACACTTATTTGTGCTCAATGTCAACTACAATTATTTGCTCCACCGGTCGATCCCGTTTAGATCTTCTTACATCTCATTACAGTCTTCTAACGCGCAAGCTTCCTACACACGACAGCGACATCTGCGATAGCCTCACGGATCTTCCAGAGTTATTCACTACATCATTATGATAAATTTTAAATGGTAGTGGTGCTATGCACTCCCTTGGTGTACTCCTGAAATTATTGACGATATCGTTCCGTTGAAAACGACTTGTTGAGTTCTGTCTGCAAGGAAGTCACGTATAGAATCACAATTCTGGTACGATACTAGGTAAGCTCGCACTTCGTTCACCATAAGACAGTGCGGAACTCCCAGACAGACGTTAGGCTAGGCGCAAATTGAGACGCGTACAGCACGTGTGACGTGACACGACACCACAGCGTGACACGCACGTGCCGCACGAGTAGCGCGGGTCCAGCGCATATTGCGACGCGTACACCATACTTCGCACGCGCCGACTGGCGACGCTCTGCGCTGACTGAACCGAAGCGCGCGCAACCTCTTATCTTTCTCAAACGATTTCACAGAAACTATTCTCTGAAAATATATGATTTTTGCCTTACTTGTAGCGTTATATGTCAGCTTCATCTCGCTAATGACCATTCTTATTGTGATATACACATTTTAGTAAGACACTACGCAAAACTCAAAAAGTTTGCAACTAAAATTAGGGGTCGCTATGATTTTGCGTTTGGTGCGTATTATACCGTATGTTGCTCCGTATGAAATTTAGCTAACATGTTGAATTTTTGTTTAGACTTGGAAGTCTCTATCTGCCTCTGATCTCGAGAAAATGGATCCCATGTACCGCGCTCACTTCCGATCTCACGCTCGCGAGAATGAAATACTCGCAACATCTCTCATATCTCCTAAACCGCTCGAGAGATCGAAACGAAAGTGTGGCGAATGATAGCACACAAGGAGGAGAGTATTTTGCCATTTCTAAAAACACAGAACTTTCTTATCTATGCCGATATATCAGTACTTATACTTCCCTTTTTATTTATTTTACTCCAGTGACCGTAATTTTTTAAGAGTTATCGACAGCTACCGAATCAAGAGCTTCCTAGTATGAAAAAAAACATGGAATTTCTCCTTTTATGTTACTGCAAAACGACACTATGAGGTTTTTCGTAAGCTATTGAGCTCTGTGATTGCCAATTACTTGTTTACTGAGGCCCTATTAATTCTGTCTCAATAGCTGCTGTGAGATGAGTTTGGCAAATTACATTGTGACAAAGGAAGTACAGTTAAACCAGTCACCAAGAGAAATGTGGCCTTTACTCATAAATGGTGATGCTTCTTCGAATGAGAAAAGGTTAACAACTCACACAAAAACAGATTGGCAATTCTGTTGGAATTTTGGTGGAATCCCCGTAACCCATCGTATTTTTAACACTGAGCGACTGGAATGGAAACTTACCAAAGGATTTTATTCCTTCTCTTGATCTGAGCGGTATTAAAATAATGACGAGCGTTCCTTCAGGCGGAATGATAGGCACATGCCAGATACTCACCTACGGCTTGCCAAACTGACAATGCGTGATCGCGAATAAAATAATTGTTATTGAGAAAAATAAACAATTGATCTGTCGCACAACACAATGGTCAGTGTATTGTCAGCAGCGAAGGAAATGCGCGCGACAGGAATGCACAAGCTAGCCATGTGTGCCTTGTGAGATGGAGTTCGAAAAACATTGTCATGAAAGTAGATCTGCCTTTGTCAGCAGCACATTTCAACAAATTAAATATATCTAATCATAACACTCTTTTAGGATATTCCTACTTTCCTAATAATACCGACCATTTTCTTCATTTGTGTAGCCTGTTGTTGTATAATTAGTTTATTAATGGTGATAATGTCCATGCAACAATTGAAATGCTTTTTCTCATCACGGCGAACCAAATAAAACATTGTTATTTGTGGCTGCTTTTCGACTGTTTCTAGCTTGCAGTGCAAATACACTCCTGGAAATGGAAAAAAGAACACATTGACACCGGTGTGTCAGACCCACCATACTTGCTCCGGACACTGCGAGAGGGCTGTACAAGCAATGATCACACGCACGGCACAGCGGACACACCAGGAACCGCGGTGTTGGCCGTCGAATGGCGCTAGCTGCGCAGCATTTGTGCACCGCCGCCGTCAGTGTCAGCCAGTTTGCCGTGGCATACGGAGCTCCATCGCAGTCTTTAACACTGGTAGCATGCCGCGACAGCGTGGACGTGAACCGTATGTGCAGTTGACGGACTTTGAGCGAAGGCGTATAGTGGGCATGCGGGAGGCCGGGTGGACGTACCGCCGAATTGCTCAACACGTGGGGCGTGAGGTCTCCACAGTACATCGATGTTGTCGCCAGTGGTCGGCGGAAGGTGCACGTGCCCGTCGACCTGGGACCGGACCGCAGCGACGCACGGATGCACGCCAAGACCGTAGGATCCTACGCAGTGCCGTAGGGGACCGCACCGCTACTTCCCAGCAAATTAGGGACACTGTTGCTCCTGGGGTATCGGCGAGGACCATTCGCAACCGTCTCCATGAAGCTGGGCTACGGTCCCGCACACCGTTAGGCCGTCTTCCGCTCACGCCCCAACATCGTGCAGCCCGCCTCCAGTGGTGTCGCGACAGGCGTGAATGGAGGGACGAATGGAGACGTGTCGTCTTCAGCGATGAGAGTCGCTTCTGCCTTGGTGCCAATGATGGTCGTATGCGTGTTTGGCGCCGTGCAGGTGAGCGCCACAATCAGGACTGCATACGACCGAGGCACACAGGGCTAACACCCGGCATCATGGTGTGGGGAGCGATCTCCTACACTGGCCGTACACCACTGGTGATCGTCGAGGGGACACTGAATAGTGCACGGTACATCCAAACCGTCATCGAACCCATCGTTCTACCATTCCTAGACCGGCAAGGGAACTTGCTGTTCCAACAGGACAGTGCACGTCCGCATGTATCCCGTGCCACCCAACGTGCTCTAGAAGGTGTAAGTCAACTACCCTGGCCAGCAAGATCTCCGGATCTGTCCCCCATTGAGCATGTTTGGGACTGGATGAAGCGTCGTCTCACGCGGTCTGCACGTCCAGCACGAACGCTGGTCCAACTGAGGCGCCAGGTGGAAATGGCATGGCAAGCCGTTCCACAGGACTACATCCAGCATCTCTACGATCGTCTCCATGGGAGAATAGCAGCCTGCATTGCTGCGAAAGGTGGATATACACTGTACTAGTGCCGACATTGTGCATGCTCTGTTGCCTGTGTCTATGTGCCTGTGGTTCTGTCAGTGTGATCATGTGATGTATCTGACCCCAGGAATGTGTCAATAAAGTTTCCCCTTCCTGGGACAATGAATTCACGGTGTTCTTATTTCAATTTCCAGGCGTGTATGTTGTTCACATGCATGTAATACAGTGTGTCGTATTACATTGTTACATCCATATCAGAGTAATCACAGTGAAACTTCTATACTTCAGATCTTGGACGCTTTTTACCACAAGCACAAAGGGATCACACCTGTGGAGATTATCCCTTTCTAAATTTTTGTAACAGATCGTACAGATACGCTAGCTTACTAGGCAGCGAGAATATAACCTTGCTTTACTTTCCTGCCTTGATTCTTAATCACATGATTTTATAATATTCCTTGCTTCCTTATTCACTACCCTCTGTCCCTTCTTGCGATCTGAAAACATCGCGGAGGCATATGGTGCAATTCCAGCGGCCAATGGCTCATCAGTTACTGAAGTATACATTTCTCTTAACAGAAGAAAACCAAAACAAAACTATGCAGATATAAATAACAGAAAAGTATAACGTGCTAACGAAGAAAGCTGGAGCGTTTAAATGGCGAAAAACGAAACACTATCCAAAGGCAATAAAATTCAGTACACAGTAAGGCAAAATTTATCGTATTGGCAATACTACCACTGCTGATATGCGCCGTTCCGATGTGAACATATGGCCGGGCTACTTTTCGACTCCCCGCCTCAAATTTCCCACAGTGCTAGCAAGGCAAGCACGACGCGGGGCGCGAGAAACTGTGCCTCAACCACAAATGGCTCTGAGCACTATGGCCCTTAACTTCTAAGGTCATCAGTCGCCTCAACCACAACGCCGCGCGACCTGGCGCAGGCGCGTGTCGCGTCCCAGTCGCGTCGCGTCGCAATTTGCGCGGTCCCATTTAAACCTGTGATGTTACAAAAACGCGCGCTGCGCTGCGTCGCGCCACACGCGCTATACGCGTCTCAATTTGCGCCTAACCTTAAAGAGCGCTTCCGGTATATGAGGTGGTGAGCCTTTCCTGCGGATTTACAACAGATGCTGCTGAAGAAGTTAGCGGGCCACTTCATCGAATGCCTTTCAGGAGTCAAGGAACACAGCTGCAACCACAGCACCTTCGTTTACAGCGCTCTGTATCTCGAGAATGAACAGAGCGAGTTGAGTATCGCAACATCTTCGTTTGCAGAGAAATAAAAACAAATTATTAAATCTGCATTACACCTTATTCACTGTAGAGAATGCAAGGTGTTTCACATTTCCTATTACAGGATTCTAGGGGTTGTAGAGGGGAGTTAATAGATCAAATTTAGGTAGGGAACCCATGTCCAGAAAGTACTGGGTGGCTGTAATTAAAGTGCAGCTGCTCACGGAGACCCAGTGAGGACTGTAATCATCGTATGGTAGCGACGCTTGATAGATCTTCTGTGTTAATGCGGAATCGATTTACATTGAAAAAAATTAGTTCCAATTTTGGCCACCAGGGGCAAATCTGGCGGGCTGAATGCAAGAAAGACATAAAGAAATGTTTCCATATGTGATGGGTTATGAACGTAATGTGGGAAGGAAAGGCCAAACAAGAGAGAAATTTGATTTTATTATTAACAGCTGATTTCACCATTTGTTCAGTATGAGCACCGGAGACGTCGACAAGATGTTGCATCCTACAAACGAGGTGCTCAACAGTCGCTCACTGCAGTTCCAGTGGAATCTCAGCAATATGTTCCTGTATACTGGCCTTCAGATCAGTTAGAGACCAAACGTGTCCGTGGTAACCACGTTCTTTTAGATATCCCCAGAGCCAAAAGTCACATGTATTCAGATCAGATGATTTTGCAGGCCACGAATGTGGAACACCTCTGGAGATAACACGTTCGTGGAAGGTTTCATTAATCAAATCTTTCATTGGACGAGCAACACGAGGTGTTGCCCCCATCTTGCATGAAAACAATAGTTTCCACACAGTTGCGTTCTTTCAGAGCAGGAACCGCATGCTTTACAAGGAAGTTTCGATAACATGCAGACGTCACGGTACACCTGAGGCCCCTGAGTGTATTCTCTGCAAAGAAAAACGGACCGAGGATTAAGTTGAATGTGAGTCCACACCACACACACATATAGAGAGTGCAATGGCTCTTCGTGCACAACACATTTAACAGTACCACAAATTCGACAGTTCTGTTATTCATTGCATCCTGTAGTGTAAAATATGCCTCATCATTCCATAGAATATTTTCTCATGTCCCATGCCAGAAACCGAAGAGCAATATGAGGTTTCAGCAGCTGCACTGTCTGGATCACATACAGGTACCATTGTAATATAGACCACAAAACTTTCCATACTGTTGACCAACAGCTGGACAAGTCTTGCAACACTGCACGAGCACAAGAGTATTGGGACAAGGGTGGTATGAGCGCACTCTGCATTGTTACCAGATGTATCCAAGATGGCGGCGATGACGTCATCCAAGATGGTGACGTGTGGAATGGGAACAGTGCATGACGTCATCCAAGATGGCGGATTTTGGTGGGAAGTTTGAATTTTGGTGGGAAGATAGGTCAATTTGGCTACCTCCACTAACCTAACCGACTTGCCCAGAAAATGGCGGGATGTTCAAATTCCGTCAGGATTACCTCCACTAATCTAAGAAAATAGCAGAAAGATACGATTGAATTTATGCAGAAAAATAGGTCAAATGGTGTGTCTCTACTAACCTAAGAAAATAGCGGGAAAGAAAGGGCTGTTGGGATACCTCCACTAACCCAAGTCATCCGATCGCCACCTCGTCCTAGGGATTGACAGGAATTTCAAATTCCATCAGGATGATGCAATACACGAGAGTTATCTCTACAAACCTAAGAAAATGGTGAGAAAATAGGTCAATTGGGCTACCTACACTAACCTAACGCATCCAACCGCCACCTCCTCCTATGAACTGTCGGGAAGTTTGAATTTTGGCCTGAAGATAGGCCAATTCGCGTATCTCTACTAAACTAAGAAAATGGTGCGAAGGAAAGGGAACTTGGACTACCTCCACTAACCTAAGTACCCGACCGCCAACTTGTCCTACGAAATGGCGTGGCAGAGGACTCGACCTGTGCTGGACATATGTCTTTATTATTTTGCATGCACCAGACTTTATTTAAACAATTTTTGAAGTACAGCCAGCCAGTGTGTTCACCATGGGGTCCAGACACCAACTGACCTACCATAGTACCATCACCAGAGAGCGCTCTCATCTGTGACATAATCCAATATGGCGGTCATGACATCAGCTGATGATGCAAGTACTATTATTCAAGATGGCGGCAAACAGCGTGTTCACCAGGAGGTCCAAGTGACCAAGTACACAGTAACACCACCGAGGACACTGTTGTCCATTCTGAGATGTAATCCAAGATAGTGGTCTGGAGGGGGAAAATGGCGTGAAAATGACTCAGCCTGCGCTTTGCTGCTGGAGAGAGTAAAGAAGGAATGTACTTTATTTATTTTGGAACAATTTATTTAGGGGCCGATTTGAGATAGTAAATTTATCTCACTGATACAAAACACTCGCCTTGATGTTCTTGAGCTCACACCACACAGCCCACAAACCTGTAAACTACTCCTAAATAACGCTCTGCAGACACGTGAACAACTCCTAATTTACCGAAATAATTTCAGTACAGACATGCAAACTCCTCCTAAATAATGCAGTACACTGATGTGCAGACACGAAATCAACACGTAAACTGTCCAAATAACACATAGCACAGCCTACAGACCTGCTAGCAAAATATTGCAACAGTCACGCAATCAACGTGCGCAAGCACCACCCACCACCCTCTGTCCACTAGACCGCACAGGAGACTACTGGTAGCCTCTGTGAAGTGACCTGGCAGTCAGTTATCAAACCACGCACAGGTGCCCTCAAGCATGAGGCGACAACATCCCTTTCATACTTGGCACCTGATAAATTCCTCTCGAAAATACCTGATCTCCTAGGCACCGCTCCTGACGTGGCCAGATGGGAGTGAAGACCTATTTGCAGACCGTGTCGATGCCGGACGCAAGCCAGCATGAGCCATCACTTTCACACTGCTGATGTATGCAGAGAGCAGGTGAAAGTTGCTTCTGTTTTTGGGTATACAGTTAGAGTTCTTCGATTATAATACTGAAGTCACAGAACTCCAATGCTTGCTCATGCCAGTCCCATATGCAAGTCACTTTTGGGTACCACATGTCTTTTAACATAGCTGATGTAATCCCTGGGGATACTGATGTCAACGAATAGCACAGGGGGCACTGTTCCTAGCACGACATGTGAGATGTGTCTAACCATGCTTAACGGCCCAGCATAACTGATGCAATACCGCAAATTGCACATATGTAGCTACAAACCTTTGCAAGTACATCTAGCAACATTCTCAATGTTATATTCAAACCACATCGCTATCTAAAACAAGAACCCTGTCGAACACTCGGAAGTTGTACACTGCCCCACAAATACTTAATGTCCACTTTCTTGATGTCTCACCTTGTATGCATGGAAATTCTTGTCCTAACAGAACGGCGAATGCATTCTTCCTCACGGTCCTAACGTGGCACCCCATCCATCATCTGTTACCCTCCCTGCTCTCAACATGATACCACGTACTTATACGATTGTGACTATTACAGCGCCATCTATCACAAAGCGAAAAATGTGGTCCAACTAAAACATTCATATTTCTTTACGTACTACACGAATATGTAATAAAAAATGGGGGTTCCTATTTACAAAGAACGCAGTTGATATCCGTTTGACCTATGGCAGCGCAGTCTAGCGGGCCAACTATAGCGCCATCTGGTTTCCCCCTTCAAGCTAGACGAGTTTCGTTCATTGTAGTTTTTCCGTTTGACGCTTATTTCGTGAGATATTTAGCCCGGTCACGATCAGTGGACCACCCTGTATATAGATATGAGGGTAAGTCAATTATTATCCGCAATTTAGTTATATTTTTGTTTATTTTGGTAGTACTCTCGTTTTACGTTGATGACGCATGCTTTGTTTATTTGTTGTTTCATCTTGGCAATTTTCAAGCTGCTAGGTTACACTACTGGCCATTAAAATTGCTATACCACGAAGATGAAGTGCTACAGACGCGAAATTTAACCGACAGGAATAAGATGCTGTGATATGCAAATGATTAGCTTTTTAGAGCATTCACAAAAGGTTGGCGCCGGTGGCGACACCTACAACGTGCTGACATGAGGAAAGTTTCCAAACGATTTCTCATACTCAAACAGCAGTTGACCGTCGTTGCCTGATGAAACGTTGTTGTGATGCCCCCATATCTGTATTAAACTCCTCTGCTATCATTTCTACAATGCCTCTTACTCTAAGGACTACCAATCACCGTAAAGTAGGTGAATATGAATCTGTATGTGTTACATCATTGGTTGCCTGAGATGTACTCTGTACGCGGCATCTCGGTGTGGCCTTGAACGGGACTTAACCACTGAGTGCTGCTGGCGCGGAGTCACGCTACCTAGTCACCACCAAAAATGAAGAAACCACTGAGCGTTCATGTGAAATGATTCTCTTATACAGACGATTAACTGTCGACGAAGTGGCACATCATCTGCAAATTAGTCACAGTTCTGACTACGAAAACATCCACAACAGACCTGGGTTTCATAAAGTTTGTGCAAGATGGGTCTCAAAACAACTCACACAGTTGCATAAACCAACGCACTTGGACATCTGCAAAAAACATTTGGAACGCTATGGTAACGAAGGGGACAACTTTTTAGACAGGATCGTTACTGGTGACGAAACATGGATCCATCATTACGATCGGGAGAGTAAACGTCAGAGTATGGAATGGAAACATCCAAATTCGCCGTGCAAGTAAAGCTGAAGACCCAACCGTCCGCAGGAAAACTGATGCTTACGGTTTTTTGGGGACGCACCAAGTCCAGTACTGGTACATTATGGGGAAAGGGACACAACAATAAACAGTGTACGTTACAGTGAGAAGCCCACTGTCAGGCTAAAGCCTGCAATTCGAAGCAAACGCCGAGGTTTGCTGTCAAAAGGTGTTGTGTTGTTGCACGACAGTGCCCGTCCACACACTGCTGTCCACACTGCTGAAACGCCCCAGTAAAACTCAAATTTGAAGTACTGGATCATCCTCCATATCGTCCCGATGTTGCCCCTTCTGACTTTTTTGGTCCACTAAGGGGCATTAAGGGGCCATCGATTTGCCTCAGACAAAGCAGTGAAGGAAGCGGTGCATTCCTGCCTCGCAGATCAACCGAGAACCTCCTTTTATTAGGGCATCAGGAAGTTTGTACAACGATGGAGCAAGTGCGTTGAAACGCAAGGAGACTATGTCGAAAAATGATGTTCTTGTAAGTTTCCTATTTGATTACAATAAAATTTTATAACTACTTTGCGGATAGTAATTGACTTACCCTCGTATATGAAAGTGTTGTGCCTGTGCTGTTGGACTTGCCCGAAAGAGCAGACACCACACTTAATGGTTCAAATGGCTCTGAGCACTATGGGACTCAACTGCTAAGGTCATTAGTCCCCTAGAACTTAGAACTAGTTAAACCTAACTAACCTAAGGACATCACAAACATCCATGCCCGAGGCAGGATTCGAACCTGCGACCGTAGCGGTCTTGCGGTTCCAGACTGCAGCGCCTTTAACCGCACGGCCACTTCGGCCGGCTACCACACTTAATCTACAGCTGTAATACATTATATGTAAACTGAAGATGGAAGGTGGAGAAAGGACGGAAAAGGGAAAGGATTATTGACGTCCGCTGCATTGGCAATTTACGCACAATCAGTGGCGATAAGTGAAAATGTGTGCTGGATCGGAATTCAAACCAGGGATCTTCTGTTTACTAGGCAGTTGTATCAACCACTGCCCCACCTGGAAACAGTGTTCATCGCAGCTGCACGGACTATCTCAGCATGCCTCCTGGCTGACCCACACTCCTTCCTAGCATCACATACCCGCAGTCCTTGTCCATGTCATCCATGCTCGCTGCTTGGAGAATCCCACTGGAGGTCAGACACAATCATGCATCTCCACTGAAGAAGGTGGATTCATTGCTCATCGAGGAGAATCAGTTACATGAATGCATGGTGTCTGTTCTTTCAGACATGTCAACATGTTTATCACCATTTATTGCAGTCCAGTCAAATGACCAGCAGTTTCACATTAACTATGAGCATGTCATGAATTTTGGAAATCTTCGTAGATTTAATTAACACCTTTTGAAACAGTGAAGTTTCGCTGACAGCTGCAAGAAATTTCACAATTCAGTTGCTTCATCCACCACAACTGAGACAAAACTAGATTCACTATTCACCCTTTCTTATTTATTCATGAATGTGTTTGAAACAGAAGCAGTCAAGTCAATCTGTATTAGACTTGACATTCCTGTAAACACAGAAGAATGTACTAAATGATGTTTCAGTTTTTGTCATTTTCACTGATAAGATGAATGATTTCGACATAATTACATTTATTGAAATTTTGCACATTAGGGTGTCCTGACAGTCACTCGTTGCTTTTGTAAGTTACATAATGAAACACTGTATGCAACAGTTCTGGCTCAATGCAAGATTCAGTTGTAAGTCTAACCAACCATATTACGTTCTTCTCCTCACAGGAACTGTTGACATCGAAGTTGTGCATCAGAGTCCCAAATTTACTCTGGCGCCATCCTTCTTAGATTTCCATTGCAACTACTGCAACCTACATCCTTTTGAATCTGCTTAGTGTATTCAACTTTTGGTTTCCCTTTACGATTTTTACCCTCCACACCTCCCTCCAGTTCTAATTGGTGATCCCTTTATGCCTCAGAACGTGTCATACCAACGTAGCCCTTCTTCGAGTCATATTGTACCACAAAATCCTCGACGCGCACAAGGGCCGCGTGGTTTGAGGTATCATGCATGGACTGAGCGACCCTTTCTCCAGAGGTTCGAGTCCTGCCTCGGGCATGGGTGGATGTGTTGTTCTTAGAATAAGTTAGTTTAAGTAGTGTGTAAGTCTAGGGACCGATGATCTCAGCAGTTTAGTCCCTTAGTAGCTCACACACATTTGACCACAAATTCCTCTTCTCGCCAATTCTATTCAGTACCTCCTCATTAGTTACGTGATCTACCCATATAATCTTCAGCATTCTTCTGTAGAACCACATTTCAAAAGCTTCTGATCTCTTTTTGTCTAAACTCTTTATGGTCCATGTTTCACATCAATACACGGCTACACTTCATACAAATACTTTCAGAAAAGACTTTCTGACTCTTAAATCTATACTCGATTTTAACAAATGTCTCTGCTTTCCTTGCCATCGCCAGTCTACATTTTATATCCTGTCTACTTCGACCATCCTTCGTTTTTTTGCTGCCCAAACAGCAAAACTCATCTATTACTTTAAGCGTATCATTTCCTAATCCAATTCCCGCACCATCACCTGACTTAATTCGACTGCATTTCATTATCCTCGTTTTGCATTTGTTAATGTTCATCTTATATCTTCCTTTCAAGACTCTGTCCATTCCGTTCAGCTGTTCTTCCAAGTCCTTTGCTGCCTCTGACAGAATTACAGTGTCATTGGGAAACCTCAAGGTTTTATTTCTTCTCCCTGGCTTTTAATTCCAACTTCATTTGTTGCCTTCACTGCTTGCTCAATATCTAACATTCTGCGTGGTGTCTGTTTGTTCTATATCGTGTCCCCCTACCACTTTCGCGCAACGACGCTCTGAGCGTGTTTTTTAGGGAATTGAAGAGTTTGAACCTGGGACCTGTTGTGGTAAGGAGACGCCAGACCACACATGACATGTAGAATTCAGTAGAGTTCAGTGAGACTAGCGATAATATAACCAAATACTTAATGATTTCAGCGCCAGCACCACTGCACTCCCTGTAAAAGAATCTTAACACTAACTAAATTTAGTGGAAGGGGTTCAAGGCTTTCCTATTTTTAGTTAGCTGGTAAAATAACGTCGAAAAAGCAGTTAAGTTTACGATTGGAAATTTTATTCTACTCACAAAACATTGTTTATAAGTTGCACTATTGATAAAAGGAAATGTTTTAATACAGGATGGTAAAAACCAACTGCGTTCAACAAAAATGTGAACGAATATTCCCTGAGTGGGTTTCCAAGTTCTACAATGGATCGAAGGATGACCTATGCCATATCACATCTATAATCTAGCTTTAAATCAAGTTTCACAAGAGAGAAAACTATCAAAATGGTCTACAGTGACCCTCAATTATCTTTAATTACTTATCTAACTTGTCGTAAAGTACAGTGGCTGATGTGGCTTCTCAATAACTATATAACAGAAAAATCATCGTGTTTCAGATTTTTACTTCAAGTGGCAAATGTGAACTCCATGAGTTTTAATTGGCGATCGACACTAGTATTACGCAAAAAGCGGGTGTAACAGATGAGACTTCTGCAGTTCTGAGTGAAGCTTTATGCGCTGTTATGCGGCATGGTGTGCGTTCATTACCTTGTCGGTGTTTGTCAGGGGGTGGCAGGCAGCACAGCTCCGCTCACCTCGCCGTCTCGGAAGCAACTCTCCTCCTAACTTCTCCTTACTACAATTTACCGAAGTTGGTTTAAAAGAACTATCTGGCTGTGTTTTCAACTGACCAATCAGGGTCTCCATGTTAACCTTAAGCTCCGCCTACAAAAATTCTGTCTATCCAATGAGAAACGTTATACTTTTCGTGGTGGGGCAATGTTTTTAAAGTTTGCAACGTAACAGAGACGCGAAAAAGTCTCACGCTAAAACTTGCAGCTGGTGTGGTCCTTTTAGCGTTATCGTAAGATCTATACTGTTCTTCTGGAGGGGTCTATCGTTTAACATGTGCTGGGGGGTGGTCGTGATGTAACAGAGATGCGAAAAAGTCTCACACTAAAACTTGCAGCTGGGGTAGCCGTTTTTGTGTTATCGTAAGATCTATACTGTTCTTCCGGAGGGCTCTATCTTTTAACATGGGCTGGAGGGTGGTCCTGACGTAACACAGACGCGAAAAAGTCTCACGCTAAAACTTGCGGCTGGGGTGTGGTCCTAGCGGTTAGCTGGCGTCCCTTATCGTAGGGCCTTCAGCTTAACACGGTTCTGCTCTCGGCTTTTGTTCTCGTTTCTCCCCTCGGAACTGCGTCTGTCTCACAGTAGGAAGGTATGACATGCTTTTAGGCATTCTTGTGTTAGTCTGTGGTATTCCATTTGCTCACTCGTTACTCGTATTACTTTTGTTAATTTAATGTCACCATTTATTCGGAGCTATGTGATATACTACTGGATTTGCTTATCATGTCAGGGTTTTCGTGGAAGGTGTTGGATTTGCCTGACACCTTACATATCACCACCCTTCGAACTTAATTTTTGCACTGAATTTAAGCAATGATTGAATCGTTGTCTAAGTCAGTCAAAAATTACTCCTTTATCTAAATTTTGTTGCCTACTGTTCAGCCACGTGATTCTGGTTCTATGCTAGTTTGTATTACTAATTTATATTTTTATATTCTTCCACATTATTGTCAAAAATGACAAGAGAAGAATATTTTTATGCTATTATTAATTTTTAATTATTTTCTTTCTTTATTTAAGTGTGAAGTTTGTGTTTTAAGAAGTTTGTTATCGAAAGTGAGGAGTCTTTCACATCGATTTTCTTAGAAATTTTTTTTTTATGAATGTAGTAATTAAGTAAAATCTATTCCTAACACATTTGCTAAATATCATGTACAAGTAAAATGTTTTTCTTTCTAGACACTCATTTCAACATTGTTACACTAACAAATAAGAATTATTTCCAAGAATTGCTTTGACAAAGAAATATACATACACAAGTATTGAGATGTTATCCTAACAAATGGTACAAATGTTAAAAAAAAGGGAATACGTCCAACAAGATAATTTTTGATTCTTTGTTGTTATAAGGAGAAAATAAGTAAAATATAGTTATTCTTTTATTTTTATGAGGAGAAAATAAGTGGCATATAGTTTTAGTGTTTATTATGCCATACTTTTGTTCTTTATATACTGTCCATTTCAGAACTAATGACTTATTTTTATCGATAGTCTATTTTTTACTTAAGCCCATAGTCAATGACTGTTATTTTTTTGTTTATTAGCTGTCTGGTGTGCTTAACTTATTTAGTTTTTCACACGTTTCTTTTGCACAGTTCCTAAATCACATAATTTGATTTCACACATTCACACAATCCTATGAATGTTTAAGCATGAGGTTGGCGAATGTTTTTTGCATGAAGGTGAAGGACTTGAGCAAGTATTGGATGTGGGCAAGTATTTGATGTACAGCTTCGTTCGTCGTTCCTTGTTGGCTTTGCAAGTGTGTGTTGCTGTTGTGGAGGTCCCATAATGGAATGGAACTGTGAGTGCAGAATCCCGTCGTTTACTGGCTTTGTATGCGTGAAAGTCTTTGTTATGTGTCGCTTAAAGCGGTCGTTTTTCGTCGTAATACTTCGCAGACGACTAGTTTACAATAGGATAGGGATTTGGGAAGGTGTGTCTTCTATTCTTCACCCATCTTCTTTCTTGGTCTCAATCATGCGAATCTTCAACTACTGTTCTTCCTGTTTTTTCTCTGCTTCTTACTTGCTTCTTGGTTCTTCTCTGGGCAGGATATGGAAATATTTATTGATAACTAGTCGCTTTGAAGTTCTCCTCTTAGTAACAGTTTGATAAATTTTTTGGGCATGTCATTTTTACTTTGTGGAAGTTTTCTTCAGTTTCGTGCATCAGTGTGCAGTTTAATAGCAGTAGTGTGACTTTTACACATTTTTTTTGCCAGTGGTGGCTGGCCCAAGCCATCTTCTCGTCAGGCCGTTTTTTGCTTGCTCCGCTGAGTCGGGGCGTCCTGCGTCCTGGGGTTTACGAGTGGTGAAAGTCGGGTGTTTGCTTGTCAGTCCCAAGACCCTCTTGGCTTTCCGTGTTCTGTCACAGCAGGGTTCCCCTTAGCGAGCAGATTTACTGCTTACTTCCTATACAAGGGCCTTCTGTTGGTCTTGCTGTCCTTTCCCTTCTCTTGATGCTTCTGCCTTGTAGGAATTGTGTCTTGCTAATTACGTCCTTTCCTTTCTTGATACTTCTCGCGTTGCAACTTGTGGGTCATTGCATCTCGTCCTTGCTGGAGTTTTTACAATGGTTCTTACAAAAAGTTTTACTTATAATCATCTAACATATGTCTAGTACCTACATTGTTTTACGCCTTCTTAAAAGCTGTACAAATTTCGGCGCCCTTTCCATGTTACAATTCTAAGATATTTTGAGTTTTAACGTCTACAAGAATCCTCAAATTCGTTTTTTTTATTTTTGTGTAGTGTCGTGGTATATAGCATCTTAGTATCTCATGCTGTTAGACTATCTACGCTTTATCCCTTCACCTTAATCTATGGTACTATTGGTGTTATTTTTGTTTTTTTTTTTTTATTGAAACTACTTTCTTTTTCCCACCTTCCTCTCTCTTCATTCTTCTTTCTCCTGACGATCTTATCTGCAACATAATCTTGAAATATTGTGCTGATTATTTACCAGTAATAAAATTAATCTTCAAACTTGTACTGAAAGTGTTTAATACTGCCAGCCTTAGGTAAAAACACCTCTGCTTTATCTCGTAAAATACCCTCTAATTCTCTTTTACTGTGTTCCGAAATACCTTGAACTTCTTGCAATTTTTCGTCGATTTCTTTATGGACTTCTAACATGAGTTGAGGCGATTCCCCATTTTGTGCATACCATTCTAATTCTTCATCCTCTTTATCTGGTGTCATTCTTAATTGTTTGTTTATAACTGGTATTTCTTCTAATTTTAGCTTTTGCTCAAAGAGAAGTGTGACATTCCCGAATGTTACGCTACCTTTCGCCATATCTATTATCGCTCGTCTCTCATTTAAAAAATCTGCACCTATAATCAAATCTACAGTTAGTTTAGGTATAATCACGAAGTTGGCTTCGACCTTTTGACCTTGGCACGAAAGAGTTAACCTTGTTTGTTTCGTAACTTCTGCAGCATTGTTTCTAATAGGACCTCTTACTTTAATCTTACGTGTTTTCAGAACTGGCAATTCCTCATTGGCATTACACTGCATGAATAAATTTTCTGAGATCGCAGTCAGTTCACTTCCGCTATCAATTACAATATTGACTGGGATATGCTTTACCATGGCCTTCACAATTGGTTGAATTTGAAAGGGTTGGTTCTGTTCTTCTTCTTCTTGCATCAACGAATCCTCCACTGAATCATACATGAGTCTTTTTAGGAATTTCCCTTGTGAATTCGAACTTTCTGTAGAATAAGCTTCGACTGCTACTTCTCTCTCTTTTATTTCCTCTTCTCTATTTCTTCCTTCATTTATGCTTTCTTCAACATCCTCTACTTTTTCCTCATCCTCGTCTATCTTCTCCTTCTTCGTCGCTACTCCCACATAATCGCATCTAAATGCTCTAATTATCGCTTCATAACTTCCTTCATTATATACGTTGGGTTGTGTGCCCACTCGTAACTTATTTTCAACTTCTGTCGACTGCGCGTTATCCTCATTGAATTCACTTTCCCTGGTTTCCATCTCAAATAGCTCTGCAATACTCATTACTTCGTCCTTTCCTCCTACATTCGTTGTGCATGCCTCTGGTAATTCATCTTCCTCGTCAGTATTCTTCCAATTAATTTCGTCCCAACACGATATTGTTATTTTCTTGTCTTCGTTTTCATCTGGTCCCTGCGGATTTGTTTCTTCCTTCTTCTCTTCTCGTGATAAGATTTTTACTTCTCTGTTCAAGGTGCTGCAATTGTCCTGGGTCGGTGCGTCATTCTCTTTGGCATGGGCGCTTAGCTGTCAATTCCAACGTTTATTGGGGTTTGGTATCTGTATTCTCTTTTCTTGTTCAGCTTGTTGATAGTGGTTTCTTTGTTGATAATTTGTCGGTCTATTGGTTCTCCAGTACCCGTTCTGGTTGTCGTTATTCCCTCTGTAATAGTTGTTGCCGTTCCTGGGTGAATTATAGTTATTGCCATATTCTCTTCTAAATCCATAACCGGTTCTTTGTTGAAATCTATTGTCGTTTCTTGGTGCGAAGTTATCACATGGTTCGTAATTATTGTTTCTTCGGACTGTGTCTTGTGGATTCCACTGCTTTTTGCTTTCGTTTTCACGTGCGCTTCGTCTTTTTCTTGCGTCATCTTCCGAAAATATGAACTCTAGTTCCCTTAGAATACCTTTAAATGCTCCGACGTCATTGCCTCCGCGACCTACTAATGACTGCTGGTATTTCAATGGTAGCTTCATCACGCATAATTTAATCAACTCTCCGTCACTGTATGGTACATCTAAGCATTGATTTTTCTTTGCCATTAATTCGAAAAATTTCACGGGACTCTTCTCTCTTCAATTTTCAAAATATGGGTTCTGTAATAATTCGTACTTCACTCTGTTCTGTGCTTCGCTGGACCAATATCGTGAGAGAAACTTCTCTCTGAAATCTTCGTACGATCGGCATGTCGCTGCAACATTCTGCATGGTTTCTGCGACTGTTCCTGACATGTGTGCACATATAAAGTCTAATTTGTGTGCTAGCGTCCAGTGTTCTGGTAATCCTACTCGGAATTGATCAATAAAAGTTCGTGGATGTAATGAGTTTCCTTCTCGAAAGTGTTGAAATTTTCTGACTGTGAGGAAATGATCGTTGTCGTACTTCGTCATAGGCCCATATGAAATTCGCGATTCTTCGCCACTTTTGTTTCTCACCATTTCTCCCGTCGTTCTTTCCGGTTGTGGTAGATCCATTGGATATCGTCCACTGTAACTTTCGGGTACCCGCGGTGCAGGCTGTCTGATATCACGTATGTCACTTTACGCCTGTGATTGGAATCGCAAATGCGTAATATCTTCGTTAATTGCTTGTTTTTCCGGTGCTGTTACAGATACGGATGTGGTTGCAGACTCTGTGCTTGTTCGATCCTGTTCACTACGCTCTTCAATGGTTTGCAACAACTCGGTTCGCAATTTCTGAAATTGTCGCTTCGTTTGCGCTTCTGTTTTGACTACACGGTTATCATATCTTTTCAGCGCTTCTTTTGTGATACGTTTGTGTAACACACTGTTTTCAACAATTTCACGCGCTGTACCTGCTGCTTGTCTGGTAATTACGTTTATCTGTTTCTCTAGTTTCTTGACTTCTTCGTGGGTGTTGTTACGTAATGTTTTGATCTCGTCCTGAGTGTCATTACGCAATGTTTGTACGTCCGCTTGTACCTTGTCAATGTCTGTTCTCAATTGATTGTGACCTGTTATTAAGTTTCCTATCACTTCTCGAGATGCTTTTGCCTCGTCTTCAATATGAGTTAGGTGTAATTGAATTTTTTTGTTTTGTTCTTTAATCTCACGCATTTGTCTCGTGGTTTCTGCATTCTGAATTTTAATTTGGTTCGCTATGTCTTTATTTTGCCTTGTAATGGTTTCCGTAATTTGTTGTAATAATTCTGCCAGATTGGTGGGTCCTATTGCGTTTTCTTCCGACGTCCTACGCTCTGTGTTTTCGCCCAAGTGTTGGTTCGCAAGCGATTGCATTGAACTGTGCTGTGACACGTTTCTGCTCGCATTCCTTGTACTCTGTGGTGAGGGAGCTCTGATTACTTGTTCTATGGGTTCTACGTATTCAAGACGCAAGTTAGAATCCTCATCGACTGTCTCTCTACTTTCCTGCTCCTCTGTCGTATGCTGACTTACGTTTTCTATGCCTTGACGTACATTATCCTCGTTATAGTGCGTTATATGTCCTATTTCTCGCGATACTGCATCGTCTGTTGTACTGTCCCCTATTCTCCGTCCATTTTCATGCTGGGTCTCTACCTCAATTCGGTCAAGGTCTCGATTTGCCATTGCTAATCTTTCCGAATCCTTTATTTTCTGTTTTAAAAGCAATTCAGGCGCCCTACTTCCAGTCAACATGCGCTCATACGATCTCACGGGTTTCATAAACTTTTTGTTCACACGACTTGGCACTCAACTCACTTACTTGTTGGGTCAGAACCAACTTGTCAACGATGTATCCGCCACCTATGCGCTTGCATTGGAGAGAAAACTTAATTCTGACAATGTTAAAATTCATAACTTAATTATGCTATTGTCTCTGCCAGAATGTCTCACTATTTTATTGAATACTTTCTTACTATCTATCGCTGCAGCTCTTGTTTTCGACTATGTATAACTTTAAGAAAAATTTTTTTTTACGCAAATTTTTCAGCAGGATATTTTTCTGACCTAGTTAGGCATGTGGTCGACCTTCAATCAAGGTATTTTATCATCCTGGCAGGGTCGCCATTTTCTAACATTCTGCGTGGTGTCTGTTTGTTCTATATCGTGTCTCCCTACCACTTTCGCGCAACGACCCTCTGAGCGTGTTTTTTTTTAGGGAATTGACTAGTTTGAACCTGGGACCTGTTGCTGGTAAGGAGACGCCAGACCACACATGACATGCGGAATTCAGAAGAGTTCAGTGAGACTAGCGATGATATAACCAAATACTTAATGATTTCAGCGCCAGCTCCACTGCACTCCCTGTAAAAGAATCTTAATACTAACTAAATTTAATGGAAGGGGTTCAAGGCTTTCCTATTTTTAGTTAGCTGGTAAAATAACGTCGAAAAAGCAGTTAAGTTTACGATTGGAAATTTTATTCTACTCACAAATGTGAACTCCATGAGCTTTAATTGACGATCGACACTGATATTACGTAAAAAGGGTGTGTAACAGATGAGACTTCTGCAGTTCTGAGTGAAGCTTTATGCACTGTTATGCAGCATGGCGTGCGTTCATTACCTTGTCGGTGTTCGTCAGGGGGCGGCAGGCAGCACAGCTCCGCTCACCTCGCCGTCTCGGAAGCAACTCTCCTCCTAACTTCTCCTTACTACAATTTACCGAAGTTGGTTTAAAAGAACTATCTGGCTGTGTTTTCATCTGACCTATCAGGGTCTCCATGTTAACCTTAAGCTCTGCCTACAAAAATTCTGTCTATCCAATGAGAAACGTTATACTTTTCGTGGTGGGGCAATGTTTTTAAAGTTTGCAACGTAACAGAGACGCGAAAAAGTCTCACGCTAAAACTTGCAGCTGGTGTGGTTCTTTTAGCGTTATCGGAAGATCTATACTGTTCTTCTGGAGGGCTCTATCTTTTAACATGGGCTGGGGGGTGGTCCTGACGTAACACAGACGCGAAAAAGTCTCACGCTAAAACTTGCGGCTGGGGTGTGGTCCTAGCGGTTAGCTGGCGACGTGGATGTCCGTCCCTTATCGTAGGGCCTTCAGCTTAACACGGTTCTGCTCTCGGCTTTTGTTCTCGTTTCTCCCCTCGGAACTGCGACTGTCTCACGGTGGGAAGGTATGACATGCATTTAGGCATTCTTGTGTTAGTCTGTGGTATTCCATTTGCTCACTCGTTACTCGTATTACTTTGGTTAATTTAATGTCACGATTTATTCGAAGCTATGTGACATACTACTGGATTTGCTTATCATGTCAGGGTTGTCAAGGAAGGTGTTGGATTTTAGCTGACACCTTCCAAATATATAGATTGAATAACATCGGCGATAGGCTACAACCCTGTCTCACTCCCTTCCCAACCACTGCTTCCCTTTCGTGCCCCTCAACTCTTCTAGCTGCCATCTGGTTTCTGTACAAATTGTACATATCCTTTCGCTCCGTGTATTTGACACTCCGCCACCTTCAGAATTTGAAAGAGATTATTCCAGTCAGCGGAGTCAGAAGCTTCCTCTAAGTCTGCAAATGCTGTAAAAGTAGGTTTGCCTTCCCTTAACCTAGCGTCTAAGATAAGTCTAAGGGTAAAGATTTGCCTCGCGTGTCCCTACATATCTACAGAATCCAAACAAGTTCCCCGAGGCCACCTTATATCAATTTTTCACTCGTCTGTAAAGAACTCGTGTTAGTACTCGTATTTTGCAGTCGTGACTTATTAGATTGATAGTTCGGTAATTTTCATCCCTGTCAGCACCTGCATTTCCGCTTAGCCGTTTTGCATTTCCTGTCGATTTCATGTTTGAGACGTTTGTATTCCTTTTCGCCTGCTTCATTTTCTGTATTTTTATATTTTCCCTTTCATCAATTAAATTCAATATCGCTTGTGTTAATCAAGGCGTTCTACTAACCCTCGTCTTTTTATCTACTTGTTCTTCCGCTGCCTTAACTATTTCATCTCTCAAATCTACCCATTCTTCTTCTACTGTATTATTTTCCCTTGTTTTTGTCAATCGTTTCCTAATACTCCCTCTGAAACTCTCTACAACCTTTAGTTCTTTCAATTTATCAGGGACCCATTTCCTTGAGTTCCTACCTTTCTACAGTTTCTTCGTTTTTAATCTACGGTTCATAATCAATAAATTGTGGCCAAAGTCCACATCCGCTACTGCAAATATCTTAAAATTAAAAACCTGATTCGTAAGTTTCTGACTTACCATTCATTACACAATCAATCTGAAAGCTTCTGGTGCCTCCAGGTCTCTTCCACGTATACAGCCTTCTTTCATGCGCCGAACAGTAGCCCCTTTAAAATTTATTATTTAACTGAAAACAATTTGTGGACTACAAAACATGGGCACTAGCCCCTCCAGCAAAGCATAAGAACTGTAAAGACAATTTGCTAACGGTAAATAACATTTTTACACTAAAATTGCATGAACATGGACACTAGTCCTTGGGAATTTGCAACCCAAAATTTAAATATCCCAAATTTAGCAAGTTCTCCAAAATGGCCCTTTTAAAATTACGAGACACATAACCAATACAAAACCAAGACAAATCACAACACACTTTTTTAGATACGGACTGTAAATGGCTTAAATTTCGGGCACTAGCCCTCCTTAAAATTTTTCCCAAAGCAGGCCAAATATATGGTACATTGTGATAATTCAAACTCCGGCACCAGCCAGTTTGAACCACAGTTTAATAGGCCAATTTTCCTTGAGCGATAGTACGTAAGTACAAGAGGAAAGATAATTTCACTTTGAAATCAACAACCACATTGAGCAACAGGTTCGCTTAAGATTTAACACTTAAATTGGTGCTTTGAGTTTTTGTCATTAAAGAGTATTAGCTTTCAGTTTGAGCTCAACAAAGCAATTAAGCGCACGACAATTGTTTGTTGCTTTTTAAAATTTAACCACTTAAGTTTGAGCTTTGCGTACTTGTGATCCAAAAGAATAACCCACAACTTCACTTTTGGAAATCATGAAACAAGAATACGTGATCACTTACAGTACCTTCAGCCGACAACCACCTTTTTAGCACTCGGGAATCAAAAGTATATTGCCCAATCCGTTGCAGACGGTTTGCCAACATGTATTACTGTCAGCATAGAAACCGGCCGACGGTAAACACAAGCCATCGGTTGATAATGTTAAGCAGTACAACACTCAGGACTTTTCGTTGCTTACATATAAACCTGCCTTCTACAACAGATAACGGAAAGAAACGTTAAGCCACACTGGAGTATGAAACACAGCACCCGCCACAATTCTCAACGCACGAGTAAACAAAATTTTGAATTTGCAATTAGTGTGGTGGATCGAAGTAGAACACAGTAACAACTCAAACACTCGTGGTGCACTCCCAGTCGAACACAGGCACCTCACTGGTCCACTTTCGCCGCTCCCCAGTACATCAAAACAACTGCCGAATTTCGACTGTCGAGGTGCGGCCGCGTCCATTGCGCGTGATTCCGTCAGAGCTCCTTGCAGAGAGCCTCTCCCGCTGACGGCCCACAGCTCATTGTTCAAGCGCACGGGTAGGGGGCTTTTTCTATGCTCTGAACGAATACGACCTCTGACTTTAGCCGCAGCGGTACAACAACGCGGTCCAATCGATATGCACGTATCAATAAGGAAGCCATTAATGCTTCAATTGCCGGCCTTGGTGGCGCTACAGCCTGGAACCGCGCGACCGCTACGTCGCAGGTTCGATTCCTGCCTCGGGCATGGATGTGTGTGATGTCCTTAGGTTAGTTAGGTTTAAGTAGTTCCAAGTTCTAGGGGACTGATGACCTCAGAAGCTGAGTCCCATAGTGCTCAGATCCATTTGAACCATCTGAACGCTTTAATTGAGATGACAAAAGTCATGGGATAACGATATATAGAGATGGCGGTAGTATCGCGTACACAAGGTATAAGAGGGCAGGTCAATGGCGGAGCTGTCATTTGTTCTCAGGTGATTCGTGTGAAAAAGTTTCCTAAGTGATTATGGCCTCACGTTGGGAATTGGTAGACTGTGAACACGGAATGGTATTTAGAGTTAGAGGCATAGACATACAATTTCGGAAATCGTTAGGGAATTCAATATTCCTAGATCGACAGTGTCAAGAGAGTGCCCAGAATACCAAATTTCAGGTATTACAACGCAGTTAACGACCGAGAGCAGACGAGCGTTTGCTTATAGTTGTCAGTACTAACAGACAAGCAACACTGCGCATCCGTTAGGATAGGGCAGCGAAATTTGGCGTTGATGGGCTATGGCAGCAGACGAGCGATGCGAGTGCCTTGGCTAACAGGTCCTCTCCTGGAGTCGTGATCATATCGGTTGGACCACAGATAACTGGAAAATTGTGGCCTCGTCAGGTGACTCCAGATTTCAGTTGGTAAGAGCTGATGGTAGAGTTGGAGTGTGGCGCCCACCCCACGAAACCATGGACCGAAGTTGTCAACAAAGCACTGTGGTGTGGGCTGCTTTAACATGGAATGGACTGGGTTCTCTGGTCGAGCTGAACCGATCTTTGACTGTAAGTGGTTATATTTGGCTACTTGGAGACCATTTGCAGACATTTCTGATCTTAATGTTGGCCAATAACTATAGACTTTTTACCCACTGCACTGCGTCATGTCACTGGGCCGCAATTGTTTATGATTGGTTTGAAGAACATTCTGGACAATTCGAATGAATAATTCGGTCACCCAAATCGTCCGACATGAATCCCATCGAAAATTTTTGGGGCATAATCGACAGGCCAGTTCGCAAGGGTGTTTCAGGGTAGGCTGTGGACAGAAATAACTGTTAAGAAAAAATTTAATATGTTGCGCCATTTCAAGAGATCTGCCAGATGTGGTGTCACCAGATGTGTTCTTCTTTTGTTTATCTAAAACCTAACAAGAGAGCGACACAAAAATTGGACATGGAACGGTAGTAAGGATCGAACCCGAGCAGTCTCATGCGCTATGATCTACGCTATGGCAACAACTGATACTATCTGTGCCTCACGAGCCACCTGCGTTTGCGCGCGCAACGACCTGATTGGCTAATTTTTAACGCTAACTAACTCTGGACAGTATGCGTTGCATTTTAGCCAGTGGCTGTGCCTTGTATTCGAAGTCTCCGTGATCGTATCTTACAATAAGGTAAGGCAAAACAACATGTTGCCAGAGCTCTCCACCTGACCTACCTCGATACATAGGGTGTTCGACTGGCCCTGCCCAACACGTTCTCCAGATGTATCCACCCATTGAAAACATCTGGTCATGGGTTGCCTAGAGACTGCCACTACTTGGCAGCCACCTCGACGGTGAATTCTGATATAGAGCCGAAGCAGCGTGAACATGGAACAACGTACCTGTATATGTCATTGAGACTTAATTCCTCTTGATGCGCAACTAAGCTAGAGCCATGGTGCAACGTTTTAAATTTTTTCTTAACAATAATTTGTCAGCGCAATCAACCCTGCAACATCATTACAAGCTTTCAGACTGTTTCTGACCACCCCCAATAGTGAAACAAGTAGCATCATCTATTTTTCTTCAGTTCTATGTTCATGTAATGAAATGAATACATTACTCTTCGTTTAAAATTCCCTTTTTGCTTCTTTTCATACTGTATTTCTCTGAACCAAGCGAGAGGACTCAGTGGTATCCGTACTCAAACGGTGCAGGATTCAAATCACCGCAAACTACCCAGGTTTAATTTTTCCATAGTTTCCAGGAATAACTGAAGGGAGATACAGACGTCGTTCAGTCAACGAGGCTTCACAGTCTTTGTCCTGCATGATCACGATATCGATAAGACGTTAAAACATATCTTTCCTCCCTTCTTGCTTGTCACTCAACAAAAGAAAAAGACTTTTTTTACTATATAGTACTGTTGCGTGTTTCTATGATTCTGAAATTCCTTTCTTGCAGGTGAGATGTACAGTATCACATAAATGGGTTAAGTAAGTTAACGTGAGAGGTAGTGCCAGCGTCAGAGGAACTTCTTCAAAAACGTTGGCTCATTTCAGACGTCGAAAGGTCGCTGGTCGGTTTGCGTATTTATTTATTTGCGATGGTCAAGGCAACAGAGCAGTTAGGTACGTGTCGACCCTGGAGATGTTTCACAAGCCACGTCACAAGATGTTGAACATGAGAGGGGGAGGGAGAGGGAGGAGAAGGAAGAGAAAAAGAAGGCTAAAACCCACGCGCAATTTTGTCGTTACGTGAAGGACGACACGACCTTCAACACTACGTACTGTCACTGACTAGTCTCTACAGATATTGTATTTGAGACTGGCATGATCTCCATCAGCCTTTCTTCTGCCGGCCGATACGCCTTTGCATTTCAATAACGAAGAACCTACCATCCAAATGAGATGTCATTTTCTTTCAGGGGTAGGGGTTTTGTTTTGAGCTAGCTCCCTGTGGTATCCATCTGCTGCAAGTTTCGACAGATCCAAAGAATTTAACCTTTCCTATTTATAGGCCGCTGATCACTAAAAATGCAAAAGTATGAAAGTGCCATACAACTAAACATACAACTGGCATGAAGATTACTACATACCAATATATACAAATGATTAGCATTTCAGCACAAACAAACAAATTTGATAGTTGTACCGCAATTTGCGTCAGATTATTCTACCAGATCAATTACAGCACTCAGGGAGACAACTAATCTTTCTTCTCTAACCCTTATGTAAATGGAACGGGAAAAAATTCTAATAACGGGCAAAACGTGACGTGGCCTCTGCCATGCACTTCATAGAGGTTTGTAGACTATAGATGTGGATGCAGATGTACATTTTATATAGAAGAAAAGAAATTCTAATAACGGGTAAAACGTGACGTGGCCTTTGCCATGCACTTCACAGAGGTTTGCAGAGTATGGATGTGGATGCAGACGTACATTCTATATACACTCCTGGAAATTGAAATAAGAACACCGTGAATTCATTGTCCCAGGAAGGGGAAACTTTATTGACACATTCCTGGGGTCAGATACATCACATGATCACACTGACAGAACCACAGGCACATAGACACAGGCAACAGAGCATGCACAATGTCGGCACTAGTACAGTGTATATCCACCTTTCGCAGCAATGCAGGCTGCTATTCTCCCATGGAGACGATCGTAGAGATGCTGGATGTAGTCCTGTGGAACGGCTTGCCATGCCATTTCCACCTGGCGCTTCAGTTGGACCAGCGTTCGTGCTGGACGTGCAGACCGCGTGAGACGACGCTTCATCCAGTCCCAAACATGCTCAATGGGGGACAGATCCGGAGATCTTGCTGGCCAGGGTAGTTGACTTACACCTTCTAGAGCACGTTGTGTGGCACGGGATACATGCGGACGTGCATTGTCCTGTTGGAACAGCAAGTTCCCTTGCCGGTCTAGGAATGGTAGAACGATGGGTTCGATGACGGTTTTTATGTACCGTGCACTATTCAGTGTCCCCTCGACGATCACCAGTGGTGTACGGCCAGTGTAGGAGATCGCTCCCCACACCATGATGCCGGGTGTTGGCCCTGTGTGCCTCGGTCGTATGCAGTCCTGATTGTGGCGCTCACCTGCACGGCGCCAAACACGCATACGACCATCATTGGCACCAAGGCAGAAGCGACTCTCATCGCTGAAGACGACACGTCTCCATTCGTCCCTCCATTCACGCCTGTCCGACATCACTGGAGGCGGGCTGCACGATGTTGGGGCGTGAGCGGAAGACGGCCTAACGGTGTGCGGGACCGTAGCCCAGCTTCATGGAGACGGTTGCGAATGGTCCTCGCCGATACCCCAGGAGCAACAGTGTCCCTAATTTGCTGGGAAGTGGCGGTGCGGTCCCCTACGGCACTGCGTGGGATCCTACGGTCTTGGCGTGCATCCGTGCATCGCTGCGGTCCGGTCCCAGGTCGACGGGCACGTGCACCTTCCGCCGACCACTGGCGACAACATCGATGTACTGTGGAGACCTCACGCCCCACGTGTTGAGCGATTCGGCGGTACGTCCACCCGGCCTCCCACATGCCCACTATACGCCCTCGCTCAAAGTCCGTCAACTGCACATACGGTTCACGTCCACGCTGTCGCGGCATGCTACCAGTGTTAAAGACTGCGATGGAGCTCCGTATGCCACGGCAAAGTGGCTGACACTGACGGCGGCGGTGCACAAATGCTGCGCAGCTAGCGCCATTCGACGGCCAACACCGCGGTTCCTGGTGTGTCCGCTGTGCCGTGCGTGTGATCATTGCTTGTACAGCCCTCTCGCAGTGTCCGGAGCAAGTATGGTGGGTCTGACACACCGGTGTCAATGTGTTCTTTTTTCCATTTCCAGGAGTGCAGAAGAAAAGATTAGGTCTGCGTTCATCATCCAGAAATCACGCTTGAATGTTGGTTGTTTTGAGAAGATCGTGTCACACACTCTAAGACGAAAAAAAAAGCCTCACCAAGGAGCTATTATCCGAATGGGGCGGTAATTGGTAGATGTGATGTACTCGCACAGACAAACAAATGAGTACAATTTCAGAAAAAATGGATAATTTATTCAAGAGAAAGAACTTTACAAATTGAGCAAATCAATAACGCGTTGGAGCACCTCTGGCCATTATTCAGGCAGTTACTCGTCTTAGCGTTGATTGATAGAGTTGTTGGATGTCCTCCTGAGGGAAACCGTGCCAAATTCTGTACAGCTGCCGCCTTAGTTGGCTAAAATTCCGAGCTGGCTGGAAGGCCCTGCCCATAATGCTCCAGACATTCTGAATTGGGGAGAGATCCGGCGACCTTGCTGGCCAAGGCAGGGTTTTGCAAACGCAAAGACGAGCAGTAGAATCTCGCCGTGTGCGGTGGGGCATTTTCTTGCTGAAGTGCTAGGATGCTTGCCGTGAAAGGCAACGAAACGGGGCGTAGAATATCGTCGAGCTCTATGCTGTGCTGCAAGGGTACTGCGGATGACAACAAAAGAGGCCCTTCTACGAAAGAAGGTGGCTCCCCAAACTGTCACTCCTGGCTGTCGGATCGTATAGTGGGAAACAGTCAGGTTGGTATCCCACTGCTATCTGGGGCGTCTCTCGACACGTCTTCATTGGTCATCGGGGCTCAGTTTGAAGCGGAACTCATCAATGAAGACCTACTCCGGTAAATGAGGTTCCAGGCTGAAGACGTGCCTGGAAATGCTCCGGACAGAGGTGGGATACCAAGCTGTCTGTCGTCCGTCGTTGGTCATTGGGGCTCAGTTCGAAGCGGAACTTATCAATGAAGACCTACTCCAGTAAATGAGGTTCCAGGTTGATGACGTGTCTGGAAAAGCCGCGAACAGCAGTGGGATACCAAGCTGTCTGTCGCCCATCATACAGCCCGATAGGCATGAGTGATGGCCTCGGGTGCCATTTCTTTTCATAACAGTCCCTCTTTCGTTGTCATCCTCGGCACCCTTGCAGCACAGTGATACGTCGACGATATTCTACGCACCGTTTTGGTTCCCTTCACGTTAAGCCATCTTGGGCTTAAATTTAAGCAAGATAATGTCTGCCCGCACACGCCGAGTCTAATGCTTGTCTTCGTGCTTGCCGAACGCTACCTTGGCCAGTAAGAATGCCAGATCGCTCCCAGATTAAGAACGTTTCTAATATTATGGGCAGGCCTCTCCAACCAGCTCCGGATTTTGCCGATCTAACACGCCAGTTGGACAGAGTTTGGCAAGATATCCCTCTGGAGGACATCCAACAATTCTGTCAATCAGTTACTGTATGCATTAGATCCAGCGCTGGACCATTGCGTTACTAACATGCTCTATTTGCAAAGCTCTTTCTCTTCAATATATCACTCAATTTTTTTTGAAATTTTAATAGTTTGTTTATCTATACATGTACATCACATCCACCGATTTTCGTCCCATTCGGACAATTCCTTCATAGTGTGTAGGTTTCTTTTTTATAGTGTTATCTCGTGTAAGACGGAGAAATTACCAGCCCCTTTTTGGCATTAGACAGCAGTGAGACTACAATTGATCGTTCTGCCATATTGCTACTCATGTTGGTCGGCGTCTCACGGCTGTCATGCAAACATTGAATCGATTGTTCAGGTAGGCCATGTAATGCATACGTGCATTTCCATCACGAGTTTAAGCCAAGTATTACGTACATTTATGCGAGTGGGAATGCTCAGTAGCAGCCAGGTTACATGTATATTTGACAATTAAGCACCAGCAAGGAGCATTAGTGATGAAATCATAGGAGGTAATGTTGTGCAACCTTAGTAGGGACAGGATCCGACTATTCGGGAGTAGGATCTTACAATCTGAGACAGTATTCCGAGACAAACTTCCGTCATAATGTCCGCAAACGTGACGTCAGATACGCCTAGCAACAGCGAGCTGAACGTCCATTGACTGAAAGTTTGGAAACGAGAGAAGTGTCCTTATTGGAAGAGGGAGAAAGGGGCGGGGGGTTTCTCTTGTCCTTCGGGAAGACGGGCGAGTTGTAGCGATGCGCCACTCAAAAAGCACGGTCGAGTAACTGGGGTCGGCTCCAAAAGAACGGTCGCGAGTAAATATTCCAGCTGTGAAACATGAGAGAAAGTGAAGGTTAGTTACCTTTGAACGCCACGTGTCGTGGTCAGTGTGTATCACGATTATGGAAAGTCAGAAAGCTGTTAACGTGTTGTAAAGCGTTGAATAACGGCGTAGCCAAGAGCCGCCATATTGGAAATTCTGTGAAGTGTGTTTCAAAGTATTTTCTTTATTAAAACGAGTATATTACAAATCGTTGTTGACATTTAACAACTGGCATCCCGAAACACTCCACTTTAGCAGGATCACCTACACTGAACCTGCGCCTGATCGCTACTACTGTGTGACGAGGGACAGACTACCAAAGCAGCAAGACATCAGGTTAGTGTTATAGAAATCAGAGCAGTACAGCAGAGTAGCTTCCTTCTCGCTACAATGCCATTGCCACTGAGGTCGTTGTAGCCATAACGGCATGCAGGATCGCAACGTGCACACACGATTAGCTCCCGAGGGGATGGACATACTGTTTGCTGAGCCTTCCAGGATCGTGTAGCTACATCACGTAACCTGAGTCAGGAAATGGGCTTGTTTGCAGCGAGGCAAGGATCCATGTGGACAATGTAAGCATTTTTGCAGCACCACGGACTGCCGGCGCGGTGACCATTGTTGCAGCTTATCTGTGTACAGCAGCAAGACGGACGTATTCGTTCACGAAGGCTCCAGCAAGAACGGATGTTGTCAGATTGTATCCGTCATCTAAAGGCCCATCACTTGGCGTGATGGCATGGGATGCCACTGCATACACATCGGGCGCTGATAACCACGCAGTTGAGCGCCCCACAAACCAAATATCATCATCACACTGCATACACATCACGTTCATCTGCATTTCGTGGAGACAGTGGTCTGGACAGTATGTGTTACATTTCAGCCAGTGGCTGTGCCCTGTACTCGAAGTCTCCGTGATCTTATCTTACAAAAAGGTAAGGCAAGACAACATGTTGCCGGAGCTATCCACCTGACCTACCTCGATACATAGGGTGTTCGGCTGGCCCTGCCCAACACGTTCTCCAAATATCTCCACCCATTGAAAACATCTGGTCATGGGTTGTCTAGAGACTGCCACTACTTGGCAGCCATCTCAACGATGAATTCTGGTACAGAGCCAAAGCAGTGTGAACATGGAATAACTTACTTGTATATGTCATCGAGGGTTAATTACACTTGATGCCCAACTAAGCTAGACCATTGTTGTTTCCACAGATGGCAACCCTGTGTACTGAATTTTGTAGCCTAAATATCCCAGATCACCTATAAATTTGACCATATATGAGGTGCGATAATAAAGTAATGAGACTGATTTTATTTGCAAGATGTGGTAACCCTGCAGGCTTGCATAGGCACAATATCTTTGACCTTGGTCTATAAGCTGCTTCCAGTCCAAGCGACACATCGATGCAACTGCTCAGTCGTGAGCTGTGTTGTAATAAGTTAACACGCGTTTGTGTCTCTCATCATGGAAATGGAACCGCATAATATTGCGCAATGGTATGCCATTTCTTTTTGCGTTGAATTGGGTGAAAACGCGACGACAACTTACAGTAAACTTCAGAAGGCTTTTGGAGAGCAGGTTATGTCAAGAGCTCAAGTTTTTTTTTTTTGGCATAAAATGTTTAATAAAGGCAGAACGAATGTTGAAGATGAAGATCGCAGTGGACGACCATGCATGCTTGTGTCCTTCTTTGATTCCAAGGGAATTGTTCTTAAAGAGTGGGTGCCTCCTGGGCATACAGTTAACCAATATTACTACAAAGAAATTTTAGAAAGACTTCATAAAAGAGTTCTTCGCGTATGTACCAACATTGCTGATAGTTGGATTCCTCATCATGATAATGCGCCATTCCTTACTGCTCTGTCAGTACAGCAATTTTTAACCTCAAAACAAATTTCAGTACTAGCACAGCCACCTTATTCACCAGATATCGCTCCGTGTGACTTTTTCTATTTCCAAGAGTCAAAACGGCGGTCAAAGGACACCATTTCCAAACAACACAAGATGTCCAAAAAGCTGTGACGAGGGTCTTGGAGGATATTACAGAGGATGAGTTCCAGAAATGTTACAATCAATGGGAGAAGCGCTGGACAAATGTGTGCAATCAGAAGGGAACTTCTTTGAAAGAGACAGCACTAAACTTGACTAAAACGGTAAGTAACATTTTTTTCATATCAGTCTCATTACTTTATTGTTGCACCTCGTATTTCCTATTGTACTTAATACTCGGGACAAGTAAAATCTTGAAACTTCCTGGCAGATTAAAACTATGTGCTGGACCGAGACTCGAACTCGGAACCTTTACCTTTCGCATGCAAGAGCTCTACTAATTTTTTTCCCCATTGTGTTCATTATTGTTCGTTGTATTTGGTCGCAGGGGACGTTACATGACATTCGTTGAGGTTCGTTGTTCATCCCTTCACTCAATTTTTTTATCACAGAGACCAGCCAGGTCTCTGACCGAACACGCTGAGCTACCGTGTTGGGGGCAACCAACTGAGCTACCCACCCTCACAGTTCTGCCAGTACCCGCCTCCTACCTTCCAAACTTCACAGAAGCTCTCCAGCGGACCTAGCAGAACTAGCACTCCTGGAAGAAATGATATTACGGAGACATGGCTTAGCCTCAGCCTGGGGGATGTCTCCAGAAAGAAATTTTCACTCTGCAGCGGAGTGTGCGCTGATATGAAATTTCCTAGCAATCCTGAGGACGGGTCGTGAGTCGTGCTTGGGTAGCTCAGTTGGGTCTGGCACAGTAGCTCAGCGTGTTCAGACAGAGGGTTAGCTACTCTCTGCAATAAAAGCCTGAGTAAATGGATCATTGATGAACTTGAACGAGTGTCTGGGACGTCCGCTCTGAACAAATGCAACGAACAATATCGAACAAAATGAGATTAAACAAGAAAAAAAAGATAAATAGCGTTTTCGGTCAGAGGGATAGCTACCCTCGGTAATAAAAAAAACTGAGTGAAAGGATCACAGGAAAGGCTGAACGGGTGTCAACGGACGTCCGCCCCGAACGAATTCAACGAACAATATAGAACAAAATGAGATAAAAAAGTAGGTAGAGGACTTGCGCGCGAAAGGCAAAGGTCCCACGTTCGAGTCTCGGTGTTGTAGACAGATTTAATCTGGCAAGGAGTTTCATATCAGCGCACACCCCGCTGCAGAGTGAAAATTTCATTCTGGAAGTAAAACCTTATTTACTAGCCCTCCTATTGTTTCAATTTTAATGGCCTTGGTTGTGTTCATACCTTCGTAGCACATATGGGTCTGGAAAAAAATCTTCAGCAATGTAAGGTAAAATAAGACATTAGACAGGTGGAAAGAGTACACTGAATGCCTCTACGACGGGTAAGATTTGTCTGATGTGATAGAAGAAGAAACAGGGATCGATATAGAAAACATGGGGATCCAGGATTATGATCAGAGTTTAAAAGAGCTTTGGAAGAGTTAAGATCAAATAAGGAAGAACGGATAGATGACATTCCATCAGAATTTCTAACTTCTTTTGGGGACGTGGCAACAAAACGACTATTCACGTTGGTGTGTAGAATGCATGAGTCATATACCATCTGGTTTCAGAAAAAAATGATCCACTCAGTTCCGAAGACTGCAAGATCTAACAAGTGCAAGAGTTATCGCCCAATCATCATAACAGCTCATGCGTCCAAGTCGCTGACAAGAATAATACACAGAAGAATGGAAAAGAAAATTGAGGCTTTGTTAGATGGTGATCAGTTTGGCTTTAGGAAACCGAAAGGCACCACAGAGACATTTCTGACGTTGCGTCTGACGATGGAAGCAAGACTAAAGAAAAATCAAGACACTTTCATAGGATTTATCGACCTGTAAAAAGCGTTTGACAATATAAAATAGTGCAAGATGTTCGAAATCTTGAGAAAAATAGGGTTAAGGAATAGGGAGAGGCGGGTGATATACAACATGTACAAGAACCAAGAGGAAACAATACAAGCGGAAGACCAAGAACGAAGTGCTAGGACTAAAAAGGGTGTACGGCAGGGATATAGCCTTTCGCCGCTACTGTTCAGTCTGTACATCGAAGAAGCAAGATGTAAATAAAAGAAAGGTTTAGGAGTGGAATTAAGATTCAAGGTGAAAAGATATCATTGATGCGATTCGCTGATGACATTGTTATCCTGAGTGAAAGTGAGAAGAATTACATGATTTGCTGATTGGGATGAACAATCTAATAAGTACAGAATATTGATTACCAGCAAATCGGAGAAAGACAAAAGTAATGAGAAGTAGTAGAAATGAGTACAGCGGGGAGTAGATGAAGTTACGGAATTCTGCTACCCGCGACGGACGAAACAAGAAGAACATAAAAAGCAGACTAGCGCTGGCAAAAAGGGCATTCCTGGCCAAGAGAAGCCTACTATTATCAAACACAGGCATTAGTTTGACGAAGAAATTTCTGAGAATGCACATTTGGAGCACAGCATTGCATGTTAGTGAAGCATGGACCGTGGGGAAACCGGAACAGAAGAGAATCGAAACATTTGAGATGTGGTGCTATAGACGAATGTTGAAAATTATGGGGAATGATGAGGTAAGGAATGAGAACGTTCTCTGCAGAATCTTAGTGGAAGGGAATATGTGACAAGAAGAAAGAACAGGATGATAGGACATCTGTTAATGTGAAGTTTACTATCTTTTGGTTAAAAAAAATCGATTTTTTTAAATTGCATTTTTGGATTCATAAAACTGTTTAGAATCCACCCCTGAAACGGTTTTTCCGAATACGAAACGGAAATGTTTGTTATTCGCGGTTGAACAAAAAAATGCACCTGCCTGAAATGGGCCTTTTTCACGTATCAGTTTTTTTCGGGAAATTCGACTTTGTAACCGCGAAAAATTATTCTATGTGCTTGCCCATGATTAAAACGAGCTTACGACGTACTACGGCTTGGCAATCCGACGGCATTCCAATTCGGTGAAACAAATGAAGAAGGCAATTTGGGCAACGTATTTCTACAAGTGTTCGACGGATGACCACCCATAACACCAAAATTGTCTGGCTGGGGAAACTAGTTGGTGCAAGTGGCGCATTGAAGAGGCTACTGGACATCTGGACGAATATCAACACGACCAGCCGCTCTCCAAAGAAGTTCAAGAAGTGATTCATCCGACATACGAGGCCCTTTCGGAGGACGAGTTATTGTACCGGTGCTTGGAAGGAAACACACAAAATTCAAATGAAAGTTTGAACGCATGTGTTTGGAAGTTAGCCCCCAAGCATTTGCATTCTGGTGCGAAGACTGGTGAAATTGCGACTTTCCTGGCAGTGAGCAGCTTAAACGAAGGTTATTGAGCAATTCTGAAGACCATGACTGCGTTGGGCGTCACCCTGGGACTCAATTCGACGCAGTTCGCCAAGCATTCGGACGACCACCGGATTCAAGCGGACAAAAACCTCTTGTCACCGGCCGTACGAGCGGCTCTGGAGCAGCGCAGGATGGCCCAGATCGAGCAGAAAGCTCTCTATGAGGAAGAGGAAGGACTAGTTTGTGGACCCGGAATAGCAGATTGAACGTAAGTTGCATAATATTGCATTTATATATAGTTAAAACTTCAAACGCGTTTTTCTCGAAATGACTTTTTTTTATCGCTCGGTATGGTAACTTCAAATCTACAGAACCGATTGGCATGATTCTTTGTTTCCAACGAAGTTAACTAAATTGTCTAGGAGTTGTACCACTTTTATTCCAATCCATCAACTATAAATATTTTTACTTGGCCGACGAAGTCGAAAAATCGATGAAAAAGCTCTATTTTTTTTCAAATGGTCGTCATTTTGTTTCCTATGGTCCAAATAACTTAAGCGAGCTACAACTCCTAAAGAATCTTATATACTTCGCTAACGTCAACTCAATTTTAATTTCAGACAAGCCGGCTGGCCGGTGACATACCGCGCGTGGAGATCTACATCGAAATTTTGTTTCGTTCCGACGGCACTTCCTTGTTTACTCTCCGATATTTCCGGTCGAAAAAATTCCAGTTTGTAGAGGAGATATTAATAAACATTTTGACCAAATTTGACATTGATATCTGTAACACATCCCGAGAAAAAATTCTCAAAGAACGTGCTTTTTTCGGACCAAAGATAGTAAACCTCCTCTTAAGACATCAGCGAATGACTTTCATGGTGCTAAGGGAGCTGTAGAGGGCAGAAACTGTAGAGAAAGTCAAGATGTAGGTTACAACTGCTAATCTGAGACGAAAAGGTTGGCACAAAAGAAGAATTCGTGGAATGCTGCATCAAGCCAGACAAAAAGAAAAGAGAGAGATCCTGCACAGAATCGGGATAAACTGCAATGACAGCTTATCGGCTGTGCTGTATGTCTTCAGGTAGGAACGAAAGAAGCGATAGAAAACTACAGAGAACCACTAATGTTGATGGAGAATGTAGGGGGGGGGGGGTTTGGACAAAAATGTGGAAACACAACACACTGCCGTGCCTCATACGGCGTAGGAAACCCTTTGTCATTTTAAACATCTTCCAGTCGTCTCGAAATGGTTAAATACAGGTCCTATATGATTTGCAATGGAATCTTATGTAAGTAGGCTGTTTAGGTTTTCTTATTGGTAACGCCACGTAGCGCTCTGTATGAAAATCACTGGCTGTGCTGTGTCAGTCTGTGGCTAGTTTGCATTGTTGTCTGCCATTGTAGTGTTGGGCAGCGGCAGCTGGATGTGAACAGCGCGTAGCGTTGCGCAGTTGGAGGTGAGCCGCCGGCAGTGGTGGATGTGGGCAGAGAGATGGCGGAGTTTTGAAATTTGTAACACTGGATGTCATGAACTACTATATATATTGTGACTGTTAAGGTAAATACATTGTTTGTTCTCTATTAACATCTTTCAATTGCTAACTATGCCTATCAGTAGTTAGTGCCTTCTGTAGTTTGAATCTTTTATTTAGCTGGCAGTAGTGGCGCTCGCTGTATTGCAGTAGCTTGAGTAACGAAGATTTTTGTGAGGTAAGTGATTTGTGAAAGGTACAGATTAATGTTAGTCAGGGCCATTCCTTTGTAGGGATTTCTGAAAGTCAGATTGCGTTGCGCTAAAAAATATTGTGTGTCAGTTTAAGCACAGTCATGTATAATTGTTGAAAGGGGACGTTTCACTTAAACCAGTCTTCCTTTAAAATAGTGGCAAGCTCAAGGAACAATGGTGGAGGTGGAAAGCCATCACGCACCCTTCATTTCAAAGTAGACCACTAAACGAGCTCCTCGTCCAGGCCTTGAAGGCCTAAGGATGTCTACCAGTCGCCTTGGAATGTCATGTGGATGCAATGTGGAGGGGCATGTCGTCATCACGCAACTTTCCCGGCCGTTTTGCACACTTTTCAGACCGTAGAGCCGCAACTACTTTGTCAAGTAGCTCTTCAGTTGGTATCACGAGGCTGAGTGCTTCTTGTACCAGTGCTCCGAGAAAAAGCCTTGCTAGTCCCAGTAATAAAACCCGGGTCCTCTGCACTGCAGCCATCTACGTTGGCCACTCAGCACAGAGGCAGACAAAGTAGACTACGAAGACTCAATAACGAGGAGAGACGGTGATTTTGGTGACCAGGGGAGATGCAACAATTCGCCCTCAAGCTCACGAAACCAGCCCTGGACGATATGAGCCGTGTGAATAGGTGTCTTTCGTCTTGAAACGCATCACGATTGGGGACCAAACACTCTAAAATGGGATGAGCCTGATCAGCCAACATGTTCACACAATCCTTGGCTGTAATGCGACCTTGCAGAGCACCCATGGGAACCATGGAATACGGCGACATGGCTGCCCATACTATTACCAACACCCAAAAGTTTTCATTCATGGGTAGTAAACTCGGCCAGAAGTTGGAAACAGTGTGCAAGACTCATCCGATCAAATGACTTTTTCCCATTGCTCCATTTATGGCTTTGGTACCGAGTGCTTGGTTGGTTGGTTGATTTGGGGGAGGGGACTAGGCAGCGAAGCTATCGGTTACATCGGATCAGGGAAGAAAAGGGAAGGAAACCGGCTGTGCCCTTTCAAAGGAACCCCCCCCCCCCCCCCCAGCATTTGCTTGAAGTGATCTAGGGAAATCACGAGAAACCTAAATCAGGATGGCCAGACGGATTGGTTTAAACCGTCGCCGTCCGAATGCGAGTCCAGTGTGCTAACCAATGCACCACCTCGCTCGGTCCATCGAGTGGTTGATGCAACATGGGGTCGTACCACGTCACACCAAACAGGAGCTTCGATTTTTTAATGGATACATCGGGAGTAGAGTCATTGTGTTGGATTATTGCAGCTTTATTGGCTCAGGGACGGACTGGCCTCCATATTCCCTAGTTTTGACTCCTTGTGACTACATTTTGTGGAGCACATTGTGAGAGACTATCCACTGTAACAATCCCATCAGGCTGGACGAGCTTGAATCGGCAACCTGTGATGGATCTGAACCCATTTCCGTTAGGATCCTAAGGGACGTGATGGTACATTCCATTGGTCGTGTGCGCCACTTCCGTGCTGGGAGTGGTGAACGCTGCGAAAAGATTGTCATGTGATTGCAAAGACTGCTTCCACAAGGACGATTTTAACTATGCTCGCTGGCACTGTACGAGTTGCACAGCGTACAGCGACAGTTTTCGCTAGCTTTCGAACTATTTCGAAATTTCTGTTTAACATTCTTACAGCTTTCGCAATAAACTTACCTTTGGCTGCACTCGTTCATTGATCTTATTTTTCGAGATATGTAATTTAGAAATCAAGGACTCCTTCGCTGAACACACTGCAACTAATGAGGAAAATAAAGAGACCATGTAAGTAAGTTCTTGTTTAACAGATTCATCTTCTTATTCGCTGATCAAAGGACGTGGAAGAGCAGTTTAACGGAATGGACAGTCTCTTGAAAGTAGGATATAAGATGAACATTAACAAAAGCAAAACGAGGATAATGGAATGTAGTCGAATTATCTCGGGTGATGCTGAGGGAATTAGATTAGGAAATGAGATACTTAAAGTAGTAAAGGAGTTTTTCTATTTGGGGAGCAAAATAACTGATGTTGGTCGAAGTAGAGAGGATATAAAATGTAAACTGGCAATGACAAGGAAAGCGTTTCTGAAGAAGAGAAATTTGTTAACATCGAGTATTGATTTAAGTGTAAGGAAGTCGTTTCTCAAAGTATTTGTATGGACAATAAATAGTTTAGACAAGAAGAGAATAGAAACTTTCGAAATGTGGTGCTACAGAAGAATGCTGAAGATTAGATGGGTAGATCACATAACTAATGAGGAGGTATTGAATAGAATTGGGTAGAAGAGGAGTTTGTGGCACAACTTGACTAGAAGAAGAGAGCGGTTGGTAGGACATGTTCTGAGGCATCAAGGGATCACCAATTTAATATTGGAGGGCAGCGTGGTGGGTAAAAATCGTAGAGGGAGATCAAAAGATGAATACACTAAGCAGATTCTGAAGAATGTAGGTTGCAATAGGTACTGTGAGATGAAGAAACTTGCACAGGATAGAGTATCATGAAGAGCTGCATCAAACCAGTCTCAGGACTGAAGACCACAACAACAACATTCGCTGATATGGGTATGTTACTGCTGCATGGACTCAACAAAAGGAAAATCTGCCTAATCACAACACTTTACCTTTATGTGAAGGCGTAGGAAAACGTCTACAAGAATGCGTGAAGCACCCTCAGGAGCCAGCTCAGTGCGGAGTCGTGGTTAAGACACTGGACACTCATTCAGGAGAAATGAATTTGATGTCCGTACGACATTTCCTGACTCCATTAAAGCTGTCAGCATTTTCTGTGCCCGACTGAACTAGTGCTCTGTACCTTCTCGTCGGCAGTACGTTGGTCTCTGACGTTACTTCGCCTTGACTCGCCTGCTGGTTTGTTATGTACTCTACGTTGCGAATCCAGGAACCTACCAACGATCTTGCTTATCGCTGACTTGTGCTGAAACGACTTAGTTGAGATCGTGGAAAACGATTTCGCAGTGTAAATCTCGCAGTGCTGACAACGTTTTGCATTGGAAAGTCGCTACTGTTTCCGCCAGCAGCTCGGTGACTAGCTGTTTCGTTTTCACGGCGCTAGCTCGAACCGCTGCACGTACTAATCCTTCAAAGACCCTCTTTCATGCTGCGTTTCGCACTTTCTGTGTGAGCTGCTCATTGAGGCGCTCTGTAAACAGACCTGACATAAGCAAACAATGCACCCCTTGATCGGTGAAATTCCGAGAACGCAGCTGTGACCAATTCTCCTCCTCCTCTGGTTACGGGCGCTTTCCTCGAACTTCATAGATCAAGAAAACTTGGATATGCACCGTAGCCACGCTGTTTCTATCATTAGACGAGCACGTAAAAGTTCTTTTTGTCCTTCAGGCATACTGGTACTACACTACTGGCCATTAAAATTGCTACACCAAGAAGAAATGCAGATGATAAACGGGTATTCTTTGGACAAATATATTATACTAGAACTGACATATGATTACATTTTCACGCAATTAGGGTGCATAGATCCTGAGAAACCAGTACCCAGAACAACCACCTCCGGCCGTAATAACGTCCTTGATACGCCTGGGCATTGAGTCTAACAGAGCTTGGATGGCGTGTACAGGTACAGCTGCCCATGCAGCTTCAACACGATACCACAGTTCATCAAGTGTAGTGACTGGCGTATTGTGACAAGCCAGTTGCTCGGCCACCATTGACCAGACGTTTTCAGTTGATGAGAGATATGGAGAATGTGCTGGACAGGGCAGCAGTCGAACATTTCCTGTATCGAGAGAGGCCCATACAGGATCTGCAACATGCGGTCGTGCATTATCCTGCTGAAATGTAGGGTTTCGCAGGGATCGAATGAAGGGTAGAGACACGGGTCGGAACACATCTGAAATGTAACGTACACTGTTCAAAGTGCCGTCAGTGCGAACACGAGGTGACCAAGACGTGTAACCAATGGCACCCCATACCATCACGCCAGGTGATACGCCAGTATGGCGATGACGAATACACGCTTCCAATGTGCGTTCACCGCGATGTCAAACACGGATGCGACCATCATGATGCTGTAAACGGAACCTGGATTCATCCGAAAAAATGACGTTTTGCCATTCGTGCACCCAGGTTCGTCGTTGAGTACACCATCGCAGCCGCTCCTGTCTGTGATGCAGCGTCAAGGGTAACCGCAGCCATGGTCTCCGAGCTGATAGTCCATGCTGCTGCAAACGTCGTCGAACTGTTCGTGCAGGTGGTTGTTGTCTTGCAAACGTCCCTATCTGTTGACTCACGAATCGAGACGTGGCTGCACGATCCGTTACAGACATGCGGATAAGATGTCTGTCATCTGGACTGTTAGTGATGCGAGGCCGTTGGGATCGAGTATGGCGTTCCGTATTACCCTCCTGAACCCACCGATTCCATATTCTGCCAACAGTCACTGGATCTCGACCAACGCGAGCAGCAGTGTCGCGATACGATAAACCACAATGGCGATGGGCTACAATCCGACCTTTATCAAAGTCGGAAACGTGATGGTAGGCATTACTCCTCCTTACACGAGGCATCGCAACAACGTTTCACCATGCAACGCCGGTCAACTGCTGTTTGTGTATGAGAAATCGGTTGGAAACTTTCCTCATGTCAGCACGTTGTAGGTGTCGCCACCGGCGCCAACCTTGTGTGAATGCTCTGAAAAGCTAAACATTTGCATATCACAACATCTTCTTCCTGTCGGTTAAATTTCGCGTCTGTGGCACGTCATCTTCGTGATGTAGCAATTTTAATGGCCAGTTGTGTAAAAGGTTCAGCGATATCGACGTAAGCAAGAGTCTGTGTCGCTTGTGTAAACAATGACGGCTGGCTCTGCAATCACCGCTACACAACGTCGTGAGCTAACGAGTATGCAGACTAATTGTGTTGGCTTGATCTATTGAGAGACTGTCAGGACAGAACACAGCAGCATAATGCAAGAGAATATCGTATTACGTGCAGGACTATCAAGACTGAAATTCGCTTTTCAGTAAACTTAATGTATAGACAGTTTAGGATTTGAAGGCAATCCTCGAAGCAAACGCTTTATATGTTTTATCCAACGATCGGTGAATATGTGACAATGATCGCTGACTTATTTCGACTAAATGCATGAAATGTAAAGTGCAATAAAATGCATTTTGTCAAGTTTCTATTATGTGGCTTCCTTGTCCGTTCGTTACAAATTTTGCTATTTATTTTAAATTAACGTCCCGTTGAGCTATTGACTTGGAACTTTCAACATAGAACTGGATGACAACGCAATATTAATTCGCTTTCTTCTCTGGTGTGTGGCGGTGGGTGTTTCGTTTACCACTATCATTTCCCAGTGAGCTGGACTTGGCTCTGAGCACTATGGGACTTAACATCTATGGTCATCAGTCCCCTAGAACTTAGAACCACTTAAACCTAACTAACTTAAAGACATCACACAACACCCAGTCAGCACGAGGCAGAGAAAATCCCCGACCCCGCCGGGAATCGAACCCGGGAACCCGGGCGTGGGAAGCGAGAACGCTACCGCACGACCACGAGCTGCGGACGGTTGAACTTGAAACGTTCAACATAACTCAGAACTGGATGACAATGCAACATTATTTGGTATATGGGGGACGGTACTTTTTTAATATGGCCACTTCCAGATGAGTTAAAAACTTACAACTTTCACCTTAGCTCAGAACTCGATGGCAGTGCAATATTAAACCGCTTTCGTGTCTGATGTCTGGTGGAGTGTACTATGTGTACTACTGCTGTTTCCCCCTTTTCCTGTACCACTTGCGAATGTTTCGATAAGTCTCCGAGTAAGCTCGATTCTGTCTAATTTTTACCTTCGATGTGTTTTCGTGGGATAATCGTAACAGGAAGCAACGTATTTGTTGACTCAGGTGAAGAGAAACTGAAATAATCCTGAGTTTTACCACATGTCTCTGTTGTAATATCATCAAAATGTTTGATATTGACTGAAAACTTTTACACACACACAAAACTAAAAAGCAGAAAATTATTATTTAAATAATAAACTTTTTATTGGGTTTTTCCGTAAGATTAATAAAGAGAACAGATACACATAACAAAGACTTCAGTCATCAATAATATATTCTCCTTCACTATTTACAAAAGTCTGCGAACGATGGGGTAACTTTTGAATTCCATGACTGTAGAAATCACGTGTTCCTGGGCGAACGACTTGTCGAACCGTGTACGGAGAGCATATTCAACCGGAGAAGGAGGTTCCTTGAAAATTTGTAAATTTGTAGTAAGGTCTTATGTGACCAAACTGTAGAGATCATCGGTCCCGAAGCCTACACACTACTTAATCTAACTTAAACTAACTTACGCTATGGACAACAAACACACCCATGCCCGAGGGAGGATTCGAACTTCCGACGGGGAGAGCCGCACGGACCGTGACTAGGCGTCTAAGACTTCACGGCTACCCCGCGCGGCAGGTTCCTTGAAGACTGTTCGGTAGAGAGCGGAAAAGGTAAATATCTGGGGCGCAAGATAGGTGAATAAAGTGGGTGCGGAATGACTTCCCAACCCAACTCCTATATAGTGTTTTTTGTCAGTCTAACACAAAGCGAGGGTGTGTCGTCCTGAAGTAGCATCACTTCACGCAGTCTTCCTGGTTGTTGTTCTTGGACTTTACCTACAGGGCGTCTCAGTTGTTGAAAATGCGTAACATTATGTTTTGTGGGTGCGCGTACTTCTATGTACGGGGAGTTGCTGATCCCTTTCTTTTCCTTATGTTAGCCTATAGATGCTATTTCTCGTCGCCAGTAACAATATAGGATAGGAATGGTCGGTGTTGCTCACGAGCCAATTGATGACGAGCAAGATGAGATGCACATATGGCCACCTGCTGATTTTATGATTTTGGCTTAGAGCATGCACTATCCAAACTCCCGATTTCTGAACCTTCCCCACTGCCTGCAAATGTCGCACTATGGTGGAATCACAGTTTATGACATTTGCCAATTCTCGAGTACACTGACATGAATCTTTGTGGATTAATGCGTTTAAACTACCTCCGTCAAACCCCGAAGGTCTTCTTGAAGGTGGAGAGTCACTAATGTCCAAACCATTTTCTTGCGTGCTCTGTCCAACGATACTATCCCCGTACACGGTGCGAATGTTTCTAGCTGTCTCCGCTACTATCACACCTCTGTTGAACTCAGACGATTGTATTGGAAATGTTCTGATTTCTCCGCTTGGCACTCCGTTTTCTTGCGTCCACAGCTCCATTCACTATCTCCAAATGCCAAAAAGAGAATATGCAAACTCATATAGCAACAGAGAACTACAAATAAAGAATGACACTCGGTAAATAAACCTATAGCAACCGGAATACCAGCATGCAAAACAAAAACGCTACGAACTTATACACTAACCTAATAATATACACCTTTTTAAAACGGACTAAAAATATAAAATAATGTCTCCTACATCTTACAGTCTTCTAACCCCATACAGAGAATCCTGAAAATTTGTACTTGTGAATTTTTAATAGCTATGAAAATACATGTAGATTTTAATACGAAAACCGTGGGTCATACTTATACTGTTCATCTCTTTACTATTACCTATTGCGCGCGCCATCGTTTTAAATCCCGCAAGTATTTTCATAGCTATTAAAAATTCGCAAGCACAAATTTTCAGGACTATCTGTACGCGATTAGCAATCTGTATGGGGTTAGGGGAAATTATTTTATACTTTTTAGTCTGTTTTAAAAAATGTTATATTAAGAAGTTTTTTATTTAAATAATTATTCAGTTGTGTAATTTTTTGCAACCTGGTGTGCTTTGATATCTTTATCTTTTCCTTGTATATCACTAAATTATTGAATGTGATGTTTCCTAGTGCAATATATAACCCGCAATGTGGGCGCCTATTTTTATCGCCATACTCTGTTGACGATGAATATCTTTTGTATTAGGAAACCTATTCTATTCGTGGAGTCAAATGGTTCAAATGGCTCTGAGCACTATGGGACTCAACATCTTAGGTCATAAGTCCCCTAGAACTTAGAACTACTTAAACCTAACTAACCTAAGGACATCACACACACCCATGCCCGAGGCAGGATTCGAACCTGCGACCGTAGCAGTCCCGCGGTTCCGGACTGCAGCGCCAGAACCGCTAGACCACCGCGGCCGGCACGTGGAGTCTAAATACTCAAAAATTACTTACTTGATACGGCTATCACAGAGAACACTAATGACCTCACGAGGCGCAGAACGACATTAAACTTTTGTGGATGATTTTCTGACTAATCCTTAGGACGAATCGGGTTTTATCGTATTGCTTAGTTGCACCTGCAAGCAAAATGTAGGTTAATAGATTAACTTCACACATTGATTAAATCAATTAGGCTTCATGTGAAGGTATTGTAAAACATCCAGGTGGGATAACATCGTGTGTGGGAAATCTTTGCGAACTAGAACTCGTAATTAACAAAGGAAGGAGGGGAGATACTGTTTCACAGACTTTCGCTTATCATCCAGATATTTGCCAGACAAGTTAGTCTACGCCCCTTGACGAAACACTGATGTTCACTAAACCTTCATATTTCCTTTATTCGCTTATAAAGTTTGCTGTCAATAACCAAACGATCCAAAAATAATAACTTTCATAAATACAGTACTAACAGAAACAAATAGTTCACACTACTCTTACTCGTCAGTAAAACGATGTAGAAAGCAGAGAAATATACAGTCGCAAGAGACCTGATTATTTATTTTGTGATCTGAAGGGTCTGCAAATATAAAACTCACATACGAGGGCTGTTCAATAAAGAATGATCATAATTTTTATGGTCATAATTTCTCGCACTAAGGTTTAATCTTACTCTGTTAGCTTAATGTACAACAAACAAGCCGTACTAGTTTCATTGTTGGGACTCCTGGTCCCCGCCTGTGAGAGGCAGGCAAGGTCAGACACGCTCAGTGTCGCCTACCGCTGCAATGGAGGTAACACGCGAGGAACAATATGCAGCTTTGAAATTCTGCTTTCGTCTCAACAAATCTTCAGCTGAGGCCTATACAATGTTACAGGAGACCTAGGGAGAGTCTGTCCTTCCCTACAGCACGGCTCGAAGGTGGTTTAAAATGTTTAGGAAGAGGGGAGACAATTTCAAAGGAAGGTGGACCCGGTGCTCCAGTTACTGCTCTTACGGAAGAAAACATCAACACTGCTGCTGTCATTGTGAGAGAGGATCGACGAATTACCTGAAGATCACTTTCTGAAACACTGAAAATTTTACTGGGTGCCACCCACTCGTTGGTGACAGAAAAATTACACATGACACGTGTTTGTGCGCGATGGGTTGCAAGACTGTTAATTCCCGAACAAAAGGACGTTCGCGTGCAGGTCTGCATGCAGTTAAAGTTGATGTTAGAGGAAGATCAGGAGTTTCTTTCCAATGTAATCACTGGTAATGAACTTGGCTACATCATTTTGATCCTGAGAGCAAACAGCAAAGCTCAGTATGGAAATCTTCTTCATCACCAACCCCCGAAAAGGCAAAAGTGGTTGCTTCTGCTGGGAAAGTTACGGTCATGTCATTCTTTGATATTCATGGAATGGTTTATCAGCATGTTGTACCTGCATGTTGTAACTGGACAATACTACAGCGATGTCCTGAAAACATTGCTAGTCCCTATCAGGCGCAAAAGACCTCTTTTCCGTGAATCAGGCTGGATGCTGCACCACGATGTTGTTGCTGAATATCTTACAAAAATTACCGTGAAGTGCATCCCTCACCCTCCCTATAGTCCGGATTTAGCCTCATGTGACTTTTTTCTATTCCCTAACATGAAGAAACGCCTTCGTGGGAGTCATTATCAATCATCAGAAGCAGTGATGAAGGGGGCGGAGGCGATTTTAAAGGACCTCTCAAAAAATGGTTTCCAACATGTATTTGAAGATTGGCAGAAACGCTGGGACAAGTGCATTGCATTCATGGGACCCTACTTTGAGAAGGACCATTAAAATTATGAGGATGAGTAAAGGTAAGTGGTAAAAAAAAATTATGATCAATATTTATTGAAGGGCCGTCGTATATTGGACAATTTACGAGGTGGTACGATTTTTAATCGCGAATAAGATTTATTCTCAAATGACTGGTCTCTATTTATTTTCTGACTACTTTAAAATCTTCATCCTTATGCGTAAAACATAGCTAATGAGTCCACTGGAATTACTTACTTGCATCATTGTTTGCTGGCGATCATCTTTCCACAAATTAGGCCATTTTTTGTGTTTGAGTGACAATACACACTACTGGCCAATCAAATTGCTAAACCAAGAAGAAATGCAGATGATAAACGAGTATTCATTGGACAAATATATTGTACTAGAACTGAAATGAGACTACATTTTCACGCATATTGGATGCATAGATCCTGAGAAATCAGTACCCAGAACAACCACCTCTGGCCGAAATAACGGCCTTGATAAGCCTGGGCATTGAGTCAAACAGAGCTGGAATGCCGTGTACAGGTACAGCTGCCCATGCAGCTTCAGCACGACACCACAGTTCATCAAGAGTAGTGACTGGCGTATTGCGACGAGCTAGTTGCACGGTCACCATTGACCAGACGTTTTCTATTGGTGAGAGATCTGGAGAATGTGCTGGCAGGGCAGCAGTCGAACATTTTCTATATCCAGAAACGCCCGTACAGGACCTGCAACATGCGGTCGTGCATTATCCTGCTGAAATGTAGAGTTTCGTAGGGATAGAATGAGGCGTTGAGCCACGGGTCGTAACACATCTGAAATGTCACGTCCACTGTTCAAAGTGCCGTCAGTGCCAAGAAGAGGTGACCGAGATATGTAACCAATGGCACCCCATACCATCATGCCGGGTGATACGCCAGTAAGGCGATGATGAATACACGCTTCCAATGTGCGTTTACCGTGATGTCGCCAAACACGGATGCGGCCATCATGATGCTGTAAACGGAACCTGGATTCATCCGAAAAAATGACGTTTTGCCATTCGTGCACCCAGGTTCGTCGTTGAGTACACCATCGCAGGCGCTCCTGTCTGTGATGCAGCGTCAAGGGTAATCGCAGCCATGTTCTCCAAGCTGCTGCAAAAGTCGTCGAACTGTTCGTGCTGATGGTTGTTGTCTTGCAAACGTCCCCATCAGTTGACTCAGGGATCGAGACGTGGCTGCACGATCCGTTACAGCCAAGCGGATAAGATGCCTGTCATCTCGACTGGCGTTGGGATCCAGCATGGCGTTCCGTATTACCCTCCTGAACCCACTGATTCCATATTCTGCTAACAGTCATTGGATGTCGACGAACGCGAGCAGCAATGTCGCGATACGACAAACCGCAATCGTGATAGGCTACAATCCGACCTTTATCAAAGTCGGAAACGTGATGGTAGGCATTTCTCCTCCTTACACGAGGCATCACAACAACGTTTCACCAGGAAAAGCCGGTCAACTGCTGTTTGTGTATGAGAAATCGGTTGGGAACTTTCCTCATGTCAGCACGTTGTAGGTGTCGCCACCGGCGCCAACCTTGTGTGAATGCTCTGAAAAGCTAGTCATTTACATATCACAGCATCTTCTTCCTGTCGGTTAAATTTCGCGTCTGTAGCACGTCATCTTCGTGGTGTAGCAATTTTAATGGCCAGTAGTGTAGTTCCTATGGAAAGAACATAGCCGAATTTCTTCCACTATTCGCGCTTACGCACTTTCTCTGATGACCTCGTCGTCAATGGGATATTAAACCCTAATTTTCTTTAGTTGATATGGTGTTGCATCTGCCGAACAATCCCCTCTATATGGTTGGAAGGGAAATCACCAACTTGACGTCATATTTGAATAAGAAAAAAGCACGCTGCTACGATTTCGGGCCCAGCAGTCCATCTCGCACGAAGCTTTCGGTCAAAATTTTGACAGTACGCAGTTATGATCTTCTGAATGTACAGCTTTTACACCTAGCACTCGCCGGTTGTTCAGATGTTCAAAGGTGTGTGAAATCTTTTGGGACTTAACTGCAAAGGTCATCAGTCCCTAAGCTTACACACTACTTAACCTAAATTATCTTAAGGACAAACACCCACACCCATGCCCGAGGGAGGACTCAAACCTCCGCCGGGACCAGCTGCACAGTCCATGACTGAAGCGCCGGAGACCCCTCGGCTAACCCCGCGCGGCCTCGCCCGTTGTTTGTCACTGGCAGCGCCTCACTGAAACAACTGCGAGCGCGATGTGAGTAAGTGGTCTGTGTCAATAATGTCGGTGAACCAACAAACAATAGTGCTTTGTTCATTGTGTCAAAGCGGGCGGTTTCTAACCATTAACTGGTTGATTGAAACACTTTTATATGGCGGCTCACAAATGCAATGTACATTAATGAAATGAGTGATTCTGTCATTAGAGAAGCAAACTGGCTCTATTAAATTATTACAGTTGTGCGTTATTTTCTTTGGACTGAAAAGCCGACACCTTTAAACTGAAGAACTTGTGTTATTCTTCACCGTGATTAAATTGTAAATCACAGATTATCAACTCTGTTTCATAATAATTCTTCAGTTGTAATCATTTTCATTTTGAGCTAATGTTGAATATATACACTGACAAGCCAAAACATTATGATACCTGCCTAATAGCTTGTTGGTCTATCTTTGTAAAGCAGTATATCACCGATTCTGCGTACCATCGATTCTACAGTTCATTGGTAGATTTGGGGAGGCACGCGGCACCGTGTATTTACGCACTAAGTCGCATAATTCCCGTAAATAACTGGCCGCTGATTTGCGTACGCAGCGATGGTGCTCGATAACGACCCAGATGCGAACCACCGGATTCACATCAGGCGAACTTGGTTGCCAAGACATTAATATGATTTCAGTACAATGCCCCTAGAACCACTGTAGCACGATTCTGGCTTCGAGACAAAGTAATTATACTGCTGAAAGATGACGTCGTCATCATGGGAGACATCAAGCATGAAGGAATGTAGGTGGTCCGCAGCTGACCTAGTGTCTTCGATTGCTGCCATAGGCCCCAAGCAATCACAGGAGAATGTCTATCACAGCATAATACTGCTCCCACCAGTCTCGGTCGATGGCGCAGCCGTTCGCCGGGATGGCGCTGTTTTGGAGACGACCATCGACCTGGTGTCGCAAGAACGTGATTCATTCGACGAGCCAACACGTTTCCAGTGATACGCGGTCCAACCTCGATGATCCCGAGCCCACTACAATCGTAGTTAACGATGTCGTTGAGCCCTCCTGTGAACACGAAGAAGTCGTCCGCTAAGGAGCCCTTTGTTCAACACTGTGCGCCGAATGGTATGCTACAAAACACAGGTGCGGCACCGGGTTTGTACATTTCGCCAGAGGTGCCACAGATCGCCGTCCATCCTACTTTGCAGAGCAGACTAGCATCCATCCCCCTCGTTCTGTGAAGAATCGTGGCCGTGCAACAACTTAGAGCCTAGAGGTAGTTTCCCTGCCCTTCTACCACTTCCCGTAGTTGCTCAGGACAGCAGGACGTGAACAGTCGACCAGTTTAGCCATTTAGAGATACTCGTTCGCACGCTCTGCGTAATAATAATCTGCCCTTTGGCAAGGTCACTTATCTCAGTACATTTCTCTATTTACAGCGCATATCTTCGATAGGGTAATCCCACGTCCGTCTCTGCTCGGCTTACATGCGTTTCTTACAGTGTCACGTGCCCGCAACGCCACGAAGCGGCATCCAACGTCACGGTGGGAAGTGATCACAATGTTTTGGCTGATCAGTGTACAGTGTGTTGACTGTAAGACGGCAGAGTTGTGAGGGGAGTGTGGGAGAGGAGGAAGCAAGCATTGGCTGCAGAGGGGAGAGGAGCCGTTGGGAGGGGGGAAAAGGCACGCCTACCAGTTGCAGTGCTGGCACTACAAATTGCGCGTCATGCTTACACGAAAGCAGACGAAAGGCTTTGAAGTAAAACTCGCTTTAAATGCTGTTCGTAAACGAAACTGAAATCGTCATGTACATTGAAATCTATATATATAAAAATGAATGTATGTGTGTTTGTCTACTATGCGCTCACAAACCATTCACCCGATTGCAATGAAACTTCGGTGAGTTGTTCTCCGAACGCCCGAAAAGAGTAATAGACAATCTTTCAACAGTTAGGTTACTGTTGCATGCGTAGCCCAATTGATTAGGTAAAGGCTTGTCGTGCAGCGGACCCGGGTTTGATTCCCACTGTTCGCAATTTTTTATTTCATTCCCCGCAATTTTAAACTATTAATTATGAAATTTAAATGTACTTAAACAGGTCATATAGTATAACGTAACTGCCAATCTCTACATATACAAATGAATGTATGTATGTCTGCCCTCTGTGCGTTTTGAATTTGGAAATGTAATATGAATGTGTTTCGAAATAATACAGTAACCAGTGGTGTTTCCATACAAAGCAATACGGTAGCAAGGAAAAATGAAATATAAGGTAATTCGGACGAAATAGGGGGCACGAACAAAATATCTGAAATGGAAACTCACCTTTTCTTGCTAGGCGTTTGTGGTGATACGCCAGGATGATTCTTGGAAAACTGTTTGAATCTTCCAATGCTACGCATGCTTTTTCCTGTGTATGTAGCAGCTCTCAGTTAAGATTTGTAAATGGGGTGAAGCAATTTTTTCTGCTCCCTTTCCCTTTCGCAGCATTCAATCACACGCAATATAATTTTGCGAGCATCGATACGTAGTACTGGTTTCCTTCTAACCTTAGGCCTACCGGTAGGGGTTGTTGGCGACTCCCGAGATGGGCCAGCAACTGCCTCTTCACTCATTTTGATAATGTTTAGCACAACTGCGCAATAAAAATACGCAGAACAGTACAGCGCAAAACAATAACGAAGCAGACGACAATGGCTACCTTGTACAACACAGTCAGCTACGTAATGTTGGCAGCAGTCGAAACTGCGGGCCTACCGAAGCCTCCCGACGTTTACCGACTTCTACCGATTCAGGGCTAGGGAGAGGTCTGCCATCTAAAAGTTTACACACTGTATGTGCGTTAGGCTGACATATTAACTATTCTTTTCGCGTAAAACAACGTGTACTCAAAGAAAGTTTCAAGACACCTTCGGCAGACGTGTTCCCCCGGGCATAGCCTTCTCCTCTATACAGTACTTGGCGCTGGGGCATTAGGCGGCTGCAGTGGGGCGGAGCGAGTGACAGACAACCGGCGCGTGCGAAGTACAGGGTCCGGCATAAAAAACTCCCCGTTTACAAAGTAACGTGCAGCGGACAGTAGAAGGAGCAGAGTGGTGGGGGGCGCGTCGTTACGTAGCTGCCTACGTGCCGTTTTCAGTGTACGCCATGGCGTGGTCTGGTGAACATCGTGCCTTCGTAGTGGAAGATTTTATTCAAAATGGCGAATCGCCTATTAATACTCAACGTGCTTTTCACGTTCGCTTTGCGCTCGGACGACGGCACCCTGTTCCCGATAAGAAAACAATTTATTCTTGGGTTGCTAACTTTCGTGAGACAGGTTCCGCATTAAAAAGGAAACCACCTGGACGACCACGGACTGCAACAGGCCCCGGAAATGTTGATGCAGTTAGAGCTTCAGTTCAACAATCTCCTCGACGATCCGCTAAAAAGCATGCGGCAGCATTACGGATATCTGATCGAAGTGTGAGAAGAATCTTGCATCGAGATCTTAAAATGCATCCTTACAAACTTGTAACTACGCAGGAACTGAGTGAACGAGACTGTGATGTCCGTGTAAGTTTGTGCCAAGACCTTCTTCGGAACATTCGTCCCAACAATATTGTGATTTTTTCTGATGAAGCACACTTTCACCTTGCCGGAACAGTGAACAGCCAAAATTGCAGGTACTGGTGTGAACACAATCCCCAAGAACTTCATCAACGACCACTTCATAGCCCTAAAGTAACAGTATGGTGTGCTGTTTACAATTCCGGAGTGATCGGTCCTTACTTTTTCGAAGAAAATGACAGGAATTTAACCGTCAACAGTGAACGCTATTGTGCCATGCTCCGCGACTTTCTCCAACCGCAACTAAGGGAGCTTTTTGGTGAAATAGAGAACGTGTGGTTACAGCAAGATGGTGCTACAGCCCACACAGCGCGGCAGTCACTGGCATTGGTGAAGGAAATGTTTCCTGGACATGTGATCTCGTTGCGTGGAGACATTGGCTGGCCCCCACGATCGCCGGACTTAACGCCCTGTGATTTCTTTCTTTGGGGCTATTTAAAAGCAAAAGTTTATGAACAACGTCCACAATCTTTACGAGCCCTGAAAGAAGCAATTACACAAGAGGTTGAAGCTATTCCACCTGAACTGACTCAAAGAGTAATGAATAACTTCAGGGAAAGACTCAATCAGTGTGTCGACAGTGCAGGAAGCCATTTAAGGGATGTTTTATTTAAAAAGTAAGACCATAAGAGTATTTTCTAAAATGGCATAATATGTACTTTTATTTAGTATAAATAAAATTGTTCTACCTTATTTGGTTTTGTTTTTATTAGCTTTCCTTAAAGGGGAGGTTTTTCTGCCGGACCTTGTACATTCAGGTCACAACTGCATTCTGTCTGAATTATGGCCCAAATTTTCGCCCGAGATCGAATGCTGGGGCTGGTATCTTGGCAGTGTGGTTTTTTCTCCTTAAAATATGAGGTCAGTTTGGTGATGCTTTCTTGTTAGTTGAAGTCTGCTTGACGTGCTTGCTTGACTAAAGATATTCAAGAAAATTTCTTAGTCAAACAGACACGTCAAGAATCTGATAATGGTACCCACAAACAGCTCCTTTCGCTTTCGGGATGGTGGACATGGGTGCAAATAGGGGCTGTAAGGTGGAAGTCGACATTTCTGTATTCGAAACATGCAGACGACCAGTCAGCAGGCACTTGGTAGTACTCCGCCTGTTTCTGCTCTATCGTTTATAAAAAAATTAGAATCTCAATAGAGAGAAAGTAAACACAAGAGTCTAATTAGGCATTCGTTTTTTGAATGATGCTAGCAACGTAAAGGTGTACAAGACGTCCTCAGGCGTGAATATAGCAAACGCCACTTTAAAGTATTTTGAAGCCGGCAGTGAAATTAACGAGAGTAAAATAAGAGAAATCAGAGCTCGAACGGAGCTCCCACGCGCCATTCGAGAGTGGAATGGTAGAGAAGTAGTATCAAAATGGTTCGATGAACCCTCTGCCAGGCACTTAAGTATGAATTGCAGAGTAACCATGTAGATGTAGATGTAGAAACTATTATAAATTATTCGTCTGCTTATCATAAGCTAATTTCTTGAGTGATGTATTTTTATGTATCCTTGACATTTTTGTGACGTTTCCCTTTTGTATACCATTGACACAGGTTAGTTCTGCCCTATCGCCAAAAATGAAAACTTTCTTAAGCAAATTGTGCACTCTGGTTCCTCCTCAAAAATTTACTTTTCTCTTGATACACTCTGTACACAGGCGACATAAAGTAAACTGGTTCTGGTTAACCGTATCAGCCTAGCCGAGAAGTGGCGTAGGAAGTCGCGAACACTATAGCTGTCTTCTGGGGCGATAGCGTTCTTACGTGCAATACCCTTGGCTACTTATCACCTTTCTTTCATTTCGCGGCGTATTAAAATAAACCGTCAGAGTTTATACTAGACGCTTACCGTATCAGTTTTCAGAGTGGTTCATAGTGGCGTGAAACAGAAAACGGTTCCTGACACTAGTTTAATCTGAGTAGGACCCAGCTGAGTATTAAACGACTTCTTAATAGTCACGTAATATTACAGCAAAGTGTTATGCTGCAACTGTGAGGCCACATGATGATGTCAGAATGATACTTAACCGAAATATTCTGTCACCTCTACAAGGACTAAACACCGAGCAATCAGTCAGGTCTGAGATAAACCATCGGTAATCAGTTCACGCTAATCACCGGTAATAAACGCCTTGGTTAGCACTACTGCACTTATGGCTTGTTACTGTTTTAACACACTAGTCCACGCACCTAACAGACGCCGGCCGGAGTGGCCATGCGGTTCTAGGCGCTACAGTCTGGAACCGCGAGACCGCTACGGTCGCAGGTTCAAATCCTGCCTCGGGCATGGGATGTGTGTGATGTCCTTAGGTTAGTTAGGTTTAAGTAGTTCTAAGTTCTAGGGGACTGATGACTTCAGAAGTTGAGTCCCATAGTGCTCAGAGACATTTGAACCATCTGAACCTAACAGACGGCAATAAGCCAATCTCATAATTGTTTTTGTGTAACTCACAAGAGGACCGTGCCTTCTCGTCATTAGCGATTTCGTCCAAATGCGTGGTTTTCGCACCTGGCCAGAAACGAAGTGGACAGAAGTGGGAACTCCAGACGGTCAACCGTTTCGAAAAACTAGTATTTTTGGCGCGGGTCGGGCGAGGCATGACTCATTTACGTTAGCGTAATTCCCAGGCAGTGGGTAGCGCAGCGGAAAGAGTATGGAATGGTAATCCAAGGGTCATGGGGTCGAGTCCCTGCCGGCACGGTAGCACAGCGTGTTCGGCCAGAGCTACCCTCTGTAATAAAAAACTGAGTGAACGGATCAACGAACAACCTGAACGACTGTCATCGGACGTCCGCCCCGAACAAATTCAACTAACAATATACGAGGGTTACAGCTTAAATAGTGACAACTATTTTTTCACCACCGGTACAAAAGAGTTGCATGTTTGCACCTGTTACTGTCCTTCATAGTAGTCACCAGCGTTTTGTAGAACCCGTTGCCAGAGATGTGGAAGGCGTAGTATACCGTTAGCCTGTTCTGTTGATGGTGCGAATGAGCCGGTCTACTGCCTGTCGAATCTCTGGAACAGTTCTGAAGCGAATGCCACGAAACCAAAACTGAAACGCCAATCTACGAATGGCGTCATTATGTGTCGCCGCGAAAGTCGAAAGTGCGTCAGAGCCCCAGTATGGTGAAAGTTATGGTGATTCTCGTGTACGACTGTGATGGTATTGTCCTAACGCATTACGTTCCTTCACGGCAGACCGTCAATGCACAGTATTACTGTTCGTGTTTCGAGCATCACCTGCAACCAGCTTTGCGAAAGAAGCGGCGACACTTTCTGCGCAACCCACCCAGCATTTTGCACGACTATGCGCAGGCGCATACAGCGCAAGCTGTGGCTGCTCTGTTCGGTCGGCGGGACTGGAAAGTAGTGTACCATCCACCATACTCCCCGGACTCGAGTCCTTGTGACTTTGATTTGATTCCGAAGATGAAGGAACCACTTCGTGGCATTCGTTTCAGAACTTTTCCAGAGATCCGGCAGGCAGTAGACAGCTCCATTCTCACCATCAACAGAACAGGCTCTGCTAACGGTATACTACGCCTTCCATATCGCTGGCAACGGATTCTACACAACGCTGGTGACTACTCTGAAGGACAATAACAGGTGCAAACATGTAACTCTTTTGTGTCGGTTGTGAATAAATAGTTGCCACTATTTAAGTTCCAACCCTCGTAGAACAAATTGAGATCAACAAAAAAAAGTCCCTATGTAGAACATATTTCATTTTCAATTTTTCCATTACTTACACTGCTAAAACTTAAATTATCTCCAATATATTGTGTTTATTACTATTTTCGTAGAAGATGTGGAAAGGTAAGGCAAAGCAAAATTTGCGACGACAGATAAATTTCCAAGAAGGGATTGTAATTAAAGTGCAGAGGACTTCGTATTCCGTTAATTTAATTTTGACCATCGAGCAACACTCGGCAGCTGCACAAGAACATTAGCTTCCCGGTGCAGAAGCCAAGAGAATAACTGCTTGCCTGTTTTTACAATGAACATCACCCCAGCATGTGTAACTAATCAACAGAAAAATAATAAAAGAAGCTAATTTTAGATGCTAGTTTTACATACGAAGCTCTCATGTACGCCTTACAAATCCTTCCTGGAAATTTAATTGCAGCCCCAAATTTTCCTTTGCTTTTAATTAAAATATTAATAAATCCAATATATTGAGCATTATTTAGGTTTATTTGCTGTGCAAGTAACGTAAAAATTGAAACTTCCTGGGAGATGAATACTGTGTGCCGCACCGAGATTCGAACTCGGGACCTTTACCTTTATTACTATCATTATTTTTTTATTTATTTAGTTTTAATGTTCCAGAAGAAAAATCTATATGAAAAAGAAAGGAAAGAAATTTAGGGTCGAAGTGACACCCTCGTCCCTTCATTGGGAGTAATATCCTATCCCTCGAAACTACGTAAACCTGGGACTCCCCACCACTTAGGGTGGGGGGGGGGGGGAGGTCATGAAACATGCTGCCTAGAAAGTTCGCAAAGTGCGTTTTATATTTAGAGTGGCGTCGCATGATTTCGTGTTGTTCTAGTAGATAATGCCAATAGTCCTTGCCCGATATCAAGGTCCGCGAAAGCACATAGTGCGATGCGTGTCCTCCAATCCAGCGGATTGCCGATGTTTTCTGTGAGAGTTAAAGGACAGCGTCAGGGAAAAATAAAGCGTCCGTCGTGATCATGGATTCGTCGGTGCGTCGGAGGAGTGCCATGATGCGTTGCGTCAGCCGCCAGACATCCTTTGCCTCACCGCACTGCAGAGAATGTTCGTCGGTGTACTGCATGCCACATATAATGCAGAGCGGGGAATCTACCATGCGAATGTCGTACAATCGTTGGCGGTTGACTATCTTGCGGTTCATTAATGTATACCAAGACGATCTCGCTGCCGTGGTGAGGAGAGGCGTATGGATAGCTCGCTAAATCGGTCGCCAGTTGGGTATTTAAGTTCGACAACATTGCTACCATGATGACGCCTCAAGTATCGATATATCTCACGAGTAGTGGGGATTCTTGTAGAAGGTATCTGTAACTGAACATAACTAAAATCAATAAGGAATCGCGCGACTGAGTAAAAGGGGGCGACATTGTGCCTACCGCCACCGGCGGTTCAAAGGACGGGGGAAGAAGCACATCCAGGATCGCCGCTCGCAGGTATAGAGATAGAGCCTTGTTCCGCACATTCGTGACATTAAGTCCTCCAGAATAATGTGGGAGAGTTAAAGTTTTGTATTTGATTTTAAACAACATCCCTTGGCTGACATAATATCCAAAGACCGCCATTAATCTGTCAGCAATACCATGTGGCATTGGCAGTACCTGTGCCAGGTGCGGCAGTCGCGAGGCCAGATGAACATTAGTGTATTCCATCCTTTGGAGCAAGTTGTGGGTTCGGAGTGAATTGTTGCGTATGTGCAGTCGGACGTGCTGGAGTAGACGTCTGAAGCTCGCCGCCGCTGATTGCCGTAGCGATCAGGTGAACAATACACCTAAGCATCGCAAGATGTCCACCGTCGTAAACGGACTGTGCAGAGCGTCCACCCCTCGTCCAATGTGCATAATCTTGGTTTTATTCATGTTGACCCTGCTTCCCGCAGCTAATCCGTACGTAGTAAGAAGGGTAACCACCTTACTTACTTCGTTCTCTATTGCAAACAGCATCATCGACAAACGACATCCTTGTCTAACTGAGCTGCAAACAGAAATCGTTCCTGCCTCCCTGCCATTGGACTCTCACCGTCGAAGAAGAACCGCGAAGGAGGCGCATGAGGACGGTAATAAAATCCTGAGGTATAGCCACGCGTCGCATGGTCGAGTCAAGGAAATCATGGTTGATCCTGTCAACGGCACCATCAAAATCTACTAATACGAACGCCTCTCGCATGCGACGAACTTCCGTCAGGGAAATTATGTCGCGGTATTCGCCTAGGATAGAATGGATGCTGCTCCGAACCGCTAGACAAGCCTGGTCTGGTGGTATTGTCTTGGAAATTACAGTCTTCAGCCTTGCCGCCAACATTCGCACAGAGATCTTATAGTCAGTATTGAGCATTGTCAGCGGTTTAAATTGATGGCCACTGATACTCGCTGCCGATTTCGGTATTGGTATAAGCAGTTCCGCCATGAACTGCGACGGTACGTCCGTGCCAGGGCTCAATAACTCCTTATACATTAACACCAACTGGGTCATCATTAAATCCGCAAATGCGCGATAAAATTCGAGTGTCAACTCATCTGGCCCAGGGGATTTATGAACCGCACCCTTCGTGAGAGCCCTTCGTATGTTACCTTCCGTTAGGGATTCCAATAGCGTCTCTGCATCCGGTCCATTTGCCTCCGTTTGCATCTGTCGCAAAATGTCTTCTCCTATCCGATTGTCCGTCGGCGTCCCATTGAAAAGGAGGCGGCAATGCTCCAGAAACCCAGCAGCAATTTCCTGTTGTGACAAGGGCCGACCATCGTAATCAAGGAGCACTGGGACCAAGGATAGGCGATTACGCGCATGGCCCTTGGACACATGATGCATGCTAATATGAGGGCAGTTCAATAAGTAATGCAACACATTTTTTTTTCTCGGCCAATTTTGGTTGAAAAAACCGGAAATTTCTTGTGGAATATTTTCAAACATTCCCGCTTCGTCTCGTATAGTTTCATTGACTTCCGACAGGTGGCAGCGCTGTACGGAGCTGGTAAAATGGCGTATGTAATGGATGTGCGTTGCAAACAACGGGCAGTGATCGAGTTTCTTTTGGCGGAAAACCAGGGCATCTCAGATATTCATAGGCGCTTGCAGAAAGTCTACGGTGATCTGGCAGTGGACAAAAGCACGGTGAGTCGTTGGGCAAAGCGTGTGTCATCATCGCCGCAAGGTCAAGCAAGACTGTCTGATCTCCCGCGTGCGGGCCGGCCGTGCACAGCTGTGACTCCTGCAATGGCGGAGCGTGCGAACACACTCGTTCGAGATGATCGACGGATCACCATCAAACAACTCAGTGCTCAACTTGACATCTCTGTTGGTAGTGCTGTCACAATTGTTCACCAGTTGGGATATTCAAAGGTTTGTTCCCGCTGGGTCCCTCGTTGTCTAACCGAACACTGTAAAGAGCAAAGGAGAACCATCTGTGCGGAATTGCTTGCTCGTCATGTGGCTGAGGGTGACAATTTCTTGTCAAAGATTGTTACAGGCGATGATACATGGGTTCATCACTTCGAACCTGAAACAAAACGGCAATCAATGGAGTGGCGCCACACCCACTCCCCTACCGAGAAAAAGTTTATAAAGCCATACCCTCAGCCGGTAAAGTCACGGTTACAGTATTCTGGGACGCTGAAGGGGTTATTCTGTTCGATGTCCTTCCCCATGGTCAAACGATCAACTCTGAAGTGTATTGTGCTACTCTTCAGAAATTGAAGAAACTTCTCCTTCTTCATGACAACGCAAGACCTCACACAAGTCTTCGCACCCGAGAGGAGCTCACAAAACTTCAGTGGACTGTTCTTCCTCATGCACCCTACAGCCCCGATCTCGCACCGTCGGATTTCCATATGTTTGGCCCAATGAAGGACGCAATCCGTGGGAGGCACTACGCGGATGATGAAGAAGTTATTGATGCAGTACGACGTTGGCTCCGACGTCGACCAGTGGAATGGTACCGTGCAGGCATACAGGCCCTCATTTCAAGGTGGCGTAAGGCCGTAGCATTGAATGGAGATTACGTTGAAAAATAGTGTTGTGTAGCTAAAAGATTGGGGAATAACCCGGTGTATTTCAATGCTGAATAAAACAACCCCTGTTTCAGAAAAAAATGTGTTGCATTACTTATTGAACTGCCCTCGTACGTTCTCCATCGACGTTGTCCAAGCACCGAGCACGGATCGAAAGTTCCTCCAGTCGACGTCTCGTGATCGATAAAATGCACGCCTGAATCTGATGGACTTCCGCTTGACGCTCGGGCGATGGGGCCCTGGAGGACACGTCGCGGAGCACCACATAGTAATAATCTTAGTTTAGTTTTAGTTATGTCATGTTCCGTAGATCATTTTCGCGGTTATTTTATCGATATGATGTGGAACAAGTCAGATTACAAGATATATATATACACGCGTGAATAGTGCTAGTATTAACATTACTGAATTTTTTTTTGTTCTACACATGCAACTACATTTAGAGGTACAATTTTTTTTACCATTTCTGAGACAGAAACTCGTCCATGGAGTAGAAGGAATTGTCCAAAAGAAATAATTTTAAGTTAGATTTAAAAGTTGATCTGCTACCTGCCAGACTGTTTATGTTGTTGGGCAAACGATCAAAGATTTTTGTTGCTGAATAATGTACGCCTTTTTGAGCAACGGACAGCTTCAATAACGGATAGGAAAGGTCATTTTTTCCTCTAGTGTTGTACGTATGTACATCACTGTTCTTCGCGAACTGAGATGGATTATTTGTAACGAATTTCATTAGCAAATAGATGTACTCTGATAGTGCAGTTAAAATACGTAACTCCTTGAAAAGGTGCCTACATGACGTCCTTGGGTGAACACCACTAATTATTCTCACTGCTCTCTTTTGTGCAATCAATACTTTATGTCTACGTCGTGAGTTACCCCAGAAAACTATTCCATAAAACATTATTGAGTGGAAATATGCAAAGTATGTTAGGAGGCTGATCTGTTTATTACCAAGACTAGCGATTATACGAAGAGAGGAAGAAGCTGAAATTAGTTGTTTGAGAAGCTCAGTAATATGCTTCTTGCAGTTCAAGTTGTCATCAATTTGAACACCAAAAAATTTGGAGCAATCTACCCTGTTAACTGAGCCCTGTTCATATGCTACATCAATTCTTGGTATGACTCTATTCTGTGTACAGAACTGGATATAGTGAGTTTTTTCAAAATTAAGAGAGACTCCATTTTCTGAGAACCACTTAATAATTCTTTGAAAGACATCCTTCAGCTGCTTTTTCTGGAATGGAATTTATTATAACACTCGTGTCATCTGCAAAAAGTACTAGTTCCTCCTGCTGATGGGACTCTCTTTGTGATAATTCCCCATTTACTAGAATTTACCACCCTCCCAACATTATTTGTTCTATTGAGCACAACTTTTTGCTTTCTGTTCATTAAGTATGATTTAAACCGGCTGTGTGTATAGCCTTCAGTTCCATAAAACCTGAGTTTTTCTAAGAGAATGACATGATCCACACAGTCAAATGCCTTAGAGAGATCACAAAAAATACCATCTGGGGATAATTTGTTATTTAGGGCTTGTACTATTTGATGGGTAAATGTGTAGATAGCATTCTCAGTCGAATAACCCTTCCGGAATCCAAACTGTGACATGCTGAGTAAATTATTTTCACTCAAATGTGAGACTTCTCTTGAATACATAACTTTTTCGAATATTTTAGAAAATGAAGTCAGCAGTGAGATTGGGCTATAATTATTTAAGTCACTCTTGTCCCCTTTCTTATGAAGAGGTTTGACAGTTGCGTATTTCAATCCGTCCGGAAAAATTCCCTGTGCCAGCAAAGCATTACATATATCGCTAAGGACTCCACTTATTAAATTAGAACAACACTTAAAAATTCTGTTAGAGACTGCATCAACACCAGATGAGTTTTTGTTTTTCAGTATTTTTTTAATTGCCTTAATTTCTGTGAGGATGGTGATGCTATTTATAAAGGCTTAAAGTCCTGGGGAATGACTTTTTATCATTTTTTTTCTTCTTCAACTGAACCCTTTTACCTAAAACTCAGAAAGTAATTGTTAAAAATACTATCAACTTGTGAATTATCACTCGTAACATCATCATTTAGCTTTATTGCTGTGGTATGCTGTGCACTGTCAGGCTGCCCTGTCTCCCGTTTGACAATATTCCATATAGTTATAATCTTATTATCTGCATTATTAATTTCTGCCAGAACACATAAGCTTCTCGACTTCTTAATGGCTTTCCTTAAAATATTACAGTATCTTTTGTAGTAAGCAAGTAACGTCGGATCCTGACTTATTCTGGCCTGTCCATATATTTCCCTCATCCTCTTTTTGGATAACATTTCAGGAAAGCAACTTTCAAATATTGAGACAAATTTACGGTGGAATAAATTGAATTTGGCATCAGCCTAATTTTCTGTATATACTTCATCCCATTCTACCTCTTCTAGGCTGCACTTCAAGCTCTGTATCCTGTTCGCATTAATAAGCATCCCTGCCTTGTATGAACCTGCCTGAATCCTGTAAGGTGCTATATGTGTTATTGCCATTAACTGTGCATCATGATCAGATAGCCCATTATCAACTGGGTACACATTAATTGTTTCTGCCTGAGCACTGTCTATGAAAATGTTATCGATAAGTGACCTACTATCCTGCTGCACACGAGTTGGAAAATTTACAACAGATACTAGATTAAAACAATCAAACAAAGATTCTAGCTCATTTTCCCTATCCGTATCTTTTAAGAAATCTACATTAAAGTCACCACAAATCACTAACTGCTTCTTTTTGTCTGATAGGTAGCTCAATAATGCCTCAAGATTTTTCATGAATAGCTGAAAGTTACTTTGAGGGATCTGTAGATTGTTACAATTACCATAGAAGTGTATTGCAGTAGCAACTCACAAGCACATACTTCAAGGATCTGATCTACACAAAAGCTATTTGTTTCAATATTTTTGACTTTGTGGCCAGTTTTTATACAAGTCGCAACTCCTCCTTTTTCCATGTTGACTCTACATGAATAAGATGCTGCTCTGTAAGCCCTTAAATTTAACTTCTCCATCCCTGCAGTTACATGGTGTTCAGAGAGACACAAAACATCTATACCTTCAGAATTTACCCCTTTTTCCAGGTATACAAGAAGCTCATTTATCTTATTTTTCAGTCCTCTAATTTTCTGATGAAAGACACAAATTTTATTTCTTTGGATACTGCTACAGCCATTATGGCACTGTTCTGTTTTAATCTCATTCAATACTCTCTGTCTATAACCTGACTCTACCCTAAAAAATGTGTCCCTCCGATTCCAGTAATCACAGGTATTTTGTCTTGTGTGCATGTGTCCCCCCTTACATTTTCTGCAAAAAGATCAACTAATCTATCCTTCCTCCTCCTACTCAGGTGCAGGCCATGACTAGTGTAACCCCATAGGCACAGCACAGATATGAGATTTAGTTTCTGCCAACAATATCCCCCCCCCCCCCCAGCGCTCTGTTAACACGCCTGACAACCGTATTAATCCAAGGCTGGTCATGGCGCTGCAAAACATCCACAAACCCCACACGAGTGTGAGCTGCTGCTGCACCTATTACTTCCAGGTCACACCTAATACTATAGTACGAATTCCTAGCCAGGCTGTTTCCTGCTCCTCCTACTATAAGAACATGGTCCTTGCCATCAAAATCTTTGCACGAGGTCCCTAGGTTTTCTGTAACCTGGTTAAGCTTAGCACTAGGTTTCACACTGCTTGTGACCTGGTACTCGACTCCTAGCCTATCCTGTAGCAACTGGCCTACACCTCTCCCGTGACTGCTACCTAACAGCAGGACTCTTTTCTTTCTACTTTGAAACGTTTCCTTAGAAAAATTTATGAATTACTGTGCTGATAAAACTCTTACATTATTTGCTTTTCAAACAGCTGAGCAAAACTGAACGTACTCAAACATTCACTAAAGTGACACACAATACTTTTAGCTTAACGCATTCCGACTTTCAGTAATCGCTACAAAGAATGGCCCTGACTAACATTAACCTATACCTTTCACAAATCACTTACCCCACAAAAATCTTCGTTACTCGAACTACTGCAATACAGCGAGCGCCACTACTGCCAGCTAAATAAAAGATTCAAACTACGGAAGGCACTAACTACTGATAGGCATAGTTAGCAAATGAAAGATTTTAATAGAGAACAAACAATGTATTTACCTTAATAGTCATAATATATATAGCAATCCATGACATCCAGTCTTACAAATTTCAAAACTTCGCCATTTCTCTCCCCACATCCACCACTGCTGGCGGCTCACCTCCAACTGCGCAACGCTACGCGCTGTTCACATCCAGCTGCCCAACACTACAATGGCAGACAACAATGCAAACTAGCCACAGACTGCACACAGCACAGCCAGTGATTTTCATACAGAGCGCTACGTAACGTTGCCAATAAGAAAACATAAATAGCCTACTTACAACTTGACTGTTGATTGTTGATCCCGCCAGATCGTGTTCAATGCGTGGCAGGAGCTGAAATTAGGAGTTTGATCCTTCGGTGTGAGAACACAGTTAAAATCCCCTCCTACCAAGATGTGGTCATATCTCCCATGGAATAGGGGGGGCAATCTCCTCCGAGTAGAATCGTACTCGCCCCCGTCGATTGTCAGATCCGGAGAGTGCATAGATGTTGACGATACGAATGCTGCTCACGGACATAGGCAAACACTGAGCTGAGGGGAGGTAATCGAGGTCGCACATCGGAATCCCTTCCCGGACTATAATCGCTGTGCTACGTCCTCCATCTGGAGTCGGCGCTAGATAAGTGTTGTAACCACGCACGTCAGGAAAAGCAGCACTGCAGGTTTCCTGCAGCAGTAGAATATCCACGTCTGTGGCGTAAATCATGTCCTGGAAAAGTTGAATCTTTGCAAGCGAACGTGCGGTGTTAATGTTCACTGTTCCCACCTTATATGCTTGGTCCGTTGTCGTTGTCATGCTCGTGTCATGTCATTGTGAACTCCAAGGGCTTTAGTCCAATATTCGTGCTCATAGGGGCCCCCGCCAACGGGTTGCCCTCCGTTGTTTTCGTTCCGTGGTGTGCATCCTGTAAGTGAGTTGTCATCAATCGGAGGTGCCAATGCCTGTATCTCTTCGACTGGTTCCGCCCAGTCGCAGAGGTCATCAATCCCAGAAATGTCCTTTGATGTATTTCGATGTGGCTGCCGAGACATTGTCCCTGATTCCTCCGTCGGCAGTGCTGGGTCAGTCGGTGTCAATGAAGAGGGACCGTCTAGGCGGCAGGACATCTGGCCACCATCTGAAGGAATCCTGTCTGGGTCCTCTACAGGCACGTGTTCCGTGTCAGACAGTTCTTCGGCTAGTATAACTTCCGTGTCCCCTAGGCTAGGGGGAGACGTGTCACCCGAACTATGGCGACGCTTTTTGCAACGCTTCGGCGATCGCTGTTTGCGTGCCCTGCCCTCTGCTGTCTCACTGTGTTCGTCGATCGTTCGTTGGTCCGTTGCTGGCGCCACTGTCTCGACCTCTACTTCCACGCCTCGTGCTACATGTTAAGGGTGCGGAAGGTTCCTCCCTCATCTGACGTGGCGTGGGCCTAGGGGAATTCTCCGTGTCACCTCCATGCTCCCCTAACTCGGTCTGCTCTTGCATCAACATGTCCTTGTCACGCTCCGAACTTGGCAACACCTCCCGGCGGGCCACCGACAGTTACGTCATCGGTAGTTGGCGTGGGAACTTCTCGCTGTGACGCTTCTCCATGTGGCAGTTGCATGACGCGGCGTTGTTTGCACTCCGCGCGGATATGTCCTTCTCCACCACAGCCACAACATGTGCGTGGCTGGCCATCGTAAATCACAGTAGCTCGACATCCTTCAATGTATAAATAAGAAGGGATATGTTTGTTAAGGACGATCCGCACCTGTCGGACGCCGTTTAGCACGGGATAGGTGCTAAAACTTGCCCAGCGCTCTGGCGTATGACAGTACCGTTCCATATGGTCGCAGCGATTCAGTACCAATCGATTCTGGTACCTCAAACGGCAATTCAATGGCTTTGAGAGTGTTGAAATTTAAATCTTCTTTGAGCATCGGCGAGAGTTCTTTCACACGCACCTCCATCGGTCATCTTGACGTACATGGTACTGTTTACAATTGATAGGTGTATTCCAATTAGGTCTGTAGAAGGTAAACGAACTTCTTCCCTCAAAAAATTCTCTATGTCGAAAGCTTTGGGTCTGGCATATTCTTTGTCAAACGTAAACTGGAGCGTAGTCTCTAAAATTGTGTGCCATGGCTATCGAGTCAGACAGCAACACGCGCGAGTAGCGGCGATGTAAACACTTCCTCGTCCACGCGCGCCCGCGGCCGGGACAGCAGGTCCGTGCCGCGCCACCGCCTAAAGCAGACTGTCTTCTGAGCTACCCAAGCACGACTTACGACCCGTCCTCACAGCTTCACTTCTGCCAGTACCTCGTCTCCTACCTTCCAAATTTCACAGAAGCTCTTCTGCGAACCTTGCAGCACTAGCACTCCTGGAAGAAAGGATATTTGCGGAGACATGGCTTAGCCACAGCAGAGTGAAAATCTCATTCTGGAAACATCCCCCAGGCTGTGGCTAAGTCATGTCTCTGTAATTTCCTTTCATCCAGAAGTTCGTGTGCTGTAAGGTTCGCAGAAGAGCTTCTGTGAAGTTTGGAAGGTAGGAGACGAGGTACTGGCAGAATTGAAGCTGTGAGGACGGGTCGTGAGTCGTGCTTGGGTAGCTCAGACGGTAGAGCACTTACCCGCGAAAGGCAAAGGTCCCGATTTCAAGTCTCGGTCCGGCACACAGTTTTAATCTGCCAGGAAGATTCATATCAGCGCACACACCGCTGCAGAGTGAAAATCTCATTCTGGAACGTAAAAATTGATAATGGAAAAAGAAAAAGTATTTCTTCTTAAGGACTCGCCCCCACGACCTTTAGATTACCATTCCGTACTCTTACCGCTGCCTGTAAAATTCGCTAACATACAGTAAGTAGCACATGCATCGCACGATCCAGGCCAAAATGTCATTATTCACGAAATTTTTGGCCATCTGCGTCTCACACTCACATTCGTACCGGGCCCTGCATATACCATAAACTTGAACAAGATCAGTGATGACGAGTGAGCACAGTCCCCTTTCCAGAGCAGTAACATCAGAGGGTGAAGGACAGCTCACTTGAAATATTTGGGCACATAACGGTCGAACTGTGCGCGGAATCGAAAAGTAGCCACGAAGAAAAACGGATAGCCTGCACAGAAACAGAACGTCCAATTTGTATTACTCCTCACTGCAACATGCGAGCGTTAGTCATAAGATATCAGTTACCACCTTGAAAATTTTAGCGCCTTGAAAATACATGAGGGTAAAAAAGTCAGAAAAGCTTGTAACGGTCTTGTAGGGAAGGTTTTGCTGAGGAGTAACTGTTAAGAAAAAAATCGATATGTTGCGCCTTTTCTGACTCAATTAGCTTTGGAACTAGCCAATCAAGCTGTTGCGCGCGAAAATTCAAGCGGCTCGCCAGAGATTTGTCGCTAAACGTGTTCTTCATTTTGTTTCCTAAAACCCAGCAAGAGAGTTATACAAAAATTGGACATGGAACGGTAGTGCGGATCGAACCCGAACCAAAAGTGAGCAGTTTCGTGCACTATCATCTACGCCATTAGAACAGTTGGCGCTAATTGCATACGGTAGGCCACTTGAATTTGAGCACACAACGGCCTGATTCGCTAAATTCAATGCTAATTAACGCTGAAGCGACGCCATGTATCGAATTTTTTTCTTAACAATTATTTCTCAGCACATCCTACACCGCAACACCCTTAATTGCTTTGCAGACTGCTTCTGACCATCCTGTATAAAGTTATGAAATAATTTTCTGTTGTTTATAGGTATCTATGTGCAGGCAGGGTACACAGTGAAATCCCTACAATACCCGTGCCGCCAGACCGCTAGACCGCCAGAAGAGACATAAAGAAAAAAAAATGGTTCAAATGGCTCTGAGCACTATGGGACTTCACTTCTAAGGTCATCAGTCCCCTAGAACTTAGAACTACTTAAACCTAACTAACCTAAGGACATCACACACATCCATGCCCGAGGCAGGATTCGAACCTGCGATCGTAGCGGCCGCGCGGAGACATAAAGAAATAAATAAACAAAAAATGTTGGAGCCTGGTGATGAAATGGGGAATCGTGCAGTAATTCGCTGAGTTTGAAGGGGAACAACAACGCTGCAACAGTCCATTCTGAGTTGGTGAACGACAACAATGGATCATCGTTATGTGACGCAGTGGTTAGGTAGTGCAGGCGCTTCCAGCTTGATCAGGCAAGTCTGGAAGTCGATGAATTACATAGCAGACCATCTCTCTATGGAGAATCGGGAGTAGCAGAGGTCTGGTGCTTGAAGATCGGCGTATGAAAATCCAGGCGGTAGTGGAACAAATGAAAATCATTCATGGATCAGTTTTCATCATCAGGCATGACTTTTTAAGATGACATACGTCGTTACCCGCTGGGTTCTGGGACTCCTCACACTCACTCAGAAAGCGCACCTAGCCGAGGCATGGTCGTAAATGCTGCAACTGTGTCAGGACAAAGCAAATGCTTTGGCCGACTAATCACCGGCGAAGGGTTCTGGGTGTATCACCATGATACCGAGACAAAGGGGCAAAGCGAGCGGTACATATGATCCAGTACTGCCGAAAATGGCGAAGATCCATCCATCATCGGGCAAGGTCATGCTGTTTATTGGTGCTAACAGATTGTGCCCGTAAGGAGAAAACCGTCATTTTAATGTACTACGAAAATCTTCTTATGTGGTTCCGGGAGGCTGTAAAGACGAAGCACTCAGGAAGCTTTCAGATGGGATGGCTTTACTCCACAAGAACTCATTCTGCGCAAAATATAGTCACACATGTTGGTTCGTTGTGCGCAGACTTTGCAACACGTCTGCTTTGGTGGAAGGTACGAGGGGTACCCCTACTGAACTTCTACCCCGGAATATTCTACAGCACAGAACCATTCTTCAGTTACATTACTGTAGAAAGTTACACAACCGAAAGCCTATTCGCAGATGACTGATAGCGGCCCTCAGAAGCGGAAGCTTAAGTTGACACGATGTATAATACTCCAAAATATTTCCTATCACGTCCCACATATATGAATATGGTAAAAATATCTTCTGAGATGACAGATGAGATTTTAAGTAGCTATAAATTTATCGCACCAATAGGAAATGACATTGGATATGGAATAACATAAACAACAATGATTACATCCAAGTTCTCATATAACGATATGAACTGTGTGTACTGATGCACTTCTGACAAAGCTAAGGAGTGGGTGGAAAATTCACTCCTACTTCGACATTAACTATGAAAATGCGACCTGGTTGAAACTAATTAATTGACAGTGATTCCGAATTGCAAAAGTGCAACCTACCACGAAATTAAATTGTACAGCGACTGCTGCTGTTTGAAAGCACTCATCGGAATGCTCATAATTCCCCAGCTGGAGTCAGCAATGCAGTGAGTAGAGCATCTCTGTGTCGACTCGAACGTTGGCCTTCCATCTCGTTCTCCACTACCAAGTCCCAAGCCCTCGCCTGCTAAGGCCCTTAGGCGAACACTCGATAAAACCTTCTGCAGCCTAAGCCCGAATCTTTACTGGTATCGTGGTCTCCGCCCGAATGTCGTCTCCATCGCTTCACTTGCTTTTCCAAAATCATTCCATGTACGGTACTCTCAAAAAGCTGAAACAACCAACAGCAATACGTCAGCATTATCGGACGTCAACCGCAAAATTCTCCACCCTCCGTACAGCTTTCCTCCAGAAGACGGGCAAATTCTCCTTCTCCAATCCTATTGCTGTACGTGACGTCCTCTGACGTCACAGTTGGCGTCCCAATCAAGAAACTGTTACTCCGCACGCGTGGGAAGCAGCTGGACGAGGGTGCCTACGTGACTCAAGGACGCGAGAGCTACAAGGCGACATTGTGAAGGGCGTTCTGCCGTGCTAGACCATTTCTGCCATCCTAGTAATGTTTTTCACGATCCTATCGAATACGGATCTCGGCAGGAAGGTCCACAGGTATCGTTAGGTGGGTACCTCGAGTTTCAGAAGAATACTCTCTTCCCAACCAGGAACAAGTATCAAGGCATCGGGCCGTCGCTGGAGTAAAAAAGTTGTAAAAATTCTGACTAGAGCTTCTGGGACAGTGCACTGTGGCCTGCTAAGAGCTCCTCCCCCCCTGTGGCCAGGAACCCCCCCTCCCCCCCACCTCTGCTCGCCTTTGTACACCAGTGTGAGTTCCACTACGTGGAAGAGGCAGCAGCTGGGTCTCTTACGCCCATCCAACATACATGCGTTCGCACCCCTCCTTGTTCCACAATGTGAACTTTTCTTCGCCTAGCCGCAGCCGTAACTGTCCACCAAAACATAAATGCAATCCCATCACCTCTAATACCTCGACGTAATAACCTACTAATGAACTCAGTACTCAACCACTGTCAACTTTCCTTAGTTGCCGGCCGCGGTAGCCATGCGGTTCTAGGCGCTTCAGTCCGGAACCGCAAGACTGATACGGTCGCAGGTTCGAATCCTGTCTCGGGCATGGATGTGTGTGAAGTCCTTAGGTTAGTTAGGTTTAAGTAGTTCTAAGTTCTAGGGGACTGATGACTTCAGATGTTAAGTCCCATAGTGCTCAGAGCCATTTGAACCATTTCCTTAGTTAAACGATGGTAATGCACTGGAATGCTGCTAAAATTATTTACTCCTATACGTTGTACATTAGCAATAGGCCTATTTCGGCATTATCGCCATCTACAGGCTATCTACAACCAAAAATGCTTTGTTAAAAGTTGTAACATTATAACTAATAACAATTTTGTTTTACTTACTTCCATACTGCATCGTGGCGGTGTTGCTGTCTAATAATCTTATTGTTGCATAGGGTGTTTCCAACTGCAGTCAAATTTTTAAATATTTAACTTAATTACCTCTGTTAATTGCTGTTGCTCGCAAATGTAACCTAGGTCTTTTATCGCTTGTATACACTCTTGTGGTTTTGACAGCTGAAACTGACAGAATGGTTACAGTTTGTTTATTCATTGGTGTATGTATCGTAATTATCTATGGCGTGGTATCATAAACTCTGTTATGTTTTTGTAGTGTGTGGATATCTATGTTTTATTTTATTACGACTAACCCGAATCGAGCTATGATTTCCATAAAATATCTAGAATATTTTTACGTTTTAGGTCCGTTTGTTCGTTTAAAATTTTATCAGGGTCTGTTCGTGAGTGTATATAGATATCGATTTCTTCCAAAACGTTCATTTTAAATTCCCTTGGTGTTACATGTAAGATTTTCATTGCCTTTATTATGAGATCAGCTTCATGATTTTCTGTTTTTAGATGGTTGAAGAACGTGGATTCGTTTGTGTCACTAATTCTTGTGTGTTTTCCGTACCTGATTTCAAAGTTTCCGCCTGTCTACCGTATTCAGAATTTGTCATAGTTTTCACAATTTGTTTTATATATGCCTGTTTGTGCGTGTAATGGTGGTTTTGCTTTATCCGAATGGATTAGTGTTTTGAAATTGTGTGTGGTTCTGTAAGCGGATTTAACTGCTGTCTTCTTCAGTAGGATGTGTTCAGTTCGTTTGATATCTGTCCTACGTACGTTAACGGTATGTATTTGGAATTTTGGTTTTTGGGTTTTTTTCTCGTTCATTTTATGTCCTCATGAATCTTAATGGATTTAGGTTTATGGCGTCTGTCTATAGTTTTCTCACTATGCTTGGATCAAAGTTATTTTATTGAACTATTTCATTTGGAATGGCTGTGGGTTTTAAAGGTAAATTTATTAGTCTGTTAATCATTGTGTTAAAATATGCTTGTTTATGTGGTTTTGAGTGGCAAGAGTTTGCTTTAATAATGTCTAACGTTGTGTAGTTTCGGTGTATTTCGAATTTGTGCTCATTGTTACTATTTTTGATTGTCAGATCCAAAAAATGTATAGTTTTATTGGTTTTAGGTCATCAGAACTCGATACAAATACTCTAATTGCATATGTGTTCATGGTCTGAATAATTAGAGTGAAAGGCATGCGATCCCAAAGAACTTACCACCTTTCAGTTTCATCTTTGACTTCAGTCCGGGGAAAAATGTCCACTGGCGTCAAATCAGACGGAGGTGCAGGTCAACTGATAACGCATTCACGTCTTATCCAATGAACTTTCCTCGCCACTAGGGAGTAGTGAGTCGGCTTCCCATAGTTCTGGTACCACATGCATCTACGTATTTGAAGTGGTGCTTCCTCTGTCTGCTACCCAATACAGTAGAGCGTCGATTATCCGAAACAATGGGTTTGGCTAACTGATTTTTCGGATAACCGATCGCTTACAAAAACAAGTGTACCATTATCACGGTAGCAATATGAAACAAAGAAACTAGTGTTTGTATTGAACACGTAACTGCATGTTTTTTATATGTATTACAACTATTGTACATAGCTTACATAAAATTGATCATGTACTATTAAAACAGCTCTACAGTTTATGAAAAGAAGTCCAAAATTAACTTTTGCTACAGAGCTGAGGCATACTTTTTTGATGCTAGCTATCGCTCATGTCTTAAACACAGCAATTGGACATCACACTCATGTTTTTCAGACCACTTAATGCCATCTCCTTTGATCCTTTTACGGTAACGTTGTCGCAAGTCTCTTCCTCCTCATCGTAGAGGTCTTGGTCGTCGATGACCCTAGTAACTACATATCATCCCTCAGTAACTATTAATCATGGCCATCCAGTCTTGAAGGTTTTCTTGTCCACGATCTTCAAATCCTGAAGGGTCTTTAATCAACCCAGCCAGTTGTCTGAGGTTCTTGCAGTGATAAGTTCGCCCCTGATGGGAGGAGATGATTTCAGCCTTTTGCTAGAGTAGTGTCCTTCACAGTACCCCAGGCTTCTGCTATCGTGTTCACAGTGTCCTTCAAGTTAATTCCACTGTAGATTTTCTGAACTGCTTTTCACATCCTTGCCCAGTCATAAATACACGCAGCAATGCCTTTCTATATCGTTTGAAGCTTTCAACTGTTCCCTGTTCCATCAGTTGAAGGATTGAAGTAACATTGGGAGGCAAAAAAATGACTTTTTAGTTTTAGCTTTTCTTTCCATTGAAAAATTTGAAAGATGACTTGGGACGTTATTAATCAATAACAAAACATTTCCAGGTTTACCAATTGTACGCTGATGTTTTTTGATTACAGGTAAAAGTATAGTGTCATATTATCCTCTAAAATGAATCATTATCCATGAATGCTTTTGATTCTTGTAGATGACAGACAACTTTTTTTTAATTCCGTAAAGCACCGCGAATTCTTAGACATTCCTATGATCAGCAAGGGTAGCATATGCCTTCCAGTAACATTTCTGTATACCAAGCGGTGATGCGAGATTTGCTTGCCTTAAAATCAGGTGCTGACATTTCTTTCTTGGAAACTAGGGATTTTGTTTGGCATTTTCTTCCGTTACAAACCAGCTTCGTCTGGATTGGAGACAATGGCTTTGTTATAGCCCTCCTTAGCAAACAGTTTGTTAAAATACTCTTTAAAATATTCACCTGCTTCAGTATCAGGCGATAGTTCTTCATCTTGAATGTCCGATTCTCTAGCCCATGACTAGATTTGAAACGCACAAGTCAAGGGGTAGCGTATATATCTGAGCACGCGAAAGCTCACACGCTGCTAATGGGGGACGACTTGTCAAGTACGTGACTGTTCATTAATAGGAGGAAGAGGAAAAGAACTGCGACTCCAAAGAAATAGCGGCCGCTGGCTGAAGCGTATGGCGCGCTGATTTAAAATTACGGATTGGAACCCTCTCGGTTAATCGATGTTTAGGTTGATCGATATTCGGATAACCGAGGCTCTATTGTAATGCATATTTCCTACATACCGATTTTCATGATTTCTTAACTTCATCGGTGACATACCCTTTGAAGAAAGACGTCGCATCAGAATCACGGAGCAGAATTCCACGCGTATTCCGCAATCCCGTTAGTTAATCTGCCGGTGGAGTAACGCATAATAAGGACGGCGTGCGCAGCATACGAACAACGCTGGATTGATTTGTTCCAGAAGCATTGGCAATTTCTCTGAAGCTGCTATGCTGAAACATCTATTTCGTTCGCTGCGCTCGTTGCAGATTTGCTCCTTACCCTTTGTGTGCTACTTCAATGTCCTTCAAATAATTTTTTGCACATTCGCTGTTTTGTCATTCTCGTTATACGCCGTTTGTTGGGATACCTTTCTGCGAACAGCTCAACAGTTAATTTCGCGTTTCCTGCGCATTCTTTGTAAATATGTAGCATATCTATTTTCCTTTGATTTGTGAAAGACATTTGTTCGTTCAAGCTAACCAGGCCACCACACACGACAACGACACAGACAGCATGAAAGCCACATTCTCTCTATACTCTTTTATAACGATATCGTGGTGGTGTATCACTATTTCCTACTTATTCGACGTGATGCATTTCTTTATTTGAATATGAAATTATGAACTTCTTCATAGGACAGCTATCTGTTTCGTGTTCAAAACAGATAAATTCTGAGTTCTAAATACTGCAATTACTCCGAAATTATGACTTGTATTCTCAAGAGTGAAACGTCGTTAATTGGTGTCGTGTGGAATCACAATACTAGCAGAAGAAATTACTGTAGTCTCACATAAAAAAGCGAAGTTATTGCAGATATCTTTGTAAGAAACAAAGCTATGAAAAGAGACAATAAGTCGTATAGTGAAAACTTTCTCATAGTTCATCTGGGTAAAAACATAATTAGTTCTGCAAGGTTCGCAGGAGAGCTTCTGTAAAGTTTGGAAGGTAGGAGACGAGATACTGGCAGAAGTAAAGCTGTGAGAACCGGGCGTGAGTCGTGCTTCGGTAGCTTAGATGGTAGAGCACTTGCCCGCGAAAGGCAAAGGTCCCGAGTTCGAGTCTCGGTCGGGCACACAGTTTTAATCTGCCAGGAAGTTTCATAAATACGATATTTCAATGGGTTCCGGAAATTTTTGAGTGTAGCTGAATCAGCTTCTATGTATCTATCTTACTAGCAATCAACAGTTTCGCTTCAAAACGATTATCAACTTGAAAAACTTTTTAACAGTATGGCGGTTTCTGGACTTACTTGTCGGCCACTGCCACGGTGCGGGGGATTCCTTCATAACCAAGAGCCAACTCCGCGAATTTAAGCAGTTTAAACATTGACAAAAGCTATGCAACCTACTGCAACTGAGAAGTGGTGTCATTAACATGCAAGCGCTTACTGAACCGCTTCAGCACGCGAAACATTGTACTGATTTAATCGTACGTTTTCGAATGCACTCGGCTACCTTATGATGATAAAAAAATGTGCTTTTTGTACAACTATTTTAACGCATTCAGAAATTTTCCCCGACGTTTCCATTAATGGATGTTTTCATTTGATACTAAAACTAAGTTGGACAGGAAGGCGTCCTTGGCGACTGATTTCAGGCAGCTCCTCTTGTTATACACTGTCTGAAGATTAAACTTTCATTCATTCATTCACACATCTTGTTCATTAAATTCCATCACGAAGGAGAACTTTCAAGAATATGGAACGAGTCAAGCCATTCATTAACGACTGCAAGCAGCCACTGCACGCTACTTCTGTGAAGTGTATTAAAAGCAACTTCTGATTTAACGGCAATTTATTAGGGAAGCTAAGTTCTAGTTCCGTCTCGTTCAACAGGTGGCAAGTGCAGTAGTTTACTCTTCCTGTCGTGAAGGTGCTGGTTTCAAGTATGGAGTCTGCACCAACCTCACACGAAACCAGCAAACAAGTGGTTATGGCGACTGGATTTCAGTTGTCAGCCAGAAACGGAACCGCAAAACACCAGAATGTGAAAAGTGGAAGCCCCACATTAAGCCTGGTCTACACGTAACGTAATGACGTCAGTCTTGCATGACCATGAAAGATTTGTCACATAAAACGTTACTTATGGACAGAAGTTTGATAGCCTTGCATGAACTGAATGAAGTTTGACAAAGTCGCAAAAGACCGATGGGTTAGAGGTTTGCGTACATGCAAGCCTGCCGACAAGACGGTTCATAGAGATGCACGTCAGTCTGTTAATTTCGTGGTGCTCACGGGAAATACGTAACCAATAAATTACATGATCTTATACGGAACCAACATATATTTGCGCGAAAGCTCATTAATGATGTTATTTTTTAAGCTGAACTGAAAGCATTAACAAAAGACTTTACACTCACGAATTTTTCACGGAGTTCATAGAGCTGTACCAAAGTTTTCGTTTCCTTGTCTCAGGTAAAAAAATCTGAGGATTACAGCGACCGAGACAAGATGAACCAGGTGTACGCCGCTTTAATTAATAACTACAAGGAAGTGTAACCTAAAGCAACAAAAGAGTTGCTCACCAAAAAGATCAACTCTTCCGGAACAGTTTACTGCAAAGAGAGGGCTGGAATAAAAGCGTCCACGCGGTCTGGAGCTGGAACGGAAGAAATTTATAAACATTCTTTGCGGTACTTCGCTTTACTTTCCTTGTTGAATGTCGAAGACTAACGCCCGAGAAGATCACGGTCAAACATAGAAAGCCATTCATTGTAACCATGAACCTGATGCTCACGGGAAATACGTAACCAATAAATTACATGATCTTATACGGAACCAACATATATTTGCGCGAAAGCTCATGAATGATGTTATTTTTTAAGCTGAACTGAAAGCATTAACAAAAGACTTTACAGTTGTTAACACTGCTGGTGCCTGCGGAGGACGGAGTATAATGCAACAGAGTGTGTCTTATAACTCGGGGAAATCTCTCCAGTAGCCCAATGAGTTATGTACAAACAAATGATCCAGTTTAGCCTATTACTAGGTAAATTAAGAATATAATAACAAAAGATAATCCCTCAAGCTTACCAGGAATTTCTAAATACTTTAATAACTTCCGAAATGATACCTACAATTATGCAGAAACTAATCAATTTATGAAAAATTTTCTGCAAATAGAAGTTCCGTGTAACTCCGGCCAGTCGCTAAAGGCCTTAATGTCGCGGTGAGTCTCTCGTAGAGACTGACAGCCCCCCTCAAGACACCATCGTCTTTTTAAATTTCCTGGGATTAAAAACTTTTAATGTTTGCAGAACGTTTCTGTATCCATTTGTAAATAATCGCACAAATCTTCTGTTTCCTGCTATTGCTCTCGGAGAAGATTCACATGGGAGAATGTCCCTCTCCTCAATTATAACAACAACAACAACAAAATGGGAAAAAAGCTTAGCGAAAGTTTGAATAGAGTCGCTGCGCGATTTGTGTCTATCGTGCCGTCAGTCTTGAATGATCGTGCAAGACTGACGACAAACGTGTAGACCAAAGAGATTAGAGCCTCCTCGGCGTAGACCAGGCTTTGCTACACGCAAACGAGGACGACAGAAGCGCTGTTAGTGTCGTGGCAGCGACTTTGAATACGAGAAATATGGCGCGAAAATCCGTACTACTAAATAAGCTATTTAACGTAATTTCTTAGACTTTCCCCGCGATTTTGTGACATCTATTTATTTTATTTATTTATTTATTGTTTCGTGAGACCAAATTAAGGAGAAGTCTTCATGGTCATGGAACGAGTCAATACATGAAATTATAACACGATAGTAGAAACAGATAAAATGAAATATAAGAAACGTATTCAGGCGACAATTCGTAAATTTAAATAAGAAAATCAACAATGTAACACTGGAATTTGCTTAATTTTTTTAGCTCTTCCAGGAGCTCCTCGACAGAATAGAAGGAGGGAGCCATGAGGAAACTCTTCAGGTTAGACTTAAAAGAGTTTGGGCTACTGCTAAGATTTTTGAGTTCTTATGGTAGCTTATTGAAAATGGATGCAGCAGAATACTGCACTCCTTTTTGCACAAGAGTCAAGGAAGTGCATTCCACATACAGATTTGATTTCTGCCTAGTATTAACTGAGTGAAAGCTACTAACTCTTGGGAATAAGCTAATATTGCTAACAACAAACGACATTAAAGAAAATATATACTGTGAGGGTAATGTCAGCATTCCCAGACTACTGAATAGGGGTCGACAAGAGGTTCTCGAACTTACACCACATATAGCTCGAACAGCCCGTTTTTGAGCCAAAAATACCTTTTTTGAATCAGAATAATTACCCCAAAAAATAATACTATACGACATAAGCGTATGAAAATATGCGAAGTAGACTACTTTTCCTGTTGAACTGTCACTTATTTCAGATACTGTTCTAATAGTAAATAAAGCAGCATTTAGTTTCTGAACAAGATCCTGGACATGGGCTTTCCACAACAGCTTACTATCTATCCGAACGCCTAGGAACTTGAACTGTTCCGTCTCGCTTATAATATGCCCATTCTGTCTGATCAAAATATCGGTTCTTGTTGAATCGTGAGTTAGAAACTGTAAAAACTGAGTCTTACTGTGATTTAGCATCAAATTATTTGCCACAAGCCACGAACTTATTTCATGACCTACATTATTTGATAATGTTTCAACATTACACACAAGATCCTTCACTACCAAGCTGGTGTCATCAGCAAACAGAAATATTTTTGAATCACCTGTAAGGCATATCATTTATCCAGAATTTATATAAATAAGAAACAGCAGTGGCCCCAGCACCGACCCTTGGGGAACGCCCCACTTAACAGTGCCCCATCGGGACTGAACATCACTACACTCTCAATATTGCGGAGAATTACCTTCTGCTTTCTGTTCTTAAAGTAAGAGGCGAACCAATTGTAAGCTACTCCCCTTACTCCATAATGGTCCAATTTCTGCAGTAATATTTTGTGGTCAACACAGTCAAAAGCCTTCGTTAAATCAAAGAAAACACCTAGCGTTCGCAACCTTTTATTTAATCCGTCCAAAACCTCACAGAGAAAAGAGAATATAGCATTTTCAGTTGTTAAACCATTTCTAAAACCCAACTGTACATTTGACAGCAAATTATGTGAATTTAAATGCTCCACTAACCTTGTATATACAACTTTCTCGATAACTTTAGCAAACACCGATGGCATAGAAATAGGTCTATAATTGTCAACATTATCCCTGTCTCCCTTTTTATAAAGTGGCTTCACTACCGAGTACTTTAATCGGTCAGGAAACCGACCACTCCTAAAGGAAAAGTTACAGATATGGCTAAGTACTGGGCTAACATACATAGAACAATACTTCAGTATTCTGCTAGATACCCCGTCATATCCATGAGTTCTTGGTCTTTAGTGATGTAATTATTAACTCAACTCTCGTTGAATCGGGTGTACTGTCGGTGGTCTGCGTTTATCTAACACAATATTTCGACGTCGTACACGGCGTCTTCATCAGGTGCTTCCTGTGACTGAACGACAGGCTGACCGTGTCCCGTATTTATGTCTGGGGACATAAAAACATAAATATGGGACACGGTCAGCTTGTCATTCAGTCACAGGAAGCACCTGATGAAGACGCCGTGTACGACGTCGAAATGGTTCAAATGGCTCTGAGCACTACGGGACTTAACATCTGAGGTCATCAGTCCCCTAGACTTAGAACTACTTAAACCTAACTAACCTAAGGACATCACACACATCCATGCCCGAGGCAGGATTCGAACCTGCGGCCGTAGCAGCAGAGTGGTTCCGGACTGAAACGCCTAGAACCACTCGGCCACAGCGGCCGGCTGACGTCGAAATATTGCGTTAGATAAACGCAGACCACCGGCAGTACACCCGATTCAACGAGATGTCAAGCTATTTAACATTTTTCATTTACTAATAGACTACGTGGCTCAACCATAAAGCATAAAGTGCGCGTCTCGAAATCGAAAGGTTTTTGTGACCTTGCAACATAACATGTTCGAGAAATCTCAATCAAAAACTAAGATTAACTTCTTGTGGCTGGTGTTCACAGTCATATACAACTTTGTAAATGATGTCGTTGTCACTTTCTGATTCTAAAATTATTTATTTCATATACATCTACATGATTACTTTGCAATGCACAGTTAAGTGGCTGGCAGAGGGTTCATAGTACCAGATTCAAGTTACTTTGTAACCTCCCCCTCACTTATCGACCTTAATGACAGTGAAAAATTAAACCGTGTGTACCTAATGGAAATTTGGGAAAAGCAATCGTCACCGAGGTTAATTTGTCGGTAAAGAGGGAGGAAAGGGTTACATCTAAATGAAAGGAAAAATGCTAATGAAACTGGTGGAAATTAATTTTGAAATAGGGGTAAAGTTAATAAAGAAAGTAAATGTGCGGCCGTTACGTTAACAATTAACTAGCGGTAATTAGATATTTGAGATTTGGGGGAAATTACGGTCGCCAGTCCTAAGGACAATTACTATAGTAACTGAAAAAGAAAGATTATTACACATATAATTAGCACTAGAAGTGTGGCAACTGAAGGTTGACAAGTGTAGTGTGAAAACTGAAAGTTTGTCAGAAGTAATAAATTTCGCTACACTCTGACTTAATTTAGCAAAGGAATTAATAAAACCGGAAAATCGAAAGTTAATTTAGTGACTGAAGTTAATAGTGAGCTTTCTTTCTGAAGCACATCGAAATTCAGTAAAATACGGTTAGTCTTGGACTACCTCAACAATCATTTCAAAAGCTACTTGAATCTACGCAATTTAGAAATAAGAGATTTAACTTTGAACTTGAATTAAATGATCTGAACAATTAACAATAGTAAAATTTAGTACGTACCAAGCTGAGCTGCAGTCACAGGTAAGCTAAAATACGGTAACAAAACTCGCACTCTTAATTTGTGCTTGTGTAATCTGAATATTGTAGCCAGCTATGAATACTTTAACTGAACTTTGAAATTAAAGTAGTGAAGTGGAATGATGCTGGCGTTTGAATTTCAATGACACTCGGGTTCATTCCGGAAAAGGAAGGGACCCTGCTTGGTAATGCAATTGGGACAATGAGCAACAAAGGTTCATGCTAAGTAGCTGTAATTTTGTGATGCAACAATTTTAAAAGTTTGAAAAGCTAAGGTCTGCCATACAGTTCTAAAACTTTACGTGCTTCCAGTCTTCCTTGTTGGTTGATTGAAGGTTTGAAGCCGTCGATCGAGGAGGTGGCGACAGTCACTCATTGTCGGCCGTCGCTGTTGCAGAAGCTGTATGTTGGCGCGCCTTCTTCTCGACACGGTCACCAGACGAAACGGGCTCTTGATGTGCGCCAGCTAATGCTTCCCGTCCGCGACACCATGTCAGAAACTATCATCGCAAGTCGAGCGCAATTACATGCTGCCAAACCCCGAAAGCGCGGCAACTCGCGGGAGCTTCACACAACACACCTGCTCCACTCGCTACTCCAGCCAGACTCTCTCTGTCCGCGCTCCACGAAGCAGAGTTAACACCACCAAAGATCCTACACACTTTGTTTCTTCACACGACCTATCGATGTAATCGTTCGATAGCAGTTTTCCCTAGGCAAGACCCAGCGTAAAAATACAAATAATATTTACGAAACAAACCAATTATATATCGACATAAATGCATAAATATATATATATATATATATATATACAAATAGTAAAACAATTACAATATGTGAAGACACAGAAACGTCATATATTCAGGAAACAAAAATAAGGAAAAAAAATTATAGTACAATAGATGGAAATGGGAGGATATGCATTTCCGGCGTTACAGCTTCTCTACCGATCCAACCTCGAACTGCGCACGGGGAAAACTAACGCTTAAATCTTTCTGTGCGAGCTCTAATATATCTTATTTTATTATGATGATCATTTCTCCCATTGTAGATGGGAGCCAATAAAATATTTTCACAGTTTCAGGAGAAAACTGGTGATTGAAATATCGTGGGAAGGTCCTGCCGCAGCGAAAAAAGCTTTTGTTTTAATGAGTGCCACCCTTCGACCGTGCCACCCCGATTCGTGCATTATATCTGTGGCAGTGTCCTCCCTATTTCACGATAATACGAAACGAACAGCCATTCTTTGAACTTTTTCGATGTCCTCCGTCAATCTTATCTGATGCGGATCCCACATCGCGCTCACAATACTCCACAAGAGGACGGACAAGCTTGATGTAGGCAGTCTCTTTAGTATATCTGTTACATATTCTAATGTTCAGCCAATAAATCGCAGTCTCTGGTTTGCTTTCCCCACAACATTATCTATGTGATCGATCAAATTTAAGTTATTAGTAATTGTAATCCCTAGGTATTAAGTTGAGGTTACAGCTTTTAGAGACTTGTGTGATTTATCCTGTAACCGAAATGTAGAAGATTCCTTTTTCTACTCATGTAGGTAACCTAACACTTTTAATTATCAGTCAATTTACACTTTTTGCACCTTACAGATATGTAAATCATTCTGCAATTTGCTTTGATCATGTGATGACTTTATAAGACGCTAAATGACAGCATCATCTGCAAACAATCTGAGAGGGATGCTCATATTGTCTCCGAAATCGTTTACGTAGATCAGGAACAGCAGAGGGTCTATAACACTTCCTTGGGGAACACCAGGTATTACTTCTGCTTTACTCGATGAATTTCCGTCAATTACTACGAACTCTGACCTTTCTGAAAGGAAATCACGAATCCATTCGCACAACTGAGATGATACTGCATAGGCACATAATTTGATCCGAAGTCTGTTGTGAGGAACGGTGTCAAAACCCTTCTGGAAAATCTAAAAGTATGGAATCAATTTGGCATTGCCTGTCGACAGCACCCATTACTTCGTGAGGATAAAGAGCTAGTTGCATTTTACAAGAACAATATTTTCTGTATCCGTATTGGCCATTTGTCAATACATCGTTTTCTTCGAGGTAATTCATATTGCTCGAGCACAGTACAGGGTGGTCCAAAAGTCCGGAAACACCCTCATAAAACTCAAATGGAGTAGCAAACAAGTCCCTACACACGAGGAACGGGAAGGGGGAAACTTTATAGGCTATGCCACCAACATGGCGGCCATCTTGAAAGCCGCCATCTTGTATTCAACTCCAAAATTTCAAATGGGAATGTGATCATGTGACATGTCAAACAGATAGAGAATTTCACCAGAAATACAATGCTGTTGTTATTTTAAACATAGCTTTATTCATTCTTGGGTTATAGCCAGTTACATGTGGCAGCAGTGGGACGCTCGGCAGCATGTGTGTTATGTGTCGCAGAGACATTACGCCGATGTTACCCAGTCCCGAGAGACCACCAACAGTTATAGGAATGGCTCGATATGTTGTCCATTGTGTTGGATTGTTAATGCTACCCTCCGAACCCAGTACTGATGAACTTTGACCAACACATCTGACTGAATTTGATCACATGCATCAACAATGCGCTGCTTTAGATGATGCAAACGCCGTATTTTCACAGAATAAACCACTGCTTTGACATGACCCCAAAGATAAAAATCCAAAGGAGTCAAATCTGCTGAACGTGGTGGCCACTCCACAGCACCCCTACGACCAATCCACTTATGAGGGAACTGCACATCCAGGTATGCTCGCACATTGTGCCCATAATGTGGTGGGGATCCATTATGCTGGAAGAATTCCGGAAATTTCCCGTCCTCCGTTAACAACGAGGGAAACACTTCTTCATCCAACAACCTCAGATAACCGTTGACTGTTAACCTACCATCAATAAAGAAAGGTCCAACAACTTTGGTACCCTACACACCACACCAGACCATAACTTTTTGTGAGTCTACCGTTTTGGAAACATCAATATAGTGCGGATTTGTGTCTGACCAGTATCTGTGATTCTGCTTGTTCACTTCACCGTTGATAAAGAAATTGGCTTCATCACTGAACAGCACCCGATAAGGAGAAACGTGGGTTTATTTGCAGCTGCTGTGTCACCCATTCAGCCGGCCGAAGTGGCCGTGCGGTTAAAGGCACTGCAGTCTGGAACCGCAAGACCGCTACGGTCGCAGGTTCGAATCCTGCCTCGGGCATGGATGTTTGTGATGTCCTTAGGTTAGTTAGGTTTAACTAGTTCTAAGTTCTAGGGGACTAATGACCTCAGCAGTTGAGTCCCATAGTGCTCAGAGCCATTTGAACCAATTTTGTCACCCATTCTGCGAACTGTACCCGATGGTCTGGGTCATCCTCGTTCAGGTGTTGGAGCAGCTGAATTTTATACTGGTGCCATTTGTGCTGCGATAACATTCGTAGTATGGAGGTACGGCTAACCCCACATTCTTGTGACAGGCGACGAGTACTCCGTTGCGGACTCTTGCTAAATGATGTCAACACGCTCACTGATGTTGCTTCATCGGTGGCGGATTTTGGTCTTCCAGCCTTAGGTTTATCTGCGACAGAACCTGTTGCTCGGAATTTGGCAAAGAGCTTGGCCACTGCGCTGTGAGTGATGGGCTGTCTGGTTGGTTGACGACTGTTGAAATCCTCAGCAATGACCCGTGTGCTTCTTTCTCTTGATATTAAGATGATTTCAATGCGTTCTTCATGTGTTAAGGACATTTTTTAACCTGTAAATAAGGAAACAATGATTAAAACGTTAGCATGAGTACATGATACCTGACAGTTAAACACATGTAACATATCAGGCATGGGATAGTCACTTTGCACCGTTTCAGACTCCCATTTTATGACTTGTCAGTACGTAATACTCACGCTGCCGGAAGTCCCACTGCTGCCGCCAGTAATTGGCTATAAACCGAGAATGAATAAAGTTATGTTTAAAATAACAACGGCATTGTTTTTCTGGTGAAATTCTCTATCTGATTGATATGTCACATGACCACATTCCCATCAGAAAGTTTGGAATTGAATCCAAGATGGCGGCTTTCAAGATGGCCGCCATGTTGGTGGCATAGCCTGTAAAGTTTTCCCCTTCCCGTTCCTCCTGTGTAGGGACTCTGTTTCCTTGTTTGCTACTCCATTTGGATTTTATGAGGGTGTTTCCGGACTTTTGGACCACCCTGTATATGTTTCAAAATCCTACTGCAAATCGACGTTAGTGATATGAATCTGTAATTCAATGGATTACTCGAATTTCCTTTCTCAGGTATTGTGACTTGTACATATTTGAAGTCGTTTGGTGCCGATCTTTCTACGAGAGAGCGGTTGTATGTAATTGCTATGTAAGTATGGAGCTATTGTATAAACTTTTTTTTTTAAAGTTTGTGTTCTGCCTTACGGCAATTCTTGTCATGGGGGAAGCCTCGTCTGAGAGGTCCACCGCATGAGCGTCTAGGGAAGTGATTCCTGTGGTGGTTTCCCGATGCCTTCCGCTGATGATGATGAAATGATAATGAGGACAATACAACACCCAGTCCTTGAGCGGAGAAAACTCTCCGACCCAAGCGGGAACCGAACCCGGGCCCCTTGGCGTGGCAGTCCGCCGCGCTGACCACGCAGCTAACCGGGAGGACGCCATTGTATAACCATACTCTGAAAGGAACCTGACTGGTATACAATCTGGACCAGAGACCTCGCTTTTATTGTTTAAGCGTTTTCGATAAACCGAGGATATCTGCTTTAAGTCACTCATGCTGGAAGTTGTTCTTGATGCGAATTCTGGAAAATCCAATACTGTGATTTCGACCGTGCGGTCATTATCAGGTGGAACTAATTGGACCTTTGCACATGTCAAAAACTAAATATCATCTGACATTTCATGACACAGAAGCTGGTTTCATCACATTGTGTTTCCTTATTACACTTCTTGTGTGAAATTCAATCTAAATTGCGTTGTGAATATGTTGCTTATATTCTGCTTTATTTTTGCGTGCACATATGTTATTGGTGAAGTACGAGATTTGGTGTTTGTCTTTGTTTCGTATGAAACAGAAGTTGTTGCCGTCACATAGTGGTATGTGGACATCGGTTTCACCCACAGATTCGTGTGTGAACTGTTCCATTTAAATGCATTGTAAGTTTAATGCGAGCGTTTATCGTACTTTCTCAGATGTAGTGGAGAACTTCATGTTAACAGCTTTTGACAAGAATGGTATTCAACTTCATTACATCTTGTCATTTGGTTGTTGCCTGGCAATACGGGCGAGCGATCCCCAATACTACTATAGAAGCATGGGGCGGCCGGTATTGTCGTCGCGTTCAGAAGCCTGTTCCTCGCTGTTCCTAGAGATGGGCGGGGGCGGTGACTTGGGCTCTGTGTGTGTGTGTGTCTTGCATCCAGCGCTTCCCTTAGGGCCAATGCGAGGTGTTTTTTAGTCTTTGCGCTATACGGCCGGCTGTGTGTTTACGGAAAATATATCAGTCAGTACCGCTGCATAGCGAACGTCGGCAGGGGTTCTGTACAAAGTTGCCCATGTTCTTATAGTGCCCTTAACTGATTTCGTGTGTGGTTGGTTACGCTTGGTTATAAGTCTTCTAAGATTACTTAGTGAAATCCTTGCAGTAGTATAGGGTGAAGCAAACTGTACTGTGATTTTACACTAAAGAGCCAAAAAAGCTGGTACACCTACCTAATATCTGAGCAATTAAAAGTGCCGCAACATAACGTGGCATGAACTCGACTAATGTCTGAAGTAATTCTAGAGGGAGGTAACACCACGAATCCTGCAGGGCAGTCCATAAATCCGTAAGAGTACGAACGGGTGGAGATCTCTTCTGAATAGCACACTGCAAGGCATCCCAGATATCCTCAATAATGTTCATGTCTGGGGAGTTGGTTGCCATCTGAAGTGTTTAAACCCAGAAGAGTGTTTCTGGAGCCACTCTGTAGCAAATCTTGACGTGTGGAATGTCGCATTGTCCTGCTGGAATTGCCCAAGTCCGTAGGAATGTACAATGGACATGAATGGATTCAGACGATCAGACAGAATGCTTACTTATGTGTCACCTGTCAGGGTCGTATCTAGACGTATCAGGGATCCCATATCACTCCACCTGCACACGCCCCACACCATTACAGAGCCTGCATCAGCTTGAACAGTCCCCTGCTGACATGCAGGGTCCATGGATTCATGAAGTTGTTTCCATACCGGTACACGTCCATCCTCCTTTTTCTTCTTCCTCGGACTACAGCCATTGGTGGGCCTTGGCCTCCTCAACAATCTGCCTCCATATATCTCTGTTCTCAGCTTTTTTCTTCCATCCAGGAATTTCCATCGTGGCAAGGTCAGCCAGCACATTGTCCATCTATCTAGCTCTTGGTCTGCCCTTCCTTCTGATGGAATACAGCCTGGCATTCACTATTCGTTTGGGCATCCTGTCTTCCGTCATCCTCTATATATGTCCTAACCAACGCATTCTTTGAGATTTGATAAATTTCGCTATATCTTTCTCTTGTATAAGCTCTTGTATTTCATGGTTGTATCTCATTCTCAAATCTTCTCCCTCTCTCACAGGCCCATATATTTTTCGTAAGATTTTCCTTTCAAATGCCCTTAGGCTTTTACTTTCTGCTTCTGTCATTGTTGGCGTTTCTGATCCATATGTCGCAACAGGTCGCACAAGCGAATAGTACACTCTCAGTTTTGTTGGTCTTGTAATTAGAGAGTTCTGGAGTATCTTTAGGTTTGCATAATAGTCTTTGTTTCCTGGTTGTATACATTCTCCGATACATTGTCTCATAATATTATCATTTGTTAGGAGGACACCTAAATAATGGAAGCATGTAACAGCTCTACATTTCAGTGTCGGTGTTGACGGGTGCAGGCGAGGCGTAAACCTTTGCGTGGTGCAGTCATCGAGGGTACATGAGTGGGCCTTCGGCTGCGAAAGCACATATCGATGATGTTTCGTTGAATGCTTCACACGCTGACACTTGTTGATGGCCCGGCATTGATACCTGCAGCAATTTGCGGAAAGGTTGCACTTCTGTCACGTTGAACGATTCTCCTGTCGTCGTTGTTCCCGTTTTTGCAGGATCTTTTTCCGGCCGCAGCGATGTCACAGATTTGATGTTTTACCGGACTCCTGATATTCACGGTACACTCGTGAAATGGTAGTACTGGAAATCTGCACTTCATCACTGCCTCTGAGATGTTGGGTCTCATCGCTCGTGAGAAGACTACAACACCACGTCCAAACTCACATCTTGATAACTTGCCATTGTAGCAGCAGTAAGCTATATAACAATTGCGCCAGACGCTTGATGTCTTTATACAGTCGTTGCCGACCACAGCGACGTATTCCATCTGTTTACATATCTCTATATTTGAATACGCATGCCTGTATCTGTTTCTTTGGCGCTTCATTGCAGTTCATCTGGAAGACAAACACGTTTTGGGCTAAATTAGCCTAACAGTGATGGCTACGTTATTATTTCAGGTTTTCATTTCATTGTTAACTTCCAGGACTTAGCTTGACAGACTAAAGCCTAGTTATTCTTTGCATTGTGTGCTCTAGGTTCTAAGTGTAATTTATCAATTTTTGGTATCTTTAATGCTGGCTTTTCATTGTAGATTCGTAAACCTTAATTACTGTATGAGAATTATACACTGCGCAAAGGTAACTTTTTCGAAACTCCTTAACTGTCTCCCATTGCCACGCAGAAGTTTTAAATTTGCCTCAAAGGTTCCTACAACATTCCTCTGGAACGGCGCAGAAGGGTGGCCCCCTACGATGTTATACTCGAGCTCGGCAGCTCTTCAAACAACAAGGCGTCGACACTAGAGAAGAAAAGTCCAGAGCCCAGAAGTTCCTGTGAAGTGTAAAGTGGGTTAATGATCACACATTGGCACCAAGTTTCTCCACAATTCTAACCAACGTCTTCGTGGACGTATCAGACGATGAGGAGATCGTCACACCTCGTGTCACTCATATTTCACTCCTTCTTTTGACGCCTCTGCGGTGGAGATCGGAAGCGCGACCCTCAGCGTTGAAATCGTGCGGTTTTCTTACGGGTGGCCGGTCAAAATATTTCAGGCACACAGACGCTCAAATTGGGCACGAATAGGCATCAGTGGGTCCGCAACTCGTGTTCTCTCCGTAACGTTCTCGCTTCCTGAGCACAGGGTCCCACGTTCGATTCCCGGCAGGGTCAGGGATTTTCACCTGCCTCGTGATGACTGGGTGTTGTTGCGTCGTCTTCATCATCATCATTCATCCCCATTACGGTCGGAGGAAGGCAATGGCAAACCACCTCCACTAGGACCTTGCCTAGCACGGCGGTGCGGGTCTCCCGCATCGTTCCCCTACGCTCTGTGAAGGAATATGCGACTTCATCATCATCATTAGGCATCAGGGGAGTAGCAAAAAGGGCTTAAACGAAACCACTCGTTCCCGTGGAGCGTTGATTCCCACACATGTAGTGGTCTAAAACGAACCATTCAGCTAAATGGCGCTACCCTGGTGCTGTAGTTCACGCTAGCGGGCGTGTAGAATCAGAGGGGTGTCGAAGGTGTTGCAAGCGTGCATGTGCCTGGGAATCCGTCACTGGCTGGTTTTGATCAGATGACACTGCTTGTAAAAACCAAAAAGTCTGCACGATCGTGGAGGCTCGTCACGCTGCCGAGCTGGAAATCCCCACTGTTTTGTATGGATGCAGACCGAATACCTGTGTCGCGTCACTTTTTTCTCTATGTAGGCCTGGACGCCAGTTTTCACAGGGCGCAGAATGCGAAAAACTACCAGAATATGGCAGTCAGGTGCCAAGACCGAACAGGGTTTGGGCTGTGGCTTGTACCTGCTATGAGCGGACGCTTCACCCCATCCCCCTCGCCTTTACCTCTGAAAGATGACCTTAAACTCCCAGGGGAACCTCACCACACACCAAGACTTTGGCCTGGATCTCTCTACCAACCCTGGGTCATCACGGACCCAGCTAACGAGCAGAAAATATCACTTGCAAAACAGCTACTAGGAAAGAGAAGGGATCAATACAAAAGGTAGATGGCTTAATCCTCGCAATCGCTGACGTTACTTATTACAGGCATTAACTATTTTTTTAATTGTTAGAGAACGACCTCAGATTGTCATGTATTGAAATCTGATATGAATGACATATGAGATGTGACAGTCCAACAATGGACTCAATTGGACCCTATATGAATGTAAAAACCATGGTCTGTTGAGATGAGTCCCAATTTCAGGCCGGAACCGCGCGACCGCTACGGTCGCAGGTTCGAATCCTGTCTCGGGCATGGATGTGTGTGATGTCCTTAGCTTAGTTAGGTTTAAGTAGTTCTAAGTCTAGGGGACTGATGACCTCAGATGTTAAGTCCCATAGTGGTTAGAGCCATTTGAGCCATTTGAACTTGTGCATATCAACTGTCCACGCTTGAGCTCCCGTACAGCACAGAGGCCAGCGTTCATTGTCTCCGCAGTGTTTGTAACGTGAAGCGAGAGATTTAAAAGTGATCCGATCTTCAAACGTATTTTATATCCAAAAGGTACATTTCCAGACATGTGTTCCTTACCAAAACTTTATCTATAAAGTCCCCTCTATCACACCTAGAAGCCTGCAATAGCAATTCTGGAACACCACGTATATTGGCAAAGTAAATGACTGTTCAATCCAAACGTAAGAGTTACCACTTATGTTGTCAAAGTAAATAACTGTTCAGTGCAAACGTAAGAGTTACACGGAATTTACATCCCCAAATCTAAGTATTCAGAGTAGAGAAAAAAGTTACACGACACAGGTCATATTTACTATTCTGGATTAAATCTCACTTTGGCACAGAAAGGGGTGAACTATGCTGCCTCAAAAATCTTTCGTCATTTGCCAAATAGTATTAAAAGTCTGACACATAACTAACCAACATTTAAAAGCAAATTAAAAGAATTTCTTAATGACAACTCCTTGTACTCAATAGATGAATTCTTAGATACGAAGTAGTGACTGTAAAAAATTAATTAATTAATTTTTGAAAAGAATACTTATGTTAAAGTGACACGTTCCACATCATTACGATATGTTGTATTCATGATCTATGGAACAAGGATTAATGTATGTATGTATGGATGTTTGTATCAGATAAATTGTAGATAGTATGGCTAACGAGGCACTCTTTTAATTTTTTTTTCATTTTCCTGCCTGATGTCTACCGGATAACAGTTTTAAACTTTTTTGCGAGAGTTTAAAATGAAAACACCATTCGGAAAACTAGATACCTTTGAATAGTCTACATGGATATTCCAGAATGAGATTTTCACTCTGCAGTGGAGTGTGCGCTGATATGAAACTTCCTGGCAGATTAAAACTGTATGCCGGACCGAGACTCGAGCTCGGGAGCTTTGCCTTTCGCAGGCAAGTGCTCTACCAACTGAGCTACCCAAGCACGACTCACGCCCCGTCCTCACAGCTCTACTTCTGTCAGTACCAGTTTTTCATGGATTTTTTTTACCTCTGGTATCGCGGTTTAGAATTGCAGCTCTCACCCTGATTCTTAATTTTTATAGCCCACAAATACCATTTGTCAGCTTATTTATTGCCACGTAAGTGTAAGAATCTTTAGGTCCCCGAAGAGGCATCTGCAAGATGTTTAGTTACCAAATTTATACGAAATTCCTACTGTACGTTTCTGTAGACTTAGAACTGTCTTGACCTTAGTGGCATGGCCCCAAAATAGGGTGGTAGCGAATGAAATTCTCAGAAATATGCCGGCAATTCTGTCTCCAGGCCAACACAATGAGAGCTATTTCTAACGGCAGACCAGGCAGAATCGAGAATTTTGGTTGACCAGGTGCTGCTACCTCAGTTCTTTGTCCATCTGGATAAATTTTTATTTGTGGAACATCCAGAACTGCTCTGCAATATGTTCGTGGTAAACAAATCCGCGATAGTTGTAAAATACTTTATTGACTGAAGTCTTGCACGACAGAAGTCGCTATACACTACCACGGTTTCGGGGTCTTAGCCCCCGTCGTCAGGTGTATCTGAAATATGAAGTAAAACGACAGTTGCAGCCTACTCCATTAAGCAATTAAGAAATTTTAAAAACATTAAAAGATTGAAATTTAGAAACTGAAAAGCAGATAAAATGATTGAAGAATAGCCTACCTAGCACTAGTAGGACGTCATGCCATGCCCTATCAACTAATAGGCAAACATTTACCTTAAGTGTACCTTCAATTAACACCCCAAATTGTGGCTGTGAAAAACTCCAACTTTCAGTCACAAACGCATAAGTACGTGGTATCACGTAACATTCCACCAGTGCGGACGGTATTTGCTTCGTGATACATTACCCGTGTTAAAACGGACCGTTTACCAATTGCGGAAAAGGTCGATTCGTGTTGATGTATGGCTATTGTGATCAAAATGCCCAACGGGCGTGTGCTATGTATGCTGCTCGGTATCCTGGATGACATCATCCGAGCGTCCGGCCGTTCGCCGGATAGTTACGTTATTTAAGGAAACAGGAAGATGTGAAACGTCAACCACGACCTGCAACAAATGATGATGCCCAATTAGGTGTTTTGGATGTCCGACGGTTGAAGCGGTACTGAATAGCATATTTCGTGACAGGCGGATTGGTCGTCGAAGCAGCATACCATGGCCCGCACGTTCACTAGATCCCCGGATTTCTTTCTGTGGGGAAGTTTAAGGATATTTGCTATTGTGATCCATCGACAACGCCTGACAACATGCGTCAACGCATTGTCAATGCATGTGCTAACATTACGGAAGGCGAACTACTCGCTGTTGAGAGGAATGTCGTTACACGAATTGCCAAATGCATTGAGGTTGACGTACATCATTTTGAGCATTTATTGCATTAATGCGGTATTTACAGGTAATCACGCTGTAACAGCATGCGTTCTCAGAAATGATAAGTTCACAAAGGTACATGTATCACATTGGAACAACCGAAATAAAGTGTTCAAACGTACCTACGTTCTGTATTTTAAATTAAAAAACCTACTTGTTACCAACTGTTCGTCTAAAATTGTGAGCCATATGTTTGTGACTATTACAGCGCCATCTATCACAAAGCGAAAGAAGTGGTCCAACTAAAACGTTCATATTTCTTTACGTACTACACGAATATGTAATAAAAATGGGGGTTTCTATTTTTAAAAAAACGCAGTTGATATCCGTTTGACCTATCTAGCGGGTCAACCATAGCGCCATCTGGTTTCCTCCTTCAAGCTAGAGGAGTTTCGTGCTTTGTAGTTTTTTTCGTTTGACGCTTATTCGTGAGATATTTGGCTCGGTCACGATCAATGGACCACCCTGTATAGCGACTTCTGTCGTGCAAGACTTCAATGAATAAAGTATTTTACAAGTGTGGTGGATTTTTTTGCCATGAACACTCATCTGGATGCCTAGGAACTTCATATGTGCAGCCACAGCCTGTATACTTTTGATACCTGTAAATCACTTCCATTTGTCAGGGATAGCATATATGCTTATTGCTAAGATTGACGGTGACGCCTGTTCCAATTATAAGACTGGCTGTGTTTGTTATGGATGTGTTTGGGTCCTTCATCAGTATAATTACACTCGTGTCGTCGGCAAACATTTCTGTTTCCAGAAAAGTTTTCCATTCATGTAAGTCAAGAACCGGAGCGAACCAAGCACGAAACGTTGTGGAACACCATGTTTAATGTTTCCTCGTTTTGAAATTAGTGTTCTCCATATCATTTCATTTACTAATATGATCCTCTGCTTTCTATTGTTAATATACGACTCCATCCATGCAAGACGAATGCCGTACCATTTTGTGATCTACTCAATCAAAGACCTTGACAAGATCGCAGAAAATGCGAAGACGGTCATTTTACTTTGTTTACTTCTTCCATAACTGAGTTAGTGATATCATAAATTGCTTTCTCAGTAGAGAAGCCTTTAATTATTACTTTTTTTATTCTTTTTGGCGAGGAGCGGGGCTGCCGAGTTAGCACAAGATTTTATTACTTTGGTTGAAATGTGATCATAGGCGGGATCAGTGATCTAAAGACTTTTGTGATCTGCCTGACTGACGATTTGACAAAAGTGATGGTTATCAATGGACCATGCAATGTCTTTCATAAGGAATCCAGTTCCCCCACATCCTGTCTGAAAGCAACAGCACCAGATGGTTAGCTTTAGGAGGCTTATGACTGACACCGTGGGGAGAGCCTACCCCAGGTAATATAATAGAATCACTTTTACTTTACTGATAAATTTGACAGATTAAATTTGGAGAAAGTACCCAGTGTTACAAGAAATACCACAATGTCTTGGGACGAGTGAAATCTTCCTCAATGCGTAATACCATGTTTTCGTACAGAACTTTTCATCGATTTTCCTCTCTTTAACAATTATCCAAGTCTTCTTAGTGTTTCATTATCTCTGTCTGTTTTTTCAAAATCCACGAAGTCTCTCTGGATACCTTGATGGATCACACGTATTTTTTGTAAAGGTCAAGATTTCTGGTTTGATTCCCAACCCAGTACGAGGTTTTAATCTACTAGAAAGATTCTTTTGTGATGTCTACAAGGTAACAAATTAGTGGAAAAAGTTTAATACATTTTTAGAACTCTGGAAAGGTTAGGACGACAGTTTTGCGGAGTTAGAGTGTAGGTCAACAAATCATGACCTGCTTCTGTGCATATGTAGACCTGTCCTGTTGTGAAGAGCTTCGATTCCTCTTATCTGAGGTATAACACCGTAAAAAACAGGAGTGGCAGGCAGATTTACGATGTGGTTGTTTTCGAGGGCTGACAGTGAATGAGTGCTTGGAATAAACGTGACCGGTGCCTGGCGACACCACGTAGCTCTTTCGCATTCAGAGAGTTTCGAAGAAGCAGCTTCTGCCTCTTGGGCACAGCCTACTGACTACTATACTGTGCCTTTTTACGATGCTATAGGGGAGAAGTTTTTCGTTATCTCCGTCTATCTTTTCGAAATCCGTGAAGTCTCTCTGGATACCATGATGCACCACACGTATTCTTTGTAAAGGTCAAGATTTCTGGTTTGATTCCCAACTCAGTGAGCACATTATATCAGTATATACTCAAACTGTTTTTCTTTATTAACTATATCAATTTCGACCTTTTCAGTCATTATCAGTAGCCCATCATGTTTCTTGCCAAAGGCCTTGTCGCCATGATAACACCTGTTCCCGTCAGATCACCGAAGTTAAGCGCTATCGGGCTGGGCTAGCACTTGGTTGGATGACTATCGGGTCTACCGAGCGCTGTTGGCAAGCGGGGTGCACTCTGCCCTTGTGTGAGAAACCGAGGAGCTACTTGCTTGAGAAGTAGCGGCTCCGGTCTCGTAAACTGACATACGACCGGGAGAGCGGTGTGCTGACCACATTCCCCTTCATATCCGCATCCAGTGACGCCTGTGGGCTGAGGACGACACGGCGGATGGTCGGTAGAGTTGGGCCCTCAAGACCTCTTCGGGCGGAGTTTAGTTTTTAGCTGCATCATGTTTCTCGGCCGATAGCCGCGTCAAGGCATGATAGGTCAGATTTTGATAGGAGCGAACATATCCTCAAGGCACCTACTACTGTCCTCGTAGAAGTCAACCTTGAGTTCAGCGTCCTCTGTCTCTCAATACCGTCCTCCGCTGTGTTGAAACTATCGAGGAATGACTAGCCTATCCCTTTCCGCCAGACAGTAAAATATTTGGGGAAATCTACATCTGCAACGCCCACCAATCTTCAAGAATCAACATAAAAGCCTTTAGATTTCGTATTTCGTGGTTACGACTTTCCACACAAGAGGAGGCAGAGCATTGCGTTTTCAACTTATATGCTAGGAAGAGAATGCTTATTATCTTCTTCACTGTAAGATATTTGTCGAAACAGGCAGTGTTAGATCGGAAAAAGATTAAATAACATTTACCGAAGGTCAGAAACACACGTAGAATTTCTCTTCCAAGTTTGGGACCTCACAGTTCCAGTTTTTTCGTTATGACAACTAACTAGCACCTAGATGAAGTATTTGTACTGAAGTTTTTGCTTTCGTAAACTTCAAAGAACTTGAGCACTCTTTCTGTATGGCAAGTGAGATTTCGCAGTTGTTAGCACACTGGACTCGCGCTGGGGGCGGGGGGCTGGGGCGTATAAATCCCCGTCCGACAATCTAGTTGTAGGTTTAAGGAAACTGCCGGAATGATTCATTTAAAAACGACAAAATCGATTTCGTTTTCAATCCACCCCCAATCCAAGCTGGCGCTCCCTCTCTGAAGACCTCGTTGTCTATTGGTCGTAAAGCTCTAATGTTTCTTCCTTACCTCAAAGAACAGTGATATTAAAAACACAAGTAATAATTTCTAAAAAAGCTGACAGTGTGGCACGGCACATGTGTCCAACTGCCAGAACAATACCGAAGAAAAACGGTTTGTTTCTTGGTTTCAGAGGGTAAAGAGATGAATCGAAGATACTGGGAATTATATGGAAGAACAATACACGTGCGGCTATACAATAAAAAAAAACTAAACTCCTTCCGAACAGGCCAATGTGTTTTCAAATTCCCATGAAATTCTCTGCGAGCTCGTAATGGAGGCTGAGAAAGTATCATTATCAAAAGGAACACATTTGAGTGGACGCAGTATTCCAAAGCTTCAGAAGAAAAACATACAAAATAATGTTTTTCAATCTCACTCGTCTGCGCGGTGAGAGAGCTGTATTACTTTGGTAAATATTTCCGTTTTAACGAACTAGTTAATGGGAGAGACTGTCCAATGCTAAGTGTTAAACGACACGTATATTCCGAATGTGTTACACTACCCTTTCGCCGTATTTTCTTCAATATCGGACGGCATACCGTTCTACTACTACAGAGGCTTGTTGTGGTTTTCAGTCCGAAGACTATTTGATGCACCTCTTTACGTTACTCCACCCTGTGCAAGTTCTTCATCTCTGCATAACTAGCGCAGCCTAGATCTATTTGAACCAGCTTACTGTAGCCAAGCATTGGTTTCCCTCTACAATTTTCTAACACCCCGGCCACCAAACTTCCCACCATTATCAGATTTATAACTCCTTGATGCTTCAGGATGTATTCTGCCAACCAGTCCCTTCTTCTAGTCAGCTTGGGCCATAATTTTTTTTTCCACAATTCGGTACAGTACCTCCTAATTAGTTTCCTTGTCTTCCCATGTAATCTTCTGTACTGCCACATTTTAAAACCTTCTATTCTCTTCTTGACTGAACTCTTTAGCGTGCACGTTTCAGTGCGGTACAAGCCTACACTCCAGAAAAGTACAGAGACCACGTCCTAACAACTCGATGTTAACAACTTTCTCTTTGTCAGAAACGCTTTTATTGTTACTGTCAGTCTACATTTTACATCCACTCTTATTCAGCTATCGTCACTTATTTGCTGGCTAAGTAACAAAAATCATACACTGTTTTTAGTGTCTCATTTTCTTGTCTAATTGCCTGAGTATCGCTTTATTTAATTCGACCACATTCTATTAACCTTTTTTTTAAAAAAGTTGGTTGGTATTTATCTTATAACCTTTTCTTAAGACACTATCCATTCCGTTCAACTCATCTTGGAAGTCTTCCTTCGTCTGTGACGGAATTACAATGTCATCGGAAAGTCTAAAAGTTTGAATTTTTTCTCCTTGAATTTTAAGTATCTTTCCAAATTTCTCCTTGCTTTCCCTCACAGCTTGTTCAGTACACAGACTGAATAACATCGAGCATAGGCTACAGGACTGCATCACTCCCTTCTCCATTGCCGACTTCTGTTTTCCTTTCATATCCTTCGACTCTTATAACGGCAGTCTGGTTTCTGTACATTATAGAAAACCTTTCGGTGGCCGATTTTATCCCTGCTGCCGTCAGAGTTACAAGAGTGTTTTCCAGTCAATATTCTCAAAAACTTTCTTTAAATTTACGTATGTTTATCTTCCATCAGTCTATCTTCTAAGATATGTCGTACGATCATTATTGTCTCGTGTGCTTCTCCATTTTGCTTGGACCCAGCCTGATCTTTTCCGAGGCTGTCTTCTACCAGTTTTTCCACTCTTCTGTAACTAATTCGTGTCAGTATTTCGCAACCGTGAATTATTAAACTGTTGATTCGGTAATACACCTGAAAGCATTTTGCATTCTTTGGAAATGAAATCATTACATTCTTTTTTTAGGGTCAGAGTACTTCTTCTGTCGTGTAGATACAACTCGTATTTTAGTACCTTTTGCATATTTCATCAAGAACTAAACAAACTAGTTCAGAAGCCACGTTACAGTTTGAAACTAATTACATGCGTGCCGGTATTGAAGATTTCTTGGGAGGGAGGACGCAGCATATTACTTGGGTGCAAAGTCGTCGATACAAGTAGAGATAACTTCAAGCTTACCAAGGCGAAGTGCATTTGCGTCCTTACTTTTAATGTCGTATGTTAATGACATAACAGACATTTAATACTAATCTCAGACTTTTTTGCAGGTAATGCAGTTATCTATATCTAATTACAGTCTGTAAAAGCTGCACAAATATCCAAAGACACCTTGAACAGATTTCAAAGTGCAAAGATTTTCAGCTTGCCTGAAATGTACAGAAATGAAACATGTGCAAATTATCAACTCCTACAAATACACTCCTGGAAATGGAAAAAAGAACACATTGACACCGGTGTGTCAGACCCACCATACTTACTCCGGACACTGCGAGAGGGCTGTACAAGCAATGATCACACGCACGGCACAGCGGACACACCAGGAACCGCGGTGTTGGCCGTCGAATGGCGCTAGCTGCGCAGCATTTGTGCACCGCCGCCGTCAGTGTCAGCCAGTTTGCCGTGGCATACGGAGCTCCATCGCAGTCTTTAACGCTGGTAGCATGCCGCGACAGCGTGGACGTGAACCTATGTGCAGTTGACGGACTTTGAGCGAGGGCGTATAGTGGGCATGCGGGAGGCCGGGTGGACGTACCGCCGAATTGCTCAACACGTGGGGCGTGAGGTCTCCACAGTACATCGATGTTGTCGCCAGTGGTCGGCGGAAGGTGCACGTGCCCGTCGACCTGGGACCGGACCGCAGCGACGCACGGATGCACGCCAAGACCGTAGGATCCTACGCAGTGCCGTAGGGGACCGCACCGCCACTTCCCAGCAAATTAGGGACACTGTTGCTCCTGGGGTATCGGCGAGGACCATTCGCAACCGTCTCCATGAAGCTGGGCTACGGTCCCGCACACCGTTAGGCCGTCTTCCGCTCACGCCCCAACATCGTGCAGTCCGCCTCGAGTGGTGTCGCGACAGGCGTGAATGGAGGGACGAATGGAGACGTGTCGTCTTCAGCGATGAGAGTCGCTTCTGCCTTGGTGCCAATGATAGTCGTATGCGTGTTTGGCGCCGTGCAGGTGAGCGCCACAATCAGGACTGCATACGACCGAGGCACACAGGGCCAACACCCGGCATCATGGTGTGGGGAGCGATCTCCTACACTGGCCGTACACCACTGGTGATCGTCGAGGGGACACTGAATAGTGCACGGTACATCCAAACCGTCATCGAACCCATCGTTCTACCATTCCTAGACCGGCAAGGGAACTTGCTGTTCCTACAGGACAATGCACGTCCGCATGTATCCCGTGCCACCCAACGTGCTTTAGAAGGTGTAAGTCAACTACCCTGGCCAGCAAGATCTCCGGATCTGTCCCCCATTGAGCATGTATGGGACTGGATGAAGCGTCGTCTCACGCGGTCTGCACGTCCAGCACGAACGCTGGTCCAACTGAGGCGCCAGGTGGAAATGGCATGGCAAGCCGTTCCACAGGACTACATCCAGCATCTCTACGATCGTCTCCATGGGATAATAGCAGCCTGCATTGCTGCGAAAGGTGGATATACACTGTACTAGTGCCGACATTGTGCATGCTCTGTTGCCTGTGTCTATGTGCCTGTGGTTCTGTCAGTGTGATCATGTGATGTATCTGACCCCAGGAATGTGTCAATAAAGTTTCCCCTTCCTGTGACAATGAATTCACGGTGTTCTTATTTCAATTTCCAGGAGTGTACTTGAGTGTAACATTCTGTAGGAGACATAAAGTGGAATGATCACATTAGTCGCAGCTAAAGTAGGTGTTTGACTTCGGTTCATTGGTAGGATGCCAGGAAAACGTACACCCCAGCTTAGAATATTTCTCAAGTGCGAGGGACCCATATCAGAAAAGACTTGATACAAATAAGTACCATTCTTTCCCTGCTACAACCCTAAAAAAAGAGAAAAACATCTGGTGCAGTGGAAATTAGGTACTGCACTTTTCAATGATTCTGAGTGAACAGGTATAGTTGTAGTTTAGGTAAAAGATCGTTTGGGACCATAAGTAAAATTTCGGTCTAGCAAGATATTGTGCAAAATACGATCGAGCACAAAAGAAGTACCATCGCCATTAGTACAATACATACAGATTCGCGTGACGTGCGTGTGATGGGGTGTATCGGCATGAATGTACATTTTACATGAGTTGCTGAGTGTCACACTTAACCGCTAATCTTAACCATATTTCAAGAAGATAGTCTCTTATCGGCTTACAGATTATGTGACGCTGCCTTATATCAGTTAGGACAGAGACGTCATCTGTGAAGTCTTACCTCTGATAACAAACCATTGCGCTTTAATTCATTTGCTGGCTCGCTTCCAACACTGAATACTGAGCACACAAGTGAAATCGCAGTTACGACAAACAGCATGACTGCTTTGTGCTGCTGTTAGCGTGAGCTTGTCTTTCTTGACTTTATATTCATTAAGAGTTTGGGCCGATTGGCTAGAAAAAATCACAAATGTTGGGAACCGTAATTCAATCATAAGAACCACTCGAAAATGTGAAGTGTTTTCCTACTCTACAAACAAATTTTGAGCAACGGTAGGTCACACAAACGGAATAATTTTGTTGTTGTAATCAGGAGAAAGAAAACTGCACTTCTACGGATTGGAGCGTGGAATGTCAGATCCCTTAATCGGGCAGGTAGGTTAGAAAATTTAAAAAGGGAAATGGATCGGTTAAATTTAGATATAGTGGGAATTAGTGAAGTTCAGTGGCAGGAGGAACAAGACTTTTGGTCAGGCCAATACAGGGTAATAAATACAAAGACAAATAGGGGTAATGAGGAGTAGGTTTAATAATGAATAAAAAAATAGGAATGCGGGTAAGCGACTACAAACAGTATAGTGAACGCATTATTGTGGCCAAGATAGACAGGAAGCCCACGCCTACTACAGTAGTACAAGTTTATATGCCAACTATCTCTGCAGATGACGAAGAAATTGAAGAAATGTATGACGAAATAAAAGAAATTATTCAGATAGTGAAGGGAGACGAAAATTTAATAGTCATGGGTGATTGAAATTCGGTAGTAGGAAAAGAGAGAGAAGGAAACGTAGTAGGTAAATATGGATTGGGGGTAAGAAATGAAAGAGGAATCCGCCTGGTAGAATTTTGCACAGAGCACAACTTAATCATAGCTAACACTTGGTTCAAGAATCATAAAAGAAGGTTGTATACATGGAAGAAGCTTGGAGATACTGACAGATTTCAGACAGATTATATAATGGTAAGACAGAGATTTAGGAACCAGGTTTTAAATTGTAAGACATTTCCAGGGGCAGGTGTGGACTCTGACCACAATCTATTTGTTATGAACTGTAGATTAAAACTGAAGAAACTGCAAAAAGGTGGGAATTTAAGGAGATGGGATCTGGATAAACTGACTAAGGCAGAGGTTGTACAGAGTTTCAGGGAGAGCATAAGGGAACAATTGACAGGAATGGGCGAAAGAAATACAGTAGAAGAAGAATGGGTAGCTCTGAGGGATGAAGTAGTGAAGGCAGCACAGGATTAAGTAGGTAAAAGGACGAGGGCTAGTAGAAATCCTTGGGTAACAGAAGAAATATTGAATTTAATTGATGAAAGAAGAAAATATAAAAACGCAGTAAATGAAGTAGGCAAAAAGGAATACAAACGTCTCAAAAATGTGATCGACAGGAAGTGCAAAATGGCTAAGCAGGGATGGCTAGAGGATAAATGTAAGGATGTAGAGGCTCATCTCACTAGGGATAAGATAGATACTGCCTACAGGAAAATTAGAGAGACCTTTGGAGAAAAGAGAACCACTTGTATGGAAACCCAGTTCTAAGCAAAGAAGGGAAAGCAGAAAGGTGAAAGGAGTATATAGAGGGTCTATACAAGGGCAATGTACTTGAGGACAATATTATGGAAATGGAAGAGGATGTAGATGAAGATGAAATGGGAGATATGATACTACGTGAAGAGTTTGACAGAGCACTGAAAGACCTGAGTCTAAACAAGGCCCCGGGAGTAGACAACATTCCATTAGAACTACTGACAACCTTGGGAGAGCCAGTCCTGACAAAACTCTACCATCTGGTGAGCAGGATGTATGAGACAGGCGAGATACACTCAGACTTCAAAAAGAATATAATAATTCCAATCCCAAACAAAGCAGGTGTTGACAGATGTGAAAATTACCGAACTATCAGTTTAATAAGTCACGGCTGCAAAATACTAATACGAATTCTTTACAGACGAATGGAAAAATTAGTAGAACCCGACCTAGGGGAAGATCAGTTTGGATTCCGTAGAAATATTGGAACACGTGAGGCAATACTGACCCTACGACTTATCGTAGAAGCTAGATTAAGGAAAGGCAAACCTACATTTCTAGCATTTGTTGACTTAGAGAAAGCTTTTGACAATGTTGACTGGAATACTCTCTTTCAAATTCTGAAGGTGGCAGGGGTAAAACACGGGGAGCGAAAGGCTATTTACTCTCATGCCATATTCTGTCTCATTAGACTGTTAATTCCATTCAACAGGTCCTGTAATTCGTCTTCTTTCTCACTGAGGACAGCAATGTCATCAGCGAATCTTTTCGTTGATATCCATTCACTGCCAAATGGCAGTTATAAGACTTGAGGGTAATGAAAGGGAAGCAGTGGTCGGGAAGGGAGTGAGAGAGGGTTGTAGCCTCTCCCCGATGTTATTCAATCTGTATATTGAGCAAGCAATAAAGGAAACAAAAGAAAAATTCAGAGTAGGTATTAAAATCCATAGAGAAGAAATAAAAACTTTGAGGTTCGCCGATGACATTGTAATTCTGTCAGAGACAGCAAAGGACTTGGAAGAGCAGTTGAACGGAATGAATAGTCTTGAAAGGAGGATATAAGATGAACATCAACAAAAGCAAAACGAGGATAATGGAATGTAGTCGAATTAAATCAAGTGATGCTGAGGGAATTAGATTAGGAAATGAGACACTTAAAGTAGTAAAGGAGTTTTGCTATTTGGGGAGCAAAATAACTGATGATGGTCGAAGTAGAGAGCATATAAAATAGAGACTGGCAATGGCAAGGAAAGCGTTTCTGAAGAAGAGAAATTTGTTAACATCGAGTATAGATTTAAGTGTCAGAAAGTCGTTTCTGAAAGTATTTGTATGGAGTGTAGCCATGTATGGAAGTGAAACATGGACGATAAATAGTTTGGACAAGAAGAGAATAGAAGCTTTCGAAATGTGGTGCTACAGAAGAATGCTGAAGATTAGATGGGTAGATCACGTAACTAATGAGGAGGTATTGATTAGAATTGGGGAGATGAAAAGTTTGTGGCACAACTTGACAAGAAGAAGGTACCGGTTGGTACGACTTGTTCTGGGGCATCAAGTGATCACAAATTTAGCTTTGGAGGGCAGCGTGGTGGGTAAAAATCGTAGAGGGGGAGACCAAGAGATGAATACACCAAGCAGATTCAGAAGGATGTAGGTTGCAGTAGGTACTGGGAGATGAAGAAGCTTGCACAGGATAGAGTAGCATGGAGATCTGCATCAAACCAGTCTCAGGACTGAAGACCACAACTACAACAACAACGATCACTTTTAGAATATCATGACATTATTTCCTGACGTGGAAGATTCGTGACCGGAGTGATATATTTTATATTGTTTATCAAATGACGATTCAGCTGTCAACAGCGGTTATCCACATGTCAAGTCCGCAGACCTAATGACATCGTGAACTGATGCCAAGTATTATGTGTTGACTAATTTGTGACTGTTGCCGTTTAATAGACGGTATAAAAGGCACCAGAGAGGCAGTTCTGACGTTGCGCTTGATAATGGAAGCAAGGCTGAAGAAAAATCAAGATACGCTCATAGGATTCGTAGACCTAGAAAAAGCGTTCGACATTGTCAAATGGTGCGCGATGTTCGAAATTCTGAGGAAAATACGGGTAAGTTATAGGGTAGGCGGGTAACACACTATATGTACGACAACCAAGAGGTAACAACAATAAGACTGGAAGACCTAGAACGAAGTGCTCGGATTAAAAAGGGTGTAAGATAGGGTTATAGTTTTTCGGTCCTTCTGTTCAAAATGGCTCTGAGCACTATGGGACTTAACTGCTGAGGTCATCAGTCCCCTAGAACTACTTAAACCTAACTAACCTAAGAACATCACACACATCCATGCCCGAGGCAGGATTCGAACCTGCGACCGTAGTGGTCACGCGGTTCCAGACTGTAGGGTCCTTCTGTTCAAATCTACGTATACATCAAAGAAGAAATGACGGAAATAAAACTGTGGGGCTGGTCCCGGTGGAGGTTCCAGTCCTTCCTCAAGAATGGGTGTGTGTGTTTGTCCTTAGGATAATTTAGGTTAAATAGTGTGTAAGCTTAGGGACTGATGTCCTTAGCAGTTAAGTCCCATAATATTTCACACACATCTGAACATTTTTGAACGGAAATAAAAGAAAGCTTCAAGAGTGGGATTAAAATTCGCGGTGAATGGATATCAACGAAAAGATTCGCTGATGACATTGCTGTCCTCAGTGAGAAAGAAGACGAATTACAGGACCTGTTGAATGGAATTAACAGTCTAATGAGACAGAATATGGCATGAGAGTAAACTGGAAGAAGACAAAGGTAATTAAATCAGAATAGCGAGATATTTAACGTCAAAATTGGTGACCGAGAAGTAGACGAAATTAAGGAATTCTGCTACCTTGGAAGCAAAATTACCCATGACGGACGAAGCAAGGAGGACTTAAAAAGCGGACGATCTCGGGCAAAGAGGGCATTCCTGGGCAAGATAAGTCTGTTGGTATCAAACATAGGCCTTAGTTTGAGCAAAAAATTTCTGAGAGTGTACATTTGGAGCACATCTTTGTACGGTAGTGACACATGGACAGTGAGAAGATCGGAACAGAAGAGAATCGAAGCGTTCTTGATGTGGTGCCACTGAAGAATGTTGATAACTAGATGGACTGAAAAAATAAAAATGAGGAGGTTCTCCGCGGAATCGGCGAAGAAAGGAACAAATGGGAAACATTGACAAGAAGATGGACAGGACGATAGGACATGTGTTACGACATTATCAGGAAATGACCTCCATGGTAGCTGTGGAGATTAAAAACTGTAGAGGAAGACAGAGATTGGAAAACATCCAACGAGTAATTGAGATCGTAGAAAGGGAGGGCTACTCTGAGATGAAGACGTTAGTGCAGGACAGGAATTCGTGCCGGGCCGCATCAAACTAGTCAGATGACTAACGACTCAAAAAAGAAAAAAATAAATAAAAGAGGCATGACCATTTACATACACACACACACTCACTCACTCACTCGCACACACACACACACACACACACACACACACACACACACACATTGTCCGAGATATTAATTAAAAATAGTTCCAGTCCCGCGGTTCCGACCAGGGTTTTCGAGACGCCCCTAGTTGTAATGTAAGTGTCGGAACTGGTAATCCTCCCAACTGGGACTCCCGTTTGGCCCGTTACCAGCCCGCTCTACTCCTAGGAGTCGGTAACTTCTTGAGAGTGAATCACAACAATCGTACATAGATTACATTTCATTAAAGGCATGTTCGTAAATATTTACAGTGGCTGTCCGAATGATCTGCCCTGATCCTTACTGCGTGTCTGGTACCTTCTAAGTGATGATAGCCGAACTCTGTCGGTCTCTGTTTCATGCCGCGAAATGCGTGATTCATTTGGCCAATCAGCTAAACTCTCCTGAGAACTGGAGTAATGTACATCATACTCTTGACCTCCACAGAAAAATGAAAAATTGATGACTTATCCGATTTGCCCGCTAGTCGAAAATTAACGACAACAAAACTTAAGAAGCGCCAGTACTCTATCAAGCGCTATGCAAGATAGCAAGTGATACTATGTTGTATGCAGGAAGTGATGATACGATCCTCCAGTAAACCTGCTGACAAAAGTACAGGTCGCAGGAGACTAGTACCAAAAATTAGACACCAAATTTTCGCGAAAAAGCTTTGTTAGTGAGCTTTAACATTGATCTTATGTAGATTCTCGTAGTCCCAGCTGTAGCTATTCTGAGTGTCGGACTAACTGTCGCACATAAAGCAAGCGTCACGTGTGGGTAGCATGATTCTATGTGGATGTCGGCGTCATTAGCATTTTGATGAACTCACTGTGCCAGTTCCATGCAAAGGTGGGAAATTTGGGGGCCCAAGGTCCTGCATTCCCACAGGTGATATAAGTAAGGTCCTGTACCTCGTACGTGTGATATACGTATAGCACTTGGTGAAACATCCTCCAAATTATCAAAATGGTTCTAATGGCTCTGAGTACTATGGGACTTAACATCTGAGGTCATTAATCCCCTAGACTTAGAACTACTTAAGCCTAACTAACCTAAGGACATCACACACATCCATGGCCGAGGCAGGATTCGAACCTGCGACAGTAGCAGCAGTGCGGTTCCGGACTCAAGCGCCTAGAACCACTTGGTCACAGTGGCTGGCTCCAAATTGTCGCGTGGCTATCTCTAGAGTTTGTACATGGTGGAAAAAAATCACCAGTATAAAATATGAAAACCAATCCGTCTTTATCTAGTCTAATATTGTCAAAGAATAGAATTATCTGTTTATTTTACGAGTATACCGTATTTGTACATAACTAAGTGCGAACTTAGTTTCAAGCATTCATCTGTCTTACGAGACCTATGCCCTGCAGTGGTCTGATGATAGCGTACTAACTCACGCTTCGTTAAACCACGAGTGGTGCGGTGCGAGGTGTGACCGAATGAGGCGACTCGAACGGGCAGTTGTGTGAGGACAGGCGTCATTGACAGTTGTGTCCATATTGCGAATTTGTCGGAATAAATTAATTAAGACTGAGGCTCAACGATGAGATATTGTTGTTTTGATATTTACTTAAGGTTACCTATGTAGAGTATTTGTATTTAAATTTCAAATTTTATCATTTTTAGATGTAGTCTGTTTTTATTTTATTTACTTAGCAGGTGAAGCTTCACCTGCTTGACACTAGGACACAGGCAAACTGCTGTTCATATTTTCTTTTGTATGTAGGTGTTTTAAATTATTCTGATATGTTTTATTTATTAAGACAGAGGGTTTGACTTAGCACAACCTTTAAAATTGTGACACACATGAGTATGTATCCCTGGGTTTTAATGTGCGCGAGTGTCTCGCGCATACCACAACTGCCCTCTCTCTCGGTGAAACTGTCTGCTCTAGTGCTTCCACACCCTCTTCACGCTAGTTCACAGGCTAAGTCCGGAGAATATGCCGTGTTCGCAACGACCATCTCTTCACAATTATGCTGTACAGGTGGAGGTGATATTTTAATTTTAACTAGTGACGACACCTTTGGCACGATTGTTTTATGTATCTCCACTGCAGGATGTGATTTTAGTAAGTGACTTAAAGTTTTTGTGCTTGTAATACTTTGGTAATTTTCATGGTTACTTAAAGCTATAAGTGTTCTTCTTTCCTTCATCTTAGTTATGGTGCTAAGGTTTTTGCTGATGAAGGTGCTTTCCTGTTCAGGTGTATTTTTGCTTCTGATGAAGGTATATTTAGATATGCCGAAACCGTGGTCAAGGATTCCAATAAATATTTATCCTGCAACTGTTTGGTTGTTATTATTTGCCGTGATTATATAGAGTTCTTGAAGGCCGGACCAAACGTGTTATTTGAATATCTCGCAAAGCAATTTAACCGCTGTCTTAGTAGAGAGGAAATCTCTGTCGAGTTTAAAGAAGGATTCGTCACAACCATAGGTAGAAAGGGAAGCAAGGCTGACTGAGGAATGCAGTTCTCAGTTATGTATCGAGAATATATGGGAAGATACTTAAAAATAGAATTGAGAGAGAAACTGAGAAAATAGAACAGAGTGGCTTTCGGGCAGGAAGGTCTTGTATCGAAAATACCTTCGGCTTTAGACAAGTGACTGGAAGACACACACGATTTTTATAGATTTGCAGAAGACCAATGACAATGTACTACTTTCTACCACTAGGATGTGGGGAGCAATGAAAAACCAGAATTTTCATGAATATTGTGGACCGGCCGTTTGAAAGCAGTATTCAGATAATACTTGTCGTGTTAAAGCTGGGAAGTTACTATTACAGAAACTTAAGCTTAGCAAAAGACTGAGACAAGGATACTGTTTAGCGCCTAACCTCTTTAAAATATTTTTGAATGAAGCACTGAAAAATTGGAAAAGGAAGTGCAAAAACGTGGCAGTTTGGGTGGTTCAAAATGGCTCTGTGCACTATGGAACTTAACATCTGAGGTCATCAGTCCCCTAGAACTTAGAACTACTTAAACCTAACTAACCTAAGGACATCACACACATCCATCCCCGAGAAAGAATTCGAACCTGCGACCGTAGCGGTCGCGCGGTTCCAGACTGTAGCGCCTAGAACCGCTCGGCCACCCCGGCCGGTAGTTGGGGTGAGTGACGACACCCTGCTCTCCCTAAATTTCGCCGACGAGCAGGCCAATTCGCCGAGAAGAAGATGAAGTGTCCTACATGTTAAGAAATAAAGTATAATATGAGCAGTGGGGCATGAAAATGAACTATACAAAGACTGAATACTTGGTTGCTGAAGGTGTAGGAAGGGATCTTGTTATGGATCATGGATCTATAGTAAACTGTAACCGTTCATATAAATATTTAGGGGTAATCATTTCGGATAAAGGTGGACGCAAAGGGGAAATCAAGCACAGAACAGGAAAGAGAAAGATGGCAATTAAGCAGTTACTGTGCATTATTTGGAATAAAACGACGTTAAAAAACATGAAAAGGAAGATGTAGGAAACTATAGTTGAGAGCATTGCTCTGCGTGTTGCTGGCAATGGGAATGGTGCTTCGGAGACGAAGTTGTGAATCAACAAGAAGAAACAAGATAAGAAATGAAGTGCTACGAGAACAGATGGGGGTTACAAAAGATATGGTAGACACAATTGAAAATAAACGGTAACACGGTGTGAATATCTTCGAAGAATGCCAGAGGAAAGATGGCACTCTAAATGTAACATTGGAGACCTGTACGACGCAGAAAAAGAGAAAGACTCCGGCCACATTAAAACGATGGAGTGAGGCGTGCGATGCGGGACAGTGCGATGCAACAAGAGAACTGGCAAGATAGAAGGAGATGGAAAACCTGGATGCGAAAGACGGCGTATGGCGTAGAAACTCGTAGAAAGAAAAAGAAGAGCAAGATTCTGTGCTGCATGCTGTATCTGACTCTGAGTAACTTTGAATACCCTCTGAGAGAATCAAGTGTTAAACGACACATGAAAGACACGAAACTGAAAATAAACTAAGTTCGATGCGTGAATGGCGAGATTTTTTTTTCTACTTTAATTTTAACTCTGGGCACTGGTCGTAATTTTGACGTTGTAAATGTTTTTTATTAGACATACACTGTGTGAAAAACTTAACGAGTAAAGCAACTTTTGCATGGTTTATGACTGCCAAGTAACGCAGCTGGATGGAATTTGGATCACACATAGAGAGAACTGCTACAACGAAGTTCGGAAGGTAACTGAAAGAAATCGCAATGAGACGAGCAGAAATGACACTTTTATTAAAAGACAATAATTACACTGAAGTCACCGCGATTCATGATGGTCTTCTCGACAAAAGGTGGCACATGGTTCTTAATAGTGTATGATCACTAAGGATGGCAATGCATGCTCTGCAGCGTACCCCCGTGCTAACCAAAGGACTGGAAAGGATTTCTTGTGGCAGGACGTTCTATTCCTCCACCAGAGTAGTTGACAGCTAGTGGATGGTTATCGGTACATGTGGGCGTGTTGCAACACTTGTCCTCAACACATTGCACACGTGCTCGATGGGATTTAGGGCAATAGCTCACTATTATAGTGCCTCCACGGCCACGCCCCCTTGCGGCTGGTAGGACGCGGCAAGGTTTGCACTTTGTCATGCAACCAGCCTCCGGCCAGCGCGCCGCTGCGGCCCAAGTTACACGCAGCTGAATGGGGCAGCGCGCAAATTGCACTGCCAGTGTGCGGTCAGCCTTCAATGCGGTTCCGGCTGTGGAGATATTTTACATTTTATTATTTGTTTGCTGCTGCGTGTCTGCAGAAGGATCTGTCTGCCATCATGGACTCTGGTGCGGAGATTATCATAAACATAACGGAGAGGCCTGATATGTGGGACCAGTCATCTGAAGAAATGCTGACAAAAATGTAAAAAACAGAAAGTGGGAGGAAGTGACTATGATGTTCGGGACAGAGAACGTGCAACACCACAGGAACAAAACACGCTGTGTAAGTTCTATTACCTTTATTTATCTTTCTAACACAACATATACATATAATTCAGACTGCAGTGAATGTAATCCATCTGCCATGTCAGCGCCTTCATGTACAAAGTAATCGGCGAAAACGTTTCTGTAGTGTGAACCGGATGCACGCCTACGAATTGGTTGTGGAATATCCTCATGAACGGAAGGATATGCATACAGTGTATCTAAACATTGAACACTATCACTCTTTCGTATACACAATGTTTATGGCGAAATCAACGTCCACATTCAGGGGTCTGTGAAAGATCCTCCACTAGAGATGGGCAAACTCGTTCATCCTTGGGAACTAGTTCACTGGTGAAATAAATGGCTCCAAGCACGATGGGACTTAACATCTGAGGTCATCAGTCCCCTAGACTTAGAACTACTTAAACCCAACTAACGTAAGGACATCACACACATCCATGCCCGAGGCAGGATTGGAACCTGGGACCGTAGCAGCAGCGCGGTTCCGGATTGCAGCGATAGAACCGCTCGGTCACAGCGGCCGGCAGTTCACTGGTGATCGCTCTTTTTAGGGAACTATTCATTTTTACTCGTTCACTGTTCATTTTTGCTTGGTATGTGGTTCTTATGATAAATTGAAAATTAGTACCATAGGGACTGAAGATGAAAGGCGCCAAGAGGGGGCACTTGCCTCCCCCCTGGAGCACAGAGTTTTTATTCATAACGGAATTCTCACACACTTGTAATTTTCGTGATTCTGCAAAATCTCTCGTTTAGCCAACTGTAGCGTTATGTGGCCGATCGCAGTGAAGTAACATAATGTGGCGCACGAAAAACCGGCCCCGAGTACTGACTGCTCGCCAATTACGCACGATTTGTTGACCGCTACGACCAGTATGGATAAACATGAAATAATTAGGCAGTGAAGAAATAACAAATAAGCTAAAGCAAACAACAACTTCGAAACAGTAGATGACGATTGGTGGACGATAATGAGCAGTATAGTACTTGGGACCGAATTTTCGTGCGCTACCGTATACCACTGAAATAATATTGTATAAGTTGTCAAATTCTCTTTACAAAATGTGACACCCGACACTCGATTACGGAGCGCGGGCTTCATTCGGTTGTAAGTCGGTCTGCGTTGCATATCAATGAACATGCTCTTTTACCTTGAATCAAAAAAAGACGGAAAAAGGCCACTCGTGTGTGCCGTGCCGACTTCCTTTGCATGTCTAATAACAAAGAAATCTTGGCTTTCTACAAGTATTTCTTCTGCTGTTTATGGAAATAATGAAGTACGCTGATATGTCGTTTTGTTACCTGAAAAGATGTATGTTTTACATACCACGTAATTTTTATGAAATTTATGTAATTATAAAATACACTCCTGGAAATTGAAATAAGAACACCGTGAATTCATTGTCCCAGGAAGGGGAAACTTTATTGACACATTCCTGGGGTCAGATGCATCACATGATCACACTGACAGAACCACAGGCACATAGACACAGGCAACAGAGCATGCACAATGTCGGCACTAGTACAGTGTATATCCACCTTTCGCAGCAATGCAGGCTGCTATTCTCCCATGGAGACGATCGTAGAGATGCTGGATGTAGTCCTGTGGAACGGCTTGCCATGCCATTTCCACCTGGCGCCTCAGTTGGACCAGCGTTCGTGCTGGACGTGCAGACCGCGTGAGACGACGGTTCATCCAGTCCCAAACATGCTCAACGGGGGACAGATCCGGAGATCTTGCTGGCCAGGGTAGTTGACTTACACCTTCTAGAGCACGTTGGGTGGCACGGGATACATGCGGACGTACATTGTCCTGTTGGAACAGCAAGTTCCCTTGCCGGTCTAGGAATGGTAGAACGATGGGTTCGATGACGGTTTGAATGTACCGTGCACTATTCAGTGTCCCCTCGACGATCACCAGTGGTGTACGGCCAGTGTAGGAGATCGCTCCCCACACCATGATGCCGGGTGTTGGCCCTGTGTGCCTCGGTCGTATGCAGTCCTGATTGTGGCGCTCACCTGCACGGCGCCAAACACGCATACGACCATCATTGGCACCAAGGCAGAAGCGACTCTCATCGCTGAAGACGACACGTCTCCATTCGTCCCTCCATTCACGCCTGTCGCGACACCACTCGAGGCGGACTGCACGATGTTGGGGCGTGAGCGGAAGACGGCCTAACGGTGTGCGGGACCGTAGCCCAGCTTCATGGAGACGGTTGCGAATGGTCCTCGCCGATACCCCAGGAGCAACAGTGTCCCTAATTTGCTGGGAAGTGGCGGTGCGGTCCCCTACGGCACTGCGTAGGATCCTACGGTCTTGGCGTGCATCCGTGCGTCGCTGCGGTCCGGTCCCAGGTCGACGGGCACGTGCACCTTCCGCCGACCACTGGCGACAACGTCGATGTACTGTGGAGACCTCACGCCCCACGTGTTGAGCAATTCGGCGGTACGTCCACCCGGCCTCCCGCATGCCCACTATACGCCCTCGCTCAAAGTCCGTCAACTGCACATACGGTTCACGTCCACGCTGTCGCGGCATGCTACCAGTGTTAAAGACTGCGATGGAGCTCCGTATGCCACGGCAAACTGGCTGACACTGACGGCGGCGGTGCACAAATGCTACGCAGCTAGCGCCATTCGACGGCCAACACCGCGGTTCCTGGTGTGTCCGCTGTGCCGTGCGTGTGATCATTGCTTGTACAGCCCTCTCGCAGTGTCCGGAGCAAGTATGGTGGGTCTGACACACCGGTGTCAATGTGTTCTTTTTTCCATTTCCAGGAGTGTACATTTTAATTACCCGTCGTGGACGCTGAATAGAATACGAAAAGAACCAGAAGTTCAGAGTTCAAAAAAGGTTTGAAACAGATCTAGAATTGGCGTGCGCAGCGAAGGAAACGAACAACTCGATACTGAGCTATGAGCAGTCGGCAGTGGAACTGCGACGAGTGGCCACGCGAAGAAGGACGAGTCCGGCCGAGCGAACCGAGACCGAGACAGACGGGAACGAGACCGAGGCTGGAACGAGACCGGCCGACGTGCCGCTGCGGGAAGGAGACCGAACGTTTCGCGTTCCTGGGAACTATAAGTACAAAACCGCGACCGAAGTGAACTATAAAAGACCGTTCCTTAGAATTCGTTGCTCGCTCGTTCCGTTCATCTTGATGAACAGTTCCTTTGAACCCGTTAGTTCGCGAACGACCCATCTCCATCCTCCACTTATTTGCCATTATCCCGAACGTGCAAACTACGAAACGTCTTGCTCGAGAATGACGAAAGCTGATTACTATTTTTTTTAACAAGTAGCACTTCTACGTATGGGCACATAATTCTGTGTGACTGCGAAAAGGCGTCGTCAGCAACAAATACACTAAAATTGCTACTGCAAGAAGAAATGCAGATGATAAACGGGTATTCATTCGACAAGTATATTATACTAGAACTGACATGTGATGACATTTTCACGCAATTTGGGTGCATAGATCCTGCGAAATCAGTACCCACAACAACCACCTCTGGCTGTAATAACGGCCTTGATACACCTGGACATTGACTCAAACAGAACTTGGATGGAGGTACAGGTACAGCTGCCCATGCAGCTTCAACACGATACCACAGTTCATCAAGAGTAGTGACTGGCGTATTGGGGCGAGCCAGTTGCTCGGCCACCATTGACCAGACGTTTTCAATTGGTGAGAGATCTGGAGAATGTGCTGGCCAGGGCAGCAGTCGAACATTTTCTGTATCCAGAAAGGCCCGTCAGGACCTGCAACATGCGGTCGTGCATTATCCTGCTGAAATGTAGGGTTTCGCAGGGATCGAATGAAGGGCAGAGCCACGGGTCATAACACATCTGAAATGTAACGTCCACTGTTCGAAGTGCCGTCATTGCGAACAAGAGGTGACCGAGAGGTGTAACCAATGGCACCCCATACCATCACGCCGGGTGATACGCCAGTATGGCATGACGAATACACGCTTCCAATGTGCGTTCACCGTGATGTCGCCAGACACGGATGCGACCATCATGACGCTGTAAACAGAACCTGGATTCATCCGAAAAAATGACGTTTTGCCATTCGTGCACCCAGGTTCGTAGTTGAGTACACCATCACAGGCGCGCCTGTCTGTGATGCAGCGTCAAGGGCAACCGCAGCCATGGTCTCCGAGCTGATAGTCCATGCTGCTGCAAACGTCGCCGAACTGTTCCTGCAGATAGTTGTTTTCTTGGAAACGTCCCCATCTGTTGACTCAGGGATCGGGATGTGGCTGCACGATCCGTTACAGCCATGCGGATAAGATGCCTGTCATCTCTACTGCTAGTTATACGAGGACGTTGGGATCTAGCACGGCGTTCCGTATTACCCTCCTGAACCCACCGATTCCATATTCTGCTAACAGTCATTGAATCTCGACCAACACGAACAGCAATGTCGCGATGCGATAAACCGCAGTCGCGATAGGCTACAATCCGACCATTATCAAAGTCGGAAACGTGATGGTACGCATTTCTCCTCCTTACACGAGGCATCAACATAATGTTTCACCAGGATACGCCGGTCAACTGCTGTTTGTGTATGAGAAATCTATTGGAAACTTTCCCCATGTCAGCACTTTGTAGGTGTCGTCACCGGCGCCAACCTTGTGTGAATGCTCTGAAAAGCTAATCATTTGCATATCACAGCACCTTCTTCCTGTCGGTTAAATTTCGCATCTCTAGCGCGTCATCTTCGTGGTGTAGCAATTTTAATGGCCAGTAGTGTACATGAGGCACTGGCGTTTTGTTTATGTCTGAAATGTGTTTGTCTTCCGGTGTGTCCAATTTATTAGAAAGTATTCGCTTATAGAACACTGATTGTTGAAATATCGTTGGAAACTGCCTGGCCAGGCCACCCTCCAAATATCGTCTGCGATGTTCGGTGGGGTCGTGCATTGTCACCCATAAAAATGACCTCAGGTGCAAATGGACCTCTGGCAAGACGTACATGGGGAAGGAGTACCGTGTCACAATAACGTTGACCGGTTAGCGTACCGTGTTCAAAGATTTGGTGGTCAGTACACGCATGCAAGGTTATGCCTCCCCATACACCTGGACCACCAGAACGATGATGTTCGACGTTGTTCCCGTGCACATTACGTGTTCGCGCCTTCCGTCATATGAGGGTAAGTCCAGCATTGCCAAACAAGAGCGTTTTGATGGTCCAGGTGTTATGGTGCGGAGAGCAGTAGTGTTGCATTGTCGTACTGGTCTCCAAAGGTTTGAACACATTACACTTACTGGTTAAAGTTATTTTATCACCTTACTCGTTCCCCATGTGCGTCTTTTCAATGGAGCATTCGGATATGACTTCATGTTTATGCGTGACAACGTGCGACCGTATCTACACTACTGGCCATTAAAATTGCTACACCACGAAGATGACGTGCTACAGACGCGAAATTTAACCCACAGGAAGAAGATGCTGTGATACGCAAATGATTATCTTTTCAGAGCATTCACACAAGATTGGCGCCGGTGGCGACACCTACAACGTGCTGACATGAGGAAAGTTTCCAACCGATTTCTCATACACAAACAGCAGTTGACCGGCGTTGCCTGGTAAAACGTTGTTGTGATGCCTCGTGTAAAGGAGGAGAAATGCGTACCATCACGTTTCCGACTTTGATAAAGGTCGGATTCTAGCCTATCGCGATTGCGGTTTATCGTATCGTTACATTGCTGCTCGCGTTGGTCGAGATCCAATGACTGTTAGCAGAATATGGAATCGGTGGGTTCAGGAGGGTAATACGGAACGCCGCGCTGGATCCCAACGGTCTCTTATCACTAGCAGTCGAGATGACAGGCATCTTGTCCGCATGGCTGTAACGGATCGTGCAGCCACGTCTAGATCCCTGAGTCAACAGATAGGGACGTTTACAAGAAACAACCATCTGCACAAACAGTTCGACGACGTTTGCAGCAGCATAGACTATTAGCTCGAAGACCATGGCTGCTGTTACTCTTGACACTGCATCACAGACAGGAGCGCCTGCGAGTGTGTGCTCAACGACGAACCTGGGTGCACGAATGGCAAACGTCTTTTTTCGGATGCATTCAGGTTCTGTTTAGAGCATCATGACGGTCGCATCCGTGTTTGGCGACATCGCGGTGAACGCACATTGGGAGCGTGTATTCGTCATCGCCATACTGGCGTATCACCCGGCGTGATGGTATGGGGTGCCATTGGTTACACGTCTCGGTCACCTCATGTTCGCATCGACGGCACTTTGAACAGTGGACGTTACATTTCAGATGTGTTACAACCCGTGGCTCCACCCTTCATTCGATCCCTGCAAAACCCTACATTTCAGCAGGATAATGCACGACCACATGTTGCAGGTCCTGTACGGGCCTTTCTGGATACAGAAAATGTTCGACTGCTGCCCTGGCCAGCGCATTCTCCAGATCTCTCACCAATTGAAAACGTCTGGTCAATGGTGGCCGAGCAACTAGCTCGTCACAATACGCCAGTCACTACTCTTGATGAACTGTGGTATCGTGATGAAGCTGCATGGGCAGCTGTACCTGTACGCGCCATCCAAGCTCTGTTTGACTCAATATCCAGGCGTATCAAGGCCGTTATTACGGCTGAGGTGGTTGTTGTGGGTACTGATTTCTCAGGACCCATGCACCCAAACTGCGTGAAAATGTAATCACATGTCAGTTCTAGTATAATATATTTGTCCAATGAATACCCGTTTATCATCTGCGTTTCTTCTTGGTGTAGCAATTTTAATGGCCAGTAGTGTAACAGGCCAGTTGGAAGCGCTCTTGGAACGAGGGGATATTTGGCGAATAGACTGGTCTGCCTTTTCCCCGACTTAAATCCTATCAAACACGTGTGCGATGCGTTGGGGAGAAATACTGCAGCATGATCACATACACCAACAAGTGTCCAGCAGTTGTAAACCACGCTGGAGGAGCAATGGAACAACATACCATAGGAACTCCTTACCAACCTTGCGGCCAGTAGGAGAGAGGGCTGTACAGCATACATTGCCGTCCGTTGTGATCACACACACTGTTAAGAATGATTTCCTGCCGTCTGAATTGTCTAGGGGACCATCATGGTTCAAATGGTTCACATGGCTCTGAGCACTATGGGACTTAACATCTGAGGTCATCAGTCCCCTAGACTTAGAATACTTAAACCCAACTAACCTATCCTGGGTTCGATTCCCGGCGGGGTCAGGGATTTTCTCTGCCTCGTGATGACTGGGTGTTGTGTGATGTCCTTAGGTTAGTTAGGTTTAAGTAGTTCTAAGTTCTAGGAAACTGATGACCATAGATGTTAAGTCCCATAGTACTCAGAGCCATTTTTTGAACCCAACTAACCTAAGGACATCACACACATCCATGCCTGAGGCAGGATTCGAACCTGCGACCGTAGCAGCAGCGCGGTTCCGGACTGAAGCGCCTAGAACTGCTCGGTCACAGCGGCCGGCGGACCATCATGAATCGGGGTGAGTTCAGTATCTTCGAATCAAAGTGCCATTTCTGTTCGTCTCATTGCGTTATTGTTTCAGTTACCTTATGTAGTATGCTGTAGCAGTTCTATCTACGCATGGTCCGAGTTTCATCGTGCTATGCCATTTGGCAGCAATACAAAACGCAAAAGTTAATTTAGTCCTTAAGTTTTGCACACGAGTGTTGGTTGGGGTTGGGTTGATTTGGAGAACGAGACCAAACAGCGAGATCATTGGCCTCATCGCATTAGGGATGATGGGAAGGAAGTCGGCCGTGCCCCGTCAGAGGAACCACCCCGGCATTTGCCTGAAGCGATTTAGGGAAATCACGGAAAACCTAAATCGTGATGGCCGGACGCGGGATTGCGCCTTCGTCCTCCCGAATGTGAGTCCAGTGTGCTAACCACTGCGCCACCTCGCTCGGCCACACACGAGTGCAATTACTTATGCATACTGATATACCACACACAGACGGTGTCACCTCTAGATATTTTCATAGTATGTTTCTCTCCATGCCTCTAAAAATCCTACTACTTTTATCCAAATGGTTCAAATGGCTCTGAGCACTATGGGACTCAACATCTTAGGTCATAAGTCCCATAGAACTTAGAACTACTTAAATCTAACTAACCTAAGGACATCACACACACCCATGCCCGAGGCAGGATTCGAACCTGCGACCGTACAGTCCCGCGGTTCCGGACTGCAGCGCCAGAACCGCTAGACCACCGCGGCCGGCACTTTTATCCAGTGTGCACTATCTTTTCAAAAGTATCTGGACACCTATTAATGGACATTAATATGGGATGTGTCCATTCTTCTCCTTTATGATGGCTTGAACTTTCAGTGTGGTGTCTAAATGTCTGTGGAGGAATGTCAGCTCATTCTTCCTTAACAGCCCAAACCAGTCCAGGTTGTGATGTTGGACGATGGGCCTCAGAACGAAGTCACGTTATAACTCATCCTAAAGATGTTCCATTACGTACAGATTGAGACTCTGGACAGGCCAGTCCATCTTGGGGATGTTACTGGACGCAGTCGATTGCCTCACAGATGCTGCTTTATGACAGGGTGCATTGTCACGCTGATACAGTCAGCTTCTCCGATCTGTTTCTCTACTGTACGCGGTACACAACGCTGTAAAAATTCATATTCTTCCACATTTCGAGTTTTCTTAAGCGCAATAATGGGACCGTATCCTAACAACGAAAAACACCCCAAGCCACAACAGCACCTCCTCCATTCTTCACTGGTGGCACTACACTTAAAGGCAGGTAGCGTTCCCCTGGCATTCACCAAACCCAAACCCCTCCATCGGACTGCCATAAGATATAGCATGATTCATCGCCAAATCACTTGTCCCCAGCCATCCACTATCTAGTGACGTCACTCTTTACATCACCTCAAGCGTCGCTTAGCATTGACTACAGAAATATGTGGCTTATGAGGAGCTGATCGACCAAGGTACTCCATTCCTTGGCTTATGAGGAGCTGATCGACCAAGGTACTCCATTCTCTTCAACTCTCTATGCGAAGTCCGGGACTGCTGTTAGGACTTTGGAACTCACGAGTGATTCCTTCTGTTAATTTCAAGCAATTTTTTACAACGACCCTCCACAATGCTCAGCGGTTGCCTGTTTTTGTTGGGTATAGTTGTTCATTCGCATTTCCACTTCACGATCACTTCATCAAAAGTCGACTTGGAGAACTTTAGAGGGGCTGAAACGCCCCTGATGGATTGGTTACTCGGTTGAGATCCAATGACTAGTCCATGTTCGAAGTCACTGATTGCTCCTGAGTGGCCCATTCTGCTATTACTGCTTCTCTACTGACAATACAATACTCCCCGTCTCCTTTTATGCTCTCGTGACATCCAGTGGTCAATTCCGCATTACATAAGTGTGTCCAGATACTAATGATTAGAAAGCTTAGCTTAGTAACTCATGGACTTGCTCGCACCACCTTCGATCGAGTGAGAAGGCATAATGATAAGACCTAGACTTACACTATGTGATCAGAAGTATCCGTACACATGGCTGAAAATGACTTACAAGTTCATGGCGCCCTCCATCGGTAATGCTGAAATTCAATATGGTGTTGGCCCACTTCACTTCCTTGATGACAGCAGGAAGTCGGTGTTCGAAAACAACCAGTCTATTACAGGGATGTTATTGTCGTGTAGTCAATCCGCCACAGGCCGTGCATTATGAACAGGTGCTCGATCGTGTTGAAAGATGCAATCAGCATGCCCGAACTGCTCTTCAACAGTGGGAAGCAAGAAGGTGCTTAAAACATCAGTGTAGGCCTGTGCTGTGGCAGTGCCACTGAAAACAACAAGGGGTGCAAGCCCCTCCATGAAAAACACGACCACACCACAACAACAACAACAAAAATGGCTCTGAGCACTATGGGACTTAACAGCTATGGTCATCAGTCCCCTAGAACTTAGAACTACTTAAACCTAACTAACCTAAGGACATCACACAACTCCCAGTCGCACAACAACAACACCACCGCCTCCGAATTTTACTGTTGGCACTACACACGCTGGCAGATGACGTTCACCGGGCATTCGCCACACCCACACCCTGCCGTGATTCGTCACTCCACACAAAGTTTTTCCACTGTTCAATCGTCCAATGTTTACGCTCCTTACACCAAGCGAGGCATCGTTTGGCATTTACTGGCGTGATGTGTGGCTATGAGCAGCCGCTCGACCATGAAATCCAAGTTTTCTCACCTCCCGCCTAATTGTCGTAGTACTTGCAGTGGATCCTGATGCAGTTTGGAATTCCTGTGTGATGGTCTGGATGGATGTCTGTCTATTGCACATTACGACCCTCTTCAACTGTCGGCGGTCTCTGTCAGTCAACAGACGAGGTCGGCATGTACGCTTTTGTGCTTTACGTGTCCCTTCACGTTTCCACTTCACTTTCACATCGGAAACAGTGGACCTAGGGATGTTTAGGAGTGTGGAAATCTCGCGTACAGACGTATGACACAAGTGACACCCAGTCAACTGCCAACGATCAAAGTCCGTGAGTTGCGCGGAGCGCCCCATCCTTCTCTCTCACGATGTCTAATGACTACTGAGGTCGCTGATATGGAGTACCTTGCAGGAGGTGGCAGCACAATGCACCTAATATGAAAAACGTTTGTTTGAGAGTGACCGGATACTTTTGATCACGTAGTGTATTTAAATTGCAATATAAAGTCGTGCAGGAGGTCTGCGACCAAATATTTGAATACTGAGCACGTCTTTCTCACCGCTTTTTTGTCGCTAATAACAACAGTTCACCTGTTAAAACTTTATTTATTTACGCGTTTCGGGTATAGCGCATGATCAAAACATCAGATAGGAGAGCTTAATACAGAGTGACGTGTCACTTGATTCAATCTCTATTGCTGAGCCCTATTGGGATCATCTAACACGATACTTTGTATTAGATTCCTTTATCTGGTATTTTGATAATGCACTATACACGAAATACGCAAACAAATAAAATTTTAACAAGTAGACTGTTGTTATTAACGGTCAGAAAGAGGTGAAATAGCGTCACTATACACTCATTCAGAGTAATGACGGTTCGAAACAACGACATCCAGATTTACGTTCTACGTGATTTCCTAAAATAGCTTAACGCAAGTTAAGTGACGAGATAGTTCCCTTCAAGAGGACAGGATTATTTCTTCCCCAGTTCGAGCTTATGCTCCGTCTCTAATGACTTCGCTGTTTTTGTAACGTTAAATCCTTCTTTTGTTTTTTTCTGCAAGGAATATGGTATCATAGTCACTGTTGTTGTTTAACATATGTTGCGTATTAGACAAATTAGCTACACTTTGAACGCCTTTTATTTATTTTAAGATATATCTCATGATGTTAAGTACTTGAACGCTAAAAACGTGGAAAACAAGGACGACATTAGACTGTAATGAAAGACATTAGGTGAAAACAGTATATAGGTGCATATTTTCTCTACGCCCAAAAAATATAATTTGAGTAGTTATTCACCAAATTATGATAGATAGCCGTTATTACAAAGTATTAGAATGTTTACGAACAGTGAACTTTGAAAAACAGACAATATAGCTGTAGATTAAAAGTACACGATGAAAGCATCTAGGTTGGCGAAGAGTTCTCGTTGGGTTAGAATATTATTAATTCAGAAATGTGTGAATATGAACAAATGTTGAATTTTGTTTCGTTTACTGTCGCATATCCTGTACACATGCATAATCTTGTGTGATCTGTCATTCCAAAAGAACAGTTCCTGTTAGGTTACAGTGAGCAGCAGAAAGCAGCTCTCATTGTTTGGCTCTTGACTGCTGACTACCATGAAAGCTTGCCAAGCAGATATCCGCCTTAACGTGCAAGTCATAACAGGTTGAAGGCTGAGCGTTACTCGAGGGTTCCGCAAGATCATGCTGTACACATCTGGCTCATCGGAAGCATGAGGTGGCCATTATTGTAAACTCTCCTAATTCTCTGTTTCCAATTGAAATGTAAAGGAAGAATTGATATGTCCACGGTACTATTTCTTTCACTCTACAGCCACACGTCAGAACCAGTTGCTAGACTGTAACACTGACAAATACGTGATCATTGTATGGGATGATGCTAATAGGGGGACTTTTGAAAAATGGCTCTGAGCACTATGCGACTTAACTTCTGAGGTCATCAGTCGCCTAGAACTTAGAACTAATTAAACCTAACTAACCTAAGGACATCACACACATCCATGCCCGAGGCAGGATTCGAACCTGCGACCGTAGCGGTCACGCGGTTCCAGACTGAAGCGCTTAGAACCGCACGGCCACACCGGCCGGCCCAGGGGACTTTTGAGATGCTCCGTGAAAGTCATTTGCAGCTGGTAAGGTTATAGAACACAAAACATTAGCAAAACATTGTCAGTATGGAACACTAGAATAGGCCACACCGTATTTACATAATATAAATGTTTTACAAAAAAAATGATAGTTTGGTCGAATGCTTTCAAATTGTAGGAAAGAGTAAAAAATAGACGATTACGAATTTCAAAGAGATTGGAAAGGATTTAAGAAAGAACTTCATCCCATCTTACTTTTCCCATTCGCTTACTATCCTCTATGTATAAACTATTCGCCGCTCAAATTCGGTTCCAACAACCCTATCGATTCTCCACAAATTCCCCACAAATCCAACATACCTGCTCATTAACTCCATGACCACTCCACGCCATACAGCGCTATAGAACCAACTCGACTTTCCTATCAAATTTTCCTCTCCAGGTGTGGATCAGTAGTTTATTATGTGTATCAAAAAATGGTTCAAATATCTCTAAGCAGTATGAGACTTAACATCTGAGGTCATCAGTCCCCTAGACCTAGAACTACTTAAACCTGACTAACCTAAGGACATCACACACGTCCATGCCCGAGGCAGGATTCGAACCTGCGACCGTAGCAGTAGCGCGGTTCCGGACTGAAGCGTCTAGAACCGCTAATTTTTAGCGTCAAGAAATGAAAACATACATACCGGTAAGCGAGAACAATTAATGAAGTGTTTCCGGGTGTTCAGCGAGTTGTTTCCATTTTACAGATAAAAAGCCTAGAAAACAAAAGAGATCACATAAGCGAGGACAGTGTTTTACTGGACAAGCTGTGGATCTAACATGAAAACCATTTTCACCTAACACGTTACGTCAACTAGCAGAACCGTCGTTAGCGCGCAGACATCAACTCTCGTGTAACTCACCTATGGTACTTACATAGCTGCGTGGTTAGGTATGCAATACAGTTTCGTCGGGCGGGATCATCGGACACTACCTTTTCAAAAATCACAACCGATGTCACTATAGACTACCTTAACAGTCGGATCAACGCTTTAACCTCTCGTGTTTTATTCATTTGGCCCGAACGCGAGGTATGTGATGTACGCAACAGAACCGTTGCAGTCTTTCATATAATACATTATAGACGAAATTTCTCTTGAACAATGTTGGATTACTCTAGAGATTCCGATTTACTTTTCATCAACATTTCTGTTCTGATGGTCTGTTATGACCCTAGCAACGCGTCTCTGAAACCATTCCATGCCGGCTTACCCCTACTTATCGGGGCTCCAAAGGCTGGAACAGAACTCAAGAACTGGTCACACAAAATGTTACACTATTTCCTTCGCTACGTACTTTCAAACAACCCTGAATCTAAAGGTTCGCGTCCTGTATTCGCCTTCTTCCACGTATTATTCCAGTTAGTATTTTACACCTTGACATTTAAGCGATGTGACAGGCTTCAGAAGTTTGCCACTGATCTTGTAATCGAGTCTTATCGGAATCTTTCTCGTTGTTATGGCCATTACCTTGCTGTTTATGAAATGACACGGAATGAAAAAGCGGAAGTAGAATCCGTAAAAGTAACTTATTAGCCTTCGTGAATGTGAATGTTTTCCATTTTTTTGGTGTACGGTATTTTAAAAGACACACACAAACTCAGTGATTCTCTTTCCGACTCACTTGCTGTCTAGTGTATACACGTGTCATGTAACAATAATATACCAGTACAGTAATTCTTTATGGATCATATGTGAAGCGTGTGACTCATAGTATCTCGTTTCACCTCTATGCACATTTATAAAAGATACCCATAGTCCGACATTATGAAGGTTTTTTTCTGAATATTTATACAACTTTGTGGTACATTGGGTACACCGCGCAATCAGGCTGTGACAGCAGATTCTGCCAAGCGTAATAAGATGTTGACACTCAAGCTGTCTATAAGCATCACAATTTTATTCTAAAATTGTTGCCCATCACAAATACATCGAGTAATGCAAAATGCGGCTTTTATTTAAGGTAATTCTTGGTCACTGTTCAAATCACGTGAATCTCTACAGTGTAACCATGACTTGCATATTCTAGTTTACAATATGATTCACGGCAACCTTGACTGCAATGTTTGGCCGGCAGTGGAGAGGATAAAAAGCAGTGACGCCGTAAAACGACAGTACACACGCTCCGGCTCTGCACTGCGTTTGTAGTCGGTTGCTGTGCGCAGTTCGATAGTCATTTGTATTCCATTTCGTGTTGTGAATGGAAGGACGCAGTGTTTGGGCATAATTGTATTCTTGCCAAATCGCCGCCTTACGCCATTAATTGCGTCATAGTGATTTGCGTGTGGTTTGATACTACGGCGTGAGCTACGACATTAGGTCACCTTTTATTTATTTGTGAAGTTTTGGTGCATTGTGTCAAAAATTATTCGTCAAACCTACTTTAGAAGTGCGGAGATTCAGCTGATAATGGGCTTACTGACAGAAGGCAGTCCATTGACTTGGGAAGAAACGAAAGCGTTGGCCGGACATGTGAGAAAACATGGTGTTACGCAGTTTATAAATTTATTTCACCGCCTAAAAGATCGTCAGGGTGACATACTGAAATGGGGAGATGAGGTAAATATTGAACTATACGTAATAATTGTTTTGTTTGAATGTGACATACAATATTAACAATAATTGGGGTTGACGAATAATCTGATACATCTCATACAATACTTGTCAAAAATCCGCAGGTAGAATACATGATAGTAAAGTTCGATGACGTAAAGAGGGAGGCGAAATTGTCACTTCGTGCTGACGATGTTTTACCGAAATTACAAGAGAAAGAGCATCGTGATCCAACGTAAGCAAATTTTAACTTGGTCAATTCTCCTTCCTACTTTGTAAGACAACTATCACTGAATTTTGTATCTTAAATTTCAGAGGAGTGAAATCGCTATGGAGGCCAGAATATGCGGCGTATATGATCGAAGGCACTCCAGGGAAGCCTTACGGTGGTCTTTTAGCTCATTTCAATATTGTTGAAGCCAATATGAGACGTCGACGTGAAGAAGCAGAACAGTATTTGAAAGAAGGGGAAGTCGTAATGTCACTCACAAGTTTTCCAAGGTATTATTTACTCTGTCCATATGTTTGTTTATAGTTACAGTCAAAACGAATTAGCCTTCAAAAAATATCCTTCATAGAGTGATGATAGGAGTCATGAGTATTTTAAGATATTCCCAGTCAAACAGATTATGTGACACTGAAGTATCTATGCTGAAAATAAGTGTTCAAAACTTTGTTTGGGGAAGACACTCCTACATAAGTCATGAGGAAAGCCCCTATTAGGAGAAAGCAAAACATGCATGGGGAACGATGTTCTAGTTTTAAATATGTTATTAATATAATTTGAAACATATCATGCTACATTATGAGTCTTTGTAATAAGAACACATTAAGGCTCTGTTGGTGGTTGTTAAATATGCTGCTCAATCACTAAAATGTGTGTACACAGTGCTCTGAATTATCATCTTGATGCTGAAGGATCAGTAATTGCTATCCCTTCCCCTTAAGTGACCCTAAATAACTTTCTTTTAATTGCAAATGAAGGAAGAGCCATTAGCATTAGCTGTTACTTTCCTCCTGTTTCCTTGCTGTTAACAGCATAGTGAATTGAAAAACAGAATATTGTGCATCAAGGTTGTAAAATACACAAAGCTCAAACAGCATATTTATTGTGGACTGTCTAGAGTATTTTATATCTTGATTCTTAAGTATTTAATAGTCACTGAATTTAATATGGGCAATTTTGTTTATTTGTGTAAGGAAAAATTGATCAAAAACAAATAGTTGTCGCAAGACAGAAATTAAATATTTCAGCCCGTGCTATCTCAAAGCTGCACAACTATGTAGCTTGTGCAGATTGTTGTAAACATTTATCCCCTACATTTTATTCTGTGTTATTTGACATGCTGCACAGTCTCATACTAAATTAGGTCAAATAACATGTAATGCTAGGAATGCAAATATCTTTCTTTTATTTTTCATAAAGTAGCTCCTATGAAATAGTCGGTAGTAAATGTCTATCTGTTAGTTTTTGAACCGAAGACAAAAGAATTTAGTCAGTCTTGTCGCTTACTTTGGCCTCTTAATGAGTTTTCAATGTCTCCAGTTGCAGCTCTGTGCTTCATTTAAACTGTGGTGTGGCATGGGCTTGATTGAGTTTTGTTTGCCGAAAGCCATCTAATTTCTGCATCTGATAATGTGTGATAACAATTTTTGATGACAGACCTAACAAGTCTATAAAATAGACCTGGAAATTGTTTTACCCTGATTTTGATATTGGGTCATTCCATGTCAACTCAACCAGTTTGAGAAAATGTTCCAGTTGATGGTCTCAGATTTGGCTGAAATTTAGCACAACAATGCTACCAAGTGTGGAACACTCATGTACAAAATTTTAAGTTCCCCTGCCAATTAGTTCCAGAATTATGGCTTATGAAAGAAGGTGGCGTGACCCGGAAATTGCAACCCGCATCTGGCAATCTAACTTCAGTCCCAACTTCAGGTCTTAATAACTTTGGAAGTATTCCACACAGTCCAGTGAAATTTTTACAAACTAGTAACCTGAAATGGGTATGTGACCATCAGCATTAGACGTTGACGCAGTGGCAGTGTGTTGCACGGTCAGATGAATCTCGATACCTCCTTCATTGTGCTGACGGGAGGTGCAAATCTATCTCCCTCCCGGGCAACAGCTCTTGATACCTGTACTGCGGGATGGAGACAAGCTGGTGGCAGCTCCAGTATGTTCTGTGAAACAGTCACATGGGCATTTGTGGGTCCAGTGGAGCTCATGTAAGGCACCATGATGGCCAAGGAGTGTCATACACTGGTTGCAGAACCACATATACCCCTTCATGACGGTCATGTTTCCCGACAGCAGTGACATTTTTCAACAAGATAATGCGCCTTATCACAAGGCCAGGAGTGAGGTGGAGTGGTTCGAGGAATACAGTGGTGAGCTCTAATTGACATGCTGGTCCTGTCAACTCACCAGATCTGAACCCGATTGAACGCATCTGGAATGTGATTGAACGGGGCATCAGAATTAATCCCTCACCCCTTTGAATTTATGGAAATAAGGTGATTCGTTTATGCAGATGTGGTGCCAACTCCCTCCAGCGACCTACCAAGGCCTCATTGCTTTCATGCCGAGATGCATTGCCTTTGTTATCTGTGCCAAAGGTGCGCATATTGGATATTAGGCAGGAGGTCATAGTGTTGCGGCTGGCCAGTGTATATCACTGGGAGAAAGACAGATACTGCCTGCAGTAAAATTAAAGAGTCCTTTGGAGAAAAGAGAAGTAGCTGTATCAATATCAAGAGCTCAGGTTGAAAACCAGTCTTAAGCAAAGAAGGGAAAGCTGAAAGTTGGAAGGAGTATAGAGGGAGATGAGTGGAACACTCTGTTTGAATTTCTACAGAAAGTAGGTGGCAGTTACAGAAGAGTGGGGGGGCATGAAAAGGAAGCGGCGATTGAGAAGGGAGGGAGACAGGGTTGTAGCCTATCCCTGATGTTAATCAGACTGTACATTGAGCAAGCAGTAAAGGAAACCAAAGAAAAATTTGGAGAAGGAGTTAAAGTTCAGGGGCAAAAAAATAAAAACTTTGAGACTTGCCAATGACACTGTTATTCTTCTGTCTTATTATCTACAAACTTCACTTTGGATGTTGTATTTCTTAATGTACCCTTGATTAGATTTTCTGGTCTTGTTGTCCACCTTCATTTTGTCTGGTGGGTTAAAGAGTGTTCATGTATCTCTGGAGCTGTAGGCCTTCTTGAAGTCAGTGAATGATTTATTTTAAACCTGATACATTTTTTTATCATTCCGTGAGGAAGTAAGTCCACTTTGAAAAGATTTTAAAAATATCACTGAGTGACATTTCGCTTTTGGCTTACATTTAAGAAAATTGGCAGCCACACTTCTTTTTAAATCATTTGCTGAAGTTTTTACCCGTCAGTATTCTTACTCATATGACTTTTTTATAATTTTAACTGTGCACAACTGAAACCCAACAAGCCGTGAGCTTCATGATTTCAATCGGTCAGTGGTTGCTTGATATAGCCATACATCATGACCACTGAGCTATTTGTATACATCAGATGGACTGATTACTGGTCAGGATTTGCTATATAATGACGAATAGCTCTTTATTTACTTGTCAGTGGAGATTTACTTTGTAAGTACATGTATTTTTCATGTGCTGGCAATAATCCTACTTCTGCCAGTGATAATATTTTTAAATCACTGTGCTGCTGTTATTGCAGTTTTACTCCAGCAGACGTCTTTAACTTTACGTTTCTCTATGTAATAAAATTTAAATATAGAACTAAATTCACTCAGCCTGGACATTACGCATCTGACTACTATTTTTGAAAATGGATCCCCTCAGGGGCTCAGCATTCGTATGTTGCATAAGGGCTTGGTGGCCCTGGGGTTCCTGAGCTGGGGACTGGTAAGTGCCACCAGCGGCACAGCGGTGGAATATTGTGTGTTTTGAAGAACAGGGGTCTTTGCTTCATTGCCTGGACTGTGAGGAAGGTACACACTTCTATTAAAAAAGAACCCTCAACCTCAAGGTGTGCTACGTGCTGATGAGGTGAATGGCTGTTCAGGTGAAACAGTCTCTAGCAGGCAACCTCTGGGGCACCTGCTGCCTCCCAGTTGTATAAGGCTTGCTCAGGCATGCAGGGTTCTGCATGGGTCGACAGTTGTTTCCCTTTGTTTCCCTAGTGTCTAGTGGGATCCCAATGGAATGGTCTTATCAAACTACTACTCCTGACGCGACGGGTGTACTGTCAGGTAGTACCTATGCCTTGTGATCAAAGAGAGCTCGGTTGGTCAGTCCTCCTGAAAAGAAGTCTCAGAATCATAGCAACAGGGCATTAGTGTGCCTTAACACTTTCATTGTAATCAAGTAAAGAGGGGGAACCTTTGAGAAGGTCTCTCCTTTCTGTATTCACAAGGCATTGGAAGGTATTGTTGGGTCTCTAAAAAGTGTCAAATGACTTCGTAATGGAACACTTCTAGTTGAAACTGCTAATTCAACCTAAATATGTAAGCTCCTGGGTTGTAAGGCCTTAGGTGACTACCCAGTCAAGTCTGAGTTGCATAACATCCTTAACTTTAGTAAGGGTGTGGTTACCTGCTCTGATATAATGGAGGTGGACTCTGCGGAGTTACGTGAAGAATGGAAAAATATGGGTGTCACGGAAGTGCAGAACTATATGAGGAGAGTCAATGGCAAGTTGGAAAAATCGGCAACAGTTATTTTAACATTTAGTACTCTGGAATTACCTGAACATATCCTTGCAGGTTATATCCATCTTAAGGTTCGCCTGTTTGTTCCTAATCCAATGCGGTGTTACAGATGTCAAAGATTTGGCCATACCACTATGGGATGTAATGGGAGGGCAACGTGTTGCAATTGTGGAGGCTCAGCTCACAAATCAGGGAATTCTTGTACACTTCCTCTGAAATGTGTAAACTGCTCCAAGGATCATTCAGTGTGGAGCAGAGTGTGTGTGGTTTACAACGAGGAAAGGAAAATTCAGCAGTTGAAAGTCAAGAGATGCATACTATATGTTGAAGCTAAACAAGCTTTCAAAGCTATGCAACCTCCAGTTTTTGCTACTTCTTTTGCTTCAGTCCTTAAGATGCCAATCGCCAGGTGTGATGCCTCCACACAAACTCAGACCACAGATTCAAGTACTGGCACATCGCTTGTCAGTGTATCTGTTGGGGAAATGCTCCACTTGAAACTGAAGTCATTCAGAAGCTGTCAGCACCTAAGCCACATACCAATACCCACCATCAGAAGTCACTAAGCTGTCCCCGTAACCCAGGCAACCACTTCCTCCCATCAGTAAAGAAAAACGTCCTTAAAAAAGTAACAAGAAAGCGGCAGTTAAACCTTCAGATTGGTAACCTTTCTCCTTCTCTGATGGGGTACTATGCTTTGGAGGACGTGGACTTACAGTTGGAGGAACTGGAGAGCCTGGAACTGGCTTATGTTCCACCTGACCTCCCTGGTAAATCACCGCCTCCAAGAGAGAGAGAAAAGAACAACCATCACTAAACAATGGCTTCCACAGGGACTTGTGAATTGCAGTAGAATTTAAATGGATATAACTCACATTTGGAAGAATTACAGCTCCTTGTCCAGAATAAATGATTCTGCACCCTTTTACAAGAAATGCATCATAAAGTCATCAACACACCTGCATTACAGGGTTACCTCCCATACAGGAATGATGATACTACTGGGGACAGGGCTAAAGGTGGAGTGGATGCTTTCATTGATGACAGGTACCACTCCTCTCTTGTCCCTCTTATCACAGCCATGCAAGCAATGGCCTTGAAAGTTCTCGCACTCTTTAATATCACAGTGTGTTGTTTGTAGCTTACACCTAATGATGGTTTGGATGCAGATGCTCTGGCAGAACTCTTCCGGGCACTCTCATGCCCATTCCTCCTTGTGGCGGATTTCAATGTACACAATATGCTGTGGGGCTCGGCTACCTCTTGCTCCAGGGATTGAATGATCAAGCGACTTGTCCATTCTGAGAATATCTTCCTCCTGAATGCTGGTCAGATGACACACTTTTCCACAGCTACAGGGTCTTTTTCAGCCATTGACCTTTGTTTTTGTTCCCCAGCTATTGCAGATTCAGTTCAGTGGGAAGTGGCTCCAGATATTTACATTCTAGTGACCACCATTCAGTGTGGATTCATCTGCTGACTAGGACTGTGGCTGACAGGAGACCACGTAGATGGATGATACAAAGGGCAAATTGGTTGCAGTATAGTCAACAGGCTAGTTTTGAACAAAAGGATTGTGCACAGGAGACAGTAGCCCATATCACTTGTGAGATCCAATGGGCTGCCACAACCCCCCCCTCCCCCCCAGCCTAGAAACCACCTCAGGCTTGTACTTTGGTGGAGTGACAACTGTAGATTGGCAGTCAGGGCCAGATGAACAGCTCTGCAGAACTTCAAACACTGTACAACTACAGAAAACCTTCATGCCTTCAGATCTGAGAGAGCACATGTGAGGCGAGTGATAAAAGAATGGAAGAGGGCTTCCTTGAGGGAATTCACGACTTCCATTAATCAGTCCACTTCCACTGTGCAAGTTTGAGAATCAATAAGATGGGTTTCTGGCAAGGGCAGTACACATCCCCTTACGGCCTTTTTAAGTAATGGGGTCTTTGTGGACATGCCAGAAGATGTGGCTCAGGTTTTAGCTGAACACTTTTTTACTGTTACTACATCATCCAGACAAGCTCCTGCTTTTCAGATGTTCCTTAGGACTGCAGAAATGAGGAAGCTCAATTTCTTCTCGCATAATGAGGAAGTCTAAAACCTTCCGTTCTCCACGTGGGAACTGTAATCAGCTTTGTTTGCAGCCAGACACTGCTCTAGGAACTGATGAGGTCCATTGTGCCATGCTTCATCATCTGTGCCCTGGATTGAAAGGACTTCTCCTCTTGTTTCAGTCTGGTTTGATGGACAGTACCCCACAACTTGGAAGGAGGCAATATTAATTCCATTCTGGAAACCAGGCAATTACTGTAGCACCCATAACAGTGACCAGTTACCAGAATGTAGCCCTTACCATTTGTATGGGCAAGACTCTTGAACCCATGGTCAACTGCTGCCTCATCTGGTTGTTCGAATCTTGAGGTCACTTGAGCCACTCCCAGTGCTGGTTCAGGCCCTATATGTGCTACCTTTCCATCGTTGACAACTTAATTCTACTGGAGACGGTGATACGGGAGTCCTTCTTACATTGGAACCATTTGGTTTGTGTGTGTGTGTGGTTTTTTTTTTTTACCTCAAAAAAGCATATGACACTACTTGGAGGTACAACAACTTTTGCCAACTTCGGACGCCTGCCACTTCTTATCCAATCCTTTCTTGAGGACTGTCATTTTTGATATTGCGTTGGCGACGCCTTGTCTGACTGCTGTGTTCAAGAGAATGTGGCCCCCAGGCAGCGTCCTCACATTGTTTGCCATCACTATCAGTGGCATTTCCTCTGCAGTCAGGAGCCCTGTCAAATGCTCTTTGGTTGTGGATGACTTTGCAATCTTCTACTCTTCCTCTGATCTTATAACAACATTGAGGCAGCTACAGCTGACCATTAGGAGCTCAGAAACCTGGGCCAGTACATCCAGTTTTCGTTCTCAACTGAGAAGACTACATGTGTCAATTTTAACTGTGTTCATCAAAGTTTTAACCAACCAGTGCTCACAATGGGGGACAATATTTTAAGTTTTCAAGAAATTGTGCACTTTTTGGGTTTATTATTTGACTCGAACTTAACTTGGCTCCCACACCTGAAAGACCTACGAACAAAGGGCTTCCAGTCATTGAATAATTTGAAATGCCGTAGTGGAAAGACATGGGGAGCTGACAGGTGCCGCCTCCATTTTTATAGAGCATTTGTTCGATCATGTTTAGATTATGACAGCATAGTCTGCGGATCAGCCCATCCTTCCTACCTAAAGATGTTAGATGCTGTCCACCATGAGAGCATTCGGATATCAACTGGAGCCTTTCGGACCAGCCCAGTTCTGAGTCTGTGTGCAGAGGCTGGTGAAGATCACTCTGGATTTGGCAATGTATCCTTTTGGCTCGACGGGCACTGAAAATCTCAGCATCACCTCAGTCATTGACATTTAGTTTAGTGGCCCAACCCTTCTTTGAACGGCTGTTCAGGTATCGGCCTCGTGTGACCAAGCCATTCGGGATACATGCCACAGACTGTCTCAATGATATGGATCTATCAGGCATCTAAATACACAGCCAAGGATGGAATGCATTGCTGCCTTAGTGTCTTCAGAGGCCCAAAGTGACTTTAAACTTGACACAGTACAAGAAAACTTGTACTTCAGATTTTATTTTCACAAAATTGTTTTCATCCATTTTAAGTACATACCACAGTTTTATTGTTGTTTATAGAGATGAATCCCAGCAAGAGAATGTCGGTTGCTCTGCTGTTTTTCCTGACAGGATTTTTAAAGTGTATCTCTCAGAACAATTTACAAATTATGATATGGAATGATATGGCATTCTGATGGCACTGGAGAGGGGTCACAGACATCACAGTACAAGGTTTCTTGTCTGTTCTGACTTGCTTAATGCACTGCAAGCGCTTCACCAAATGTATCCAGTAGACCAACTGATGATTCAGCTTATGCATGACTCCTTACAATGCCTCCAGCACTGTGACCAGGAGGTGGTCTTTTGCTGGGTACTTGCCCACATCGGGATACAGGGCAACGACATGGCTGACCACCCTGTGAAGTTTGTGGCGTGTCACTTTCAGTTCAGCATATTGTGGCAACAAGTGTCCTGTATACTGATGTTAGGGCAGCCCTCAGTCTCAATGGAGATCTGCCACCCTCCTCGCAGATACTGATTCCAGTGTTACAAGGGTGGTAAAATTTTGTGGACTGTCAGCGCTCATTCCTAAATTGGTGGAGAAGGGAGGCAGACTTTAATGCATTATGAACTGCTCCACATGTGGGGACAGCCTTCGTCAACACCCATGAGATTAGCATGCTGACTTTTTGTCAGGGTGCTCATGACCATGTTGTCAAGCACCCCTCACCTCAAATCATCATCATCATGAAAATTAATAACTTATCTTTGAATGAATCTGAATTGCTGCTAGAACTTGACAAATATTGGAAGCTTTTCACCAAATAATTCTTTATAGTGAACCGTTAACTGGCATGAAGTTAATAAAACTTCCTGCTTCAAAACCCTAAAATGAATATATTCAGACTTTACTTATTCTTTCTTTTTTGACTGTTTGTAAATTGAACAAAATTCTAGTGGGCAATCAATTTCTTTTCTTTTATACTTTATATTATACATTAGGTTGAAATTGTAATAACATAAAACGTAGTTTTCATTTTTGTTTGAGCCAAAATGATAACTAAAAAATTCAATTATAGCCACATAGGGTCGCTAACTACATATTTAAGTCCCTCTTTTAAATTTAACACAAATAACGGTTTTATTATTTCCCTCTCATACACTCGTGGTACAGTGTTCTGAGTCACTTAAATATTTTGTTCCCCATATGCCTTTGCCTAGTGGTTATCCTATAGAGCAATAATGCAAAAAGCACTTCTGCCTGAAGACACCAATTTAGTTTCCCAAACAAAAATTGCTAGGCCACCACAGGTGCAAACCTTCTGTCCTAGTCTCATCCCAGTAAGTAACTACATGTAATACTCTACTCAGAAGCTAATCACACTTATTCGGCATGGACAAAGTGTTTTGTTTCAGAAGTATTTTATGCAAACAGCTATATATGAGCAACACTCTAGCTACACGTCTTCTGTAGACCTAAGATAATAGGTGTAAGTGAAGACTTAAACAAGCTCTTCTGTACATTGTATGGGAAAAAAACCAAAGGCTTCAGAACCATTACAGTAGTGTATTTAGTTAAGATATAGAGAAATTTTTCACAATTTGTGGCCATATATCTACTTTTATATACACTGTTTTGGTCCAGCTCTGTGGCGACATCTTGTTTTTGTACTGTCTGCCAGCCACTGCCATTTCTGCAGCCAGATAGGATGCGATTATCATTATGGCCATGAAACATTATCTCCATATACACATAAAAAATATTACAACATTTGAATTGCACACTTATCATCTTAATAACAATATTCTCTCTGCTCGTGTACATTCCTCGATGTATATGACTCTTGGAGTGAACAGCCTAGAATATACAATATTATGACACATGGTTGATGACATGGAAGTTTTGGTCTGGCTGTGAGTCATGCACAGACAGCCAGATGGTAATGCAATCACTTGTGATAAGTGTGAAATCTGGGTTTGAGTCCTGGTCCGGCACAAATTTTGATTGTTGTCATTCCACTCTACAACTGATGGCAGTCGTTATTTGCAATTGCGAGTTTATTTGATGTGCGTAGACTACAGGATTTTCTGCCAATCAGTGGTCTATTTTTGGGGCCTCACAACATACACACAAATTTAGTGACTTTAGGAAAGTGTTCTGTATCTATTTTTATTGCATATTTTTGCATTAAGGTATTAATTTCAATTTCTGTAAATTGATAAACAGTACAGATAATTATATAAATGAAAGAATCTAATCTGACAAGAGAACAACAGTTTGGCTACCAAATTGTGATGAAACTGGAACAACTTGAGGGTGCATATTTTAAATACATCTTGCTACAGACACACACAATTTTCAGCATTTAGGACATCTTGCTTAATTACTCACAATCCATGTATTATGGCATAACAATCTTATATAAGTGTAGTCATGACTTTAGTGTTTTCAGTTCATAATTTTACCATAAAGAACAGGGAATGTTTGAGTCTTTGGCCATAATCAAATACTTTTAGAGGTGACTGTATGCTACTCAACTCCTATATATAGAATATTTGTCTTTGTCCTCACCATAAGTGAAATGTGTTAACATAAAAATGTATGAACTATTAATCATTTCCGATGTGTGTTTCTTTTCAGTCATGAGTGTTAAATAATTGTTGTTGCTAATAACAGATGACATGTTTTATTTAGGCTGGGTTGCCCAAACTTCACAGATCCTCCGACAGTTCCTACTCCAAACAATGGAGCATCACATTCGCTCTTCTTTCCTGATGATGTAATTTTTCCAGGCCATCCACGATTCAAAACTCTCACAAGAAATATAAGGGAAAGAAGAGGAGAAAAAGTTGCAATTAACTTGCCAAGTAAGTTGCGAATTTTGTAGGCAATGATATCTGTTGGCTACTGTTAAAAATTATGGAGACTCTTTGTAGTATACAGTAAACAACACAGAGACATTTTTTAAGTTAATAAGAGAGGTTATGTCTATATTGTATACTACTTAATATTCTATAATGGAATATTTAAAATATAAAAAAATTACAATGACATACCAATTCATTACATATTGTTTCTTCTTTGCCTCCTGGCATATACTCCCAACAGATGAACACACAAGGATATCAGTCAAAGGATCTAATTCTGAATAGGGTTTTCAGAGCTTGGAATAACTGTTGTATATGACTAATCAAAGGCTGATGAGAGGAATATCCATATGCTAGCGCACCTCAAATATTATTTCATACAGTAATATCTCTCTGAGATTATCAATTTTGAAAGACATGAAGATTGGCAAATTAAACAAGTTAACAAAAGGCTGTATGGGAATGAAAAGAGAACTGGCCAATAAAAATAAACTCCACTAATTTAACATTTTTGAAATTGTTCTACTTTTTCACTTGAAACCATTTTGGATGAAAATTAATGACATCTGAACTTCTCAGCACAACTTTCTGAAAAGTTAATTTCCAATCTCTGGGAATATGTTAGTGTAATTGATTTCTGTGCTTGCAGCAGAAAGTGTTACATAGTTCTAGATCTTCCAAGTCTGCGGTTGTTTTCTTAAGAGTCAGTACAGTTGATCATGCGAAAAAAAGGCATGGCATGTGTTTTTATTTCATTTGCTAGGTATTTTTACACACTTGCATGTGATAGCTATTTTCATCTTTGCTTTTCATTTAGAGAGCTGTCCAGTTTTAACTCTTCATCTCAATATTTATTGTTCCTGTACTCTATGCTGCTAAACTAGATCATAAATACAATGTGGAATAGCAGTGCTGATTTACTGTAGTGTGGAAATTAAATGACAAAATGGAAGATTTTTAGAAAATATGAAGAATAAACTTTAATTTGCTCTGTAAGGTTGGCAAGTTTGCCTAATATGTTCTTCAACAGACATTTTATTCAGAAAAAGTTCCTTTTTATCACTCTTCATCGTTTCTTGCATTCAGTTTGACTGTCGGCACTGCCTTTCACTCCCTCTGCGGGTCCGGCAGTTAGAATAGGCCCGAGGTATTCCTGCCTGTCATAAGAGGTGACTAAAAGGAGTCCTTCCCCCTTAAGGGGGTAGTTTGCACCTGCGTCCGGAGACGGATGGTTCCACGACTTCTATTTGTGGTCATTTTGGTTTTTCACTTAATCTTGTTTCTTCCTTCCTTTGTTTGGTTCCTTTCTTTGTCCTTCTCCCTCTCACTGTCTTCCTTACTTTTTCCCTTGCTTTCTTCTCCTTGCCTTCTTCTCCTTGCCTTCTTCTCCTTGCCTTCTTCTACCCCTCTGATCTCCGCCTCTGTGTTTGAGACAGTCTGTCCTTTCTCTCCCTATCTCCCTTCTTTTTTCCTCTTCTTCTTTCCTCCCCGTGCGTGCCTGAAGGCTGACCCACGCGTTCGCACGCATAGCCAGTGACGGGGTAACGCATAATTCCCCGCCCTGGGTAGACAAGTAAGGCACGCACGTACCTCCTGGTAAAGGCCAGGCCCGGGGATGGGTGATTGCCTGAGCTGACACGTTCCGACCATGCCGATTGGTCCCTCCGTCCGTTTCTCGGGAGGTGTGACCTGAGGTGTAAACATTCACCTAAGGCGGGAGTGCCCTCTGAGAGGGTCCCCACAAGGAAGGAGCGTGCCATCGGAGACGCTGGCAATCATGGGGGATTCCTCCGCAATGGATTTCTCTTCTTCTTCTCTCTCGACTTCTGCCCAAAAACGGAAACTTGACCAGCCACCAGTGACAAAAGTACTACCGCCTGCCCCAAAGTTCCTTGTAGTTTCTCGATCTGAGGATGGAAGGGATTTTTCATCTGTCAACCCTTTCGTTATCCAGAAGCGCGTAGATGCCATAGCTGGATCTGTCAAGTCTTGTACCAGGATGCGTAACGGTACCTTGTTACTAGAAACTGAGAGCGCCTTTCAGGCACAAAAACTGCTTCGGGCCACACTCCTGTACATGTTCCCTGTCCAGGTGGAGGCTCACCGCACTTTGAATTCGTCGCGTGGTGTGGTATATACTAGAACACTCAACGGATTGACTGACGAGGAAATTCAGTCTTTCGTCGCTGAGCAGGGCATGACGGCTGTCCATAGGGTCATGAAAAAGGTCAACAATGACCTTGTACCGACCCGGACACTTTTCTTGACCTTTGATAGTGTTCAGCTGCCGTCGCGCATCAAAGCGGGCTACGAGGTTATTTCTGTTCGCCCCTATGTTCCGACACCTATGCATTGCTACCAGTGTCAGCGTGTTAATCACACTCGCCAGTCTTGTTCTAATGCAGCTAAATTTGTCACTTGGGGGCAGGGATGCCCATGAGGGTGACTGTCCACCTCCGTCTCCTTGTTGTGTGAACTGTCAGGGTGACCATGCAGCGTCCTCCCGCGACTGTCCCATCTACAAGGAAGAACGCTGTATACAGGAAATTCGGGTCAAAGAGAAAGTGTCCACCTCGGCTGCTGCAAGCTATTTGCTAGTCGGAAGCCCACGCTGCTCCCAGCGGGGAAATACAGTACTGTCCTGGCCTCTCCTCGCACTACCAGGGAGGTGGCGACGCAGACATGCGATCTGACCTTCAGCACTACGGTCGTCCGTTTGGCCAGTGCTAAGATCGCCCGGTCAACGTCTCCTCTTCCTTCCGCCACCCCTACGACACAAGCACCTTCATCAGCTTCTGCCAAGCCGAAGACCCAGAAGTCAGATGCACGGGCCTTCAAGAAGGAACCGTCCCGTGCAGACTTCCTACGTACCTCGAACTCCCAGCCATCGACCAGTACTTCCACTAAACGACCTTCCAAGAAGGCTCATAGGAAGCAAAGTTCTCCTTCTCCGCCACGGCGCGTTTCTTCTCGTGCGCCACCCAGCGGTTGCTGCCCCAGGCCGTCATCCGTTTCGCCTGGCCGCACCGCTGGTAGCTGAACATCTGGCCATTCACCGGCGGAGAACGCTCCCCCTCCCGGCCAACTTAACAAGATGGCCCTTGAACCTATTGAACCAATGGACGATGACTCTCCGCCTATTGATAGCGGCGGCAGTGCTCGCTCGAAGCCAGGCCCTCAGCGGCCTTCGAGGTGACCCCTTCTTGCTTCTCCTTTTTCTTTTTCTTCTCGTGATGGCACTTCTTCATTGGAATATTCGCGGCATTCGCTCCAACCAAGAGGACTTCAAGTTGCTGCTACGCTTGACTGTCCGCTCGTCATAGCCCTCCAGGAAACGAAACTATGCCCATGCGATCAAATTGACTTCGCACACTATGCCTCTGTGCATTTTGACCTACCCCCTGTGGCAGGTATTCCGGCTCATGGAGGGGTTATGCTGGTGGTCCGGGATGACATTTACTACGATCCCATCACATTGCACACCGGCCTGCAAGCAGTAGCCGTCCGAATTACTCTCCCCACTTTTACATTTTACATTTGTACCGTTTACACTCCATCGTCGTCTGCCGTTACCAGGGCAGACATGATGCAAATTATTGCTCAGCTACCTGCACCATTTTTGTTAACTGGAGACTTCAATGCCCACCATCCCCTTTGGGGCTCTCCAGCATTCTGCCCGAGGGGCTCCCTGTTAGCAGACCTTTTCAACCAACTCAATCTTGTCTGCCTCAATACTGGCGCCCCTACTTTTCTTTCGGACACATCTCACACCTATTCCCATTTAGACCTCTCTATATGTACTACCCAACTTGCACGCCAGTTTGAGTGGTATGTACTTTCTGATACATATTCGAGCGACCACTTCCCGTGTGTTATCCATCTCCTGCATCATACCCCCTCTCCGTGCTCAACTAATTGGTACATCTCCGAAGCAGACTGGGGGCTCTTCTCTTCCAGGGCGACCTTTCAGGATCAAACCTTCGCAAGCTGCGATAGTCAGATCGCACACCTCACGGAAGTCATTCTCACTGCTGCTGAATATTCCATCCCTCACACTACTTCCTCTCCACATCGTGTACCGGTCCCCTGGTGGACCGCAGCATGTAGAGACGCTTTACGTGCTCGTCGACGTGCTTTACACACCTTTAAATGCCACCCTACGGTGGTGAATTGTATCAATTATAAACGATTACGTGCGCAGTGTCGTCGTGTTATTAAAGAAAGCAAGAAAGCCAGCTGGGCTGCTTTCACAAGCACCTTCAACAGTTTTACTCCTTCTTCTGTTGTCTGGGATAGCCTGCGCCGGCTATCTGGCACTAAGGTCCACTCACCAGTTTCTGGCTTGCGGGTCATGAATGACGTCCTTGTGGCCCCTGAGGATGTCTCCAATGCCTTCGGCCGCTTTTTCGCAGAGGTTTCGAGCTCCGCTCATTACCACTCTGCCTTCCTCCCCCGAAAACAGGCAGAGGAGGCTAGGTCACCTAACTTCCGCTCCTCGAATCGTGAAAGTTATAATGCCCCATTCACCATGCGGGAACTCGAAAATGCACTTGCCCGGTCACGGTCCTCCGCTCCAGGGCCTGATTCTATTCATATTCAGATGCTGAAGAACCTTTCTCCTGCGGGTAAAGGTTTTCTTCTTCGTACTTACAATCGCATCTGGATTGAGGGTCATGTTCCCACATGCTGGCGCAAGTCTATTGTTGTCCCGATTCCTAAGCCGGGGAAGGACAAGCACTTGCCTTCCAGTTATCGACCCATCTCACTTACCAGCTGTGTCTGTAAGGTGATGGAGCGAATGGTTAACTCTAGTTTGGTTTGGCTGCTTGAATCTTGACACCTACTTACCAATGTACAATGTGGATTCTGTAGGCGCCACTCTGCTGTTGACCATCTGGTTATCTTGTCGACCTTCATTATGAATAACTTCTTGCGGAAGCGCTCGACCGCGGCTATGTTCTTTGACTTGGAGAAGGCTTACGACACCTGTTGGAGGGCGGACATTCTTCGCACCATGCATACATGGGGCTTTCGCAGTCGCCTCCCTCTTTTTATTCGTGCCTTTTTAATGGATTGACAGTTCAGGGTACGTGTGGGTTCTGTCCTGTCTGACGCCTTTCGCCAGGAGAATGGGGTGCCACAGGGCTCAGTTTTGAGCGTCGCTCTCTTCGCCATAGCGATCAATCCAATAATGGATTGCCTCCCAGCTGATGTATCGGGCTCCCTTTTCGTAGACGATTTTACCATCTATTGCAGTGCGCAGTGTACATGTTTCCTGGAGTGCTGTCTTCAGCATTGTCTTGACTGACTTTACTCCTGGAGTGTCGCCAATGGCTTTCGTTTTTCTGCTGAGAAGACGGTCTGTATTAACTTCTGGAGCTACAAAGAGTTTCTCCCACCGTCCTTACGACTCAGTCCCGTTGCTCTCCCATTCGTGGAGACAACAAAATTTTTAGGTCTTACATTTGACAGGAAACTTAGCTGGTCTCCACATGTCATATTTGGCTGCCCGTTGTACCCGTTCTCTAAATGTCCTCCGTGTTCTCAGTGGTATGTCGTGGGGAGCGGATCGAACTGTCCTACTTCGCCTATATCGATCGATCGTCCACTCCAAGCTGGATTATGGGAGCTTCGTATACTCCTCTGCACGACCGTCCATCTTACGCCGCCTCAACTCCATTCAACATCAGGGTTTACGTCTTGTGATCGGAGCGTTTTATACTAGTCCCGTCGAGAGTCTTCATGCCGAAGCTGGTGAATTGCCACTAACCTACCGGCGTGATACACTGCTTTGTTGGTATGCCTGTCGGCTGTTGTCAATGCCTGACCATCCGTCTTATCGTTCCTTTTTTGACGATTCTGTTGACTGTCAATACGGGTTGTATGTCTCTGCCCTGCTACCCCCTGGAGTCCGCTTTCGTCACCTCCTTCAGCACCTTGATTTTTCACTCCCTGCAACCTTTCGAGTGGGTGAGAGCCAAACGTCACCTAGGATCCAGGCTCAGGTTCGCATTCACCTTGACCTCAGCTCGCTCCCAAAGGAGGTTACCTCCGGTTCGGTATACCGCTCCCGTTTTGTCAAACTTCGTTCAAAGTTCATTAATATGACCTTCATTTATACAGATGGCTCTAAGACCAATGACGGGGTCGGGTGTTCTTTTATTGTTGGGGCACACAGTTTCAAATACCGGCTGCATGGCCATTATTCGGTTTTCAAAGCTGAGCTATTTGCCCTCTACCAGGCTGTTCTTTACATCTTCCGCGACTGACATTCTGCTTATGTGATCTGCTCCGATTCCCTGAGCGCCATCGAGAGCCTCAGTGATCCGTATCCGGTTCACCCTTTCGTGCACCGGATCCATCGCTTTCTTCAGCAGCTGGTGGACGACGGTTCTCCGGGTACCTTTATGTGGGTTCCTGGCCATGTCGGTATCCCTGGGAACGAAGCTGCGGATGGCGCGGCCAAGGCTGTGGTCCTCCAGCTTTGGACAGCTTCTTGTTGTGTCCCTTCATCAGATTGTAGCAGGGTCATTTGTCAGCGCATTTTTATCACTGTGGCATGCCGATTGGGCTGCACTTACGGACAACAAGCTTCGGGCCTTGAAACCTCTTCCCGCGGCTTGGACGACCTCTTCCTGCCCTTTTCGGCAGGAGGAGGTTGTTTTGGCCCGGTTACGAATTGGACACTGCCGGTTCAGCCATCGCCATCTGCTGACGGCTGCGCCGGCACCGTTCTGCTCATGTGGGCAATTGCTGACAGTACGCCACATTTTAATGTCCTGTCTGACTTTTACTAAACTGTGCGTTGATCTTGGCCTGCCATGTACTCTGGATGCAATTTTAGCAGATGACCCCGGAGCAGCTGCTCGCGTTCTTTGTTTTATCAACTTGACAAATCTGTCTAAGGACATTTGATATGCTATTTTTTTAATCCTATGCCTGTCTGTCTTTTGTAGTATTGTCCCTTTTTGTTGCTGTTTTAACGTTGTGCCTCGCGGTGCATTCCTAATTTAGTCTGGGCGCTAATGACCATTGTAGTTGTGCGCCCTTTTTTTAAAAAAAAAAAAAAAAAAAAAGAAAAAGTTTGACATGTATTACTGGATAAAGAACTTCTAGACTTTTCTTCACATTGTGTTTCAACTCTATGCATTAAAGCTGCCATCTTCTGATGTTGTCCCCCCCCCCCCCCCTTTGCATTAGGTTGTTGTCAGCCTTTGCATATATCTTGGAAGAAAGATGTATCCCATTTAATTTCTGTTCCAATTCTACCAACCTTTGTTTGGATTCTAAAGTTCTGTGTTTATTCATTCTAAGTAAAAAGTAGTAGAAGCAACTGGTTTTTTTTTAAGATTTTTGCAATTGTCCGTGTAAACAGACTCCATGTGGCATGATGCAGGCACTGTAGTAGCTGGGTAAGCCTTACAATCTGAAGCCATTGTTTCAATTCCCATAGTCCACCACTCTCAATACTCTTTCTGACACACTCGCAGGAATACTCATCTCCTAGGGCATCCAATAAACTTGCCCGTAATATACTATAACCTGAGTCAGAAATGATGGCTGTCAGATTTAGGCTTGTTCTGTGTACCTCCATCGCACATTCTTAAACAGCCAATGAACGTACAGTAGTGATCAAAGTGGCCCTGCTGTGAATGATGCAGCTGATGCAAGTGTTAAATGTGATCGTAGTGAGTTGTTTAGTGAACTTTTATTCCATTTGTCGTGCTTTGTTATCGCTGAGGATGGTGGTAAGTGACAAATTCTACATAAGCAAGTGAGAGACATAATTTGCAGGATTCACACTTTCTTAAAGCACGAAAGTTGTGTATGCACATACTGAAACTGTCACTTGGAGCCAGAAACATTACAATCCCCACCCGCACCTTGACTTGTGGTACCTGTTATCATCATGAGTAGGTCTGTAGCCAGCCAGAGCCCAAGAGTTTGGCAAGGTACCAACACAGTGCTGCACCTTGCAGTATCAACTGTGCATTGCAATAGTTTTCAATAGATTCATTCAGAATTACATTTCCTTTGACAATCTTTTGAAGACTATTGCACCAAAGCACTTTACCCTTAGCAGTAGCATTTTGCTTTGGCTAGAGTACAATTACTCTGTCCATGGCTCTTGTGTGCTGATGTTAGTCTTAGCCAATGTAGCCAGTCAGAAACACTGAATCTAGTGATTTCTTTTGCTGGAAGATATGGATTGATTACATTTGTTTTTGACACAAGTGGAAAAGGCTACATGTGCTAACAGCCTTGTAGTGTAGCCTGAGATGTAGATTAGGTTGGAATGTGACAGTTTGGTTGTGAGCTGATAAACCTGAAGAATGTAAATGGAGGAAACCTAGATCTGCTGATGCACTAACATCTGTAATCCAAGGCCTAGCTCAGGTCGGTACGTGACAATTTTCTTGTGAGTCGGTGTAGCAAACGAATGTCAACATGAAAATAAAGTTGCTGTAATAGACTGATGTGTACTGTAGCTCAAGACACTAGTCTCATTGCAGTAATTCAAACAACAGGAAGTCTAGGTTGGAATATCTACAATTATGGAAAGGATAGATAGCAATTCACTGTAAAGATGACAGGAAGAGTTGCAAGGCACAATGAAAAGACTATTACACATTAAGCTTTCAGCCAAAGCCTTCATCACAAAACACACACGCATTCACACAAGCAAGCACACCTCACATGCACACGCGCGCACACACACACACACACACACACACACACACACACACACACACACATCACCATTATTTCTGGCTGCGCAGGACAGGCTGAAAGTGAAATCCATTGAAGGAAGCAACAATACCTAGTGGGGCAGGGTAGGGTGTGATGGATAGGAGTTTGGTGAGGGAAGGGGAAAGAGGAAGCAGTGCTGTATGGCAGAATGTGTAGGAACTAAAGGTGGCAGACAAATCTACCTGGTGCAGCATGTGGAGGCTGTGGACCAGGAAGAGAAAGGAGGATGAAAGAAGGGAGAGGAAAGGAAAGCAGCAAAGGAAGGAAAAAGATCAGGGAGTTTGATAGAAAGCATCACACAATGAGGATGAGGACGTGAGTTGGGAGGAGGTGATAAGACAGATGGGTAGAGACAGTTGGGTAGAGGATATGGGGAAGGCAGGTTACTGTAGCATGAGGGCGGGATGATTTTGGGAGTGGAGAATTTGTCCTAAAGATAACTCCCATCTGCAGAGTTCAGAAAAACTGGTGGTAGAGGGGAGGATCCAGGTGGCCTGGGTTGTGAAGCAGCCATTAAATCAAGCACATTACAGTCAGTTGCATGTTGTGCAAAATGGTGGTCCACCTTCCTGTTGCCTTGTCCATCTTTGCTGAAGCTTGGCAGTGGTCATTTGTCTTGGTGAATAGCTGGTTGCTTATCATACCAATATAAAAAGTTGAGCAATGATTGCAGCAGAGCTGGTACACCACATGGCTGCTTTCACAGGTGGCTTGGCGTGGCCTCTGGTGGGGTACAATAGGCTTGTGCAGGAATGGCCAAAAGCTTAATGTGTAACGGTCTTTTCATTGTTCCTGTCTGCAACTCAGCATGTGATCTTAATGGTGAGTAGGAATTTCTCTTTTCCATAATTGTTGATATTGCAATAATTTCCTTGTATGTTTTATTTCTGACTTGCCAAAAATTCTGACTGTGTAGTTGAGTTCTAACCTAATAGGAAACTCTACCAACTAATTATATTCATGACCCATTGGAAATTATGAGCAAGAATTCTGATTGGCTACTGACTTGTGAAATCATATTCAGTTCCCATCCTTCATAATACGAACTGTTACCAATATTGGCATGCAACCCAATGGTTGTGGACACTGAAGGTGCACTTTTATCTTTTGGTTCTTGCAGTAAAGCCCTGTTCCTAACAACTGGACCTGTTAATGGTGTGCTTCTGGGTGTTCAGAGTAGTTGTTTCCATTTTATGCCAAATATTTCATTGTCCGATCCTGTCATTGTCTTCAGGTGCTGTTGTGTGCTCACTATTGGAGCACACACAACAGTGCAACAGATGGCACCTGCAAGGATGACTGGTTTGGTCGTTGTAATATTGTGCATAAAATGGAAACAATTAGGAATCACACAATTAATCACACAGAGAAAATCTGAGAGGTCACAACTGGACATGTTGTTAGTAAAGTTATTCATTGACTGTAGATGCCCTTACTTTTTACTATTTAAGTAATACTGAAAGGTATCAACGAGAGAGAGAGAGAGAGAGAGAGAGAGAGAGAGATTCTGTCAACTAGAAAATCTGTAGTGCTTAACAAATCAAAATACCTGAAGGTCGCTCTCTTGGTTGTGAGTTCCATTATAGTGTGATTTTGCAATTCGTAGTGGAAGAGGGGGGGGGGGGGGGTCATTTATAATACAGGGATCATGCTTCAGTAGTTCATGCTGCTGAATGAACTTTAAGTATATATTTTGGTAACTTTACAATGTTTCACAAATATTTTATTCATGTTCTTTTGTACACAAATGAGTATGCGTCAATTGTTCAATGGCTACATAAAACCTTATGCTCAGGGTTCAATCCCAATTTGTCCAAGGATTTTTTTTTCTGTCTCATTTTGATTCTTTCACTTCTTTGCAATAATCTTTTCATATTAAAAATGTCAAAATGCACTGTGTTTTGGGGTTCACATTAAACTGTAGTTCCATAGTAACTGGCAGGGTAAGTCTGTTTGAAGATCAGACGAGGGCGAGAGCATACCACCTCCAACAGGGCTGTGACTGTTAAAGCATTTCAGTGTTTTAACCAGCATTTGTGATGAGGGCAGCTTTATTTTAAGCCTCTGAGTGTACATATGGATTATTGATGCATTTATGCCATTTTTTGTATTGAGGTCATTTACATGTTAATTGTCTAGTGGTTTGGTAATGAATTTTGTCATTTCAATATCAGTAATTTGCACTTAGAGTTTGGAGGCAGCTCTAGAAACATAAATTAAATCAGCTGTTGATATCGTTTGATGTTTGTGCTGGTGTAAAAAATGACAGCCAGGTTTCTCTTTTTTGTCATATCTTTTGCCCTTCTTTACAATGACTTGTGTTGTTTAGTGATTGGTATGTGGTGATGGTGCAATAAGTAATGAAAATATCTTGTCTCTTTGTTTCGATACCATTATATTAAGTTGATTCCTAAGGTGAGAATTAGAAATTTTTGCATAACGTGATTGTATCGTGTGGTGGTATGTTGGATGAAAAATTAACTGTTTTCGTTATGCTGTGATTTTAGTCGCTCAGCTCAAATTCATTATAGAAAAGGTAATTGTCAACATAACAAGTCTTGTGCTGTCACACAAACATACCTATTTTCGTGCACTGATTTGAGAGTCGTGTTGTCATGTGTCCTGGATTTGTTATGACTGTTACAGTTAAAAAAATTATAATAATGTAACAGTACGTCATGTTTATGGAAGTGTAGTAATATTCTCAGATATTGTATTTGAAAACTCTTGAAACTTTGAGAACTTATTGTCTTTATATTCATCAGTGTAAAAACTATGTTAGTATTAGTAAGACTAGTAATGTATTTCCCATTGTTTGAGGAATCGGCTGAAGTGTAAATTATACCTCATAGTTGTATATCTAAAAACAAAGAAGCTGTAACTTACCAAACGAAAGCGTTGGTATGTTGATAGAGACAATAAAAACAATAAAAATCACACACACAAATTTCAAGCTTTCGCAACCCAAGGTTGCTTCGTCAGGAAAGAGGGAAGAAGAGGGAAAGACGAAAGGATGTGGGTTTTAAGGGAGAGGATAAGGAATCATTCCAGTCCCGGGAGTGGAAAGACTTACCTTAGGGGGGAAAAAGGACAGGTATACATTCGCGTGCGCGCGCGCACACACACACGCATATCCATCCGCACATATACACACACACAGGCAGACATATGTAAATATGTAATTTACAACTTCTTACTATCACAAATTTGACAGAACTGATTTTAAAAGGAGAAGAAACTCTGCAAAAAATTACCCTTATGTTAACAAATAAGATAAAATACTGTCAGATGCCTTTAAATTATCTTTGATTAAAACTTAAGCCATCCAAAAGAAATTAAAAAAATCACAGTGGGGAAGGGTACAATACATAAAAGGGTTGTCCATGGCAGCAACAAATCTGTAGTAGCTCACTCTTACTGCAATTGCTCCAAATTTGCTTCAGAAGCTCTGCTGATCGGAATCTATTACTTTCGGCCATTCACATCAACAAAAAGTCTAGTCCGTGGCCATGCCCCTTATTCACGTGAACAAGTTTGCTTTCTTACTTAAATGCAGAACATTCCTGGGAACATAAGTACTGTAGGAACAATTCGAATGATTGGTTTACACACACCCACAGCACCATTTTGCAGCAAGTAATCTCGGACACAATGTATGAAATAGCATTGCCTGTGCTACTAAGGAGTACAGTGCAGTGTTCCTTCAGACATGGATGCGTGTCTGAAGGAACATTGCATGATACTCATTCACAACACAGGCACTGCTATTTCGTATTTATTCGCCAGTACCAGGGCCCCAGCTCTCACTAAATATGCCCTTCCTGGATGAGAATATGCATAACATAAGAGTGCTGGAAGTTTGGGTATGACTGTGATATGTGCAGGACAGCTGAAGTGGTTAAGATGACTGTTTACGTAAAGTGGGAAATCCAGGTTTGAGTTACAGTCCGGCTCAGAGTTTCATTGTCGTCATTCTAATATACAACTGACAAATATTCATATTCACATTTGCGAATACATTCCTGTAAGATATCATACTCCACTAATTCCTTGCAATTGTGAGAGTGAAGCCAGAAAGATAGTCATGAAACAGTCACATGTAATTGATAATTGTTCTAGGAAGAATCCACAACTTGCCCTGTCCTGTGTACACACACAAAATGCCACCAATGCCTGACATACAGAACATACCATGAATATACAGTCACATTGAGTCCATTTAATTAGAACATGCTTTGGTATGGAGTGAACCAATGATCATATATTCATATCCATCACATGATGCTGGACACACCAGTTATGCTTGACAGAGGCTCCTAATGCTCCGCTCGAGGATACATAATCTTAGTATTCTTGCCATTACATTTGTCTCTCACACTACTTCTACTCAGAAGAATTAGCACTCTGTACTACAGACACTTCTGAAACTTAGGTGACACACAAACAACTACCCAGCAGCCACAATCAAGAGCAGCAACTGTACCATTCAACTCACCTTTGTGCTCGCTCAACATCAAAGTCCAGTGTACTCACAAAACCCACTTCATATCTCTGTTTCAGTGGTGGTACCAACATTTTTCACACTATTAATTTCAGTTCCTGCGTCTTTTGTTTCTGGAACTTAGCGATATCACAGCGTACTCGCTTGAAACAATTTTTTCATCAACTATTTATTAGGAAATATCCAGTTTGCATCTCACACTTTTTTTAATGAAAGAGGAATAGTCCTTAAATGTTGCTGTTCAGGATTGATTCTGTTGAGTGATGATGTTTACACCAAATACTTGCTGTAAAAACGTGAACTCTGATTATTGAAGCCCCATAAAAGACAGCTGAGAGTTTTCCACACATTGTCTGAACAAAACATTCAAAAGCATTTTATTTAGCTTTTTATATCCTCTTAATAATGAGTACCAATAGATTATTTTATTTATTTATTTTGGTTCATCCAAGGATGATAGGAATTGTCATGGCAATACAATGAAAAATAATTACTCAAAATGTAAATGTACATGAAGTACATGACTATGCTCTATGAGGATAGGACAGGTGGTTGGTTGTGGCCTTGTTGAAGGTAGCATCCTGGGATTTGCCTGAAGATATAGAAAAACCACACAACATCCAAATCAGGATGGCTAAACAGAATGAACTCCAGCCTCCCGAATATGAGGTCGGTGTCTTAACAGCTGCACTAACTCATTTGGTTTGTTCCTTTTATACATTGGTCTTTGATTTACACACATTTATATAAGATAACTTGTAATATAAAATGTTATTTTGCTCTTTGTCACACAAATTAAGGACACTTACTGATGACTTGTGGGGCATGAAGGTGTTGCAACAACCATTGCATTACCTCCAGTCTGACTGGAAAACTTGACTCCTGGGTCACAAATATTCAACTATGCTCCATGTTTGTCTTCCTGTCCTTCCCTTTGTCTACCTGTAATTTATTACATACTGCCCAATTGTAAACATCCTTAAAGGTTTCATTTACTTTCTGTAATAGGAAGCTATTGTGTTTTATCCGTGACAAAAATGTTGCTGTCATCAGCGAAGAGAACTTTTTCTCTATGCTTTATACCATCTGGAAAGTCATTGATATTTGTTAACAGAATTTGACCAGATACACACGCCTGAGGAACATCTATGTTTGTGTGCTTCTTGTTTGACAATTGGTTTTACTAAACATTTATCATCAGTCTGCTATGAGTGTGAACTTTTCTCTGCCTTTTGCAACTTGCTTCCCAGAAAAGACTGGAACCAATTGTTTGCTATTCCTCTTAGATTTAGCATTTCTTGCATGTTTGGTAGTATTTTATGGTCAACAGTGTCAAAAGCTCTGGACAAGTCTAAAAATCTACTTATAATACAGTCATCCTTGTGAAGAGCTTCAAGTACCACTTTTGTAAACTGTGTAATGATCAGTAATTGTACTTCTTCCACTTCGGAAACCGATAGTCTATCTTTCACGACAGGTTGTTAGTTTTAAGACTGAAGACAGAAATGAAACTGGCCTTCAGCTTTCAATACTGACCACAGTACATCTCTTTAGTAAGAACACAACTTTGGAAAAATACCTGAACTGAAGGTCATGGACGTATAGGCTATCCATGCACCTCTTCATCTACATCTGCTGACTTCTTATTTTTTAATTTCTATATTGTCTCCCTGACTTAGAGCTCTGTTGTGGGAGAAATGACATCATTGTGCTTGCTGTGTAAGTCTTTGTGGCTGCTACATTTTTTTGAGGAAGATTTTGCTGTAACTTCTCCTCAACACCAGAGAAATAGTAATTTACAAAATTTGCTAATTCCTGATGGTTTTCTATTATTCTAACATATCTTTGATTTGTATATTGTTATTCTTGTACCTGCATTTGTCCATATTCTAGATTGTTTGATAAGTATGAATAATGAATATAAAAATTGTAGTTTTCATGATTACAAGTAACATAAAACTTGAATTGTAGGGATGTTATTTTGCTGCTGTGACATTATTTTCCTCTGCCGTGACAGATAAATGATAAGAATCTGAAGGGGAACATAACGGTAACATGTTTAAAACCAAGATTTGCAGTAGATTGTAGAGAGAGGACGTGACTTTGTCATACTGTGATGATACCAATCATATTTTTAAATAGTTAAATCACTTGCATATCTTCCTCCTTTACAATTTATAAGGTTTCAGTGGTTGTTGTATGAAAGGTAAAGAGTGAGGAAATATTTTGTTGATGCAGAGAATAGGGAAGTGAAATTTAATAATTTAATAACAAAGACTTACTTAGCATATTCAATTTTTCGTAGCGTATCCACAAACAGTCTACAATAAAAATGCTCACAAGTGATCTTATAATTGTCTTTAATTGTTGTTGAATATTTGTACACATTTGTTAAATATTTGTGTCAAGTTTATTTTTTTTTTTAACTTTAAGTTATGGTAGTTGTAGGAAACTCTGCAAGAATTAGAATTCTATTTTGGAGGTTTCTCGCATCAGCTGTGTTAATTAGTAATGGTGGTAGCAAATCACTGTTTTAAACAGTTCGCTCTCATTAGTGGGTGTGTGATATAAACAAAATTTCTGTTGGAAGTTTCCTGTTATTCCCACATATTTTCTTCTTTGGGATATGAAAGTTGTTTTGTAGTTAAAATACATTGACCAAGCAAAACTAATTGTTTTTTAATATGTGACAAAATTAACTCTGGAAATGACTAATTGAAATATGTATAGAAGGGCAAGCAGATTTCTCTTAGTGACAGGACAGTGTTAATACTTATTGCATGGTGAACATATGTTATGTATCTGTTGGTTTACAGTATTTAAAGACAAGCACACACCGTCACCTTTCAAGGAGGAGCTGAATGATGAAGAGAGCTCCAGAGCAGCTTTACCTGACCATGTGTATATGGATTGTATGGGTTTTGGCATGGGATGCTGCTGCCTACAGCTCACATTCCAAGCATGCAACATTAATGAAGCCAGAACTTTGTATGATCAGCTAGCACCACTGTGTCCAATAATGGTAATATGCTATTTTTTGTCTGGCATATTTATGTGCTTGCAGTTAGTAGTATACCCTTCTAACATCTTCAGAGTAAGCATAAAATTTCAGTGTTACAACAGATATTAGGGTTATAAGGAGACCAAAAGTGTTACATATTTTGATATCTGGAATGCGAATAATGCAAAGAATAAAGGTAGTGCCTGACCGCGTAGTTGTGTTGGTAAGCTGTTGACAGCCACATAAACAAGATTTATGCTGTTACTTAGCTCACATTGTCTGAAAGCTTAGGGATTATTTGTCTTTTTGATGTGTTTGTTGATTGCTCAGTGCCTCATCTAAATGGTAAGTGGGCATAATTGCAATTCTAATTAGAATATATTTAATTGCAAAAAAAGTAAATATGCTAGAGATCGCTGAGATTGAATTGACGGATATCTGACAGTGTCGTAATATACCTGAACATCCGGAAGTGGTATAATCAGGTGTTTGGAGACATTGATTTCAAAAAGATTCAGAGAAACTAATAATTTGGAATAATGATTGTCACCAGTAGGACTGATGAAGTGAAACAGCTGCATACAAGGGGTGAGATAGTGTTGACGGGATCATTAAAATGTAGGAGTGAGATCAGCTAGGACACACTTATCATAACTGTACTTTTCATTCTATTCATAATTGCACAGTTTTGATAAGTTAGCTGTGCTGTTGCATATTACTGTATTTAATTTCCCTACTGAAGCTGTTTGCTGTTGGTTTATGGGAGGGATGGCAGCAACCCTTTCTACCCATCTGAATCTGTATGGGGAATTGTACTTATTGATCAGGAATCTACCTATTTCTAATTTATTACTTTATTTATTTATTTCATTTTTTTTAAAAAAATGTTAGGTGTCCTGTACAATCATATGCTAGCAATTTTGGTTTACTGGTCTATAACTGTTGTTTTGTCTTGTGTGTGTTCTATATTTTTGCCCAGGAATTTCAGTAAGTGAAAGTTAGAGAAAACTGGAGACTGAAGATTACATATTTAAAGTCTAACAACCAAATCGGATTCATGTGGTGGTTGTTGTTTTCATAATCAGTTTACGATACTTGGAAGACCATAATTTAAGTTATTATTTCATAATTGTTAAATATTTCGTAGGTATCACGTATTATAATGGCAAAAACTGATGACTGGAATAGTGCAGCAGTGAGTAACTGGAAAGGAGTTTTTAATAAATGAATACTGATGAGAAACTGAGCTTTAGGTAAACAAGGGAAGGTTAATAATCAAGTGTACAGAGAAGAATACACTGGGATATATCTCCAATGTAAATTCAAGTGACAACGAAATGCGGTAAGCAGAAGTAGTGCTGAACAAACAAGATACAGAAAAAAAGAAATTTCAAAGGGCTATGAAAAGTACCGTATTTACTCGAATCTAAGCCGCACTTTTTTTCCTGCTTTTGTTATCCAAAAAACCGCCTGCGGCTTAGAATCGAGTGCAAAGCAAGCGGAAGTTCTCAAAAATGTGCCGCAACAACTAACTTCTGCCGAAATTTTAAAAAAAGGTGGAAGACGAGCTTTTTTTCTCCGTCCCGAGTTTCGACCATTTTCATACATTATCCAACGTAGTAAATACAAATTCCGTATTGTTCATCTTCGAATGTAGCAGAATTTCAATGTACTACGAAAATACGACTGGCAAGACTGTGTGGGATGTTTGTCAATATGGCCAACTCTACGTTCTGAATTTTTTCCTACCTGTGAGAAGAGATGGTTGCTAATAGGAACCTGATGAAATGTGAATCACATGCACTATTCTCTTCACCATAAGAATAATACGAATATAAACATTTTGCCATGTATTCTTTCGTGTTTGCTGCTATCTCATTTAAATCCTGTCTGCCTAATAAGCTACGAAACTAGAGACAACAGCAAACGCGGAAGAATATACGTATCGTGTCATGTTTATATTCGTATTATTTTTATGCCTAATAGTGATACAGTCAGAAATTAAGCACGGCAACTGACTAGATTTTTAAATCTAAGATGACTAATTTCTGTGCAGAATTTGATGTACTAAAGAATCGGCCCCAAAGATTTTCAAACAGAGAAAAATTTTCGCCTAACTCTCGTTCAGAACATGTTCTATCATACGCAGTCTATTATTTGGTTCTTGTTGATTATTATCAAAGAAAGCAGCAGTGTAAGTAAGAATAAATAGCAGTCTCTTGCCATTGTTTCGCTAATGAGACGATTCCTCTCTCTTTTTTTTTAATTGTAAGCGGCGGTAGCGCGCACAAAAGCAAGCCATGCCGCGAGCGGCGACAGGCAGGCCGTGAACACGCACTATGAAAATACGACAAACAGTGCATGACACAGTACAGTAATGCATTTTCAGCTAAGAGTGGTGTAAACACCTATAACAAAGAAAACGGCAGTTATCAGATCAAAGCAAAATAAGCAATCGATTCAAACCAGACGAAGCACGTGAAAAAGGAAGGGTACCCATATAAATACTGACGGAGCGCCTGACGCATAGCAATGGCTACCTGGTAAAGTTTAACTGCTAAGCTTACGACTCGAACCAAACTACTGTAACTGTATCGTCATTCATTCGACTTAAATTGTGTCTCATATTACAATGGACCAACTTTGTTTCGATTTGGAGGTGCGGCCTAAAACTTTTCTCTCCTTTGAATTTCGAGTCTCAAATTTCAGGTGCGGCTTAGATTCGGGAATTTTTTTTCCCTTTATTTCGAGTCTCATTTTTCAGGTGCGGCTTAGATTCGAGTGCGGCTTAGATTCGAGTAAATACGGTATATATATTTAAAAGTATTTAAGTACTGAATAAGACTTTGATTGCAGTTCAATAAATTCAACTGAATGTAGTATTAATCTAAAGAACTACATTCTTGAAAAGTTTGCATAGGCAGTGGTAATCAGTCTCCATATTGATTTGCTTGTTGTGTTCAATCATCTGTAACCTTTTGCTTAATTTAATAATGCTATTATTAATACATGATAACAGTTGAAAGAGATCACTCCTTCTGCTAAACACAGGCCAGTGTGACATTTCATCTTATCAAAGGTATTGTCCTATATCTGCTTAGGTTTCTCACTGATTTCCTTCTCAGCATTTCACTGCAGCTATTGTAATCTGTTTGACTTCACACGAGATAGGAATCCTTTGCACAAGCCCAACAGAAAGAAGTCAGATGGTGACAGATAAGAGGTATTAGGGGTAACACATTATTTGACAATGTCTTCAAGAAAAGGTATTAGTTTTACTTGTGAACATGTGACAAATTTCAATATCTTATTGGTGGTAACTCTTAGTCACTCTGAAATCTCTGAGTGACAGATGTGATGAAAATGATTCACATCCACTCGCTATTTCGTTGAATACTGCCTGCAAGGCACAACCGATTTACTGCACGACAGACTGTTCTGGGAACTGCTATGTGAGTGTGTTATATTGTTGTATAGACCAATGTTTTTGCCACTTTTGCAAGTGATTTGCATCAGGAAAGTAAAAGTACTGATGAAGTTTACTTGCAACAGTGGCTGAAATGTTGAGCTAAACAACTAATGTGATGACATTGTCACATGCCTGAAAAAGTTTCATTGATAGTAACAATGGCCACCGAAGTCGGTATTTGAATAAACCGTCCTGTTGATGTTCCTGAGGATTTGAGGCATTATTGATCACTTCAATTTTTGTTCAGGGATCAGTTTAGCAAGATGAATGAATGTCTTGCCTGTGAACCAGGTCAGCTCAATATCAATTCTTTTTATGGTAGTAGACTGTTGGAAACATTCACAAGTGCCAGGTTTCTCTCTCAGTCTTTGGCATATTTCGTAAGTAAACGCTAAGTCACACCATAAAAGTTTCTTCTCTTGTTGCTGCCTTCTTATATGAAGAGTATAATCAGCCCAGTGAATTGAGATGACGTAGCATATAGATTCTTTTGTGTGACAGGTCTTAAAAGAGACTTATAAATGGAGTAGAAACGTATGTAAGAAAACAAAACTTTGTTGGCCTTAAGCTTACACATAGAGCCAGTTCATAGGTACATAAAATATGCTTGAGATTTGATAATACACAATTTAAACATTTTCAGAATGTAAAAGGTAAGGAAAAAGTTTGTAACCTACCAGACAGTGATGCATCAATGGAAAGACAACCATGTTATAGTCTTTTAAATTAACAGCTTTCATTCCTCTATGATAATATAGCGTTTGTAGTTTCCTCGGTTTTTATCATACCTAGTTTCCTTTTCACTCTCCTGCAAGTATCGTAACCCCCCCCCCCCCCCCCCTCCCGTCTCTCTCTTTCTCTCTCTCTCTCTCTCTCTCTTTTAACTCAACCTCTTCTTCAAAATATCAGTGGGCTGACCTGTCCATTTAGGTTTTACAATTCTTATTGCATGTAGTTATTTTTTTTTTAAATAAAAGCAGCAACAATCTAAGAAAATTTATAATTGCTATTGAAAAATAGTGAAATAGTGTAACCATGTCCATTATCATATCTGTAGTTTGGAGAATTGCTATCCATGTTGTCATCATATATGCCAAAGCTCAGTGAAAAAAGTTTAACCCCTTTATGTTTGTGAAAATTGGAACAGTAAGGGTAGTTAAGACTGTGAAGTGAACTTGGTAATTCATATGAGTAGGATTAGAGAACAATATGTGATATCTGATGTTAAAAATTTGGTATTTTGTGAAGTCCCCGTGCTGGCCGGAGTGGCTGAGCGGATCTAGGCGTTTCAGTCTGGAACCGCGCGACCGCTACAGTCACAGGTTCGAATCCTGCCTTAGGTATGGATGTGTGTGATGTCCTTAGGTTAGTTAGGTTTAAGTAGTTCTAAGTTCTAGGGCACTGATGACCTCAAATGTTAAGTCCCATAGTGCTCAGAGCCATTTGAACCACCTGAAGTCCCCATGTGGTGCAGTGAAGGCCTGTAAACTTCATTACACGGAATTATTCAAGGTGTGAATAAATACCTGTGGCATCTTCCTTCTTTTGGTTTGTATAAGACAGCAGAAAACAACAACAGTGTTTGCTAGAAGACCGGGTCTAACCGTTTGCTTACCAGCACTATCCTGCATATTTTTGATAGGCAAATGTTGGTAAATTTGTGTGACAAGGAAGCTGTCTTACACAAAGCTCTTTGAAAAATGTGCAAAGTCACTTTTGAGCAACACTGTGCAACTGAATAAGGCATGTAAAATTGCCTGAAGGAGAAAGACTTCAGGCTATAAAACCTCTGATGTGTAGCGGTCACTGTTAAGTGTTCCCTGATGCATAGTTGTCAAAATTGCATGTCATATCCAAATCTTCAGTGTTGCAGCAGCTGTGCCTCTCAACAGTTCAAGGTTCCAGATTGCATTCTCAATTGTAGGTTCTGAGATGTACTTGACCATCACTATAGATCTGGAAACTGTACATTGACTGCTGTAGTGTAGAGTAACAAAGGCGGTCTCGATGAACTTGGAGGTCAGTAGGAAAGAGAATGTCATAAGGTCTGGTAACATGAAAGACAAATGTACTAATGTGAAATCTTTAAGGTTCTCAGGAGTGATTCATGGAAATGTTCAGTGATGAATTTTAGAATCTTGAGATATTTATTTCTATTGTTCTCCCAACATCACAGGTTAACACATAATTACTCAACGTGGTGAGGTTGTTAGATTATGTATTCAGGAGGGGGGGGGGGGGGGGGACCACCTAAATCTTCTCTTTCGAGCTCTGTTTTCTCTTATTTTATTATGATGATCGTTTCTCCCTACGTAGGTGGGAGTCAACAAAATACTTACGCATTCGGAAGAGAAAGTTGATGAAACTTTGTAAATAGATCTCGCTGCAAAGAAAACCGCCTTTCTTTTAGTGACTGCCACCCCAACTCGCGTATAATATCAGTGACACTTTCACCCCTATTGTGCGATAACACAAAATGAGCTGCCCTTCTTTGCACTTTTTTGATGTCCTCTGTCAATCCTACCTGATAAGGATCTCATACCGCCCAGCAATATTCCAGCAGAGGACGGACAAGTGTAATGTAGGCTGTCTCTTTAGTGGGTTTGTCGCATCTTCTAAGTGTTCTGCCAACAAAGCGCAGTCTTTGTTTCACCTTCCCCACAATATTATCTATGTGGTATTTCCATTTTAAGTTGCTCGTAATTGTAATTCCTATGTGTTTAGTCGAATTGACAGCCCTTAGATTTGTGTGATTTCCGTATACCCAAAGTTTATCAGATTTCTTTTAGTATACAATTGGATGACCTCGCACTTTTCTTTGTTTAATGCTAATTGCCACTTTTTGCTCCATACAAAAATTCTGTCTAGATCATTTTGTAATTGGAATTGATCGTCTGATGATTTTACTGGACACTAAATTACAGCGTCGTCTGCAAACAATTGAAGTGGGCTGCTCAGATTATCACCTAGATCATTTATATAAATCAGGAACAGCAGAGGGCTTATGACACTACCTTGCGGAATGCCAGACATCACTTCTGTTCTACTTGATGATTATCGTCTACCACTACGAACTGTGACCTCTCTGAGAGGAAATCACGAATCCAGTCACACAACTGAGACAATACTCCATATGCATGCAATTTGATTAATAGTTGCTTGTGAGGAACGGTATCAAAAGCCTTCTGTAAATCTAGGAATATGGAATCGATCTGAGATCCCTTGTCGACAGAACTCATTACTTCATGAGAATAAAGAGTGTTGCACAAGAACGATATTTTCTGAATCTGTGTTGGTTATGTATCAATAAGTCATTTTCTTCAATGTGATTCATAATTTTAGAGTACAGTATATGCTCCAAAATCCTACTGCAAACTGAGGTCAGTGATATGCGTCTGTAATTCAATGGGTTACTCCTATTTCCTTTCTTGAATATTGGTGTGACCTGCGCTACTTTCCAGTCTTTAGGAACAGACCTTTCGTCAAGTGAGCGGTCGTATATGATTGCTAAGAAAGGCGCTATTGTGTTTGCATACTCTGAGAGGAACCTGATTGGTATACCATCTGGACTGGAAGACTTGCCTTTCTTAAGTGATTTGAGTTGTTTCGCAACACCTAAGATATCTACTTTTATGTCACTCATGCTAACAGCTGTTCTGGTTTTGAATTCTGGAATATTTACTTCGTCTTCTTTTGTGAAGGTATTACGGAAAACTGTATTTAGTAACTCCACTTTAGTGGCACCATCATTGGTAACATTTCCATCGCTATCGCGCAGTGACGGTATTAATTGTTTTTTGCCACTGGTGTACTTTACATATGACCTGAATCACTTTGGGTTTTCTACCATATTTTGAGACAATATTTCATTGTGGAAACTATTAAAAGCATCTCGCATTGATATCTGCACTAAATTTCGAGCTGCCGTGAAACTTAGCCAGTCTTGGGGATTTTGCGTTCTTCTGAATTTGGCATGCTTTTTTCGTTCCTTCTGCAACAGTGTTCTGACGTGAAGGACTGCGTGTATGCAACCAAAGTGGGCGTTATTCCTGTGTTTCAGCATCATATAACTAATGTGATTGCAACAGTAACAGAGGAAATGTTACAAAGAACTTGGCAAGAAATTGAATATAGACTCGATATTCTTTGTGCTACAAATGGTTCACATGTAGAGGTGTATTGATGATAAGTAGATAAATTCCTTGAGATGCTCTACAACGTGGTGGATTTTTCATTGTTGTATCTACTGTGGTTTTTTTTCTGGGTCTTTGAAATCAGGGAGGTTTGAGTGGAACATACTGTACTTGAGAAAAAAGTCAGAGGAAACAATAAAGTATGTCCATCTTTATTATTTTCATAAATAAATTTTGAAAACACCTGATGAGGCAGATTAAAAAATAATCTCTGCGCTGATTGTTTGCAGAGTGCGTCTCTCTTGATGATTCCATGAGTGGAATCAATGTGAGGATCAGTATGTCTCATACACAGGTCTGAGTGTAGTTTGCAAGTCTTAAAGCACTTTTCTGTTTGTTTATTTTGTCTGCAATAAAGATGCCAGTGTCCACAAAATGAGCACTGGGGAATGCCATTAAACAGTTATTGCTTATGGTATTCAGGATTACAGATCTGTTATAAGATGAGGCATATTTAACATCTCATTTGCAACTGGTGAAAGCACCAACGAATTCGTGTTTAATACCATACGGAAAGTGCAAAACACCCCAAGAATAAGGAACTGTAACATGACAACATGGTGGTGAGACTGAACTTGATTGGTTATTTACTGGAACCTCCAAGACAAAAAAGAATTTTTTTTGCAGTGATGGAATGTGGCTTCCCAAACTCAGAAATCCTGCTATAAAATCTTATCTAGAGATGTATATTGCAAAAGCAGTTTCCAATGAGAGTACTTCAAAACGTTATGTCTTCAGAAACTATATGAAGAAAGTGTCATAAATCAGACTAGTTGCAGCTGATGATACAGTGTAGTTTAGTCTATAAGTAACCACTGACTGATATAAAAGATATTTGTTGAATACTTCAGGGGACCCTGTAATGGGAAACAATTGAAACACATGCTTTATTAACTTGGTTTTTTGAGAAAACAGACAATGCCATTATGGTAGAAAGTTTTAACAGTGTGTATTTTGAAACATCCTGATGGGTTAAAATTGTATGCTGGTTCAGGACTTGAACTCGCAAGCGTACTTCATGCAGGCAATGCTCTTATTAACTGAGCTACCTGTGTACGACTCATGACATGTCCACACAGCTCTGCTTCTACCAGTACCTCTGTCCTAATGGAAAGCATGTTTTGTGTTGTGGTCTGATGCAGTGAAATGTGATTGAATATGGATAGTGTGTAGGGATCAAGCTTCTTGCATGGTACTTGCATTTTCCATTCTAAGTCCATGTCTGCAACTTAAAACATGTGACATGCATCGTGCAAGTTATTCGTCAACTTGGGGGAACATTAAAAGAGAAGTACTCAAACATTAATGAATTTGTACATTGCATGAAGAAAATCCTGAAAAATTAGCTGCTTCCAGGATATAAAAGTACGTACAAATTACAAGTCTTTCTTCACCACCTTCCCCCATCATCCGTAGATGGTGTACTCTGTTGAAAGCTGCAAGGTGTGTGTAATAATTTTCATTCTGTATGTAGGTTTTTGTATGCAGATGCAAGAAAGACTAAAGAATTACCCTGTAAACAAGAACTGCAAGATGTACTTTGTCATCCAAGGACACTGCTTGGTGGAAACAACTGTAAGAAAACTGCGTGAGGGGTGTTTTGAGAACGAACTACAGTGACACATTTTGACAGATATGAAGGATGTGCAGAATTTATTGGAAAATTGGAGCTCATTCAAAGCTTAGCCAAAAACTCATGATATAGTTTTGAACAAGAATATCGATTACCATTTAAAAACAAAGTATCAGTGGCAGGCAGTGGAAACCTCATAACTCCTCTGTCTGTGAAAACCTTGTAATTCCAGTAACCAGTAACTCGGTTATCAAAGGAAGATTTGAAAGTGCGTTTTCTAATCTATAAATAACTGGACTTCTACTACATAGTTACACATGCAGCAAAACTATCTGTATCACTTCATATATTTTTTAAAAAACCATTTTTGCTTCTTCTGTAATGTCTAACAAAACCGAGTTACAAGTTTTTCATTCCCCACTATTGATATGCTCCTTTGAGGTCAGTTGATGTAGAACTTGCCTTTTCTCTTTACAGATATTGGCCAAGTGATCGCTGATGTCACTCCCCTCCCCCCTCTCCTGCAAGATAAATTGTTTCAGTAGCTTTCTAAGTTGAGAGTGGATTAGGTCAGTGTGTTCAGTAATGAGATTAATTTGATTTTTCAGTGATTGAGTGATTTCTTGTGAGAAGTTGATGTTTTAATGACTTAAACTTGCATTTCACAGCAAATTTTCATGTTTGGAGTTGGCACATTTTCTGCCTGACAACGTAGCACCTACTTTGTGTCCACTTTCTCTCTTCTTTTTTCCACCTAAAACTCTTATTTCTAATCATCATCATGAAAATGATAGTTGCTACTTGCCATATAGCAGAGATGCTGAGTCGCAGATAGGCACAACAAAAGGCTGCCAGAAAATGAGCTTTTATCCTACAAGGCCTTAGTCGAAAATAGAACAAACACACACACACACACACACACACACACACACACACACACACACACACACACACATATGTGTGCGACCACAGTCTCTGCCAGCCAAAAACAGACCTTTTGTTGTGCCTATCTGCAACTCAGCATCTCCGTTATATGGTCAGTAGCAAGTATTCTTTTCATAATATTGTTACATTCCATCCAGGATTTTCCATTGTTTTATTTCTAATCATCACCATCTTCAAGATGTGTACTTGGTTAAGTGCTGTAGCCATCTTTTTTGGTAGTTTGGTGCTTTCATACCTTTTGTTTTCATTCAGTCGATCAATCTGTTATTGTGACTACTGCCTAATTTCTAGGGACAATAGCGTGACTATGTTTCGATAATGTGCAGTACTGACAAATTCTTTTGTCCATGTATGTGCATACCTATCCTTTTTTTTCCTTTTGGAAACTGTACTACCATTTACATTTCACTAGTAATTCATTCACTGGGAGTTATTTAAGTGTGGATCCTTAATTTTGACATTGTTTTCAGTTGATAGGTTCTTGCAGGCAACTAAATTGTTGACTGACTGCCAGCTCAATATATTCGCTTCTTTGACTTGTACTTGGCATTAACCTTGTTATGATTAGTTTTAAATAGGTATCCAGTTCTTTTGATAATGTGGCAGTACAGCTACATAAGATTGCTTTATTCGTAAGTTTTTGTAACTTGCCAAACTTGTGGTACCTTGTCCCTTCCAATATTCCACAACTTTCTTGTGAAGTATTACTTGGATTTCATCAGTTTGTGGTTTTATAGAAAAAGAGTATTCTTTTTAATTTTATCATTGTAAATTGGAAGATACTCTATTTGAGTCAAAGGGATGTGTATTAATTGTAGATATTACGACTGAAAAAACTGTATATTAAGATATGAGAGAGATCAGAATTTAGTGTTAACAATAGAATTCTAAAGTAATTTTCTTTTCTCCTTTCAGTTGGCCTTCACTGCTGCTAGTCCTCTGTATCGAGGTTATGTGACTGATGTAGATTGCCGATGGAACACAATATCTTGCTCAGTAGATTGTCGAACAAAAGAGGAAAGAGGATTGGAACCATTAAAGCACTGCAAATTCCAAATTCCAAAGTCACGATATGATTCCATAGACTCATACCTTTCACCAGAAGGAGAAAAGTAAGTCCTATTATTTTATTTAAAAACTGCTTTTGTAATGAAATAATTATTAAACTAAAATATGAAATAAAAAGCAGGTATTTAAGAAACTGAGGGAGCAGCAGCTTTTTTTCAAAGGAGCATCTTTCCTTCTGATTTGATAGACTGCATTTACAATGTAGAAGTACAGACATTATAAATCGTGTAGTGGTAACTTACTGTGAACACAGTGTACAGATTATTTCTTAAAGTAGCTTCTATTGTGTTAATATGTTTGTTGACTCATTCCATATCTAATATGTTTATGCTTGTAATGGGATCGACAGAAAGCGCAAATGGATGGATGAAAAAGAAATAAATATAAAATGTAAACTTTCATGGCCGGAAAAGTCACAATTACATAACTACACATAACATTATTACAACTGTGTGTGGCCGGATCGGATTCATATATCAAGAATTCGGCACATTTTTTCAGTAACATAAATGACATAGTGGTACAGCCGGAGGACATATTAGTTAGTTTTGATTTAGTATCACTATTCATCATGCTTCCACTCATTGATGCTTTGCAGCAGCAGAATCGGATTTTATTCTCACGAAGTTGCAAAACTGTTTAAATATTGCCTCACAACCATTTATTTCATATGGAACAATGCGTTCTATTAGCAGACGGATTGTGTCGCAATGGGGAGCCCCTGAAGCCCAGTTATAGCAAACTTCTTTATGGAAAAATTTGAGGTGCAGGCGTTGGAAACTAACAAGAAACCAAAAATTTGGTTCCGGTATGTGGATGTTAAGTTTGTTTTGTGGTGGCATGGCAGGGAGGAACTGGATTGTTTTCACAAACATCTCAATAGGATCAGTCCGAAGATTCAGAGTACCATGGAGTAGGAGGCAGGAGGAAAATTGAATTTTCTTGATGTGCTAGTTTTCAAGACAGAAGATGGTAACTTTGGCTACACAGTTTACTGAAAACCCACGCACACAGACCATTGCCTACACTGGGATCTGAACCACCATCCACAGCAAGAGCGAGGCATCATAAGAATGTCGGCAGATAGAGCAAGAAAAATCTGTGAACGAGAGCTGCTTGATGCAGAATTAAAACAACTCTCCACTGCCTAGAAAATACAGCAGTGCTCAAGTGCCAGTGAAATTAAAAGTTTTCTTGCCTTTCATTAAGGACGTTACTGACCACATAGGAAAAATCTTGAAAAAGTGGGATGTTGTAATAATATACAAAACCAACCAGAAGATACATCATCACCCATAATCGGCCAAGGGTGGTCGCCAGCTGCTGGAAAAAGCAGGAACTTGTAGGATTCCGTGTAGTTGTGAGGAGGTGTATGTGGGCACTACAAAAAGAACAGTCAAAAAACAGCTAGAAGAGCACAAGAGCAATTGCAGAAGAGGGGAGATAGACAGTTGAGCTGTTGTGGAACATGATTTGCAGCTGGGAGACCACCACACTCCTTTTGATAGGACTCAAATACTGGCAGCCACAAGCGGATACCATGAAAGGTTATGTAGGGAGGCCATAGAGATTGTGAAACACCCCAGGAATTTCAGTAGGAAGGAGGAGGGCGTGAAATCAGGATTCTGGTGCTGAAGATGATATGTACTAGTCTTCCACCAGATGACTGCAGTCGACAGTGGCCAATTGCACTTGCACATTCCAAACGTGATGTCACGCCACTGCATGGAAGCGGAATTTAGCTGTAGTCAGTAGCCAGCCAGGGTGTGAATCATACATTTAAAGAGCTATGATCTGTCTTGAAAATGTTTTCTGCAGTTGGGGACAAAACATTGGCTGTTAAGGTGAAATCCATTCGACCACAGCGTAATAGCACAGAATGTTTTATTAATTGTGACCTCTTGGGGTTAAGACGCAGGTGGTGTGTGGTCTGGAGGAGGCACTGCTGGGGAAGGCAGTGGGTTGAAATCCTTATGCATTGCTGCAGGAGGCCCAGGCAGGATGAGGCTTCATAAAAGAGGGATGAGCTCTACCTGATGCTCGGGATACTGTAATGTCTCACTACTCACAACGCAGTCCTCTCACCACCATATTGGTGCCAGCACAAGAACTGACGCCACCAGGAGATGTGCCCATGCAGGAACCAGATGACCATCATCTGGCGTAGCAACTCTACTCGCCTCCTTCTCCTATGGACGCGGACACATCGCCCATGTCTCCTGTTATAACAACTGGACGTGCTGCAACGGGCAGATTGATGCACGGGGCCCCAGCAGATTCGACCCCCACGTCTCCTGTCATCTCGACCCGTTATCATCGGGGACACTTCCGTCTGTACGGGAAGCCTCCTCCTCCAGACTTTACGGCCAGTCAAACAACACCTATGGACGTTAGCAATCTACAGGCCACCTCCATCAAGACCTGTGCAAAAAATTCAAAGGGGGGAAAAGTGTTGTGACTCGCCGATCTTTCAAAGTGCCGCCTCACAGTTACGTGCGTCCTCTACATGCGGTGCTGTCTGCCAGCCATGCAACAGCAGCGCCACCTAAGTGGCCAGCCAGCCAGCCAGCAGCCGCTAGACTTGGACTCCGTTATGATTTGACTGTTAAAGTGTACACATGTCTTACTCTGTGTACTTGATCTGTGACTTTCATGTATTGCGTCTTCCTTGAAATATATTTGTTCAACTTGATGTTATTACAGTTATAAATTTAATGAATATTATTTTATGCCTCTTCTGTTTAGGTACATCTGTCACAGCATTAATTTAATTTTTTGTGGGTGTGTTGCTTGTTTGTAAATGTTTAGAAGTTTGTCGCCAAGAAAACTGTAAAAAGGTTCATGTTCTGACAGGAGTGTCTTCGTGTGCACAGCATTATTAGTGTTCGTCTTTTGTAGACCAGTTGTCTGTTTTCATTTTCCATGTTTTAGCACAAAGTTAGAAATTTTATTGCAATTTTTCGTAAGGATGTAAAAAGTCTTCTTAGTGCTGCTGAACTCTGTTATAACCTCATGGCAGAAGCAGTGGCTTGAATTTTATGAAGCATTCTCATTTTATCTTCTAAACTTGACTATTTGTATTTATTTCTAACACTCAGCTCGAGTACTGTATTATACTGTACAACACTTTCAGGTTCTCACATAAGTGGAATTTAACATAATTCATCAAGTAGGCTTAAGTACGCAAACTGAGCAGGCTTTGACTTTCTTGATTGCTTATGACCAACATACATATGTTACTCATTATCAGCCACAGGTGAATAAAATGGGCAGGAAAGAGATGTGTTCAGTGTTTTACAATAAATAAGCTTGGGTAGATGAGGCAGGGTTTGCTGTAGACACGATCAGGACTTCTGTAAACACTGCATGTTCTGAAGATGAAAGACACCATTGAAAATGTTTAATACACAGTAGTCTTTGAAGATAACATGTGACTCTTTGTTTGTCAGGTATGATATTTTCCACTTGTGATGTGGCCTTGCTGCAAACCTTTATTCTGCTGTTGGTGTCTCCTCGAAGAAAGTTTATGGGACTGCTGTAAAACAGGTGATACGGGAAATATACCAGTGATGTACGCCACACAATTTTTAATTAACATGGCTTTTCCCAAATTTATTGTCACTGTATAGAGTATGATGACTAGTTCCAGTTCTCACAACAAATAATTTTCACAGGCAGGCACCTTCACTGTACTACTCATTAGTGAGGTATCAACAGAATGTTCATAATACACATTCTTAATTAAATTATGACACAACCATAATGTGCAAAAGCTGGCAAAAATGAAATTGGTCCATAGTTTGATGATACCTCTTTATCCCCCTTCTTGTAAAGAGGCTTAACTTCAGCATATTTTAGCCAGTCTGGAAATGTTCTGCTGATAATAGATCAATTACACAAGTAACTTAAGATAGAAGTCAACTTGCATGAGGATATTATCATGCCCACTGAAATACTTAGATTTTAAGGCTTTTATGATGGATGCTGCTACTTTGGGAGACGTGAGTGTCATTCCATTTTACTGAAGTTATTTTTAAAGACTGGTCTCGGATACTCCATTGCATTGTTCACCTAACCTGATAACCACAAGCTGTCAGTAACAGAAATGAAGTACTTGTTTAAGAGGTTTGCAACACTACATACATTTGTTACCAAAGTCTCGTTTATTTTTAGAGCTATCTCTTCCTCTTCCTTTTTGGCCCCACCTGTCTCTGTCTTTACTATATCCCATACAGTTTTATTTTGTTACCTGATGTAATTATCTTTATCTCATAATAGTGCTGCTTCGATTTCTGGATTACTTGCTTCAATATTTTGCTGTATTCTTTGTAATGCATTACAATTCTAACATTGGAGCTGTTCCTAGATACTCGATAGACAGTCTCCTCTTTGTCCCACATGATATCTTTATTCCTTGTGTAATCCACGGTTTATTTTTTGACTTCTGTGTGTGATTTGAGTTATCTTTGGGGGAAAACAATTTTCAAAAGTGGAGATAACTTTATTAATGAATAATTTGTATTTTCCATTTGAGTCAGAAGTATTGTAAACATCTATACAGTTCATGTCTTTGAGCAATTTCCTGAATTTCTCAATTTTTGACTTATTTATTACCCCCCCCCCCCCGTACTCAGATTTAATAGATTTTTTGTCCTGACAAGTTTAAACATTTAACACAAGATGCTGCATATCATGATCATATAGCCCACTTACTATTGGTTTTGTGATATGACTTTTTTTCCCTACATTTGTCTACATTTACATATCCTAGTAACAAAGTTCGCAGTAGAAACTAAATTGAATGATAGTGTTACTGACTGCAGTAATTGTTCACTGACAGAGCTTTTCAATAAATCCACATTAAAGTCACTAGCAACCACTATTTCCTTTTATTTTTATTTTTAATTTTTTATCATGAGATGGGACAACAGAGCTTCCAGATTTTTTGTGAAGATGTTAAAATTTCCTGAAGGTGATCTGTATATACCTACTACTATAAAGGACTTATTATGAAATACTACTTCTGTTGCACAAGCTTCTAAGTGCTGCTCTGAGCAAAATTTATTAATATCAGTATTCTTCAAATCAAAACAGTTTCTGTCAAATGTGGCAACTCCTCATTTCTCCATATTTGCTCATTACTTGGATTGTGTTACCATCCTCCTTCCGTGAAGTACATCCTGGATTAGTTGGTATTCTAATGAGGACTTTATGAAGTTTAGTACTAGTAACTTTTTCTTTCAGTTCCTCATAGAATACCTTCCAGGAAGATAGCTTCGCTAGCTTGATTGTCAAGTTCTGTTTGACAAAGGTGCCCTGATATTTTGCCCATTATCCTTTTTTCCTTACAATGCTGAACAATCTTCTTACCTGCTGCTTTTGCACTTACAGATAGCTGTTCCACCAAGGCATTTTCCTACTTGTGCAATTCTTGGTGTTCGGGCATTTTTCTAAATATGAGGTCGTGATGGCGGATGTCACTATGTCTGCCATTTCCTCTAAATATACTGGGTTCTGTATTGAAGTTCTGACTTCAGATAAGCGTGGGTTTACGTCTTTCCTATACGAGTCCCAGTCTGTTTCCCTAGGATTCTTGTAGGCCATGATTTAACACCCATTTCAACCTCAGTATATATATTAATAAAATAGAAAGAAACATTCCACATGCGAAAAATATATTAAAAACAAATATTCCATGACTTACCAAACGGGAAAACGCTGGTAGATAGGCACAATAAAAAACACACAAACACACACACAAAATTTCGAGCTAAGGACAGGTATGGATATGTGTATGTGTGCGAGTGTATACCTGTCCTTTTTTCCCCCAAGGTAAGTCTTTCCGCTCCTGGGATTGGAATGACTCCTTACCCTCTCCCTTAAAACCCACATCCTTTCATCTTTCCCTCTCCTTCCCTCTTTCCTGACGAAGCAACCGGGGGTTGCGAAAGCTCGAAATTTTGTGTGTGTGTTTGTGTGTTTTTTATTGTGCCTATCTACCAGCGCTTTCCCGTTTGGTAAGTCATGGAATCTTTGTTTTCAGTATATATATTGTCAGATAGAGATGGCTCCATCGCCATGTGCCATTGTTTGACATAGTTACCCATTAGATTGGACCCAAAAGTTATATGTCAGTTACTTCTTCCCTTTCTTTATTCCTGAACTTAGGTTCCCTACTGCTATTCAGAATTTCCACAATGCTTTCTAGGAGAAATTAGAGTAGGTGCTCACCTCTGCAGTTGGTATCGCTGCTTCTCCACAGCAGGTTGTGGGTGTTGGCATCACAACCAACCACCAGTTGTTCATTCTACTATACACAGCTATCTACCAATCTCCTCACTTCCTGGGAAGGAGAAGTACTGTCCTCAAAAGGAAGATAAGTTGAGGCCAATACTGTTTCCCTCATTCTTCCTTCCTCGTATTTTATCCTGATGGTCACTAAGTCCCTGGGACAGAAGTCCAGCATCGACATAAATTAAATTCCATTCTTAATGTACAGGCATGTTCGGTAGGAGCTTTAGATTTCTAACATAAATCAGTTTGTCTCCAGTTCCTCAGAGACTGAAACACCCCCTTTATATAGATGGGGTTCCTGGATCAGTGTGACATCCACCTCTCATCTTCCAAGAAGATGACTAAGGATGGCAGTTTATCTGCAACAGTTGCAGCCTCCACCTTGTCACCCTGGTCATTTCTGATCTCTTTGAGTATCCTGATGATAAATGGTGAGAACCCTAGGTACTATTGCAGGTCCTGTTCTTGCATTGCTGCCAGGGATTTTTCACCAACTTCCACCACAAGGATTTTGCCATGCGGTACAACTACTTTTTGGTTGATTATCCCCCCCTCCGTCGAACCCCCTGTGGAGCCCTTCTAATTGTGCACTCTTATTTTTTTGAATGGAGTCTTTGGAGGAATATCGTTAAGGAGTTTTGGTACCCAAATTGATACCTTTGTGATCGTGAGAGCTCAGCCACTCTCTTGGTCAGCAGCTTCGCCTGCTCCCATGGAAATATCTTTGGCATCATCTCCTTAAACCTCTCTGCTGTTCCCATTCCCTCACAGACAAAGATAAGAACACCTTTGTCAAGATAGATCCTGCTGACTTTGGGTCCTGGACGTGTGTCCCCGGTGATATTGACCAGTGGCTGTCCCTGCTGGGTAACTGTCATCCTGAAAAATCAAGGCTGCATTACTATAGATCTATTTCTCTCTTTCCTGCCTTGACTTTTTCTGGATCTGTTTGTTCTGAGAAGTGGGAGCATTTGTCTCCTCCCTTGTTTTCTTGTTCCTGTCTTAGAGGTAGAAGGGGTCTGATTACAACCTTCTCTCCGAGAGATTCCTTTTTTGGAGCTCTTAGGTTCAAGACCTTTTAGTTTGCTCCATTTATGTTTAGGGAGCCATCCTCTACCTTCCTTCCCATTTTTTTCTTTGAAGAGTTTCCTCCTCTGAGCCCCAAACATGGATTGCTTCAACTGCTCAGTAACAGTTTCCACTTCTTGGACTAGTCTGTCACCCAATCCAATTGTGGAAACAGCTTCTGTAGGTTCTAACACCAGTGCTTCTGTGTTTAAGGTCCCATCAAGCCCCTCAGTTTTTGTTTTATTTTCCATGTTCTTCATTTTGGTCCCAGAAGAATTGAGGCTTTATTCAGTCAACACCACGGAATGAGGTATAAAGGTAATTACTCAGGTGTCCTTGAGGTTTGGTTAGTGACACATCTTCACATGTGCCGTGCATCCCCTACATGGATCACATCACACCTTGGGTTGAATATCTGGGGACTTGGGGAAGGGCTATGAGAATGGATAGGGGAGAAAAGGAACCATTGTGGGACACTCATCATCTGGTTCATCCTCTCAGGCTGGTCCGGCATGGGAGACCCTGACAGTAATAGTGCTACTGTAGTGTCAAGAGAGTGCCGGGAATACCAGATTTCAGGCATTAGCCCTCACAAGGGATAACGCAGTGGCCTACGGCCTTCATATATCTTCTGAGAGCAGCGGCATCTGCATAGAGTTGTCATTGCTGACAGACAAGCTACATTCCATGAAATAACAGCAGAAATGAATATGGGGCGTATGATGAACATGTGTGTTAGGAAAGTGTGATGAAATTTGGCATTAATAGGCTATGGCAACAGACAGCTGGCACTAGTGTGTTTGCTAACAGCATGACATTGCCTGCAGGGCCTTTCCTGAGCTCATGACCATATCAGTTGCACTTTAGATGATTGCAAAATTGTGATGGTCAGAAGAGTCCTGATTTCAGTTGGTAGCAGTAGATGGTAGGGTTTGAGTGTGGCTCAGACTCCTTGAAGCTATGAACTCAAGTTGTCAACAAGGGACTGTGCAGGCTGGTGATGGCTCCATAATGGTGTGGGATGTGTTTACATGAAATGGACTGGGTGCTGTGGCTGAACTAAATTGATCATTGACTGGAAATCGTCATGTTCAGCTAGCTGGAGGCCATTTGCAGCTATTCATGGACTTAATATTCCCAAACAACGATGGAATTTTTATGAATGACAACATGCCATGTCAGGAGGACCACAATTGCTCGCGATTGATTTGAAGAACATTCTAGGCAATTCAAGCAAATGATTTGACCACCCAGATTGCCCATTTATAGGATAAAATCTAGAGGTCACTTGTAACACTTTGGCAATTATGAGTGGCTATAGAAGCATCATGGCTCATTATTTCTGCAGGGACTTCCAAAGATTTGAGTCAATGCCACGTCAAGTTGCTGCACTATACTGGATAGAGGGGGGTCCGATACGATATTAGGAGGTATCCCATGACTTTTAACACTTCAGTGTAGTTGAGTGGAAGAGGGGTTTTCCTTTCATAACAACAATTAATGGTAAATAACTTAAAAAATTATACATAGGTACTATTGATTTTAAATTGAAATTATTAATGAACAGGTATCTTTTAAAGAAAAAAAAAACAAAAAGAAATTGTGTACATTAATTTCTATCTTTGCTGCCTTTTTTGTTTACTTGACCTGTCATCTGTGGTACCACTATTTTTAATCATCATTGTTGTCATCGTATTGGGATAGCGCTGAAAGTCATATTTCTGTTGTCACAAATATTTGACTGTTTCTTCCAAATATGTTGCAATATCTGAGGTTGCGGTTACTCTGGAACTGAGAAGTTAGCTGCCCCCCCCCCCCCCCCACATAGATATAGGGCATTTTGCTTCAATATTGATGTGAGAATGTTACAATGTCTCTTTCCTACGAATATATCATCTGCCTGTCGAGAATGTTACAATGTCTCTTCCCTACGAATATATCGTCTGCCTGTCATTCTTTCGTTGACTGTGTAGATCCAGCAGCTGACACGCACCTAATTGTTCCCTTCGTACCGCATGATGGGCAACGACAACATTGCTTACGAAACATATAAGTACACCACTGGCCTCCATCTACACTTAGCATCTCCTGCAGACATGTTGCTATTGTTGAGTATTTGTCCAATTTTGAGGTCAGTTTGATTCTGAGTGCAGACAGTGTCAGGCAAACTACATCTGAAACATGGTAGATGTTCATAAAAAGTCAAAGTACACAATATACTTTCCCGTGGTTGGCTGCTCGATGAAATTTCCGCCTGCTCAAGACTCCCCTCCCCACTCTCATCTAGTTATCAGCCAAGCTATGTCACCCTTCACTCGTCCCCCGATCTAGCGAAGTCTGTTCATACTATCTCCAAAAGGGTCTATCCACTGTAATTTATTGTCACAACAACAGTTACTATCAGTGTAATACGATTTATTTCATTTGTTAGACATTTCATTCTGGATCATTTCTCCTTCTTATTCCATCTGAATATCATCATCTTGTTCTAAACCTGATAAAAAGCTGGTAATGATTTTCTCCGGTATTCTGGTCTGACTGACCAAATTTCTAATTTGCAACCTACTTGGTAAATTGTTAATTTCTCATAACCAAATAAAATATTGACTTGGGATCAGAACCAAGTAATGGTTTTTGAAGGACAGGATTTTCGCCTTTGAATGTTACCTTTATTTAAAAAGCAGCATAAATGTGTGTATACAGTATCCTTAAATTTATGAGAATATTCATTGCAACCCTGTTCAGATACAAAAAAGTTTGCAAGTTGATAAAAATGTTGTTTTCACCTGTGTTTCACAAAATTGTGAATTTTTAAGTAGAGCAGTATATTGTTGTAATGGCTAGTTCATACATTCTTGCATATCCCTGCACTAGCGACGCGAGTCAAATGTCACATTGTCATTCGAGCAAGGTTGAAACTGTATCGAGCACTACGGCATATCAGGAAATCTCAAGCCTATTCAAATGCAAGTATTGTTCATATGCCCTATCCTTTGGGATTATTCAAAATAAATTAGTACAAAACCTCAATAGCCAAAGCTTCACCTGTAAATGTAAGATGGCCCCCTATATTAATCTATTAAACAATGTGAAAAACATTGACCTCAGCAGCAATAGTTTAATCTGCAATACGAAAGGAACCCATATTTTTCGAATGACAGATTTGGAGAAAGACCTCAGTCTTATAATCAGGTAAGTACGGTAATAAATTATAAGAATTCTCTATGTAAACATTGTATTATTGAGCTGTTTTGGTTGAACTGAATTTTATTATTGAATAATAATACGTCCTTGTATAAACTTATATGTAATTGACTAGAGTGGTCCAATGAAAGCAGTAAGTAATAAAAAATAATTTGTTTATCGATTAGGTACAATGATGTCCCAGTAGTGAAGGATGAAGAAATTTATGAACAACTTCTACAAGCTGACATAGACCCTCTTCTTGCACAGCATATTGCACACTTGTTCATTCGCGATTCAGTTTCACTCTTCAGTGAGAGGATCCATCAAGATGACAAAAATGATACTGATCACTTTGAGGTAAGCGTATTGTGAACTTGCCCTTACTGTCACTTATATCAGGGTAAGATTTTTGGAAGTGTAGACCTTGACCTGGAGTAATTGACTTAACAAAACTAATCATTGTTAATGCACTGGATATTAGGGAATTCCTACTTTATTCTGTCTTATTGAAATTTAGTTCAATGTAAAAACTTCTGGCAGGCTTGTCTAGTACCTACTGGCTTGTGTTTTTGTGTAACTTCAGTCCTAAATGAGAATACATTTGAAGATCAATTAGATACCTGAGTGTGACCCAGTCTGCTCAAATAGATCCAGAGAGAATTACGTGAGAATGACATATTACATACAACTCTTTTAATTTTTCATTGATTATCAGGAAACAAATAACATTTTGGTTCTTACAGTCATAGAATATCTTTGCATCATTAAAAAGCCAGATAAAAACCACTATAGTTAGCAAGGTTTTGTAAGTTCTTGATAACCTTTTAGTAGTTACTCAGGAAGTTAACTAGTAAATACTTGAGATTTGGTATCATACTCTTTGCTGCCATTTAAGAGTGCCGCCATGAGCCAACAAAGCGTCCTGGAAATAACAGTTGAGTCATATGGCCAGAAAGTACAAAATATACTTCGTGAAAGGGGGAGGGGTATGTAATGGTGGTAATCTTCTACAGAGATTAGCTTGCTGAAGTTATTATTCATGGATTAAATGCTAGTAAGTATGCCATAATGGTCACAATCATGATTGGCCCGAGTGTTGCAGATGATAATTTTTAATGCAATCATTATAAAAGTTGTAAATTATTTACATGGGTTGAAGTGGAACATTAGGTTTACTTCATTTGCCTCTTCACTTAGGAACTGTCTGAAGCAACATTCAGGTCCTAATGTTAGTTTCATGTGAGACAATGGGAGTGTGATTATGAAAGTTTACTTACAGGTGATGGATATTTATGGTTGTGTGTGAGCAACTGGCTGTGATATTGGAAAGTAATTAGGCAGCACAGCCCATAGGAACCCCAGGCGAAGCAATTTTCTCTCAATCATCGAGAGAGAAACATAGACTAAATGTAGAAGGAAACACTGTTGCATTATGGAAAACAGCAAGGACAATTATTTCGAGAAGTTGTTATAAACTCTTTCATAAATATACTGATTATTGGAAACCACACTGAAGGAACTCAGGGAAATGTAGAGGTGACTATTGGCAACTGTCACAGTGTTGGGTTCAAATACCGGTATACCAATCGACAAAAACATTGGTGTTATTGTCGTATCCACTCTGTTTTCAACATAGTAACATGTATCATGGTTAGAAGTACCAGAGACTTCATTTTTTGAGAAATAATTCCTGGAACAATTGTTTATCTACATCAGTGGCAGAGTTACCATTCCTAAGACTAATAAACTACTAAAGACCTATTATCTGTGTAACATGTAACTGCTCATAGCAATTTTCTAAAGACACTTTAACGTTTTCATTTTTCATTTTGTAAATATTTCTGTTATCTGCTTGGATTTGATGATTTTTGTTATAGATACAAGCTGTATGGTGTCTGAAGAGTGTTCTGTATAGTTGTTACTTTACCAGAATCAGTAATTGTTAGGAACAGATTTTTTTGTTGTTGCTTGGATTAAGGGTGCATGGCAGTGTTGTCTCGGGTATAACATAATAATCTTGAAAAGTCTATATTAGTTATTCTTCCCCAACACTTTTTGGAGAATCCAGGAAGAGATACAAAAGTTCAGTAGCCAATTCATATTTTCAACATCGAACCATGGGATGCCCTCTCATTACCTGACTAGGTGTACCAGTGTTCGTACATTGTGGACATTGGACACTAATGAATATCTCCTCAAAGGAGGAATTAATATGTCAGAGAGTAATATCAATGTGGAGGTGAATTAACAGGACTTTTTTATGTGTTAGAGAGTGAAAGGAGTACTCCATGGGTGGGAAGTGGACTTCACCACCTGCTGCTTGTTGCCTACCACTTCAACATTTTTCCTTTCAATGACACAAGGCCATGAAGGCTGCTGTGAGTATTTTACAATCCTCCTTATCTGCTCCATCTTACAGTTTGACATGACTTGGTACCCAACAGTGTAACATCTCCTTCCTTTGATGCTGTGTACAAAGGTAGGTCTCTAGGGTGTTCAGATTTCTCTGCTCGTTACATGTGTTGGGTCATTTGTAGTGCACTCAGGAGATTGGAGCAGATAAGGAATTTCATAACTCGAAGACTCCACATCTGATTTAAGATAACACGCATACTTGCATAACAGATGATGAATTCATTTGATAGTTTGATCTTGAGGGAACTATCAGAGTAAACTACAGACCAGGAAAGGTAGTCCTCTGCTTAGAAACATCAGATGTACTAGCATAAAGTGTTTAAAATGATATTGTTTTACAAATAAGGTACTTTCTCCCTTACACCATAGGAGGTGGTACATGTGCATCTAAGCCCTGCAAGCTTCCTTACTGTGTATGGTGGAAGGCATTTTTGATACCAGTACTATTCCTGCTCTTTCCTGTTCCAGTCACGAATGTTATGTGGGAAGAATAATTGTCAGTAAAGCTCCCTAAGACATCTAATTTCCTTGATTTTCTTGTTGTGATCATTTTGTGAGATATTTGAGGGAGAAAGTAATATGTTGCCTAACTCTTATTAGAACATAAACTCCTGAAATTTCAGTAGTAAACCTCTCTGTGATGCACAAAACCTCTCTTGTAGCATCTGCCACTGGAGTTTATTGAGCGTCCCCAAAATGCTCCCGTGCCAAATAAATGATCCAGTGATGAAGTGCACTGCACTTAGATGGTCTCTCTCTCTCTCTCTCTCTCTCTCTCTCTCTCACCCCCCCCCCCCCCCCCCCTACTCCCTTCCGCCATTAACCCAACTTAGGTAATGGTCCTGAGCAGTACTGAAGCATCGTTTAAATGAGTGTTTTGTGAACTAGTTCTTTTGTGGGTGAATTACACTTCCTTCAAGATTCTCCCAGTCTCTGTCAGGAATGTGCTTTTCCTGTTGTTTGTTTTATGTGGTCATTCCACTTCAGGTAACTCAAGACAGTTACTCCTACACATTTTTCTTTATGGTAGTTACTGTTTCCGGTGATAAACCCACCCAGATAGATGAAGCAGCCACAGATCAAAGAGGTAAATACTGGGCTGATACCCTTCTACTGCATCGTGTGTTACACAAACATTTAGAAAATGTTTGTGGACATGAGATTTACACAAGATACAGACAGTTAGGGTACACAGATTCCTTTTGGGGAAGAGTAGTGATATCAGGAAGGCGCATTTGACTACCAGATGCCAAAACTGATGTAACTCTAAGACAAACAAAGGAATTATCTGAATGAGGCAAGGAAATCAGTAGATGTAATAAACATGTACAGACAAACAAATGGTTATAATTTCAGAAAAATTGTATGATTTATTCAAGAGGAAGAGCTTCACAAATTGAGCAAGTCAGTAATGTGCTTGTTCACATCTGGCACTTGCAAGCAGTTATTCGGCTTGGCATTGATTGACAGAATTGTTGGATGTCCTCCTGAGGAATGGTGTGCCAGATTCTGTCCAATTGGTATGTTAGATGGTCAAAATCCTGAGAGGGTTGAAGGGTTCTGCCCATAATGCTCCAAACATTCTCAGTTAGGGAGGGATCTGGCAACCTTGCTGGCCTAGATAGGGTTCGACTAGCACAAAGACAAGCAGTAGAAAGTCTCCCATATGCAGGTAGCTGTTAGCTTGCTGAAATGTACGCCCAGGATAGATTGTAAAATATGAACTATCATGGCCGGATATGTCACAGTTAATAAAATTTTCCAGGCTATTGTGCCTTGGTTGAATGGGTTTCACCTTAAAACCTGACTTTTTGTTCCAATCTGCAGAGGACATTTTCAAGGGGGCTCGTCACACTTTTGAATGTCCGATTCACAGCCTGGCTCACTGCTGACTACAGCAAAATTCCGCTTCCACAATCTTCCACACAGTGGTGTGATGTCACATGTTTTGAATATGTGAGTGCAATTGTTGTTGACTGATAACATCCACATTTGCTATCTTCCCACGGTGGAAGACTGGTACACACATTCTTCATCAGAATCCAAATGTCATTCAATTTCACGCCCTCCTCCTTTCTATTGAAATTCCTGGGGTGTTTTAAATTCTCTATGGCCTTTCTGTACAGCCTTTCATGGTATCTGCTTGTAGCTGCCAGTACTTGAGTTTTATCAGAAGAATGTGTTGGTCTCGTGCCTACAAAGCATGTTCTGCAACATCTGAGTTTTCAACCTCCCCCTCTTCTGTACTTGCCCTTGTGCTTTCTAGTCGTTTTTTGACAGTCCTTTTTGTAGTACCCACCAACAAAAGTGAGGCATCATAAAAAGTTGGTGGACAGAGAAAGGGTAGTCAGTGAACCAGAGCTACTTGACACAGAATTAAAACATCTCACGAATGCATTGCTCAAGAATGGTTATTCGTTTGCTGGAGTGAAAAGAGCATTAAGACCACTGTGTAGAAATCATAGCTCTGCTCAAGCGCCAGTGAAATTAAAAGGTTTTCTGCCCCTTTATTAAGGAAGTGACTCACTGCACAGGAAAAATCATAAAAAAGCAGAACATCATGGTAATCTACACACACCCACATGGAAGGTAGATCACCTAAAATTGGTCAAGGGAGCTCGTCAACAACTGGAAAAAGCTAGAATTTATAGGATTCTGTGTAATTGTAGGGAGGTGTACGTGAATACTACAAAAAGAACTGTCAAAAGAGCATAAGGGCAATTGCAGAAGAGGAGAGATTTACAGATCAGCTGTTACAGAACATGCTTTGCAGCGTGGAGACCAGCACATTCATTTTTATAGGACTCAAGTATTGGCAACCACAAGCGGATACCATGAAAGGCTATACAGAGAGGCCATATAGTTTGTAAAACACCCCAGGAATTTCAATAGGAAGAAGGAGAGCATGAAATCGAATGAAACTTGGATTCTGATGAAGAAGATGTGTACCAATCTTCCACCATGCGATGATAGCAAACGTGGATGATGGCAGTCGACAACAATTGCCCTCACATATTCAAAACATGTGACACCACACCAGTGTGCGGAAGCTGACACCACACCAATGTGCGGAAGCTTGTGGAAGCGGAATTTTACTGTAGTCAGCAGTGAGCCAGGCTGTGAATCGGACATTCAAAAGAGCGGCGATCCCCTTTAAAAATGTCCTCCGCAGGTGGAGAGGAAATGTCGAGTTTTAACATGAAATCTATTAGACCACAGCATAATAGCCTGGAACATTTTATTAACTGTCCCAGGAGGGTTAGCCATGAAGGGCAACAAAACAGTGTGTAGAATATGTCGATGTACTGCTTTGCTGTTAGTGTGCCACAGATGATGACCAAAGGGGTCCTGCTGTGAAAAGAATGGCACTCGAGACCATCACTTCTGGTTGTTGAGGCTTATGGCAGACAGTAGTCAGGGTGTTATCCTACTACTGTTCGGGATGTCCTCCGGGCACATTTTTGGCCTGGAATCTCATTGACTGGAGCAGAACTGTCTACAGTGTTGAGTCGAACTTCGAATTGAGCCCCGATGACAAGTGAAGACATGTCTGGAGATGCCCCAGACAACGATTGGATACCAGCTTGAATGTTGTCCACCATACAGGTTGACAACCAGGAGTTAAGGTCTGGGGTACCATTTCTTTTCATAGCAGCACCCATATGGTTGCCATATGTGGCACTCCTACAGCACAGTGGTATGTTGACGATATTCTGCCAGCTGTTTTGTTGCCCATCATGGCAGGCCATTCTGGGCTTACATTTCAACAAGGTAATTCCCATCTGAACACGGCGAGAGTGCTTTCCAAACCCGAACTAGGTCAGCAAGGTTATCGGACCTCTGCCCAATTGAGAACGTATGGAGCATTATGGATAGGTCCCTCCAAACAGCTTGGGATTTTGACAATCTAATATGCCAGTTGGACAGAATTTGTCATGATATCCCTCAGGAGGACATCCAACAACTGTATAAGTCAATGTCAAGCCATATAACTGCTTCCATAAAGGCCAGAGGTGGACCACTGTGTTACTGTCTTGTTCAATTTGTGAATATCTTTCTCTTGAACAGATCCTCCAATTTTTCTAAAATTGTAATCATTTATTTGTCTGCATATGTAATCACATCTAACATTTACATTCCATTCAGATAATTGCTGAACATGTAAGGAAACTGGGAAAGGCAAAATGGAAAGAAGAAGAAGAAGAAGAAGAAGAAGAAGAAGAAGAAGGAGACTGAAACTTCCTGGCAGATTGAAACTGTGTGCCGGACCGAGACTCAGACTTGGTACCTTTGCCTTTCGCAGGCAAGTGCTATACCAAGTGAGCTACCCAAGCATGACTCAGGACCCATCCTCACAGTTTTAATTCTGCCAGTATCTTGTCTCCTATTTTCCAAACTTCACAGAAGCTCTCCTGCAAACCTTGCAGAACTAGCACTCCCGGAAGAAAGGGTATTGCGGGGACACAGCCTGGAGAATGTTTCCAGAACGAAATTTTTACTCTGTAGCAGTGTGTGCACTGATACGAAGCTTCCTGGCAGATTAAAACTTTGTGACAGACCAAGACTCGAACTCAGGAACTTTGCCTTTTGCGGCAAGTGCTCTACCATCCGAGATACCTAAGCCCGAGTCGGGACCCACCCTCACAGCTTTAATTCCATCAGTCTTGTCTCCTACCTTCCAAACTTCACAGAAGCTCTCCTGTGAACATTGCAGAACTAGCACTTTACTCTGACGAAGAAAACTCTTCCAGCAAATAGTCACCTATAATGTAATTAGAGTCGTGGATCTTGTGGCACATTTATGTGCAGTGTGTTACATTTATTTGCATTCAGGGTCAGCTACCATTTCCTTGCACCAATTTTAGATCCTCTACAGATCGTCTTGTGTTTCATTACAGTCTTTAGGTGTTGCAACTTCCTTGGGGTACTTACGAAATAAAATTTACATCTTTGGTTTTGTTCCATTAAGGCTGACTGTTGCATTCTACGTGCAAGGGAGCCTTGTATCCAGTCAGAAATCTGGTCCAATACTCGGCAAGTTTGTGATTTTGTTTGCCAAAACAATGGTGTGGACCTGTGTGAAATACATTTCGGAAAGCAGGGACTAGGCATCAGCCTGAATGCCTTTGTCTATGGTGGTATTGATCTCATGGACAAATGAACTGAGCTGAGTGTCATAAGTTCTTGGTTTGCAGAATTCATGTTGATTGTTGTAAACGAGATTTTCATTCTCAAAAGATGTCTTAATGTGTGATCGCAAAGCATGTTCCCTAATTCTACTACAGATTGACAACAGCAGTATAGGCCTATAATTATCCGAGTCTGCCAGACGACCCTTGTTGAAAACTGGAATAACTTGTGGCTTATCCAATCACTAAGTACACTTTGTTGCTCCTGTGTCTTACAAGTGTCTCATCCAGTTCAGTTGTGTTTCCACTGTAGAGCAATTTGTTTCATTTCTATTATACTATTGGAAATTTCAATATCTGCCGTTGGCATTCGTGCAGTGATGAAAAGGAAGAACCTTATTACGATCTTCCATGGTGAAAAGATTTTGGAGTAGTTCACTCTTCATTGTCATCTTCTCTTTCAGTGCCGGTATAGTCATTGAGTACTGAATAGTCGAGTACAATCCTCATTTTGATTTTACTTAAGATAAAAATTTCTTAGGACTTCTTCAGACCATTTTGGCGTCGTGCAGCTTCTATTCTGTTTGCCTGCGAGGTTTTGACTTCACGTAAATCAGAGTTGTGGTGGATCCTTTCCATCTGTCATATCACTTGGTACATACTTGTCTAATGCATATTGTACAATGCTTTTGAGTTTTAACCATTTGTGCTCCACAACTTTGTCTTAAGAGCTGAATATTTGATGTTGACCACTTGATACTGTGCAGTTTGAAATCAGTCACTCTTATGAACAAATAATACTATCCATACCCAGAGTCACTGATACTACCACAGCCCCCTGATCACATTTTTTTCCTTGATGTTACCTGTTTCGAAAAGTTGTGTCTGGACTTATTAGGGCTCAAAGACATTGCCTTAAACATTGGTTCTTTAACTGTCTTATCAAAATAAGTTTCAGACAAGACATTCAGAACAATCTTGCATGGCTCCCTTTCTCTGGCATAAGTTGTTATGCAGACTCATCTATAGCTGCCAAGTTGAAGTCTCCAACTGTTATGGTAGTATGATCAGTAAACTTAGTAGTGATATTTTTGAAATGTCTCTAAAGTCCTCTCCTGCTACAGCTTCTAATGTAGGCGGCCTTTTAAAGCACCCAGTTACCACATTTCATCTACCTTTGATGTATCTTTACCTATACTTTTCACATTTGGCATCTGTAGTAATTTAACAAGGTGCTATGGAGTTTTAAATCAGTCCTTGATGTTTTGAGGGTTCAGGTTGGCAGATAGCTCCACCCCTGTGCAATGAATGCAACCTGATACACACTAAATGCCACTAGGTCACCTTTCACATTAACCACAAATAGTTTTTAGGAATCAAATGACAGCACCAGCTGCACTTTTATTTTTGCTTACCACAACTGCTTTCAGCCACCAACACTCTTCTCCAGTGGTTACATGTCTTATCATGGAAGTACACAAACTGAATGATGTGTAGAGTTCTGTCTGCAAAAGTCTTGTATTAAGCATGTATTTTGTTCACCAAACGACAGTGTGGAACTGTATTTGAATGCCTTCTGGAAGAGTTTGTCTATGTACTTTGATGACGATAGACATGCAACTGTCCCAATAAATGTTTTACCTTTACAGCCATCCACCCCTTAGGTATACAGCACATCTTTAGGTTCAGGCTTACTTTCTAATAGTGTGTCCCATCCTCTGGACATGTCTAGTTCAGCAAAGATCCTTATTCACAGTGTTGTTGTTGTTGTTGTTGTTGTTGTTGTTCACAGCACTCGTTGAATATCTCTCAGATTTTGTGATATTACAGGACTAGTGACATTAACACTCTTCCAGCTTGAGAACTTGGCTGCCCCAAACCCTTCATTAAACACTTTGGCAGGCTTTCCTGAAGAGCTTCTTGTCATTTAGAAAATCCCAAGTTAAATGGGGTGTGTAGGGGATTTGAAGGGAGGGGGCTGGCATGTATACCACAGATGTCGTAAGTGTTACGTTTTTATGAACAGTCAGTCAGTAGCCACTTCACCTGGGTTTTAGAAATTCTAAAGGTCAGAAACTGTTTGGTTGCAATCATAGATAATTTTATAATATTAAACTATCACAGGTGATGATGTTGCTATCCCAAGAAGTGGGATAAATTGGAGGGAGGTTGTAACGTCTTCGTAAATATGATGATCAGTTTCAAATAAGAAAAGGATTGTTGTGAAGGCAGCATTACCATTATTGTTATGGATACTCTTGAGATGACTGGAAACTGAGGCCAGAGGAAATTGAGGTCTGGGCAGTTGTTGCAACAGCAGGTATGTTGGAGGGAGAGTTCCCAACTGTGCAATTCAGAAAATCTGTTTTTAATGGAGCAGGATCCAGAGAGCATGGATTGTCAAACGACTGAATTGTATTGAGTAATGTGCTCCACAACACATTGGTCAGTTTGCCCCGAAGTTGCAGTTTGGTAGTTACCATTCATCTAGATGATTGTTTAGGGTTATGTTGTTGTGGTCTTCAGTCCTGAGACTGGTTTGATGCAGCTCTCCATGCTACTCTATCCTGTGCAAGCTGCTTCATCTCCCAGTACCTACTGCAACCTACATCCTTCTGAATCTGTTTAGTGTATTCATCTCTTGGTCTCCCTCTACGATTTTTACCCTCCACGCTGCCCTCCAATACTAAATTGGTGATCCCTCGATGTCTCAGAACATGTCCTACCAACCGATCCCTTCTGCTAGTCAAGTTGTGCCACAAGCTCCTCTTCTCCCCAATTCTACTCAATACCTCCTCATTAGTTATGTAATCAATAATCTTCAGCATTCTTCTGTAGCACCACATTTCGAAAGCTTCTATTCTCTTCTTGTCCAAACTATTTACCGTCCATGTTTCACTTCCATACATGGCTACACTCCATACGTATATTTTCAGAAGCGACTTCATGACACTTAAATCAATACTCAATGTTAACAAATTTCTCTCCTTAAGAAATGCTTTCCTTGCCATTGCCAGTCTACATTTTATATCCTATCTACTTCGACCATCATCAGTTATTTTGCTCCCCAAATAGCAAAACTCCTTTACTACTTTAAGTGTCTCATTTCCTAATCTAATTCCGTCAGCATCACCCGACATAATTCGACTACATTCCATATCCTCGTTTTGCTTTTGTTGATATTCATCTTATATCCTCCTTTCAAGACACTGTCCATTCCATTCAACTGATCTTCGAAGTCCTTTGCTGTCTCTGACAGAATTACGTCATCGGCGAACCTCAAAGTTTTTATTTCTTCTCCATGGATTTTAATATCTACTCCGAATTTTTCTTTTGTTTACTTTATTGCTTGCTCAATATACAGATTGAATAACATCGGGGATAGGCTACCACCCTGTCTCACTCCCTTCCCAACCACTGCTTCCCTTCCATACCCCTCGACTCTTATAATTGCCATCTGGTTTCTGTACAAATTGTAAATAGCCTTTCGCTCTCTGTATTTTACCCCTGCCACCTTCAGAATTTGAAAGAGAGTATTCCAATCAACATTGTCAAAAGCTTTCTCTAAGTCTACAAATGCTAGAAACATAGGTTTGCCTTTCCTTAATCTTTCTTGTAAGATAAGTCGTAGGGTCAGTATTGCCTCACGTGTTCCAACATTTCTATGAAATCCAAACTGATCTTCCCCGTGGTCAGCTTCTACCAGTTTTTCCATTCGTCTGTAAAGAATTCTTGTTAGTATTTTGCAGCTGTGACTTATTAAACTGATAGTTCGGTAATTTTCACATCTGTCAACACCTGCTTTCTTTGGGATTGAGATCATTATATTCTTCTTGAAGTCTGAGGGTATTTCGCCTGTTTCATACATCTTGCTCACCAGATGGTAGAGTTTTGTCAGGACTGGCTCTCCCAAGGTTGTCAGTAGTTCTAATGGAATGTTGTCTACTCCGGGGGCCTTGTTTCGACTCAGGTCTTTCAGTGCTCTGTCAAATTCTTCACGCAATATCATATCTCCCATTTCATCTTCATCTACATCCTCTTCCATTTCCATAATATTGTCCTCAAGTACATCGCCCTTGTATAGGCCCCCTATATACTCCTTCCACCTTTCTGCTTTCCCTTCTTTGCTTAGAACTGGGTTTCCATCTGAGCTCTTAATATTCATACAAGTGGTTCTCTTTTCTCCAAAGGTCTCTTTAATTTTCCTGTAGGCAGTATCTATCTTACCCCTAGTGAGATAAGTCTCTACATCCTTAAATTTGTCCTCTAGCCATCCCTGCTTAGCCATTTGGCACTTCCTGTCGATATCATTTTTGAGATGTTTGTATTCCTTTTTGACTGCTTCATTTACTGCATTTGTATATTTTCTCCTTTCATCAATTAAATTCAATATTTCTTCTGTTACCCAAGGGTTTCTACTAGCCCTCGTCTTTTTTACCTATTTGATCCTCTGCTGCCTTCACTATTTCATCCCTCAAAGCTACCCATTCTTCTTCTACTGTATTTCTTTCCCGCATTCTTGTCAATTGTTCCCTTATGCTCTCCCTGTCCCTGAAACTCTGTACAATCTCTGGTTCTTTCAGTTTATGCAGGTCCCATCTCCTTAAATTCCCACCTTTTTGCAGTTTCTTCAGTTTTAATCTACAGTTCATAACCAATAGATTGTGGTCAGAGTCCACATATGCCCCTGGAAATGTCTTACAATTTAAAACCTGGATCCTAAATCTCTGTCTTACCATTATATAATGTAGCTGATACCTTTTAGTATCTCCAGGGTTCTTCCATGTATACAACCTTCTTTTATGATTCTTAAACCAAGTATTAGCTATGATTAAGTTATGCTCTGTGCAAAATTCTACCAGGCGGCTTCCTCTTTCATTTCTTAGCCTCAATCCATATTCACCTACTATGTTTCCTTCTCTCTCTTTTCCTACTGATGAATTCCAGTCACCCATGACTATTAAATTTCCGTCTCCCTTCACTACCTGAATAATTACTTTTATCTCATCATACATTTCATCAATTTCTTCGTCGTCTGCAGAGCTAGTTGACATATAAACTTGTACTACTGTAGTATGTGTGGGCTCCGTGTCTATCTTGGCCACAATAATGCGTTCACTAAGCTGTTTGTAGTAGCTTCCCCGTACTCCTATTTTTTTATTCATTATTAAACCGACTCCTGCATTACCCCTATTTGATTTTGTATTTATGACTCTGACCAGAAGTCTTGTTCCTCCTGCCACCGAACTTCACTAATTCCCACTATATCTAATTTTAACCTATCCATTTCCCTTTTTAAATTTTCTAACCTACCTGCCCGATTAAGGAATCTGACATTCTACACTCCGATCCGTAGCACACCAGTTTTCTTTCTCCTGATAACAACGTCCTCTTGAGTAGACCCCACCCGGAGATCCGAATGGGGGGACTGTTTTACCTCCGGAATATTTTACCCAAGAGGTCGCCATCATCATTTAATCATACAGTAAAGCTGCATGCCCTCGGGAAAACTTACGGCTGTAGTTTCCCCTTGCTTTTAGCCGTTCGCAGTACCAGAACAGCAAGGCCATTTTGGTTTATGTTATGAGACCAGATCAGTCAATCATCCAGACTGTTGCCCCTGCAACCACTGAAAAGGCTGCTGCCCCTCTTCAGGAACCACACGTTTGTCTGGCCTCTCAACAGATACCCCTCCTTTGTGGTTGCACCTACGGTACGGCTATCTGTATCGTTGAGGCACGCAAGCCTCCCCACCAGCGGCAAGTTCCATGGTTCATGGGGGGTTATATGTTTGGGGAAAACTCTGTCGTTTTTACATGGTAGATGGCATTGCAACTTTCACAGGTTCCCAGCCTCTTATGGGACAAGAAAAGTAAATGGCAGAGCTGGAATAGAATGGTGGGTGGATGTACAGTACTGGTGCTGCACTTGGATCTTTGAAAGGCATAAGACATATCGCAGGAGGAGTTGCTAGCAGAAAGGATGTTAATACAGATGCAGATATACTTTAGTTTAACTTGGCAGTGGAGTCCCACTTTGGGAGGCGTTGGGGTGTAGTAGGGAGGATTTTCGTCATTTCATAGTACAAGGTGGTGTAAACCGTGTCAGAGAATGGATGTGGGACACTGACACTATACCTCTTAAACCTCATTCCTCCCGTATTCCATTTTCTTCCTTCATACTGCCATTTCCATTTCTCGAACCTAGCCAAGATTGCTATTTGTCCAGGTAATGCCGCAGTAGTGAGAGACTTTTGCCACGGGTGAGAGAGCTGTGTCTGTATTTGTTAGCTCTGAAGTAAGGTTTTGGCCAAAAGCTTGGAAGTTCATCATCTTTTAAGTACTTCTGTTTGAGTAGTGATCTGTCTTCATATATATTTCCATCTTGAGTTTCTTGTCAGTTTATCAGATTTTATTTCATTATTGTAGTGTTTTATGTGATATATACTAATGGTAATTTTCATGTGATACACACTAATGGTAATTAATTTTTAAAATATTACTGCTTTAGAACTGTTGTTAATTTTACTCTATTTGCTTTTTCAGAACATTCAATCCACCAACTGGCAGACTATGAGGTTCAAGCCACCACCACCAAATTCCTCTATTGGTTGGCGAGTTGAATTTAGACCCTGTGAAGCTCAAATCACAGATTTCGAAAATGCTGCTATTGTTTGTTTTGTTGTTTTGCTCACAAGGGTAATCCTATCATTTCGACTGAACCTCATTATTCCTATTAGTAAGGTAGGTATTAGCTTTCCACTGCTGCTCTAACATCCTAGTGTAAGAAGGTACTTTTCTGATACTTTGTATCTAATATGCTTAATGTATATTCAGTCTGTAAAAGCATCACACATTGCTATTAAAAAGGGCTCTCTCTCTCTCTCTCTCTCTCTCTCTCTCTCTCTCTCTCACACACACACACACACACATTCACATTGCATTTTTTAAAGAACTTTAGACCAGTATGTGTTCTTCTATTTTGATAATATTTTCACTGCACAACAGAGTATAATTTTTTTTAAAAAACTGCCATGCATTAAGTGATGACAATATATTATTTGTTTGAATAACACATATGGTCTGCCTTCTGTTGACAGTGAGACTTATTTGTTCAAAGTGACTTTCGAAATCAATAAACGAACATGATGGTCCTTTGAAAGGGCACAGCTGAATTCCTTTTCTATCTTTAACCATTCCAAGTGTGTGCTCCATCTCTAATGTCCTAGTTGTCAATAGGACTTCCTCCCCCCACCCCTCCCTCCTCCTCCTCCACCCACACCCCGCAACTTGACCATCTGTAGGTCAAGACACCCTCATTTTGTCACAGTGACAGTGACGTACAAATGGTAACTCACCGAGTTTCAATAATGCTGACACACAGATCCATAGAAATGCTACGCAGTGTGAATAGGGACCTGAAAATGTAGCATTTGCTTTTTCAAAAATTAGCATTTGTTATTGGCAAAATTAGCATTTTTTTTTTAATGATATACATGTACAAGTTTACAAGGTTGCCTTTCCACATTCGTGAAGGAGAAACCTCAGTGCTTTGAAGTAGAGTGTTAAAAAAAGCAGATATTGAGAATTTTTTTTTTATTTTACACAAATTTCCAAGGTTTTTATTTTATTTTTTTTTTTAAGTGACTACATTTTGACTTTCGACATGATCCAAATACACTGTCTGACAAAAAAATGAAGCACCCAGAAAGGGAGGAGAAAACAAAATGAAACCGAAGAGGTTGGGTATGTGATATGTTTTCTGTGATCACAAAATAGAGACAAATTTAGAAAGTGGTAGTATGAGCTCAGTTACCCCTATGATGTTGCACTGCTCTGGCCTGATTAAATGCAGTGATTCAGATGGGAAGGATATTAGAAAGCCATTGTCTGAGGCAAGCTGGCACACAATTGTTGTGACTGATCCTTGATATCCTAAATACTGGCAGTGAGTCAGAGTAGACATATGAGCTGGTCTCCCACATGTTCCATCAGCAATAGATCTTGGGAATCTTGCTGGTCTCAGGTTTACCTCTTCATTACACAAACATTTCGTAGAGACGCCATGCCATGTATGGATGAGTACTGTCCTGTTGTAAAAAGGACATCACAATACTGTAGTATGGGAGGTAACACTTAAGGATGCAGGATGTCAGTGACTTGTTGTCAGGGTTGCCTCAATCACTACCAGCCATGACATGAAGTCATACCCGATGGCTCCCCACACAATGATACCATGAGTAATACTGTGGTGCCTCTCCAAAACATAGGGAGAATGGGTCCTCATCCTAGGTCATATTCATCAGTTAGTGCCATCCAGGGTAGTGCAGAAATGCGATTAATCGCTGAACACAATACACCACAATTCATCAATGGTTTGTGCTTTTTAGTCATACAGAATGTTGCTGGGAGTCTGTTACTTTTTATTGGACAGTAGATGCAGATGTTAAGGTGTTACGATGCACTTGGAAGTGATCTTCCCTTGTGATGTCAGATGTGATTGGGTGGAACTTCAACAGTGACTACGCCTGCCCTCTCTTTCCTATGTAGTACAATGTCGGGTCACTGTCACATCTGAATGCCACACAGATCTAGATATTTATGCTTAAACCAACTAGCCAAATGGAGACCCACAGAGAAATCCCTTCCAATTTCGCAGATGCTGATAAACTGTCTCACTTGAGTATGCAGCATTTCTGTGTCCTCCACAGCGATCACTCAACATCTGATGCTGTTCATGCCCCTTATATTTCCTGCCAGGCCTGTTAACTATACTAAACATGAACAACACTAATGCACTTTGCCACAGGGAACTCTGGCTCTTTAATTATTTACATACCTGCTGATTGTGTGTACCATGAAGTTACACTGACATCCGATCATGTCTTCTGGGTGCTTCGCTTTTTTTATCAGATAACGAGCAGTTTTTTTGAGAGGTTGGCAAGCATTGTAAATGATGTAGTTTAGGCCCAACCTCCACTGGTATTTTACAAAAGCATAGTTCAAAACACCCCAAACCTAAAACTGTGATGTTAAAGTGTCCACAGTTTCACATAACACGAACTTGAGTTAGCAGACAAATGTAAGTGTTTCTTTGTTGTAAAATGTTAGACTCCATGGATGCTCCATAACTTTCCATACATGGCATGTACCTTACAGAGACCATTCAATCACCCACCGTTTGATGTGTGTAACTTATGAGAGCACTGATACGTCATTGCGTTCATGCATAGGTGGTTCTTTATTCTGAAAACGTATTCTTATGCACATTCTCTTTCCAAATTGAGTTTTCCCAAATGTTGTGCAGTTCCAGCGACTGGAATATTTGTTACTTTTTTAATATTTGTATCCAGGAAATACTAACTCCGATAAAATATTTGACCATGATACAGTTGGCTATGAAATAGCACTTACTACATCAATCTGTACTCTTCATTGTCAATGTTTTGATGGCTTTTGGAACAGTGTCTACACCAATAGCACAACATTGCTTTGCTTACTCATTATTCTGGCATATATACTAGGCATAACTGATGACGAATCACTGGAGGCACTCTGTTCTGTTCATTCAAAAATTTATTACATACCTAATCATGCAGTTGTCAAAAGAAGTGACCAGGTTCCTGCAAGTACTATGGCAGTTGTGTTGGTAAGTGATTAAGTGCCAGACTAAAAGTCCTAAGGTCAGGGGTTGAATTCCCAGGTGTTCTTAGTATTTCATCTGTCACTTACTGCTTATTTCACACCTGGCAATGATTCTAAGTGTGAAAAATGCATTGTGACATAAATTTCTCTTTCCGTTGCCTCGCAGGATTCATTGGTGCACTGTAAGAGTAATTGTTACATGTTATGTGCATGCTGCCTTCCAGTAATAGCACTATTTAAGCATTTGCTTCGTTTGGCCTTTCTCTCCGTGACCTCTCGCTGGCCCTGTTAAGATAAGGGTGACTTACATTTGAAAGGTGCTTTTTCCCACGTACACAATTGGACATTCTGTCTGATCAGCCATGTGCTGCAGATGTGTTGCCTTGGAAGCTGACTTGGACATGGGCACAGCTTCCTGCTATTTGTAGATGTACCTGAAGATGGGACGAAACTTGGTAGTGTAGATTTCTATCAATAAATAACTGTGCAACTGTTGTGGAACAAATGCACTTTGGTTTGGAGTCTCATGTTAAACTGTACATCCACTCGTAACTGACTGGGTAAGTCACTTCAAAATTTGGAGGAAGTGTAGAGCATAGGGCCATGCCCATTAAAGCACTGCAGTGTCCAATTCAACCTTTGGATTGAGTACAGCTTTACTTAAGAGTCATTCCATTCCAAGTGACCCAGGAAAAAAATAACTGGTTGCTCGACCGTTGCGAGTTGAGACCGAAATGGTGTATTGTTGCAGGAGCATCTGGCACCTATAATGTCTTGTTTGTTTGTATCACCAGAATGTAAAGTTGATGATAGATGGGGCCAATCTTATAAAGTTGACTACAAAGAACTTTTGAAAGTTCTGGTTTGCAATATTGACAGTTACAGTCGTATGATCATGGGAAAATGTCAAGACTGTCCAGGCAAACATGCTCTATGTTTGAAGAATTTTAGAACAGAAAAAACAGTCAAGATAGGTTTATTTAATCTTTCACCTGTTCTAGGTCTCATCAGACAGAGTGGGGAAATTACAAACTAGAGTAAATGTATGTTGCTATTAGAGGCAATGATAATTGAATAAATTAAAAATAACAAGAGGAAGACATACGCCAACTGGACTGTAGAGCACAGGTCCACATTAGTGCTCCAGGGGTTGGTGAGGGGTATAAATTTCAACTCATAAAATATTGCACTGTAACTGAGCTTACTGATAAAAATTCTTGCTAATCGTAACCAAGTTGTCGAATGTAATTAAGAGCCCCATAAATCTGGGAGGTAAGAGCCAGATAGCCACTGTCCGTGCATCATTAAATCACTGATAAAATTCTTCGTACTCGTAACTGAGGTGTTAAATGTGATTAAGAGTCCCAAAGAACTGGGAGGAATCAGCCAGACAGCTACTGTCAGTGCTCCATTACATCACCTCAAAGCAATATGAAAAAAGTTAATGACTGTAGGAAAAAGAGAGCTATTAAGGCGGGCAAGGGTATCTAACTTGGGCAAATAGGCATATTCAGTGAGCAGAAAAAACTCAAGACTGCTAAATACACCCATATAATGGCTAGGCCAATAAACTTTTGACAAATGAATGGGCACTAATAAGAATGAAAAAAACAGCTAAAATTGTAGTAAAATATGAAGCAACAAAGCCAGAAGCAGCCCTAAACTGGAAAATTAACTGTAACGATGCTAACTTACCCATGAAGAAACTGCCCCATGAACACAAATAAGGTCTGTTTACTGTGGACCCCCCCGCTCCCCCCAATGAACCATAGACCTTGCCGTTGGTGGAGAGGCTTGCGTGCCTCAGCGAAACAGATAGCCGTACCGTAGGAGCAACCACAACAGCGGGGTATCTGTTGAGAGGCCAGACAAACGTATGGTTCCTGAAGAGGGGCAGCAGCCTTTTCAGTAGTTGCAGGGGCAACAGTCTGGATGATTGACTGATCTGGCCTCGTAACATTAACCAAAATGGCCTTGCTGTTCTGGTACTGCGAACGGCTAAAAGCAAGGGGAAACTACAGCCGTAAGTTTTCCCGAGGGCATGCAGCTTTACTGTATGATTAAATGATGATGGCTACCTCTTGGGTAAAATATTCCGGAGGTAAAATAGTCCCCCATTCGGATCTCCGGACGGGGACTACTCAGGAGGACGTCGTTATCAGGAGAAAGAAAACTGGCGTTCTATGGATCGGAGTGTGGAATGTCAGATCCCTTAATCGGGCAGGTAGGTTAGAAAATTTAAAAAGGGAAATGGATAGGTTAAAGTTGGATATAGTGGGAATTAGTGAAGTTCGGTGGCAGGAGAAACAAGACTTTCGGTCAGGTGAATACAGGGTTATAAATACAAAATCAAATAGGGGTAATGCAGGAGTAGGTTTAATAATGAATAGGAAAAGAGGAGTGTGGGTAAGCTACTACAAACAGCATTGTTGTGGCGAAAATAGACACGAAGCCAATGCCTACGACAGTAGTAAAAGTCTATATGCCAACTAGCTCTGCAGATGACGAAGAAATTGAAGAAATGTATGATGAGATAAAAGAAATTATTCAGGTAGTGAATGGAGATGAAAATTTAGTTGTCATGGGTGACTGGAATTTGATAGTAGGAAAAGGAAGAGAAGGAAACATAGTAGGTGAATGTGGATTGGGGGTAAGAAATGAAAGAGGAAGTCGCCTGGTGGAATTTTGCACAGAACACAACTTAATCATAGCTAACACTTGGTTCAAGAATCATAAAAGAAGGTTGTATACATGGAAGAACCCTGGAGATACTGACAGGTTTCAGATAGATTATATAATGCTAAGACAGAGATTTAGGAACCAGGTTTTAAATTGTAAGACATTTCCAGGGGCAGATGTGGACTCTGACCACAATCTGTTGGTTATGAACTGTAGATTAAAACTGAAGAAACTGCAAAAAGGTGGGAATTTAAGGAGATGGGACCTGCATAAACTGAAAGAACCAGAGATTGTACAGAGTTTCAGGGACAGGGAGAGCATAAGGGAACAATTGACAAGAATGCGGGAAAGAAATACAGTAGAAGAAGAATGGGTAGCTTTGAGGGATGAAATAGTGAAGGCAGCAGAGGATCAAATAGGTAAAAAAGACGAGGGCTAGTAGAAACCCTTGGGTAACAGAAGAAATATTGAATTTAATTGATGAAAGGAGAAAATATACAAATGCAGTAAATGAAGCAGTCAAAAAGGAATACAAACATCTCAAAAATGATATCGACAGGAAGTGCCAAATGGCTAAGCAGGGATGGCTAGAGGACAAATTTAAGGATGTAGAGACTTATCTCACTAGGGGTAAGATAGATACTGCCTACAGGAAAATTAAAGAGACCTTTGGAGAAAAGAGAACCACTTGTATGAATATTAAGAGCTCAGATGGAAACCCAGTTCTAAGCAAAGAAGGGAAAGCAGAAAGGTGGAAGGAGTATATAGGGGGCCTATACAAGGGCGATGTACTTGAGGACAATATTATGGAAATGGAAGAGGATGTAGATGAAGATGAAATGGGAGATATGATATTGTGTGAAGAATTTGACGGAGCACTGAAAGACCTGAGTCGAAACAAGGCCCCCGGAGTAGACAACATTCCATTAGAACTACTGACAACCTTGGGAGAGCCAGTCCTGACAAAACTCTACCATCTGGTGAGCAAGATGTATGAAACAGGCGAAATACCCTCAGACTTCAAGAAGAATATAATGATCTCAATCCCAAAGAAAGCAGGTGTCGTCAGTTGTGAAAATTACCGAACTATCAGTTTAATAAGTCATGGCTGCAAAATACTAACAAGAATTCTTTACAGACAAGTGGAAAAATTGGTAGAAACTGACCACGGGGAAGATCAGTTTGGATTCCATAGAAATATGGGAAAATTTGAGGCAATACTGACTCAACGACTTATTTTAGAAGCTAGATTAAGAAAAAGCAAACCTACGTTTCTAGCATTTGTAAACATAGAGAAAGCTTTTGACAATGTTGACTGGAATACTCTCTTTCAAATTCTGAAAGTGGCAGGGATAAAATACAGAGAGCAAAAGGCTATTTACAATTTGTACAGAAGCCAGATGGCAGTTATAAGGGTCGAGGGACATGAAAGGGAAGCAGTGATCGCGAAGTGAGTGAGACAGGGTTGTAGTCTCTTTTCGATGTTGTTCAGTCTGTATATTGAGCAAGCAGTAAAGGAAACAAAAGAAAAATTAGGAGCAGGTATTAAAATCCATGGAGAAGAAATAAAAACTTTAAGGTTCGCCGATGACATTGTAATTCTGCCAGAGACAGCAAAGAACTTGGAAGAGCATTTGAACGGAATGGACAGTGTCTTGAAAGGAGGATATAAGATGAACATCAACAAAAGCAAAATGAGGATAATGGAATATAGTCAAATTAAATCAAGTGATGCTGAGGGAATTAGATTAGGAAATGAGACACTTAAAGTAGTAAAGGAGTTTTGCTATTTGGGGAGCAAAATAACTGATGATGGTCGAAGTAGAGAGGATATAAAACGTAGACTGGCAATGGCAAGGGAAGCATTTCTGAAGAAGAGAAATTTGTTGACATCGAGTATAGATTTAAATGTCGGGAAGTCATTTCTGAAAGTAGCTGTATGGAATGTGTCCATATATGGAAGTAAAATATGGATGATAAATAGTTTGGACAAGAAGAGAATAGAAGCTTTCGAAATGTGGTGCTATAGAAGAATGCTGAAGATTCGATGGATAGATCACATAACTATGAGGAGGTACTGAATAGGGTTGGGGAGAAGAGGAGTTTGTGGCCCAACTTGACTAGAAGAAGGGATCGGTTGGTAGGACATGTTCTGAGGCATCAAGGGATCACCAATTTAGTATTGGAGGGCAGGGTGGAGGGTAAAAATCGTAGAGGGAGACCAAGAGATGAATACACCAAGCGGATTCAGAAGGTTGTAGGTTGCAGTACGTACTGGGACATGAAGAAGCTTGCACAGGATAGAGTAGAATGGAGAGCTGCATGAAACCAGTCTCAGGACTGAAGACCACAACAACAATAATGTGGAGACCTTGTGCCACTGACACTTCAAAATAAGGTCATAGGGGCTTCTTTTTGTGGTGAACAGTGGTGGATTGCCAAAGTTGATAATATTGACTGTCAAAACCAAGATGTGCATGTTACATTTTAGCACCTACCAGGCCCAAGGACCTCGTTTAAAAAAATGGAAAAGGATCAATTCTGGGTGCCTGTTAAAAATGCACTGAAGAAGCTGTCTCCCCTGGGATTTACAACTGCGACGATGAACTTTTAACATAATGGCCTGTGTAGGTTCTTTAATGGCGTGCACATATAAATAAATATTTGCGCTATCTCCGTATGCCAAAGATATCGCAGGGTTGTATGATTATATCTATGCTGATAGAAAATAGAAGAACAGAAATAGCAGTTATTTTATGTAACTCATTTATCTTTCTTTCACCGATCTTGGCATCTGTCGGTCTTCTGAGTTGGTGCAAGAAAGGTATATGTAATCGAATTGTCTCAGTATTGTGTTAAGTAAAAGTTCTTTATGTGGGAGTCACAAGTTTTTCCTTCTACTACTAAGCTACAACCTAATCTAATTTCCTTCTCCCGATGCAACGAAGACTTTGATTTTAAAATTCAGCTCTACGGAGAGGGAGTTAACTCGAAGAAAAAAATAGCTACCGCAGCCATGCTGGCGTTGTTGGACATCATTGGGGAAAAAAGGTAAAAACCAAGTCGCGCACCAGAAAACAACAGGAACTAACATTCAAGTAATGTGTCAGAATTGCTGGAACGTTCTTATCAGACATGCATCTATACTTGCGTGTGTTTCTGGAAGACAATTTTTGGTGCGCCTTCCCATTAATTAGAGCATATATCTCTCTCCCCAACCAGTGGAGTCCAAACTGAATGAAGAAATTTCTCTGTCGTTCAACGAACAATGTAGTAAAAAAAAAAAATAAGGTGAGAACAAGATAATGTAATTAGTTGGCTCATGAAAAAACAATGATCATAAACATTTTTAAGTTACGCAACTGATACACTTTACCCATTAATCCAGATATGGCAGATATTAAGAAATGTATTTTTGACTCATAGTGGTAATTTTTTTCGTAACTTCCCATTGCATCTCAAAGTTGAAATTTACATTGAAGTTTGATATCATGAAGGTCTGTTGTGTGTGTAATTTTCAGATTTTTGTGGTCGGTCCCTTAACAAAAATATTGCACACTAAAGAATGAAAAAATTCAAAAAATCTGGTTTGTAAAATAGTGTGTTTTCTAGTGTGAGCTTCTCACCATTGATAGTCGGTAAAATATGACTATACTGTTCAAAAATTGAGTTTTAAATTTGCAACCAATAACTTCGAGTCATTAAAAATATATTAACGAATACATTCAGCTAGCTGACCATGGTTTTAATTTATAGTCCAGTGTGTGCTAATCTAAATGCCTCGTATTTGAAAGGTCTGTGGCAACTCATTACTGAATAATTTAGAAAACCGCATGTGCTTGTAAATGTGAAAGAATGCTTATGGCGTGGAACAAAAATGGCTGCTGTTTTTAAATGATACAATAAAAATTTTCTAAAAACGTTTTTGAGTCCACCAAACATGAGGGAATTCACCCAGCGAATATCAGTTTTTTCTGAGATTCAAACAACCAGTGCTGGACCACTTGGTATGAATTGACCCTTAAGCCTCTGATTATACATATGGCTTAGTTTGATTTTAGCATGCCATTAGCGATACTGATGTTACCGACATGTTGCCATTTCATCATCAGGAATTTACACTTAGTGTCTCAAGGCTGTTCTAGTAACATAAACTAAAAGACAAAAAGGTCATCATTGGCTGTAATACCATCTGTATTTTATTGCAGCTCTAGATTTCAGCTAACAGTGGTGCTGTCATCAGTGTGTTATAGGTACTTGTGTAGGCTAAGCACAGTTGCAATGACACATATTGCAATATAACAATTTTTATGTATCCCTCGGGGCACGATTATTCCATATAGTCAAATCTGACAAACTTTTTTGAACTATTTTCAACAAGCTCCATTACAAGATTTGTAATACTACATTGTATGTGTGTGTGTGTGTGTGTGTGTGTGTGTGTGTGTGTGTGTTGTTGTGTAGTGTAATGTTTGTGTTGCATGATGATGATGATGATGATGATGATGATGATAGAAGGGAGAGGGTGAAACCCAGTGCTGGCACACAGCCTACTCGTCACAAATAGCACAAAGAGGACTGCCAAGCTTAACGTCCCCATCTGATGGTTGGATCACCACCAACAGTTTCACATGCCTTTACTTCATGAGACACTTGGAGATGTTTGGTATTTAAACCAGGACATTGGCACAAAATCTGTTGATCAGGAACTTTACACTACCACTTCTCCTCCCCTTACCATTCAAAAAGTACTGGCAGTGAAAATTTTTTACATCACCAGGATTTGAACTGGCTTACCCTGTGTCAAGTGACCTCAGCCATAGAGGCGGGTACCTGATAAATTAAATCAGTTGTTTCCATTGCTTCAGCTGTTCTATTAAACTGTTCCTTAGCAGTAATTAATTTTATTTCTCTCTTCATTAGCGGTAAATCATATTACCTTAAAATAAATGTCATATCCATAGGTTTTGGTTGGAACTATGTTTTACAGCACACAGCTCCGCATCTTTCAGCTCCTTGATACAAAATTGATCAAAGTAGGATAGCTTCTAGTTTCTACAGTTCATTGTATTCAGATAAGCAAAGCAAGTTACAGTAGTTATGTAATAGCAGTCATAGTATCAATGTAATGAGGCAACAACACTATATTTGCTGTAGAAGTCAGTTTAAAATTCCCTGTGAATGTTATCACTATTTAATATGAAACACTGTCATTGAGAGTACAACAGTAAGAAGACACTGATAGTCTTTTAATGGCTGTGCAATGAATGAACCACAGTGTGCTTGCTTTCAGCATTAAATGTATCAAAATAATTGTGTAGCTTACATGGTAGGGGATTTGGAATATTAATGTAAAGCAATTGTTTTCAAAGAAATTGGTAAGATCGGGTGGTAGTAATTTTAAAATCGTTATCAAAATTGAAGGGGCAAAAAAGTATGAAAATGGGGAAAATAATCCTATTAATGGCAGACTAGTAACTTGTTGTGAACATAGGATGCAAAATGGCTTCAGTGGACAATGTTTTAGATTATGGGAAACAAAAATTTCAGTATCACAAGTACTGAGTTCTGCTGGTTTTTTATATGTGTCTATAGCTTCAGTGGACAGAACTGATTTTCAATTGTGCCAGTGACAATGTTAGCTCTGGTCAAAGTAAACACAAACAAATAAATTAGGTCATTGGCTCCACAGCACTTGAGTGTACCCTGGTGCTTGAAAGAAATATTTCCATTGAAAAGATCTTACTGGTAGTAGCAAAATGAAAGATTAGAAGTGAATCAGTCTATTATGGATAATTGTTAACTCATGTCAGATATCTGAGTGTAACCTATCTTTTGAAGACGTGCTTTTTTTTCTTATATATTGTGTAATATTTTTATTTGCAGCATCTTGCATGCATTTCACATTACATACATCTTTGCTTCCCCTCCTTTTCACATTGGGTGGGTTCCACCTTGCTTGAGTTCTAATTGATCAGCTCTCACTTCCCAATCCCCCTAACAAATCTCTCTTTCCTTCCTGAGCAAAACAATGTTGTTTTGAAAGCTTGAAGTTTGTGCTGTGCTTTGCTTGTTTCTGTAGGCAATATTAGGAGCTGTGCCTTTCTCAAAGTGAGTACAGTCTAGTATTTGTCTATTTGTGATTTTTAGAAGTTTTCAAAAATTTTGTCATCAGCTCCATGCTAGAAGATTGTAAAAGTCCAGCTATAGCACTTAAGAAAAGTGATATAAAGAAACCAGTTGTATTTTGTTACTAGTTTTATTTTTTGAAATTTGTGGCAAATTTATATTTTGCTGCTTCTAGTGCTTGATTTCTTATTTATTATTTAATCCTCAGGTGGATGAAAATATGCAGAAGGCACAGAAAAGGGATGCAATTAGGAATGAGAAGTTCTGGTTTAGAAAGGATATCACCACTGAAGATTCTCCTACAGTGGCCACGTCTTGTTGTCAGAAAACAGAATGTAATGTTTATACACAAATGACAATTGATCAGATCATAAATGGCAAGGTGAGAATGTGTTATCACTATCTTAAATTTTGTTATTTGAAGTCGTAAGCAAAAGCCACAATTTGTAAAAGTGTCTGCAAACTGAGGGTAGTCGCAACACTTCAGACAAAAACATAAGCTTGATTTAGGGTGGAAATAAAGTTGGTGTAGTTCCAAACCATTACGAACCATTAATTTGATAAAGGACAAAAGTATGTCAGGAATGTGAAGTGCTTTTGCTACAACACACATTTAGAACCATATAAATCAGTTCCAACATGCAAACTATCACTTCAGTTATTGCTAATCTTTGGCTTATGATACCTCTTTTTCTCATGCACTGTCATCCCAAATAGTGCTATATTAAAACAATCCTCTAGAGGTGTACTGTTCATGCAAGGGTGTCATTGCTTTGCACAAGACAGGGTATATTCTGTCAATTTCGAAAGGTAGAGATTTTAGGGATTAATGCCCTGTCAATAATGAAACAATTAGAGATGGAGCAGTAGCTTGAGCAGGGTGCAACTTAGTAGAAAATGAACTATGACAGTTTCAAAGAGGCCATCCTGCCACTCACATGAATTGATTGAGAGAAACCACAGAAAACATACATTTAGATGACTGAATAGGGGGATTTCTATTGTGCTTCTCCCATAGTGTCATTTCTCATTGTGATTAACTGTATTCAGAATTTTATATCACTATGTGAGTTGAAGAATAGTGACAGAAATGAAGAAAATGGAAGAGGAGAAGTAATATCAGTAGCAAAATTGTACATCAAGAACATGAAATGATATAATAAGTGTCTGTGATCAGCTGAAAGTCAGTTATATGCCACCTATCAAGCAAAAGCAAGAAAAGTCTTGGTTCCGTCCAACAACCATGCTAAGCCGCAATAAGTGGCAACATTGGCAGCTCACTTCCATGCTCTATTGCATGATAGACACGATGGAGCAAATGGTGCAGCAGATGGCTGCTGTGATGAAGGTAACTGCAGAAGCAGCCAAGACGTTAGCTGGTCAACAGTGGGCGGCATATCCCAGCTGCTGTGAGTGTGCACATGTGCAAGCATCACAGTTGGTTGGCCCACTAACCACCACAACTAGCCATCAAGCTTCATCAAACCAGGAAGCAGAAGGGGACTTCCATAAGACACCCACAGTGGAGATGTCATTAAATTTTGGATGCTTCAGATGAACGAAGCAATTTGGGAATCTCATTTAAAACTTAAAAAACCTGATTTCTGCTGTTCATTTTCCCACCAGAAGTGCACAGGAGAGCAGATCACTAATGGACAACATATATATGGGTGATCATTTGATGATTGATATGAATGTGTATAAAGTCATGAATTGCTCTCTGGCTGTGATGCACAACTAGCCAAATACAACAACTTCTTTGAATACAATGAAGTGATATCATGGAATACAGTTATTGGTGAAAAGACAAGAGAAAGTTTATAGACAGTCTTACGAGAAGCTGACTGGAGTGTTTGTATAGAGTAACACATTTCAATTCTAAGTTTGATGTATTTATTCCCACCGAAGCAAAATATCTCACATTATTGCTAATATTGCAAGTAAGTCACTAAATCCTGTTTGTCACATATATGCAGCATATCCTGTCATACATTTTAGGTTATTATCAAAGGGTATGTTTCCAGACAGACTGAACTGTGCTGTAGACACACACACACACACACACACACACACACACACACACACACAGCTTTACAAGAAAAGCAATAAAACAGAGCCCGAACTCAAGGAAAGTCACATCTAAGCCCTACACTTTTGTGTTATGCATAATAGCAGACATTGGAAATGAAATTGTCGTACAGTTGACTAACTTTTCGTGTTTTTTCTCTAATTTCTTGTGATGTCATATTCTGTGGCATGTGTCATTCCCTGTCAGATCAACAAAGGTGTCAACCCAACCCTCTTTGATTTTTCATAAAATTTGATGTGTTCATTGCACATGTCAAGAGAATCAAAAATACCAAATTACAGAATTTTATCACAAGTAAGACAAGAGTAATGGCCACTTGAAGTTCTAAAAATGTATGGAAAATTTGACGAACATTGCTGTAACATCTGTTCTAATATAGATAGAACAATGAACCAGGTAATTTTGAAAAGTTCTTGAAACAAGCTTTTCAGTGATGTGCAGTTTCGTCAGGTTTGAAGAATGTACACAATTAAGGTCAGTGCAGTCACCTGCAAAATTGATGAAAAAAATATGTTTGCTTCTTCATGTTACAGTATACAACAGAGTAAAAAATTGGATTTGGGTGACAAAGGGATTAGGAGATATTAATTTATATATACAGAAATGTGTTTCATTAATGCAAAATAAATTGTATTCAGACTCCAACAATATGCCCCAAACACTGAAAAACATGTTTATTGTTAAAAAGGTGGTGGTCTAACATAGCACAGTAAGTTAGTACAGTCAACAGCAAGCATTTAAAAGATGCAATGTCACACACTACAACATCTGACCTCCAGTTATGCAAAAGATGATATAGCCATCCCAGCTGAACACATACTTGAAAGGCACAGTAAACAGGTTCAGATTTACAGAAACAAATATGACAAATGTATCATCTAGACTTACTATGCCTCAGTACCGGGAAGCAACATATAATACTGTTTGTGCATCTTTTGGTGAAAGGAAATATGTTTGCCCTGCTACTGTTGTCACATCTACTGTTGTCACATCAAGGAAATGGGATCTCATGAAGCTAGCCAGTGACACTGAAAAAGTTAACACTATTGTGCCATGTTTAAGATATCCTGATATTATAACAAAGGAAATGTGATTAGTTGCTCAGTTTTCTGGATATCTATAATAAACAAGAAATGGGCGAATGGTGGCCTGTGCCTTGTTCCTATGAAACCCCTGGACCTCATGCTGCAGGACAAATGCACAGTTTTCAGCAAAGTCACATATTTCAATGTATTCATTGTCACCAAGTGTTGTAGAAATTGAGACCATTGGCTGACTGTGAAGGAGTGCAACAGGAGATTTTTAATTTGTCTGCATAGTTTTCCAAGAAGTCATAACAGATGCTACACATGTCTGGAGAGTTGTCCTATCAGTACATTTTCACAGGTTATATGTTACTTCATCAATTCCATTTTCATCAAACAAGTTTTGCTGGTGTGTCATGATAGAATGTGTACCTCAGAATTTTTGACATGTGGGCATCTAGCATTTTGGCTGTGCAGGATAACAAGTGACCCAAGCTAGACAGTGTTTGTAGGTGCTAAGTTAACATCACATGTCAACTCCTTCAATCTGGAACCTTCCAACATGAGCTTCATATTTTAGTGAATACTGCAAACTCACTCTCTCTGGTACCACATGCACCAGCCAAAACACAATTCTTGGTTCACAAATGGCAGAATTTTGATAGTCCTATTTTCAGTCCTGGATGTTCATCTTGATACACTTAACACAGGTTTCCTGGCACTACTCATATTTGTTTATGAATCCTAGAAACATATTCTGTGACAGAAACAAAATCCTTCTTCCCAGTTCAACATTGGCTTATATTGTCTCTCTTTGTAGAATTCTATGACACCATTAGCTGTTTGTTCAATTGAGACACATTTAGGTCGTGGATTGGGAGTTGCTAAGATACCACATTGTTTGACTAATTTTTTTGCTTTTCTCATTAAATAGTTGGAGGCTCCAAGTTCATTTTCAGTCCTTCAAATGCTTAAACTTTTCAGAAATTTCAGAATTTCAATCTTTCACTGCTTATGGTGCAGGTACTGAATTTCACTTCCAATTGCATTATCATTTTAGATACAACATGTGTTTCTTAATCTGCATACTCTTCCACACTAGGTACTTATTTACTTCTGAATACCTCATATGCTTGCTTGAATTTTTTCTGTGCATTTTCTTTCTCTCCCACCTACTTCTTTTGCACTGGGGACTCGCTAAGAGATACCGAACTGTCATTTAATGCATCTAAAACAATTTTTGGGGCTACAAGTGTATCTGACTCACCTGAGAAGCTATGCAGGTTTGTGGTTTCCTCTTGTTTCCATGTAGTTGGGCCAGCCGCAGGCCCTTGTCCTTGAGTTAATATTTTTCTATATTTATCACATATTTTGTAGTTTGTTGCTAAGCCACTGACCATACCAGCCATCCATATGTGCACTTTACGGAGATTTCTTCCCTGAATGGATTCCAGCAATGCATGATGATCTCAAATTCAGTCTTGAAGGTAGATTTGTATATAATTACAATGCACATCATCTTTTGCAGCAACTGTCTGTGTACATGTAGCACCCATGCTGCCATCCAATATTTGATAGCCTGATATTGGCCTGCCTACATTGTTACCTTACAGTGTATTCTTATATCACCACCTTTTTTTAACAATAAACATGTTTTTCAGTGCTTTGTGTCATATTGTTGGAGTCTGAATACAATTTATTTTGCATTAATACAACACAGTGCTGTATGTATAAATTAATATCTCTGAAAACAATTCTCATCCCAACTTGATTTTTTACTACACTGTATAGTGTAACAAGGTCAAGGTTAAGGTCACTGACTTTCATTCTCTTGTCATGTGCAATGAGCACACCAAATTTTATGAAAATTGAAGAGGGCCAGGTTGATAACTGTACTTTTCTGTATTGATTTGTCATGGAATTAGTTGCAACTCTTCACTGCGGAAAAAGTGTTTATTGTGCAGGAGTGCGTAATATTGACTGTATGTTGCATCTAGTTTAGAAACTTTGTAGACACCTCTTCAAACAGTTAAGGATACCAACATCATCACCACACATTACATTATTTTACTCCCTGTATTGTAATGCTTTGAAAAGTTTCATCAAAATTGGTAAATTTGATTAATTAATTTCTTCCACTGTTCAAAATTTATCTGCATGTTTTCTGTTAGGTTGAGGTTGTGCAGTGACTCTGCCATGTTTGTCTTCGAGCAGTCTGCAAGAACACATCGTTAGTAACCTGTTTTCCCAGTGCCACTGACTTGATAGATTTTGTTAAACTTGTCTCGGTGTTAAGACTGTTCAGGATTGAAAAGCAATTTGTGCACTGGTACACCATAGTAATGCAAGATGTCTCATTTCTATTCTGTTAATATATGCATGATGTTATAGCATTTGAAAATGTAAACTGTATAGTATGGAGGAATACCTTGTAAGATTACATACAGAATATTTGTATTTCGATTATATTAGATATACTTTCTGTTCCATGGATTCTTAATGAGGTGGTCCTCAAGGAAGTAGATTAAATGACATGTATTTTGATAATGATATTTTCTACAGAACCATCGTAGGTTTTCAAAAAGAGATGATAAAGCAAGAATCCAGGTAGTTTTATTTGTTGGAGATTGCTTGTACAGACGAATGTGTTAATAGAGTACATAAGATGACCAATGAGCAAAATTTCTTTCTTTTGGCCTTCAGTGTCAGGTGTGATTGATGGAGTGGAGTGTTGTGAATTTTAATTTTCAGTTACATCTGGGACAGCACCATCCAGTGGCATCACAGGTATAATGCAGGATATTTTATAATATTACTTAATAACTGTCAGTTCTTCTCATTTGTAATGTGAATATACAGCACAACACTTATCAAAAAGAAAACCTACATGATATTATAGTTTTGAATCTCTCATCCCCACTTCCACCCCACCAGAGTAATTCGTTTCTCATCATTTTCCATTCATGGATGTTGGTAGAAAAATGAAACAAATGTAAATGTTTTTTTTATAATTATAATCATTGGGCAGCATGTACACAGAGAAGGCCAGTAGATTGTAATAGTTGTCAGTAAAGACAGGTTTGTGGAACCTTTCAAGCAGCTCCTCCCCTTGATGGACACCACTACATTCAAAGAGTTTTTATCATTCTAACTAAATTTCTTTGGTGCTTACAATTTGGTACTAATCCCAAATTACAACAGTACTGAGGATGATCTACACAAGCGTTTTGTAATTAGCTTCCCTCATAGAAGTCGTGGAATTCTTTCAATGAATAATACTGCATTGTTTTATCACACATTTTGTGAAGATCTATCTCCAGTTTACTACTGACTGTAACAATTACGTGCTTGTGATCTAAGCAGTTGATATTGATACCTTTTATTCACTTTTAAACTATGCATTATATTTGTTTATACTTTGTCAACTGCTGGTTATTATATTGAACTCGACATTTCCCATTTCACAAAAATTGTCAATAAATTCTGAATGGTACTTTGAATGGTCTTGGAGACCTTTCTGCACTGTTTACTTATTTATAAGTACTATTAACAGCACAAGTCTTCACAAAATTGAGGAAGCCATAGTTTACTTGGTGTTTGTTTCTGGTGAAAGCCCTTGTTTTCTAAATGATGTTAAAGAGTTCTGTCTCTCAATAAATTCTTAGCCCAGTGCTGTTGGTCAGAATTATTGTAAGATCTTTTGTGTATCAGTGAAAGAATGAATAGCTGGATATACAAACAAGCTACACCAGGTGAAGCCTACAATGAGGCCAAGGCAGACATAATTACAGTTACTCAGCTGGAAAGAAGTGACCCTAACAAGACGAAAGAGTATGGCCCTCCCTTATGACATGAAAAAAATCGAACAATGGAAAATCCAGGATGGAATGTAACATCCCATCTCCTACATGAAGAAGAAACTCCAGCTTGTGATGCTTCTGACATGTTGGGTATTTTGCACAACGTCTTGTCTGATTTTGTGGTCTCTTCAGGGGGTGGGGTTGAAACAGCAGAAATTTGCCAGCTTAGCGACTTCAACTTTGAATTGAATGTGCAAATAGTTTTTTAAAGTTTTCCATGTTACCTTGTATGTTACCTTGTATTTTACCCAAATTATTAGGTACAACTAGAATATTAGTTTCAGAGTGGCTGGTTGAATAGGAGTTGCTTCATTTTCAACTTTTTAATGTACTAACCTATATCCAATTTATGTTTTCGGTGCTTCATCTGATCATTGTAGACTTCGCATGGAAGACAAAAAAAAATTGTGCCTTTCCACACTGCAGTTTGTAAGATTTAGAACAGTGGTTCTGAACCTGGTCTATACCACCCACTAATTATTATTATTATTATTATTATTATTATTATTATTATTATTATGTGCTTTAATTAAGTTACTTCCTACTTTATAGGTCACAACTACTGTGGAACTGGTGGGCAGTTAGAAAATTTTATTACTAACAGAGGTACTAAAGTGGGTGGTACATGAAAATGGTTGACTATGCCTGACTGACATGGTTAAAATAATTTTGTGTTTTGTTTGAAGCTATTTATATAAGTTAAAAGCACAACATGATGGAGGAGGGTGATAATGATATTTATGTTCAAAAAATACAATTTAATTTGTTGCATATGAGTTTCAGTGAATATTCCTTCTAAAATTCCATTTGAGTTGATGGTTTGGACAGTTCTGCAATACTTGCACAAGATTTGTCATGTTTCCATTAACACTATCTCCTATATTTCTGTTCTCACTGCATCCTGGAATTTTAAATGGAGCTCTCATTAGGTTAGACAGTGTTGATCTCAGGGCATCACTTATGGCAGGCACTATCTTTGTTGCCACCTGCCACATATGACTGTGGTCAGTCATAAAGTGTAGTACCACAGTGGTTAGCACTGTGGGCTCACATTCAGGAGGATGGCTATTTAGTTCTCTCTATAGCTATCCAGATACAGGTTTTCCATAGTTTACCGTGCATCACATAAAGCAAATGCTGTGATGATTCCTTTGAAAAGTACATAACCAATTTCCTTCCAGATCTTTTCCCCAACCCGAACTTGTGCTCTGTTGCTGATGACCAACTTATCAATAGGACACTAACATCTTCATTTTCTTTGCTTAGATTCTCTTGCGAACTATTTTGTCATTGATATTTCATAGCCTGGGACTGACACACAGATTTCTGCTTGCCATTAACATTGTCAGCATTGTTTGCTGCAACGATATGATTAGCTGCTGTAAGAGTGTGTTAATACTGTTTGCCGAAGACATCCAAAGTGAAGTGAATATTCACCATTGAAGATTTGAACATACTTAGTTGTCCTCCTTCAGACATCCATTCATTACTGAAAATGCTAAAAGTTGTGTGAGTTTAACTAGCAAAATCCTCAGAATTTTATATAAAATATTGAATTTCAGTTTGAAATAATGGAGTTCAGTTTAGTTACATATATCTTTTAAATAGCTCCATATGTGTAATGGAATTTATATTAGGTTTATTTGTTAATGATGCAACCACTCATTGCTTAAGCGAAGAGTAAATGTATTTCTGGATGTTACAAAGCAGTTTTGATTGTTCTGTAATTGGGAAGGATTAGCCACCATTTTCTTCTTTTTTTTTTAATTAGCTGCATACTGCAAGATCCATTGTAGCTGAAAATCTACTATATTATATTCCTGTACATTATTTTGTACAGAAAAAATGTTTCCTTTTTTAAATTGTTTCTCATCAAAAATATATCGGTACACTGGCTTATCTTTGGCACTAGAAAGAAAAAAAATTCCATATTCTATGAGATACGCACCCAGTTACTTCATAGCAAATGAAGTGGTTGTGCTAATGGGAACATGTGCGTCTCAGTGGTTTCTTGAGTAAGTGCCAGACTACAAATACAAAGATTCTGTGATTTGTCCCTAGTTGATCTTATGGCCATTTTTTCTGTCACTTCTTCTTTCATCTCTGGCAGTGATTTGCCAGTGTGAAAAATACCCAGATGCACCATTATTCAGATTACATGTTTAACTGCAGTTCCTCATATTATTGATTGGGAAAGTCATTTCATAGGCTAGAGGAAGGCAAGCAAACTACCTCCTTTTAGGACCATGCGTAGTAAAGTGCTGTGGTGTTCAAACCTTTTAATTGAGGAAACCTTTATGTAAGTGGGCATAGCTCAATAGATATTACCTCGAATTTTAGTACTGCTGTTGGCTGTGGTAGAGTTGCTGTTTCTAGTGTTCATTACTCATAGCTGAGATGACTCACTTTGCATTTGAATAGTTTTGGCTTCACTTTTAGGTTGTGAATGACTGAACTTTCTCTCAAAGGGTCTGACAAATTTTGATTTCTATCTCCTACAATACAGGGAACCTGCTTATCTTTTAATGGCAGAAAACCCTTTATGCTATAATGGGCAGTCTCTTATTGTAGTTGCTGTTGTTGTAAAGTGTATGGCATTTATTTATCTCAGTGCCAGCCATATTACTATTATAAATACCTACCTCTGGAAGTTATATATTCTGACTTGTATAATGAATTCTTGTTGAGGGCAAGAACAACGTGAAATGAACATTCTCTTATATTCCAACTATAATTAACTTTCATAATAATGGGAAACAAAGATGTGTCCATACAATTAGTGATACTGATGTAAATGATGTTTAATTTTGAGCGGTAAATTGAGCCTCAGATTACTTTCAATCTGTAAAAAATGTTCTCTTATTTCATAGGATGGTGAATTTCCTGGCTTGATTCCACTGATTAACAGTTACTTAAGTGGTATGGATGTTGATGCAGATACACATTGTACAATCCAGCAGTATTTGAAGTTAATACAGCGGAGAGCCTCAGGTGAATTGCTCACTACTGCAGCATGGATGAGGAAGTTTGTACGCACACATCCTGATTATAAGTAAGTCCACATAGAAAGAAAAATGACAAAAAAATGGTTCAAATGGCTCTGAGCACTATAGGACTTAACATCTATGGTCATCAGTCCCATAGAACTTAGAATTACTTAAACCTAACTAACCTAAGGACATCACACAACACCCAGTAGAAAAATGTTACATTTTCTACTTGGAGAAAGACATATAGTGAAGCTGTACTTAGTATTCAATGAAAATTTCAAGTAGTACAAGAAGTCACAGTGGAATTCTGTAAGACAATATATTTTGAAATGCAAAATTTATTGAAACTTCCTGGCAGATTAAAACTGTGTGTCCGACCGAGACTCGAACTCGGGCACTTGCCTGCGAAAGGCAAAGGTCCCGAGTTCGAGTCTCGGTCGGGCACACAGTTTTAATCTGCCAGGAAGTTTCATATCAGCGCACACTCTGCTGCAGAGTGAAAGTCTCATTCAGCAAAATTTATTCTTTGTACCAAAAGTTATTTTGCAGGTTGCAATGTCCAATTATGAAAAAGAGGTGTGTACTGGAAGTAGTAGTTTAGTGGTCACTGCATATAGGTTCTGAAATTAATACAAATAAGGAGGTGAAAATGAACACAATAAATAACTTCATGTGGAGAAAAAATGCTCAGACTGATGGGATGCTCTGAGACCATAGGGAGAGTCTCCAGAAGATGTACGAGTAGGGACAAAAAAAGTTGAAGCAGAAATTTTGTGCTTTTATGCCAAGTGCCGAGCCCTTTCTTTTCCATTGTAGTCTTTCTGGAAAATGTGACTGTAGATTTGTAAGGTTGGCAGTGTTACATACCAGGTGTAGATGTATGAAACTGGAATTTGGTTGCAATAATTACTTGTCTGTGTTTGAAACTGATAACAACAACATTTTATTCAAAATAATCTCCATTGTTATTGTACATTTCTCCCACATCTCTGGCAGGCTATGAATGCCATGGTAAAAAAAAGTTCTTCTTTTGAAGCTAACCAATCAGTGAGCGATTTTCGTACATTTTAATACGAATTTAAGTGTTGTTCAGTGAGGGCATGTCCCAGTGATGCAAATAGATGATAATTGGACAGAGCCAAGTCTGGAGAATAAACTGCATGCCCTAGTATTTCCCAATTGAATGCCTCGATTGTTTCCCTGACCCGTTTTGCTGTGTGTGATGGGGCATTATCATGAAGCAATATGACCTCATGTTGCCTTTTTCCACATTCCGGTCGTTTTTCATGTACTGCTCAATTTAAATCGATCATTTGCTGTTGGTAGTAATCAGAAAATGGTTTCAACAGGTTTTAGCAACTCATAATAGATGACACCCTTCTGACTGCACCAAATAGAGAGCACTGGGTGCACCCGACTGCAAATTGTTGCTCATGTCGGCACCAATGACTCCTGCCGTCTGGGTTCAGAGGTCATCCTCAGTTCGTACAGGCGGTTGGCGGAATTGGTGAAGGCGGAAAGCCTCACTCGCGGGGTGGAATCAGAGCTAACTATTTGTAGTATCGTTCCCAGAACCGATCGCGGTCCTCTGGTTTGGAGCCGAGTGGAAGGCTTAAACCAGAGGCTCAGACGATTCTGCGGAGATCTGGGGTGCAAATTTCTCGACCTCCGCTATCGGGTGGAGAAATGTAGGGTCCCCCTGAATAGGTCAGGCGTGCACTACACGCCGGAAGCGGCTACAAGGGTAGCGGAGTACGTGTGGAGTGCACATGGTGGTTTTTTAGGTTAGAGAATCCCCTCCCTAGGCCCGACAAGACGCCTCCTGAGACGCGGCAAGATAGGAGTAGGCAAAATGCAACAGGGAATAACAATATTAATGTGCTAATAGTAAACTGCAGGAGCGTCTATAGAAAGGTCCCAGAACTGCTCTCATTAATAAACGATCACAACGCCCATATAGTACTAGGGACAGAAAGTTGGCTGAAACCAGACGTAAACAGTAACGAAATCCTAAACTCAGATTGGAATGTATACCGCAGAGACAGGCTGAACAGTGAAGGGGGAGGCGTGTTTATAGCGGTAAGAAGTGCAATAGTATCGAAGGAAATTGACGGAGATCCGAAATGTGAAATGATTTGGGTGAAGGTCGCGGTTAAAGCAGGCTCAGACATGGTAATTGGATGTCTCTATAGGCCCCCTGGCTCAGCAGCTGTTGTGGCTGAGCACCTGAAGGATAATTTGGAAAATATTTCGAGTAGATTTCCCCACCATGTTATAGTTCTGGGTGGAGATTTTAATTTGCCGGATATAGACTGGGAGACTCAGACGTTCATAACGGGTGGCAGGGACAAAGAATCCAGTGAAATTTTTTTAAGTGCTTTATCTGAAAACTACCTTGAGCAGTTAAACAGAGAACCGACTCGTGGCGATAACATATTAGACCTTCTGGTGACAAACAGACCCGAACTATTTGAAAAAGTTAACGCAGAACAGGGAATCAGTGATCATAAAGCGGTTACGGCATCGATGATTTCAGCCGTAAATAGGAATATTAAAAAGGGTAGGAAGATTTTTCTGTTTAGAAAAAGTGACAAAAAGCAGATTTCAGAGTACCTGTTGGCTCAACACAAAAGTTTTGTCTCAAGTACTGATAGTGTTGAGGATCAGTGGACAAAGTTCAAAACCATCGTACAATATGCGTTAGATGAGTATGTGCCAAGCAAGATCGTAAGAGATGGAAAAGAGCCACCGTGGTTCAACAACCGAGTTAGAAAACTGCTGCGGAAGCAAAGGGAACTTCACAGCAAACATAAACATAGCCAAAGCCTTGCAGACAAACAAAAATTACGCGAAGCGAAATGTAGTGTGAAGAGAGCTATGCGAGAGGCGTTCAATGAATTCGAAAGTAAAGTTCTATGTACTGACTTGGCAGAAAATCCTAAGAAATTTTGGTCTTATGTCAAAGCGGTAGGTGGATCAAAACAAAATGTCCAGACACTCTGTGACCAAAATGGTACTGAAAAAGAGGATGACAGACTAAAGGCCGAAATACTAAATGTCTTTTTCCAAAGTTGTTTCACAGAGGAAGATTGCACTGTAGTTCCTTCTCTAGATTGTCGCACAGATGACAAAATGGTAGATATCGAAATAGACGACAGAGGGATAGAGAAACAATTAAAATCGCTCAAAAGAGGAAAGGCCTCTGGACCTGATGGGATACCAGTTCAATTTTACACAGAGTACGCGAAGGAACTTGCCCCCCTTCTTGCAGCGGTGTACCGTAGGTCTCTAGAAGAGCGTAGCGTTCCAAAGGATTGGAAAAGGGCACAGGTCATCCCAGTTTTCAAGAAGGGACGTCGAACAGATGTGCAGAACTATAGACCTATATCTCTAACGTCGATCAGTTGTAGAATTTTGGAACACGTATTGTGTTCGAGTATAATGACTTTTCTGGAGACTAGAAATCTACTCTGTAGGAATCAGCATGGGTTTCGAAAAAGACGGTCATGTGATACCCAGCTCGCGCTATTCGTCCACGAGACTCAGAGGGCCATAGACACGGGTTCCCAGGTAGATGCCGTGTTTCTTGACTTCCGCAAGGCATTCGATACAGTTCCCCACAGTCGTTTATTGAACAAAGTAAGAGCATATGGACTATCAGACCAATTGTGTGATTGGATTGAGGAGTTCCTAGATAACAGGACGCAGCATGTTATTCTCGATGGAGAGAAGTCTTCCGAAGTAAGAGTAATTTCGGGCGTGCCGCAGGGGAGTGTCATAGGACCGTTGCTATTCACAATATACATAAATGACCTGGTGGATGACATCGGAAGTTCACTGAGGCTTTTTGCAGATGATGCTGTGGTGTATCGAGAGGTTGTAACAATGGAAAATTGTACTGAAATGCAGGAGGATCTGCAGCGAATTGACGCATGGTGCAGGGAATGGCAACTGAATCTCAATGTAGACAAGTGTAATGTGCTGCGAATACACAGAAAGATAGATCCTTTATCATTTAGCTACAAAATAGCAGGTCAGCAACTGGAAGCAGTTAATACCATAAATTATCTGGGAGTACGCATTAGGAGTGATTTAAAATGGAATGATCATATAATGTTGATCGTCGGTAAAGCAGATGCCAGACTGAGATTCATTGGAAGAATCCTAAGGAAATGCAATCCGAAAACAAAGGAAGTAGGTTACAGTACGCTTGTTCGCCCACTGCTTGAATACTGCTCAGCAGTGTGGGATCCGTACCAGATAGGGTTGATACAAGACATAGAGAAGATCCAACGGAGAGCAGCGCGCTTCGTTACAGGATCATTTAGTAATCGCGAAAGCGTTACGGAGATGATAGATAAACTCCAGTGGAAGACTCTGCAGGAGAGACGCTCAGTAGCTCGGTACGGGCTTTTGTCAAAGTTTCGAGAACATACCTTCGCCGAAGAGTCAAGCAGTATATTGCTCCCTCCTACGTATATCTCGCGAAGAGACCATGAGGATAAAATCAGAGAGATTAGAGCCCACACAGAGGCATACCGACAATCCTTCTTTCCACGAACAATACGAGACTGGAATAGAAGGGAGAACCGATAGAGGTACTGAAGGTACCCTCCGCCACACACCGTCAGGTGGCTTGCGGAGTATGGATGTAGATGTAGATGTAGAACAAAGAGCTTTGTCTTCTTTCTAAAGCAATTTGGTCTTACAGTGGATGTCGATGGTTTGCCTGGATCCACTCATGATTTACGACGCTTAGGGTTCTCAAAATATATCCATTTTTCATCACCCGTCACCATTCGGTGCAGAAACTACTTTCTTTTGTATCTGGCAAGCAGTATTTCACGAGTGGTCTTTCAATTTGCTTGCTGTCTTTCATTCAGTTCATGCATAACCCATTTTCCCACTTTCTGCACCTTTCCCACAGCTTTCAATCAAAGAGAAACGGCTTTCTGCATCACAATCAATTGTTCTGCTAGTTCCTGTTGAGTTTGAGTAACATCTTTATCCAATAAGGCTTGCAATTCGTTGTCTTTGAACTTTATTGATGGTTTCTCACGTAAAAATCACCACTTATGAATTTTTTGAACCACATGAAACACTGTTTTTTTCTCAAGAGTATGTTCACCGAAAGCTTAGACAAGCATTCTATGCAATTCTGCAGCAGCTTTCTTCAAATGACAACAGAAAACCAATGCTGTCCGCAAATCGTAGTTCACAGGTACAAAACTCAACAGGTTTATGGGTCTAAAACAGATACCAATGTATGGAACTTGGGTTACTGTTTGTTGACATTCGTCATCAGCCGTTACAGGAAGTGCACGGCACTGTAGATGCGGTCTCATGGGCCCTACACTGATGAGTAGCGCCATCTATACGGAAATTCCGGTTTTGTACTTCTACACCTGGTATTCAGTGTGAGCTGTACATCACATTGTATTTTTTGGAAAAGTGTGTGTGTGTGTGTGTGTGTGTGTGTGTGTGTGTGTGTGTGTGTGTGTGTGTGTCTTTTGGTTGGTACTGTAACACATAAAGTCCTGATGAACTGTAGTTGCATATTAAGAGTAGTCTTGGTGTAGATTAATTTTGACTGCAGTAATTGTTTATTTCAATTCTAATCCTTCTAATTCAACTCTATTAGACTTGTGCTACTGAACGAGGTGGCAGTGTGATAAAACACTAGATTTGCTTTTATGAGGAGAGTAGTGCAAATCCCTACCTGGACATCAAGGTTTAGGTATTCTATGCTGTCCCAAAAATTCATTAAGGCAAGTGCTGTGGTGATTCCTTTGAAATGGACTTTCATGATTTCCTTCCCTTTCCTTCCCCACTCAAGCTTGTATTCTCATCTCTGATGTCCTTGTTGATGAGCTGTTATACCCTCATCTGATCCTTCCTTCCTTCCACACTTGTGCTATGGCTTTGACAAAATAATTCAACAAACATAATAAGAAAAGGAAGATTAGGGTTTAGCATCCTGTTTGTGGTGACTGTGCATTTTTATTGAGCTCTTTCTCTGTGCACTTTTATTGAGCTCTTTCTTCACATAGTCATCTCAGAAACGACTAATAGACAACCCATTTTCTTTAGGAACAATCAAACATTTTGGTTTTGTACTATCAGGCAATGAGGTGCAATGTATGAGGGCATGCTGAAATGCATCTGAATTTTTTTTAATGTGAAAACTCTTAATGCTTTTAAAATAAATAAAAAATTGTATTTATTTCTCAACTTAGTCACCGTGGTGATGAACACGTTTCTCCCAGTTAGAGACCAGATTGTTGGTACCATCACAGCAAAATGTTTGACTTTGTTGATGGAGACACAACTTCACTTTTGCTTGCACCATTTCATCACTATCAAAGTGAAGTCCTTGAATGTGTTCTCTGTTTTGGAAACAGATGGATATTGGATGGGGCCAAGGTAGGACTGTATGGAGGATGATTGATGACAGCTGTTACATCTGCAACAATCCAACACCTTGAGTTCACTGTCTCAAGTGTGGTCTAGTATTGTGCTGAAGGAGAGGCTGCTCCCTGTATTGACGAGCTCCTCAAATCCAAAACTCAATTACAGCACTCTGTTTCCCACACACCAATATAGTGGCATTACACATCGCCACGTTACATGCTGCAATCTGGAGTTCTGTAGCAGCAGAGGACTGCAGAGTTGTAGACAAGAGTAATAAGAATGTAGAATGTTAATAACTTTGTTTTTCTTAACCAAGTGGGCGCACTGATTTTCATAACACAAGCGGGTGTGTGAAGTACTTATTACACATGTAAAGAATAGTGCTCTTTATATTATTGAGAGGTAAACATGTAAGAGCAAAGTCATTCATTAAACAGTGATAAAATAAACTTGCATAATATGCACTAAAGCTCTGTTCAATTAAACAATAATGAAATAAACTTTAATTATATCACTTTGTTGCCATGGACAGCTGTTACCCCACACTGAAGATCCAGTTGAAGCATAAGATTCCAGCATAAGATCCCAGTCAACTGCTTATTTGCTTCTTCATTATCGTGTAGACAACTGCCTCAATGTGGGACTGTGCTGCTAGCTCATAATGTGGGTCATTTTCTTGCAAGGATTGTCAATTAGTATAATAATAATAATAATAATAATAATTATTATTATTATTATTATTATTATTATTATTATTATTATTTACCTTGCTCACTGTTTATTTTATATTACAGCTGCTCACATGGACATATGACAACACAATTTCTCACTGTGTTAACTGAAGTAATAATGAAGGAATAGGAGTGAGCTTGGCATTGTGAAACAACAATGGAACAGTGCAAAACAAGTTTAATTATGTTCGATGCACTTTATACCTAGGCACACTTGGTCGAGGGTTAAAAAGCTTCAAGTTTTCACAAAAAAATTCTGAAGCATTGCTTTTCAGCATTCCCTAATAAAGATTATTTTGTTGAACAGAAATATTTATGTATAAGGAAGCAGAAGGACGTGTTGCACCATTAAATGAATCTGCAAGGACCAGGAAGCTACTTGTTAATAGTGATTTTCCTTATATGACCTGTTGTATAATAACTGTTTGGAAGCAGTGTGTGATGTGCAAGACCATACTTGTGTACATTTGACATGTGTTTGGAAATAAGTAAAAGTCCCTGCGTAACACGAAACAGATTTCAAATGTGAAACATACCTCAGCAACACTTCACATTTGAAAATGGCTTAAGGCCAAAACTGGCCAGTAATGTGAAATATATACATGGTGCAATTAAGGCAGTTTATGTTACAAAACTGACTGCCTACAGTGGTTTTAAAACAGCTTCATCGTTTAGAAGTTAGTGCTGTGTTATATTTTAGTTTCCAGCACATGATCAGATTGTGACCACTGAGTACTTGCATTGCCTAAAAATATTCTAATTCAGATTTTCGGTCACTCTCACTCTGAGTTAAGCCCCTGTTGGAGAAAAAAATGGTTCTCAGACAATAATTAAAAAAAGATTTGATTGGAAATAAAATAAATTATTAGTGCAATAGTTTATTTGATTACGCAGAAAGCAAGTTTGTTGCAGAAAATAATATTTCAACATTTGATTTTTGTCTCCAGGTTTGATTCTGTTGTGTCAGAGAAGATAAACTATGATCTGCTAAAGACACTTAATGGCATTCAACGAGGAGAAATTTCCTGTCCAGAATTGCTGGGAACAAGCACTCAGTCAAAAACTCAAGACTCAATACCCGTAGTTCTGGAAAGAGCTGAAAATGGTAAGTGTAAGTGGTAAAAATTAACTAAGGAAAACAAATTTTGCTCCGAAACTGATTGCTTCAGTATAGAGTTTATTCACATTCCTTATTGATGTTTGCTGTACTATCACAAAATGACGCATCAGCTTTACAGTGTAATTAACTGGACATTGTATCCTAATCTTCCTCTTTCTTTATTTTCATTTAGTAGTTTCTGAAAATATTGGAGCTTTAGCATTTTTTGTTGGCTTCTTTTTCATTCTTATTATCTCTACTTTGCCATATTTTATTAATTACCATTTTTTTAGAGTTTAGGATCTCTTTCTTATTTGAAGGATATCAGAGTGTCAGAATTGGTATTCTACTTCATTAAATTCCCATCAGATTAAGAATTACTAAAACTGATAAGATCAATGATACTGACTTAATTGCTGCGTAGGTCTAATTTGTGTTCACTGCGGGTAAAATTTTGGAGTGGGGAGGGGGGGGGGGGGGGCAGAGTAGTCATTGTATATCAGTATTGCTGTTTGGGAATGTAATCTTTAATTTGCACTTTCTTGTTTGTGTGTTTAAGAAGGTCCTTGCATTTGAATGACATGAATTGTTGCATATGGATGGCTCACACATCTGTCTTTGAAGGAGAGATGCTCAGACATTTTGAAGCAGATCCAAGTAGAACTACTCACTGTTGTTGTTTTAGTCATCTTGAATCTGAAGACCCATTTGCTGCAGCTTTTCGTGAAAGTCTATGCTGTGACTGTTTCTTTATCTCTGCTTAAATACTGCAACCTACCTCTACTTGCACGTGCTTACTGCAGTCAAGTCCTGTTCTCCCTCTGCAGTTCTGGCTCCCCCCCCCCCCCCCCCCCCCCCCAGTTCCCTCCATTACCACATTAAATATTCCTTGATGCCTCAGCATAGTCCTGCAACCGATTCCTTCTTTTAGTCAAGATATGCTATAAAACTCTTTCTCTCCTCAAATTAATTCAATTCCCCTTCATTGGTAGTTAGATCTACCCATCTAATCTTCAGAATTCTTCTGTAACACCACACTTCAAAAGATTCTGTTTTCTTCATGTCTGTACTATCATCCATGTTTCACTTCCATATACGCTGAAGTGCCAGAGAAACTGGTATAGACATACATATTCAAATACAGAGATATGTGATCATGCAGAATACGGTGCTGCGCTCGGCAACACCTATATAAGTCAACAAGTGTTTGGTGCAATTATTAGATCGGTTACTGCTGCTACAATGGAAAGTTATCAAGATTTAAGCGAGTTTGAACATGGTGTTGCAGTTGGTGCACAAGCGATGGGACACAGCATCTCCGACGCAGCAATGAAATGGGGATTTTCCTGTATGACCACTTAATAATTGTACTGTGAATATCAGGAATCTGGTAAAACATCAAATCTCCATCATTACTGCGGTTGGAAAAAGATCCTGTAAGAACGGGACCAACAGTGACTGAAGAGAATCGTTTAATATAACAGAAGTGGAACCCTTCCGCAAGTTGGTGCAGATTTCAATGCTGGGCCATCAACAAGTGTAGTATGCAGACCATTCATTGAAACATCATCAATATGGGCTTTTGGAGTCAAAGGCCCACTCGTATACCCTTGATGACTGCACAACACAAAGCTTTACATCTCACATGGGCCCGTCAACACTGACATTGGGCTGTTGATGGAAACGTGTTGCCTGGTTGGACGAGTCACGTTTGAAATTCTATCTAGTGGATGGACGTGTATGGGTATGGAGGCAACCTCATGAGTCCATGGACCCTCCGTGTCAACTGGGACTGTTCAAGTTGGTGGAGGCTCTGTGGTGGTGTGGGGCATGTGCAGTTTGAGTGATAGGGGCGTGTAATACGTCTAGATACAACTCTGATGGGTGACACATACGTAAGGATCCTGTCTGATCATCTGCATCCATTCATGTCCATTGTGCATACCAACTGACTTGGGCAATTCCAGCAGGACAATGCGACACCCCACACATCCAGAATTGCTACAGTGTGGCCCCAGGAACACTCTTCTGAGTTTAAACACTTCCTCTGACCACCAAACTCCCCAGGCATGAACAGTATTTAGCATTTCTGGGATGCCTTGCAATGTGCTATGCAGAAGAGATCTCCACCCCCTTGTACTCTTAACGGATTTATGGACAGCCCTGCGGGATTAATGGTGTCAATTCCCCCGAGCAGTACTTCAGACATTAGTCGAGTCCATACCACGTCATGTTGCAGCACTTCTGCTTGCTTGTTGGGTCTCTACAAGATATTAGACAGCTTTACCAGTTTCTTTGACTCTTCAGTGTAGAACTACACTCTGTCATACTTTCAGAAAGGAGTTGCTGAAAGTTGTTTTTAATATTAACGAAGTTCTCATTTTCAGTAACTTCCCATAACCACCTCACTTGGGCCATCAACAGTTATTGTGTTGCCCAAATAGCACAACTCATCTATTACTTTTGTGTATCATTTCCTAATTTTCTAATTTTAATTTCCTTAGCATGGCCTGATCTAATCCGGCTACACTTTGTTATCCTTTTTTTACTTTTGGTTATGTCTCGTTCAAGACACTATCATGTGTAATTGATAAAGTCGATGTCATTGGTAAACAATAAGGTTCTTATTTATTCTCCCTGCAATTTAATCTTTTTTCTAAATTTCGCCTTTGTTTCCTTTACTCTTTGCTTTATGGGTAGATGGAACAACATGGAGCATTTGCTATAACCCTGCCTCCACCCTCATTTTCTGCCACCCTTTCACATGCTTCAACTCTAATTACAGTCGGCTTTCTGCATGAATTGTGAATAGCCTTTCACTCCTTTTATCTCATTCCTACTATCTTTATAATTTTTAGTGTGTTCCAGTCACAATATGCAAAAGCTTTTTATAAATTTATAAATACTGTAAATATGGGTTTGCCTTTCTTCAATCAGTCTGGTAAGATAAGTCCTGGTATCATTATTTATCTGCATGTTTCTACATTTCTATGGAATCCAAACTGATCTTCCCCAGGTCACCGTATACCAGTTTTTCCATCCTTCTCTAGATAATTTGCAGCCATGACTTTTTAAACCTATGGTTTGGTGAATTGAGCACTTTTCATCAGCTGCTTTCTTTGGTTTCTGGGTTATTAATTTCATTTTAAAGTCTGATGATATTTCACCAGTTTTAAATGTTGTCTGTTCTAGGTGCCTTGTTTCAACTTACGTCCTTTGTACGAGCCATGTATATCTTCCTTTGACCTTTTAGCCTTCTCTCCTTTGCATAGTACTGGGTTGCCATGAGAGCTCTTGATCGTTATCCACCTGCCTCTCTTTTCTCCAGACATTTCTTTGATTTTCCTGTCAGTGACATCTGTATTTCCTACGGTTGTGCGAGCTTCTAACGCTTTGCATTTTTTGCTTTAGTCATTCTTGCTTTGTCGCCTTGTATTTTATGTCAGTCTAATTTTTTAGTCATCTGTATTCCATTTTGTGTGCTTCTTTTTACATTTTTGTATTTTCTCCTTCCGTCAGTTATACTTAACATCTTGTGTGTTGTCCAAGGATTCACACTGAGCCTTGTCTTTTTATGTAGCTATTCCTATGCTGCATTCACTATTTCACCTCAGGACTACTCATTCATTTTCTTCTGTATTAGTTTTACTTATTTCTGTCAGTCAGTGTGCATTACTGCCTCTGAATAAAAAGTTCTCGGATTTCGAACCATGTCAAGTGATTAAAATTAGACAAGCTGAGCACTCCAATACTATTGTGAAGTAGTATGACTACCAGTGGGCTGCAGATATGCCCTTTTATACAATAGCTGCCAGTGGCGAAGTCACTGGTGTTCGCAGTATTGCCATTTATGGGCATATGTTGACATGGCTTTCGATGTGCCCACTTCAGTTGCATGATTACTGGATTGCACATTGTGCTGAGCTGCAGACTGCCATCTGTATTTAGGATGTTATCTGTGATTTTTATTTCAATGGCATCTTTAATTCAGTCCCAGAAGCTGTAAGTGAGAACCACAATGGAGGTTTCGTCAAATCTTATCCAGTGATTGTTTTCTAAAGCATGCTTAGCTAAAGCAGATTTCTGGGGATAGCATACTTGATCAAATCTATCGTGCCCCTTCCCACGTGTGCTGATTGTCTGGTAAAATGGCCCACATTTGCAAGATATCTTGTAGGCACCAAGGTGTTCAGAGACATGCTGCATCTTTAACTGGTCTTAGAAATTGACAGGTTTTTGTCAGAGGCCTCTACAATGGGGCAGAAAGGAAAGTTCAGCCGCCTTTCACAACACAACAGTGCGGACTACAGATCTTCAGAGTGAACCCTCCCATCATCTTGAAGGCAAGAGATATTGACATGGGTACAATGTAGACACTTGGGAACAGTTACAGCTGTAGAATTCATTAGCTGATCAGCAACTCCCATCCAGGCAGCAGCAGTTCAGAGTGATATGTTTCATTTGTGAGTTCTGAATTTTAACTACAGTTTATTTTATAGCTTCTCCGACTTTATATGGTATAGGGGCTGTGTTTGCTGTGTTCAGATGTGAGCTGAGTAAGTGACCTCTGCTCGCAGCTCCAGGTGCTGGCTATAATCACACAACTTAAGGATATTGCCAGTGGCCATTGCTGTGGGAGGCTGGATGTATAAATACAAGGTACATCCAGCAAGGTACTCATGTCGCCTGATAGGTACACTACTGTGTTCCCCCTTGCTACTACCCGCATTGAGGATGGCACCTCACCTGTGGTCGAGTTGGAGGGTGTTTCAAGATGTGGCAGGCAGCAAAAGACTTTTTGGGGAGCTGATCAAAGGATCTCCCCATTTCATCTGACGAACAGGTTCTGAACACTGTCAGTGGCTGACAACGGCCCTAGGCCATATGCAGTTGATCACCCTTTTCCAGAGGAAGCCTCTCGAACCGCAGGATCTGGGTATTCACAGAGGGTGGGCTTACAGATGGTTGGGGGCTCCAATATCGGGCATATAATGGAACCCCTTAAAGAAAAGGCTGCCAAGGAGAGGAAGAAATCCAGTGTGCACTCTGTGTAAGTACTGGAAGGAGTCATTCGAGATGTCGAACAAGTGCTTCTGGATGCCACGGAGAGCACAATGTGCAGCCAACTACAGATGGTGACCCATGTCGGTAATAAGGATGTGTGACACTTTGGATCAGAATGGATTCTCTTCGGTTTTGGCAGGCTGGATGAAGTGGTAACGCTTCCAGTCTTGCTTGCAGGATGAAGGCAGAAATCACACTCTGTAGCATCTTTGACAGGGTCAACTGCAGACCGTTGGTACAAGCCAAGTGGAGGGTCTGAATTGGAGGATCAGACGGTTCTGCAAGTGTGTAGGATATATCGATTTGTGCCATAGGGTGCTGGCATTTTAGGTTCCACTTCGTAGGCCAATTGTCAACTGCACACAGGAGGTGGCTACATGGCTAGCAGTGGCTGTGTGTAATGAACTGGGCTGTTTTGTGAGGTTAGAGGGTCTCAGGGGGAAAGTGGAGAAAGGGCTCCAATTTCAAAGGGTGCGAGAAGAGTGTAGGAAGATTGTAGACATAGTAACAATCAGTATTGTAGTTGTACACTGTTGTAGCTGTGTGGGAAAGAAACTAGAGTTCCAAGTGCAAATTGAAAGTACTGCAGCTCAAATCATTATAGGTATCGAAAGGTGTCTAAATCCAGAGACAAGTTGAGCTGAAATTTTAACAAATGACCTAGCAGTGTTTAGAAATGTTAGATAAAATACAGTTTGTGGCAGTGTTTTTGTTGCTGTTAGAATATATTTACCTTGGAGCGAAGTTTGAGTAGATAGTTCCTCTGAGATGGTGTGGATTATACTTGACAACCGTAATAAATTAATAGTGGGTTCCGTTTACCAATCTGCCCCCCTACCGCCAATACGTGATACAGTTGCTTAACAGTTCAAAGAAAACTTGAGTTGCATGACAAATAGACAAATAGATATCCCAAACTCACAATTGTCATTGACGGAGGCTTCATTGTACCCCACGATTTCTTGGTGAACATGTTTTCAAAACTGGTGGCACATATAAAACATCATCAGAAAATGTACTAAATGCTTTCTCTGAAAATTATTTGAGAAATTAGTTCAGGAGCCCGCTCGAAGTGCAAATGGTTGTGAAAACGTACTTAACATCCTAGCAACAAATAATCCTGAGCAAATAGGGAGCATCATGACAGGTGCAGGGATTAGTGACAATAAGATGTTGTAGTGAGACTTACCACTGCAACATCCAAATCCACCAAAAGTAAACGCAAAATATGTCTGTTTAAATAAGCAGATAAATATACACTAGATGACATCCTAAGATAGGGCCTCCACTCCTTTCCAGTTAACTACGCAAGTGAAGACAAGATGTGATTTAAATTTAAAGAAATTGTATCTGAGGTAGTAATTGAGAGATTTGCACCAAATAAATTAACAAAAGATGGTGCTGACCCACTCCGGTACACAAAACAAGTCAGAACACCATTTTAGAAGCAACGAAAAAAAAGCATACCAGAGTTAAAAGGACATTAAATCTCCGAGATTGGTGATGTTTGACTGAAACTCAGAACTTGGTGCATACTTCACTGTGAGATGCTTTTAACAGGTTGCACAACTCTGTCTCAAAATCTGGCAGAAAACCCAAAGAGATTCTGGTCATATGTAAAATACGTGAGCGGCAAGATGCAATCAGTACCTTCACCTGCTCTATAACAGTGGTGATGTTGATGACAGCAACACTACAGCAAAGTTACGAAACACGGTTTTCCAAAATTCCTTCACATGAGTGACAAAGTAAATGCTCCAGAATTCGAATTGGGAAAAACTGCCACACAAATAACATAGAAGTAGATATCCTTGTTGTAGCAAAGCAGCATAAAGCAATCAATAAATACAAATCTTCCAGTCCAGGTAGCATGCCATAAAGGTTCCTTTCAGAGAATGCTGATCCAATAGCTCATATTTAGCAATCATACACAAAACTGCTCACCCACTGAAAGATCTGTATCAAAAAACTGGCAGTTGCACAGGTCACATCAATACTAAAGAAAGAAAATAGTAATCCACTGAATTACAGACCCAGATCACTAATTTCAATTTTCAGTTGGATATTGGAACATATATTGCGCTCGGACTTTATAAATTACCTTGAAGGTAATGGTCTCTTGTCACACAATCAGTGGGGATACAGAAAAATCATTCTTGAGAAACCTAAACAGGTCTTTACTTTCCAGAAGTAATGAGTGCTGTTGACAGGGCTCTCAATTTGCTTCTATATTTGTAGATTTCCAGAAGCCTTTGATGCCAATTATCACAAGAGACTTCCAATCAAATGTGGGTGTCTAGGGAGTATTGCATCAGCTTTGCAACTGAATCCCTTATTTCCTCTCAGAAATGTCATGCTATGTAGTAATCGATGCAAAATAAAGTAAAACGGAAGTGATATCCTGTGTTCCCCAAGAAAGGCCCTCTGCTGTTTCTGATCCATGTAAATCTATGCAGTTACCCTATTAACCTGAGTATAAGACGATCCTGAATGTAAGATGCCCCATTTTTCCAAAGGCTTCATGGAAAATTTATTTTTTACATTTTGTGAATTAGAGTTAAAAGCTGTTTTATTGACATAAAGTATCTGCCAAAAAGTTAATATTATATATCTCCAAACTTATGCTATTTATTGATTGTCTGCATTTTGATAATACTAGGAGAAATAAAATAAACAAAAAGAAATGATTATATTAATTATTCAGATTGTTTCCTTTTCTACCTTTTTTTATTTACTAACCCATTAGTCTGTGGTATCACATTTGTAATCATCACCATCCTACTGGAACAGCTGCAAAATTTATGTCTTCATTGTCATAAATATTTGACAGTTTCTTCTGGATATGTTGCTATTTCTGAGGTTGTCGTTATGGTGGGACCTGAGAAAACAGCTGCTTTTCTTCCAAACACACATCAAATTTTTCTTCTATACTGACATGAGAGTTTGCAAGTCTCTTGCTTCCATACATATTGCCTGCCTGCTGCACTCTCATTGGCATACACAGCTGACCCACATCTAGACACTTATTTTCTCCTGTAGAAATGAATACTACTGTGGAGTGTGCGTTCAGTTTTAAAGTCAGTCTGATTCTGACTACAGATGGATTCCCGCAAACCACAGTTTAAATGTGGTAGATGTTCATAAAAAGACAAATTGTGTGGTACAGGTTCCCATAGTTGGCAACACTATGAAATTTGCTGTTCGCTCTCCACTTCCTGCCCAGCAATCGTCATAGCTCTAAGCCGACCTGGTGTCACTGTTCCCTTTTCGTAGGGCTGAGCTTGAGCAACTGTGAAAAACAGACTGCATTATCTTCTAGTATGCAGGTCACATATAACAACACCAACTAATATGTAATAAAAGATCCCAATCATGATTCATTCTCGTTCTTGAACTTTTGCATGTCCCGTGATCGAGTGACATTTCTTGGTACTATCTCCACAATGGTCTTGTCGCTGTGATTCATTCTCACGATAACAATTACAGTCAGTTTAATGTGAATTATTTCCTTTGTTAGACATTTCTTTGTGGATTAATTTTCCTTCTTGTTTCAACAGAATGTCTTCATGTTATAAATCTGGTAACATTTTTACCCGGAATTCTAGTACATGAACAGTAATCAAATTTCTCATTTGCAGTCCACTTAATAAATCATTTTCATGTCCGAATTAAATATTGGTCTGTGTTCAAGATCGAGTAATGTTTATTGGAGGACACCATTTCCGTTTTTGAAAGTTATGTTTAACTAAAAAGTGGCATTGATGCACATATATGGTATCCAGAAAGTGTTTGAGAACATGAAACGTAGACCTTTTCGAATACAATAAAAGTTTACAAGAAGATAGAATTTAATGCTGTTTTCTCCTTCATTTCACAGAATTGTCAAATTTTAATTAGAGTGATAGACTGCTGTAGTGGCTGGTAGTTTCTCGCATGTATCTTATATTAGCACTCCCTGAGTCAATGTCATGTGATTGTTTGAGCACTGTCATGTTGTATCAAGTGCTTCATCATACTAGGAAATCTCGAACCTGTTGGAATACGAATAACATTTGCCGAGCCCTGCCCATCCGAAGACTTCAAAATAAATATAACCGTGGACGCAATAACCAAAGCTTCGTCTCTGCATGGAAGACGACCCCCTAAAAGTGTAAGACTATCCCTATATAGTATGCTAAAAAATGTAAAAATGTTGACCTCAGCAGCAATAGTTTAATATGCGAATATAAGAAGACACTGTATTTTTTGAGTGACAAATGTGGGGGAAAAACCTCATCTAATGAGAAAAAGTGTGGTTTCATCCACAAGAGTACAAAAAGAAATCTGTTAAATTTTGATTAGATGATAAATCAAAAAAATCTAAAGGCTCGTCAATTTGACTAAATACTTAAGAATTGCAATTTGATTAACTTAAGCTGAAATGATCATGTAGATAATGTTGCGTCAAAGACAAACCAAAGACTGCATTTTACTGGCAAAACAGGTAGAAGAAGATGCAACAGGTCTACTAAAGAGACTGCCTACACTATTCTTGTTCATCTTCTACCAGAGTATTACTGTGCTGTAGGGGATCATGACCAAATAGGATTGATGGAGGACGTCGTGAAAGTTCAAAGAAGGGCAGCACATTTTGGATTATCACGAAATAGGGATGAGAGTGTCCTGGATATGATATGCCAGTTGTCATGGCATTCATTTAAAAAAAAAGGGGGGGGGGGATTTCTTGCTGCGGCAAGATCTTTTCATGAACTTTAAATCGCCAACTTTTTCTCCTTTGAATGTGAAACTATTTTATAGTCCTCAACCTACATAGGAAGAAATGATCATTATAATAAAATAACAGAAATCAGAGCTTGTACAGTAAGATTCAAGTGTTCATTTTTCCCATATGCTGTTAGAGAGTGGAACAGTAGAGAAGATGGTTCAAAGAGCGCTCTGCCAGGAACTTAACTGTGAGTTGCAGAGTAGTCATGTAGAAGTAGAAGAAAGGTCTTAATTTTGCATCTTTGTCATGGGATATTCCTGTGTGTGATACAGTAAGTGGCATCGAACAGGCAGTCCGCAAGCTCCCAAATGAAACAGCAAGCAAAATTTAGGATGAAAAGAGCCATATTCTCATGACGCAAAGTTACCGGCACCCATCATTGCCAGAACTGAGCACAGCAGTCTGCTAGCACTACGAAATGATGAAAGGATTGTGGTTCTTCCTGCTGACAAGGGCAGTGCATACATTAATTTGGAATACGTGGATTATGATACGAAGATCTGTGTGCTGGACAAAGATACTTACTGCAAACTCCCACGGGGCCCAGCATTGACAATAATGAAGAGGAAAACAGTGTGGCCAAAAATAGTCTCCCACAGGCACCTACACCACCAACTGCTTATGCTTTATGGAGGATCCACGAGGACAGGTCACCATTGCACGTCATCATATCCACCATTGGTTCACCAACATACAAGCTGGCAAAGTACTTGACCAGTCTCCTTGGTCCACATGTGTGAGACTGCAAACTCAGTAGATTTTATCAGCTGAATTAACAGTCTTAGAGTTGGTGAGGGTGACCTTATGGTTAGTTTCAATGTGGTGGTGCTGTTTATGAATGTGCCTATAAGAGTCTCTTTTAATCTAGTATAGAGTTCTTTGTGAGTGACGTTGGTCGAGCTGTTTTGGCGCATTCTTATGTCTTCTCAGTTTCTGTGCAACAGCCAGTTTATGATAAGGTGTTCGGCATTGCATTTGGTAAGCTGTTAGCTCCGTCTTCTTGGAGAAATTTGAGGATGTTGCCTTTGCCATTAGAGCCCAGTTTTTTCTTTCAATAGACTGATGACATATTCGTCATTGGACCCTGTGGGTATGAGAAAGTTGACAAGTTCTGGGAACACCGGAATGGCATTAACAGTAACATCCAGTTCGTGATGTAGGTAGAAAAAAGATAATACACTGTTCTTGCTCCACATCCTCATCTGCTGCAAACAAAATGGATGCCTTGACCACAGCATCCATAGGTAGCTTACCAACACTGATCTGTTAGTGGGTGCCATCACTCATCATCACCTGGTACATAAGCATACTGTGTTACAAACTTTGATGCATCATCCAAGAATGATTTCAGATGCTGATAGCCTGTCATGCAGTTTTAGCTACCCACTGAAAAGACACAAACTAAAATCAATCTTCAGGCCCCTGACAAAAATCTGTCAATTGCTGAGACCAGTTAAAAGATGCAGCAGGTATTAGAACACTTGGGGTCAACAAGATATCTTGAGAGTATGGCCAGTTTTATGTTGGACAAAAAGAATGCACTTTGGAACATTGTAGGAAGGAGCATGAGATGTTTTATTGCGTACACTACCCTAATAAATCATTTCAACGGAGCCTTCTGTAGAAAACAGTCACCAGATAAAATTTGACAGGACCTCCGTTTTGGTTTGCTCTAATCTGGGGCTGTGTAATTAAAGACACCACTGAAATAAAAATCTTCGATAACACCCTAAGTAGAGGGTGATGTGGGATCTGTTGATCGTACGATTCAAGCAGGCCCATTGAAAGCCATGTCAACATATACCCATATACGATGATAGGTGTGAACACCAATGACATTGCTACTGGCAGCTATTATATTAGGGCATACCAGCAGCCCATTGACAGTCATACCTCTTGACAGTGTGACAGTGGCGAAGAAGCACTGGGCTGAAAGCTTGCGTAATTTTAATCACTCTACATGGACTGAAATCAAAGAACTTTTTGTTCAGTGTTACAACTATGAGATTTTGCATTCTTGCACTAAATAACCTTTGTTATTATAACTTACCCAGGTCCGATTGCCTTTACTACTTTTTCTTCTCTTACTGTGACATTCAAGTCCCCTAATCACAATTTAATTTTCATCTCCATTAATGTGCTGAATATAATCTTTTATTTCGGCCTACATTTTTTCAGTCTCCATTATCTGTGGAGCTAGTAGGCGTTTACAGGGTGAATTGTATAAGATGTAACACTCCATTTATTTTGGGAATGATTAAAGATATAAGAACAAGATATTCAAAAAATGATAGTAAGCACAGGTGTATGTAATTCGGTTGCATGATAAATCCTCTTTTGTTTAAACTGAGATATTGAAGAAAGTATGGTTTTTTAAGTTCAACAATATACCCTTTTTACCAGCATTTAAAAGTTAACACATGTTAATGGGTGGCATTGAAACATTCCACAAAAGTATCAGAGAAATGTGCTAAAAGTGAAAGCCAAGGTGGCCAGAATTACATGTTCTGGTGCAAAAACCAACAAGTTGGGCTGCCACACCAGTTGCTGTCATCATACGCAGCAAGGAGATAGGCTTATCTTACAAAGATGAAACATAGTTCCTGTTGGTTTTATATTTTATATGACAGTACATGGCCAGCTACATGGAACTGTGCTAAAAATATCTATTATTCATTTACCACCCCACCGTATCTGTAGGTGATAAGGGCTTTCCACTGTGGCTGAAATTGTTAGTGGTTGCTTTGTCAGATGAAACTACCGTCAGCATTAAAAATGAGGCTCATCAACAAGTACAGCTGAGTGTTGTTGTTCATCTCTCATGTGTCTGTCTAAAGAGCCACCTTTACTTGTGTTTCATGCTGCGTGCTTTACTTGAGCTTCTGGGGTGGTGGTGGTTGTTGAGGGAGGAGAGAACACCCTTATATGTTGACCAGAAAATGTGCTTTTGGTATGATGGTGTGGAATTGCCATCAATAATTTGGATGCGGTATTTTCTCTTCACTGGAACTGCTTTGCCAGGATTGTTGCTGTATGTAAAGTGATACATAAAAGCATGGGAATCTCATACTCTGTTGCTGCAGTTGCACTGAGTTTGGTTACTTTCACATTTAACAACTGTTAAGAGAGTGTATAAACAGTTGCAGTAACTCTGGGTTGCATTGGTGCTAAACTGATTATACTCATATCTCCTTGTAGACCAATGTTTTTAATATGTGAATGCTTAAGGTAGCATCTTTTCCTCCAAACATCTAATGAAACACCATGTAATTATCATAATGAAGTGTGTAGTAAAGTGATATATACATACATTTGCAATTAACTGAAGCCCCCCCCCCCCCCCCCCATGTAGCTGTGAAGTGTTTTGTATGTTCATTAATTGTTGCATATTTAATAATTTTCTCATTATGCTAATGTTAAAAGTGGATGTTTGTTCGTTTCAGGTCTGATCAGTTCATGTGGATAATAGGATGATTTGTTTGAAGTGCAACAAACAGACCAAGCTGGCCTTGCATTTTGTATGTCTGTTTATAATATAGATACTGAACTAGCCATTCTTGTGTAAATACATAGGAAAGGAGATATTTTTAAGGTTCTGAAGACAACTTCAGTACTTTTTGTTACAGATATACACTTGTCTAGTACCTGTTTCCATTGTTATGTAGAATTTATAATGGGATGTCTATAAATGGTGCTCTTGAAGGAATGCAAAGTGAACTCTTGTTTTTAAGAGTGCAGGTCTCTCTTAAAAAATCAGTCATTCCATTATACTTTCATTGTATTTTGATTTTATACTTAAAAGCATTTTTGTTTCATTTGGACATTATTTATGTACCAAATATATTGCCAATTGATAAAATCATGCAATGATTTTAAGGGATCAATATATTTTCAAGTTTAAATCTATTAAGTTTTATGTAAATGACTGCATTTTTAAAATCCCACCATTTTCGCTATGTTGTTGCGACCTGCAGTTAAAACTGACAGTTACTGTAAATGTTTCCTACATCGTGTACATGGATTATTAAGTGCTTAATAGGATTTAATTAATAGTGTCTACTTGGCCACATAGTATTCACAGCGTTTTAACATTAGAATTTAAATACATTAAAAAACAATGTTTTGGTTAACTTTTAAATATGTGTAACATATTCTGAAGAGCTTTCCAACTGTTCAAAAGGAAAGTTAGCCACCACTTACGTAATTTCATAGAAGTGTGAAATACAAGAAAGTTTTTAATTTAACATAACTGCATGCCACATTTTGCATCTCAAGCAGTGAACTTCGTTATATTTTAAATGTGGTGTTTTGCCTGCTACTTAATGATATTTGTGGATGAGTTTGATACATGGGCTACACCTTAATTGATGGCACAAACATTTTTAAGAATAAGTACTCATTGTTGCACATGTGCAGCATCAGCACTTTTGAAGAACTGCATTATGGTGCTCATCAAATTTTTAAAAGAAAAATTAATGGCTCTCAGTAATTCTTTGCTTATGTTCTAATAATGTAATAATAATAATAAAAAATGTCTATTCATTCCAATTTGATACGTCATTCCATAAGGCCAGATCTTTCATACTGTGTTACTGAAGAAGTGTGCCGCAGTTCTAATTGATTCAACTATTACCGTCATGAGAAATACTAATAGCAATGAGAAATGAACATCAGAATCATGTTTTAATCCATTCCATTAATATATTCATTGTGGGGACTGATTATACAAAAAAAAAAAAAGAAACAAGAATTTGTATTATTGTGGGTTACCTGTTATAATGTTTTATGAAGATGATTTCTTTAAAAAATGTCTCATAAATGTAAAACTCAGTCTGATTATCTGGTAATGCTAATTGATTCACAAGTGTCTTCAGTGTGTTTATTTGCGTGTTAAGTTTGAAAGACATTCCATTTGAGAGATCTGTTGATCTCTGCTTCACAATGCTTCCACCACATCTCTCAGCAGTATCAATATTCTCCTCCTTCTACTATTTCCTTCCTCTCTTACTATGCCCCATCCCCACCCCACTCAAACACACACACACACACACACACACACACACACACACACACACACACACTCTGACAAAATAGTTATTCTTGTGAAGTTGTGAATTTATTTGTCTTGTTAATGTGCATCATGTACAGGTGCTTTGTATTATTTTTTAATTGTTGTTCAGGAACATTGTTTCTGTATAGAAAATGTACACAATTTTTTTCACTGTGGTGCAGCAGTTTTATATTCTGCAGATCTAGTGAGATGAACCTGTCAGTTTTACTCACTGTTTTGTAAACAAAAGATGAATATATATACATATATGTGTGTTGCAAACTGTTATTTTGTATTTATTTGTACTATTTTAAGATGAAGTTAAGATATTCTGTGGCATACAAGCAGGAATAGGTTGGCTAGAAATATATGGTTTCTTTTCGGCAGCCATAATCATAATGTATGGCTGATAAGGGATTTCCCAGTAGTCATAGGGTTCCTTAACATCTTCGTTGTTTGTTAAACTTGAACAGTTGAGAAAATTCCCATTGCTGAGTCAATTGACATTGTAGGCAGTTGTGAATAAGATTGTATGCCATTTGGTAATATTAATATGCTAACTAACATGGAAAAAGTGGGATATTATAATCAGAAATGCATGAAGGTAATTTATTTCATGTGTGTAGAATGCAAACAACTGTTAGAAGCAAAGACAGGAGACTAGAATTTTTTGAGTCATCGGAGACAAACAAATGTGGTGCTGTTCTGTCAGAGGTATGAGCTCGTGAGCTAGTAATAGGAATGATGAGGAATGTATTTTGTGCGTGTGGTGTCATCAGTTTCTTCTCAGCCTGTGTCTACATGCTCCACATGTGCCCCCTACTGCCAAGTGACAACTCTGAGCACATATTGTGGTTTGACATAGGGGCCCCCACGTCCACCATCTCCCCACTCTCTCTCTCTCTCTCTCTCTCTCTCTCTCTCTCTCTCGATTGTGTAATATTCACTGTGTTTGTGTAATGGTGTCCCTGCTAAAGATTGAATACAACTACAATCCATACTAAAGATTGAATACAGTTACAATGTACACCAACACAAAAATCAATATTCAATGTTTACCATACATCTGAAGCACTTGCAATAAACTGAGTGAGCATCATTAGTTGTTGCATAATTCATTTCATATCCCCAACAACCATCTTGTAAGCTGCACAGTGCTCTAGTTTCTATAATGTTGCAAAATTTGGTACTGTGCCAAAGACAGGTGCTTCAACAAGGAAGGCAATTTTTTTGGAAAATAAGGAATTCTCTAAGTATTACATTTTACATGGAAAAATTGGGGAAATCTCAGCAGGTTTTATAAAATCTCGGGGGATTTTGTGTTTTTTAATCTAGCGTTTTATTTAGCTTTATAAATCACAATTGTTGAAACACTTAATACTATATTTACCTGATTATAAGACAAGGATCTTTCCCAAATCATCATCCAAAAGACAGGGGTCGACTTATATTCGCAGATTTAACTTTTGCTGCTGAGGTCAATGTTTTTACTTTGTTTAATGGTGATTATAGGGGTCATCTTACATTTTCAGATGAACACTTGGCCATTGAGGTTTTGTAGAAGTTATTTTGAAGAATTCCGAAGGATAGGGCGTAGCAAACAATACTTTTGTTTGAATACGCTTGAGATTCCTGATACACCAAAGCACTCAGTACAGTGTCAATCTTGCTTGAACAATCGCTTGACATTTGACTCACCGCACTGCTGCAAAGGATTGTTGAGGAGGTATGAATTATCCACAACAACAGTCTATTGCTCTGGTTAAAAATAGACAATTTTGTGAAACACAGGAGGAAATAGCATTAAATTCTATCAGCTTACAAACTTGTGTTGTATTCAGACCAGTTCTCGAGGATCTATAGATACCATATACAAACAGTCATGTTACTTTTTAAGTAAGGCTAACATTCCAAGGCAAAAATGTTGTGTCCCGAAATCCATTACTTGATTCTGAACCCAAGTCAATATTTTATTTGGTTATGGAGAACTAATGATTTACCAGGTGGGTTGCAAATGAGAAATTGCTGTTCACGTCTTGGAATACTGGGGAATAACATTCCCAGCTTTAGAACTAGATGGTGACATTTGGATGAAACGAGAAAGAAAATTATTTCACGATGAAAAGTGTAACAAATAAAAATCGCATTAAACTGAAAGCAGTTGTTATCACACGAATAAATTACAGTGGAAAAGCCCATTGTGTAGATAGTACCAATAGATATCACTAGATTGTGGGATGAGCAAAAGTTCAAGAATTGGATTGAATCGTGATTGTGATCTTCTTTTTACATACATGTTGCTGCTGTTATACATGATCTGCACCCTAGAAGATACTGTCATCTGTGTTTCACTGTTGTTCAAGAAGCACACCACTATGGGATGGTTGGAGGGGGAACAATGACACCAGCTTGGCCAAGAAATGAGAATTATGAGGAGTATAGGGAGGGAGGAGGGTGTTGTGTAGGCAGCAGATTTTGCCGTGCTGACAACCACGGGAATGTACAATGTGTACTTCGGCATTTTATGAACATTTACCATGTTTAAACTGCAGTTTGCCTGAATCCATTTGTACTCTGAATCGAAGTGACTTTAAAATTGGACAAAAGCTCAACAGTAGCATACATTTCTGCAGGAGATGGTGAAAGTCTAGATTGGAGCTAGTGAAGTACTTAGTGTTTTGTACAGCAATGCTGTTGCCGCTCATCATGAGGTATGACCGTAATGATGGGGAGTGTGTCAGCTGCTGGTTCTACACAACCAGTGAGAGAGTGGTGGGGAGCAACATGTCTGGAGGCAAGACACATTGTAACATTCTCACATCAGTATAGAAGTAAAATCCACTATTTATTCAGAAAAAAAGAAAAACATCTGCGTTCTGAGGTCCCACTATAACCATAACCTAAGAAATCACAATATATTCGGAAGAAACTGCCAAATATTTGTGATAACGAAGGTATAATATTTACAGCTGTTGTGTTAGAATCACGACGACGATCATTTAAAATAGTGATATCACAGACGACAGTCTAAATAAACAAAAAAAGGCAGTGAAGATAAAATAGGTCAATAAAAGTCTGTAATTGTGATTGTTCAGAATATGTTGGAAAAGTATATTTTTCTCAAGGAGCATCTTAAAGAAAGGGGGCGGGGGAGGGTCGTGTCATCATATGTTCAGTGTTGTCTTATACTTGAGTAAGTACGGTTTTTCAAAGTGTGTCGGTTAAAGAATATTATTCAGTATGAGTTATCGATATCTAGTACGTCCCCGTCGTAAGGAAAGAAAAGCCATTATGGTGATGTGGTGTGCTGTAGCTAACAAGTTGCAACATCAGTGGGATAAGATAGGATATGTTCTTATGTTCAGAATTGTACCTTATTTTCACCAACATTTGCTGGGTTTGCTGAAGAAATCCAGTTATATTGTTCTTGATTGTGATGAATCATTGCCTAAACTTGTGGGAAGCACACAAAAGGATGTAAATACAAGATTTTAGAATGAAAAAGAGATAACGACAAAACACCATACTTGGCTACTCCAGAGCTACCAATCTTTTATCTGCATTTATTGATGTGTCAAAAGACATACCAAAGGGGTAAGAGTCTACAGATTTCAATGAATTTACCAAATTTGAATTTGCTGTTTCTGAAATATAAAGCACATTCAGCAGAGTTGAAACCACTTTACGTTTGTGGATGTGGGCTTCTTCACATGCTTAATGCTTTCAAAGATGCAATCAGAACAACACATTGAGACATTGCATTATTTTTGAGAGCCTTGTGAAATTTGTTCGAGAATTTCTCAGACAGGAGAGCATAATATACTCAATATTCAGGCTCCACCAAGTTCCCAAAAAAAATTTGTTATATAACAGATGGCTGGAGAATTTCCCAGTTGCTCAAAGAGCAACTGATGTAAAATCAAACATGAAAAAATTCATCGAGGGTGTGCAGAAGGATAAGGATGAACTGAAGAGTGAAAGTTCATGAGTAAATTTATTTATTGATCCATTGCTGTGTCTCAGAGTTGCTTTTTTCAAGTCGTTAGTGTACGAAATTGAACCATTCTGAACGGAGTACCATACAGATGCTCTGTTAATTATAGTTTTCCACACAGCTATAGTATGTACAGCAAAGATAGTACTAGGACATTTTATGCAGCTGTAGATTAATAGGGAAAATTACATTGATGAAGTTAGCAGATGCCAGGTAAGAAAAACGAAACTGCTGTTTGCAAAAGCACAATTCTGGATTTTAATATCTATAAAGAATTAAGTAAAACCTGTTCAGATGTAAAAACTATCAATATTCTTAAATTTTGACAAGAATTTAGGAGTGGTCTTCAGACATTTGTCATCAAACTTAATAACAGGTCACCCATGAAACCTGTCCAATGACACTCACCATTGTGTGTCTTGACGTGGTTTGATTGTGTCAAACACTAGTTTGGCAAAATCATGTCTTGAATGCTGCTTTGAGTTCATCCCCTTTCAAGGATCTAAGGCTGTCTTCAGATATGTTGCATGACAGTCTCTTTATTTGTACATCTAGTCACACACACAAAAAAAGAATTTTACGAATTTTGCCAAAAATAGATGCTACATTTTCAGATCACTAGTTAGAATGATTGGGAATAAAATTAATATATTCACCTGTAAAAACCGTTAATTCTCAGGGTGCTTTTGTTTTCAAGTTTGAGTAGTCATCCTGTTGAAATATTTCAAAATTTTGTAGACTACAGCTACATGTCTGAAATTCTTTGAAACATGGATTACGGCAGAGTGATTCTGACAAGTGACTTTTCATCAAACTGCTAATTTCCTGCTACCTTTAGGGAGAAATTTTACTACATAACTTCAAGTTACATTTATGTCTCCCATCTCATGGTGCTTATTGGTTGTGGAATGTGTTAAGAGAATAGAGACTCTTGGCAGCATTAGGTGTGTAAGCAATTATTAAAATGGGCATAAGCAAAAGTGACACCTCTCATTCTAAAATGTTTGTAGGCCTTTGTAATGTAATGATTTGTCTTCATTTGTCAGTATAATTACCCTGTCACAAAGAACTTTTTTGTATTAATTACATGAAATAAATCCATAGGCACATTGTTTAGTAATTCCAACTGATTTTTCCTCTCTCTCTCTCTCTCTCTCAAGAATTTAATTTTGATAAATTTTATATTTATTCAAAATATGAAGATATGATTGCTCACCTTGAGTCATAACAGATGCAGGCACTTACCATTATATTGGTAAGTAGATATTCACGTTTTATTTCAGATAGTGTCAGTAGTGATTTTGCTTTCTGTATCTAAAGTAAGAAAAAGGTAAAAAATGGTGCAGAGGGGATGAAAGAAACTGCTTGCAATGTGAAGCAGTTTGTCCCATACATTAGCAAAGAATGGTAGCATTTGTGACACTGTTTTGTTTAGGAAGTAACAGGCATTGCAAAGTTATCCCAGTCTAAAGCAAACATGGAAATTTGCATGGAAGAAAAGAGGAGTTTCATGCATGGAGTTGGACATTTTCATGAAAATTGACCAATCTCATTGTACTGAAAGAGAGACTGTCAGAATTCTACAGACGGAGGAGACAGGAGGCAGAAATAATGTGGCATGAGGGTATCCCAAAGCACCTCATAAATATTCAGTCTTGTTCAAATTGTGTTTCTGAGCAGACTAGCACATAAGGTATATTATATTGCCACAAAGCCACTACACTGAATATGGGGCACTGGAATGCTGTGCTTCTTTGTATGAATATAACCAGTGCTGTTCGTGGAAGGTTAACTGTAACTAAACAGTCAGAATATCATGGGCAAGAGTGTACCTAGGATGTGAGCTATGTTGGAGCAACTAATATTAGTTATGTGGAAAGTGGAGACGTAAAAAAACAGCCAAAATTCGTACCAACTGGAACTCAAAACATAATTCTATTACTTTATAATATATACCTACTACTCAGAGAAGGGTATTATTTAAATAAATGACTCAAATTATTCATAGATAAAACGATTATTCCTCTCTCTGAATACAAATAATACTGCTTATATACAAGTGATCGTTCCTATACCTCAGTGTAGTTCGTTTGATAAATATTTTATTAATGCTTTGTAAAGCAATCTGCGTTGGCTGTTTAGTGGGTAAGTTCCCAACTGCAAAGCAGTGCGGCACGATCCTCCATTGTTCTAGAATTTTGTGTCACTTATCACTTCTCTCCGATCTAACAGTGAGGAAAATACCAATTCAGGTGGCAGCCCTGTGATGGGGTGGATGAGTCTGTTACAAGGTCAGAGGAAAGCAAGTGGCGTCACTCCAATAGAACAATTCCAAGTAAAGCAGTCCAGTGTTCCAAGCAACCTAAAGGCTGAGCACAGCCTTACAGTGTCACAAATGTAACATAAAATTTCTTCGCAGGTGAATGGCCTTAACAAATTGCACTACCCATGTGATCCAATATAACTGACTCTCCACATGCTGACAGCATGTCCTCCCCCCCCCCCCCCCCCCCACCCTCCACCCCGTCCATCTAACTAGGAAGAGATGAGAATGCAACCACCCAAGGAGCCAATCTGCAATACCTTCCTCAATCATTCCACGATTGCTAATGATTGCTAACACTATCGAATGTGGGCATCACATGCAATTCTCTTGTGTTTCTAATGATACAAAACTTGTGACACAAAGTAAAGATTCAGTGGTTGGTAGTGACTAATATCAACGGACTTTAAAGTATCCTAAGACAACATTAGCCAAAGAGCATCAGAAAACTACACAAAAAGTCATGCATGCTGGACATCCAAAGTCATCTGAAATAATGGAAAATGTTTTAGGACTAACTCTGAATAAGTTTTGTGTTACAAGATGCCATAGTTTTTTAATTGATATACTTCTTTGTAGTTATTTGCCAAAAACTAGAGTGAAATTGAATATTTCTTGAATTTTTACCTAAGCAGATGGTAACTTTAGAAGTTTTCCCTCTTAATCCCGAAATAAAGACTAACTCCTTGGCATGTGTAGAATGTACCTTTCTGTAGTGCACAATGGCAATTGTTTGAAAATCAAGTAAACTTCCTGACAAGATTTTTGAAAAAGCATGGTTGTGAAAACTAATTTAAAAGCTGTGAAGAATACAACTGTTTAATAAATGACAAAAAATTAGGGCTACAAATTTCTTTGTATTTCAGATTTACTTATTTTTTGTAACCCGTTTTATTCACAAGTAGCAAATAATAATTTTTACTTGTACTCTATTCATCACTCAGAAACATTTCGCCCAACTCTGCTACTGCTTACCTGAATGTACGTAGTTTATATGAGATTTGTGTTTATTATGTTGTTGCCCTTGCCGTTGGTGGGGAGGCTTGCGTGCCTCAGCGATACAGATGGCCGTACCGTAGGTGCAACCACAACGGAGGGGTATCTGTTGAGAAGCCAGACAAACATGTGGTTCCTGAAGAGGGGCAGCAGCCTTTTCAGTAGTTGCAGGGGCAACAGTCTGGATGATTGACTGATCTGGCCTTGTAACATTAACCAAAACGACCTTGCTGTGCTGGTACTGCGAACGGCTGAAAGCAAGGGGAAACTACAGCCGTAATTTTTCCCGAGGACATGCAGCTCTACTGTATGATTAAATGATGATGGCGTCCTCTTGGGTAAAATATTCCGGAGGTAAAACAGTCTCCCATTCGGATCTCCGGGCGGGGACTACTCAGGAGGACGTCGTTATCAGGAGAAAGAAAACTTGCGTTCTACGGATCGGAGCGTGGAATGCCAGATCCCTTAATCGGCAGGTACGTTAGAAAATTTAAAAAGGGAAATGGATAGGTTAAAGTTAGATATAGTGGGAATTAGTGAAGTTCGGTGGCAGGAGGAACAAGACTTTTGGTCAGCTGATTACAGGGTTATAAATACAAAATCAAATAGGGGTAATGCAGGAGTAGGTTTAATAATGAATAAAAAAATAGGAGTGCGGGTTAGCTACTACAAACAGCATAGTGAACGCATTATTGTGGCCAAGATAGACACAAAGCCCATGCCTACTACAGTAGTACAAGTTTATATGCCAACTACCTCTGCAGATGATGAAGAAATAGATGAAATGTATGACGAGATAAAAGAAATTATTCAGGTGGTGAAGGGAGACGAAAATTTAATAGTCATGGGTGACTGGAATTCGTCAGTAGGAAAAGGGAGAGAAGGAAACATAGTAGGTGAATATGGATTGGGGGGGAAGGAATGAAAGAGGAAGCCGCCTTGTAGAATTTTGCACAGAGCATAACTTAATCATAGCCAACACTTGGTTCAAGAATCATAAAAGAAGGTTGTATACCTGGAAGAATCCTGGAGATACTAAAAGGTATCAGATAGATTATATAATGGTAAGACAGAGATTTAGGAACCAGGTTTTAAATTGTAAGACATTTCCTGGGGCAGGTGTGGATTCTGACCACAATCTATTGGTTATGAACTGCAGATTGAAACTGAAGAAACTGCAAAAAGGTGGGAATTTAAGGAGATGGGACCTGGATAAACTGAAAGAACCAGAGGTTGTAGAGAGTTTCAGGGAGAGCATAAGGAAACAATTGACAGGAATGGGGGAAAGAAATACAGTAGAAGAAGAATGGGTAGCTCTGAGGGATGAAGTAGTGAAGGCAGCAGAGGATCAAGTAGATAAAAAGACGAGGGCTAATAGAAATCCTTGGGTAACAGAAGAAATATTGAATTTAATTGATGAAAGGAGAAAATATAAAAATGCGGTAAATGAAGCAGGCAAAAAGGAATACAAACGTCTCAAAAATGAGATCGACAGGAAGTGCAAAATGGCTAAGCAGGGATGGCTAGAGGACAAATGTAAGGATGTAGAGGCTTGTCTCACCAGGGGTAAGATAGATACTGCCTACAGGAAAATTAAAGAGACCTTTGGAGAGAAGAGAACCACTTGTATGAATATCAAGAGCTCAGATGGCAACCCAGTTCTAAGCAAAGAAGGGAAGGCAGAAAGGTGGAAGGAGTATGTAGAGGGTTTATACAAGGGCGATGTACTTGAGGACAATATTATGGAAATGGAAGAGAATGTAGATGAAGACGAAATGGGAGATAAGATACTGCGTGAAGAGTTTGACAGAGCACTGAAAGACCTGAGTCGAAACAAGGCCCCAGGAGTAGACAACATTCCATTTGAACTACTGATGGCCTCGGGAGAGCCAGTCATGACAAAACTCTACCATCTGGTGAGCACGATGTATGAGACAGGCGAAATACCCTCAGACTTAAAGAAGAATATAATAATTCCAATCCCAAAGAAAGCAGGTGTTGACAGATGGGAAAATTACCAAACTATCAGTTTAATAAGTCACAGCTGCAAAATACTAACGCGAATTCTTTACAGACGAATGGAAAAACTGGTAGAAGCCGACCTCGGGGAAGATCAGTTTGGATTCCGTAGAAATGTTGGAACACGTGAGGCAATACTGACCTTACGACTTATCTTAGAAGAAAGATTAAGAAAAGGGAAACCTACGTTTCTAGCATTTGTAGACTTAGAGAAAGCTTTTGACAATGTGGACTGGAATACTCTCTTTCAAATTCTGAAGGTGGCAGGGGTAAAATACAGGGAGCGAAAGGCTATTTACAATTTGTACAGAAACCAGATGGCAGTTATAAGAGTCGAGGGGCATGAAAGGGAAGCAGTGATTGGGAAAGGAGTAAGACTGGGTTGTAGCCTCTCCCCGATGTTATTCAATCTATATACTGAGCAAGCAGTAAAGGAAACAAAAGAAAAATTCGGAGTAGGTATTAAAATTCAAGGAGAAGAAGTAAAAACTTTGAGGTTCGCCGATGACATTGTAATTCTGTCAGAGACAGCAAAGGACTTGGAAGAGCAGTTGAACGGAATGGACAGTGTCTTGAAAGGAGGGTATAAGATGAACATCAACAAAAGCAAAACGAGGATAATGGAATGTAGTTGAATTAAGTCGGGTGATGCTGAGGTAATTAGATTAGGAAATGAGACACTTAAAGTAGTAAAGGAGTTTTGCTATTTAGGGAGTAAAATAACCGATGATGGTCGAAGTAGAGAGGATATAAAATGTAGACTGGCAATGGCAAGGAAAGTGTTTCTCAAGAAGAGGAATTTGTTAACATCGAGTATAGATTTAAGTGTCAGGAAGTCGTTTCTGAAAGTATTTGTATGGAGTGTAGCCATGTATGGAAGTGAAACATGGACGATAACTAGTTTAGACAAGAAGAGAATAGAAGCTTTCGAAATGTGGTGCTACAGAAGAATGCTGAAGATAAGGTGGGTAGATCACGTAACTAATGAGGAGGTATTGAATAGGATTGGGGAGAAGAGAAGTTTGTGGCACAACTTGACTAGAAGAAGGGATCGGTTGCTAGGACATGTTTTGAGGCATCAAGGGATCACAAATTTAGCATTGGAGGGCAGTGTGGAGGGTAAAAATCGTAAAGGAGACCAAGAGATGAATACACTAAGCAGATTCAGAAGGATGTAGGTTGCAGTAGATACTGGGAGATGAAGAAGCTTGAACAGGATAGAGTAGCATGGAGAGCTGCATCAATCCAGTCTCAGGACTGAAGACCACAACAACAACATGTTGTTGCCAGGAAGGCAGAGTTCAGATACATGAAAGTAACACAAGCAAAAACCATTGTGAATTTTAGTTGCTAAGCTATTGGAAGATTTTTGAAGCAAGCTCCATCTGAGAATTTCAGTTGCTAGGAAAATTGAGGCAAACAGACAAATAGTTCCAATATTTCATGAAAAATGGCTCTAGTTGTACTCAAAACAAGTCAGTATTGATTACATGTTCTGTCTTTTCTCAAACTTTTGCTGAACTGACATACAAGAATCTGTCAAAGTGGCAGGCTGCAGCGAAAGTTCAGTTTTTTAAGATGATAACTTATAGTCTATGAGTAGTGTCTTTGAATAGTAAAGAAAGTGTCACGAGTCCCAGGTTCAAATCCAGACATGTTTAAATTTTGAATAACAATCATCAGCAGTGGTGGCTGAAGACTATTGGCATAAGAAGTCACCCTTGTGGACAGGGTGGGTTCAGGAGACTCTCTTGCTCTTAGGACAGAAAACTGCCCCAAAAAGGAAGAAAAAGTCAGCAGTGATCTATGGCATGAGTATGCAGAAGGCAGTGGAAACCACTACGTTAAAGACAATGAGTGGGTGTCCACAGGACATGTGGCCTGTAACTGAAAAAGTGTCATGATGATCTCTCCACTGGCAAAAGATTTTGGATGACTCCCATTCCAATCTCTGGGAAGGGGCTGTCAATTTGGAGATGACCATGAGCAAAAGATAGACTAACCAACGAAGGGATAACAGTCTACAAGTAAGAGCGTGCAAAGTTGGAAGTTTTGAACTTAGTAGGAAAGCTATCAATATGAAAAGCAAAATGAAAAGACTCAGTCTATATACAGTGGATGTCACTGAAGTGAAACAGAAAGAAAATATTGATTTCTGGTCAGACAAAGTTAGCTTAATATCAACAGCAGCAGAAAAATGTGGAAAGGTAGTGGAATTTGTTATGAATAGGAAAGAAAGGCAAAGACTGAACTGCTGTGAACAATTCAGTCATAGGGTTGTTCTATTTGATCCGACAGCAAACCAGTGCTGACAACAATAGCTCAGGTATACATGCCAATATTGCAAGCAGATGATGAAGAGATAGAGATTGTATGTGAGGATATTGAGTGGGTGTTCCAGTATGCAGGTGGAGACGAAAATCTAATAATTATAGTGGATTGAAACACAATTGTAGGGTGAGGAATAGAAGAAAGTGCTATGGAGAGTATGATGTATGCTGGTGGTAGTCAATATACTCAGTGGCCATTACAGCTTTAATTGTGGGCAATAGGCACTTGGGGGATTGGGGGGGGGGGTGTTTAAGTTATTTTGATTAGGTTTTCATACAATTTTTACTAAGTATTTGGCAAGTAATTATTATTATAAACTTCAACTTGCTGCATATCTGCGTTATAAATTTTATAATGTGAAGGTACTCCTCTACTTTATAAATCACCATTACTGTGGAATTGATGAGCAGTCAACAAAATTTTACTACTGACAAAGATACAAGAATTCTGCAGTAAATATCAGATGGTAATAGCGAATACTCTGCTCAAGAATCACAAGAGAAGGAGATATACTTGGAGAAGAACTGGAGACACAGGAAGATTCCAGCTGGATTACACCATGGTCAGACAGAGATTTCAAAATCTGATATTGGATTCTAAGGCTTACCCAGGAGCAGATATAGATTCAGATGATAATTTAGTAATGACGAAGAATTAACTGAAGTTAAAGAGACAGAAAGAATCAGTGTGAAAGGAAGTGCAATTCTAAAAGTACTGAGGAACGATGAGATGCATTTGAAATTTGTTTAGGATGTGGATACTACGATATGGAATATCACAATAGATAGTTCAGTTGAAGAGGAGTGGACATTTCTAAAAAGGGCAGTCACAGATGTTGGACAGACAGGTACAAAGAAGGTAACGCAAAAGAAACCTTGGGTAACAGAAGGAATACTTTGACTGATCGACGAAGGAAGAAAGTACAAAAATGTTCAGGGGCAGACAGGAAAACTGCAATATAAATCACTTGGAAACGAAATAAATGGGAAGTGCAGAGTAGCCATGATGAAATAGCTGGAGGAAAAATATAAATAAATAAAAAAAAATCGAAAAATGTCCGTCGGAAGGACAGACTCACTTTATCCAAAGGAAAAACGGCTTTCCATGAAATTAAAAGCAAGGGTGGTAACATTAATACTGCAATAAGACTTCCACAACTAAACACAGAAGAAAGAGACGGAAAGAGCACATTGAAGGCCTCTAAGAGGGGGATGACTTGGCTGGCGATTTGATAGAAGAAGAAACTGGACTCAATAAGCAAGAATTAGGGAATCTACTATTAGAGTCCGAATAGAAAGCTGGTGGAGGTATGAACGAGTATGCTCCTTCATTTCCAACAATTAAAAAAAGGGCGACTGAATTCAGGCATGGCCAACATCTCGCGAAGATGACTGATGTGAATGACATCCCAAAATTTCAACCACAGATAAAAACATCGTCGAAGAAAATCATATGAAATAGCTGGCACCAAGAACAGGTTACCAATTCCTGCTACACGAATGTCTTAGGAGCTAGCTTTTGTGTTCAAATGGTTCAAATGGCTCTGAGCACTATGGGACTTAACATCTATGGTCATCAGTCCCCTAGAACTTAGAACTACTTAAACCTAACTAACCTAAGGACATCACACAACACCCAGTCATCACGAGGCAGAGAAAATCCCTGACCCCGCCGGGAATCGAACCCGGGAACCCGGGCGTGGGAAGCGAGATCGCTACCGCACGACCACGAGCTGCGGACAGCTTTTGTGTGTGATGAGTGTAGCATTTGTTGAATGCTATCTAAAATCAACTGAGGTACAAATTCTTAGCATTGTTTGATTTGCTTTAAAAAGAACCAGACCAAGTTCTTTCCAAATAGACGATAGTAATATGTTTGCCAAATAAAGTATTATTACTTCCTTGTGCAAACTTGAATCAAACTTCAATGAGTACCCATTTTATTTAAGTGTTAAAACAATGAGTGGTGATCAGGTTTTCAGACTGGTACTGCAGTAACATTTTGTGAAAACAAATAAAATTATTTACTAAATTTTCATGGTTTGGGTGATCTATTACTGCAAATGAATGAATGAAAAAAAGAAAATAGCCTTTGCTTGCAAAAATAGCATGTGTATCCGTTATATATTAAGAAAAAGGGGGAAAAAAGCCTAAGTAACGCACAGAAAAGGAGAACAGGGGGCCAATAGCAAACGCAGGTTTCCTAATATCCTTCTGATGGTATTCAGAAAAACGGTAAAGAGGATTCTAGTGTAAGATGGCTATTGAAACACTCAAGCTTGAGCCATACCGGAATACCGTGCGAAGCCTCTATATCCTTGAGGGTATGCAACTCATTACACACCACAGAGCAGCTGTTAGCATATGCGTCAGTAGAATGGCTTCAATGACTAGGTGGCAAACCATTACTCTACACGTACCAGCTTTCCTAAGTCTCAGTCTCCATATCAGTGTAAAGTAGGAAGTCAGGCTAAATTGTCTCATCAAAACTTGATCAAAAATTCGATGTAGAGCAGGTAAGATTCCGTGCTGTCAAAGAATCTGAAGGTAGCTGTTACTTTACATAAATATTATACACTGAGTGACCGAAAATCGTGGAAGTCAGTGGATGTGATGTTCATAGTGAGTCTTTCCTCCGCTGTCGAAGCCTAAGCGACACATTTGTCTCCACATGCAGTTCTGGTAGAAATGGGTTCCTGACTCCCCGCACTCAAATTGACAGCAATCTGATAGGCAGTAGATCGTCGGTCGCTTTGTATGGTCCTGTAGAGGTGACGTAAAATGAAAGTTCATACGTCAAACACACATGATCGTCCTGTGTGGAACACTATCTCTTGGATACTTAAGAACCAATCAAGACACTGTTGGAACTTGAATTCTTGTGTAATCTCTGATACAGTATGACTCACACGTCTCCCACCGATTATAGTCTCACGTTCAGTTCTAAGTTGGTTAGCTCACAGCTTACTGTGAAGTTCACTAGACAGCTGCCAGCAACACACTGCTGAGATAACGCTTACACACTCACCATACACTGCATCTAGCTGCAACACGCACATGTCATCACGGCACGTCTTCAAATGTGAAAACCTTTCTTATGACATTTGGCCACTCAGCTTAATTGTTGACGAAAAGTAGCATTTGAAAAGAATTATATTTCAGTTTTAACTGAAGAAAAGAAATATGCGTGAAATTACAATGAAATCCAGAACATTGGCTGCTTACAGGCGTTGATAAATATCAACGAGGACAGATACCATCTTCATATAGAAATATGCGTTTCCGTCTCAAGACCAATTCTCGAATGCAATTTCAGATAAGTAAATATGTGTGCACTCACCTCTAGGAACAGTGGAGTGTCACTCATGACTGGAAAAGTCGCAGACCTTCGATTCCATAAAAGAGTCGTAGGGAAGATTCACAGGTCTATAGAGCTATTCTACTGATGTCAATTGTTGAAGAATGAGGTTACAAACTTTGTGCTAGTATGTGGTGACTCTTTTGGAAAGTGAACAGCTCCCCTTCAGATACCAACGCGTATTTTGCAAGCACCTATCGCGTGAGACTTGGCTTTCTCTGCTTGTTCATGGGGTACAGAATGCTGTGGATAGTGGTGCATGTGGCTAAAAAGGGTCCGATACATTTCCGGAACGTTGCCTAGTTGACAGGTTACGTAGTTGGGCAAAACGTTTTGCTCAGTCTCTGATTAAGGGCTGTCTACTTTTTTCTAGTTATGAACTGTATATCATTCACTGGAACAGTGTCTGAAGTTGGCAAGTACCACATTAGCACAAGACTGCAATACACGGTCAGAGGACGCCCACTTAGCCAGAATAATTCCTTCCTTCACACAGCCTACGAATTGTAAAAACTCTCTCGTCGTTTTTACCTTACAAACGATAACAGGAAACTAACTTATCCAGAAACGTTTAGTGTGCTTTGTCTGGGATAGGGCGCCGCAGAGGTTGAATGTCCACTGGAGGACATGGACCTCGATAGCCAATAGAGGGCACCGCCGCCGCGTTGCGCTTGAACGCTGAGCGTACCACCGTCTGGCCAGGTGAGTACACCAGCCAATACCGTTCCACACGGCTGCGCGGTTCACAGCCAGGCAGTTCAGAACTCGTGCTTGATACCTGAGGGTCGACATTCACTGTGCTAGAGCTGTTGGATATCTACCTTGTGTGCCACGTGGTTATTCTCCCTGCTTGTCTCGGATTTGTCTTCCCACTGCTCTTGATATTGTCATCATTGTGGCGACTGCTTTGCGTAGCGCCTCATGTCAAAGATTGTTTGTCATTGTCCTGGTCTGTTGTCTTGTCCATACACTGTCTGTCGCGTTTCGTTCTCCATACCGCTCAGCTGGGTTACTCTTTCGCAGATGACTCTCCCGCCTGGCGGGCTCCTTCTGTTTCTGCATTCACCAACGAGCGCATCGATATCTGGCTACCATGCATGTAGAAGTGGTGATGAGAGAAAAGGAAGTTGTTAATTGGCATGGACGCTCAATTGGCTCGCTTGCTGGAACAACAGCAGCAATTAATGCACCATCAGCAGCTCCAGTTAAATTCTTGTTATAAAAATCGCTTCAGATTCAGATGGACAAACTCAGAGTACATGAGGCCCAGTTGCACCAGCCCTCAGTGCCTCCTGCTACTGACGCCTCCATACATCCTTAGTCATTCTCACCTTTCAGTGACGCTAAGGAGCACTGAAACAGATACTCGCATCGTGTAAAACGGCATTTCTCGGGTGATTTCCCTAAATCACTCCAGGCAAATGCCGGGATGGTTCCTCTGAAAGGGCATGGCCGTCTTCCTTCCCCATCCTTCCCTATTCCGATGAGACCGATGACCCCGCTGTCTGGTCTCCTTCCCCAAAACAACCCAACCCAAGCATTTCTCGGACTTTCAAGTCATGGATGATTCACTGCAGCGATCGTTGTTTTTATCTTGGGCTTCAACAGAAAAGCTCTTTCTGCTCCGGAAGTTGGTCCCTCTGTTATACCTTGCCACGTTCTCGTTTCAGGAGATTTGCGTTCTGTCGATGAATTACTGTTCCCAGCGATACTGTGTGGCTGCCTCCAGGCTCGAGTTCCATCACTGCTATAAACAGCCGGGACAGTCATACTGCTCTTGGGTCACTGACTTGCAAGGTCTCAGCCGAAAATGCGATTTCACTTGCGCCAGTCAAGGCTGCAAGACTTCGTACGATGACTCCTTGATTCTTAATGTGATGGTCCAGCTTTCACCAGATCTGTAGGTCCGCACCGTGGCGCTGAAACTATGTAGATAACCCCTCGTTGGAGGACATTTTGCGCATCACACACTCGTTCGAAATCGCACAGGCGGCTAATGGACGCCTAATGGCGAGGTCAAAAGTCGTGGCAGTTCATGAACCACCTCGCGCTCTACTCTCGCGCCACAGTTGCAGGACATCTCCCAAGCAGCACTGCAGTGATTCGTCATTGTCTGATGTCTCTATGGCATCTGAGCCTCCAGTCACAACTGGTTGCAGATCACGAGGACTGCTGCCTTTGTGCCCAAAGTACTTCTCCACTCACTCCAAAGAAGATGGTCCAGATTATGGGGAGGGCAGCACATTTTGTGACGGAGAAGGGCATCTTCAATTGGTGTATCACAAATGTATGAACCACTTCTGAACCCCCCACTCCAACACCCCCCGAGAACATGAGGACACTGTACATGCCCTGCAGTCCGTAGTTGCACTGGATGACCATTTCATGCAGAAGTTGTTTCTCACACTCTGCATTTATGATGAAAATATCTGCTGTTTTCGGGTTGACTCTGGGACCACATTTGTCTGTTTGCTGGCGTAAGCTGTCGCCACCACACCGGTCGACAAAGACGAAGTGCGGAGATCGATTAGTAGGCACTGGATAAAGTGCTCCTATCTTGAGAGAGGCCAGAGACACATCTACAAGCAACATGCCGCCAACGCCCTTTCGACATCAAGTATTTAGGCCGCCACCGCTGACCGGAGGGCCTCACTTACCTCATTCACTCATTCACTTTGGCGTCTGTCAGTTTACTTGAAGAGAGGGCTTAGTTCATCACAGGCGACAACCGTACATAGCCACCAGATTAGTGAATATAGTGGGACTATTACTGAAGAGCTTGTACCACAAACATGGACTCCACTAAAGTTAAGTAAATGTTCCAGTTCATGTAAATAAAGAACTGTACAAATCCAGATGCGCATTTGCGTTGTAGAAAGAGGATACTGGCCACCCATAACAACATTCTCTTCCTTGCTTCCTTGCAGTACACGACTCAACAGTGGTGAACGAAGATAATTATATTTTTTATTTATTTATTTATTTATTTATTTATTTAACCTGATCAGATTAGGGCCATCAGGCCCTCTCTTACATCGGACCAGTGTTTCACACATGCAGCATTTCACACATCAGAGTTACATCATGAACATAGTTTAAATGAGAAAATTAGCTTACTCTAGTGACAATATGAATAAAGAGTAGTGACTAAGACCTAAAAAGTAAATGCGGAAGTATTTTTACAACAGTTGCTATACATACAGATTATGATAAAAGCAATAATAATAACAGTAAAACAAAAAATCAAATAATAATGATGAATATGACTAAGACCTAATAAAGTAAATGCTGGCAGTATTTTTACATCAGGTGCTATACATACAGATTATGGTGAAAGCAATAATAATAACAGTAAAAAAAATCAAATAATAATGACAAACATGAGAAAGAGTGGCAATAATAATGAAGGTTTGTGCAGATGTACATTAATATATTGGTGTGTAAAGTAGATGTTTACTAGTATAGCGAGTTTTGGGTAAGGGAGGTTTAAGGAGGGGGAGAGAGGGAAGTAATGAGGTGAAGTGCACTCATGTACAGAGGAAGGCATTACTGTTGCTTAAGTAGATACGTCATTAACTGTTATTTGAAGCCGGTCACGTTTTTAAGTTCTCTAACATAACGAGGGAGGTTATTCCAGAGTCGGGTTCCCGCTACTGTAAAGGACTTGGAGAAGGTGACTGAGCGATGCAGTGGAACGGAGAGGATTTTATTATGATGGGAACGTGTGTTTCTGTCATGTTGTTCCGACAAGAGTGTTAGGGAAGAGGAGAGATATGAGGGACAGTGTACATTTATAAGGCAGTAGATGAGACAGAGTGTATGGAAATCTCTGCGTTTGTCTGCACGCAGCCAGGACAATTTTGCATATGCTGGTGAAATGTGATCAAAAAGTCGAACGTCACAGATATATCGGACGCAGGCATTCGTGACCAGTTCCAGACGTCGGGAATTTTCCTGAGAGAGGCCTTGTAGGATAATATCGCTGTAGTCAATGATTGGGAGTATAAGCGTTTGTACTAATTTCTTTTTCAGATCGAAAGGGAAGAGTTTTTTATATTTTTGTAGGACATGAAGGGATGCTGATGCTTTTTTGCACACTGCAGTTACGTGCTCTGTCCAATTTAGATTTTCATCAATTATTACTCCCAAACTCTTTGCTGATGGCGAGAAGTTAATATTTGTTCCATTTAGGATAAGAGGTGGTACGGATTCCCGATGTTTTGGGCTAATGAGCTTAGAGTGACCAACAAGTACCGCTTGGGTTTTAGATGGGTTTAGTTTTAGACCTATGTCCTGTGCCCAGTTTGACAGCGCATCGAGGTCAGTATTGAAATTTTCAATAGCTTTCTTGAGATTGCTTGGTTTCGCACTTAGATACAACTGAAGGTCATCAGCATACATATGGTATTTGCAATAGGTCAGGACCGATGACACATCATTGACATAAAGAGAGAAGAGTATAGGACCTAATACTGAGCCTTGGGGAACGCCTGACACTACCTGCCGCCATTGTGATTTTATATCCCCAGACAGGACGCGTTGCTGACGAGACATCATGTATGAGCGAAACCATTGCATTGCGCTTTGTGAGAAATTTAGACCGCTAAGTTTGGCTAGTAAGATGTCGAAGTCGACAGTATCAAATGCTTTGCTGAAATCTAAGAAGCAAATAATAGTCGCTTCTTGTCTGTCCATGGCAAGTTTCAGGTCATCTGTCACCTTTATCAGAGCGGATGTTGTGCTTCGATGTTTACGGAAACCTGATTGGTATTCGTCTAGTAGGTTGTTAGTAGTTAGGTAGTTGGTGAGTTGGTCATGAACTATATATTCTAAGGCCTTTGATAGTGCAGGAAGAAGGCAGATGGGGCGGTAGTCAGAGGCTGCTGTGGCGATGTCCTTTTTAGGCAGTGGCTTAATTTGTCCCAGTTTCCAGGCCTCAGGGAAAACACTTGTGATTAATGAATCGTTGAAAATGTCTGTTATAGAGGGCAGTAGTTGGTCAATAATAAGTTTTACCATCTGGATAGTGATACCATCATGTCCAGTAGATGCTGATCTAATCCGCATTATGGCTTTCTTGACAGTACTGCAAGTGACGTGCTGTAGATAGAATTTTTCTTTGCTACAGTCGTTCATCCCAATGAAGTAATCAATGATTCTCTGTTTTTTTTGCGGATCAATTTTGGTTGCAGGTAATGTGAAGAATCGGTTTAGTTCTTCAGCTGGGACCATGGGATTTTCTGCAACTTTTATTTTGCCTAAACCGAGACTACGGAGATTTTTCCACAGGATAGCTGGTCTACATCTATTGTCAGCTAATGTACGGGCATGTCTGAGCTTAGCGTTTCTCACCGCTTGACTGACTTTGTTTCGTTTCTGCTTGTATACAGCGTGATTTTCAGGTGTAGGGTGTATCTTGTATGTTCGATGTGCAGCATCTCTGAGATTCATGTCGATCGAAGATAATTTGGCCGAAGATTTAGCTAGCTTCTCTTGTGTTTTAGCTTGCAGGGGTTATCAAGTTCAAGTGTTTCTGTATGCTGATTTGTTGTTGTGTTCTTGCATGTATTCCAGGAGGGAAGTCGCAGAACTAATCAAATTTATCTTTTCAGAGTCTTTGCTTGCCTTTTGATATAAGTAGTTGTGTAAAACATGAGTTCCCCGCCCCCTCCAACCCTGCCCCCGCGGCTCAGCCGCAGACGGCCAATGTTTTGGATCTAACACAAGCTTTTCAGTTGCAGAACGAAATCACTGCTACCCTACTTACGACGGTACAACTACTGGCTGCACGAAGCCCGCCCGGTTAGCCGTGCGGTCTAACGCACTACTTTCCGGGTGGGAAGGCGTGCCGGTCCCTGGCACGAATCCGCCCGGCGGATTAGTGTCGGGGTCCGGTGTACTGGCCAGTCTGTGGATGGTTTTTAAGGCGGTTTCCATCTGCCTTGGCGAATGCGGGCTGGTTCCCCTTATTCTGCCACAGTTACGCTATGTCGGCTATTGCTGCACAAACTCATTCTCCACGTACGTGTACACCAAATTACTCTACCACGCAAACATTGGGGTTATACTCGTCTGGTGAGAGACGTTCCCGGTGGGTCCACTGGGGGCCGAAGCGCACAACAACCCTGGGTTCGGTGTGGGGCGGCGGTGGGTTGAATGGACTGCTGTAGCCTGTTGTGAGGTTGTGTACCAATGCGGGCTACAGCAGGGACGGAGCCTCTCTGTCGTTTATAGGTCCCCAGTTCCATACAATACAATACAATGGAATGGAATGATCACGTAGCTTCAGTTATAGACAAAGCTGATGGCAGACTGCAGTTTACTGGTAGAATACTAGGAAAATGATTTCGTCTACAAAGGAGACTGCATATAGATCACTCATGTGACGCATTCTAGAATATTGCTCTAGTGTGTGGGACATGTACCAAAAAGGACAAAGAAGGGCAGCACAAAATAAATTGTCACAGGTTTGTTCGACCTGTGGGAGAGTGTCATGAGGAACTAAACTGGCAAACGCTTGAATATACATGCAAATCATCTGGCGAAAACCTACTTATTGTTTGAAAGTTTCAATTTTAAGAATGAATCTAGGAATTTACACCGACGGAAAAAAAATCCCAACACCAAAAAATTATTAATGTAGAATAATGAAATTTTGGGAATACTTTTGTCTAGGTGACATATTTAAATGATTAACATTGCAGGAGCACAGATTAATATACACGGAAGATAAGCCATTGCAAATGCCAAATGCTGATACATTAATAACTGTTGTAACCGCCAGAATGTTGAATGAAAGCATGCAAACCTGCATGTATTGTGTTGTACAGGTGCTGGTGTTAGTTTGTGGGATCGAATTGCATGGTTGTTGCACTTGATCAGTCAGTACAGGGAAGGTAAATGTTGTTTGTGGATGACGCTCGGTTGTCATCTGATGATGTGCCGTATGTGCTCTATTGGAGACAGGTATGATGATCGAGCGCGCCAAAGCGATATGTCGACAGTCTGAAGAGCATATTGGATTACAACAGCAGTATGTGGTCTGACGTTATCCTGTTGGAATAACCCCCTTGGAATGCTGTTCATGAATGGCATCTCACCAGGTCGAATCACCAGATTGACGTACAATTTTGCAGTCAGGGTGCGTGGGATAATCATGAGAGTGCTCCTGCTGTCATCCAAAATCACACCCCACACCATAACTCCAGATGTAGATCCAGTGTGTCTAGCATGCAGACAGATTGGTTACAGGTCCTCAACTGGCCTCCTAAACAACGCACAGCCGTCGCTGGCACCAAGGGAGAAACAGCTCAGTGCACTTGTCGACATGTTGGAGGCTGTGTTGAGTTGCACAGCGAACATCATCTCGGCTGGCTTTAATGTGGGCAGTGCCATCAGTGATGCATCAACAAGTTCTTCACATGCACCTTCCTAGCAAACACATCCCCCTTTAATCAGCCCCACAAACAGAAGTCGAATGGTGTTGGGTTGGGTGATATGGAAGGCTAGTTAATGGAACCACCTTCCCCAATCCACTTTTGAGGAAATATGTTTTTCAGATACTGGGATACTTGTCTAGTTCAGTGAACTGGTGACCCCATCATGTTGCAGATACATCTGCCATCATTGCTCTAATGTCATGTCTTACTAAAGTGCAGGTAAGTCTTCTATCAGGAAACGTGTGTACGCAGCAGCTGTCACGGGATTTTCTGGGAACACAAGCCCTATCACTAGGTCATCTCAATCATACCACATCAGACGTTCACTGAGAACCTAACTTGGAATCTTGTTTCCCTAGTGTCTTATGGATTTTCCATCGCCCATGCATGAGAATTGCAGGTGTTCATAATACCACTGTGTAGACGTAGCCTCACCTGTAAATAAAGTGTATTGCATGATGGCTCTGTGCACGGCCAACCACTCATAAAATTGTTGTATGCTTACTGAGTCACCTGCAGATGCTGCACAGGCTGCACATAAAATGGGTACAAGTCCTCGGAATTTAACGTATGCCCTCTCTCGTTTTTGGAATATCGAGCTGATGGCTAATGCGCCATCTTCCAGTGGTGGGACTCCGTTGCACCATTTCAATAATATCGTCCCTCTCCTCACGTTCTGTTTTTACATGTACATTGGGTAGTGTTTCCAACTCACATAACGTTTGAAAAACCGTGAGAAATACCCTGGCATAGGGTTTTCGCCGATCGGGGAAACGTCTCTGGTATTCTGTCACAGCCCACAGACACTGCTATTACAGCACGCACACACAAACAATATGTCTGTATATTCTGCATGGATGAACGTATGTGGCATGTTGGTAATCACGGATTCAGCAGACTTTCTCAATTAAACAACACTCAAGCACGACACACACACAGCTTCACGACTGTTCACTGATCCAACCCACGATTACACACAGGATACGTTTGCAGTTGTTGTCTTAGTGCAGCGTTAGAGTGCTGTTATCTGTTGGAGAGCCCACACACCTCTTTTAGGATGAATCTGTCATCTTTCCCACCATTATTCTGTTGACCACGGAATTACGGTAAGTAATATTGACATTAGTCTTCGAATCCATTCATGAATGGGTGAATGGGTGTAGATTTAATTTCACTCCTGTTCCGTAACGATCGAAAATCGGACACATGTTCATAGGACTTTTTTGGTTTATTTTCACATTTAGAGTCACACTCGACCCGTTACCCCACCCCATGCGTGCGTGGCGGGGGGAAACTTTGAAATCTTTAATGGAAACTCCAGTTTCTTTTTTTGCAGATTACGATTCTACGGTAAAATCTACATATGTTTTGTCTGAAGCATTTTCTTCTTTTCTCTACAGATGACGCTGTAATCGGAGGAATAGAAATGGGTACACAATCGTAATTTACATGTTAGTTAATGGCCCTCACATATCCGACGACAAGTGAGATGCCGCCTCCATGCTGCGATGCTATGACAGGCCAGAATTTCATAACTTCTAATTGGAAACCTCATTCGGAACGTTGTATTCCTCCTACATATTGAACAGTGGACTACTCGAAACGCCGTCGTGGTCGTGTAGCGAACTACGAAGTATCCTAACAGGTAGTACACAGTACACTGCGACTGGAGCTCACTTATCGTGTGGACATAGAATAGATAGCGGCCGTAAGCATTAAAATACTTGCGCAGTGTTTATTGCCTGACCTCCTATCATTTGGAGAACAGACGTGTAACTGAACGATGAATTTTGCAACCACGGAAGAAAAAACTGAAATGGTCCTGATTTACGAGGAATGTAAGAGAAATGTTGAGGCTGCAGTTGCCTTGTATGCCAAGTGTTTTCCAGAGAACGCTCGCTCTAGTTCGTTCTTTTACAAGTTTGTGAACGCCCTTATATCTGAGGCCAGCGTTAGACCAGCAAAAGGAAACGGAGCAAACTTGCTACAGGAGAAGGTAATGAAATAGCTGTACTAACAAACCCATTGATAAGCGCCCAGCAATTACAATATGATTCCAGCGTGTCCATAGGTCGTACTGTTACAATACTGCATCGTCATAAGTATGATCCATTCCACGTGTCACTGCATCAAGGACTTCATGGCGCCGATTTCCATAACTAGGTAGTGTTAAGTAATTGGGCACGTCAACAAATGCAAACTATCGGCACGTTCTTCGTCGAGGTACTATTTTCCGGTGACTCTATATTCACAAACCATGGTAGCGTTTACCGGCAAGACATACATTACAGGAGTGTAAACAATCTCCACTGTTTACGTCAAATTGACCATCAACGTCCTTGGTCGGTTAATGTACGGTGTGGCATCATGAGATAGAAACTCACTGGTCCGTGTTTTATCGACGGCACGTTGAATGGGCCCAAATATCGAACGTTATTGGAACGGGAACTACCGGTACTACTGCAGGATGTCGTTCTGGATGTTCGGCAACGTAGGTAGTTTCAGCGTGACTGTCGCTCAGCGCATTACGCAATTGAAGCACCGTAGGTATTAGACCGTGTTTACATTGGTGGATCGGCAGAGGTGGCCCTATAAATTGGCCTACTGGGTCGCCGGATTTCTGTATGTGGGGATATTTAAAAGATAAAGTGTGCCAGCAAGTGCCAACAGGCCATGAATACATGGTCGATCGCATCAGAGACGCCGGTGCTGACATTCCCGCAGGTACGCTTCTGTCCTATGTGCAGTCATTTGAAAAGCGGATCACTAGGTGGACTGAAGTTAAACTTCCTGGCAGGCTGAAACTGTGTGTTGGACCGAGACTCGAACTCAGGAGCTCTGCCTTTCGCGGGCAAGCGCTCTACCATCTGAGCTACCCAAGTTTCATGTCAGCGCACATTCCGCTGCAGAGTGAAAATTTCATTCTGAAAACATCCCCAGACTGTGGCTAAGCCATGTCTCCGCAATATCCTTTCTTTCAGGAGTGCTAGATCTGCAAGGTTCGCAGTAGAGCTTCCGTAATGTTTGGAAGGTAGGAGACGAGGTACTGGCAGAAGTAAAGCTGTGAGGACGGGGCGTGAGTCGTGCTTGGGTAGCTCAGATGGTAGAGCGCTTGCCCGCGAAAGGCAAAGGTCCCGAGTTCGAGTCTCGGTCCGGCACACAGTTTTAATCTGCCAGGAAGTTTCATATCAGCGCACACTTCACTACAGAGTGAAAATCTCATTCAGGACTGAAGTTGCCGGTACTACGTTTGAACACCTGCTCTAATTGGCAAAGCAGAGTCACATTCACCTCAAGCCACGGCCACAGTGACCGCGTCGAGTAATTCCCTGTTCGATATGTCCGAGGAATACAACGTTGCGAATGGGGTTTCCAATTAGAAGTTATGAAATACTGGCCTCTCCTACCCCCGCAGACTGGAGGTGGGAGCCGACGTGCCATTGGATATTCTAAGGCCATTGAGTAGCATGTCGTAAATTATGATTGTGTACCCTTTCTATTCCTCCGATTACAGCGCCATCTGGGGCTAAAGGAAGAAAAAGCTTCAGATAAAACGTATGTAGATTTTGCCATAGAATCGAAATCTGCAACAAAAAAATAGGAAACGGGATTGCCATTGAAGATTTCTAAATTGCCCCCGGAGGGGGATGAGTGTTGTATCATTGGATGTTCTCCTTCGAGACAAACAAACTGAAATTATAACTTTTTTTGACCCGATGTGTAGTTTTCGAGATATTTAACGTCTTCAGTTAAAATGAACACCCTGTATTTGGGCGTGTGTTTGTTTGTGTGTGTGTGTGTGTGTGTGTGTGTGTGTGTGTGTGTGTGTGTGCGTGTGTGAGTGAGTGAGTGAGAGAGAGAGAGAGAGAGAGAACATAATCTAGCATAAGTTACTGAACTGGCTGGTTCCACATCATAGCAAGAGGTCAACTTGTGAAGCACATCATAAAAATAACTATCATCATACTGTAGCATTACTTTTCCTCAGCAGTAGCTGTTGATACCAGTACTATTTTTCGAATTTTGGACAGGTCAGTATTAACTCAGTTGCTTTTCTGAAAACTTCCATATAGTTGTGTACACAAGCTAAAACTGATGAAAAGGAATTACTTTATTTTCGGTGTTACAGGATCCCTTGCAAGTAAACCGGCTCCTCTCTCGGGTTGGTTCTCAGGTGATGTTTACACATCGTGACGGTTGCGTTAGTCCAGACCTTCTTGCAAATACAACGGTCTAATATATTCCGGCTGGAGCTTACAATCTTCCATCCGAATTGGACGATTCATTTCTTAAGGCGCCATTGCTTCCTTATAGAGTTGTTCGGCACATCTGGCGGGAACTCTGGTCTGCTTAACACCGCTTGCAGTATTAGAGTGGTATCCGAACCGTAGAAATGTGTGTTCAAAATAATATTCCTTCACGCCTAAATGTTTGTGGTTACCGGATTCACGGTATGTATACAGGGCAAGAGGGAACCCGCTTCTTTTGTAACGAAAGTAACCATCTCAGATCCAACTATCCGCGTCGTGTTTCGGTGTTGAAGTCGTCCTATGGAAAACGTCATCCGTTGATATTAGCTGAATTAGAGGACGTTGGGGAGACATTGGATGTTTCTAATGTTGTGCCACATATCAAAAAATGGCTCTGAGCACTATGGGACTCAACATCTTCGGTCATAAGTCCCCTAGAACTTAGAACTACTTAAACCTAACTAACCTAAGGACATCACACACACCCATGCCCGAGGCAGGATTCGAACCTGCGCCACATATCGTGCAGCACCCCCCTCCCCCCTCGAGCACTTAGAAGTGCCGCAACATGACGTGGCATGGACTCGATTAATGTCTGAAGTAGTGCTGGAGGCAACTGACACCATAAATGCTGCAGGGCTGTCCACGAATCCGTAAGAAAACGAGGGGATTGAGATCTCTTCTGAATAGTATCTTGCAAGGCATCCGAGATCTGCTCAATAATGCTCATGTCTGGGGAGTCTGGCGGCGAGCGGACGTGTTTAAACTCGGAAGAGTGTTCCTGGAGCCATTCTGTAGCAATTCTGGGCCTGTGGGGTGTAGCATTGTCCTGCTGGAGTTGCCCAATTCCGTTGGAGTGCACAATGTACATGAATGGATGGAGTTGATCAGACAGAAAACTTACGTACGTGTCACCTGTCAGAGTCGTATCTAGACGTATCAAAGGTCCCGTATCACTCCAACTGCACACGCCCTCCCTCATTGCAGAGCCTCCACCAGCTTTAACAGTCCCCTGCTGACATGCAGGTTCCATGAATTCATGAGGTTGTCTCCATATCCGTACACGTCCATCCGCTCGATACAATTTGAAACGAGACTCGTCCGACCAGGCAACATGTTTCCAGTCATCAATAGTCCAGTGTCGATGTTGACGGACCCAGGCGAGGCGTAAAGCTTGTGTCGTGCAGTCATCAAGGGTACACGAATGGGTCTTCGGCACCGAAAGCCCACATCGATGATGTTTCGTTGTATTGTTCGTACGCTGACACTTGTTGATGGTCCAGCAATGAAATCTGCAGCAAGTTGCAACAGGGTTGCACTTCTGTCACGTTGAACGATTCTCTTCAGTCTTCGTTGGTCCCGTTCTTGCAGGATCTTTTACCGGCCGCAGCGATGTCGGGGATTTGATGTTTTTCTGGATTCCTGATATTCACGGTACACTCGTGAAATGGTCTTAAGGGAAAATCCCCGCTTCATCGCTATCTCGGAGATTTTGTGTCCCATCGCTCGTGCGCCGACTGTAATACAACGCTCAAATTCATTTAAGTCTTGATAACCTGCCATTGTAGCAGCAGTAACCGATCTAACAACTTTGCCAGACACTTGTCTTATATAGGTGTTGCCGATTGCAGCGCCGTATTCTGCCTCTTTTACGTATCTTTCTGTTTGAATACGCATGCCTATACCAGTTTGGTGCTTCGGTGTAAAATCGAAGCGCAGAGGATAAATAGCCGCTTGCCGGTTTCGCTTGCTGACATTGTCACGCGTTATCAAAGTTGTCCCCGGGTCGTACTCTCCTGAATACCGCTGCTAAATGTTGTGACTTTATCTCGATTGCTTACACTGTTCCTGAGTCGGGAGCTTTACTTTTTGTTGAGTTTAATTATGCGTTTTACCGAGTTAGTCGTGATTTTCTGTAGCGAGTGTTGACGGATTTTGGTTTTAAAGATGCCGCACGATGGATATTCACCACTCTACTTACTGGTATTCAGGGGCATGCTGACATGAATGGTCATTTTAATTCACCATAGAAGTGTATCAAGGTGTCCTGCAGGGGAGCCCCCTTTCTATGTGGTTATTAGCGCTATTTTTGGAACCCTTACTGTCATCCAGAGCTGCTCGATTGGTTGGCTAGTCGTTATTGGGAGAAACGTTCATCGTTCGCGCATATGTCGATGACGTTGTGGTACTTCTTCGTACTGATGACGACATACTGGTACTGAAAGGCGCTTTAGATGTCTTTTGTAGTCTTACGGGAGCAGAGATTAACGACCGGAAGTGTCGGTTACTCAGTTTTCCGGTATTTAACACGGTTGAGATTCCACGGGCTGTGGCGGTCGCCCGCCATCTATCGTTGTGGCTTATAATTGATCATTGTCCGATGAAGATGACTTAAGTTAAACTGGAAGTCTGTCGCTGACAGGGTTCGAAGAAAGATCTTTGAACTCGAGCGTTGCTCCCTCTCCTTACTTCATGAGGTTCGGGCCTTGGAAACTTATGTGTTGAGCAAAGCCTATTTTGTTGCCCAAGTTTTCCTCCTTCATGCGATGATGTCTCGAAAGCTACAACGACCATCGGGTAAATTTATCTGGCGAAACCGTGTTTTTCGGGTGCGCTATGAGCTTATGGCGAGACCCCGGCTGATGGGAGGTTTGGGCGTCCATGACGTTCGGGCCAGAGCTTCTGCTTTATTTCTTGGACGCACTGTCTCTGCGTTCCCCTAATCACATACAGATTGCCATTTTTGCCAGTGTCCGACCTGCGAGCTTAACCCTGTAAGGTTATGGTTAGGTGGTTTCTTATTCTATGACTGAACACAACTGTTAAGCTGTAGTGACATTGTTTATAATATTGCAATTTTGTCACGGAAATACACGCTTTTACTCAGTTTACAACGTGACAATGTTACGACAGTTGTCAAAATGACGTATCTCGAGCTCTGAAAGTGAACTAATCCTAAACACAACAGGATTAAATTGTAACTCTCAGCAAGTTAAATAAGCCTAAACACAACAATATTAAATTTTAACTAGAAGTTTCTTTACAAACTTATTCTTATGATTACTTTATGATGTTGGCCAGTACTACGATAAATCATCCGATTTGCTTCAAAGTTTAGTACGATTTCTTTTTTAGGATGACAATCAAGTCTACGGAGGATGGTTAGTTTTGTGACAAGTCGAGCGAAAGATTACCTAAGGTCGCTTCAGTCCAGAACCAGACCACTGCTACAGTCTCAGGTTCGAAACCTGCCTCGGGCTTGGATGTGTGTGATGTCCTTAAGTTAGTTAGGTTTAAGTAGTTCTAAGTCTAGGGGACTGATGACCTCAGATGTTAAGTTCCATAGTGCTTAGAGCCATTTGAACCAACAAGTTCATGCCTATGCATGTGATATTTACCTTAGCTGCAGTATGCGTCACCTGTCCGGTCGCTGACCCGCCGCGGGACGCGCCCCCTTAAGAGCTTTCTGTAGTGCCTCCCGGGGTGCAGCCTCTGCGTCTGCCCACACTGGCTTCCACACAGAAAGTTTCCTCTCGCTGCTTGTTTCACCTTCTGCTCATTGGCATGTATTATATAGGTGTGGCGTGTTAATACCGTTGATTGAGTGTCATCCCCAAACCTGCTCATTAATGCTGAAGTAAGTTAGGTGTCATGTTCACCTTCCCTTTAGATGTATGAACTCTGATGTAAGGTGCCAAATTGACCCTCATTCATTCTGCCGCCTTACAACCCCTCCAATAGATGTTGGCTGAATAAATAATAAATTAAGATACATTTGTGATTTTTTTATGCCAGTTATTTTGCGGTTGGTATTCTTTCCAAGTCGCATCTCTCTGTAAAAATGCTTTTATGTCGTTGGACGTTTCCAAATTGCTCTTCTTCTGTAGACGTCCTTTCGCCAGAGACGGAGTGGAAAGTTGTTTGGTCCAGTGTCAGCCTACCTATTTCTCCGATGGAAGTGGCGTCCTCCTGGTACCAAGTCGTTCCTAAGCTTCTCGCCACCAACGTTCGACTTTTTTTGCATTGGCCTCAGTGAGACAGACCGATGCAGTCGTTACCGTGAAATGGATACGGTGTATCATCGGTCGGTCGCCTGCGGACACAGACATTGGAGTTGGCTCCGCCAACAATTGGCCTACCTTGCCAGTACGACGGAATCGGCAATCTCCACTGAGATTCTCCTGCGTCCAGATTCAACCTTCTTTCCAAGAACGACGAGCAATACGGTTACGTGGCTTGTTCGACATTACGTGGTGGGGTGCGGTTATGACCCGGAGCCTTGTGCCTTTTAGCAATACAATATATGGTTACTGCCCAATGAACGTGACAAAGGATATCACGTTATCGTGAGCTTTTTGGGAATATGCAGTATCTGGCACTTAACCGTCAAGGTGTTGGATGACGCCCGCATCTCGTGGTCGTGCGGTAGCGTTCTCGCTTCCCACGCCCGGGTTCCCGGGTACGATTCCCGGCGGGGTCAGGGATTTTCTCTGCCTCGTGATGGCTGGGTGTTGTGTAATATCCTTAGCTTAGTTAGGTTTAAGTAGTTCTAAGTTCTAGGGGACTGATGACCATAGATGTTAAGTCCCATGGTGCTCAGAGCCATTTGCACCATTGTTGGATGACATGTAGAATCCCTTTTCTGTTCGAATGTTTTATTCTCGTTACCTCACTCTTGGTAAACTTTACAAAAAAAAAAAAAAAAAAAAAAGGAAAAATGAGATGTTGAGTTAACGGTTCTCTCGGTATTTTCGTCATCGTCTATTTTCAGGTGTGTTTTTAGAGAATTTATTTCATTTTTATGGTCTTTTTTTCTTGTTTTGTTTGTTTAAGTAATGAAAAATAAACAAAAACAGTTTGTTCATTGTGATACTTGTCTGGCTTAGTTGCGAATATGATTCGATTTACGATGAATTATTTATTAGACATATTTTGATGTTTCCGAGTATGATATCAGGTACGGTTATTCGGGAAGCAATTATTATTTCCGAGAATCATGGGTGCCATTATCAACAGTAGCAGACTTTGGAAAAGTAGCTGAGCCAGTAAGTGTATTTCTAGTTTACTTTTTTGTATGATAGTTTTGACTCTTTCGTTTAGTAGCATGTTTCTTTTATCAGTTACATGAACTGTATTTTGACAAAATTAATGTGTCTTTATTACTTTGGTAGTTTCTGGAGTTTTTAACAGATACCGATAGTTATAGATCTCGGTTATGACTAGTTTTAGTACCCAACAGTTCATCTACAGTATTTATAAATTCATAATGAAATTATTCGTCGGATAGATGTCATTTTTGTGAATTTAAAACCATTTGTGTACCAAGGATACGTTTAATTCTCTAGTGACAATTCCAATGAGTTTTATTAAGCGTAAAGAATTCTGAATGCTCGATTCTAACAAAAAAGGATAACGAGAAACGACAGGTAAAGAATCCTTACTTAACTCCATATCAGAAAGTACAAATTGTTCTACTACATACTGGTATCTGTGGAGTATACCAGGCGCTCTTGTCCACATTATTTATTAAAGTATTTATTTTTATCTGATGTGCTTGCTGCGTCTTTTTGCAGTTGAGTGGAATGTAATTGTTGTTCGATAATAGCATCATTAATATCAAAGTACAGTACAACATTAAAACGTATTAAACGAAAGTCGAACTTCTAAATTTCGCTCAATAGAAAGGGCATGCGGGCACTGTACAACTCCAGGGTTTATTTAATTTTATGCTTTTATTTTGGCATTTAATTAATATGACGTAATATTATAATTTGTTTTATATGTTGTAACACCCCACCTGTTGCTTGTCTGGATTTTACTTGTATTCGCTCCCGTCAAACAACTTACAGAGAAATTGGGAGTTGAAATTTACGCAAGAATGGATAGCGCTAGATTTAAATGTCGCCCTGTCACCCCTAATTAATCTGCAGTGGTAGTGTTGACGATAAATGACACCTATTTTTAATTCCAAACATGAATTATAACGAACACTTAGGGGGTTCAATGATATCAGACAATTACACAGAAATAAAATAAAGCAAAGGGTGTATACAGGGTCAAATTACTGAAAGTAAAAGCTCTACTGAATCAATAAATTTATTATCAACTTCACACCAATGCTGAATAACAACACAGATAAACCATTTACAAATTACCCTCCTAGCTGGGATTGGCAGTGAACTGTTTCAAAATCGGTACAAAACGCGATCTCTTATAAATTGGCTGACTGACTGACATCGACACAAAACGAAAAATAAGAAGAATCACTACACCCCAAAGTATCGTGAAACCTCAGTGGAAACAGTAATTGCACGTGATACAGCTATTTAACGCTACTCCTAACGCAGGCCGAAGCGGGAGCGGTCTTAGCCGTACTGCTGCTGCTGTGGCTGCGGTCTCGGGCGGGCGACGGCGCGGCCGTGGAGTCCGGGTGCGGCACCTCGGAAATTACACTCCCACAATACTTGGACAACAGACTGCTGTCCGTAAACTTCTCAAACTGTGATAATCTTCCCATCAGCAAAGAGCTGACACGGCTCACGTCCCCTCAGAACGAAAGCACAAGACGAAAGACCTCGACAGAGAGTCGAGCAAGATCGCACTTCGCCTCTGTTTTCCCCACCACAACTTTACCGAGAGAATCACATCCCTAGAAACGTTCAAAATACCCAATTTCGCAGTGCCGACCAATGTATGGCCTGGGAATCGAACTACACTACTGGCCATTAAAATTGCTACACCAAGAAGAAACGCAAATGATAAAAGGGTATTCATTGGACAAATATATTATACTAGAACTGACATGTGATTACATTTTCACGCAATTTGGGTGCATAGATCCTGAGAAATCGGTACCCAGAACAACCACCTCTGGCCGTAATAACGATCTTGATACGCCTGGCATTGACCCAAACAGAGCTTGGATGGCCTGTACAGGTACAGCTGCCCATGCAGCTTCAACACGATACCACAGTTCATCAAGAGTAGTGACTGGCGTACTGTGACGAGCCAGTTGGTCGGCCACCATTGACCAGACGTTTTCAGTTGGTGAGAGATCTGGAGAATGTGCTGGCCAGGGCAGCAGTCGAACATTTTGTGTATGCAGAAAGGCCCGTACAGGACCTGCAACATGCGGTCGTGCATTATCCTGCTGATATGTAGGGTTTCGCAGGGATCGAATGAAGGGTAGAGCCACGGGTCATAACACATGTGAAATGTAACGTCCACTGTTCAAAGTGCCGTCAGTGCGAACAAGAGGTGACCGAGACGTGTAACCAATGGCACCCCATAACATCACGCCTGGTGATACTCCAGTATTGCGATGACGAATACTTGCTTCCAATGTGCGTTCACCACGATGTCGCCAAAAAAGGATGCGACCATGATGATGCTGTAAACAGAATCTGGATTCATCCGGAAAAATGACGTTTTGCCATTCGCGCACTCAGGTTCGTCGTTGAGTACACCATCGCAGGCGCTCCTGTCTGTGATGCAGCGTCAAGGGTAACCGCAGCCATGGTCTGCGAGCTGATAGTCCATGCTGCTGCAAACGTCGTCGAACTGTTCGTGCAGATGGTTGTTGTCTTGCAAACGTCCCCATCTGTTGACTCAGGGATCGAGACGTGGCTGCAGGATCCGTTACAGCCATGCGGATTAGATGCCTGTCATCTCTACTGCTAGTGATACGAGGCCGTTGGGATCCAGCACGACGTTCCGTATTACCCACCTGAACCCACCGATTCCATATTCTGCTAACAGGAATTGGATCACGACGAACGCGAGTAGCAATGTCGCGACAGGCTACAATCCGACCTTTATCAAAGTCGGAAACGTGATGGTACGCATTTGACCTCCTTACACGAGGCATCACAACAACGTTTCACCAGGCAACGCCGGTCAACTGCTGTTTGTGTATGAGAAATCAGTTGGAAACTTTCCTCATGTCAGCACGTTGTAGGTGTCGCCACCGGCGCCAACCTTGCGTGAATGCTCTGGAAAGCTAATCATTTGCATATCACAACATCTTCTTCCTGTCGGTTAAATTTCGCGTCTGTAGAACGTCATCTTCGTGGTGTAGCATTCTTAATGGCCAGTAGTGTATTTTCCACAATTCTTCCCTTTCTACCAAATTTCACGAGTAATCTCCGCCCAAGCCCCCTGGGAAGATCAACAGCTGCGGGCAGCAACAATTTTCCAGAATTTTTCCTTCCTAAGGGACTCCTGGCCTGCCCCACTTCAATTACTCGAAGGCGTAAAATTAGTGGAATGTAGGTGAGAGCACGCCCAGCAAGCCACTGCTCTGTTTTGTAAACACTTGAGGTTACACACCTGGAGATGCGCTGTCAGGCTGCTGGCCGAGCGCTATCCCGGGTGCTTCGAATATAACGCATTGATACAAAATCTGCTAATTACAAAATCGCGTCATTCTCCCTGTATTACATAGCCAGTGTGCTGATGCATTTCCACAGACATTTCATACACCGTAATCGGGAGTATTACTCCAACAAAGAGCGACTAATTATCTACGAAGCGATTGCGCCGCTGTCGCTTTTCTTGACCTAAAGTCAAGTGATTATAGTCACATTAAATGGACTCATGTAAGGGGCAAGACCGTTGCCACCTTGTTGTTGTTATTGTGGTCTTCAGTCCAGAGACTGCTTGGATGCAGCTCTCCATGCTACTCTATCGTCTGCAAGCTGCTTCATCTTCCAGTACGTACTGCAGCCTACATCCTTCTGAATCTGTTTAGTGTATTCATCTCTTGGTCTCCATCTACGATTTTTACCCTCCACGCTGCCCTCCAATACTAAATTGGTGACCCCTTGATGCCTCAGAACATGTCCTACCAACCGATCCCTTCTTTTTGTCAAGTTGTGCCACAAACTCCTCTCCTCCCCAATTGTATTCAATACTTCCTCATTAGTTATGTGATCTACCCGTCTAATCTTCAGCATTCTTCTGTAGCACCACATTTCGAAAGCTTCTATTCTCTTCTTGTCCAAACTATTTATCGTCCATGTTTCACTTCCATACATGGCTATACTCCATATAAATACTTTCAGAAACGACTTCCTGACACTTAAATCTATAGTCGATGTTAACAAATTACTCTTATTCAGAAACGCTTTCCTTGCCATTGCCAGTCTACATTTTATATCCTCTCTACTTCGACCATCATCAGTTATTTTGCTCCCCAAATAGCGATACTCCTTTACTACTTTAAGTGTCTCATTTCCTAATCTAATTCCCTCAGCATCACCCGACTTAATTCGACTACATTCCATTATCCTCGTTTTGCTTTTGTTGATGTTCATCTTATATCCTCCTTTCAAGACACTGTCCATTCCGTTCAAATGTTCTTCCAAGTCCTTTGCTGTCTCTGACAGAATCACAATGTCATCGGCGAACCTCAAAGTTTTTATTTCTTCTCCATGGTTTTTAATACCTACTCCGAACTTTTCTTTTGTTTCCTTTACTGCTTGCTCAATATACAGATTGAATAACATCGGGGATAGGCTACAACCCTGTCTCACTCCCTTTTCCAACCACTGCTTCCCTTTCATACCCCTCGACTCTTATAATTGCCATCTGGTTTCTGTACAAATTGTAAATAGCCTTTCGCTCCCTGTATTTTACCCCTGCCACCTTTAGAATTTGAAAGAGAGTATTCCAGTCAACATGGTCAAAAGCTTTCTCTAAGTCTACAAATGCTAGAAACATAGGTTTGCCTTTCCTTAATCTTTCTTCTAAGACAAGTCGTAAGGTCAGTATTGCCTCACGTGTTCCAGTATTTCTACGGAATCCAAACTGATCTTCCGCGAGGTCGGCTTCTACCAGTTCTTCCATTCGTCTGTAAAGATTTCACGTTAGTATTTTGCAGCTGTGACTTATTAAATACACCGTAATCGAGAGTATTACTCGAACAAAGAGCAACTAATTATCTACAACGCGATCTCGCCGCTGTCAGCCGTTTTTATTGACGTAAAGTGCTCGCAAAGTGATTATAGTCACATTAAATGGACTCATGTAAGGGGGAAGACCGTTGCCACCTTACAATGTAGAAAATTTATGCTGATAATATGACGTATTCCAGGACTAAATCCTGTTTCAAACAGTACTACAAAGATTCACTATTGATCTGACATGCATTTAGGTTATTCTGTTTATGTATGTTAAGTATGTACTTATTATATTGTATATCAAATTTGATGCAACTTAATGTGCCAAGTTAGCAAGTTAATTGCAACATTAACTAGAGGTGTGTAACGTTACTAGTATATAGGCCAGTTAATTGTGCACCTAGGGCTGCTATTGAGGGGAGGTGAATTTGCTTGTGCGTCTGAGGACTAGCTGTGCAGCCCCAGGGCTGAGGGTGTGTCGCGTCTGGTACCGGCAGCTAGGTACAGAGAAGAGTAGCGTTGCCAAAAAAGGGTAAATCTCAAGCTGGGAATTTGGGCAGCTGTAGTTTTCATGGCCTTTGTGCAGAAGACAATGCTTCAAGGAATGTCAGAGTGTCATACAAGCCAAAAGATGGCTTCTTACGGCTCTCTGAGATAATTTTTCAGAAAACTAAGGTGCATCCAATGATGCAACAATATTTTTAACATCCTTTAAACGACAGAAGTTAATATTTCACGGTAAATGAACATTATTACAATCAACTTCTCAATTAACAACTTTTAAATGCTTCGTGCAATTTCAACATACGATATCTCAGATGATTGCAATGCACTGTAACTGTCATCCCTGAAAGCCACATATCTATATCTGTTTCATTTATTGATTTACGACGGCTTTTATACCATTTTCATTATTTAAATGTTTGTCAGACCATTGTATACTGCACAATTACACATAAATTGTGTCATACTTCTGTATTTATTTAATGAACTATTTTGCCAGTAACTTTATTCAAATTCTGATGGCAAGTGTTATTAAAAACTGTTTTGCCAGTAACTTTATTCATATGTTGACGACAAGTGCTATTAAAAACTGTGCTATTTTAAAAATGGTCAGTCACATGTGTTAGTGGACACCACAATTGAAAAGAGAACCAAAAGACACTTCTGTCAAGAAGTCAATCGGTTAAAAAATTTAACGACGTTTCTTTGTCATTTAAAGTGAGTGTACTTGCGCAAGTATATTAGCTTATTTATCTACGCACAAACCTTTATTTGTAATTATTGTGAATAAGCTGAGTGTGACTGAATATTTATTACATTTCTTTATTAAGATGTTGCTCTAATATATTAGTTTAGTCCAGTAAGTATTCAAGCTGGATCAAATCTTGTCAGTAGAGCTTAAGAACGACGTACAATTTTTTGGTGAGAATGGCCTACAGCCAATGGAAAAGCAGACAGACAATGGAAAAGCAAATACTACGGGAGTCACGTGAAGACTTTTTGAGGGAAGAGCTCAAGGGAACGATTCTTGCACATTGTGTCGAGTGTTGGAAGACGGTAGAACTGCCAATGGTAATGTGCATGATCCAGTCATACAGATGACTGATTCTGTGTTGTGAATGGCCGCTACAATACTTTAACATTTGAGGAGTCTATAACTCATGAGAGATATAAAGGTGCCCTACAGGTGGACTCTAATTTTTCCACTTGTAATGTGGAACTGAGAATAGACATAGTATGAGTTACTTTTCTTTGTTTCACTTGCGATAATTTGTAAGCCATCATTTTGAACTCTGAACTGTTTTAAGCTGGTGAATATATAATGTAGTTTGATTACTAAATGGTCTTAGCTTTCGCATATCTTCGATGACTACTTAGTTTGGGGATTTTGCTACCATTCTCGTAATGCTATGCGTAACTGTAGATCACTTTCCGTTTATATGAGATGCGCTTTCTTGAATAATAATAATTCAACATAATTCTCTTTCGAATACATCAGTTACAGACATTAGAGCAGAACCCTCTCTATTAAATTATTCATTTAACTTTTATTTTGTATTTCTGTATATTTTATTAACTCGCAATTCTAGACAGTGCATAGAGTATTTGACTGCAGGATCGCAGCTACAGGTTATTATCTGCAGTGAATTAGTTGTGGGGCATGAAAACAGACGTGACTGACTCGACCCTAAGCCTACATTGAGCTATTCTTTTTTAAACAGAGCTGTGCATTACCCAGGTATCTAAATTACGAGTAACCACAGGTAAAGAGGAAACTGGTTTTCTCGTATGGGAATCCTCTTGTTTTTGATTCTCTTACGGTGCTCATAAGTGTGGCCGTGCGGTTCTAGGCGCTTCAGTTTGGAACCGCGTGACCGCTACGGTCGCAGGTTCGAATCCTGCCTCGGGCATGGATGTGTATGATGTCCTTAGGTTAGTTAGGTTTAAGTAGTTCTAAATTCTAGGGGTCTGATGACCACAGATGTTAAGTCCCATAGTGCTCAGAGCCATTTGAACCATTTGAATGGTGCTCATACCATGTTTATGCAACAAACACGATAAAAATGATAGAGGAACTTTCATGTACAATTATTCTAACACATACTGAACTCTGGACAAGCAATTGCAGCTTTCAGTTGCCACTGACGCGAATTTCCCGCTGATGGCGTAACACCAATCAGAACCGACCAAGAGCGAGGAATACGCAAGTACTTAACACGAAAAATATTGATGCACTGAACAGAAACGGCTTTTAGTTGACAGAAATACGAATTTTTGGGCTTCATAAACAATAAAATAAGAAGTAACTAATCCTAAGCTGTGTGATATTTATAATGTCCGTCAGAGATGTACGGTCACTAACAAATGTATTTAGTGTCTGGTAGGATCGATGCCACAAGAAAAAAATTTCGTGTTTACGCAAGAAAACTAAATAAAAAACTCGGCGGAAAAAGAAGCAAATGAAAGTACACAGTTTCGCTCCAGTAATAATGACAGAGCAAACTGGTGGTCAATAACAAAACTGCCTGATGTGTACTTTTCGGACATAAGTTTCAATTTGCGCGTTGCTCATCATCAAGGAGATTGGCGCCCAAATCTTCGAATACAGTGAGAAAAGAAAAAATAGTAAACTGATAAATATTAATACTGTAGTTCCTTTGGGCTGTGAATTTCTTCTTGTAATAGGCGAGAATTCTTCCTTCGCTGCTGGCTTCAGTAACGATCAGTAGCAAAAACTTTATAGATGCTTAAGATGGGAAAACGCGAAGCACAGAGTTGAAACGACTAAACGCGTCGTAAAAGAGATTTCTCTTTTTTCATTTCATAGTTCTCTATTTGGTAACCGTTTACACGCTGAGTGTTACGTTTATTTGCAATGTTCATTGTCCGCGTATAGTCTCTGGGCTTTAGAATAATTTTGATGTCTAGTGGGATACTTGTCTGAAAGGAACGAGTTTCCAAGAAGGTCAAAATAAAATTAAAGAAACAAAGATTAAAATCCAACACTGTGTGGAACAAGAAAGAGAGCGCTTTTTCGACCCAAAGTTAATACCCGAAGTAAGGAACAGAGCGAACTGGTGGTGAAATTATGAAGTTGCTGTGGTTTCATTGCACAAGCGCTCGTTCTACTTCCAAGCGAACATATTCACGGAAATCTGGCGCCCAAGTCTTCCGTTAGGAGATGGAGAAAATATGTTGGCAAATAAACAAATACTGGTATGTTCTGGTTCTGGAGGATTCCTCCGTACGTGAGACGAGAATGCTCCGTAGCTTGAGAAAAAATAAGGGTACTTTTTTCCGTGTAAGGAACATGAATGCTTCTGGGCTGGCGTAATATCTATCAGAAAAGATCAGTAGCAAAGACTTTATAGGCTCTTAACCTGACAAATCTCGACGCACAGAGCAGAAACGACTTCTACATGTCGTGAACGTGTATTTACCCTACTTCATAAACCACTCGCAAGTAGCTAGCTCCCACCTACGTCTTATATTTATTTGTGGTACCTGTCATCGTTGTACAGTCAAGCAATTTAAAAATAATTATAGCGTCTGGTGGAACCGATGACTCAGAGAAACGAGTATCTTAGTGTACCCAGTAAAACAAAACCAGAATAAAATTTCACCGCTATGTAGAACACTTAAGGGTACGGTTCCGAGCACGAAGCAGTGGCTGTACAAGCTAGTTCTTAAATGACATGGAGTTGCTAAGATTGTGCTGCAGATGGAGGAGAAAATGAAACGAGAGCAAAAAACATTCTACGTGGAACTTGTTAGAATAATTCTGTCCGTGTCGAACTTATAGCGTACATTGGTGCTTAAATTGCAAATCAGACGTAAACTACACTCACCGAAACATGATACTGGCGCACTCGCCCGTGATTCTCTGATGCAATAAAATCCCGGATGTATAGATTCCCCTGTTTAACTTCCAGGTCGCGCAGCAATTATGGTGGCTTCGTTCAGAGTATTTACGGCATAGGTCGTACTTAAAAAAGGGCAAGATGCAATCAAAAGTCTCACGGGGGACTGGCCCAAATGTTCGAAGCATTTTAACAACTGTAATGAGCCCGACCAACAAAAATCAATACTATTATATTAATAATTATAATTATATAAAGACAAGACGTTGGTTAACGTTGTTACCGAAAATCTTGAAACGTTATTAAACGATTTACTTCAAATTTTTACACGATGCTCGAGTAAACACTCGGTTGGACCTAGGTAATACATTATTGTAGTGTTTATCATATGTAAATATCCATACATGTTATAAAAATGTGTACATGTATGTTTGTGTGTATGTATGTTCCACATCTCCTCCTAAACCACTAGAACAATTGCAACCAAACTTGGCAAACATATCCCTTGCTGTCAGGCAACGATCGCTAACTGTCATAGTTCAGGCGATATAAAGCCATAATGAGATGTGTGAAAAAGTGTCGCATCATGCATGCATGACGTTTACTTCTGTGCTACAATTTCATTCGCAATAAATTTTGCAGACAGCATGCACATATGCCGCTAAATGCACCTGCAAAAATGTACCATGGTAACACACATAGTGCAGGAAATATGACGTCATAAACATTAAGATGCGTGACAACTGCCGCATGCACATGATGTTTAAATTTATTACTGCTTTGCTACTACTTCTATTAGCAACATATTTTACAGATAGATCCAAATATGCCGCCCGATGTACCTACAAAATTATATCATTGTATGACTTATAGATCAGGAGATATGACGTCATTAACACTGAGATGCGTGAAAAAATGCCGCATTATACATAAAGTTCAAATTTATGACTTCTTTGTTAATAATTCTATTCCTGACATATTTCGCAGACAGTACCCACATATGTTGCTGAATGTATGTGCACAAATATATCATCGTACGACACATAATTCAAGAAATATGACGTCATAAACACTAAGACGTGAGACAAAATGCCGCATCATGAATGAAATTTTAATGCATTTATTCTTTACTACTAAGTCACTTTTACAGTTGAGACAACTTACGGAAATCGCTGACACGTGGCAGCACTTCTGACAGCTTCCGGCTGCGAAGCGCAAACGGCTGTGGGCGAAAACAACAGCCGGCTATAGAGCTGTGAAGAGGCATTGCCAGAGAGATGTTTACAAAATTGTGTTGTAAATATGAGAAGCAGTTGCGCAGAGCGTACAGAAACTGTACATTTCTAATTGTACAGTACGGATAGTTTTCCGTTTTTGCATGTTTGCTTTGTTTCTACGTTTTTCTTTTAAAATTTGCAGCTCGATTCCACAGGTGTTTTTCTTTTCAAACGTTGTTTTCTGACGGCTAAATGAAATGCTGAAACTGTTTACCATTAGGTCTAACACAAGCTTCTAAATGCCTTATCATGGATTATCTTACTCGTTCCCATATTGCAGGTTCTCCTGTATTTGCTGAAATCCTTCTTGAACACGCTGACGAAGAATTTCAACATTCGCAATAGGTCTTGAATTCTGTATGTCCTTTAAATTCCCCTAAAAATAAAAATCCACTGGATTGAGATCAGGAAATCGTGTAGGCCAAGACGTTGCTGTCCCGCGACGTAATGTATTGCCAGTCCTAAGTCTGGCTAAAATACGAAGGGTCTTATTACTAAAACGCTCGGAAAATCCACAGCTAAGATGTTTGTGGTGGGAAACACCATGTTGACGCCACAGGTCACAAAATCTACGGTCGGAAAGTCCACGACACAACGTATCTTCGGGCGGATAGAGAATCTGGGAACTGGCCATTCTGCTGTCACTTTTCGGTTTGGCAATAGTGTGAGGTGTTGTCCAGTGTTGATAACACATTTGAGCCAGTATGGGATGCCTTGGATATTGGACCAGTGAAACCGTAATTAATTCATTAGACAATAAATTACAGGCTACTGGTACATTTTGAAATCTGCCAAAGGCGGTTGACTGCGTAAATCACAATATCCTTCTAAGTATGTTAGGACACTGAGTGTAACAGGAAATTCTGCAGAATGGTTCAATTCCTAGAACTATGACAGGAAACAAAGAGTATCACTAGGAAAGAGACATAAACTAAACTATACAGCACCAGCCAACTGGGAACTAATTACATGTTACGTTCCACAAAGTTCCATCTTACGGTCTTCGCTTTTTCTTGTGTATATCAATGACCTTTCGACAGTAACATCACCGGATACCAAGTTTGTTTTGTTTGCAGATGATACAAACATTGCAATAAGTAAGTGTAATCTTAGAAAGATCGAGTAATGAAATTTTCATGGGCATTAATAAATGATTCCCAGCCAATTCTTTTCAATGAACTTTGAAAAACACATTACATGCAATTCGTAACTCGTAAGAGTATATGCCTCAAGTATGATGAGAAAGAGATGGAAGAAGTGGACAGTGTTAAATTCTTGGGATTATCGCTTCATAATACATTCAACTGGGAGGAGCACACCACAGAACTACAGGAGCGTCTAAACAAATCTCTATTTGCAATGCGGATGTTGTCGGACATAGGGAATATAAAAAAGAAAAAGCTTACTTTCATTCCATAACGCTCCAATGATTTATGTTTTCGGAACTCATTACGCCAAGCTAAAGTTTTTATAAGAATCATTTTAGGTGTGAGCTCAAGAACATCTTGCAGAGGCCTGTTCAGGAAACAAGGGATTTGAACAACTGCTTCCCAGTATATTTATTCCTTAGTGAAATTTGTCTTTGAAAATATACCTCTCTTTCAAACCAACAGCTCAGTTCATGGAATCACTACTACAAATAAGAGTAATCTTCACAGAGATTTAAAGTCACTTACTTTGATCCAAAAAGATGTCCATTATTCGGGAAAAAAATGGCTCTGAGCACTATGAGACTTAACATCTATGGTCATCAGTCCCCTAGAACTTAGAACTACTTAAACCTAACTAACCTAAGGACAGCACACCACACCCAGTCATCACGAGGCAGAGAAAATCCCTGACCCTGCCGGGAATCGAACCCGGGCGCGGGAAGCGAGAACGAATAACTTGTCGGCAACTGTAAAAATTTTAACTGCCAACACAGTTGAGTTTAAGATGATACTGAAGGATTTATTGGTAGCCAACTCCTTCAACTCCATTGATGAATTTCTTAGTAGATACAACAGACGTGTACGTGTGCGTGCATTTGTGTGTATGTGTATGTGTGTGTGTGTGTGTGTGTGTTTGTTTGTTTGTGTGTGTGTGTGTGTGTGTGTGTGTGTGCGTATTACCAATAGTATAGAATAATGCGAATATTAGTAAAATCTGACTTCTGCAGAAATTCAGTACAGCAAAGCGATCATTGTAAATAAGTGTTGTAAAATGATTCCTCTAATGAGTGTTTATTATCCCATAAACGAAAATATGTTAAAAATTTTGTTGCTCATTCCCCATCCATGACGATCATGAATCTGGGAAGGTTCATTAGCATATTTGTTTTTAATTGTAAATATTTTTTGTGTATTCTGTTCTTCTGACATGTTCTTCACCCTGAAGGATCTCTTCATTATGGATCAACTATAACGAAAAATATATCTAGTCTAATTTAATCTTATCTAATTCAGTGACCAATTTCTCTGCCAAGTCTCGGAGAATCGTAGGCAGAAGGCATATTGTCCACTGGGAGCTCGAGATTTAGGTGGATAATGAATCCCACTCGTGGAGATAGCAGGCTGGTCGAGACGGTGGTATGCACTCGGAATGTTTACTGGAAGATTTCCTTTGAGGCGTGGGACAGGCGCTGCTGTGGGCTACTGAACCCACGGGGTTCAACCGGCTGCAGATCGTAGCTCGACTAGAAGTGGAGCCCCTCCACGTCCGCATTAGCATGGTCACCAACACAAAAAGTTTTACAGTCACCTCTGCGAAAGGATTAATAATTAACTTTATAGATGAGTCACAGGATGCGGAACTGTGGCGTTATCAGTACGTCTGGATAAGTACCATGTACGAGGATAATCCAAAAAGTAAGGTCTCCTAGTTTTTTATATGTACATAGACCTGTTTATTTCTACAACTGTTTACATCAGTTTACAGCTTGAACATTTAGCTATTTTTCGACATAATCACCATTTCTGTCGATGCAATTTTGTGGACGCTGTGGCAGTTTCTGTGTGCCCACGTCATACCAGCTCGTCGCCATGCTTTCAGAAAGTTATGAACCTCTTCTCACCTCGTCGTCGGAGCTGAATCGCTTTCCGACCAAATGTTCTTTTAACCTAGGGAACAGGTGATAGTCACTGGGCGCCAAGTCAGGACTATAGGGTGGATGGGTGATTGTGTTCCACTGAAACTGTTGCAGGAGAGCAACGGTTTGCCGAGAGATGTGTGGGCGAGCGTTCTCATGGAGAATGTGTACGCCCTTGCTCAACATTCCACTCCTCCGAATCTGAGACGTTCGTTTGAGTTTTTTCAGAGTCTCACAGTACCTGTCAGCGTTAATTGTCGTCCCAGCTATTCAGCTCCGATGAGAGGTAAAAGAAGAGGTTCATAACTTTCTGAACAGCGTGGCGGCGAGCTGGTATGACATGGGCATACAAAAACTGCCACAACGTCTACAAAAATGCATCGACAGAAATGGTGATTACGTCGAAAAAAAGCTAAATGTTCAGGCTGTAGACTGATGTAAACCATTGTAGAAATAAACAGGTCTATTTACTTACAAAAAAATAGGAACCTTACTTTTGGAATTACCCTCGTAGGTACCATGTAGGAGATAGTAGACAGAAAGCGATTAAGTGCCAGGGCAAGCGCTTTGGTGAACAAAAACCCTCTGCGATAGTCTGGATAGGTAGTAGGAATACTGCCGGATTTATGCTGTCAGTAGCGGCAGTTAGAAAATTTTAGTAATGTTTAGGTTAGCGTAGTGGTCTTGCGGTAGCGTTCTCGCTTCCCGCACACGGGATCCCGGGTTCTATCCCCGGCGGGGTCTGGGATTTTCCCGGCCTCGAGATGACTGGGTGTCGTTGTGTCGTCTTCTTCAGCATCATTCATCCCCATTACGGTCGGAGGAAGGCAATGGCAAACCACCTCCGCTAGGACCTTGTCTAGTCGGCGGTGCGGGTCTCCCGCATCGTCCCCTTACGCTCCTCGGAGTATGGGACATCATCATCATCAGGTTAGCGTAGCAGCTGGGCACCGACTATGTCTCCTGGGCCAGTTTCAGAGCCAGTGTACCCGTAACATGCCAGCGTTGTCATCTGAGAGGTCAATTTGGTCATAAAATCGGCCGGCCGTTGTACAAAGTGGTGGTGGCTTGTTTGCTTTTCGTGATTTTTTTCGGATTCCCCGTTGTTGCCGGTCTGTAGGCAGTATGAGCTCAGCCGGCGGTGCCAATCAGATTCACTGACAACACACGGGTTCACCGTTCTTGCTTTGTCTGTGTGCTTACTTTAAGATTGCCATAGACGGTTAATTGTCCCTACGGAAAAGTGTACGTAACACGTGTTGGCACGAATGACGCTTGGCACGTGGTCCCTGAGACTTGGGTTCTAATTCCAGACGCATGGTGAAGCACGGATCGTTATTTGCAGCATCGTACCTAGAATCGAACGTGATCATCTCATTTGGAACCGAGTAGTCTAAACCAGAGGCAAAGATAACTCTGTGACGATCTTTGATACGATTTTTATGACTGCGCTAAGGTGTGGAGAATTTTGCCGAAAAATCCTAAGAAGCTATGATTACTATTCGGACCGAAATCATCCGTTCAATTGCTCACTGACCTTACTTGCCCCGAAACAGAAAAAGTCAGAGAGAAAGCAGAAATAATTAATTCGGTATTACGAAATTATTTCACTTCAGCAGATCGTAAACGAGTTCGCCAGTCTACTATCAATAGGAAGCTGAAATATGAGTTACTGATGTAAGTGACCGCGGATTTGAAAATAAACTAAAATCGGTCAGTAGCAGAATGGCATCTGTATACAGATTATGCGAAAGGACAGAGACCCTTATAGCATTAGATTATCGTGGTACACTGAAGCAACAAACAATACCAAGCGCTTTTAAAAACCGCAGGTCAATCCCGTTTTCAAGGAACGAAATCGGGCAGAGACACATTATTTATGACCTCAATCGCTGACGTTAATCTGTTGTAGAATTATAGAACAAGTATTATAATCACGCGTGATGACCTTTTCGGGGAAGGAAAACTGCCCTCTATAAAAAAAGTCAACATTGATTGCGCAAATAAGGATCTCGTGACATGCAGATCGCTCTATTAGATTTTAAGATCCAGAAGAGAATAGACACTGGCGCCGAGTGCGATGCCGTGTTCCTTGACTTCAGGAAGGCTTTTGATACAATTTTGCCGGGATATCGTATCGAACCAGATGTGTGACTGGATTCAGGAATTCCTAGCAGACAAAACTACATCAATATCTATATCAATACTCCACAAGCCACATGATGGTGTTTGGTGGAGGGTACTTCTAGTATGACTATCTGATCCCTCCCTTCACTGTTCCATTCGCGAATGGCACATGGGAAGAATGATTGTCAGTAAACCTGTATTAGCTCTAATTCTCGAATTTTGCCACTGTAGTCACTTCGCCGATGTACGAGGAAGTAATACACTCTAAGGCAATAGGAAAAAAAAGCGTCGTGCCACAAAGAAATTGTAGGAATGGGACGGAAATCAGTAGATGTGTTGCACTTGTACAGACAAACTAGTGATTACAATTTCAGAAAAATTGAAGGATTTGTTCAAGAGAAAGAGCTTCACAAATTGAGCGAGTCAATAACATGTTGGTCCACTTCTGGCCATTAGCCAAGTAGTTTTTCTGCTTGGCACTGATTGATAGAGATGTTGGATGTCTTCCTAAGGGATATAGTGCCAAATTCTGTCCAACTGGCGCGTTAGACCGTTAAAATCCAGAGCTGTCTGGATGGCCTTGCCCATAGTGCTCCAAGCGCTCTCAATTGGAGAGAGATCTGGCTACCTTGCTGACCAGTATAGGGTTTGGCAGGCACGAAGTAGAAACTCTCGTCATGTGCGGGTATGCATTATCTTGCTGAAATGTGAGCAGAGCATCGCTTGCCATGAAGGGCGACAAAACGGTGCATAGAATATCGCCGACGTACCGCTGTGCTGTAAGGGTGCAGCGGTTGACAACCAAAGGTGTCCTGCTATGACGGGAAATGGCACTCCAGACCACCACTCGTAGTTTCAGGGCCGTATGGTGGCCGACAGTCAGGTTGTTACGCCACCACTGTCCGGAGCGCCTACAGACACTTCCTCTTCGGTATGTACGCTCAATGACTGGAGTAGAATTGTCTTCAGTGGTGAGTCCCGTCTCGGGTCTGAGTCCCGATGGACAACGAACAAAGCTGACGAAAAAAGTAGATCAACGCGAAAATAAGAGTAAGGAGAGCAATGAAAGATGTGTTCAATGACTTTGAAAGAAAAACCCATCTGACTAAAAACCCTAATAGGTTTTGGTCTGACATAAAATCATCAAGCGAATCGAAATCATCTCCAGTGACCGTGCTGGCAACGAAACGTAAGATAACAGAGACAAGGCCGAAATACCGAATTCGTTCTTCCGAAATTGTTTCAACGCGGATCGTCGTACGAACACCGAAATGGCAGATATTGAGATAAATGACCGCTATATACACTCATGTTCATAAAGTAAGGATAATTGCAGAATGTGGTGCCACACAGCGTGGCACTACATAAAACTGGCGCTAATAGCAAAGGCACATAGGGAACACACACGACACAGATCTGTAAGTCCACGGTATTGGTGATAAGTTGAGAAAACTGTCCGGAAACACATGTGTTATAAAACGCCACTCTTTCCTGCGCACGTACCCCGATATCAATACGGGATATGATCACCATGCACACGTATACACGGGTTGGCATACTCTGGTTCAGGTGGCCGAGCAGCTGCGGGGTATATCCTCCCATTCTTGCACCAGTGCCTGTCGGAGCTCCTGAAGTGTCGTAGGGGTTTGAAGACGTACAGTGATACGTCGACCGAGAGCATCCCAGACGTGTTCGATTGGGTTTAGGTCTGGAGAACAGGCACGCCACTCCATTCGCCTGATATCTTCTGTTTCAAGGTACTTCTCCACGATGACAGCTCGGTGGGGCGGTGCGTTATCATCCATCAGGAGGAAGGTGGGAACCACTGCATCCCTGAAAAGGCGGACATACTGGCGCAAAATGACATTCCGATACACTGGCCTGCTACAGTTCCTCTGTCTAAGACATGCAGGGGTGTACGTGCACCAATCGTAATCCCACCCCACACCATCAAACCACGACCTCCATACAGGTCCCTTTCAAGGACATTAAGGGATTGGTACCTGGTTCCTGGTTCACGCCAGATGAAAACCCGGTTAGAATCACTGTTCAGACAATACCTCGACTCGTCCGTGAACATAACCTGGGACCACTGTTCCAATGACCATGTACTGTGTTCTTGACACCAGGCTTTACGGGCTCTCCTGTGACCAGGGTTCAGTAGAATGCACTTTGCAGGTCTCAGGGCGAATAAACCACTTCTGTTCAGTCGTCTGTAGACTGTGTGTCCGGAGACAACCGTTCCTGTGGCTGCGGTAAGGTCCCGAGCAAGGCTACCTGCAGTATTCCGTGGCCGTCTGCGGGCACTATGGTGAGATATCGGTCTTCTTGTGGTGTTGTACACAGTGGACGTCCCGTACTGTAGCGCCTGGACACGTTTCCTGCCTGCTGGATACGTTACCATAATCTTGAGATCACACTTTGTGGCTCACGGAGGGCCCGTGCTACGACCTGATGTATTTGATCAGGCTCCAGTCGCCCTAGTATTCTACCCATCATAACGTCATCATATGTGTTGTTTGAGCCATTTTCAACACACAGTCACCATTAGCACGTCTGATAACGTCTGCAGACTTACTCGCTGCATCGTACTCTTTCATGCACCAACACACCTCTGCGTATGTGGACTGCTGCCAGCGCCACCGAGCGACGACCGCAGTTCAAATGCACCGCATGGCCGCATTAAACCCGCAAACTGTCCACTAGAACGTTGTTTCACCATGTATCAGCATTATCCTTAATTTATGAGCTTGAGTGCACAAAAGCAACTACAATCGTTTAGTAGAGGAAAGGCATCAGGACAAGATGAGATACTTGTAACATTCTACAGGGATCAGGCGAAAGCACTTGCTCTCCTGCTAGGTGGCCGGAGCAACGAAGAGTACCTACCGACTGGAAAAAAAAAGCGGAGGTTATTCCCGTTTTGAAGATGGGTCGTAGGACAGATGTGCTTAAGTATAGGCCTAGATTGCTGACATCAGTCTGTCGTAGAGTTATGGAGCATGTTTTATGCTCTCGTATTTGACGTTTTTGGAGAGCAAAACTTTCTTCCATAAAAATCAACATGGACTGACTAAACAGAGATCTTGCGAAAATTATCGCGCTCTGTTCCTCGGGGAGATCCACAGTACTGTAGACATCAGCGCTCAAGTTGACGCTGTGTTCCCAGACTTTAGGAAGGCGTTTGACACCGTTCCGCGCTGCCATTTAGTGAAAATAATATGAGCCTGCCGAGTGTCGGACCAGACGTGTGACAATATGAGAGACTTCCTTACAGAGAGAATTTAACTTAACGAAAGAAATTAAGTCGGAACTCATCAAATACAGTGGAATATCAGGTCTTAAATGGCTACACAGGATAATTGAAATGGCCTGAGAGTCGGGACAGGTTCCATCAGACTGGAAAAAAGCAGTAATCACACCAATCTTTAAACATGGAAACATAAAAGATTGTAACAACTACAGAGGTATCTCTTTAATCAGCGTTGTGGGTAAAATCTTCTCAGGTATTGTTGAAAGGAAAGTGCGAGTATTAGTTGAGGACCAATTGGATGAAAATCAGTGTGGGTTTAGGCCTCTTAGAGGTTGTCAGGACCAGATCTTTAGCTTACGGCAAATAATGGAGAAGTGTTATGAGTGGAACAGGCAATTGTATCTATGCTTTATAGATCTAGAAAAGGCATATGACCGGGTTCCTAGGAGGAAGTTATTGTCTGTTCTACGAGATTATGGAATAGGAGGCAAACTTTTGCAAGCAATTAAAGGTCTTTACATGGATAGTCAGGCAGCAGTTAGAGTTGACGGTAAATTGAGTTCATGGTTCAGAGTAGTTTCAGGGGTAAGACAAGGCTGCAATCTGTCTCCACTGTTGTTCATATTACACTCCTGGAAATTGAAATAAGAACACCGTGAATTCATTGTCCCAGGAAGGGGAAACTTTATTGACACATTCCTGGGGTCAGATACATCACATGATCACACTGACAGAACCACAGGCACATAGACACAGGCAACAGAGCATGCACAATGTCGGCACTAGTACAGTGTATATCCACCTTTCGCAGCAATGCAGGCTGCTATTCTCCCATGGAGACGATCGTAGAGATGCTGGATGTAGTCCTGTGGAACGGCTTACCATGCCATTTCCACCTGGCGCCTCAGTTGGACCAGCGTTCGTGCTGGACGTGCAGACCGCGTGAGACGACGCTTCATCCAGTCCCAAACATGCTCAATGGGGGACAGATCCGGAGATCTTGCTGGCCAGGGTAGTTGACTTACACCTTCTAGAGCACGTTGGGTGGCACGGGATACATGCGGACGTGCATTGTCCTGTTGGAACAGCAAGTTCCCTTGCCGGTCTAGGAATGGTAGAACGATGGGTTCGATGACGGTTTGGATGTACCGTGCACTATTCAGTGTCCCCTCGACGATCACCAGTGGTGTACGGCCAGTGTAGGAGATCGCTCCCCACACCATGATGCCGGGTGTTGGCCCTGTGTGCCTCGGTCGTATGCAGTCCTGATTGTGGCGCTCACCTGCACGGCGCCAAACACGCATACGACCATCATTGGCACCAAGGCAGAAGCGACTCTCATCGCTGAAGACGACACGTCTCCATTCGTCCCTCCATTCACGCCTGTCGCGACACCACTGGAGGCGGGCTGCACGATGTTGGGGCGTGAGCGGAAGACGGCCTAACGGTGTGCGGGACCGTAGCCCAGCTTCATGGAGACGGTTGCGAATGGTCCTCGCCGATACCCCAGGAGCAACAGTGTCCCTAATTTGCTGGGAAGTGGCGGTGCGGTCCCCTACGGCACTGCGTAGGATCCTACGGTCTTGGCGTGCATCCGTGCGTCGCTGCGGTCCGGTCCCAGGTCGACGGGCACGTGCACCTTCCGCCGACCACTGGCGACAACATCGATGTACTGTGGAGACCTCACGCCCCACGTGTTGAGCAATTCGGCGGTACGTCCACCCGGCCTCCCGCATGCCCACTATACGCCCTCGCTCAAAGTCCGTCAACTGCACATACGGTTCACGTCCACGCTGTCGCGGCATGCTACCAGTGTTAAAGACTGCGATGGAGCTCCGTATGCCACGGCAAACTGGCTGACACTGACGGCGGCGGTGCACAAATGCTGCGCAGCTAGCGCCATTCGACGGCCAACACCGCGGTTCCTGGTGTGTCCGCTGTGCCGTGCGTGTGATCATTGCTTGTACAGCCCTCTCGCAGTGTCCGGAGCAAGTATGGTGGGTCTGACACACCGGTGTCAATGTGTTCTTTTTTCCATTTCCAGGAGTGTATTTATGGATCATATGTTGAAAACAATAGACTGGCTGGGTGAGATTAAGATATGTGAACACAAAATAAGCAGTCTTGCATATGCGGATGACTTAGTTGTGATGGCAGATTCGATTGAAAGTTTGCAAAGTAATATTTGAGAGCTAGATCAGAAATGTAAGGACTATGGTATGAAGATGAGCATCTCCAAAACGAAAGTAATGTCAGTGGGAAAGAAATATAAACGGATTGAGTGCCAAATAGGAGGAACAAAGTTAGAACAGGTGGACGGTTTCAAGTACTTAGGATGCATATTCTCATAGGATGGCAACATAGTGAAAGCACTGGAAGCGAGGTGTAGCAAAGCTAATGCAGTGAGCGCTCAGCTACGATCTACTCTCTTCTGCAAGAAGGAAGTCAGTACCAAGGCTAAGCTATCTGTGCACCGTTCAATCTTTCGACTAACTTTGTTGTATGGGAGCGAAAGCTGGGTGGATTCAGGTTACCTTATCAGCAAGGTTGAGGTTACGGATATGAAAGTAGCTGGGATGATTGCAGGTACTAGTAGATGGGAACAATGGCAGGAGGGTATCCACAATGAGGAAATCAAAGAAAAACTGGGAATGAACTCTATAGATGTAGCAGTCAGGGCGAACAGGCTTAGATGGTGGGGTCATGTTCACCCATGGGAGAAGCAAGGTTACCCAAGAGACTCATGGGTTCAGCAGTAGAGTGTAGGAGGAGTCGGGGCAGACCAAGGAGAAGGTACCTGGATTCGGTTAAGAATGATTTTGAAGTAATAGGTTTAACATCAGAAGAGGCACCAATGTTAGCACTGAATAGGGGATCATGGAGGAATTTTATAAGGGGGCTATGCTCCAGACTGAACGCTGAAAGGCATAATCAGTCTTAAATGATGATGATGATGATGAAACAAAATCGACATATGGAAAGATGACTTCACTAATACACCAAGGAAGTGTGATAGGACCGTTACTGTATACCGTAAATATAATATTAATGATCAATCAGAAAATTTTGGAAGCTCCAGAAGTCTACTCGAAGATGAGGCGGTTGTCTACAAGAAGTTAGCAATGCCAGTAGCGATTTGCAAAAGGACCTACAGAAGGTTAATGAAGGGTGCAGGGATTGGCAGTTGACCTCGAATGTAAATAATCTAACATATTGCGCATACATGAGAGAAGAAATCCATTACTATTCAACTACGCCACTGGTGTCAATTGGCTGGAAACAGTATCTACCGTAAAATATCTAGGAGAAACATAAACCATATAGTGGGAAAAGCAGATGCTAGACTGGAATTCGTAGGAGGAGTCTTAAGGAAATATAACTCATCCACGAAAGCAGTGATTTACAAAACACTTGTTCGATCGATTCTTGAGTATTGCTCATGATTCTGGGACCCTTGCTAGGTAGCACTGATAGAAGAGAGAGAGAAAATCCAACGAAGAGTAAAGCGTTTCGCCACAGGATCTGGTAGTCGGCGGGGGAGCGTTACATACATGCTCATCAAACTTCAGTGGCAGACGCTAAAAGAGAGGCGTTGTACGTCACGGAGTGGTTTACTATTGAAATTTATAGCGAGTACGTTCCGGGGAGAACGGGCAACATACGCTCCAAGAAAATAAAAAAAAATAAAAAATGAAAAAAGTCTCACTACGACATAATTATCGAAATGTGAGGGAAATTGCTAGATGTAATGTACTTGTATAGACAAACAAATGACGACAATTTCAGATAAAATGGATAATTTATTGACGAGAAAGAGCTTCACAAATTAAGCAAGTAAATAACGCGTTGGTCCACCTCTGTCCCTTAATGCAGGCAGTTATTCGGCTTCGCATTGACTGACAGAGTTGCTGGATATTCCCCTGGAATACTGTCCAATTGGTTCATTAGATCGTTAAAATCCCGAGATAATTGGAGGGCCCTGAAATTTTCTAACAGCTTTATTGAACTGTCGTAGGTCTTCCACATCCCTCAAGATCTTGCTCGGGACGTACTTCTCTAAGGAATGCTGAACGATGTTTTTGGTATTTTTACTTTGTGCTCTGCAACTTCCTCTTAAGCATTACATTTTTGATGTTGTCTACCCAGATACTCAGCAATTTGTATCCTGTCACTCTCTTGCTAAGCAAAAGTATCTTCCCACCTTTCTTAACATCCGTTATAAAATCGTGGTCATAGATGCTACCATAGCCTTATGATGTATCAAATGGTTCAAATGGCTCTGAGAGCCGGCCGAAGTGGCCGTGTGGTTCTAGGCGCTGCAGTCTGGAACCGCGAGACCGCTACGGTCGCAGGTTCGAATCCTGCCTCGGGCATGGATGTGTGTGATGTCCTTAGGTTAGTTAGGTTTAGCTAGTTCTAAGTTCTAGGGGACTAATGACCTCAGAAGTTGAGTCCCATAGTGCTCAGAGCCACTTGGTTCAAATGGCTCTGAGCACTATGGGACTTAACATTGAACCAAATGGCTCTGAGCACTATAGGACTTAACATCTGAGGTCATCAGTCCCCTAGAACTTAGAACTAGTTAAACCTAACTAACCTAAGGATATCACACACATCCATGCCCGAGGCAGGATTCGAACCTGCGACCGTAGCGGTCGCACGGTTCCAGACTGAAGCGCCTAGAACCGCTCGACCACAACGGCCGGCTATGATGTATCATAAATGCTACTGCAGTTTACTAATTTCGTGTTGACCTTTCGTACTTTTGATCTGCGAGGACGAGCACACTTTTAGTATAATGTGGCTGATGTTTCTGCAGTTTAGGCAGTCATTCATTTCTCATCCCAAGCGGGGCTCCCTCTAATCTAAAAACTCACATGTACAGGCTACACGCACTCTGCTACACTAGTAGCCGCTTCCCTAGTGGCCGCTTCCTGTGTGTAGTGTGCATTTTATCTATTAAGATGGACCTTACAGTTTTCCACCCGATAGCGGAGATCGAGAAATTCACGTGCTATACCGCCGCAGAATCGTCTGAGCCTCTGGTTTAGACCTTCCACTGTGCCCCAAACCAGAGGACCGCGATCGATTGTGGGTACGATGATACAAATAATGTGCTTAGGCTGCACCCAACGTGCGATGATAGTTGCCTTCACCAAAAGAGCCATATGCTGAAAGGAACCGAGGATGGCCGTAAAAGCCAATCCGGCAGGCGTCATTCGTGCCGACAGGAGCTACGATCTGCAGCAGGTTGAAGCCAGTGTACTCGATACCTGCCAGCAGAGCCTCATCCACGTCTGGGGGCGAGACCCTCCCCGCCGGCCCCCCAACCCCGGCAAACATACCGAGTGCATTCTTTCCTGATCAGCCTGCTATTTTCGTGAGGTTCTCCATAATTGGCCTGACATTGGAGCTCCCACAGACTAACTACCTGCCCTCTGCATTTCTCTGGACGGGGCTGACCCAACAGGAGAGGCATCCCGTGCTGCTTCAGAAGTGTCTTCAACACTGGATACCGTCTCGTACCTGATGCTAAGGACACAACTGTGCGGCTTGTTCCCACATTCCCTCCCGCCCAGAGACGCGCGAACACACCACCGTCCATCACTCAATATCGAGTGTACACAGACCGCGTGGATTTGGGTATTAGAAGACGCAGCGATAACGGTGTTACCGCGGAATTCCAACGCCACGAAAGGTGTTGGAAAGCTCACCACTGGCGGCTCGCTGTCACTGCATCTTCGGATTCATTGATAGACTTCTCCGCAGGAAAAGTGTCTTACAACTGGCTGGGTAACCTCCAGGGGTAGACCTGTTAACTTCAACTGAAAGCCTTGGCTGATTCTGTTCTCAGGTATAGGTACATATAGTGGGGACCAAACATGGAGCAACACTTCTACACACCGCTGACACTGGGAGTGTTCATGATTTAAACAAGCTCATTCATAATAAAGTCGAACCAGAGCAGTGTGGAACATGCAGCCAGTCTGAAAGACACTCCAACTGCCTTTACTGATATGTTTTATGAAAAGCCAGACGTAATAAATTGCTACAAGTGCAAACTTGACATTGTGTAACATATACCATTCAATAGCCATCCTACTCTGTCCCTTTGGGAAAGAGATTAGCCAATTCTAAAGAAATAAAACAGGTGCTGGACTGGGGTAACGCAGAAACTTCTAAGAGTCCTTATGCCAGTCCACTCCCACCAGTAACAAAACGCAGTGGCAAGGTATGTTTGGTACTTGATGCAAGAGGCGTTAATACGATATTGGTTCCAGTCAAGACTAAGCCAGAAATCATAGAGGAGCAGCTGCAGAAGTTTCACGGCATGAAATTCCTTAGCACTACTGATTTAAAGCATTCTTACTGGCAAGTTCTGCTAGAGCAGAATTCTAGAAAATTTATGGCTTTCCTACTCACAAGTGGAACTTTCAGGAGAAAGTTTTACCTTTTGGCCTGTCTGTGAGTTCAGGGACATTTATAGCCACCCTTGATAATGTTCTTAGACCTGAACATTTAGAACAAGTCACACTTTATATGGATGATTTGTTAATAGCTACTGCCAGCTGCGCTGAGTACATAAATCTTTTCCAGGCAGTTTCACAAGTTTTGAGAAAAACAGGCAAATCTACAAAAATTTAGAATCGGCAATATTATGAAAAGCATAGATTGCTACTCACATTTAGTGGAAATGCCAAGTTGCAGATAGGCACGACAAAAGGACTACTAAATAAGTAAGCTTTTGGCCAAAAGGCCTTTTCCTGAATTAGAAGACATACACATACACTTTCACACAAACACATCCACACACACCTGAGCACATTCTCGGGCTGCCGAAGGCAGCCCAAGTTTAAATTTCTTGGACATGTAGTTACACAACAAGGTATCCTACCAGACAAAATAAACGAAGAGTCACAATCAATTTTCTGTGTCCACAAATCTGGAAACAATTAAAATCATTTATAATCCTATATTCATTTTATAAAAGATTTGTTTATAATCGAGCTTCCAACAGTTATGTGTCAACCAGTTCGCTTACGAAGCATGCACGATGGTACTGGCCGACAGGCTGTCAGCTGGCTTGGAAAATATTAACAATGTAAGTGTATATCAAATATGCCTTGAATTCAAAAAAATTGTATCCACAGCAACTGAGAGATTTCTACCAAATAAATTAACAAAAGACGGAGGTGATCCTTCATGGCACACGAAACAGGTCAGAACACTGTTGCAGAAACAACGAGAAAAGCATGCCAAACTTAAACGAACGCAAAATCCTCAAGATTGACGAGCTATTACACTACCATGGACTTCAATGCGAGATGGTTATGATAGTTTCCAGACAGAAACTTTGTTTCGAAATGTAGCAGAAAATCCATAGAGATGCTGTAAAGTATGCTAGCGGCAAGACACAATCAATGCCTTCTCTGCACGATAGCAGTGGAAATACTATTGATGACAGTGGCGCTAAAGCAGAGTTACAAAACACAGCCTTCCGAAATTCATTCGCCAAAGAAGACGAAGTAAATATTCCAGAATTCTAATCAAGAACAGCTACCAACATCAGTAACTTACATTAGATTTCTTCGGAGTAGTGAAGCAACTTAAATCACTTAATAAAAGCAAGTCTCCCCGTTCAGATTTATACAAACAGAGTTCCCTTCAGAGTATTCTGGTGCAATAGCTCCATACTTAATAATCGTATACAACAGCTCGCTCGATGAAAGATGTATACCCAAAGATTATGAGTTATCTCGAAGAGAAAGATCTATTGACACATAGTCAATACGGACTTAGAAAACATCTCTCCCGTGAAACAAAACTACCTCTTTACTTGGACAAAATGTTGAGTGCTTCCGACAAGGCATTTCAAATTGATTCCACATTTCTAGATTTCCAGAGGGCTTTTGACACTGTACCCCACAAATGACTTGTAATCTAATTGTGTGTTTATGAAATATAGTCTCAGTTATGCTACTGGATTCGTGAGCTGCTTTCATAGAGTTCACAGTTGGTAATAAATGATGGAAAGTCATCGAGTAAAACAGAAGTGATTTGCGGCGTTCTCCAAGGTAGTGTTATTGGACCTCTGCTGATCCTTGTGTATATAAACGGCTTAGGAGACAATCTGAGCAGTCGTCGTAGGTTGTTTGCAGACGGTTCTGTGGTTTGTTATGTAGTAAAGTCGTCTGCAAACAAACTGCAAAACGATTTAGGAAAGATATCTTTTGGTGTGAAAATTGGCAATTGACTCTAAATAATGAGGTCAGCCACGTCAGTGCTGGTTACACGATAAGTCAATCAAATCTACAAGCCGTAAATTCAGCTAAATTGAAAAAAAAAAAAACACACGGAAAATGTTGTGGGGACGGTTAATCAAAGACTATGTTTTATCGTCAGAATACTTACAAGCTGCAATAGATCTACTAAAGAGTTTGCCTAAACTATGCTTGCCCGCCCTCTTTTCGAGTATTGCTGCATGCTATGGGATATTTACCAGATAGGATTAACGGAGGACACTGAGAAAGTTAAAAAAAAGGGCACCACGTTTTATATTATCGAGAAACAGGGAAGAGAGTTCATGGACATGATACAGGATTTGGGGTGGAAATTATTAAAACAAAGGCGTTTTTCGTTGCGCCGGTATCTTCTCACAGAATTTCAGACACCAACATTCTCCTCCAAATGTGAAAATATTTTTTTGACGCCGACCTACATAGGGAGAAACGATCATCAAAATAAAATAAGAATCAGAGCAAGCGTTAACTTTTTCTGCATACTGTTTGAGAGTGGAATAATAGAGAATTAGGGCGAAGGTGGTTCGGTGAACCCACTGCCAGATACTTCAGTGTGATTTGCAGAGTATCCAGTAGCTGTACATGTAGAGAAAAGTTCAAAGCCAGTCTGCCAGACGGTTGAATCCTTTAACATAATGACCTGAGATTAGAAATTTGTCCTGCAACAGAGGCCTCACATATCGGTATAGAATGTCATCTGGTACAAACCAGGGTAGTGGAAAAACTATGGAACACGCTATAAGATTTACAAGCTTAATTCTAAACAGTTGGGAAAGTCCTTCTTAACAACCGAGCTTGAAGCAGTATAGGAATTTAAGCGTTTTCACAATTAGCTTACTGGGCACCACACAAAGGTTTGTTGTGAACTTTAACCCTTAAGCTTCCTGTTTCGCTGCAAGCTCCTGCATCTACGACTAGCTCCTTGGTTTCCTGTTGTTACAGGAATATGATTTCGAGATAGTACATGTAAAGAGTTCTGATGATGTCGTAGCCAACACTTTGTCCAGACTATCTCAAGGGCTACACAGTGACATGGAGAATGACTACAAGTTTCAGTCATGTACAGAAGTACTTTCTAGATGTATGTGAAAATATTTACAAATTATAGGATACCGATTCCTCCTGGTATAACATAAAAGAAAGATTGCAAAATGGAGACCAAGACCAGTTTGCAACAATATATTGTGCTACAGAAGAAATCAAAATACCCAACAGTGCCAAATGTGTATTTCGAAAGAAGCTAACGAAAATCTTATCTGGCACATGTATTACATGTGGCGCCACTTTGGCAGCCTCGAATGTGCTAACAAAGTGAACGAATATTGTTACTTTTCGTACATGCTCCAGAAAATTAAAAAAATAATAAAAGCATGTTCCATCTGTCAGAAGACGGAAACCTCAATTCTTTGCTGCAAAGGCTTATTAATCCCCATTATTCCTACAAAGACATTGATACTTGTTGTAAAAGCTTTTAAACACCATTGATTGATACAAATGCTGGAGTATGGTACGTTGTGGCACTGTTATGTGTTCAGGAAGTATCTAAGTACGCATGCAGTCTGGTTCAAAATGGCTCTGAGCACTATGGGACTCAACATCTGAGGTCATCAATCCTCTAGAACTTAGAACTACTCAAACCTAACTAACCTAAGGACATCACACACATCCATGCCCGAGGCAGGATTCGAACCTGCGACCGTAGCAGTCACGCGGTTCCGGGCTGAAGTGCCTAGAACCGCATGGCCACCGCGGCCGGCCATGCCGTCTGAAAAGCAACAACACATACAAACTGACTATTTTGTAAGGGTTGGAAAACCTGAGATACTGCTATCAGATAATGGCGCACAGTTTACTTGCAAGAAGTGGAGAGCCCTCTTGCAGAACAATGGAATGAAACAAGTTCTAATATTTAAATATTATCCTTAGGGAAAATCTGTTGTACGTCATTTTCGAGAACTATCTAGATTTGTGCACGCATATATTTCATGGGAACACATACAGACAAAGCGAACTGACGATTTAGAATCATACAGAAGAATAGTCAATGACCTTTCAACTGGAACAACTAACTACATGTCACATGAGCTGCTGTTTGATAATCCAGAGAACAATGAAAGGTGCGAACATATCACAATTGTCGAACACGATTGACAGTATTGTGCTGAGAGATTACAGGGACCATTAGTGAACTTGATTTAGAAAATATGGCAAAGAAAGCACTAATTTGAAAGACATATTATACATATTTGCGAAAAAAAAGTTGGTGATCTGATCTTAATTTACAACTATCCCAGGACCTCACTACTGAATACGAAAGTAAATAAATGGGAGTTAGTGTGGTCTGATATGAATTTCTCATCAAGTATCGTACCTGCTTAGCTTTCCCACGTCAGAAAAGATAAAAGGGCTATATCTGTATCAGGGTATAAAACCTCACGCAAGTACACTGTTACAGGCAACAAAAGTAGTGTCTTCTACTGTAAATAAATAGTTTTATGTAATAATGCACTACCATGTAGCATTAGTATATTTATCAAGTATTTTTTTGTGCTTTCGTTCGCTATTGGTAACACGCCAAGTTGGCCCACGTTTAGAAGTTGGCAGCAACCATGTGACTGCACTGCCAATCAGCGGCTGGCTCTGAGATACACCCTTCTCAGCCTCTGTGGCCAGCATCACCATGGAGCCAGCTTGAAAGGATGCCCCGTGTCGCACTTGCCAGTTCAGCTGAGTTCAGTTCTGGTTATCTGGTCTTATCGTTGTGCCTTGACTCTCAACCACTATTATTATTGTGAGTATATGGATTCAGCCTGTCTGATGAATTTGCACAGCTTGTTGATCTGGACTACTGGAATTCAGGCTAAGTAAAAGAAGTTTATCAAACACTATGTGTGAATATTGTTATTTTGCTCTGTGTCACAGAACCGACCAACTCCTTGGTAACCATCTGTGGCACCACCAAACAATTTGCGACAAGGCTGTTTCCCACAGGTGTTCAACTGTATTTTCTTGTCCGTCGTACAAACAACTGGCGATGAGGAAAAACAGTGTTTGTTTGCTGCTTCATCCTACTTCTCATCAGTATAGAACACTGACGACATAATTTTATTGATTGTTTCGCTTTCTACCAAGTGCATTATTGTGTGTATTTCTTGCAGAATTGTGGACATTAATCGTGTGTGCCACCACATTGCTTCAGCGTTACTGTGTGTGTGTTTCATCTGACTGTGGTCTGTGTACTTTTCAGAGGCTGATATTTCTCGTGACTTGAATTCATACTTTCTTCCCGCATAGCTTAGTGGTTGAACTTTATTTGTGTACAAGTGTTGTTTTTCACGTGTTTGATCATGCCCAGTCCCCCAAGAAGAACTGTGAGCAACTCAGATTGTTCAGTCACACTTCCAGGCACGTCGCATTGAAGGTAGGGACAGGCAACCGTATTTTTTTGCAGTAGTGTGTGATTGTAACATTTAGTCTACAAAACATTTCCCACCACCTACCCTCAAAGTATTGCTTACAAAGAACTAATTGTTGCGCTAGACAAGTACTATTATGAAAAGATTAATATGGCTGCCGCCTGTTATAAATTCTTTCACTTGTGTGGACAACCTAATCAGATATTTAAACAGTGGGTGGCTGAATTACAAGGACTTGTATGCCATTGCAAATTCAGATGTTAGTGTGGACGCTACTATTGTGATGCCCTGATTATTGATGCCGTAACTAAAAATGTGTCCGATCCCGGCATACGTGAACAGATTATTAAGTATCCTGATGCTAGTTTGCAACAGGTTTTGGAATTAGTGGAGTATCAGGATTCGTACGATAGTGCAGCGGTAGACTTTGATTCCCCTCCTATTTGTGCATTTTAGAGTAAAAAATGGAAATCATGTTATGCATCGTAAACAAAACATACATGCTGGGCAGCAGGCTAGCGGAGGTAAATCCTGCCCGTAGTGTTTCACGGCACACAAGCGGCAGGCATAACTCTGTCGTGATGCTAAGTGCTGCTACCAATGTGGCAAACGCAGCCACGTTCAGTCTGTCTTGTTTGCAAAAAATGCAAGTCCAACAAAGACTCTGTATGCTCTCCAGGTCTCAGTCAACCGATGTAAATGCATTTTCAAAGCCAAATAGTGATTTTAATGTTGTTCAGAGCGATTCAAGTGCAACACTGGAGAGGATACACACTTCTTCAATCCAGCGTCACGTTAATAAGTGATTTGTCACCTTTCAGACTGCCAAACACAAAATATGTATGCAACGGGACACTGGTATATCCGTGACTCTTTCGAACAAAAGCGTGTACAAACTGTTAGGCAAGCCTGAGCTACATAAATCACAGGTAACTCTTTCTGCTTACAGTGGGCATGACATTCCTGTACTAGTTATCTGCAGTCTACCCGCCATATTTCGTAATACCACAAAACAGCCTCGTTTAGCGTTTTATGCTGACTTGTCAGTGAAAACGTTTTGGTACTGACTGCTTTGATCTGTTTGGTTTTTACATTCAAGACCATGTTCTCTCTGTGAACTCCTCTGTGCATACAGACAGGGTAACTGAACATAGTGCTGAAGTTAACGACATTATTCAGGGTGGCCTAGGAAAAACTAATAATTTCGAGGCTCAAATTACCGTGTAGGAAATGTTCTACCTGACTAGACCGAGTGCAACCTATTCGTAACACTATCAGTGATTATGTTGATCATGTGACACAGCAACTCTTATCTCGGCAGGAAAATGATGTGATTTCCCCTGTAGCGGCCAGTCAGTGGGCATCCCCTTCGATGATTGTAAAGAAGCTTTCACCCAAATTACGCTTATGTGCAGATTTCAAGACATTGATAAACCCACACAATGTAACTGAGTCTTTCCCTTTACAAACTGTTAGGCAAGTCTGAGCTACATAAGTCACAGGTAACTCTTTCTGCTTACAGTGGACATTACATTCCTGTACTAGTTACTTGCAGTCTACCCGCCATATTTCGCAATATTACAAAAAATGCCTCGTTTAGCGCTTTGTGCTGATTTGACAGTGAAAACGTTTTGGTACTGACTGCTTTGATTCGTTTGGTTTTTACATTCAAGACAATGTTCTCTCTGTGAACTCCTCTGTGCATACAGACATTCTTCAAGATAGCCTAGGATAAACTAATAATTTCGAGACTCAAATTACCCTGTAGGAAATGCTCTACCTGAGTAGACCGAGTGTGATCTATCCATAACACTATCAGTGATTATGTTGATTATGTGACACAGGAACTCTTATCTTGGCAGGAAAATGATGTTATTTCCCCTGTTTCAGCCAGTCAGTGGGATTTCCCTTTGATGATTATAAAGAAACCTTCAGCCAAAATTACCCTTATGTGCAGATTTCAAGGCAATGATAAAACCACACAATGTAACTGAGTCTTTCCCTTTGCCACGACCTGAGGAATTCAGTGACAAGCTTGGTGCAGGGCGCTTATTTACCAACATGCTTCTTCCCTAAGATTGATCTTCATGTCGCTTATTTGCAGCTTCCGCTGGATGAACAGTCCCAATGTGTTTTTGTGTTGAATCCTCACATGGAGTTCTTTAAGTTTCTGTGGTTGCCCTATAACACCCACACCTTCAATTTTTCAACATTATTTGGTACAGCTGATTGTTACAGTTCCATATCGTATGACCTATTTGGGCAGCATCAAAGATTCAGATCATACCCCCGATGATTATCTTTCCAGTTTCAGGAATTTCTTTCACATGCTCTCGTATGCAGGGTTAAAGTGTAATGAAGCCAAGTGCTCCTTCTTCAAGACTGAGACTGAATATTTGGGACATGTTATCAACGGTCAGGGCATCCAGTCTTTCCAGTCACACCTAACTACCATCTTGGACCTCCAGCTCCTCAGAGTGTCAGTGAACTCCAGACTTATTATATTTGCTTCAGCCCACATACTGCGCAGATTGAAGCTCTGTTGCATTGTCTCTGATGAAAGAATGTTCCGTTTGGGTGTACTAGGGAGTATCAAGTTGCGTTTCAGAAACTGAAGGATTGATGAGTGATCGCTAAGCCAGCTGTGTTGGCAGTTGATGCATCCACTTACGAGATTGGCGCTGTTCTCTCACAGAGTTGGAACACTGGACAGGCTGATTGCCTTCACGTCCAAACTACTCAACAATGCAACTGTTCACAGGTTCAAAAGGAAACTCTTGCTATGGTACATGGAATGACCAAATTCCATCAATACTAGTGCGGCAGATCGTTCTACTTGGTGCCAGACCACAGAGCTTTCACCTCATTGTTCAGTCCTCCAAAGCCAGCCCCTCCTCAGATGGCGCAAAAATTGCAGCGTTGGTCTCCACTCCTCCCCAACTGTCAGTGAGAATTCGTGTACAGACCAGCAGTTAGGCTTTTGAATGCGCGCACTCTTCCTCGCCTACCAGTCAGTACTGGTTTGGTGTTTGACACTTTCAGAAGGTTCTTACTTTCATATTGATGGTTTTCCCGCCAACCACCGATGGATCGCTCAGGTGATAGCTGCGGTCCCCAATCTAAGGTCCCTTTCAGTATCTTTGCATCAGTTGGCCATGTACAATTAAATAGATTAGCAATCCAGTCATACACCGTGATTTTATACTCTGGCACAGCCTATTAGTCCAGAAAAGTGTCATCCACTTGCATAAGATAAGGGTCAGTCCTGAATGGTTGTGCCATTGTTGCTTGAGAAGAAAGTTGTTCATCTTCTCCATTGGGGCATTTTATGCTCTAAGCAGCTTGTTGACGCCATTGAACATGGATCAGCATGGACGCACAAACAGAACAATTAAGCTCAAATATCGAGAATGTGTGGAACACCAGGCCACAGAAATTATTCTATTGGCCCAACCCCCATCACTCTTTGGCAGTAATTGTGTATTGACTTTGTGAGTCTGTACTGGCACTCTCGTAGACTTCTTGATGTATATGCCTTTAGCAAGTTCAGTTCATGGTGGCCATGCACTACTCCGCAACAACTAGTCCTATTGTAACTCGCCCGGGTGGTTAAAAGGGTGGGGTACCTTTAATTGGTTGTCGTTCCTTGACCGTGGGCCCTGTCCACACCACGTACCTGATAATCCCGCGGTGGTCGTACTATTCTGCTGAAGTTATCTATCGAAATACGCAAGTGAGTTAGGGGAGCCACTCAGTGTCTAAACACAACACTCTTCTACGTGTGGTGTGAACAACTATATTCTGAGACGATAAAAGAAAGTCGCAGGCTATACTGTTTACATTCTAATTCAGAAGTGTTATCCCAATTAATGGATGATTAACAGTCCACAATATCACTCGGACGAGCGTACGCGTAACCGACACGACGCGGGTGATTGTTCATGATGTGGAAGCCGAATGATCGCACGAAAGTTCTAACGCTCGTCTCGCATACGCATATATTTGGTACCAGTCCTCCTTGACACTAGTAATCATATGGCACTGTTCGTAAAGTTAATTTTTCAGTTCTCACTTGAACGAGCGTGCGCGTAACCGTCGCGGCGCGGTTGATTGTTGATGATGCGGAACGCGTTGATCGAACGCACGTTCTCACGCTCGCTACAAGACACTGGCACTTAAATGCTCTCTTTTATGGTAAATAGTATTACTGATTCACATTAGTTCATTTTTGGAGACCGAACACGGCGCGGATGATTGATGAACGGTGCGAGGCGCAACGAGAGGATATACAAATATGTCATTGGTGGCACTGCTCACTTTTAATTACATCATTACGCACTTCCCTCTGAATCACTTCCATAATCCATCACTTTACTGTAATAGCACTTGCAGCAACACTTTATCTTCCATAATAACAATGCTTCTTACATGCTAAGCTATCCACAACACACATAACAGTTCCGTTTCCCATGCTCGATTCTGCAGACGCGGCTGCCCGGAAAGATACTCCACAACTAAGCCAGCGATATGACAATACGCTTACACTATTAAGCCTCTGACATCAATATTTTGTATCGAAGGTGTGGTGTCACCGCCAGACACCACACTTGCTAGGTGGTAGCTTAAATCGGCCGCGGTCCATTAGTACATGTTGGACCCGCGTGTCGCCACTGTCAGCACTTGCAGACCTAGCGCCACCACATGGCAGGTCTAGAGAGGCGGACTAGCACTCGCCCCAGTTGTACGGACGACATTGCTAGCGACTAGACGTACGAGGCCTTCCTCTCATTTGCCGAGAGACAGTTAGAATAGCCTTCAGCTAAGCACATGACTACGACCTAGCAAGGCGCCATTAGCCTTACCTACTTTGAGAGTTATAGTATAAATGTCTCAAGAAGAACGCTGTATTCATCAGAGAATAAAAGTTAAGTATAAAGCAACTACGTACTTTTCTTGCTACCATTCAATAGTTATCCTGTTTCAGACTTCACGCCCGTCAGCATTAGTTAGCGTGCCTTTCGGCTACCTCCGAGTGGTGTGGCTGTCTTGCTACGCCACAACAGAAGGATTATCAGAAGTGCTGGTTTTGGACAATGGACCACATTTCACATCAGCATAATTTCAGCAGGTTTTTTGACACCAACGGCATCAAGCATGTTACGACCACACAGTTTCACCCTCAATCCAGTGGTGAAGCATAATGCTTCGTCAGAACTTCCAAGTAACAGTTGAACAAGTTACTTACCTCCCATGTGTGGGAACAAGCTCGTAATACCGTTCTCAGGCACAGAACTGCCTCCCGTCACACGACACTTCCGCATCCTCTGGCGTCTGCAGTGGTTGGTCCCTTCCTCCACAGTGCTCTAAGTTTAATGTGCATGATTTGGTCTTTTTCAGATTTTTTTGCAGACACAGGCGCTCAGAATGTGTCGTTATTACCAGAGTCTTGCGCTGCTTATGCTGTACAGAGTCCCACTGGTTTTTGTGGGCTGCGTGATCCTGCCACGTATGTTTCATTTACAGAGTCGGTGACCATGAAGATCCCGCAGCATCAGCTGCATTTGTCTTCCATGGGGCCGGCCGGTGTGACCGAGCGGTTCTAGGCGCTTCAGTCTGGAACCGCGCGACCGCTACGGTCGCAGGTTCGAATCCTGCCTCGGGCATGGATGTGTGTGATGTCCTTATGTTAGTTAGGTTTAAGTAGTTGTAAGTTCTAGGGGACTGATGACCTCAGATGTTAAGTCCCATAGTGCTCAGAGCCATTTGAACCAGCCATCTCCCATGGGAGCTGTGCCAACAACGGTATCAGACGTGGATCCAATGAATGTCGACGCAGCGCTGTCACCATCACAGCACCGCCAGCAGCCCCAGATACAGGAAGTGGGCCCTTTTCACTATGCTGCCTTCAGGTGGGCTGCAATGACTGCCTCCCCCTCCCCCCCCCCCCGCCCACCCAGTGACCGTTGAGCCTTCGCCACTGTTGGAAGAATATACTCTGTACCTGAGTGCGGGTGTGCACCCTGTTGCTAGTTTTCCAGCTGATGTTTCTAGCCACTGGCAAGACAAACGTTGGAGTGAAAGCAGGAGCTTGTCATCTGCAGAAATTTCGACTGCTGCCTCCTCAGTGTCACCTGCACGTGGACCTGTCCCACCCATCGCCAATGATCCATCAGCGCCAGTAAATGTCGATAATGAGAAGATTTGGGATAACAGGAATGTGGTATCGTTCAGTATCAGTACCACATCTAGCCAGTCCACGTTTAGAAGTTGGTAGCAAATCATGTGATTACACTGCCAATCTGCAGCCAGATCTGAGATACACCCTCCTTAGCCCATGTGGTCACCACCACCACGATGCTGACTCAAAAGGACGCCACGTATCACACCTGTCAGTTCAGTTAACTTCAGTTCTGTCTGTCTCGTCTAATTTTGATACTTAGCCTCTGTTACCATTGTTAATATGAGGGCTACTCGGAAATTAAAGTCCAATGGCTTGCGAAATGGAAATCACAGTGGGAATCCGATGAAGCTTTACACAGATATGTTGGGCAGTGTCTCTAGTATGCCCATCGATCGCATCACGTCGCTCTTTTCAGTTCTGAGCACACCGTGAGCACGTAAACACGCTTAGAACAATAGTGTCTCCCATCAAGTAGGAGGGCGACGTGTGACATTTCACCTTATGTCATGCAGCCCGCTTAACATAACTGTCATACGTTTCCTTGTGCATGACAATTCTCGGCCGCACTCTGAAGGGGCAGTGAAGAAGCTCCTGAAGCGTTTTCGACTTTAAGTATTTGATCACCCACAATAGAGCCCATTATTGACTCTCCCTGAGCTTCATCTGTGCTCACATGAACCGCTAGCTATGAAGACAACGTTCTGGCATAGACAACGAGCTTAGACCAGCGTAGAGAATTGGCAGGAAGCACAGGCAGGTTGCTTCTACGACGAGGGTAATGGAAAGTTGGCACAACGCTACGACAAATGTCTAAATCGGAGTGGCGACTATGTAGAGAAGTAGCTGGAAGGTGTAGCTAAGTGTTGCAAATAAAACATTTTTGATTTTCACAGTGGCTTCCATTTTGCCACCGATCGGACCTTACTTTCCAAATAGGCCTCGTATATGGACACTGCCCCTCTCACAGATTTGCACTATTTATTGATCTCGATTTTTCTGGGGGAATCCAAATAAATTAAAAGAAGTTTATCCAACAGTATGTGTGCATCTGATTATTTTCCTCTATATCATAGAATCTACCAATCCATTGCCGACGACCAGCGGGATGACCATATATTTCTGTTAATGTGTAAGATGTTTTTGTCGCCTGTGTGTGTGTGCGTGTTTCACGAATATAGTTAGGAGATCTAGTTGTTGTTTAGTTGGACAACTTTTTATGGATAACCTGTACTGTTGGAGTAATGTTACGGGGGCAGTATAGTTAAACTTTTTGCTCGTCATATGTGTCCAATAAAGGTCAAATATGATTATGGACTATTTGTCAATGGTTTACTATCTCGTCCAAATCTGAAATGATTATGCTCGTTTTTTTCCCTATAATTTCGCGTGAAAACTCAGTGCAGGGTTTGCATAAGAAAGACGGATAGTTACATGTGTACAAAGAGCTACAATTTTCTGGTCTGACATGCAACCATGTAATAAATGAAGTAAATATGGGTCTCTTTTTCTTTGAATTTCTGAATACTTGTCCTGACGAGCAAGAGGTGCAATAAAAAATTGATAATCAACATGAATACGTTTCACTCATTTTACTTTTAAAGTTCATTTCGTTTGCTATATCAAGGTTATTTACATTGTACGTTGACGCTTAAATTTTTGTGCTTGTTGTTGGGAACGGTGTTTATTATAAAAAAAATTTCTCAGAGGCTTGCGATATTTACTAAAGTAGCATTCATTGTAAATCATGTCATGCAGGCAAGAATGTGCGAATTGTGCTGCCAGTAATAAATTGATTTAAAGCTTACTCGAGTTACGTGCAGATGGGCCCTTATAACTGAAATGTGGAATCGATTTTATCAAAGTCGGAAACGTGATGGTACGCATTTCCCCTCCTTACACGAGGCATCACAACAACGTTTCACCAGTCAACGCTGGTCAACTGCTGTTTGTGTATGAGAGATCGGTTGGAAACTGAGTTTGGGATACCACTACAATATTTTTATATTTATTGATAACATGAATAAATAGTACCACACAGATACAGGTTTGACTTGATAAGACCAACCGTCAGAATCACCGGAATCATAAATGGGATGCTTCCAAAATAAACTATTAACCACAGCAACAAAATATTAAAAATGGAAATTAAATAAAATTTTAGTGTATTTGCATCATGATTAAAACAACAACAGCATACGAAAATGACCGGTACAAGAAAACTTCAGAAATATATTGAGTCTAAAAGCTGAAACGTTTAGCATACATACTATAACAATTAAGACCATTACCGTCGGACCTCAGACCATATTTCCACATGCAGTGCACAAGAAAATACCACAGAAACTATCCTGAAATAGCTCAGTATTAGAAACAGTAAACAACCATGTGTTATTCTGTTAATAACATTAGCCACGGGGTCCCGGGTTCGAATCCCGGCGGGGTCAGGAATTTTCACCTGCCTCGAGATGACTGGGTGTTTGTGTTGTCCTCATCATTTCATCATCATCCAGGAAAGTGGCGAAATTGGACTGAGCAAAGATTGGGTAATTGTACGGGCGCTGATAACCACGCAGTTGAGCGCCCCACAAACCAAACATCATCATCATCATCATCAATAACATTAGCTACTGATAGCGCACAAGAAAAGTATAGCGGCTTCGTTAATTATAACATATAAAACCATTTATCAAACCGAATGTCCATGCTTGTCTATCTCTTGTCTCTGATATTTTTTTTTTCATCTCTTCTTCATCTTCTTCAACATCGTCATCATTTTACTCGTCTTCTTCCTCTCCTCCAATGTCTCTACCTACTTCTCTGCTTTCTAAATTCTTAAATACATTATTTTCTTCCGTTTTAGTATCTTCAACTTCTTTCTTTTCCTTCCCCCTTTGGAATAGCTCCCTTCCTGAATGAGTTTCTGTAGCGGTTGAGAAACGAATTTAAATGCTTTTGCCAGGGCAGATGCATCTTCAGCTTCCCTTTTTTGCAGCAAAAACAGCTTCTTACAGATATTTCATCGAGATTTCAGCACCCGAATTTTAAGACTAATCTTTCATCCAATGGACTTTAGAATCATGTTGTTGTTATTGACAACCATAGCTCAGTCAGCATTTGAATTGATTATAAGCAATCGTCTCAGTTTGTACCGCAATGTGGAACTGCTTACATTTAAGAGATGATGTCTTTCCTCTAAACAAAAATACAGTTATCAGAATTAATATGATAATGTCGTTAATTAAATAACCATCTTTCCTTACGACTATAAACTGTATACATCCTCACTTACTCCTTGCTCATTTACACATTTTGAGGAGCGCATTGATGTCACATCAGGGGTAACAAGATCGCTCCATACAAACCTCAAATTACGTTCTTTTTGTTTGAAAAGAATAATTATAGCAGGACTGTCCCTATTAACTATTTCAGAATTTTGCTATATGTCTGACATAAGAGGACTTGCTGAAAAAAATGCATTCGAATTTTTTGTGAGGAAATTCTTAAAGCTTTTTAAATAAAACAAACTTTATTAGTCTTCTACAATTCTATTCATCATGTCTACAAACTTATTTCTTTGCATAGTCACCCTGACTACGAACATACTTCTCTCAATGGGAGACCAGGTTTATTGATACTGCCACTCTAGAATGTTTGACTTTGTTGACGCATCTACTACCTCACATATGCTTGTATCGGTTCATCACTATCAAACTGAAGTCCTTGAAGCTGTTCTTTAAGTTCTGGAAACAGATGAAGATCAGATGGGGCTAAGTCGGGACTCTATGGAGGATGATCGATGGCAATGAATCCAAGATGCCGGATTGTTTCAGATGTCGCAGAACTCGTGCGTGGACCGGCGTTTTCATCTAAAGGAGAGGGTGCTCCATGTGTCGACGACTTGTTCGAATTTGTGCTTTCAGTTTTCTGAGGGTCTCACAGGCTTTTGCTCGTGCACTGACATACACTACTGGCCATTAAAATTGCTACATCAAGAAGAAATGCAGACGATTCATTGGACAAATATATTATACTAGAACTGACATGTGCTTACATTTTCACGCGATTCGGGTGCATAGACCCTGAGAGATCAGTACCCAGAACAACCACCTCTGACCGTAATAACAGCCTTGATATGCCTGAGAATTGAGTCAAACAGAGCTTGGATAGCGTGTGCCGGTACAGCTGCCCATGCAGCTTCAACACGATAACATAGTTCATTAAGAGTGGTGACTGGCGTATTGTGACGAGCCAGTTGCTCGGCCACCATTGACCAGACGTTTTCAATTGGTGAGAGATCTGGAGAATGTGCTGGCCAGAGCAGCAGTCGAACAATTTCTGTATCCAGAAAGGCCCATACAGGACCTGCAACATGCAGTCGTGCATTATCCTGCTGAAATGTAGTTTTTCGCAGGGATCGAATGAAGGGTAGAGCCACGGTTCGTAACACATCTGAAATGTAACGTCCACTGTTCAAAGTGCCGTCAGTCCGAACAAGAGGTGACCGAGACGTGTAACCAATGGCACCCCATACCATCACGCCGGGTGATACGCCAGTATGGCGATGACGAATACACGCTTCCAATGTGCGTTCACCGCGATGTCGCCAAACACGGATGCGACCATGATGATGCTGTAAACAGAACCTGGATTCATCCGAAAAAAGACGTTTTGCCATTCGTGCACCCAGGTTCGTCGTTGAGTACACCATCTCAGGCGCTCCTGTCTGTGATGCAGCGTAAAGGGTAACCGCAGCCAAGGTCTCTGAGTTGATAGTCCATGCTGCTTCAAACGTCGTCGAACTGTTCGAGCAGATGGTTGTTGTCTTGCAAACGTCCCCATCTGTTGTCTGAGGGTTCGAGACGTGGCTACACGATCCATTACAGCCATGCGTATAAGATGCCTGTCACCTCGACTGCTAGTGATACCAGACCGTTGGGATCCAGCACGGCGTTCCGTATTACCCTCCTGAACCCACCGATTCCATATTCTGCTAACAATCATTGGATTTCGACCAAAGCGAGCAGCAATGTCGCGATACGATAAACCGCAATCGCGATAGGCTATAATCCGACCTTTATCAAAGTCGGAAACGTGATGGTACGCATTTCTCCTCCTTACACGAGGCATCACAACAACGTTTCACCAGTGAACGCCGGTCAACTGCTGTTTGTGTATGAGAGATCGGTTGGAAACTTTCCTCATGTGAGCACGTTGTAGGTGTCGCCACCGGCGCCAACCTTGTGTGAATGCTCTGAAAAGCTCATCATTTGCATATCACAGCATCTTCTTCCCGTCGGTTAAATTTCGCGTCTGTAGCACGTCATGTTCGTGGTGTAGCAATTTTAATGGCCAGTAGTGTAGTTACGTTACACTCCGCCGTGCTACACGCTACAATTCAGAGCCTTCTAGTGGCAGGAGGTTTGCATCTGGCGTCAGCGAAGTGGAAAAGTCACCAAGTAATATGCATGACATGTAATACCTCAACTGATACTGAAAACGGAATAAAAAATTTGGAGGTATTGCTTTTCAGCGCATCCTCACAGATAAAAGCTGTCTACAACATAATAGTGACGCATTAAAATGTTTGTGTTCATATGATCTTGTTTATTAGAAGCAATATCATCAAATATAAAAATCGTAACTGGTAGCGTTTCATCGAACGATTTTTCATTGTCCTTACTTGAAAATATGGAATATCCAATACCATTGAAGTTTTCAAATACTTGCTCAAGAAATTTATACGCTGAAGAGATTTGGAATATATGGGGTGATTATAATTAAACTTTGAAACCGATGTAGAAGCAACACTACTGGTCAGAATGACGTCAAATTGCAACGGCATATCATAAAAGGTGGGGGAAAACGTACGGCAGAAGAAAAATTAATAGCTACAAAATGTAGCAATATATGGCGCTGTAAGCATCATAATTTAATAGTGGTCGACTATAAATGAAAAATGAATCATACAACAATGCCTAAGGTGTACGTTTGCCGCTAAACAAACTGTACTACTCACTGTGCGTGGGTGTACAAGTGTGATACTGTTAGTTACGTACGCCCATCCACCACGGCAAGGTCATATCACATCGGATGGTAAAAATCGGTGTTTAATTGCCCTGAGGCTAAAAACTGCATAAAAAGCATCAATCACATTGGTTTTTAACTGTCCTGACGCCAAAAACCGCATAAAAAGTGTCGATCATATTGGTTTTTAATTGTCCTGAGGCAAATCGGATTATTAATTTCCATGTGACTGGCGCAAAACATGTTCAATATGCTGTCCGCCGTTTTCTGCAAGAAATTGAAATCGAGAAACAGCATGTTCAACAGCTGATCGATGTTTTTCCGGGATCACGTTCAGAATGTGTTGCGCAATGCGTGCCTTCAGTACAGCTAAGTTTGCAATCGAAATACTGAACATAACTTCTTTCAGATAGCCCCACAGCCAGAAATCACAGCCGACCGGAGTGGCCGAGCGGTTCTAGGCGCTACAGTGTGGAACAGCGCGACCGCTACGGTCGCAGGTTCGAATCCTGCCTCGGGCATGGATGTGTGTGCTGTCCTTAGGTTAGTTAGGTTTAAGTAGTTCTAAGTTCTAGGGGACTGGTGACCTCAGATGTTAAGTCCTATAGTGCTCAGAGCCATTTGAACAATTTGAACCAGAAATCATACGGATTAAGATCAGGCAGTCGGAACGGCCAGGCTGTAGGGAAATGGCGGCTGGTAATTCTAGCATTATCCAAATGGCGCTTTAGCAGCTGCTTAACTGGATTTGCAATGTGCGGAGGTGTGCCATCTTGCATAAAAATGATCCATCCACACATCCACGCTGTTGGAGACCTGGAACGACGTGGTTGCGCAAAAGACACTCATAGTGCTTACCAGTGACGGTACAGGTAACAGGACCAGAAGCCCCTTTCTCTTCGAAAAAATACAGCCCTATGATTAATGATGCCGTCCCGCACCATACAGTGACCTCTCCAGGAAAGTGGTACTGGTTGATTTGCGTGTGGATTTTCCGTTGCCCATATTCGACAATTTTGTGTGTTGAAATATCCTGTCAGATGGAAGCGGGCTTCGGCTGTCCACAAAATTTTCCACGGTCAATCATTGTCCACTTCCATGCGAGCAAGAAATTCTAAAGCAAAGGTCTTTTCTTGCTGGCAGGTCAACAGGAAGCAAGTCGTGCACATGGATAATTTTGAATGGATAGCAAAGAAGGCTGTTTCGTAGGATTTTACCCACCGTGTTCACGGGTATGTCCAATGTTCGGGAAATTCTCCGTGCACTACACGTTTGCACACCACCACTCGTCTCCTCCTGCATTGCTGTGGCCATCGCTTCCACTGACGTCGAATCAATTCGTATTCTACCAGGATACACACCAAAAGAACCCGTCTTTTCGAATTTCCGAATCATTTTCTCCAGACACACGACAGTCATCGGACTTAACTCTTCAGTGTCCGGAACTTCTGCAGAGCAAAGTGTGCACAGTCACCATTCTTGTAATACAGCATTACAAGCAGAGCGCGATCCTGCGTCCAGCAGACGCGAAAGGAGGAAAAGCCGTGCACCCGGCGAGTTTATACCAACTTCAATAGGTCGTGCACATGACAGGTGTTTTCATTTTGACACATACAACGCCATCTGTTGATCATTTTTCACACTATTTTTTTTCTTCTGCCATACGTTTTCCCCCATCTCCGATAACATTCCGTTGCAATTTGACTTCTTCCTGACCAGTGGTGTTATTTCTACAGCGTTTTGGAAGTTTAACTTCACCCTGTATATTCTTAAATTTGAGACAATTTTCATGAAGGAGAACGTAAACAACTACATTCGTTTTTCCGCAGTTGAAAGGACCGGATATAATGCATCTAATTGTATCTGAAAATAAATAACCCTTACTGCGATTCCATGGTTGTAATCCACCTGTAACAGGGCCGATGCGAAGTTGAAGCGCTTGTTTCTTGAAGCACATCTTCAAATACTTAACACTTCTACCTTAGGGCAGTTAATTTATAAGAGCATGGTCTGGATTCCAGAACATCAGTCGTGAGGTAGAAGCTGAGCGATGAACAAGGAGACGAAGCAAGATGTATCTCTCTTTACTTGTGTTGTTAACGACTTACACTTAGAATTTCATATGTCCGTCTACTCATATTGCATGCCAGAAATAAAGTTGATGAAATTACTAAATAAGGTTGATGCATGCAACGAACATTACATCTCTAAAGCAACACAATGTGGCTGAATGTCAGACAGACATCCAGCAACTGTGATTCTGCCTGAAAAAGCATGCCGAAAAGTTAAACCAAAATACAGTACGCCCAGTAAACATTAACTACATTAGCCGTGACTGATGCAATGAAACGTGAAGTTAAAATGGGGATGAGCATGAAAAAGATGAAGAAGAAAAGTACAGAGCATGTAGTGAACAAAATAATTAAAACATTTTGACAGTAGACTTACGTGTATGAAGCCAGTAAGTTCATAGCACTGTGAAAATTGCTCGTAAAATTCCTTTACAACTTAATCCAAAAGCAAATTCGGTCGACTGAGAGCGTGTAATAACCATTCCCGAAACGAGTGGGATATTAACTCTCATTTAAATATTTCCTGCTTCATATGCACTTGGAGGATTAATTGGAAGTGTGACGGTGATTGCTAAAAGCTGTTAATGGTGCAATAGCTGTCAGTGATGCTAAAGCTGCTCATAAACAGCTAGTTGGGTTGCAAAGACATAATCAAACTGTGGAGGCAATATCACTTCACGAAGGGGAGGGGCTGTGTTTATGGACATACAGAAAAAACCGGTTCTGGTCCGTATTTGGCAAGAGAAAGTTCTCCTTAGCCAGTAGTTAACAAGACTACTTACTAATACTGGCAATATTATGCTAACAATCTCGAAAAACCGCAGTTTTTGAGTTGTTTAAGGCTTTTTCAGAAAAGCCTAAAAGATACCAATTATTAACCTCCATACAGAAAGTGAATTTGGTTCACATTGGGTATCTTACAAGGGAAAGGGTAATGTGATGTTTTACTTCGATAGCTTCATTAATTTACGATCTCGTCCAGAAATAGTGAGGTATTTCAAAAACTATACAATAAGGTATAACTACAAAACATTTCAATCACAAAAGTCAGAGATGTGGCTACCATTGTTTAAAGTTTCTGAAATCTGGATAAATTAAAAAGTATTTTAGCACATGCTGACAGAATCACAATGGATGGCATCTAAGATGATGTAACATTTAACCCATCAGATAAAAACTCGATTACAATTGCTGTCTTTAACCTCAGGTTAAATTTGTCTCATCACGCTTACAAAACCGCCTTAGTCATTTATTTACCTACAATTCCATATTGAATATTACGTCTAGATGCAATAACTTGTACTTTTACAATCTCACAGACTATTAGGAAATTACGGACTAAGTTACTTTAAATTGTGGAACTTATGAACAGCATGACAATATTTCCTCTTTGTTGAGGGAGATGAAGTCATACAATATTAAGAATGACAGTGAAGAAGTTCCGAAGAAAATTAAAAAAATAAACTTAAAACTAAGCATCACAACAAAACTTTCAAACGATGTGAGATGGGGGAGTGTTTTATTCAGCTGTGATTAGATGGATTCAAAGTAATAATTACAAACAACTAGGGGCGACAGACCTACAAAAGTTGAAGTAACGTTATATGCCGATTTTAGGCTGTATAATAATTCAGTCAGTTTTAGGTTTTGAGAGAAATGTAATTGGAAAAGAAACATTAAAGACAGGAGAACATCCAGTAAATATTCAGAACGTTAACGTCCTATGCACTGACTATTAACATTTTGGAGATTCATTCAACATTACTGTTCCTACACATCAGTTCTGGTTTGCAGTACCACTTAGATATAAGACTGTGGGATCACCAAATTCATCCATGCCTGTTGCTGTTGTGGTAAGATAGGTTTCAAAATTAAGTGTATCAATCAGAGATCAAGATGAATATCTTGTAGATTTTGTTCGAGAAGTGATAGCTATTATATTACAGTTGAGAAAACGTAATGGGAATTGTGTACAGACAACATGTTATGTCTGAAAAGAAAAAGACAAATACGAAGAAGAAGAAAAAGAAAGATACAAAAGTGGTGACTCATTGCAGTTGACATATACCATCACACTAGGATACACAGTGCTCAATCTCTGTGAGCTCTCATTAGACATTGTGTTGAGTGAGGAAGAAGAATAAGATGAATTTCATATTGAATGTGAGAGAAAAAATCTCGTTGACAACTCTGGTACCCGATTTGAATGTTGTAAGTACAAACCGTTTGGTCAACCAGTTCCTGCTAACGACAATTTCTTACCGATCGTGATACAAAATGAAAACATTTCCCTACTGCCATGCTACAGACGTCTCTGTAGTGAAGGAAGACTTTTCGATGAAACAGGAGTACAGACAGCTGCCGACATTGACCAAAATATAAATTGTGCACTTCACTTGCTTTTAGAAATTCAGTATCCTCTGAGTAACCAAATTACTGTTCATGTGATGCAATACAGGAACTGCAGTGCTAACGAAAGGATATCCCTTGTGTATACCAAATGACACACTTGCGTTGCAGAATGCTGGTTGAGGAATGAGAAATGAACTAAAAGAATTTGTTGATAATGATATACATTTTAACTTTAGTACCCCGCACAATATGGCACTCGGGTTCACAGGGGATTGCAGATTCTTTTAAACGCTCGCCATTGACTTGCATTGATTCGCTGCAGACAAGCCACTGATTGTATTGTCCCAGACAAACCAGACAATAACTCGAAAACTGTGCTCGAAAGAATGTACTGGGGAATTCGAGAAAAACGAATATTGGAGAAAGAGTAAATACAATTATGGAACATCTTAAAAATGATCTGAGTTAGGCATTCTGTCATCGGGATTTAATTGAACGTGTTGCACTACGAATTATTTCATGGATGTGGCGAATTAAATTCAAGACAGCTCTCGAAACAGAAAACTAGGTAATTTTAGCCCTTCAGAAAAACAGGAAATCGATTTCCTATGACAGTAGCATATTAGATGGAATAAACATAACAAAGACTAAGGGAGATCTGAATTCGGCTAAATAACCTGAAGAGAACTAATCAGTCGACTGTAGCACGAAGGATACTGCAGAAGTATATGAAATGTAAATATTGCAATTTTCAGTCGCTGTGGTATGAAGAGAAGAACAAGAAAAAATCCACTCATGAGTCGTACAGAGCTTCAGAAGAGTCCCATTCATTTCAATGAATTTTCGCATCAAGGTGAAGAAATACTGAAATCGTCTGCCGTTGATATGAGAACTGAAACGCCAACAAATACACTGTTTCCAGAAATAGGAAAGCTCACTGTCTGATTATTTACGATTCTGTTATAGAAATGACACATTTAACCATCTGGGTAACAAGGCTACCCATACATCAGAAATTTAGTGTCGTAAGAGGCATTGTGCATCTGGATGTTGCTAGAATGAGGAAAGCAGCCGAAATTGTGAAGTAAGCGTCCAAGGTGTGGTTTTATTTTCCGGGCTCTAAATTGGAATGTAGCGATAGCACGTATGCTGATAACGCTTTTCTCTCAATTTGTACATCGTATACGCATCTGGATGCTGTAAGTAAGTTGCAACTAAGCTCTCCTCTCAGATATCTTCTCACCACAGTTGTGTGTACGTTGCAGGAGGCAGACATCCTACACAATGTAACGGAAACTTCTCTCGTTCTTGGGAAGGGACATTTTTTTTTTTTGTGTGTGTTTCCTTTTCCAGAAGCATACACACCATCGTCTTACTGAACAGTGCTCTACTATGAGTTGGACACTGCTTCAGCAAAATTTTTACAGGAAAATCACCCCCGCCAAAGTATTGGGTCAACTGGCGTATCGTTGCAGACACCACTGAATGGTTTATGCTCAGTTATACTACCATATTCTCTTGGGTTCGTTAAGGGTTTGAGGAAAGTGGACTTGTAGCGAGAATATGACGAGGCTTATAATGTGCCTGTTGCGAGTCGTACAGAAAAATGATACAGGAACCTGTTGCTCGACCATATGCAACAATTTATTCAGCTGCAGCACTCTGCAAATGACTATACCTTCCGGAAGGCAATACACGTGCCCAATTATCTCGAGTAGTATGAGAGTGGTTCGAGGAACATTCTACTGGTCCTGAAGTTTCCACAGGTACCCTGACATACACTACTGGCCATTAAAATTGCTACACCAAGAAGAAATGCAGATCATAAACGGGTATTCATTGGACAAATATATTATACCAGAACAGACATGTGATTACATTTTCACGCAATTTGGGTGCACAGATCCTGAGAAATCAGTACCCAGAACAACCACCTCTGGCCGTAATAACAGCCTAGATACACCTGGGCATTGAGTCAAACAGAGCTTGGATGGCGCGTACAGGTACAGCTGCCCATGCAGCCTCAACACGATACCACAGTTCATCAAGAGTAATGACTGGCGTATTGTGACGAGCCAGTTACTCGGCCACCATTGACCAGACGTTTTCAATTGGTGAGAGATCTGGAGAATGTGCTGGCCAGGGCAGCAGTTGAACATTTTCAGTCTCCAGAAAGACCCGTACAGGACCTGCAACATGCAGTGGTGCATTATCCTGCTGAAATGTAGGGTTTCGCAGGGATCGAATGAAGGGTAGAGCCACGGGTCATAACACATCTGAAATGTAACGTCCACTGTTCAAAGTGACATCAATGCGAACAATAGGTGGCCGAGACGTGTAACCAATGGCACCCCATACCATCACGCCGGGTGATACGCCAGTATGGCTATGACGAATACACACTTCCAATGAGCGTTCACCGCGATGTCGCTAAACACGGATGCGGCCATCACGATGCTGTAAACAGAACCTGGATTCATCCGAAAAAATAACGTTTTGCCATTCGTGCACCCAGGTTCGTCGTTGAGTACACCATCACAGGCGCTCCTGTCTGTGATGCAGCGTCAAGGGTAGCCGCAGCCACGGTCTCCGGGCTGATAGTCCGTGCTGCTGCAAACGTCGTCGAATTGTTCGTGCAGATGGTTGTTGTCTTGCAAACGTCCCCATCTGTTGACTCAGGGTTCGAGACGTGGCTGCACGATCCGTTACAGCCATGCGGATAAGATGCCTTTCATCTCGACTGCTAGTGATACGAGGCCATTGCGAACCAGCACGGCGCTCCGTATTACCCTCCTGAACCCACCGATTCCATATTCTGCTAACAGTCATTGGATCTCGACCAAAGTGAGCAGCAATGTCACGATACGATAAACCGCAGTCGCGAGAGGCTACAATCCGACCTTTATCAAAGTCGGAAACGCGATGGTACGCATTTCTCCTTCTTACACGAGGTATCACAACAACGTTTCACCAGTCAACGCTGGCCAACTGCTGTTTGTGTATGAGAAATCGGTTAGAAACTTTCCTCATGTCAGCACGTTGTGGGTGTCGCCACTGGCGCCAACCTTGTGTGAATGATCTGAAAAGCTAATCATTTGCATATCACAGAATCTTCTTCCCGTCGGTTAAATTTCGCGTCTGAAGCACGTCATGTTCGTGGTGTAGCAATTTTAATGGCCAGTAGTGTAATTCATAATGGGGACGCCATAGAGTCAGATTTGGACCGACCTTCGACTAGGCTCCGCGAATCGTGTGCGATGATTGAATGGTTGTGGATCGGAACAGTTTCCCAAGACTTGCATCTCCATCTATGTATACTCTCTGCAAAACACTGTGAAAAGGGGGGAAAAATGTATTTGCCATTGTACTACATATTAGGGTTTTCTTCTGTTCCATTCGCATTTGGAGTACTGGAAGAATTATTGCTTAAATAGCCTCTGTGTGCACCATAATTAATCTAACCGTGGTCCCAGTGGCAGCGATACGTGGGGATAGAAGTACATATATTCCTAGAGTCATTACTTAATTTCGGTTCCTGAAATTTCCAAATAATGAAGTAGACACTGAATAAATTGCCTACTTTTATTTATTTTTAGACTTGACGCAGATTTCGATACCGCTAAAGGTATCTTCTTCAGAAGAATAAGAAGTTTCCCAATAAATTTTATTTCACGACAAGAACTAATACCTTGCTCCGAATTGTGAATATTAAATGATTACAATTCGTAAATGAAAATAAAAATTATTACTTACTGGGATTGCTTTACGTAAAGCATGTTACATCCATCATGAACTAAGGCGCTCAATTCTCATACAAACAAAATGATTAAAATCCACTGAAACTATAAAATTAAAACTGGTATGGCCATTGAAAAGACAAACGTCAAACTAAGCAAGTAGTAAGCGCCTGTATCGCTTATGCAGACTAGCACATAAAGCGCCACATGTCGGGGGCTGATGCCGTAATATACTTTTTTTTTTTTTTTACTTTATGGTTATTTGAATACCTGTACAAATCAGGTAGGCTGGCAGCGGCACACTACGCCGCTCTTCAGCCATAGTGTTTACAATAGTATAAGAACGGAGAATTATAAAGAACATAGTGACGGGCAAAAGAGAGAGGTCACAGACACAAAAAACACGGAGTCGTTCACACGTGACGATAAACACGTGGGCACGGCGCACAGAACACTGATGAATCCGACGGCACAAGTGAACATAGTAGTGGGACGGCGGACACCAAAAACACTAAACGACGTCACACACACGAGACACAGAAGGGGATGATCTCCGCCGCGCGAATGTTCACTGTGCGTGTGCGAGTCCGGGGACCTGCCAAGAGAGGAGGAGGATGAAGGGGAGTGGGAGAGCGAGAGGGGAGAGCAGGGAGGCCATGGGCAGGGGAGATAGAGGGGGAGGCAGGAAGGGGGTGGGGAAGCCCGGGGGAAGAGGGGTGGAGGGAGGGGAAGGGGGAAAAGGAAAGAGAAGGGAAGAGAAGAGAACTGAGGGAGGGTGCCGAAAGGAAAGGACACCGGAAGTGGGGGGTGGGGCAGGATCAAAGTTGATAGGAGGGGTAGATGGAAGGGACGAGGACATCATCAGGGAGGGGGAGCTGGCGGAAGCCACCTTGGGAGAGGGTAAGGAGGGTGGAGAGATGGAGACCGGGTGGGACGTGGGAATACAGGCGCGGCAGCGGGCAGGGGTGGGAGAAGATCGGGGATACGAGCGGGTGAGGAGGATCAAGCTTACGGGAGGTGTACAGGATCCGTATCCTTTCAAGGAAAAGGAGGAGGTGGGAGAAGGGGATGAGATCATACAGGATCCGCATGTGGGAGGGGAGACGGATGCGATAGGCGAGGCGGAGAGCATGGCGTTCAAGGATTTGGAGGGATTTATAAAAGGGAGGGGGGGCGGAGATCCAAGCTGGATGGGCGTAACAAAGGATAGGGCGGATGAGGGATTTATAGGTGTGGGGAACTGTGGAGGGGTCCAGACCCCACGTGCGGCCGGAAAGGAGCTTGAGGAGACGGAGTCGGGAACGTGCCTTGGCTTGGATTGTCTGGAGATGGGGAGTCCAGGAGAGGCGACAGTCGAGGGTGACGCCAAGGTACTTAAGGGTGGGAGTGAGGGCGATAGGACGGCCATAGACAGTGAGATAGAAATCAAGGAGGCGGAAGGAAGGGGTGGTTTTGCCTACAATTATCGCCTGGGTTTTGGAGGGATTGACCTTAAGCAACAACTGGTTGCACCAACCGGTGAACCGGTCAAGATGGGATTGGAGAAGGTGTTGGGAGCGTTGCAGGGTAGGGGCAAGGGCAAGGAAGGCGGTGTCATAGGCAAACTGGAGAAGGTGGACGGGGGGGTGACGGCGGCGGCATGTCCGCCGTGTACAAAAGGTACAGAAGGGGGGAGAGGACGAAGCCTTGGGGCACACTGGCGGAGGGGAAAAAGGTGTAGGAATCTGTGTTATGGATGGTGACATAGGAAGGACGTTGGGAGAGAAAGGAACCGATCAGACGAACGTAGTTAATTGGAAGGGCGAAGGTTTGGAGCTTGAAGAGGAGACTGGAATGCCATACGCGGTCATAAGCGCATTCGAGGTCAAGGGAGAGGAAGATTGCGGAGCGACGGGAATTAAGCTGGTCGGAAAGGAGATGAGTGAGGTGAAGGAGAAGATCGTCGGAGGAGAAGGACGGCCGAAAGCCACACTGGGTTACGGGAAGGAGGCGGTGCTGGCAGAGATGCTGGTGGATGCGGTGGGTGAGGATAGATTCCAGGACCTTGCTGAAGACTGAGGTAAGGCTGATGGGACGGTAAGAGGAGACGGCGGACGGCGGTTTAAGGAACATGAGGATACGGGAGGTTTTCCGCAGGTCGGGGTAGTAACCGGTGGACAGGACCACATTGTAGAGCCTGGCCAGGGTGGAGAGGAAAGAGACAGGAGCTTCACGAAGGTGACGGTAGGTGACACGATCGTGACCAGGAGCGGTGTTGCGTTTTGTGCGGAGTGTAGCAATGAGATCCTGTGTAGTGGTCGGGGCATTGAGTTCCGTGGGTGCAATGTTGTCCAAGTACTGGAAACCAGGAGCGAGGGGAGGGACAGAGGTGTCAGTCCAATCGCGGATATCCGGGAAGAGGGAGTAATCGAACTGGGGATCATCGGGGATGGAAAAGACATCAGAGAGGTAGGAGGCAAAGTGATTGGCCTTACTAAGGGCGTCAGGGAAGGGGTGATCATCATGGAGAAGAGGATAGTAGGGGGAGGGTTTAGTTCCGGTAAGGCGACGGAAGGCTGACCAGAACTTGGACGAGTTGATAGGTAGGGTAGTATTTAAACGGGTGCATGTCTGTCGCCAGTCCCAGCGTTTCTTAGCTGTGAGCAAATTGCGAATGTTTCGCAGGAGTTGCCGGTGGCGTTGTAGTGTATCCGGGTCACGCGTGCGGAGGAAGGCACGGTAGAGACGGTGGGATTCACGGAAGAGGAGGACGGCCTGTGGGGATAAGGTAGGACGGTGGGGGTGGATGGCGACAGTAGGGACGTGGGCCTCCACGGCCTCAGACAAGGTCTGCTGGAGAAAGGAGGTGGCATGGGTGACATCATCGGGATGGTGGTAGGTGAAAGGATGGCTATCGACCTGGGTGGAGAGGGTATCCCGGTAGGCATTCCAGTTGGCACGGGAATAGTCATGGACGTATTTAGGGGGAGGGTCATTACGAGGGTCGGGGCAGGGGCGACCACCGTCTGAAACGGTGGGGAGGACAGGGAGATGGTCGCTACCAATAGGCTCCAGGACATCCACAGTAATGCGACCAAGGAGGTTGGAGGAGGAGAGAATAACATCGGGAGTGGAGTTGGATTCGGGACGGGTGTGCTGGGGGATGGGGAGGAGGTCGCCTTGAAGGGAGGAGAGGAACCGTTGCCACCGACGTAACTGGGCAGCGGAACGACTATGGATGTTGAGGTCGGCGGCGATCACGTAGGAGGAGAAGGTACGGTCGATGTGGGAGAGGAAGTCGAAAGGAAGAGGGGCGTTGGGGCAGACATAGATGGTGGCGTAGGTAATGGTAAGGCCGGGGAAGAAGAGACTAAGGATCAGGTGTTTGGTGGGGTCGGGAAGGAGAGGTTGGAGCCGAACGGGGATCTGGCGGTGGTGACCAATGGCAACTCCACCACGCGCAACTGGGAGGGGATTATCGGAGCGGTGGAGGAGATAGGGGGAGGTGTGGATGGAGTGGTGGGGTTGGAGGTAGGTTTCATTGAGGAGGATGGCATCCACACGGTGGGTAGCAAGGGTGTGCAGGAAGAGGTTCTTGTTGGCGGGAAGGGAGCGTATGTTGTTGAAAAGGATACGGTGCTGTCGCGCCATGACAGGGATTTAGACGAGGGTGTCAAGACGGGAAAAGGTGAAATGTGCCTGGTTGTTGGAATAGGTGGCATACATTTTAAGGTGGAAAATGGAACGGGCGGCGAGGGAGATCTGTTGGAGGGTGTGGGGGCGCTGAAAGGGATGAACATTCTGGAGGACGATAGTGAGGAAACTGATGATGTCCTCAGCGGTGGGGGGGGGGGGACGAAGGGAATTGCCAGGAGGGGTGGGAGCGTACAGAGGACGGACAGGTACGGTGAGTTCAGGAGTGGTTGGAGGGGGTCGGGCTTTACACTTTTGGGAGTAGGTGGGATGGGGGAGATTGCAGGTATTACAGGAGGGAGGGGATTGAAGGTTAGGGCACTGCCGGAGGAAGTGCGCTTGCCGACAATGTGGGCAGGTGGATGCCTCGCGGCACTTAGCTGTTGGGTGTGCATTATAGCGCAGACACCTCTGGCAGCGCAGGGATTGAGGAGGGGAACAGGAGGGGTCGACCTTGTACCGCTGGTTGAAGAAGAGGGCACCCTCCTTCAGGAGATGGTCAATGGAGGGGGCGTCCTCGGAGAAAACCCGCATAAGGCAGGTGGGGCCGGCCGAGTTGAAAATGCGGCGGACTGCCCGCACCTCCAGCGTGGGATGGGCCTTGAGCTCCGCCAACACCTCCTCCTCCGTGGTCGACGGACTGAGCCGAGTGATCACGGTGGTGAGGGTCGGCGGGCGACACGGGGGTTGGGGTTGGCGGGTAGGATATGGAGAAGGAGCAGGGGTAAGGGAGGCGTTGGGGCCAAAACGGGTGATGGGGAGGTGGGAGAGGATGTCAGTATGGAGGGTGGGGCTGCAGGAGGACTGGTGGGCTGCTGCCGGCTGGACCGCTGCTGCAGACCGGGACCGGGACCGGGACCGCTGCTGCTGCTGCTGCTGCTGCTGGCTGCTGACTGCTGGCTGCTGACTGCTGGCTGGCTGGACTGCTGGCTGTCTGGACTGTTGGCTGGCACCTGCAATACCTAACGCTTCGATTAAACCGAAAGGTCAATCGAAGGGCGGTATCCTACCGGATTACCGCCGAAGATGTGCCGTAATATACTTTCGATTGTATAAAATCTAACTTTTCCTGCTGCGACTTTCCATGGTAACATACAATAGAGTAATCTAAGTTGCTGCCAAAATAAAATACACTACTGGCCATTAAAATTGCTACACCACGAAGATGACGTGCTACAGACGCGAAATTTAACCGACGGGAAGAAGATGCTGTGATATGCAAATGATTAGCCTTTCAGAGCATTCACACAAGGTTGGCGCCGGTGGCGACACCTACAACGAGCTGACATGAGGAAAATTTCCAACCGATTTCTCATACACAAACAGCAGTTGACCGGCGTATCCTGGTGAAACATTGTTGTGATGCCTCGTGTAAGGAGGAGAAATGCGTACTATCGGTTTTCCGACTTTGATAAAGGTCGGATTGTAGCCTATTGCGATTGCAGTTTATCGTATCGCGACATTGCTGCTCGCTTTGGTCGAGATCCAATGACTGTTGGCAGAATATGGAATCGGTGGGTTCAGGAGAGTAATATGGAATGCCGTGCTGGTTCGCAACGGCCTCGTATCACTAGCAGTCGAGATGACAGGCGTCTTATCCGCATGGCTGTAACGGATCGTGTAGCCACGTCTAGATCCCTGAATCAACAGATGGGGACGTTTGCAAGACAACAACCATCTGCACGAACAGTTCAACGACGTTTGCAGCAGCATGGACTATCAGCTCGGAGACCATGGCTGTGGTTACCCTTGACGCTGCATCACAGACAGGAGCGCCTGCGATGGTGTACTCAACGACGAACCTGGTTGCACGAATGGCAAAACGTCCGTTTTTCGGATGAATCCAGGTTCTGTTTACAGCATCATGATGGTCGCATCCGTGTTTAGCGACATCGCGGTGAACGCTCATTGGAAGTGTGTATTCGTCATCGCCATACTGGCGTATCACCTATCGTGATGGTATGGGGTGCTATGGTTATACGTCTCGGTCGACCTATTGTTCGCATTGACGGCACTTTGAACAGTGGACGTTACATTTCAGATGTGTTACGACCCGTGGTTCTACCCTTCATTCGATCCCTGCGGGACCCTACATTACAGCAGGATAATGCATGACCGCATGTTGCAGGTCCTGTACGGGCCTTTCTGGATACAGAAAATGTTCGACTGCTGCCCTGGTCAGCACATTCTCCAGATGTCTCACCAATTGAAAACGTCTGGTCAATGGTGGCCGAGTAACTGGCTCGTCACAATACGCCAGTCACTACTCTTAATGAACTGTGGTATCGTGTTGAGGCTGCATGGGCAGCTGTACCTGTACTCGCCATCCAAGGTCTGTTTGACTCAATGACCAGGCGTATCAAGGCCGTTATTACGGCCAGAGGTGGTAGTGATTTCTCAGGATCTATGCACCCAAACTGCGTGAAAATGTAATAACATGTCAGTTTTAGTATAATATATTTGTCTAATGAATACCCGTTTATCATCTGCATTTCTTCTTGGTGTAGCAATTTTAATGGCCAGTAGTGTAGTATACAAACAGTAATGGAGTGAAATCATATAAAGTTAAAAGGAGTAAAGTACTACACGGTTCAGTCACATTAATGTTACCACCACCCATGTTCGACATCAACGTGAAATAAACTCACCGGCGCCAGGTGGCACCACTAGCAGGGGAGGGTACATAAAGCACGTCGCGGGGACGCGGAAAACAGTGCAGACGTTGTTGCAATGCGGGAACGCAGAGATTTAGCTGACATCCAAGAGCGCATAAATATTAGTTTTCGAGCAGAGATGGAAGTATCTCCGAAGCGACTAAGTCTGTAACTGTTTGCGGGCAGCCGTGGTTAACGTATACCCTACACGGCAAAATGGCGCCATCCAGATTCGGCACCGAGGCAACTGTGGAGCACCACAGGCCAAATAGGATAGGGGTGAACGACGGCTTCGGAGATGCAGCTGTTAAGCAAGTGACTACTCAGATGAATCAAGGGGCTACCAACAGTGCCTCGTCAACGACCGTTCAGCGAACGTCGCTGCTTCCGCAGCAGGTGCCTGGTTCGTGCACCTACGCTGACTGCTGTTTGTCGGTGACGAAGGCTGGAATTTGATCGCCAATACTGCAACCGGACGTCTCTCAGTGGTGACTGGTGGCCTTTTCATACGAACCACGTTTCATACTCCATCGGACAGGTGACTGATCGTCGGAAGGGTTCTCGCCGGAGGAGGGAGCGTTATGATCTGGGGAATATTTTCGGGGTATTCCCTGGATAAGCTCGTCATTCTGGATGGCGCAGTGGATCATCACATGTGCGCACCTGTCCTTGGGGACCCTCATCTCCTATAAATGAAGTGAAGAATGCTGTCTATCATATTAGCCCAGCGGTCTAGGGCGCTGCAGTCAAGGTCTGTGCGGCTGGTCCCGGCGGAGGTTCGAGTCCTCCCTCGGGCATGGGTGTGTGTGTTTGTCCTTAGGATAATTTAGATTAAGTAGTGTGTAAGCTTAGGGACTGATGAGCTTAGCAGTTAAGTCCCATAAGATTTCACACACATCTGAACATTTTTTTGTCTACCATATCCCGGTGCGGGACCTGCAGGAACTGGGACCTTGCATCAGAGTAACAACTGCACGCATTATTGCGGACATTCTAGGCCGGCGATGGGAGTAGCTGGAATAAGGTTACAGATGGCACATACATTTAACTCATTTAAACGGCTCCTAAAACATAAGACCAGTTTGCACATTATGCCGCGAAGTGCACCTTTCTACCGTTTCTAATTTCGGGAATGGACGTATAAAGAACATTTTGGAACACCCTGTATATTACTAAACGGCTATCCCGGTTCATGGTTCACTGTTCGTGTTTGACTGTTACTGTTGCTAGCTGCCTATCTAATGGCATCCAGGGGCAAGAAAACTTTCATTTTTCTGTACTTCTCACAATTATTAACCGGATTTAAAAATTTAAAATGCTGCTACAATCTACTCACTAATTTTAAAAGTTTAACTCAATAAAACTTGTATTATACTTAAAAACTGCGCTTTTTTCATGAGTCGGCGTAACTCAGGCCTGGCCTATTACCAATACTATATTCATCCAGTATTTGGGAATGTGGGCGCTTAGCGACTTCCAACAAATTTTATACATAATTTCAAACCTTTACGAAACTTTTTCTCCTTGATACCCCCACCCCCAACAAATTGACGAAAGAACCAAAATTTATCACCTACGGCATTTTCGCTCTTTATGCAATCAGACTTCAGCATCAGGCATTTAATTTATTAGTTTTTTACCTACTAACTCTATTGGCAAAACATTTTGCAGACAGTATCCACATAAAACACTGAATGTTCCTCCAAAATTATTACATTCGACGATAAATAGTTCAGGAGATGTAACGCTGTAAACACTGAGATGCGCGAAAAAACTAGATTTTGCTTAAAACGAAGCGCAAATTACCCAGACTGCTGGATAGTGACAGATGGTGACGTGAGACTGGACGCGCACGTAGTTTATGTATCAGCCGATAGAGGACAGTATTGGATAGGGGACTGTGATTTAGTTTCGATTGTGCCCACTAAAGTGCACTAAAGTAATAGAATGTTTTTCATAAAATGTTCTAGTATTTTCATAAAGTATTATTATGTCTTTTTGTGTATGTAAAATGTTATAAATGTGTTTTAGCAGTATGAATGATACGTGAGTGTGGTTTTAGGATAATATGAAGATAATTGTTTAACGAGTTATGTAGTGGGATTTAGTGTGGGAACATTTCGAAGAAGTATGGATGTGGACAAAGGGGATTTTTCCCGACCCGAAAGTGACACCACCCCCGATGTTGTCATTTCCTCCGCCAACCTCCTTGGGCGTATCGCTGTCGCCATCCTTGACCCCACAGGTAGCGATCACCTCCCTGTCCTTCTCACCATAACGTCTGCTCACCGCCCCCCTCCGGCTCCGCACCCTGCACCCCCTCCCAAGGTCGTCCGTGACTATCGCCGTGCCAACTGGGATGCCTACCGGGACTCCATCTCCACCCAGGTCTAAAGCCACCCTCTTACCTATCGCCATCCTGACGACATCATCCACGCCTCGTCCTTCCTTCAGACGGTAATTACTGACGCCGTGGAGACCCATGTTCCTACTAAAACCATCCACCCACACCGTCCCACTCTCCCTCCACGGGCTGTCCTCTTCCTCCGTGAATCCCGCCGCCTCTATCGCTCCTTCCTGCGCACTCGTGACAGGGATACACTCCAACGCCACCGGCAAATACAGCGACATGTACGGAACCTTATTACGGCAACGAAACGCCGAGTCTGGCGCCAGACCTGCACACGACTCAACACCACCCTCCCTATCAACTCCTCCAAGTACTGGTCCGCCTTCCATCGCCTTACTGGTTCCCATTCCACTCCCCACTACCCCCTTCTCCATAACGATCGCCCCCTTCCTGACAACCTCAGTAAGGCCAATCACTTCGCTTCCCACCTTTCCGAGATCTTCTCCATCCCCGATGATCCCCACTTTGATTATTCTCTTTTCCCCACCATCATGGAATGTGCCGATCCCTCGGTCGCTCCACTTGCTCCTAGTCTCCATTACTTGGGGCAGTTGTCCCCCTCCAACACAAAACACTCCCATCACAGCACAAGACATTAAACTTATCCTCTGGTCCAAACGCAACACGGCCCCTGGTCACGACTGTGTCACCTACCGTCACCTCTGAGAAAGCCCCTATTCCTTCCTGACTGTCCTCGCCCATCTCTATAATGTCATCCTCTCTACTGGCTTCTACCCTGACCTATGGAAGACCTCCCGCATCCTCTTATTCCCCAAACCCAACAAACCCCCTTCTACCACCTCTTCCTATCATCCCATCTGCCTCACCTCCGTCTTCAGTAAGGTCCTTGAATCCATCCTCTCCCACCATATCCATCAGCGCCTTGCTCAACACCACCTCCTCCCCCTTACCCAGTGTGGCTTCCCACCCTCCTTCTCTGCTGAAGACCAACTCCTCAACCTTGTTCACCTTCTGTCCCTCCAGCTCAACTCCCGTCGCTCCGCCATTTTTGTTTCCCTTGACCTCTAAAATGCCTATGACCGTGTATGGCATCCCGGTCTCCTCTTTAAACTCCAAACCTAAGCCCTGCCTATCAATTTTGTCCGTCTGGTCACTTCCTTCCTCTTGCACTGTCCTTCCTATGTCACCCTCCACAACACCAACTCCCGTATCTTTTATCCCATGGCTGGCGTCCCCCAGGGTTCTGTCCCGTCCTCTCCCCTCTCCTTTATCTCTTGTATACAGCTGATATGCCCAAGCCACCCCCACCAGTCCACCTTCTACAGTATGCTGATGACACCGCCTTCCTGGCTTTCTATCCTACCCTTCAACGGTCTCAACGTACCCTCCAAACCCACCTTAACCAGTTCACCACTTGGTGTAACCAGAGGTTCCTCCGTCTCAACCCCTCCAAAACCCAGGCAATCGTCATAGGCCGTACCACGCGCTCCTTTCGCCTCCATGATTTCTACCTCACCCTTTATGGTCGTTGTTGTGGCTTGGCAAGACCGCCAAACCACTATGATAGGAAGCCAAAAGGCGCGCGTTTAAGCTCACGCAAGTCTGGAACAGGTCAGAGAAATGAGACTAGCAAAAATAATACGTAGCTTCTGGAATACTTAACTTTAATCCATAATTGGTGAACATCGCTCTTGACGGTACCTGTTTTACAGCATCAATAGTTACTGGTAATGGCGCCTTGCTAGGTCGTTGCAAATGACGTAGCTGAAGGCTATGCTAACTATCGTCTCGGCAAATGAGAGCGTAATTTGTCAGTGAACCATCGCTAGCAAAGTCGGCTGTACAACTGGGGCGAGTGCTAGGAAGTCTCTCTAGACCTGCCGTGTGGCGGCGCTCGGTCTGCAATCACTGATAGTGGCGACACGCGGGTCCGACGTATACTAACGGACCGCGGCCGATTTAAAGGCTACCACCGAGCAAGTGTGGTGTCTGGCGGTGACACCACAGTCGTCCCATCCAGCTCACCCCCACCCTGAAATACCTTGGCCTCACCCTTGACCGACACCTCGCCTGGACCCCTCATCTCCAGACCGTCCAGCAGAAAGCCCATTCCCGCCTCCGCCTTCTGAAACTCCTGTCTGGCCGGACATGGAGATTGCATCCTTCTACCATCCTCCACACCTACAAATCCCTCATCCGTCCTATCCTCTGTTATGCCAGCGTTGCCTGGATCTCCGCCCCCACCCGCTTTTACAAGGCCCTCCAAATCCTTGAACGCCATGCGCTCCACCTTGCCTTCCGTATCTGCCTCCCTTCCCTCACCCGGCTCCTGTATGAACTGATCCCCTGCCCCCACCTCCTCCTGTTCCTCCAACATCTCTGCATCGTTTACATTGTCCGCAGGCTTGATCCCCCCCACCCTCTGGTTTCCTCCTTCCTCTCCACCCCCTGCCCGTTGCCGAGCCTCTATCGCTGTATCCCTCCCTCTCTCCACCTCCACACCCTCCATCTCCTTCATCAGGGCAATTTCCAACGCCTCCCCCTCCCAGATGACGAACTTCGCCGTGACATCTACCCTTCCTTCCAACTATAACCTGGCCTTGTTCCCCCCCCCCCTCCCCAGGGCCCCCTTTTTTCCTCTTCCCTCCTTCTCCCAGAGCGGATTTTCCTCCTTCCCCCCCCTGCTCATCTCCCCCATCTCTTCCCCACCGTCCCTTCTTCCAGTCTCCCTTCTTGTCAAGTTCTGCCACAAACTCCTCTTCTCCCCAATTCTATTCAATACCTCCTCATTAGTTACGTGATATACCCATCTAATCTTCAGTATTCTTCTGTAGCACCACATTTCGAAAGCTTCTATTCCCTTTCTTGTCCAAACTATTTACCGTCCATGTTTCACTTCCATACATGGCTACACTCCATACAAATACTTTCAGAAACGACTTCCTGACATTTAAATCTATACTCGATGTTAACAAATTTCTCTTCTTCAGAAACGCTTTCCTTGCCATTGCCAGTCTACATTTTATATCCTCTCTACTTCGACCATCGTCAGTTATTTTGCTCCCCAGATAGCAAAACTCCTTTACTACTTTAAGTGTCTCATTTCCTAATCTAATTCCCTCAGCATCACCCGTCTTAATCCGACTACATTCCATTATCCTCGTTTTGCTTTTGTTGATGTTCACCTTATATCCTCCTTTCAAGACACTGTCCATTCTGTTCAACTGCTCTTCCAAGTCCTTTGCAGTCTCTGACAGAATTACAACGTCATCGGCGAACCTCAACGTTTTTATTTCTTCTCCATGGACTTTAATACCTACTCCGAATTTATTATTTAATTTAAATCAAAAACATTAAATATGAATTATGGTTACAAAACACATGAAAAACGTAAAACAAAACACGCTTTGTACAAATCTTTTAGCCGGTACGGACAAAGCAAACACTAAGTAAACAATATTTCATTTCAATTTGCATGCTAATGGAATAATCAAGAACCGATTTGTCTAAATGTGGCCGTACTGTAGTGTGTGCGGAGACATATGAAATTGAAAATAATGACTGAAAAGTAAATTATTGTTTAAGCAGTTCGTGGTAATATGGTTGTTTGTTAGAATAAATCTTTGCAAACTTTTTCGGAGCTGCTCTACCTCTTGCCTTGGCTACGTTATGTTTTACGAAAAAGGAGTTCTATGTTACAATGAAATAAAAATTTATCGGACGGAAGCGATGTTGCAATTATAAAAATTCGTACCAAACGTTCGCTCAACGTGAGGAATTATCCTCCCTCCCTTCTCCCTAGTCTGTCTTCGGGGTTTCTTGTAGTCTTCGTTCCTAATTAAAGGGCAAATGCGTTTACAAACGGTGTTGTAAAATACTCATAAAGATGGTACGAATGAGTTTCACTTTTGGTATGTGGCTCAAATGGCTCTGAGCATTATGGGACTTAACGTCTGAGGTCATCAGTCACTTTTGGTATGTGCCAGATCTCATTTAAGCACACTTTCCTTCTAAGTCTGTTACTTTACTGAGTTCTTGTGGATGGAATGTATCACAAGAAATTATAGTTATTTAAAGAATTTTGTACAAATAAAGACATTAACACACCTAATAGGTAATTATAATTTCCCAGGCGAGGATTTGTGTAATGTTTCGTATAATATCGTCCGGTTGCCTGGGATGCTTGTTTCCATTCCCAGAAAATTGTCCTTTACAGTTTCATAATATGTAGGATTGTAAGACGTTACTTTTTTCAGTATGACTTCGATTAAAGAATGTGCTATTGAAAGAAAAACAAACCTATTGATTTTTTATAAATGGTACTCTGTCATACTGTTCCTTATATTATAAATATCACATGGCCATATTCCTATGATTAAACGTACATAAGTCAAGTTGAATTACACTATATGATAAAAATACCGAAACATCCAGAGTATTTTTGTACACTTACGCATCATTGGCTGGTATGTAAAAGATTAATGTTGCAATCCTCTGTGACAGGTAGAAGGACAAGCAGACCGCATTAGTGTTGTTCGTGTTAACTGTTGTTGCCAGGTCTGGTAGCGTATGGGCCGTGCCGGACCTTATCGATATTGCCCGTATTTACGCTCTTTGACTGTTACCTGGCAACGGCTTCGTGAGTGGCGCCAGAGAGAGCAGGCGGAGCGTCTTCCGAGCCTTTTACAGGCGTACCGGGCTCGAATGGAGGAGTCTGTCTGGCGGTCAAGAAGGAAGGTTCCAGCTAACAACTGGAGCGCCGACTCCACTTCGAGCGGACTATCTGGATGGGCACGTTCAGAGCAGCGCGTGGCCAAGTGCACGACGACGGCGTCGGCGCCTATGCGACGGTGCGGAACAAGAGGCAAAGTGGGCAGCCGTTCTTAGGGTGAAGGAAATCTCAGGTCGCCGGACGCAGCCGAAGCAAGACTGGTATACCCGTTGTCGCTGCACTCGGGACAGCTCCTGTTCAATCAAAAGGAACTAAAGATTGTGGGCACGTTTCGGAACATTGCTTGTTGTGCACTTATGTCGCGGAGCCTACTTTAACGTAGAGTCCAGTCTCTTTAGTGCTAATTGAGGTGCTTTACTCCCCATTAGGTTGCTGTCGGTTTTTTACTTACTTGTTCCTTATTGCCTCCGACAGACTTGAAAAGAATTATTTATTTTTTCCTGTTAAACTGCTTCAACCTTTCAGTTTTTCTCGTTACTGTGGGTAGGAATAAAGGGTTTATGCTTTTGGTTTAAATTGATTTTTTATTAGTTTGAGTTGTAAGGTGGCAGAATAAATGAAGGTCAGATTCGCATCTTACATGAGAGCTTTATACATCGCAATGGGAAGGTGAATATGGCACCTAACTTAATTCGGCGGTAATGAGCAAATTTGCCGGCCGGAGAGGCCGAGCGGTTCTAGGCGCTACAGTCTGGGACCACGCGACCGCTACGGTCGCAAGTTCGAATCCTGCCTCGGGCATGGGTGTGTGTGATGTCCTTAGGTTAGTTAGGTTTAAGTAGTTCTAAGTTCTAGGGGACTGATGACCTCAGAAGTTAAGTCTCATAGTGCTCAGAGCCATTTTGAACCAATGAGCAAATTTGCCTAGCATGTAAGTAGGCTGTTTATGTTTTCTTATTGGCAACGTTACGTAGCGCTCTGTATGAAAATCACTGGCTGTGCTGTGTGCAGTCTGTGGCTAGTTTGCATTGTTGTCTGCCATTGTAGTGTTGGGCAGCGGCAGCTGGATGTGAACAGCGCGTAGCGTTGCGCAGTTGGAGGTGAGCCGCCAGCACTGGTGGATGTGGGGAGAGAAATGGCGGAGACTTGAAATTTGTAAGACTGGATGGCATATATGTTATGAGATTAAGGTAAATACATTGTTTGTTCTCTATTAAAATCTTTCATTTGCTAACTATGCCTATCAGTAGTTAGTGCCTTCAGTAGTTTGAATCTTTTATTTAGCTGGCAGTAGTGGCGCTCGCTGTATTGCAGTAGTTCGAGTAACGAAGATTTTTGGTGAGGTAAGTGATTTGTGAAAGGTACAGGTTAATGTTAGTCAGGGCCATTCCTTTGTAGGGATTTCTGAAAGTCAGATTGCGTTGCGCTAAAAAATATTGTGTGTCAGTTTAAGCACAGTCTCGTATACAATTCTTCAAAAGGGGACGTTGCATATGTCGACCCTTAGCCGAGGATACATCACTGGAATCTTCTGATTTTTTCTTGTAGTTTGTGTAATTAGTGTAGATTTTGTTTATTGCTAGTGCGTAATTGTAGAGAGAATCTCCTTTGTAGTTGCAGTCTTTCATTGTTGTACAGTAAAACAGTTGTGGCATGCATGTAGATTTGCACCAAGTATTTCGCAGCTGCGCTTGCAATTAACTAGATATTATTTTCAGTGCTATGTTAATGTGTTCCCCTATTTTTGCTCTTCAAATTGTGTTTTTCTGTGTTGTCGTGTGAAATATTGTGACAATAATGGCGTGTGAAAAACGTAACACTAGGCTCCACAGTAAACTGAGAAATAATAGTGACAACGAGCGTAGCTTATCAACACCACTGTGTAGTGAATTAACAGACATTCGAAGTAGTAATTTGGTAATTGTGCATAGGGAAATGGAGCGGGCGGCAAACAATGGCGTAGGCAGTGAAACAATCAGTGAACAGGGAAGCATTATCGATCGATCGCTTGGCAACAGCTCGCCTCAGGAATCCGAAATGACAGGACACAATTTTGCAAATACTGTAGATTCAGGTTTTGCGTCCTCACCGTTTTCTCAAATAAGTCAAGACACATTTTCTGCTTGTCAAAATGTGAATGTTGCCGGTGCAAATGCACTGCCGAAAAGCGTAGAGGAACAGATTCCAGACACTAATGCATTGTTATTACAGCTAATGCAACAAATGGAACAAAATCAGAGACAAACACAGCAACAGTTAGACACAATGGGACAAAATCTTCAAAAGTTAGACACAATGGAACAAAATCTTCAAAAGTTAGACACAATGGAACAAAAGCTTCAAAAGTTATACTCAGTGGAACATAAGCTTGAACAAACACGTGAAGATTTAACTACTGAGTTACATAACATTGAATCGAAATGTCAAAAAGTCTGTAATGATGTAAAAACACAAATTTGTGAGAATTTTCAACCTTTTTTTTCGCGGCATGAAAATGCATTACAGAATGACGAAGCAGCCATAAAAGAACTCCAAACTATTGTTCATGAAAATCACGACACCTTCCAAGCTAAAATTGACTCAGTTGCATCTGCCAATTCGGTTACGCAACTTGCAAAAACTCAAGAAAACTTAAAGGACACAGTAGATACGATTTCAACACAAATGGACACTCTGAAACTTGGTTCAGAAAAACACACTGAGGAAATAAGTACACTATCGGAGAAAGTAGCCGAACTTTCGGATCAGTTCACTAACTTATCTGCAAAGGTAGATGATGATCTGAATGACACAAGACCTGTAGCCATCACTGACACAGAAGAGTGCGAACAAATTAGGAAATTCAAACAAAATCAGAATCAAATTAATACGCAACACCAAAGAGAAATCCGGGAAGTACAAGATCAGCTGACACAGGTAATACAAGAATTACGTATTTCAGAGGCCACTCGCGCTCCAATACGGGAAGAGGGACATAGAAATACGGAACAGCCAAAAATAATAACTCAGGGCACTTCGGAAATTATGAAAGAAATTGGCAAGGTACACCGAATTTTGAGATGGAACCGCCGACACGACGTAACAATGACCGATATGCTACTCGCCGACACGATGATTTTGACTATAAGCTGTTCATTACTACATGTAAATTCAAAACGTTTAAGAATTCTGCCAACGACATTCATCCACAAGCGTGGCTAAATCAATTCTCTCATTGTTTTCCTCCCAACTGGTCATTAGAGCACAGATTAGAATTTATGTGTGGCTATTTAGCGAATGAACCAGCTGTAAGAATGCGATAGGTTATTCACGATTGTCACAGTGAAGGAGAATTTTACCATGCCTTCCTCTCAGCATACTGGTCTCAAGCTACAGAAGACCGAGTAAAACATAGCATCATAATGATGAAACATTTCGAACAATCTGAATTTTCCAGTCTTGTGAAATAGTTTGAAGACATGTTGCACAAGAATCAGTACCTGTCAAACCCATACAGCCCCTCAGAACTCATCCGCATTTGCTTAATCAAATTACCTGAACATTTACGACATATTATTTTGGCAGGACGTTGCAAAGACGACATTGAAGCTTCTCAGGGACTGTTACAAGAATTGGAAATTGACACTGATAATTGCGGGACGCGAAAACAGGGACACAACAGTTACAGGCCACATCCATTACAATTCCACAATGACAGAAATAATAACTGGATACGACAAGGCTATTCTTACAACGCAAATCGTGACCAAAACAGACACCACCCATATGACAACCGTTGGCAGAGTAATAATAATTACAGAGAAAGATCGCATTTCCGTAGTAATGAATATGACAGAGACAATCATAGAAACAGACAATATGGCAACCAGAACTATTGTTATCATGGGAGACAGAATAATTTCAGACGCAACAGTTCAGGGAGCAGTTACGATTCAGGGAAAAATTCTGCACCACGTGACCGACAAGAAAGAAACTGTGGAATCTACCGACATGACGACAGACGATATAATCATAACGACAGACCTGAATTTCATCAGAACTGGCGAGATTCAAACAGGGGAGGCCCCTCTCGACAAGGTGAATTTGTAGATCTCCAAATTCCAATAACTATGTGCGCCAACAAAGAAACAGACAATGACTCGCACCGCAGGCAGCCACGTGCACTGGCTGGGCTTCAGAAAAATAACATAAGCTAACCTTGAGAAAAATTCCAGTATTTCTTACCGACGTATACCACATGATAATTGCATTGAAACTGAAACTCTGCATACTAGGAAGAGTAGAAGTTTACACCATATTTCACCTGTAAAACCACTTACTGAGAGATAATATGCCTTTTAACTTAGTCTTTGCCATATAAATTTTCACTTCACGTTACTAGAACTCTTTGTCACACTTAGAAACTGTTAACATGCAACATTGTTTTGAAGTTAACTATCCAGCCTAGAACCAAGGGAACATATTTAGACAGTATTCACGAGTGCATTGTTATACTGAAGAGACAACACAGTGTTATTGTGTGTGTACATTCTTGCTTGTTAGTTGCACGATTACGTAACGACTATAAGGCTTACATACTTAGAACCTATACTGGTACTGCTAATGAGATTTTAATGCAACATTTTGGTTTACTTGAAAATACATTCTGGATTTAAAGTATTTTCTGTGAGATACCAGATGACACAGTGGTTAGTTTATGTGACAGCAACACGATTTTATCATGATGCTACTAATGAGTGACAATTTATAATGTTGCTTTTGCGGTGTTTCTGTTTTATATCTGCACAGTTTTTCTGTATTATTCTGGAAAGTAAAACATGTTTTAGTAGTGACTTTTGTGGTATAGCTACAATGAGACAGCCTTTTCTGTAGTACAACAATACGTTACAGCACAGTACTTTCTTCATCACAGCAATAAGCGTAATAAGTAAGATATCTATACGCTAAGCATTTCACTTTTGTTTATCATGAGGTAAGTACATTGACTTCTGCAGAACTTAGCTTTCGGAGAACGATAACTACGACACTTCTCCAGAGATTATCTTACAACAAGACGCACAGTTTAGCGCTACAGTACACGTATTTGAGTGATTAATTTTGTACTTAATACATTTATTTTTAAAGATGTTTGAAGTACAATGATGCAAAGGTTTTCCGTAATACATTTCATTCCCTTCTTGTAATCTGTAACACCTGAGGGTATAATTACATTAATCCTCAGGGGGGTTCACGCCTACTTTGTGTACCATGTGTTTGGCAAGCACAAGGAGCCCTAGCTAATATGGTATTTGCTTATACAACTTTACACATCGGTACCATATTCCTCTAACACATAAATTACACAGCTATCTGATCATTTAACTGTGAGATAAACATTTTTTTTACTACGTCAGTGACACATGTTTACGCAATTACAGAGTTGGATTACTTCACACTTACGGAATTGTATTTTGTCTGTACTTTGTGAACTGTTCATTTTTTTTTGGACCCATTGTGATATTATGAGAGCTTTGAGTGATATATTTGGTATGGGATCACGATTTTTAAAGTACGTTTGAGGCAGATGACACTTTTGACATGAGCAGAGAATTTTTTTTTAATTATTGGAGGAAGCTACGACGATTTTGAGAATTGACTGAGATGTTATGATATTATTACGACGACGATGTGTATTATGCTGTTGAGGTATGTTTATGATCAATAAGCCGATGTTATATGAGGAATTTGATTATGCTACGTATTTATTATGATGAAATATTGAAGAAGTGTCGACGAATAAGGTAAGGAATAATGTGTAGTGGTTAGGGACTCTGGTTTGTGAAGAAGGTTGTTGGAAACCAAGAATCGTACTTTAAGAGTTATGAAATGTATGTAAATGCGTGAATGTATTACAATGCCGACGAAAGTTTTTTGGAATCTGTTATATCAATAGCATTTTGTCTCTACAGAGCTGTAACGCAAATTCTTGACCTGTGAAATATTTTTATACGAGACTGTCACTGTAGCGGAAACTGCTGTCGTAAATATTTCCGTAAGAAAGTTAACAGACCACCTGCACGTAATGCGTCGTGGGCACCCAGCTCTGTCAGACGCCTGAAAAAAAAAGCCATTAGTGAGGGCCTTTTCAGAGGCACAGGTAGAAAAAAAAAGGGAGGCCATTATCCTCGCTATTGACATTCCTTTGTAGAAAGCATCGCAAATACGACACACTCAAACTTGAAAACATATGATAACACTGTGGAGCTATTAATTTATGATATTTACTAAAATGCCTAATGAAATGATGAGAAACATTTTACATCTATTGTCTTTATAGTTGAGAGATTGCTCATTTTGTTTAATATCTGGTTTCCAGTTGTGTTTCAGCATTAGTTTTATAAAATAAACTTAGATGCATTTGCTAATGTGAACACTTTCTGTCAACAGATCTATTAAATAATTATTTTATGATCCACATTCTTCGAAAAAGGAGCTCTTGGAATGGAAAGAACAATAAGAAGGGACTGATAACAATAACTGCATGTATAATTTTCTTTTCAAGTACTTGGTAATTTTTTGTAGAATTAGTTTTTGTGTTGCACCACTTAATTACATAGACATGAAGATGTGAATATACATTTCCCTTGTCTGCATTATTGTCTTTAGTGTAATGTTTTTTTCTGCTTGAGCTATATCATGTTTAGATATAAGTTATTTCATTTGCTGCGGCTGTTTGCCAGGCATAGTGTTACTGAATTTGACTTTGTGTTACTCTTCTAAGCCAGTTTACTACTGATTTATTTTTCTTGTTTGCTGCACATTGCCTTACATTAGTTGTATTATTGCAATTGCATTGCTAATTTCTATAATGCTGCTTGCTTCGCAAATCTGCATTTTTTTCATTGCTGTTTGCGTTAATTGTTTTGTGCTGCTGCATTGCCTAGTCCCTTAGTTTAGCATCTGAGCTCAGTAGATTTAAGTTAGCGGGGTAGACTATATAAGAAACTCACTATGGAGAATAGGTAAAGAATGCATTGCGAAGTTATATGAAAAAGATTTGGGCCAAAATGAGTATTGTACAAACAGAAATAATTATTTTGAAAGAAATATGAATAGAATACAAGAAGGAGGTATAGATAGGACTTTTTGGGAATAATGATGAATGAAGGGAGATCTCCAAGAAGCAAAGAAAGTTTTGTTTGCAAAATACTGCAATAAAACAAAACCTGTCCTTTCCTTGTGTTATCCCACTATGTGTTTATGTACCCTCATTTATTTGTCTTTTTCCTGTCTTTATGTGTTTAGCTGATGAGAGCTATGTTGTAAAATTTTTCTGATAATATGTTATTTTCCTTGTAAAGATGTTTAGACATTATTTATTCTGTTTTGTTTTAATGCTCATGTGTGAAGTTGATGTTTCGAAAGTTATTCTGATCTTTTATGTATGTACTCATGTCATAATTCCTGTAACACTGATGTATATGTTATTTCTATTCTTTTGTAAAGCCTGTATTACTACAAATGTTTTCTGTATTGTTACGTTTTAATGATGTATTTTGTACCTTTGTAATTGTATTCTCATGTTATAATATTGTAATTGACACCAGTTCATCAAATTAAGTAACTTGTAAGCATTCATTTCACTGCACACATTTCTGTTGGTCATAGTAATGCACAATATGTGAGAAGTTGGGACTGTTAGTGTTTGCACGTGTGTTACTAATTCAGCAAGGGACTGAATAACAGCATTGCTGGTTCTAAGGACAATTCCAAAAACTTTGTGAGTGCACAAGTGGTGGTTATGGACTTGCTATATTATCTGCAAGACTCTTCAATGGTGATTGTGCACCCGCACAGTCACAACAGATGGCTGCTGGCCATCTTTACAAGGACTACAGTGGGTCGGCATCTTTGACGACCCACCAATACCACAATCTCTACAAGGACTACAGTGGGTCTGCTCTGTGATGACCTACCTACCAATATTCTTCAAAACTTCGAATGACTCTGCTGTGGGTTTGCTCTGTTGTGGCCCATTACCTGTCAGCATGTCAAGAGTCAGCACTGTCTTTCCGTTGGAAGGACAACACTACTTCTTCAAGACTGCATGGAAATCCACTACTTCCGTGTGCATTGCCTTTTACTGCTCAGACTTTGAGAAAAGAAACGGCAGTTTTACTGTGATGAATGATCAGGACTGTCTTTATGGACTGTGAGAAAATTTTAGCTTTTGACCAACATTGTATTAATAAGTGTGTGCATTTGATTTATTTGTTATTGTAATTATGAAAATTTTTATCAAATCATTATTGGCCACTGCCCAAAACAATTTGTAAAATTTTTTGTGGGGAGCATGGGGGCTATGTAAGTAGGCTGTTTATGTTTTCTTATTGGCAACGTTACGTAGCGCTCTGTATGAAAATCACTGGCTGTGCTGTGTGCAGTCTGTGGCTAGTTTGCATTGTTGTCTGCCATTGTAGTGTTGGGCAGCGGCAGCTGGATGTGAACAGCGCGTAGCGTTGCGCAGTTGGAGGTGAGCCGCCAGCACTGGTGGATGTGGGGAGAGAAATGGCGGAGACTTGAAATTTGTAAGACTGGATGGCATATATGTTATGAGATTAAGGTAAATACATTGTTTGTTCTCTATTAAAATCTTTCATTTGCTAACTATGCCTATCAGTAGTTAGTGCCTTCAGTAGTTTGAATCTTTTATTTAGCTGGCAGTAGTGGCGCTCGCTGTATTGCAGTAGTTCGAGTAACGAAGATTTTTGGTGAGGTAAGTGGTTTGTGAAAGGTACAGGTTAATGTTAGTCAGGGCCATTCCTTTGTAGGGATTTCTGAAAGTCAGATTGCGTTGCGCTAAAAAATATTGTGTGTCAGTTTAAGCACAGTCATGTATAATTTTTAAAAAGGGGATGTTTCACAGTGTGTAATGCAAAAAAGGATGACATTCAATTGATCGTAATTAACACACCGTTCCTATAATGCATGTTTGTGCGGAAGGTGAAACAAGCAGTGATAGGCGTCTTAGTTTGGAATTCAGAGGGACGATGCAGAGGCAAGGCCGCGCTACAGAGGGTACCATGGAAACCACTTAAAGGCGTGTCCCAGGTGGAAAGTCAACGACCGACCAGGTGACTCAGATGGGGAGAGCGAGTATGACGGCCCATCTGAGGGAGGACAGGAAAGAAAGCTTTTAGGAAACTGCATTTCGAAATTCCAAATTGATACAAAACAAGACCAGTGACGCATTTTCGATCATGTGTCCAGCGAGTGGTACGCATGTGAGTCAATGTACACATTTAGGTGTCTGGAACGGGCACAATACGTCCGATTGGCGGAAACGCGCTAGGAAGGAGAAAAGAGCCAAAGTTTCGATGCAATTTAATGGTAGGGACCTTGTGATTGGTGGAGAGAGTTTCCACAAAATAAGGGTAACACTCCTATTGGTCAAAAAAAGCCGTGACGTGAAGAACTAAAGAACCCAAGTGGTAAGACACTTTGGCTATGAGAAAGACAAGATGGAAATTTTTGGGGACTCTTCTCTGAACTGCTGTCAAGTGCGGAACGGAGCGCATAATGCTCTGTACGATGCAGAAGAGTAACTTGTGTGAACACTGCATTCATAGAGGCTGATATCCGGCTACAAATTAGCTGTAGCATCGTTTAGCTCCAACTGTGGAGAAACGAACCAGCCAATTAGTTAATTGTTCTTGTGGGAACTGAGAAGGCATTATAATATGCATGCTGCTCCAACCATGTGCGTGTTTATCGCCACATTCTAAGACTAGAGATGAGTACATGTTCTCTCGCCCAACGAGAAACATAGCGAAAGTTTCTGCTGGAAAATTCAGCAAAGGTGTCATTAGTTTTATAGGAATTTCAGCGGAAGAGAGCGACCTAGCAGACGACAGCTCATCGCAGCTTGAGGTAAATACTGCATGCAGAGGCGTAAACTTGATGGTTCACCAGCTTGCATCCACTGTAAATTCGAGCGACCTTGGGTAATCTTTTGCCCAACTTGTCACATAACTTACCATCCACCGTAGGCTTGAGTATCATGCTAAAAATGTACCGAACTTTGAACCGGAGTCAGACGATTTTTGTAGTACTGACCAACGTGAGTGTAGGAACAATTTTGTAAAGATACTTCTAGTTAAACTTTAATATTGTCATGTTTAGGGTAATTTAATCTTCTGAGAGTTTGTTGTGTTCAGGATTATTTCACTTTTTGATGTTGACGAGATGCATTATCCTGACAACTGTTTTTTGTTGTCACATTGAAAACTGAGTAAAAGTGTGTGTTTTTGTGCTAAAATTGCGACATTAAATATGTCATTTCAACTTACACAGTTTTCTTCAATCCTAGAGTAAGCAAACCAAAAATATTGCACCTTACAGAGTACCAGGGTGGATAGGAGAATAGATTTGAGTAGTACAGCTGGTCGGATCTTGCTCAGTGAGTACCTCTGGCCTTAAGATTTTTTTTTCTGCTTAATTCTATTTTATTAGGCTTCTGTCATCAGCAATGGTTCTTGCAAGTTTCAGTCTAGCTGTATTACACTTGTACTACGTTCAGCAGGACTTGTTGACTTGGTTTATTATCGAAAGATTAATGGCTGTTGCTGTCTATTGTTTTAACTTGTTTGTGGTGTTTAGATGATTTACTACTATCATGGAAGGTTATTTTAAATATATTTTAGGGCGCGGGAACTTTGAAGAGCCACCCGTTTCTCTGAAATGGTTATTGTAAATTTGTTAAACATATTCTATTTATATGTTTTAGATGTTATTTATATGTTCTAGATGTACCAGTGACTGCACTGTCTGTGCAACGGAGCATCTGGTACTGTGAACTAGTGCCGGCTTCGAGTCCTGCTCACATTCAGTAGATTGTAAAAGGAAGGTAACTGGACATCTGCTGAATTTTATAACTGTGTTGCACAGCTTTGCTCAATTTTTTGCATTTTCTTATTGTGAGAGCAGTGTCGGTTTATTTTAATAAAATTGTTATTGTGCGAGTGATGTTTATTTGACGGCCTAGCACACCAATCCCCAAGCACCTGGCTCATTAGCAATTTCAGTATATAAAGGGTATGAACACGTCAGATACTGAGTGATCACTGTGGAGGACAAGGAGAACTGGCGTACTCAAGTGAGACAGCGCTATCAGCACCTGACAGAGATTGTAAAAGGACTCATTGTGGCTCTCCGTTTGGCCAGCTGGTCGAATCGTGCAATATCCAGATTTGTGCGGCATTCAGATGTGACAGTGACCCAGTGTTGGGATGCATGCGAACGTGAGGGCAGGCATACTCTTTGTGAAGGTCCCGGTCGACCACGTGTGACTAACACATGGGAGGAACCTCCTAATGTGTACTAAGCACATCGTAACCCTTTCACATCTGCGCCAGCCATCCGAGAACAAGTAACGGACTCCATGAAACATTCTGGGTCCTCTTGCGCTATTGGTCAGAGACTAACAGCAGCCAGACTAGAGAATAACCGTCCCATGCGTAGGATGTCGTTAACGCAACACAAACAGCCGCGTTTGGTGTGGTGCTGTAACAGGGAAGCATTGCTTTCTGATGAATGGCGTCGCAATTTGTTCGCCTATGCAGCGCGTTTCTGCTCTACCGCAGATGACCATCGTCAGCGAATATGTCAGCAACCTGTTGAGAAGTCTCAACCTTACTGCTGACATCACGTTGTGGAGAACCATCGCGTATGACTTCAGGTCACATCTAGTAATGATTGAGGGAACCACTGAAGTGTCAATATCGCAGCAACACATGTTACCTGTCATTATGTACTATTTGCACCTGATGAGGTACTCTCGTGGCCAGCGAGATCCCTTGATCTGTCCCCAATAGAAAATGTGTGGAACCAGCGTAGACGTTAACTCTGTCCGAACGCCAGTATATCAAAGATCAGTTACAACACTTGGGTACCAGGTTGCCTCAGGAGAGGATACAATGGCTGTACGATACCCTTCCCAACCGAGTGAGTGCATGCATCCAGGTCAGAGGGAGAGCAGCTTTATTTTGATAAATGGGATCATACTGACAAGTTCTTTGTGGATTTCACTTAGATTTATTATCACATATCTCCTCAATTCATAAAGTTTCATTTCTTGACCTGAAAATTTGCAATAGTAACCATAAACATCAATTTAGTATTTGCAGAAAACCTACCACCACAGATGTCAGTATTGACAACTCATTTTGCCACCCCCGCCAACAAAAAAATGGCATATTTCAGAGCCATGGTACACCGAATTAAAAAAGTACCAGTGAGTGATACAGAGCAACAAAATGAAATCAATATAATTAAAACAGTTGCTCATAATAATGGATATAAACCCACAATAAAAGAAAAACTCCACAACAAAATGCAAACAATAACCACAGATCCACTTCACAGCAATCCAGACAACTTGCATCCCAAGCCAAATCAGTGTGCCACAGAAGCCAAACCTAAATATGCTACTCTCCCATGCCTGGGCCCACTATCATACCAAATAGCAAACTAATTTAAAAATAAAAATATCACAATCAGCTTTTCCACAAATAATAAATTACAAAAAAAAGTAATCCATTATGTAAATACCTCCAAGAGTCCCTACGGTAAATCAGGAATATACAAACTCAAATGCGATACATGTCCAAAATTCTACATTGGACAGACAGGCTGAAGTTTTGAAGTTAAATACAAAGAACACATTGATGCTTTAAGGCTTGGCAACTTGAACAAATCTGCATTTGCAGCCCATATTGCTGAAGAAAACCATTTTACATCTTGCAGAAAAAAGAGCCACTGTGAATAGGTTAGAAGAAACAGAAATACACGCACACACACACACACACACACACACACACACACACACACACACAGCACCCCATACTATATCATTAATGAACAAACCGAGTTAGCTAACACCCCTTTCCTGAAAAATTTCCAAAAATTATTTTCCACCCTCCAAAGCAAATAATATTCCTATGCCTATCTGCAGATCAAGTAGCCAATTTATATGTTACTACAATTCTCATGATGATAAATGTAAATAAATAATGTTCTGTCTTACCTATACAGTACTAAAAATGGAACAACTTTGTAATTAATGTAACAGTATTCGCTCTAAAACTCACAAAATCAATGTCTCTCTGTATTATTGTAAAAGGCGTTTCAGTTTCATAAGTGAATATATGATCTTTTTCCAAACATGGGGCATCTTTGTAATGTTACGATATATCATAGCATCTTTGACACTCATATGTTTGTAAGCACTTTGTATCTATCAAAACATGTGGCGCATGATGGAAATCTATTCTGACAAAACTGAAGTGTTCAGTGAGAAAAATTTACGTGTGCAACGATAAGAATGCAATGGGAATGCATTCACATCTGTTGGACGAAAACTATGAAAACAAACACTCCAAACCGACATTTCACGCAAGTCACATCCAATGCAAATCTGTAACGCAACCATCTATGTGGCGTGCTTATAATTATGTTTATTTATATTTTAGGACAATTAATCTGTAAAAAAACGCACCACATGTTGTAATGAAAGCGTGAAAACCCTCTGAAGATGAATCGTAGTGATTCGAAACCGGTAAAGGTACCTATTGAATAAAGTAACAAAAAAAAAAAATTTGTGGGTGGTTGCTGTCTCAACACCATCAACATTTGTCTTCAAATAACAGCCACGGTCTCGAACCATGTCATCATATGACGAAATGACGAAATGCATAAAGTTTCATTTAGTTTCCTCGTCCCCTTCTGGGTTCTTCACTTTTTCTATCACAAAGTTTAAATAATATCAGACAAGAAAAGACTGAGAAGGAAGAAAATGAGGAAAATGAAAAATACTGATAGTAAGACACTGTTTTAAGAGAACGCATTTACTGCCAGTGTCTTTAACGGCTTAAACGTGTCCAGTTATTATAGATCAAGGGACACTCTGGTATCTCATGTAACGAGCATCTGACCATCTGGCAAAACAGTGTGTGCTCATGGTCAGTCTTAATACACTTGTCTCCGACGTACAGATTTTGTTGATGGCGTGAAGAAAAAGGTTCCTCAAGAATGGTCACACACGTGGGAGATCTCACAACAGTCCACAGGAAGACATTATGCCGCAATACAGTCGAGTATTCCGCAAAAAACCTGGATCTCTCAAATCAAGCTGTCTAGGCGTCATACCATTACCACAACGCGCATGAGGCTGGGTCACGGATATTATCTTTTACATCGTTATAGAATGAAAGTTCAGCCATCTCTGTACAGCGAAGAGCACCCAACTGAAATTGCAGACCTCAACCACGTGAAACTAGGATGTTCTCGCTATGACAGACAACGCCGAAAATTTCTTAAGGCCTTGATTAGAGGCCTAGAGCCTACATCTGTGACGGACCTGTTTCGACAGCTGAACACAACCGACTACGTCAGTGTTGCCGAGTTTCTGCAAGAGGCAGATATCCACTTATATGTCAGACTCAAAGGTGCCAGCGTAGGAAGTTGTGGAATATGGACTGTGTGGGTGCGTGAATGTACAGACTGTACCACGAAGTTTACCAGGAATTAATGTAATTTCTAATGAGTATGCTTTGTATGTGGTATTGTACACCAAATCTCTAGTTATTCATTTCTCTGGCTCAGTGCTTAATGCCAAAGGCTAATCGCACATGGCCACTAATTTTCAGGTTGGTAGTCAAACAACAGATGTCTCTAAACTGTTTTGCATTCTATAACATTATTCTCAGCATTTGCCACCGTATGAATGCTGCTGACATGAATAGAAAGGAATGTGAGCCTCATGTTACTTGGATACTTGAGTGCTTTCGAAATGTAGTACAAGTTATACATGAACGTAAACGAAGTAAATAAGCCCGAACTTGGCAACCAGACCGGCATTCAGCAATACCTCGTGGTCCACAAATACATCCGCTATAGTTGCTGAAAAACGAGAAAGGTCGCAGTACATTTATATAGGAGCCAATTACTTACAACTAGCTCATTTTAATAAATCACACCGCTTTACGTCGTCCGAAGCCAATAAGAAACCTTGCTTCGTAGCTACTTTATGTGGCTGGTGACAGCTTACTGAAAGTACACTGCAACGTCATATTTCTCTTCTTCTGATTTTTAACTTCTGTTTATGAAAGTCTGCTATTTATTCATTAGTTGTGATTTTTTACGACCACTAATTGTTAATATGTACACGGCGTGAAAAGTTGGGTGAGGAACAAGCAAAAAGAATGGTGCGCAGTGTAAAACTGTCGTTTATCCTTCGTGATAAATGAAATTTACTTCGCCTGCCATATTGCTTTGTTTAGAACAGTTGTTCCTAGCAAAAGAGTGGAACGCTATATTTATGCATGTTATCTAGTTTCAGCCAGAATTTGCTTTAAATGGCTCTGAGCACTATGGGACTTAACATCTGAGGTCATCAGTGCCGTACAACTTAGAACTGCTTAAACCTAACTAACCTAAGGACATCACACACATCCATGGCTGAGGCAGGATTCGAACCTGCGACCGTAGCGGTCGCGCGGTTCCAGACTGAAGCGCCTAGAACCGTTCGGCCACACCGGCCGGCAATTTGCTTTAAGCTGAACCTCTTTTCCGGGAGTGATAGACCTTCTTTTATTGACGTTTGATGACATCCGTACAACCAGTCCAAACATACAACCTCTTAGAAATGTAAAACAAAATTCAGGCACGTGGTGAATAATACAAAAAGAAATACATTGATCTGGTGATTTAATAATAGAGTGGTCTCTAAGGGTAACAGATTTTTAACATCTCGAAATAAACACACACACACACACACACACACACACACACACACACTCACAAATTGCGTGAAAATGTAATCACATGTCAGTTGTAGTATAATATATTTGTCCAGTGAATAACCGTTTATCATCTGCATTTCTTCTTGGTGTAGCAATTTTAATGGCCAGTAGTGGGGGTAGGTGGTCATAATGTTCCGGCTGATTATTGTACATCGGGCGCTCGTTCAGCTACACGGAGATATTTCTAGCGTATTTCTGATAAATGCGTCTTTTGGGTACTAGTAACGATGCTATACATTTTGCTGTTCCTCAAATACCGAAATGAGAAACAAAATAATGTGGGAGGAAAGGGGATTTCGAAAAAAACATGGCATTTTCGACAAACTTTGCAACGTATTAAAAACGTATTAAAAAGTTTAGAACTTTTATTGGAAGCTTCTTTTTAAATATCTGTTACCCTTTCAATGGTATTCATTCAGAAATATTAAACTCAATTCTTTCAAGGGGCTGTTCCATCCCGTTGACGGCCATATGCTCTACGCTACAACATATTCAAAGCCGTTCAAAATCGAAGTGTATCATTTGGGTAGGTTTACTTGTGGGTGTAGTAGAGTAACAATTCCGCGACGATAATCGTCTGTATCAGGAAAACCTTTGGGATGAATGAGAACGCCGACATCGCTCGTGACCCCAGAGTCCAACATCACTACCTTCTGTAGTTTTGCTCTTCAGGAAGAATGGTCTATCATCCTTCTACAGACATTCACACACATCACTGAAAGTGTCCCAAGCAGAGCTCAAGTCGTCATGAAGGTGAAAAGTGGACACACCCCATATTAATGCCCACTACTAGATGGCCGGATAATTTTGATTGGATTGTGTGTAACACGGTGGTGTTACATCAACTGCAGTTTCATGGTTATTGTTTTCCAATGTCCTCAAGCTAATATTACCTGGGATAAGATCCTGGAGCTAACCCTAGTTACATCTGAGTGTCATCGGGTTAATGAAATAACCTCACTATATTTGTTTGCAATAGTAATTGAAAAGCAACTTTCTTGCTCAATGACCTGGCTCAACGAGTAGAATGTTTGCTAAAGAACTTCAGTCTTTAATTAAGAATGCAACCAGTATCATTAATATGAATGAACTAATTAGTTTTCTGGTAAATAATCTGGCATGAATTTTCTTATCTTTTCTAACTTACTTCATACATTTACGATATTTGATTGAATCGATGTTGGCATGCTGTATTCTGGAGTTCAATTACTATTTTGAGTGAAAAATGGTTTTATGTGATATTCAGAACTCTTCTTTTAATTCCAGAATGAGATTTTCACTCTGCAGCGGAGTGTGTGCTGAGGTGAAACTTCCTGGCAGATTAAAACTGTGTGGTGGACCGAGACTCGAACTCGAGACCTTTGCCTTTCGCGGGCAAGTGCTCTACCAACTGAGCTACCCAAGCACGACTCACGACCCGCACTCACAACTTCAATTCCGCCAGTACCTCGTCTCTGGTTCGCAGAAGAGCTTCTGTGAAGTTTGGAAGGGAGGAGACGACGTACTGGCGGAATTAAAGCTGTGAGGACGCGTCGCGGGTCGTGCTTGGGTAGCTCAGTTGGTAGAGCACTTGCCCGCGAAAGGCAAAGGTCCCGAGTTCGAGTCTCGGTCCGGCACACGGTTTTAATCTGCCAGGAAGTTTCTTCTTTTAATTGTTTTTGTCAGATTATTCCTACATCAGTTTCGGTGTGCGTTATTGCGTCGCGATGCGTTTGCATTTTTTAATCTTACTAATCAGAATACAAATTACAGTGGCAGCTTTTTTTTTCAAAACTCAGCAGCTAGCGTGTTTCTTTAGTTCAGAGCAACTAAATTTTGACTTGAACAGGAAAATTATCAGTGTGTTCCGGCGACGCTCTTACGTAATAGCGAGCGTGCGCGAAGGTCTAAATCAGGAGAAACACTGTTGGCATAATTGTTTAATTACGCGGAGGTTCGAGTCCTCCCTCGGGTATGGGTGTGTGTGTTTGTCCTTAGGATAATTTAGGTTAAGTAGTATGTAAGCTTAGGGACTGATGACCTTAGCAGTTAAGTCCCATAAGATCTCACACGCATTTGAACATTTTTTTAAATTACACAGTGGTATTTTCCATAGTGTACTGGTTTGCAATAATTAATTTGTTCTTTTTTAATGATGGTGAGTTGTGCGCCGTTATGCCGTTTTAGACTACGCCACATTTATATTGCCGAATTTACGAACTGTAGGGTAAGTGGTTTAGCCGACCAGGATGTAGGTTACAGTTTCTTCCGAAACCTCTGTTACTCCTGGCCGACTTCGCTGCTTACCTCATTTTTATTTTTAATTCTGTAACCAAAAATAATATTCGCTCCATTTGTTTAGCAGAGGATCAATATCTCAAATATCTGCAAAACTACGTGTATTACCAATTGGGCAACTCCAAAAGTGGCGTTGAAAGGGCCTGCGAGTAGTATTCTGTGAAGGGGCCTCTACAATTCTCTTGTGTCAGTTTTTAGGTTCATAAACGAGCTGCAAAATACAGTTTACTTACTGTGTCTTTATTATGATCCACTTCTTACTTAATATTGGAAATACTGAGAATAAATTTTGATATCATCTGACGGATTCTGTCTAAATGCTTTTGATGCGACTTTGTAACATAGGAGCAGTTTTATACTCAAAGACACCTCTAACGTATAGGCGATCTAGGCAGCCACTTAGTGTACTGAAATTTGTAGATACGTCAAATTCTGAGTAATAATCAAGAATTTGAAAAAGTAGGTTTTTCTCTTTTAGTTGCAAACGGTTTCGCTTCCTTGCCAGAACTACATGAAAGTACAGGGCGTCCATAAATTATCTTTAGAACCTAAGACTTTAATAACTTTAAAACTATATTAGATATTAACAAACGGTATTCCAGTGTCATAAGATAACTCATAAAGTTTTTTCACCTTCCTGGTAACGCAATTTTGACGCAAAATTGAACTAGAATACCTGATAAAATATGGACGCCACAGGAGAAAGTTCAGTGTGTGGCCTGGTTCATACAGACGACCTCCGATATCCAAGTGCAACGGAACTTTGAATACGGTCTGGAAGGCAAACACCGTCCAGATCAACTATTCGGGCTTGACATACGTCATTTATTGAAACATAAAAACGGGCGGCTCGCCCATGTGTTTCAGACGCCAACGCAGACAAGGTACGGTAGGTGTTTGCAACGACTACAACAAAATCAATGCGTAAGGCGACCAGAGAGTTGGAAATGAGACGATCAACAGCAAACAATGTTTTGCATAAGAAGTTACGGCTATATCTCTACAAGGTGCAGCTGATTCAAGCGTTAAAGCCTATGGACGAACCTCATTTTGCAGTAGATATAGTACACAAGATTGGCACAAACAACAACTTTCCGGAAAAGATTTATTTCTCCGATGAGGCAACGTTTCATGCAGCCGGCAAACTGAATCGTCATGAAGTTCGTATATGGAGTTCACAGTATCTTCTTTTTGCACGTGACGTGGAAAGAGACAGTCCTAAGGTCAATGTTTGGTGCGGGGGGATGCACAATTGCATCATGGGACCATTCTTTTTCATCGAGTCTGTCGTTAACGATGGTGTTTACCTGGACATGTTACAAGAGTTTGCTGTGCTACAACTGAAGACCTACAACCTGATGTCAAATTCCAGCATGACAGGGCACCACCCCATGGTCCCTAAATGCCCGTCAATTTCTGAATGAAAAATTTCCGTATACGTGGATTGGACGATGGTCCACTTCGAAGGCCCTCACGATCCCCTGATCTCGCAGCCCTGGACTTCTTCAAGTGGCTCTGAGCGCTATGGGACTTAACTTCTGAGGCCATTAGTCCCCTAGAACTTAGAACTAATTAAACCTAACTAACCTAAGGACATCACATACATCCATGCCCGAGGCAGGATTCTAACCTGCGACCGTAGCAGTCGCGCGGTTCCAGACTGTAGCGCCTAGAACCGCTCGGCCATCCAGGCCGGCCCTGGACTTCTTCGTGTGGGGTTTAGTAGATGATCAATTGAGCCGAGCCAAGGTTAGAGACCTGCAGGACTTGAAGGCACGCATTCGCAATGTCTTTAAATAGGTCGCCGTCGAGATCTTGAATCGTACGTGGAGAGGAATGAAATTCCGTGCCATTAATAGTGCACACATTGATGTGTATGAATGAGGAACCAAAAATGTCTGAGTTATCTTATAACATGTCGAAAACCATTTGTTAATATCTACGTAATATAGTGTTAACCTGTAAAGATAATTTATGGATACCCTGTACCTCTGATGTGGACACAAGCGTCAGCAGAGTTCAGCCGAACCTTCTAGACTACAACAGTGTGAGCAACGGAATACAAAAATTACCGTCTATATATTAACAATTTTATATACAAATAAAATTTACTTTTTATTGTTTCTCATTCTTCAATATCGATCATACCTTACGGCTCAAAATGTGTTCAGTAACTGCAACTGATTCTAATTTGGTGCAAGCTCAACTAGTAATTATGTGATTATTGCTTTTTGTCGGGGTCAGTTGACTAATATTCAGCGTATGAGTCTCTCTTACTAAGATTCACGGGTTCAAACCCGACTTTGAATAACGGCTGTTTTCTTCATTTTCAGAACGGGGATTTGAATGCTCTCCACCGCCATGAGACCAGTGCCATAAGTAGTATCTCACTCGTTTGCATATGCAAAACCTGTTTATCTTAACCGGTGCCAAGAAATGCGCAGATGTGCATGTAGCTTAGTTATGGCTCAAGTTCTCCTATGAAATGCATAATTCCTTCTGAAGGTGACAGGTATCTCATCTATTGAGATTGTCTGACGTTTGAGAAATGCGTTCGGCGCTTGTTTCTTTCCAAGTCTCTGATACTACTAGCTGCTTCTTCCGGTTACGTCGTTTCTACTAGCCAGTATAAAATAAAATTGGCTAGAAACTGCACACTGTACTTTCATTCACAGACAGTAATTTCACTCTGAGCCAGCAAAAATTTGTGGTATCCATTAAAACTGATTCTGACGAAAAGCCATAGACTAACAGTTGCATGCACTAACACATCTGTCATTACCGAAACCGGTATCAAACACTTTGCTAACCATTAGTAGTATGACCGAGATATAATACATACTTAAGGGGAGATTTTTGCCCTTGATATTTCCTATAAAGGTTGAACCCGAATTTCATCTACAAACAAACATATGAAATATGAACCAAAACAAGAAAAAATGTCTAATAAACTTGGATTTATAATGCAATAAGATATCTAGTACGATTATCAATAGTTGAATTATCTGGTGGTAATGTTTTAAATAAATATTTCTTTATACTGACATAGCAAATAAATGTAATCTTTGAAAATGAGACTTCGTCTCCAAAGTGCAGGTTCGACGTCATAGGAGAGACTAATAATCGCTAATTATTCTGAAAATTAATTCCACCAGAAAGCCTATCATGCGTCGTTTATCATAAAATCTACTATTGTTCCATTTAAGCATATATACATCAATATCTCAATTAAGTATGATTTATCTTTAAGTGAACTATCAGAATTTTATGCAACCAGGTATATATACGCAAGAAATTACTTATGGTCTATACTTATTCGCCATTGAACACATATTTCGCCGTACCTAAACTCTCAATACTTTCGTAGTGATCGTTGGGACAAATACCAAGTGCAGTACTCTCACAAGCGAATATATCGATACATCCAACGTCAACTATAATGTTCCATCAGAAGTCAGGTGAGAATCTTGTTATAAAGGCGAATTTTCTTCTAGCAGTTGTATTATAAATTCTTTTCTATCGATAATAGCGAGCAGCAGAGAAAAACACTCGGAAAAGTGAATTACGGCACGCAAATACTATCTCTGGTCAGCAGGTAACTGACCAGCAGATGCAAAACTTGCACAGAATAAGCGCTCTTAAACTGAAACACTACAGGTTCTAAAATGTATACCTAAAGAGCTGTGGGCACTGGCTCTTCTTCGCTATGTGAGACAAACCTCCTCCACTGGACAAATGTTCATAGTTCTTAAGATTCGCAGTTGAGAGTCCAAGTTCACTAGACTTTTTTTTCTTGGTCAGTACTGCCACCTCTGAAAGTTTGTCTGTGGAGTTCTGGTTCACCGTGTATATTAAAGTTGCTTCGGTAATGTAGTAATTAATATAACATTCCCAGCGAAAAATCTATAACTGACATTAGGCAAACAATGTTTTGACCACGACATTGTAAAAAAAAAAGAAAATAACAGGGTATGAAAGTCACATAAATGCTTAATGGGGCCGTCTGTCGCATAGGCGGACAGCGGAGGACAAATGAAAATAAGGTGGCCGGACAATATTTTTGTCACTCCTTTAAGGAACCAGGAAGTGGATAACGTCGAAATGTGCTACCAATGAGTGTAGGTTCAGGAATCTTTTTTGGTTTGAAATAGTACTTGTTTTTCGAGGTAATCACATTGAGGTCATAGTTATATTTTATCGGAGTAGATCGTAAATATGAGCAAAATAAGGAAGTTTAACAATATGAGTAAGTTTAAAGGTACATTCTCTCTGTCCAAAGGGTCCTGGGTCATGGTGTAAGCATCAGACAGCTAGTGTAACCGGTGAGGAATACAGACATCACCACCTCCTACAATGCCAACAGCAGAAGTTATAAAACCTGTCTATAGAGGCTTAGCTAACAAAAACTTTCTTGCTAGATTCATCCATGGGGGAACGCAAAATCCCAACGAGCAATGTCTGGGAACAGTTGCCTAAAACAGCACCTGTGGGCCTCAAACTCCTGAAAACTGTTTCCATGGATGGTTGGTTGATTTGAGGGATGGACCAAACAGCAAGGTCATCGGTCCCATCGGATTAGGGAAGGATGGGGAAGGAAATCGGTCGTGCCCTTCCACAGAAACCATCCCGGAATTTTTCTGAAGCGATTTAGGGAAATCAAGGAAAACCTAAATCAGGCTGGCCGGAAGCGGGTTTGAACCGTTGTCCTCCCGAATGCGAGTCCAGTGTGCTAACCACTGCGCCACCTCGCTCGGTTGTCATGGATGCAGTGTTGTGTCTCACTGATGGGTCAGCCAGCGGGCTGAAAGTTTTCACTGATGTGGGCACAGAACCTGGGGTGAACATGAAGAAAGCGCTTCTGTCAATTGACCAGCTGAGGTTGTGGCAGGCTGAGAAAGGTCCCTACAAATGGCAGACGAGATCAGAAGTCAAAAGAGGGCCGCCAAAAGTAAGCTGCAGGGTACAGAAACCCGCAACGATGACGGATATGGATCTGGCGAGTTTTAACTTTGTATGAAGGCCGAAAACATTGTATCAAAAACTTAAAATGCTTATTGCTGAAAGTGTGAAAATCTTAGCTCTAGGTAAATTTTCTCTGAAACCAATACATCTGTGTCGGTGAAACTTGCTACAGGGATTAATCACATCACTTTCATTAAAATTTGTTGGAATTATGTCAATCAAATGAATAGTTTGACAAATATTCGGATATTATTTTCTTAAATGAGAATTTTTCAGGTCACATACCCGTTTTCGGAATTTGTACTGTGATAACAATGCAACTGTCATAAAAGTAATGCACTTTGAAAGAAATATGACAGCTTATGTATGTATCAAATTTGGTTTAATTTGAGCACATAGTTTTTGAGAAAAGTGCACCAGCGTGAGTATGGTCAACCATAGGAACCTCTCTCGCGAGGGGGTCTCCTTAAAACAGCTCACTGGTCGCTTTGGAGTGCTGTAGGTTACGTACGAGTGGTACCATGCGGTCGTCTGATCCTCCACCGCTTATGTAAGTTGTGGCAGTGAAGTGTGGTGTTGATGTGACTGTTGGATCGAATCAGTGCAGTAAGATAGGCCGGTGTAGAGGCGTGACAGCATGAGAATATGTAGCTATCCTACTCGAACGTGCCCGGTTTATTGATGTTTTAATGTGTGTTGGCCAGTGTCAATGGCGAACCGCTCACAACCACGTAACACGGTGTAACAATAGTGGACGTAAACAGATCCTAACCGACAGATGGTTCAAAAAATGATTCAAATGGCTCTGAGCACTATGGGACTTAATATCTGAGGTCATCAGTCCCCTAGAACTTATAACTGCTTAAACCTAACTAACCTAAGGACATCACACACATCCATGGCCGAGACAGGATTCGAACCTGCGACCGTAGCAGTCTCGCGGTTCCGGACTGAAGCGCCTAGAACTGCACGGCCACCGCGGCCGGCCTAACCGACAGATAACCGGGTCGAGGCGCACGTCTTATCTATGAAAATCGGTTTTCGACCCCACAGGAATAGCTACTCACAGTGAAACCTATTTCATCTTCCCACGCCCGGGTTCCCGGGTTCGATTCCCGGCGGGGTCAGGGATTTTCTCTGCCTCGTTATGACTGGGTGTTGTGTGATGTCCTTAGGTTAGTTAGGTTTAAGTAGGTCTAAGTTCTAGGGGACTGATGACCATAGATGTTAAGTCCCATAGTGCTCAGAGCCATTTGAACCATTTGAATCTATTTCATCTCAACCAGTTTCCGAGAGATCAGTGCGAATGGAACTGAGCAATGAACATTTGGAGAAGGGTACCTAGCATGAGGCTCTTGCTCATAGCAGTATATAACGCTGCACGTCTTAAGTGGGTGAGACACTACAGAAACTGGACGGTGTTTGACTGCAGGCGTGTAGCGCGATCCAACGAGTCACGATTTTGTCTCTTTTCAAAGTGCAGCGACAGCCCAATGAAGTGCTTAACGCGCAGTGTTTAGAGGGTGTGGTTCGGACTAGAGGTGGTTCTGTGATGTTTTGGGGTTCTTTTTGTGCCACGACATGGGCTACTCACACACGTTTCCACGAACATGAACCAAGATTCTCGGTGACCAGGTGTTGCCTTTTCCTCTACATCTTCATGATCAGTATGCTATGGACACTTATTTTTTAATAAATGACAACAGCCATGTTCAGAATGCTACACGCATACATTGAAAGGGTTGTGTAAGGAGAAAGCCACCTGCTTTGTGTGGTATAGGAATATTTTATAGATCAGTTTGGCTTTTATTGTAGAAGAATCTTAGAGAAACGCGTTGTCTGCCACTTACGAAGTTTTATTTACAAAAATAATTTGTATCGATTTACTGAGACATGATTTTGCACAGCACGAGTTTTTCAGTCGTTTGCTAAGACTTTAACTTCCACAGCTACATTTGTAAAGCTTGGCTACGTGAAAGGATACTTTGTCTTTGAGAATTAAGAAAAGTGTTGTTGGGAAAAATAGAGCGTAGTAGTCAGAAGAGCACTGAGAGCGAGAGGGTCTTGGATGAGATGTGACGGTGATCGGCTGGCTTAACTGAGGAGCTCTGAGTCAAAGCAAGTGGCTCCCTTTTGAAGATGAGAAATTTTGAGAAGTGAAGAATAGCTAAGAACTGAACGTTGTTGGAGAAAAGATTTTTGGATTTCAATTTTGACGCGGAAAAATGGTATTTGATAAATTTCTTCGTGTGTATTTAGCTATAACTGTAGTTTGTTGCATTTAATTGTTCAGTGATTTTGAGTGTTAGGTAAAGGAGACGATTTATCAGTCATATGTCCAAGGTGTTATCAAATTCCATCCTCTCCCGTTGGTTAAAAGGAGATTTTGATTTAATAATTTAAAAGTAAAACTGATAGAAATTTTATATTTCATTAATGCTTGACGTTTGTGGTAGTATTAAAAAGAATGAGTAATTTCATTAAAATGATTTCAAATGTTAGATCTGCAATTTTGAGAAAATTAAATAAGTTCTGATTTCATTTCATTTTTTCATTTACAATTACCCTCTCTCTTTTCTTAATTGATATACATTTTGAATGTAATGAGTACTAACAGCATTATTAGCAAACGAACTGAACGACGAGTGGACAGGTGGTAAATTGTAGACCCATTGCAGCGCTTTTCTCTTTGAGATTATCACTTCGCCATAGCACTGTCATTGGCAGCCACGCTGATGCAGATCAGAACTGAACGTCCGTTGCAGGTATGGCATTATCAGGGCCTAGTTACGGAACTCATTTGGTGGGAGACTTCCTTATTGCATCCAGTGAAATAAATTACACGTGAACGCACTCTCGACAAGTAATGTATAACCATTGTTGGCGACCATTTGTACGACATGGTTAGTTTCATTTAATGCCGTCAGTCTACAAAATTCTTTTCATTAGAGCTTTTCAAATTAAATAATTCTAACAGGATGGCAAATAAAACTAGGGACAGTTTAAACGCCGATCAGTGCTCTTACCAAACCCACCTAACGTGTGATAACCAGTACAACAACGGAATAATTCAAGTGAGGACGAAGTGACAGACAGCACTGTGTCTTCAGAATCCGGTTTTTGAAACATCGAAAGGCAGAAGGAACCACTACAACCAAGGTAGACAAAAGAAACCAAAGTCCACAAAGCAGTCAAGGAGGCTGCTGAACTACACGTCATGCTGGACAGCATCGGCAAGACGAGGAAAAGTACACTGACGCAAAAATACACTAACCTCCAGGGCAGGTAACTGGGGCGTTAGCGACCACTAGGCAGTAAAATACCGCTGGTTGCATTTCACCAATAATAACACAAAATTCAAAAACAAATAACAGGCAGTAGAAGATGGCTAATAGATTCCGCCAACTCAACACGCTCCACTTGTTGGTGTTCGTCTGATGGCGACTCTGAAAGCAGCAATGCATGAACAAATGGCGTGATCGCAAAATAGTGGAGGTTTCAGTGCTAGATTAATGTTCACTCAACTCAACGTCCTGGGTCCGGTGGACAATGAGGTTGTGGCTCTCGCAACTACAGCCCATCGATCCGACAGTGTCTGCATGCCGCCAGCGGTCCCGGCATGTACTCGTGCTGCCGGATCTCTCTGCTGCTCCGTCCCAACCGAACTACCGACACACCCGACCCGGAAAACACTTCACGTCCTTCCGAAGATAGTACGGGTACTAGATATCGATAAACGCTGCTGCTGTCACTTGCAGACAGACAATGCTAGCAAACGTAGTGGCGTCAGTAAAAATGGTTCAAGTGGCTCTGAGCACTATGGGACTTAACATCTGAGGTCATCAGTCCCCTAGAACTTAGAACTACTTAAACCTAACTATGGGACTTAACATCTGAGGTCATCAGTCTCCTAGAACTTAGAACTACTTAAACCTAACTAACCTAAGGACATTACACACATCCGTGCTCGAGGCAGGATTCGAACCTGCGACCGTAGCGGTCGCGCGGATCCAGACTGAAGCGCCTAGAACCGCTCGGCCACTACGGCCGGCGGCGTCAGTAAACAGAAGAAGAAAACGAAACGTCACTATACCTATTACACAGTGCCAATCTACCAACGGCACCAACACGAGCCACACAGGGCTCAGTTCCTCTTACACACATATCAGGAAAAGAAAGTCAGAGAAATAGAGCTGATATTGGGGCTTACCGACATGCGTTCAACCCCAGCACGTTTCGAATAACGAACAACATATGGGGGAAACGATAGTAGCATCACAAGTACCTCCCGCCACACACTGTAAGGTGGTTTACGGAGTGTAGCTGCAGATATAGACATACAGAGGTTGGACAAAAAATGGAGACACGGCGAGAAATGCATGCTTGAACATAAATACAGAGGCCAGGCAAGCATGCAGGTAGTGCTGCTGTATTTGACCACTAACGGAACCCTTGCAAGGCCCTCAATGCGCCGCAAGTGTCAGGCTTGGTCAGCCGCGTGGGATTAGCCGAGCGGTCTAGGGCGCTGCAGCCATGGACTGTGCGGCTGGCCCGGCGGAGGTTCGAGTCCTCCCTCGGGCATGGGTGTGTGTGTTTGTCCTTACGATAATTTAGGTTAAGTAGTGTGTAAGCTTAGGTACTGATGACCTTAGCAGTTAAGTCCCATAAGATTTCACACACATTTTTCAGGCTTGGTCAGAACAGTATTCTGTGGAGTCGTGAGTGCATCATGTTGCAGCCAAGTGAATTCGAACTTGGACAAACTGTTGGTGCTTGTATGGTGAGTGCTTCCGAACCAAGGGAGCCGAGGTGTTTGGTACTCTAAGAGGCACCGTATCGAAGATTTATACCGCAAACAGAGAAAGCGGAAAATATAATCCGCTAAGTCACAATGCGGACGAAAGTGTATGTTGAGTGATCGTGACGTACGGTCATTGAAGAGGATTCTGATCAAAAATAAGAGGACGTCAGTTGCTAAACTCACTGCAGAATTGAATGTTGCACTCGCGAACCCTGTTGGCACCAAAACAACACGAACGGAGCCCCATAAACTGAAAATTACATTGCGAGCTGGACTTCCTAAACAACACGTCAGTGATGCCAATGCCCGTAACAGGAAAACGTGGTGCCGAAACAATAAAATCTGGACTACAGAGCAATGGAATAAAGTCATTTCGTTGGACGAGTCTTGTTGGACACTATTTCCAACTTCTGGGCAAGTTTACGTCTGAAGAGTAAAACATAACCGAGAGTCGGGATGATTTGGGTAGCCATACCGAAGTATTCCATGGGCCCCATGGTTGCTCTGCAAGTTCACATTACTGCAAGAATTATTTGATGGTTTTGGCTAATCAGACTCATCCCATGGTTCAATGTTTGCCCCCCAGTAGTGATGATTTGTTCCAAGGCAACAGGCCCCCTATTCGCACGGCTCGCATGGTCTAGGACTTATTTTGTTTGTGAGTATGACAATGAACCATTGCATCGTCCCTGGCCGCCATATTCACTAGGTCTCAGTATCAGTGAGTTTCTGTGGTTTAATTTGGAGAGATGTGTACGCAATCGCTATTCAACTCCATCATTGTTGCCTGTACTTGCCACTGTTTTGCAGGAAGAATGGTATAAAATTCCTTCGAAAAATATACAAGACCTGTATTTACCTATTCCGAGACTACTGAAAGCTGTTTGGAATGCTAATGGTTTTCCTACACCATATAATGTGTTTTGTTCTTGGTGTTTCCATAGTTTTGTCCACCCCTTTGTATATGCAGGGTCATTCGCGTAAGATGCAAACTCTTTTTATTTCCTATACCGTTGAAGATAAAGGTTTTCATCAAATGATATCACAGGGACAAGTAATTTTGTTAAATGATAAAAGGTACTGCAGCTTGTATCAACCGATACATTAAAGAAAATATTCTTTTTAATGGAAGTTACATTATTATTGAAAGTTTTCGCAAAACATTTCTGCGAAATATCCTAAAACTGAGTGACAGTGCTAGCTCTCATTAATGCTACGTCGTTATATGCAGCGTATGAAATATGAGAACCTATCGATAGTTTTCCAACCCCTTCTGATGCGCCAAATATTAACAGAAGGTTGCATTTACAGAAATCGTAGTCAATCCTGTATATTTGTCGTATGAAGCAGGGCGAAGAAGAAATACGTTTTATCTTAGTAATCTTGGCGTTTCTTGCTGCATACAGTGACTGAAATACGCATAAAATGCAGTTTGTTGGTGTTTTTCACTAACATCTCAATTTTAGTACATTTACTAGATACTTTTTCGAAAAGTTTCCTTTACCGTGTTGTATCAGTGCATTCGTCTTTTTAAGAACTTATAAAGCGCACAGAAACGGGGTTCTTCTGGGACTCATACCTCGGTTTCTGTCGGTGATAGAAAGAGAAGGTGAAGTGCTCTGGGTAGCTCTTGGACTTGGGGCCATTTGTACAGTCAACTGAAGGATCGTCTTAGTGTCACTATCGTGAAGTACTAGGTCAAAGTATGAATATTACACACTTCCTCCTGATTAGCCAATTGGAGTAAATGGGTTGGTTCTCTTTTCATTTGATGGGTCTTCGCTGAACCTGAAGAGGCTTATAGAAACACCATTAGTTCATGGACGTTTCCTTAGAAAGCCCCAAAAAAGTTTTTTTACCTTTTTTTTCGTTTCAAAACCCAGCCGCAAATTTCAAGGCAGCTATGCACATAAAATGGCTGAAATCTTTACGATACACTCCTAAGAAACCGATCTCGAACAACCTTGAATATTTTGTAGATATTTTTATTCAGAGGTTCAAAGTTACCCTACATGTACTCGTCAAATACACACCTAAAATCCAGTGCAAAGCGAAATCAAAATAATAAATAGCAGTAACAAATTTCTCAAACTTTAATGTTACATTTCCTAGGCATTTGTCTAGTAATACCACCTTCCCGTTTTCAAAAATCTTTATCCACTATCGCAAAAGACCACAAAAACACGGTTTTTGTATACCAAAACCGTGCAGCGAATTCCTAGATGGCTATGCAAGCAAATAGGTGTAATTTTTATGATATATTCCTGTGACCCCGATCTCAACCTTCAAAATTTGCTTGATATTTCTACCTTTTTTCGAGATACAAAGATTCAAAGTTACCATATCTCTACGCGTAAAATACGCACATTGAATCCGGTGTGAGGCAAAACTCTAGATTACAAAGTGACGAAGCGAGGATAAATATTACGTAAAGTGTCTCTGACATCATCAGAAAGATTCTGGGAACCCCGTGTTGTAGTAATGAAGCACATGCAAAACTTTTGTCCAATTAAACCTGGTCTTAGGTGTAATTTTAGTTTTGCATTATATAAATTTCACATACGTTAACTGTGGTGTCACCGCCAGACACCACACTTGCTAGGTGGTAGCTTTAAATCGGCCGCGGTCCATTAGTACATGTCGGACCCGCGTGTCGCCACTGTCAGTAATTGCGGACCAAGCGCCACCACACGGCAGGTCTAGAAAGACGGACTAGCACTCGACCCAGTTGTACGACGACTTTGCTAGCGACTACACTGACGAAGCCTTTCTCTCATTTGCCGAGAGACAGTTAGAATAGCCTTCAGCTAAGTCCATGGCTACGACCTAGCAAGGCGCCATTAACCATTTCTATAGAGAGTCTCACTTGTATCATCAAGAACGCTGTATACAAATGATGGATTAAAAGTTAAGTATTCCAGCAGCTACGTACTTTTCTTTATAGCATTCATTACGTATCCTGTTCCAGACCTCACGCCCGTCTGCGTTAGATTATAGCGTGCATTTCGGCCTCCTCTATCTACAAGGTGTTGGCACATTTGCCAACACATCATTAACCATCAAAATTTTACTTGTCTATAAAGTTCTTTTCATATGAGTGACATGCCGTGCTGTGGCAGGGAAAAGAAGGGAACAAGAGGACCAGTGAAAAAATTCTCCAACCGGAGCACAAACAAGGCGGCACTGCTACTGTTTAAAAGACTGACTGAAAAGCTGCCTTATTCTACCTTCCTCAGCACTTAAAAGTTTCCAGAATATTTTGGCATCCGAACGTATCGCGCTTTTTTATGCTGCGAGAGAAGGAGACAGTGACAGTGGGAAAGAGATGGAAAAGCAATAAACACTGGAAGTTAGCAACCAGTGGTTGTGGTTTAGAAGCAGCGAAGGAGACAATGGCGGCGTGAGATAGAGGGACACAGTGGTAGTGGAATGTAGTTGACTGTGACGGATCAGTGCTAGGAAAACAGTGAGGGAGAAAGTTCCAGTGGAAGAGGAATAAAGTGTCAGAGAACGTCGAAATGGATGGGAGCCAGAGATAATTAGAGATAGTGTCGATGACAGTGACAAAGAGGTAGAGAGAGATAGTGACAGTGAGTAGAGACAGCAGCAATCGGAAAGAATTAATGGCAGTAAGAGAGAGCAAGAGGAGACTGCGACAGTGAGAGGACAGTTTCATAGTGGGTGTGAGATAGGAGACAGTGACAGCTAGAGAGACACAAAGAGATAATGACAATGAGTTGAGCTGAATGTGTGAGTAAGGGAGTAGTGAAAGTAATGGGTATGAGCGATTTACAGCGATGGAGTAGTGGCGTGAGCGAGTTACAGTTAGAGGAGCTTGTGAGAGTGAGAAGTGAGTTGCATGTTGAAAAAAGCGCGAATATGTTGCATGCTGTGGAGGAATAAAAGGTGTGTTGTGTGTTTAAGTGCCTCACATTGTATTAGAATTGGAAAAGAAAGTTGAAGATCTGTTAGATGATGATCAACTTGCCTTTAAGAAGGCAAAGACAGAATGGAGGTATCCAGAAGGAGATTTTCACTCTGCAGCGGAGTGTGCGCTGATATGAAGCTTCCTGCAAGATAAAAACTGTGTGCTCTAGAGCACTTGCCCTCGAAAGGCAAAGGTCCCGAGTTCGAGTCTCGGTCCGGCACACAGTTTTAATCTGCCAGGAAGTTTCATATCAGCGCACACTCCGCTGCAGAGTGAAAATCTCATTCTGGAAACATTCCCCAGGCTGTGACTAAGCCATGTCTCCACAATATCCTTGCGTTCAGGAGTGCTAGTTCTGCAAGGTTCGCAGGAGAGCTTCTGTGAAGTTTGGAAAGTAGTAGACGAGGTACTGGCGGAAGTAAAACTGTGAGGACGGTGTGTGAGTCGTGCTTGGGTACCTCAGATGGTAGAGCACTTGCCCGCGGAAGGCAAAGGTCCCGAGTTCGAGTCTCGGTCCTGCACACAGTTTTAGAATGGATCTACACTCCTGGAAATGGAAAAAAGAACACATTGACACCGGTGTGTCAGACCCACCATACTTGCTCCGGACACTGCGAGAGGGCTGTACAAGCAATGATCACACGCACGGCACAGCGGACACACCAGGAACCGCGGTGTTGGCCGTCGAATGGCGCTAGCTGCGCAGCATTTTTGTACCGCCGCCGTCAGTGTCAGCCAGTTTGCCGTGGCATACGGAGCTCCATCGCAGTCTTTAACACTGGTAGCATGCCGCGACAGCGTGGACGTGAACCGTATGTGCAGTTGCGGGAGGCCGGGTGGACGTACCGCCGAATTGCTCAACACGTGGGGCGTGAGGTCTCCACAGTACATCGATGTTGTCGCCAGTGGTCGGCGGAAGGTGCACGTGCCCGTCGACCTGGGACCGGACCGCAGCGACGCACGGATGCACGCCAAGACCGTAGGATCCTACGCAGTGCCGGAGGGGACCGTACCGCCACTTCCCAGCAAATTAGGGACACTGTTGCTCCTGGGGTATCTTGGGGTATCGGCGAGGACCATTCGCAACCGTCTCCATGAAGCTGGGCTACGGTCCCGCACACCGTTAGGCCGTCTTCCGCTCACGCCCCAACATCGTGCAGCCCGCCTCCAGTGGTGTCGCGACAGGCGTGAATGGAGGGACGAATGGAGACGTGTCGTCTTCAGCGATGAGAGTCGCTTCTGCCTTGGTGCCAATGATGGTCGTATGCGTGTTTGGCGCCGTGCAGGTGAGCGCCACAATCAGGACTGCATACGACCGAGGCACACAGGGCCAACACCCGGCATCATGGTGTGGGTAGCGATCTCCTACACTGGCCGTACACCACTGGTGATCGTCGAGGGGACACTGAATAGTGCACGGTACATCCAAACCGTCATCGAACCCATCGTTCTACCATTCCTAGACCGGCAAGGGAACTTGCTGTTCCAACAGGAAATTGCACGTCCGCATGTATCCCGTGCCACCCAACGTGCTCTAGAAGGTGTAAGTCAACTACCCTGGCCAGCAAGATCTCCGGATCTGTCCCCCATTGAGCATGTTTGGGACTGGATGAAGCGTCGTCTCACGCGGTCTGCACGTCCAGCACGAACGCTGGTCCAACTGAGGCGCCAGGTGGAAATGGCATGGCAAGCCGTTCCACAGGACTACATCCAGCATCTCTACGATCGTCTCCATGGGAGAACAGCAGCCTGCATTGCTGCGAAAGGTGGATATACACTGTACTAGTGCCAACATTGTGCATGCTCTGTTGCCTGTGTCTATGTGCCTGTGGTTCTGTCAGTGTGATCATGTGATGTATCTGACCCCAGGAATGTGTTAATAAAGTTTCCCCTTCCTGGGACAATGAATTCACGGTGTTCTTATTTCAATTTCCAGGAGTGTAGTTCTGACTTAAAGTAAAATAAAGACACGGTCATAGGATTTGTCGACCTGGAAAATGCGTTCGACAATGTAAAATGGTGCCAGATGTTCGAAATTCGGAGAAAAATAGGAATAAGATTTAGTGAACGACGGGTAATATACAATATGTAGAGGAACTAACAGTACAACAAGACTGGAAGACCAAGAACGAAGTGGTAAGATTAGGGTGTAAGACAGAGATGCATTCTTTCGCCTCTACTACTCAATCTATACACCGAGGAAGCAATGACAGAAATAAAAGAAGATACAAGAGTGGGGTTAAAACTCAACGTGAAAGGATATCGATGGTAAGATTCGCTGATGACTTTGCTATCATCAATGAAAGTGAAGAAGAATTACAACATCTGTTGAATGGAATATACAGTCTAATGAGTACAGAATATGGAAAGAGAGTAAATCGAAGGAAGACGAAAGTAATGAGAAGCAGCAGAAATCAGAAGAGCGATAAGCTTAACATCAAAATTCGTGATCACGAAGTAGACGAAGTTAGATATCGTGGAAGAAAAATAACCCATGATGCATAGAGCAAGGAGGACAAAAAAAAAAAAAAAAAAAAAAAAAAAAAAAAAAAAAAAAAAAAAAAAAAAAAAAAAAAACCAGACTAGCACTGGCAAAAAGGACATTCCTGGTCAAGAAAAGTCCGCTAGTAACAAACATAGGTCTTAATTTGAGGAACAAAAATTCATAGAATGTACTTTTGGTGCGCAGCATTGTATGGTAGTGAAATATGGACAGTGGGGAAACCGAAACAGAAAAGAATCGGAGCATTTGATATGTAGTGCTACAGAAGATTGTTGAAAATTAGGTGGACTGGTAAGGTAGGGAATGAGGAGGTTCTCCGCTTGTCGGCGAGGAAAGGAAAATGTGGAAAACACTGACAATAAGAAGCGACAGGATGAGAGGACATGTATCAAGACATCAGTGACAACTTCCATGGTGCTAGAGGGAGCTGTAGAGGGTAAAAACTGTAGAGGAAGATGGACACTGGAATACATCCAATTAGGGTTATGCTGTACCAAAATTACGGTTTGATGATTTTGATACAGTACATAAATGACGTAGTACATGGTGGAATTAGCGGTAGTATTGGTAGCATTAGGTGAAAAGAAACACAAATAAATGTGTGAGAGATGGGCTGGGAGCTTACGACTTCTCTTCGTTATTTGTTTGTTTATTTGTTATTGTTGCACATAATTAGAACTGCACATCGTCAGTGTTGGTCCATTGTGTATCTTATATCATTTCATATTATAAATTGCATTTATAATAAAAATTAGCTGTTCACCTGACTTTTTATGCAAGTACAGTTTACGTGCACAAACACAAAAAATCTATATAATTATTGTCGATAATTTGTGCTCAATAGATAGTTATTCATCATGATCAAGCGCAAGAGTTTCCTGTTATAAATGATAAGTGCGAAAGTTCATTATGAATAACAGAAACATGTTTCATATAAACTCCACAAACCGTTGAAGCGATACCTGATATTTTTTGTTTTGCGTTTTCTTTTAAATTTTACCTTTTTCGAAAAAATTACGCTGTCTAGTACTTCATGACATATCTGTATTTTTTTTTAAATTCTACATCTCTCTGTCTGACGTTACAAATCAACGATTTTCGAAAAAAACATGAATTAAACATCGAGATTTTCCATTCTGCTATAAATACTGTTTAAGTAACAGACAGGAGGGTAACTATGTAGAACGAAAAATTCCGTAGGTTACGCGGCTCTTTGTATATACTCATTCAGTTTCTAGACCGTTCACCGCTTCCGGTTTCTAGGGGAATCTAGTAAGACGCTGATCGCATACGCAAACAAGTGAGATAACGCACGATATATATGGAACGCACCTAACCTACAGGTAACGCAGTTAAGAGCTTAACTACCCATAGTTACTAGGAAAACTGCCGCAGTCTCTGCTTATTTGCGATAGTCTGCGGTAGACTACGGTAGTCTTACAACTCTGCATCCAACAAATAGTTGAGGACGTAGATTACATGTGATACTCGGAGATGGAGAAGTTAGTACTTGGGAGGACTTAGTCGCGGGCTGCATCAAACCAGCCACAAGACTGATGACTGTATATATACCCAGATGACAAAAATCAGTCGATACATCCTAATATCGTGTCGTACCTTCTTTTGCCCGCCGTAGTGCCGCAATTCTACTGTGATACGGACTCAACAAGTTGTTCGATGTCCCCTGCAGAAATACTGAACCATGTTCCCTGTGGTGTCACCGCCAGACACCACACTTGCTAGGTGGTAGCTTAAATCGGCCGCGGTCCATTAGTACATGTCGGACCCGCGTGTCGCCACTGTCAGTACTTGCAGACCTAGCGCCACCACATGGCAGGTCTAGAAAGACGGACTAGCACTCGCCCCAGTTGTACGACGACTTTGCTAGCGACTACACTGACGAAGCCTTGCTCTCATTTGCCGAGAGACAGTTAGAATAGCCTTCAGCTAAGTCCATGACTACGACCTAGCAAGGCGCCATTAGCCTTACAGTGATTGTAATTAACCGTATCTGGAGATAGTCTCATTTGTATCGTCAATAGCGATGTACCACAAGGATGAATTAAAGTTAAGTATTCAAGGAGCTGCATACTTTTCTTATAGCATTAATTAGGTATCCTGTTCCAGAATTCACGCCAGCCGGCGTGTGTGTACGCGTGCCTTTCGGCTACCTCAGAGTGGCGGGGCTGTTTTGCTACGCCACAACATTCCCTCTACAGCCATCCATAATTACGAAAGGGTTGCCGGTGCAGGATTTTGCTCATGAACTGACCCCTCGATTATATCTCATAACCGTTCGATGGGACTCATGTCGGGCGATCTGGGTGGCCAAATCATTCGAGAACAATTGTGGCCCGGTGACATGGCGCATTGTCATTCATTAAAATTCCATCGTTGTTTGGGAATATGAAGTCCATGAATGGCTGCAAATGGCCTCCAAATAGCCAGTCAATGATCGGTTCAGTTGGACCAGACCACCCAGTCCATTCAGTGTGAACACAGCCAACTTCATTATGGAGCCACCACCAGCTTGCACAGTTGATAACTTGGATTCACGGCTTCGTGAGGTCTGTGCCACACTTGAGCCCTGCCATCAGCTCTTGCCAACTGAAATCGGGACCCATCTGACCAGTCCATAGTTTTCCAGTCGTCTACGGTCCAATTGATATGGTCAAGAGCCCAGGAGAGGCTGTGCAGGCGATGTCGTGCTGTTAGCAAAGGCACTCGCATCGTTAGTCTGCTGCCATAGCCCATTAACGCCGATTGTCCTATCGAGTACGTCCGTCGTAGTCCCACATTGATTTCTGCGGTAATTTCACGCACTGATCCTTGTCTGTTAGCACTGATAACTCTACGCAAACGTCGTTTCTCCGGTCGTTAAATGAAGGCAGTCGGCCACTGCGTTGTCCAATGTGAGACGTAATGGCTGAAATACGGTATTCTCGGGACACTCTTGGCACTGTAGGTCTGAGAATATCGAATTCCCTAACAATTTACGAAATAGAATGTCCCATGCGTCTAGCTCCGCCTATCATTCAGCGTTGAAAGTCTCTTAATTCCCATCGTGCGTCCATATTCACGTAGGAAACCTTTTGACATGAACCACCTGAGTACAAGGTGTACAACTTCGCTTCCGCCGTTTGCCGATAGGTGGCGACAACGGTAAGTAGCGATCGAAAGAAACAGATTGCAGACCTCGGTCAACATAACCTCATTCAAACATTTGTCGATTTGTGACTGCATCATAAAGCTGTTCTTGATTGAAAATGTCAGTCTACGTGCCTAATTCTCGTCATTTGCGGGAGGTGCTATTGCTTTTTTTTTTAATATGAAGAAAACAGCGGCTGAGTCTCATCGAATGCGAGTAAGTACGTATGGTAAGCACGCTATTAGTGAAAGAAGGTGTAGTGAATGGTTTCAACGCTTCAAGAACGGTGGTTTTAACGTCGTAGACCGGCATAGTGGTGGAAGAGGGAATGTTTTCGAAGATGCAGAATCGGAGACATTGCTGAGTGAAGACTCGCGTCAAACTCAAGAAGAATTGGCACGATTAGTGGGAGTGAGACAACAAGCCATTTCAAAACGTCTCAAGGCTATGGGCATGATTCAGAAAGAAGGAACTTTGATCCCACGTGAGCTGGAACGAAGAGACGTTGAACGACGTTTGTGTGCAGGATTGCTTCAGAGGCAAAAAGCGGAAGGGATTTCTGCATCGCATTGTGACTGGGGACGAAAAATGGGTTCATTACGATAACCCTAAACGCGACAAATCATGGGAATAGCACGGCCATGCTTCCACGTCGACGGCCAAACCGAATATTCACGGCTCCAAGATCATGCTCTGCATTTGGCGGTAGCAGCTCGGCGTCGTGTACTATGAGGTGTTAAAATCAAGTCAAACAATCACAGGTTTCATTCTGCATGTGTGAAAGTTTTACATTGCTTAGATACACCCTTCCCACCTGTTTTCAAACTTAGTTCAACCTGTTCCCGTGAGTGGCGCCGTCACAGCATGTCTTCAAGATGGCTGCTACACTTGACATTCGTCAGAAGCAACGTGCTGTCATAGAATTCCTGTGTTGTGAAAACGAGACAGTGAGAAACATCCACAAGAGGTTGAAAACGGTGTATGGAGATGCTGCTGTCGATCACAGTACAGTTAGTCGGTGGGCAAGAAGGTTACCGTACGTGATGAAAGCGGGCACGGCAATGTTGAGAATTGTCCTCGCAGTCGCAGGCTTCGTACTGCACACACTCCAGACAATGTGCAGAGAGTTAACGAATTGGTGACTGCTGACAGACGCATCACAGTGAACGAATTGTCACTCTACGTTGGGATAGGGGAAGGAAGTGTTTGCAGAATACTGAAAGTGTTGGCGTTAAAAAAGGTTTGTGCCAGGTGGGTTCCCAGGATGCTGACAGTGGCTCACAAAGAAACAAGTAAAACTGTATGCAGCAAACTTTTGGTACAGTACAAGAATGGTGGAGACGAATTTCTTGGAAGAATTGTGACAGGTGATGAAAGATGGCTCCATCATTTTTCACCAGAGACGAAGAGGCAATCAATGGTGTGGCATCATGCAAATTCACCCAAGAAAAAAAAAAATTCAAAACCACACCTTCTGCTGGAAAAGTTATGGCGACGGTGTTTTTCGATTCCGAAGGACTCTTGCTTGTGGACATCATGCCAAATGGAACCACCATAAATTTTGATGCATATGTGACGACACTGAAGAAACTTCAAGTTCGACTGAGTCGTGTTCGACCACATCGGCAAAAGCAGGATGTTTTACTGTTGCACGACAATGCACAGCCACATGTCGGTCAAAAACCATGGAAGCGATCACAAAACTCGGATGGACAACACTGAAACACCCGCCTTACGGTCCTGGCCTGGCTCCATGTGACTATCATCTCTTTGAGAAAGTGAAAGACTCTCTTCGTGGAACAAGGTTTGACGATGATGACTCCCTTGTGTACGCTGCCAAACAGTTGCTTCAACAGGTTGGTCCAGAATTTTACCGTGCGGGTATACAGGCGCTGGTTCCAAGATGGCGTAAGGCAGTTGAGAGGGGTGGAAAAATTACGTGGAGAAATGAAAATATTGTTCCTGAAGTTCCTGAAGGATGTATCTACACACTGTAAAACTTCCAAACATGTAGAATAAAAGATGGATTTAAAAAAAAATAGTGTGCATTTCTTTTGGAGTGCCTCGTATTAATGCGTTCGAGCAGAGCATTAAAAGACAAACTGCCGCATTACAGCGAGAGGCACGATAAATTGATTTTGCAGCACGACAACGCTCGACCCCACGTTGCAAAAGAGGTCAAAATGTACTAGGAAACGTTAAAATTGGAAGTCCTACCCCACCCGCCGTATTCTCCACACATTGCTACCTCCGACTATCACTTTGTAAGTAGGCTATATAGGTGTTTTTATTGGTAACGCCACGTAGCGCTCTGTATGAAAATCACTGGCTGTGCCGTGTGCAGTCTGTGGCTGGTTGACATTGTTGTAATAGTCGCCATTGTAGTGTTGGGCTGTTTTTGGCTGTTAACAGCGCGAAGCGTTGCGCAGTTGGAGGTGAGCCGCCAGCAGTGGTGGATGTGGGGAGAGAAATGGCGGAATTTTGAGAGCGGATGATCTGGACGTGTGTCCATCAGAAACAGTACATTTGTAAGAATGGATGTCATGATGTATTATGACTTTTGAACACTATTAAGGTAAATACATTGTTTGTTCTCTATCAAAATCTTTCATTTGCTAACTATGCCTATCAGTAGTTAGTGCCTTCAGTAGTTTGAATCTTTTATTTGGCTGGCAGTAGTGGCGCTCGCTGTATTGCAGTAGTTGGAGTAACGAAGATTTTTGTGAGGTAAGTGATTTGTGAAAGGTATAGGTTAATGTTAGTCAGGGCCATTCTTTTGTAGGGATTATTGAAAGTCAGATTGCGTTGCGCTAAAAAAATATTGTGTGTTAGTTAAGTATTGATCAGAGTAGGTAAAGAGCGAAACGTATGAATACGTTCAGTTCTGCTCAGCTGTTTGAAAATCAAATAATGGAAGAGGTTTATCAGCACAGTAATTCACTAATTTTTCTAAGGGGACGTTTCAACTTGTTTAGATCTATGGCGCATGGCCTGGCTGACCAACACTTCCGATCTCATGAAGAAGTCACAAATTGGATCGATTCGTGGATCGCTTCAAAAGATGAACAATGTTTTCGACGCGGGGTTCGTACACTGCCCGAAAGATGGTAGAAAGTAGTGGCCAGCGATGGAAAATATTTTGAATGATACATGCATAGCCAATTTGTTTCATTAAAGCCTCAAGTTTGGGGAGAAAACGGCGGAAGCAAAGTTGTACACCTTGTACAAACGACAGCTCCAATGCAGTGCCCTTTTATACGTTGTGCACGCGCGATACTACCGCCGTAAGCCAATTCGGTCACCTGGTAATGCGGATCCTTTGAGTTGGCTTGCGACATAGGATCGGTGCAGGTTCTTCCATTTCTGCCGACCTCGAGCTCTGCATTGCCGGTTCAGTCGGGTTGTTTTTTAAATCTCTGTCCCATCTGGAACGCGCAGTAACACATCGTTCTGCTCTGTACTGTGGCCTCCGCCGTACGGACATTTGCCACGCTGGACATTTGCCACGATTTTACCTGCTCCGAAGGGTTGGGTCCCTTGTCTCCCCCTCCTCCTCCTCATCGCTGTCGCGCAGTAAAGGTACTTACTGAGCCTTTCCGCTCGTTTACTTAACGTAGGACCAGAATCTCTTTGGATTTTCTGCCACATTTCTAGAGAGAATATCGTTGTGAAAACTATTAAATGCATCTCGCATTGAAATCCGCACCAAATTTCGAGCCTCAGTAAAACTTTGACAATCTTGGAGATTATGCGTTCGTCTAAGGTATACGTGCCACTTTCGGTGCTCCTGCAGCAGCTTTCTGTCCTGTTTTGTGTGCCTTGGGGGATCAGATCCGTCTCTTATTAATTTATTTGTTATGAATCTCTCGAGTGCTGTTGATACTATTTCTTTGAACTTAATGGTCTTCACTTAAATAGTTTGGAAGGATTTGAGACTGTCTCTTAGAAAGACGTCAACTGAATTTTTAGCTCCTTTTATAAATAGGTATATTTCGCGTTTAGTTTTGGTGAATTTCTTTGTTACGGAATTGAGCCTCGCTACGACTGTGTGCTCACTAATTCCTATATCTGTAGTGATGCTCAGGATTATTTGTGGCTAAGAGGTCAAGTGTGTTTTCGTAACCGTTTACAATTTGAGTGGCCTCGTCAACTAATCGTCAAAATAATTTTAAAAAAGCGCTTAGAACAATTACGGAAGTTGTTTTCTATCTACAATAGGGTCTGAAAATGTATTTTTGTCAACATACGGAAGGTAGTCACTGACAACTATAATTGTACCTATTTGTGAGGAGACTCAAGTTTTCTTTGAACTGTTCAGCAACTGTTTCATCTGAGACCGGGGGTCGGTAAAAGGAGCCAGTTATTAATTTATACCGGATGTCGAATATAACCTCTACCCATACTAAGTCTCAGGAACTATCTGCTTCAATGTCGCGTGTGAGCTGAAACACACATTGCATTATTTTTCCTTAAGTTGTGCTTCTTGTTTCTGTTGTAGTGTCGATCATTACAATTACGGCTTTTCCCTCCAAAACCTAGGATGCTTTGTCTGTGACCCTGTAAATATCAGAGCTAAACAATGTAGACCAACAACGTACGTTACAAGCACAGCATTCTGTATTACTTCATTTCTAACATTTTAAAATTGTACGTCGACTTTAGATGACTTGCCAGTCATAGATGTTCTTATCTCTATTTAGTGAACGTATTTTCAGTCACGTTTTGAACATTGTCCTGCTACACTTTATCAACTAATGTTTCGCCGCTGGGATATCGGATTTTAGAGAGCAAATTAATATGCAGCATGTCGTTCTTCTTTTCAAACATTCCCATTCCCATTTCTTCTTTCCTTATTGTCTTTTGGGCATGAAGTTGTAGTAATTAAAGTAGGCATAAATGCAGTGATCAAAAAGAAATGATTAGCGCACATTCGCTTACTCTTTACATCGTTCCTTTCTTATTGTTCCCATGCCGATGGACTGTTTCTATCGCAATCAGTAAGCGTGAAAGGAAGTTACCCTACAGACAGGGAGATCTATATTTATACTTGGCAGAACTAATTACATAGTGACATAATCGTCGGTATTGCTTTCGTTTACCAAAAGTTATAAATATTTCGATTTCGGAAAAGAAGCTCTGTATTTCGCCAAGATGTCGAAGAAGAAGGTCCCTTACGTACTGGTTGTATCGAGTAAAATGTGGAGACGGCGGTTTGAAAGCGGACAGAAGAAGTACGAGGAAGAGCGTCCCTTACCTGAGGGATCGCTACTCAAGCTACATCTTCATCTACATTTATACTCCGCAAGCCACCCAACGGTGTGTGGCGGAGGGCACTTTACGTGCCACTGTTATTGAGGTGTTGACATAAGTGCCAACACCGTGTTTCTTGAGGAGGCCGAAATGCACGCTGTTAAAGCTCACACAAACGGTCGTGAGGTCTGGAACAGGTCAGAGAAATAAGACTAGCAAAAAGGAGGTAACTGGCAGAATACTTAACTTTATTCCATAATTGGAGAACATAGGTCTGACGGTACAGGCTTTATAAGATAACCAGCAAAAGATAAATGGCGCCTTGCTAGGTCGTAGCAACTGACGTAGCTGAAGGCTATGCTAACTATCGTCTCGGCAAATGAGAGCGCTATGTGTCAATGTAGCATCGCTAGCAAAGTCGGGTGTCCAACTGGGACGAGTGCTAGGACGTGTCTCAAGACCTGCCGTGTGGCGGCGCTCGGTCTGCAATTACTGACAGTGGCGACACGCGGGTCCGACGTATACTACCGGACCGCGGCCGATTTAAAAGCTACCACCTAGCAAGTGTGGTGTCTGGCGGTGACACCACAGTTATTACCTCCCTTTTCTGTTCCAGTCGCGTATGGTGCGCGGGAAGAACGACTGCCGGAAAGCCTCCGTGCGCGCTCGAATCTCTCTAATTTTACATTCGTGACCTCCTCGGGAGGTATAAGCAGGGGGAAGCAATATATTCGATACCTCATCCAGAAACGCACCCTCTAAAAACCCGGACAGCAAGCTACACCGCGATGCAGAGCGCCTCTCTTGCAGAGTCTGCCACTTGAGTTTGCTAAACATCTCCGTAACGCTATCACGGTTACCAAATAACCCTGTGACGAAACGCGCCGCTCTTCTTTGGATCTTCTCTATCTCCTCTGCCAACCCGATCTTGTACGGATCCCACACTGTTGAGCAATACTCAAGCATAGGTCGAACGAGTGTTTTGTAAGCCACCTCCTTTGTTGATGGACTACATTTTCTAAGGACTCTCCCAATAAATCTCAAACTGGTACCCGCCTTACCGACAATTAATTTTATATGATCATTCCACTTCAAATCGTTCCGCACGCATACTCCCAGATATTTTACAGAAGTAACTGCTACCAGTGTTTGTTCCGCTATCATATAATCATACAATAAAGGATCTTTCTCTCTATGTATTCGCAATACATTACATTTGTCTATGTTAAGGGTCAGTTGCCACTCCCTGCACCAAGTGCCTATCCGCTACAGATCTTCCTGCATTTCGCTGCAATTTTCTAACGCTGCAACTTCTCTGTATACTACAGCATCATCCGCGAAAAGCCGCATGGAACTTCCGACACCATCTACTAGGTCATTTATATATATTGTGAAAATCAGTGGTCCCATAACACTCCCCTGTGGCACGCCAGAGGTTACTTTACCGTCTGTAGACATCGCTCCATTGAGAACAACATGCTGTGTTCTGTTTGCTAAAAACTCTTCAATCCAGCCACACAGCTGGTCTGATATTCCGTAGGCTCTTACCTTGTTTATCAGGCGACAGTGCGGAACTGTATCGAACGCCTTCCGGAAGTCAAGGAAAATAGCATCTACCTGGGAGCCTGTATCTAACATTTTCTGCGTCTCTTGAACAAATAAAGCGAGTTTGGTCTCACACGATCGCTGTTTGCGGAATCCGTGTTGATTCCTACAGAGCAGATTCTGGGCTGCCAGAAACGACATGATACGCGAGCAAAAAACATGTTCTAAAATTCTACAACAGATCGACGTTAGAGATATAGATAATATAGCTGGCGAAGGGGCAAGTGTGGCAAATGCCCGGCATTCCCGCCGTACTGCTGGAGATGTAGATGCACGTGATCGGAGGGCCGTTGCAGCGCGCCTGCTTGTGCCCTGCCTGCACCGGGGGTGCCCTCAGGAGCGCAGCAGCCATCCCCGGCCGGAGGCGTCAGCGGCGGCGGAGAGGCGGCGGCTACCTGCCCGGCTGCGAGGCGCTCTCCGCCGCCGTCCCAGCGCGCCAGTATGCGGACCGCGCGGCTGCACGCAGCACGCAGCCATCAGGTACCGGACCTCAACACTCTCCGTGTGGCGTCGCGCCGGTGCGTTCTCGACTTTTCCACAGCTCACCACATCGACGATGTTACAGCTGTGTCGTCACTGCCACGAAGAGGCGTCTTCCTGACAATACGTTTACGAGCGAGGTAAGCCTGTGGGCGATCGTAACCAATATCTTTTCATTTCTTTAGTGACGACCAATCGGGAAAAATAATATAAGTTCACACGAGCATTTTTCGACGCTTTGTCGCTCCGTGCTAACGCAGTGATCGTAGAAACTTCCCCTCACCGATTTGATTCGTACTGACAGGATGTGTAGGGCGCCACTACGACTACAACGTATGTAAACACGAAGACGCAACTCTCAACAGTTTGTGAGAAAATCGAGTTTGAAAATTTTACACTTGCACATTTCTATTTTTTTTTTATGGTCGCTAGCACTCCATAAGTCTGCAGAAGTGTTAAGCGGTTAATTTATAGCAGCGTGAGGTTGACGGATCGAATATCCCTGTCTGTACTTCTTGTTTTTCTTTCTACCTAATTATTATGACTGCGCAAACTGTCATTATTGAATGATTCATATATTACTTTTATTATAATCATAATGTTTGTTCTGAAAAAAAGGAGAATAATGTTCGTAATGACACAGGGAAAAATAGATACACAAGAACTGTCAATCAAATCAGTATAGTCAATTCAAAAATGGTTCTGAGCACTATGGGACTTAACTTCTGAGGTCATCAGTCACTTAGAACTACTTAAACCTAACTAACCTAAGGACATCACACACATCCATGCCCGAGGCAGGATTCGAACGTGCGACCGTAGCGGTCGCGCGGTTCCAGACTGTAGCGCCTAGAACCGCTCGGCCATCTCGGCCGGCAGTATAGTCAATTTATTTATACTATTTTATCTACGTGTGTGGCAAGTATAGTGTGTAACCTAGGGAGGACTGTACGAATCAGAGTGACACTGATCATAAAAATATGGGAAACAATAATTACTACAACATAAAACACTTATAATGAAGGCCGAATCTTCGTATGTACATCGTTTCTCAATGTGCCTACTGCAAAACAAACTTGGGTTACAATCGTAAGCGGTTCACGGTCTTCACACAATTTCGTGGCGTAGCACGCGTATCTGTTGTTAGAATTACGTAGGAAAGAAATTAAAAAAAAAGAGTATCGTAAGTGAGATTCAGTCCACAGACCTCTCAGTTATGGAACTGAGCGCTTACTCGCTTGGCTGTGTAATCCTTGGTATCAGGGACCATACGAAGTACGAATAAATTCTCAAACTCGTTTTACTCGAAAATGGTTGAGAGTTACGTCTTGCTGTTTACATACGTCGAAGTCCTAGTCGTACCCTACAGAATCTGTCAATATGAATCTAATCGGTGACGGGAAGTTCGTACTGTCCTTTTGTAAGCCTGTCGTTCTATAGATTTGAATCCTCGCTGTATGTCTGTGCACGCGCAAAACAGGGCCTATGACTTGAGGTTTGCGCGAATAAGAGAAATAATTCGATTGTTTCGGTTACAAGAACAACTCGTCGAATTCATCAGAAAAATTTTTTCTGTTAAGTTCGCGAATTACTCTCGTAAGAGATGACGACGATTTAGGTAAACTATATGGATATTGCTGTATTTCTCATTTTGATTTTCACGGGTTTTTAGCTTGCTTTGAATTTATGCGAAGTGTCGCTTCAGTAGTTGTGAATTTAGAGCATTGTAGATATTCTGCACGAATCATTTGTGCAGTAGAAGCGCCGTAAACTATTCTTCCGTAAAGTTCAGTAATTCCAAGACATAGCCTTCCGTTGCTACTGTGTACGCTAGAGTGAACAACCCATTTCTGACAGATTTCAGCAGGGAAAGTTCACAGTATTTTCGGAGTGAGAACTTTACCGTATGCTAGGCCGTCTTCTCCTAGGGCACTCAGTGCTTCAATACGACGCCTACATTCCGGGAATATACCATCAGCGTTTCAGGTGTCGCTGCCTACACAGGCTTTACCGCATCAAAATAACCGAGGCGCGCCCGAATAATGCGACTGATATCTTCACACCGATTCCATGAGGTTTTTTTTTGTTCCCTCGTACGCTGTTATAGTCATTCCATCTACTAACAACTTTAACAGCTTTGGATCGCCTGACAGTCGTGGAAAAACATGTTTGCTTACTGGAGAAAGCGCTGGGTCTTTATCAATGGTCGCTTCAAAGTGTTACCCAAAGCGGGACCACATTTAGACATCTCCACAAAATGGCTCAAGCGTAAAAGCTGGTTGCATGACAGAGCGGAGTACAGTGGGTATGTGGACACTACAGTTGACGTGATATTGATCTGTGACGTTAAGGCTGAAAGCTTGTAATCAGTTGCTTTTGTAGCCGTCTGTATGGCGTGCAGCTTCCCTAAAGTGTCATGAAGACGCTCCCTGTAATGTTCAAAATCGTCAGATGGCTTGTCCATCAACAGCCGTATAAAACCTCGTGGTGTCAGTCCGCTTCCTTTCGAAGTTTCCTAGCTGTGTTTCTAATTCGTCTGGCACTATGTTTTACTAAAGACGGCTATCGCAAAATTGTATGTGAGTCCGTTTGTGAATAGCTTAGACGACTGACAAAGGGCGCATGCTAAACGTAAATTAATTAAACTTTTGTTAACAAATTAGCTATCGGTACTATGAGGGTGAAAATTCTCACGCTTGCAACTGCAACACAAAGCAAAGTCCCTGAATCATGCCGTAAAAGTTGTTGCCAAGCAAGTTGTTCATACGATCGTATTACATTGGAATGGACTTATCTTATGACGCGGTATGTCGTCACCTCTTGTTTCCTGCAGCGTGAAGTGATCCGTCAATTATTGAAACCACGCAGGAGATCGTAATTTCTACACAAGTCTCGGCACTAGAATATTACAGACACACAACACAGTGATTACACTGTGTAACTGATTTACTTCTCAAAAAGGAACGTCCACCATGCGGTATACAACTGATCAAGTAATGAATAATCAATGTTGTCAGAGTGTCTATGATTACAAGTATCAACCCGCATCAAATCGAAATCAGTCATTTTAAAAAATTAAAGCAATCTTTACGGACAACAAAATCTATTTTACAGTAAGTGGTTGTGGAATTTCTCTGAATACAGTGGGCCAGTTTTTGTCTGAAACATAAGACGCTCATCCGCAAATGTCTTATCCTCTTTTTTAAAGTTAGTTATGTAGTTCATTTACCAAATGTGCTTTAATTCACTGTAATGTTGAATCACGTTAACGTAATACACATCTCACTGCAATGAGTGTTGCACTGAGTATTTGTAAATGTATGTAAGAGGAACGTTATTAGGTTAGGAATATTGTTTGTCACATGTGAAGCATAAACAGGACTCATACCATGAAGAGAAGATTCTGATGAATGGAGTATTCTAGAAGAGCCTTCAGGTAATTTTGCTAGCTGTTTTCGGTAACTGAATGATTTCCTTTCAAACAGGGAAAAATATGATATAAAATAAATATAATGTTCATATGCGTAGATATGTAGTTAAGCTGGCATGTCGCACAGAAACTCAAATGATAGGTGATGCAAGACTTCATTGATCATAGAGTATGCAAGACGCGATTCGGAATTATTTCCATCTTCAGAAATGCAAGTGCAAACGTAGCACAAGGACAAGAGTGTTATCAGTAATGTTGGTAACTTGAGACGACAGACTAATGATTGTTATTATCGATCGAATGTAATGCAAACGGACGCAGGATATAACATTGACGCTGTTTTCTAACTATGAAACACTAAGTATTTATTATTGTGGATGTCCGCGAGATTACCCCTGACATCCGCTTCGAGGCAGGTATTTCTGTGCAAAGTAGTTATTGCTACAGTTATTAGCTCATATGAGCAGTCATTTGCGCAGAACAGAATTTTTGTGGCAAACATACATTTCCAGTCACAAGATAAGCGTTGTACAGGTTTTGAGTGACGTTACATTACTTGTACAGACAGATCCTGTTCATGAGTAATGCGGATTTTGTCCAAGAATTTAATAGACATCGAAATTATTTGCATTTGACGCCTGAAAGAAATTTGGCTTAAACTTTGAAGAGAGGAAGGCGAAAGAATTTCTCTTGCTTGCGACAAGCGTCACAGCTCACATATCGGTAACGTTTTTTGTGTGGGCAAAGAAGGGATAGCCACCGATATTTTGTAAGAACTTTTCCTCCGTTGCCGTATTTCGATTTGCATCCATAGCAGCACCAGTTCCTCACCACTTCTGTAATTAAGAAATAAAATTTGTAAAATAGGGGCGATTAAGCGGAATATTAATATTTCGGCCTCCATGGAAAACGGAAACAGACAGCGTTATGCTGAAATCATATGACAATTCGATTTTGATGTTGACAACACGCGCAATTTGCTGTGCTCGCACCCAAGACATTCCTACTATATAATTTACACGGAGATAACATGGATTCTAGGTCAAGACGGAGGATAACTCTTATAAAAAAAAATAGGGAAATCTCGTTTTTAAGGAGAGAATCATACTCAATTTACGTTCATCTTAAGCTCGGAAGAACTTACTGTACATATTGTCAATAAACAAATGAGTTTACTGTAAATTTCAGAATTCTTTACGACGACACCCAATTAACAAAAACCGGTAATACACAGAATATAAACTGCGTCAAATTAAATTTAAGGTCAATCATCATCGTCCTAATCATCAGTGAATAAAATCCGGGTGTAACAAACTAGCATTGGAGATTTTACCTACAAATCTTTTAATTTTAAAATTAATCTGATGCGGCTCAAACACTGCGAGCATTTTATTAACTGAGTTTTCTGGAGTAAGAGAATGTCGTTACGGTTCTGCCGATGCGAAAACCAGGGAAAATAGTCTTTCGCTTTTTCTACGTTATAAAACTCACTGAAACTTTAAACCTGTAAGCTGTCTAGGAATGTAATTTTAGTATTATTTGGTTGATCATTTGTTTATTTGGCGTATGGTTATAGCTCAGCAAGTTATCTACAGAATACAGCATAATCTGTACGTGGCGATGTGTTTGCTAAACAAAAAAGAAAAAAAAACCATGTGCAAATATTTCGCATGGGGAACGAAATCAATACTCGGTACTATATCAATAACCCAACAATTTATTTGAAAATTTTAAGTGACTTCAGCTTTTTAATTTCCTAAAGCACATAAATTTGTTGTGCGGGTGCTGTAATGCGTTTACTTATGAGATGTGACAGTTCCATAGGTAATGCGGCACTGAGAAGGAGAGAGTAAGCAATACAGAATTTCCAGGGCAGCAACTGTCTCGATGGCGACCTGTCGCTGGCTAAAAAATGGTTCAAGTGGTTCTTAGCACTTTGGGACTTACCATCTGAGGTCATCAGTCCCCTAGAACTTAGTACTACTTAAACCTAACTAACTTAAGGACATCACACACATCCATGCCCGAGGCAGGATTCGAACCTGCGACCGTAGCGGCCGCGCAGTTCCAGACTGAAGCGCCTAGAACCGCTCGGCCACTGCGGCCGGCTCGCTGGCTAAGATTTCCAGTGAAATCACCGTATTCCATACGTACTTAAATTATGTTGTTTCCATCTAATCGATGCGTCGTTGCTTAAAATGAACACAACACGGCTTTCATTGCCGTCGGATGTATACAATAATTATTTTCGGATTTCGTCCGTGTGATCTTAGGTAAATTAACGTGGCCCTCTGTGTCAATGAGTAGTGTCAATGTAGGTTCCCACTTCCAGAAAATCGTCAAACAATTAAAATACTCCACAACTTACAAACGGAAAAAGAGATACAGGATAACAGTGCAATGATTTTGCTTTCATACATTTCTTAGATAGCAAAAGTGCACAAGGGCAATGTTTTTGCCTCTTAACGCTGTTCCACCCTGTTCGCGCTATCACTGATTCAAAATTCTTTGACGAAGGAGAAAACTGATCTGCATATTTTCATGCAGATACTGAGTTGCGTTAACATCTTCAGTTTTGAAAAATATTTGTATTCAGGTGTGTGTGTGTGTGTGTGTGTGTGTGTGTGTGTGTGTGTGTGTGTGTGTGTGTGTGGGTGTGTATGTGTGTGTGTGTTTTAGTCTCTTAAGATGCTTCGACTCACTGTGTTTGTATTAGGAAGATTTTTTTACAGTGATTACGGTTCTTAATTCAGAATGAAAGCATCGAATTTGTAGACTGAAATTTGAAGTTGAGTCCTTTACCTAGACCGAATATAACCACTAAAGCTTAGTCACAGCGAAGAATATTAGTTTGATGATGGCATTAGCATACTAAAACGAGTATGGGGAGGGAAATGAATGAACCTGACATACGTGGTGGTAATATCCAGAATGTAACGATCTAAACATTGTGCTACGGCATTGTAGACTCCAGCCAGAGCAGTCTTATCTAGAAACTCTGTCTATCCAGCTCAAAAACAGTGGATATAAGTGTTTACGATAGTGATTGAATAAGCCACCAGTATCCCCAATACAATTCCAAATCTTTCACTCCTGCTTACTGTTGCAAATAATGTATTCTAAGTGAATTTAAATGCGTACATAGATGATACCGGCCGGGGTGGCCGAGCGGTTCTAAGCGCTACAGTCTAGAACTGCGTGACCGCTGCGGTCGCAGGTTCGAAACCTGCCTCGGGCATGGATGTGTGTGATGTCCTTAGGTTAGTTAGGTTTAAGTAGTTCTAGGGGACTGATGACCTTAGAAGTTAAGTCCCATAGTGTTCAGAGCCATTTGAACCATTTGAACATAGATGACGATTATTTACTTCTTTAACAGCTGAATATAACCACAGATTGCTAAAGGAATTACATCAGCTACGTCCTAGCGCTTAATATAGCAGTAATCACTGTTGACAAGGGGAACATTTTAAGGTGGCTCCAGACACGATAAATCTTTTGTTGCTATCTGTCTTCAAGAAAACGTGAAGGTGAACTTTTGAACATTCAGTAGACGTATACAGTGAACAACTTCTTAGGTATATACGACAGCGATCTGCAATGCAGGCAATAGTGAAAAACATGAGTATGAATTCCTCTCAGCGATATAACTGCATTATACTGTTTAGTTTTCCTGTTAGTTTTTGCGCTTTTCATTCGTGCACCAACTCAGTGTTTGAAGAAAATTACTGGAATTAAACATATATACAGAAAAATTCGTTTCGACTGTTATGAGAAATATTTGGAGTAGCGATACTACTGTTTTAAATAAATGAATTTATTGCAACTCCACTTACAAGCTATTTGCAGACTTAGTCAGTTATATTGTCACTTAGATCTTAACTGAAACTCGACAATAGTTTCATCACCGTCAAAGGCCCTCACATGTCAGATTAATTCAACTAACTTCCGTACACAAAAATAAAATTTGATATGAGAGTACAATTTGACGAAATACTGCATTTCTCATCAGCATATTAATGACAACCACACCGGCCGCTAATTCTCTACGAAAAGAGACAATTCATCTGAATAGATCTGAATACTGAAAAAGTCTTAACAAATTATTTAAAACTGTAAAATGCTATCTGTAACTCTAAACAGCAAACCGAGGGCACTTCTATGCAGCAAAGACTGAGTAAATATACGAATCATCAAACCTTAATTGTGTTCAAAATAGAAGTCTAATTTTGGAACTAATATTTCATCGAAAGTGTATAGGGGCAGGTTGCCAAAAATTTCTCAGCGTTGTATGAATGGCTCGCTTGATGTATCATTTTTTTAAGGTGCCGTTCAGCTATTCAGACGCAGTAATGTAAGTCAAACAGAAGACAATCTGTAAAAGTCGGCAGCTTTTCCAACCACATGTAGAGTGATTTAAAGCTGAGACGTGTCGCGTGTTTTTGCGTGGTTCCAATTGATGCCAGTGTCAGGAGCCGAGTCACGGAAACCTGAAAACTAATAAGAGAGAAATAAATGAAGAGCTAAGCCACATCTCGTTGGTAGCTAAAGAGTAGCACCAAGAGCAAATGCAAACTGAGAAAGTAATTTGTATTTTGCTACAAATGCGCAGTCACACGCCTCAGTTTGTTATTCCCGGAACGTTAATGCAAAGTAGAACAGCTCGGAGTGTTACAGTTTCCTCAAGCCAGGTTTTTTTTATATATATATTCCAAAACGGCCGCCACGTGTATTATGACGTCTGTAATATTTCACACTTCAGTTGTACGATGACACACTTGCATGTTCATAAAAAATACGCGCAATAAAACCTTTCAGTATGTTCCGTACTGCAGATAATCATTAGAAGCGACAAATAAATAAACTTCAATAGCGTAAAAATAAATGATAATTTATTGTAAAAGAAAATGTTCACACTTACTTAAAAATTGCTCAGGTGAAGTTAAGTACCACTTAGTAGCAAAGACAACAAGAGCATTTGTTTCACTGAAGATCGCTCACTTTCTTCGTATCTTACATCTACATACATACTCCGCAACCCACCTTACGGTGCATGACGAGAGGTACCCTGTACCACTGTGTCATTCTCTTTCCTGTTCCACTCGCAAATGGAGTGAGGAAAAACCCACTGCCTATATGCTCTCGTATAAATTGTGATTTGTCTTATTTTCGCCCTCCTTACGCGGTTCGCTTATTCTCTGCAACGGAAGATATTCTCAACTATGGATGTTTTATATATTACAGTAAGTATGCAGACGTCGACCAATCAACTGGTCAACATGGTAACCGTAGAAAAGGGTTTCTCGGACACAACATATACCCATTTGTGTAAGGCTGCACGTGCCAATTCGATGACGCATCGGGAACGGAACCAAGAATATCAGCATAGCGTTATCCCGATTCCCGGCCAGGTTGGGGGTTTTCTCTGCCCGAAAACTGGGTGTTCGTGTTGTCCGTCATTTCATCATCATCATCATTTGTGAACGTGGCTAAAATTGGACTGTTGAAGACTGGGAAATTGTACGGGCGCCGGTGACCGCGTAGTTGAGCGCCCCACAAACCAAACATCATCATAATAGCGTTATCCGCTTATGTCTGTATATATACACTGTTCTCCAAAACATATTTTTCCCAACAGGTTCTATCTTAGCAGGATCCAAACAGTACATACGGTGCAGAGTAATTAGTTTCTTATTCCGGAATGTGTGGGTTGAAATTTCGACCAGGGCAATAAGTTTAAATCTCCCGTGGTTTCCCTCAACTGGTGCAGCCAGTGTTGTGGAGGTAGCATTTACGAGGTCATAGATGTTCATTGTCCCTGTGGTATACTCGTGCAAAAGGTGTTAGTTACATTAATTAAGAGTTGCAGGATACCTGCAGGGCGGTACAAACATTATTGCGCTCTTAGTAAAAAATAAAACATCGACTTTCATATTGTAGGAGGACAATTAATGTTCAGTTTTATATTTTCTACTATTTTATGTTCTAGTGTTCCCTTTCTCAGTGCATAGCCTTGCGTGCTTCCCGAAACTCTCATACACGCATGAAGGCTCTCTCCTCGTTTTCGTGAGTGTGACTTTCTCTTCAGCTGACTCTGTACATGTGAGGAAGTATTGAATATCTGTTAAGAGATGAGAGCAGAGACGATTCCGATCGGAATGTTTTCATCTGTCGCCGAGACAGTGCTGTTTGAAACTTAGTAGTGGGAAAAGTGAAGATTAAAATAATTTTAAAAAGCGTTACATGTTTATTTTTAGTCGTACAAATGATTTAAAAAATGTTACCATCAGTGCTAAAGCATTTCAACTGCCATACGAACCTACGTAACACAGCATCTATCTATACGAGATGAAACAGGATGCTGCGTATTTTGAGTGAGGAAAGGATGACTACGAAATACATCAAGTAAAGATCTATTAATACAATGTCACCTGTATCGATCCGATTCAAATTACGTTTAAGACCACAACCTATTTTCCATTCATCCATCTTAAAACCGCACTGATGTTCCGCTTTTAATGACCTCACTGCCGACTGAATCTTAAGCGCTTATATATAAGAAAAAGGATGAAGAAGACTATAATAATGCACAGGGTACTGGACTTGTTTTATACTTTACTGGGCAACATTCTGATCTCTGGTCATCGTTGACAAGAGCTATGTCGATGGAGGACATTACTGTATAAACGTCACGTCTCTCTTAAATTATTTTGTAGTCAGTGCGCTCCTGTGCTTTTGTTAGAGTTAGTACACTAGGGCTTTACTGCAGACTACTAGATAATATCGGGAGAATCTACTTTTCTTCGTGTCAAAGTAACACTACGGCTTAATTTTGCTATCGCTACGTCCGTTGATTTTTCGTGAGATGTGAGAAGGAAGCAGGGAGACGGCTCGTCTGTTATTGTCTCATACGTAGCAGACCAAAGACCGATTATCTAGCAGAGAATTTTCAGGTTTTACGAACTAATTTGTTTGTGTCAGATGTTCATTATCCCTGTGGTGTGCTTGTCCAAAAGATATTAGTTAGATTAGTTGAGAGTTTCAGATACATGCAGGGCGGTACAAACACTGTATTATGCACAGCAATGTAAATTGCACAGATTAGTGAAATGTTTACAGTTTCCTTTCAATTTAGACGTACGTGCACTACAGACTGAGACGTATAGATCTACTACTAATGTATCCGTAAGAGGAAAGAAGGATTCATAGGATGTTATGTCACGTCGACGACAATATGTTTAGAGGCAGAGCACAATATCGGTTTGGACAAGGATGGGAAGAATATCGTCTGTATCCTTTTCAAAGGAACCATTACGGAATATGCGATCTAGTGAATTGCAGGAAAACTTGGATCTGTACATCCTAAGGGAGATTAGAATCCAAATCCTACTGAACGCGAGTTCAGTGTTCCTGCTAGTGCGTCATCACGTTCAGAGGCAGCTAATGCCAATACGGCTCATACATTTACACAATTTGCTTGCTAAAGACTAAATGTTCTTACACCCAGTGTGATAAATAATCAAGGAAAATAATTGCTTTAACGTAAAAACCAGTGTCTGCTACTCTCAGTGTCTCTCACCATGTTATGTCCATAAAATTGCCGGTCGTGCACTGGCCTCGTAGAACGCCGTGCTCGTAAATCGAAGAAGCAAGAATCTTCTTATGATCTAGCAAGACGACCTCTTCAGAGAACTAGGGCCCAATTTGTCCCCTATTAAAACCGAGATAGTTCTCTGACCATAATCACGTTAACAGAATCAGACTTCGGACGTACTGAATTTTTTATGATACAGCCGCAGATGAAAATTTAATTGCGAAACTTGTTGCACCAATGCAATTTTCCTCGTGCATCTGCTTGCCTCATATACAAACAGTATGGCACTATTGAATTTCCTCATGTTGAGAAATGAGAAAGGAGAGATCTGTTTTTCTTGGTAAAAAAAAACTTTCTAAATCCAAGATCGCCTAAATATTTCTTTGTTTTCAACGCCGGTTTTCGATAGACTTAGCTTTCATCTTCAGGACTTCAAAATTTTTGTTTAATATCATGTTTATTTTGAGTTGGAACCTCACGCCAAGTTGTCATGTAAGTGAATAAAATGTAGCAACTTATACAAAGGTTTGTCAGTAATAAGACATTTACAATCAAAAAGCATGTTGGGTACGTGGCCATGTCACGTTATTTAACAAAAATTTTAAGACCTGAAGATGGCAGCAAAGTCTGTCGAAACCGATTCTTGAAAATAAAGAAATACTTATGCTACCTTAGCTTTAGAACTTTTTTTTACCAATATGGTAAAATTAAATACGGAGGATGGACTTCGCACTTGGTGTAGTTGCTGCGTGGATACTTTGTATTATGCTGGGTCTCTGTAGGTATGATACATTTTCGCGGAGGAAGTCATTATACATCCAAAACAATTAAAACAAAACATAAAAAATATTAATACATTGCACTATAAAATCACGAAATGAGAACTGTGAATCAACAACCACCATCAGAAAAAAAAATAATAATAGTAATCATTATAAATATTTAGCATAATACTTCACTTATTTTAACAAAGTTTAATAGTGAACGAGAAATGCAGTTGTCGGGCATGATCTGTCAGTAGGAACACTACTGAAATTCGCCTCAAATGGTCTTGGAAACCATATAAACCACAAATAGCGCTCAGGTAAAAGAGGCTGAATTCTCTTTACGTGAGTAGTTTTCTCGAGATTTCAGTTAGTTTCCGTGAACTGACATGACAGTAACACAAAGGGACCTAAGCGTATGTTCAATTTTTTTTAATTTTACGATTCATTGCATTGTGTTACAATTACGAAATTCAAATTAAGTGGATCTAACGTATTTATTCTTTTCCATTCATTTCGTACAGTTTAAATTGCCGTAAGACAATGAAAATGATATACAGTATTCCGACATGGAATAGAATGGATTTTCCAATAGATAAGTCTTCAATATCAATTTGAAAACCTAAGATTTATCGCTAGTGGCCTTCAGTTTTTATACTCTCCTGAAAACGCAGCTTCCAAGTACTGCGCACTATTTTTAACCGTTGTTAAGGAGGTGCTCCCAACACATAGATCGTTTCTCTGTCTTCACTGAATGGATATTGCTGTTTTTTTTATAAAAGTTCATGATTTTAATCACAAATACCATAAGCAGATAAAACCGTAGTGTGATTCAAATTACCTCTGAAGATATATGGTAGGAATTCTTGTCTGGATTTAAAAGAAATCTTGAATGGAATATTTCCGAATTTATTGCACATTCAGGTTTCTCATTATTCATCGTCATTCGAATTCCCATACTGTCAAAAACACTTTTTAAAAATACTAACTGTACTGTGTACACAACGCACGTCCGGATAATAAGTAGCAAAAATTATACAATGAGTAACCTGCCCGTTCAATAACTGTCACAGACCAGTATGCAAAACGGCATACTTAATGCTGTTTAGCAATACTTAGCCCATGCCACACATGTACGGCTGTTACAGAATCGTGATACATGAGCAGCATATTTATCGACAGCGTAATAGCTACAACCAAATAATTAAGCACACAGCGTCTCAAAATTCAGAAACATATTAATTTTGCCACGTTATTGACTCACGATGAACATTTCCAAGTGCATATCAGTATGCATTAGATTTTAAAAAGTCAGGCTTAATATCACAGCAGCCCAGCATTAACGCAAAATATTAATCGAACAGTATGCTGAATCAGCTCGCATGACCTCCCGCGTGGGTTGGTGACACCCACGAGCTACGCAGCAGCACAGTCGATAGATGCGTTATTTATTCGAACGGTCGTTATTTGCGTTCGTGTACTTATCGTAATGGCTCTCGGTAGTGAACTGATCGTTGAGGAACAGTGTTAGAGTAGAAAATATTGAAACCAGTTTTAATTTACATTTCGTTCTGACGTCGTCACATCGGCGACTAAATTGGCACACTTCTATAACTCTGCAGTCGTGTGGATGAGAAGTTGCAGTACTGTATTCACAATGCGCTGCCACTGACTACCTCTACTAGGATCATATAACACATGTGCTGCAAGTGAATAAGCACTTTCTTCATTAGGTATACGGGAACTGGGTGTTTGTGGTGTTCCCATCATTTCATTATCATTCATGAAAGTCGCGAGATTGGACTGAGTAAAGACTGGGCAATTGTACGGGTGCTGATATCCGCGTAGTTGAGCGCCCCACAAACCATCATCATCATCATCATTAGTTACAACCGGAAATTTTGCTTTGATCAAACAACTCTTTGTAGGAAATGTTCCTCTACTGTTACATATTAGGTTGGACGTAAAATCTCATTGAACCACAGAATTTTCCTTTTGTATGTCCATCTTTTTAGCAGGATGTCTCTGGGACGACGGCCGTTCACTATCGTGACAAAAAATAAAGACACGTACAGCCGTCCTTATGTTTTTATTTTATTTGATCGCTACGAGTTTCAGCGCTTCATTGCGTCATCGTCAGGCTGTTTTGATGCGGTACAGGTTGATATGATTCCCATGCATAACCCATCAGTTGCCAGCATTGCTGTATACGCAGATAATGTGTATACTGTAATGCTGGCAACTGATGGGTTATGCATGGGAATCATATCAACCTGTACCGCATCAAAACAGCCTGACGATGACGCAATGAAGTGTTGAAACTGGTAGCGACAAAATAAAATAAAATCATAAGGATGACTGTAGGTCACGATATAATTTTCCGGTGAATTTACCTAAACCCTCATTTGTTATTATGATATCAGAGAATAATTTTCTGGAAATGTCTGCCTGGATATTCCAGAGTGTACAGGTACTCTGTTATATGCAGTTATATGCAAGTAGGAAGGTTTGGGTTTAATCGCGCCGACAGTTGACACCCGAGATGCGTTATCTACAGAGAAGAAACATACTATCGTTCACATGGAAAGTTAAATTATCTTGCGCATTGTTGGAATGATGGATTAAATGAATTTACACGGTCCAATCACATTAATGTGACCACCGCCTACGTTTGACCTCAACGTGCAATAACCTCTCATAGACTGCAGGTGGCAGCAGGGCAGCCGAGGAACGGAGGGTATGTTACGCGTGTCGGGGGGGGGGGGGGGGGGGGGGGGAGGGGGAGGGGCGGACGACGACGCTATTAACAGTTCAGTCGTCGTCCTAATGCGGAAACGGAGATATTTATCTGACGTCAAAAAGGGAATGATCGTTTGCTTTCGAGCCAACCGTGGCAGCATTTGCGAAACGGCTAAGTTTGTAAACTGTTCGCGTACCGCCGTGGCTGAAGTATACCGTACATGGCAAAATGGTGCCATCCAAAAGCGGCGACGAGGATCGTAGTGACAGGGGTGAACGACAGATTCGGAGACGTGTACAGATAAACAGAAGTGCAACTACTGAGCAACTGACCGCCCATATGATCCAAGGGCATACGTACAGCGACTCCTCAGCGACCGTTCAGCGAACGCTGCTGCGTATGGGTCTCCACAGCAGGCACATAGACCCTTACTGACTGCTGTTCATCCGCGACGAAGGCTCGAATTTGCATTCCAGGACCTTTACTGGACGTCCACTGACTGGCGACAGGTGACTTGTTCAGATGAATCGCATTTTGTGTTCCATCGGACAGATGGCTGTTGGCGTGTACTGCGTGAAACGTCTTAATGTAAACACTTTGGAACAATCGTCGGAAGGGCCCAGGCCGGTGGACGGAGTGTTAAGGTCTCGGGAATAATTTTTTTGGCATTCTTTGGGTGATATTGTCATTCTGGAAGGCACAGTGACTCAACACAGGTGTGTATCTATCTTTGGGAACCACTTACACCATATGCAGTATGTTTTCCCTCGGCACGATGGCATCTACCAGCAGGACAATGCAAGGTATCACACAGCTCGTAGTGGATCTGCATCTTCTGAAGAGTACCAGGACGAGTTTGCCGTACCCCCCTGGCCACGAGACTCCTCGGATTTAAATCCAGTCGAGAATCTGTGGGACCACCTCCATTGGGCTGTATGTGCCATAGGTCCTCGGTCGAGAAACCTAGCGCAGCATGGCTCGACATCCCTGCTGGTATCTTTCAGAACCTCGCTGACCCTTTTCCTGCACGTCTTGCAACTGTCCGCACTGCAGAAAGTTAGTCAGGCTATTTTGACAGATGATCACATTAGTGTGACTACAGTGTGTAATGGCTTGATTACGTCACAAATGCCTATCAGGCGCAAGGCACCAAATGTTAATGATTATTCCCGTCTATTAACGGTTGTAGCAAGGGATGAGAGACTGTTCATAAGCACACTTAACAAAAAATTAGTCACCCCTAGATGACAATAAGCCAATAGCGTGAAAAACTGCCTCTAAATTTGATAATAGACTCAAATCGCTGAGGGAGCAAGTCAGACCTGCCATACTCAGCGGGAGCCATTCATTGATTAACACATCTCGTAGAGTTGCGCAATTGCGGAGTGTTGATCGCTACGTTTCACACACTGTTCCAAATAGTTTCATTTTCTATGGGTTTTAGCGATCCGATCGACATGCGGTAGGGAGCCTGAGTGTTCGTCAAACCAAGAACATATGCCCTGTGTATCAGCTGTTATCATCTGGCAGACGGGAGTAGCCACAGCATGCTCATCGTGAAGATACAGAAGAAAAAGTAGCACTTGGTTACGGATAACGTTGAAATAAATATTCTGGTTCACGTTCACGGTAACTTGAATGATTGGGTGCAAGTGATGATATGAGGCACACCTCCAAAATATCGCAGAAACACATCAAACCTGAACTACACCTTCCACTCATTGCGGGCTGAGAGCGTCATTGGACCGTTGGTGCACTCGACACTTTGCATCATTTGATAATAAGTAAAATCGTGTCTCGTCCGACCACACTACGTCCCTCCAACAAATTGTTTCCAGTTTCAGTGTTATCTAGCCTAGGTGTACAGATGTTTGTGCCGCTGTGATCAATGGCCTTTTGTCAGGCGCGCGATTCAAACTTTTCATTGCATGTAGTTCCCTTTGAAATGTCCACGCGGAAACTGAGATGGATATGTCTTCAGTTATAGCAAAAATTTCTGTGGGGTTTGAAATCGATTATTATTCACAAGTTTTTTTTTCTTGTGAATGATAATCAATTTCAAAACCCACAGAAATTTCTGCTATAACTGAAGACAGATCCATCTCAGTTTCCGCGTGGACATTTCAAAGGGAACTACATGTAATGAAAATTTTGAATCGCGCACCTGACAAAATGTCATTGATGACAGACTGTCCAATATTAAAATAGGACAATCTATCATTAGTCAAGTAAGTACATTTAAATATCTTGGAAGCACAATAACTGAAGACTTGAGATGTCACCAGGAGGTGAAAACTCGAATTGCCACAGCGAAGGAGGCATTCAACAGAAAGAGGAGAGTCTTATGTGGCAAATTAGATAAAGGACTAAGGAAAAGGCTTGGCAAATGTTTTGTCTGGAGTGTGGCACTATATGGGGCAGAAACATGGACGCTGAGACGAGAAGATGAAAAAGGTTAGAAGCATTTGAGATGTGGATGTGGAGGAGAATGGAGAGAATAAGCTGGATGGAAAGAGTGAGTAATGAAAGAGTATTGGAAAGGGTTGGTGAGAGTAGATATCTGCTGAAGGTTGTAAGAGAAAGGAAAAAGAACTGGTTGGGACATTCATTAAGAACGGAGTGATTGCTAGCAGATGCTTTGAAAGGGTAGGTTTGTGGGAGAAGACAGAGGAAGAAGGAGATACAAGATGATAGACGACATAAAGGGAAGAGCAAATTATGCAGACCTGAAGAGGATGGTAGAAGACCGGACAGCCTGGAGAACTACCATGTGAAAACCTGTCTTTGGCAGAACAGATGATGATGATGATGATGATGATGATGATGATGATGGGATGTTACCCAGACCACTATTCTTACGCAGTTTTACAGCTCTGCGAGTGGTACCTCATTCCTTCTAGATGCTTTGGACAGTTCACGTTAATACACCAAAATAAAGAGCAATTTCATTCAACGATGTGGTCATGCCCACGCCCAGACACAACAATTCATTTCTGTCATTCTGTCAAGTGAGCCCATCTTACTGCCCTAATTCCATACAAGCGACTGGCCAACAAACACAACTTCAATTCCATGACTTAAGCCAACGGTAAAGGGCCTTTGAGCGTCTTCAGCGCTCCAAAGCGAGCAGCGGCCGTTTACAAGACTGTGACTAATGTCTTTCTCGATGAGCTTATGTCCCTGTGCGTTCTGTTTTTCGCTCGAGTCTGTATGGGAGACATAGGAACTTATGAAAATTCAGCTGTCCCATAGAAAGACAGCTAGTACAGCAGTACTCTTTCAACCCTGTCAATACAAAAACTTTAGAGGCTGGATTAATAAAATGTAGAAAAAAGTTAAGATAGTAGTTTCGAAGGGTCAGATGTGCTATATAGTCTGCCCCAACTTGATTACAACGGACGGAACGTTAATACAACCATGTGAAACTCTGATAAAAGCCCTTCTTTGGGATGTTGATCAATTCACGCGTCACATTCGCACCTTCTGCGGTCTTGGCGAACTGTCAGAGTCGCATTCTGCACTCCCCGTTTTGTAATACGTTCGTACTGATAACACCATGTCGCGCCACCCACGATGATATTTTTCCCGGAAAGGCCTGTCCGCGTCTTTCATTTCAATCAAATCGCAGCAGCGTCCACGCGTCATTATTTTTGATCGGATTTAGGTGTGAGGGACAAACTTTGGACACATTTTCGTCTGCTTCGTAAATTCTGGAAATTTTCTTGAATATTTGAGCTATATATGTTGCTCCATTACCATTTGTGACACAATGACACTGATACACTACGACAGCACGTCCACTTCTTGACACCGCCTGTTCGCAACTGACTGCTCGAGTATACATCCGTTGTTTACAATTTTTAGTTCAAACTGCCACTATAGTCACTGTGTTGACTTCGCTTATAAGCCGGGAACAAAATCAGTCTCGAAATTTTTATTTTTCTAAACAAAAAAATACATAAAGATAATGTGATGTATTGATAGGACCGACTTCGGCTGAATTACTTCATCAACAGATTTAAAATATCTGTCACCCGGCGTGAGCTTGTGTGGATGCAGTGTGCTATCGTCTGCCTGTTAATGACAAATGAACCTTGACCAGTTGGTACTGATGATAGCCATTCTACTCCTCATGTTTTAAATCTGTTGATCGCATAATTCGGTGAAGTCGATCTTATCAGTACATCACTTGATCTTTATTGTGTGTTTTGTTTAGAATAATTCAGGAACCCTACCCTGAAAATCGCTTCTGGGTATTTTATAGTTAACTGTACAGAAGACATTAGTTCTTTTTCTTCAAGTGTTTGCTCGTTGTGGTTTGCCATGCAGTTTATTTACACTCTTCCGCGAGGCAATAAAGCTTTTTTTACATTGGCGCTGAGCTCTTTTGCGTAAGTCAGACGTCTCATTTGACGTGGATCCCAATACCTGCGCACACTTAGATGCTGGGAAAAATTTGGAAACATCACAAACACAACACGTTACCATGCTTAATAGGTTGTAGAAAACAAGGTTGGCTTTCAAATCATTGAGTTGGACAGAATCACGTATCTTTCTCTCCAAGGCAGAGCACAAAGGCTCGATAATACTGAGACCTGGTGACTTGGAGGCCAGGGTCGTTAAGACAATTCATCCTCTTTCTCACAACACCAAACCTAAAAGATGCGAAATGTGAGAACAGGGGCCCTGTCTCCTTGGAAGGCAACATCGCCATTGGGCAAAGAACGCTGTACCATGGGATGGACCTAATTAGCCAAAAGGGTTACATACCCATTGGCAGTAATGCGTCCTTGCAGAATAATCCATGTGGCCCATGGACTACCTCGGTATGGCTGCCCAAATCATCACTGACTCGCCACTGTTTCATTCTTGTGAACCAACCAGTCAACCAGGAGTTGGAAAAGTGTGCAACAAGACTCATCCGACCAAGTGTCTTTCTATCATCGGGTCATAGACCAGGATTTATGGCTTCAGCATCATACTTTCCTGTTATGGGAGTTTGAATCACTGATGGTTGGTTTTGAAATTCCTGCTCGTCTTGCACTGAGTAGCTTCGTGTTGTCTTGATGCTTTCAGGATTTGCGAGTGCGACATTCAGTTCTGCAGTGACTTTAGCCACTGTCATCCTCTTATTTTTCGTCACAATCCTCTTCAAAGACCGTCCATCATGACCTCTCAGGAAGCATTTTCGTCTCCACGTCTCCATACGGTGGGTTTTGAAACACGAAACTCTTCGGCTCCTTTGGTTACGGAAGCACTAACCATACGAGCACGTACAGTTTGCCCACGTTCGAATTCATTTAGCTCGAACATAATGCACTCACAACTACACAGAACACTGTTCTGACAACGAATGACACTTGCGGCGAATTGAGGACGCTGCACGGGTGCCGTTCTACATCTACATCTACATCTACATTTATACTCCGCAAGCCACCCAACGGTGTGTGGCGGAGGGCACTTTACGTGCCACTGTCATTATCTCCCTTTCCTGTTCCAGTCGCGTATGGTTCGCGGGAAGAACGACTGTCTGAAAGCCTCTGTGCGCGCTCTAATCTCTCTAATTTTACATTCGTGATCTCCTCGGGAGGTATAAGTAGGGGGAAGCAATATATTCGATACCTCATCCAGAAACGCACCCTCTCGAAACCTGGCGAGCAAGCTACACCGCGATGCAGAGCGCCTCTCTTGCAGAGTCTGCCACTTGAGTTTGTTAAACATCTCCGTAACGCTATCACGGTTACCAAATAACCCTGTGACGAAACGCGCCGCTCTTCTTTGGATCTTCTCTATCTCCTCCGTCAACCCGATCTGGTACGGATCCCACACTGATGAGCAATACTCAAGTATAGGTCGAACGAGTGTTTTGTAAGCCACCTCCTTTGTTGATGGACTACATTTTCTAAGGACTCTCCCAATGAATCTCAACCTGGTACCCGCCTTACCAACAATTAATTTTATATGATCATTCCACTTCAAATCGTTCCGCACGCATACTCCCAGATATTTTACAGAAGTAACTGCTACCAGTGTTTGTTCCGCTATCATATAATCATACAATAAAGGATCCTTCTTTCTATGTATTCGCAATACATTACATTTGTCTATGTTAAGGGTCAGTTGCCACTCCCTGCACCAAGTGCCTATCCGCTGCAGATCTTCCTGCATTTCGCTACAATTTTCTAATGCTGCAACTTCTCTGTATACTACAGCATCATCCGCGAAAAGCCGCATGGAACTTCCGACACTATCTACTAGGTCATTTATATATATTGTGAAAAGCAATGGTCCCATAACACTCCCCTGTGGCACGCCAGAGGTTACTTTAACGTCTGTAGATGTCTCTCCATTGAGAACAACATGCTGTGTTCTGTTTGCTAAAAACTCTTCAATCCAGCCACACAGCTGGTCTGATATTCCGTAGGCTCTTACTTTGTTTATCAGACGACAGTGCGGAACTGTATCGAACGCCTTCCGGAAGTCAAGGAAAATGGCATCTACCTGGGAGCCTGTATCTAATATTTTCTGGGTTTCATGAACAAATAATGCGAGTTGGGTTTCACACGATCGCTGTTTCCGGAATCCATGTTGATTCCTACATAGTAGATTCTGAGTTTCCAAAAACGACATGATACTCGAGCAAAAGACATGTTCTAAAATTCTACAACAGATCGACGTCAGAGAGATAGGTCTATAGTTTTGCGCATCTGCTCGACGACCCTTCTTGAAGACTGGGACTACCTGTGCTCTTTTCCAATCATTTGGAACCTTCTGTTCCTCTAGAGACTTGCGGTACACGGCTGTTAGAAGGGGGGCAAGTTCTTTCGCGTACTCTGTGTAGAATCGAATTGGTATCCCGTCAGGTCCAGTGGACTTTCCTCTGTTGAGTGATTCCAGTTGCTTTTCTATTCCTTGGACACTTATTTCAATGTCAGCCATTTTTTCGTTGGTGCGAGGATTTAGAGAAGGAACTGCAGTGCGGTCTTCCTCTGTGAAACAGCTTTGGAAAAAGGTGTTTAGTATTTCAGCTTTACGCTTGTCATCCTCTGTTTCAATGCCATCATCATCCCAGAGTGTCTGGACATGATGTTTCGAGCCACTTACTGATTTAACGTAAGACCAGAACTTCCTAGGATTTTCTGTCAAGTCGGTACCTAGTATTTTACTTTCGAATTCACTGAACGCTTCACGCATAGCCCTCCTTACGCTAACTTTGACATCGTTTAGCTTCTGTTTGTCTGAGAGGTTTTGGCTGCGTTTAAACTTGGAGTGAAGCTCTCTTTGCTTTCGCAGTAGTTTCCTAACTTCGTTGTTGTACCACGGTGGGTTTTTCCCGTCCCTCACAGTTTTGCTCGGCACGTACCTGTCTAAAACACATTTAACGATTGCCTTGAACTTTTTCCATAAACACTCAACATTGTCAGTGTCGGAACAGAAATTTTCGTTTTGATCTGTTAGGTAGTCTGAAATCTGCCTTCTATTACTCTTGCTAAACAGATAAACCTTCCTCCCTTTTTTTATATTCCTATTAACTTCCATATTCAGGGATGCTGCAACGGCCTTATGATCACTGATTCCCTGTTCTGCACTTACAGAGTCGAAAAGTTCGGGTCTGTTTGTTATCAGTAGGTCCAAGATGTTATCTCCACGAGTCGGTTCTCTGTTTAATTGCTCGAGGTAATTTTCGGATAGTGCACTCAGTATAATGTCACTCGATGCTCTGTCCCTACCACCCGTCCTAAACATCTGAGTGTCCCAGTCTATATCTGGTAAATTGAAATCTCCACCTAAGACCATAACATGCTGAGAAAATTTATGTGAAATGTATTCCAAATTTTCTCTCAGTTGTTCTGCCACTAATACGACGGCACAACCTGCAGGCTTGGCTAGCACCTGCTTTCATGCTCAAGCACGTGTTTCTCGGTGTGTTTCCATAGTTTTGTCCAATCCCTGTATTTCAATGTAGTTTACCCAAGTGCTTTGCAAACATTTTTTTCTCGTAGACAAACCGTAGTTTTAAATAAAGTCTACCTACAATGACTTTAGGTAATCGTTCTCCATCACGTAACGACATCAGGTATTTTTATTACTCGACAGATTAACAGTGTGACATATAACCAAAGTAGTCACCTTTTATGTCTCTCTGATCCCACACACTGAATCATCTTCTACAGAGAATAAGACACACTAACTGATATTAACCACTCTCATATGAACATTAATGACCTATTCAATTCCACCATATTGCCTCCGTGTCTGTAAATGACTCTCCATCTAGGATACTATGGTGCGTTTTGCTGTCATTGAGCTTTGAGTCTAATCACAAAGCTCGCTACATATTTTTTATAGGCGGCGGTGTTTTACTGAACTGGACCCTTTTCGAAATTCTGTAGACACCAAAACGACCCGATTTTCTGTTAGGAAAACACGAGTGCAAACAGTCTTTACAGTATCAGTAGTTTCTGCATCTGTGCTGGTTTCCACGGAGAAGGTCCCAAGTGGCTCATTACGTTTATCTCAGTATGGCCCGTTACGAAAAGCTTTTTCTGCCATCGTAGAATTGTAGATATGGACAAAGAATGTGTATCAAATACTGCAATGTAGTCCTTTGCTTGATTCTGTAGTGTGTGACATCACTTCGGAGCAACAGGCTCTTCATGATAATTTGCTTCTTGGTTTCAAATCGGCGAATTACAGCCGTAGGAAACAAAAAGTAATTTAAAATTAAGTTTTGCAAACCGTTGAGAGTAAGGTGATTTTTGTTCACGTTGTGCAAAAATCAGACATTGCCTCTTTCTCGGCATTCCTGGAATGCCTGATGTGACGCTGTTTTATCCAATTATAAAGTATTCTGTCGCTTTGATTTTAGAAATACCATCGTCGAAAATCAATGTCTTCCTTAATCGGATCTATAGGTTTGTTCACTACATCTCAATGCCCCCCCCCCCTCTCTCTCTCTCCTAAAACATATTATTAAATTTAACTACTGAAGAAACGATAGCGATCAAAGGAAATTTTGATGCGTTTACTATTATGGTCAGGGAATCGTGTTCCAGGTTTACCAAGATTCCCAACTACATTCGGTCAAACACTGAGATTATTTCTAGTGGTAAGTTCAATCAATTCGGCCGGGCGCAGTGTCAGAGCGGCTCTAGGCGCTACAGTCTGGAACCGCGCGACCGCTACGGTCGCAGGTTCGAATCCTGCCTCGGGCATGGATGTGTGTGATGTCCTTAGGTTAGTTAGGTTTAAGTAGTTCTAAGTTCTAGGGGACTGATGACCTCAGAAGTTAACTCCCATACTGCTCAGAGCCATTTGAATCATTTTTCAATCAATTCGTTACTCTTGTGTAATGAGTCGTATCTGTCGACATGACATTTCCAGGTCGAAGAGCTGCTCCTGGTGCATAAGAGCAAATATGCAGGAAATTTATGGGTACGCCTCTGATGCATTACGCTATTTTGTTTTAACCAATTATATGTTGTTTACATATGGAAATGCTATTAGCTGCAGTGCATAAATCTAGCCTCAATATGAATATACATAGGAACAATCCTGGTTAAAAAATGGGAGAAAAAAATTCTGCATTCAGTTATTAACAAACCGCGAGGGTGAGGTTAATTTCACTGTATACAGGGTGTCCCATTTATCTTGACCACCCTAAATAACTGTTTGTCCAGATGCAAATTACAAAATATTTCAAGCAAATGTTCTTTAGCTGTCAGGGGGACATTAAAGAGCATGATTGCCTACGTTGTAGCTTTGGTTTTACAAAGATATGAACAACGGTATGACTTTTTTTAATGACACCCTGTATTTTTTATTCGGTAATTTATTTCATTTCCTTTCCTAAAGACCTATTCAAAAATGTATCACAGCGTGCCATTCACTGAACACAACACTGACGTTGACGCTCCCAGCGCTTAGTGCAGGTACTCGGGGTAATGGAACACATCCAGTTGATGACGTTGACAGAGGACAAATGTAAACATAAGTAGAATGCACACCCGTCGTTTCGCTAACCATCGTCAGTTGAAGAGTTGTGTGAGTGGAATGAAAACCAACGAAGAGAAGGTAGAAATGCTACTCATCTATGGGGAATGTAACTTAGCAGGACAGTAATTGCAATACTGTTTTCTTATGTACGGGTATATTTGGTAGAGTAGTTTAGTCCTTTCAAATACTGTTGTCTAGAGAAGGCATACAGTATGGGCTGTCGTTTCTATAAACTGCATTGACATAACGTTTCTTTTATTGTTGTTGTTGTTCTTCTTCTTGAAGGTAGGCGAAATGCTACGTAGGGAGCGGAACTGTACAGAGAGCGATATCCTGCCAAGAACCCATCTTACAGACGGATGTTTTCTCGTCTTGTTGCAACATTTAAGGAAACGGGAAGTTTCAACCCACGACAACACAATCGTCGTAGCACTCGCACAGACGAAGCATCCGAAGTTAGCTGTTCTCGCTCCCGTTGCTATGAATCCACATGTGAGCACACGACAGCTTGAACACGAGTTTGGAATTCCTAAAACCAGTGTACACCGTATTCTTACTCGTCACCGGTTCAATTCTTACCATATATACCTACATCAAGAATTGCATGGCAATGATTTCCAGAATCGTGTACAGTTCAGACAGTGGGCACAGTAGTAAATCCTTGCCAACCGGAACTTCTTCTCCAATGTTCTATTTACCGATGAATGTTCCTTCTCAAACAAAGGACAGGTAAATACAAGGAACATGCATTATTGGTCCAGCGACAACCGACGATGGCTTAGACAGGTGGAACATCAGCGTCAATGGAGAGTTAACGTCTGGAGTGGGATGCTTGGTACTACAATTATTGGCCCTTATTTCATCAATGGTAGACTAAACGGCACAGCGTATGCCAACTTCCTCAGACGAATTCTTCCTCCTCTTCTGGATGAAGTGCCGCTAAAAACCAGAATGCTTATGTGGTATCAACACGATGGATGTCCAGCACGTAATGCCTTGCGCGCACATCATTTTCTGAACCGAAGGTATCCTGCCACATGGATTGGTGGAGGAGGAGCAGTTACTTGGCCTGCTACGTCTCCTGATTTAAATCCTCTGGACTTTTTTTCTTTAGGGATGCATTAAAGACGTTGTCTATCGCGATATTCCAACAACTCCAGAGGACATGCAGGAACGTATCGTGTTTGTTTGTAATTCTCTTCAGCAGGCAACACTGGAAGCAGTAAATAATTCGTTCATTCAACGAGTGCGCCAGTGTATCGGTGTCCAGGGCCACCACTCTTAGCACCTTTGAATGTTCTACTCCTGGGCAATGGTACAGGAGAGTCAAAGTCAATTTTGTGTTATGTTTTTACTTGGTTTTCATTTGTTTTCTGACAACTCTAGCAAATGGACGAGTTCGTGATCCCGGGCTTAAAGTCATTGTTGTGTTATGTAATTAATAACGTTGTGTTTCAGTGAATGGTACACTGTGATACATTTTTGAATAGGTCTTTAGGAGATTAAATTAATTACCGAATAAAAAATACAGGGTGCCATTTAAAAAAGTCATACCGCTGTATATTTCAGTACAGTCTCAGAATTAAACATCGACTCATGATGGGAATCCTTGTTGAATTGTGTTTGGATAAAACAAATAATGTGGTCTATATTAAGTCGGATCCACAAATCCTACATCGTTTACTCCTAAGACCGAACAATAAGAGAATTGAGTATAACTATTCGTCATGATGCTGCTCAGTCAGTGCGCGAAGTTAGAAGCAATGTCGACAGTTTATTGACTCGTAGTACATTTTGTTAGTAACAGTAAATGACAGAATCGAAAATTAAAAAGAATCCTTCATTAGATCCTGGAATATATGTACTTTTAAATTACATTTTCTAAGTGCTTGAAGAAAATAGACATTATTCTTTGTTATAGATACTCGAAACGCAGTAAAATTATATTTTAATTTACCTTACGTGTTTTGCTCCAATTGTTTCATAGTTTTTTAAAGTCATCACTCTTTTAGCTGGTTTTATACCACCTCAGTCTTTTCCTACATAGTGCTAATCATCTCTGCAGAGTTACATTATTTATTTCACTCTTTGGTGCCCCTATAAATATTCCGTTCTTTTATTTCAACACCAAGTTTATTTGCGAATGCTTTACACATGCCCATCCAAACCATTTCATCTTCTGATAATTATTATTCATAGATTTACTTAATTATTGTTTCTATTTCTTTCTATATTTCTTCATATAGTAATTTACCTGTCCAAAAAAAATTTTTAAATCTTTCTGTAATGACAAATTTCAAAACTTTTAACTTTCTTGTCATTCTTTCTTGATGGCTATGTTTCCTTTCATCTATATAAGTCTCTGCTCAACACAAACAGATTCGAGGAATTCTTCCTCATTTCCCTGTCACAACATATTACTGAACACTGTATATTTCCCTGAACCTGTCTGCTTTTGGTGTTGTCTTCGGTCCTGCTAGCTTGTGTAAGCTGCTAGCTAACAGTTAAGGTGTTTCATTTCTTTCACGGTTTAATTGTAATGTACACATAATCTTTTTTCAGTTTTATAGAAACATATACACATATACTTTTTGATTCTGGGATTTTATACTGGCTACAGCTTCTCCAGCTACATATGATGTAGGGAAAACAAAAAGTTTATTGCGTTCCTGATGACTTTAACTCACGATTACAGCGTTTGAGAAATAAAGAGTATTTTGGTTCTAGGTCAATCCTCCCACGTTCCGTTTATAAGGCTACGATTCGTTTTACTGATTATACAATCGAAGAATAGTTATCAGGCTACTTGGACGGCAGGGCTTTGGTGATTCCAGGTAAGGTCTGGCTGGATATTAAATGATCTCGTTATCTACGCCCCATCGTTACCAATGTGCTTCATTGCTTAACAAGTGAGGTGTTTTCTGATATAAAAACAATTTGTACAATTGCTGCGTTTTTTAATTCACAGCTCAAGTCAATCCTAACTGTTGATAAGTATTCAGACACTTAACACATTGCTTCTTTCGTTCTAGGATAAACCAAGTCATTAGGTCACAACTTACAAAATTATAATTTGATTTTTAGTTTTACTCTTATGGAAGTAGAAATACACTTTATTGCCTGTATTGTAGTCCCTTAAAGGATGAAATATCTCCTCAAGCGTGCGTGTTAAAAGAAACGTATTACTTTTCTTAACTCATATCCCTAATCGTTTATATTTCTTCGTTTTAAAATATCACATGAATACTTCACAAAACCGGCATACTAAGAGTTTATCTCGGCCGCATACATGATACATGACCGTTCTGAGCAAATTTGAACATACTCGACTCTCTGCACTTCCCATGCACTACTGCGCGTTGTTGAAAGTAGTCGGTTAAAAAAAAAAAAAATCAAATGACTCTGAGCACTATGGGACTGAACATCTGAGATCATCAGTCCCCTAGAACTTAGAACTACTTAAACCTAACCAACCTAAGGACATCACACATATCCATGCTAGAGGCAGGATTCGAACCTGCGACCATAGCGGTCGCGCGGTTCCAGACTGAAGCGCCTAGAACCACTCGGCCATACCGGCCGAAAGTCCTCGGTAAAACCATGTCCACAAACGGCAAGGGACCCACATAATAAAGTTCTGGAAAACCTACAGAGTATGAATATGTGTAAGAGCAAGCATTCACATGTGCAGGACAAAATTTTTGTCGCCAACCGGAGACGCACTAGCGCCAAAGCCACGAGACTTCGTAGCACCATGAGGAGCAACTGCTACTCCTTTCACGTTATCTCTTTTTTCATCAAATCTTATTAACCGTTACTGTTACTAATAAAAAACTGTGTAAAACTGTACAAATAAGTAACGGACTTTTGCTCAAAAGGTTAACGACAGCTTATTACCAAGAGGCGTATGAAATTTGCCGATTGACGTTTGCGATCTGTGCTGTTCGTTATGTTCACTCCATAGATATTTCTACACTATGGCAAAGCGTAGGTATCAAAAACCATCTTCCCAACAGTCTAGTCCTAACAAATACTGACCGTTACAGGTGTTTTATTTCAGAAGCAAGGACTTGCCATGATTTTTCACACCTCCTAACTGGTTAGTCGGAGAATAATGGAGGCAAAGTTATTTAAATTTGCACCGTTTGTAAAGAACTATGCTGCTTCGTGTAGAAACGAGTTGAAGACAGTGCGATGCGTTTCTCCTGTAACTTCAAGGAAAACAAAATACTATTGGATATAGTTGAACGGGATTTGTCATATCGTTTTTGTATCTGTATCAATCTTTGACCCGGGAGTCTGCCCTTGGAGTCAATTACGGCATCACGGTTGCGTCAAAACTAATGTTTCATTTCGCATAACAAGGTTTCTTGTAGCACGTAATAGTCACACCACATAAAATATGTTTAATAAACGCGCAAGAAGTGGACTGATTCATGGCTTCATAAATCCAGGGGCGAGATTAAACGGCGTGATAGCTGGTGCTGAGACACAAATGCGAGTCGCTCTGCGGCGGGCGGCGTCCGGACGGGCCGCTTATGAAAGCCTAAATCTCCCGGCCCGTCTCGTGACTAATGGCAATTAGCCTAGCCGGCCGCTAAGTAAAATTTACCTAGCCGAACGCGAGGGCAGAACAGCCGCCGAAAGGGCACGTTTAAAATTCTGGCGTCCTCTCAGCTATCCTCGCGGTTGATATGTGCTCAAAAGTAGGCAATCTGACCAATAAATCGCGAAACCCATTCGTTGGATTAGCATGTAACAAAATCGCGCAGGTTTAAGTTTTATCTGCCGGAGTCTGCAGTTATTTTCTTGTATGGTGTGTCGTCACACGCTTATGAAAACCTAATATCACAACCAGTTTACAAGATACAGCATGTAACTTAGTCTCGTCTGATATTTCATAAACGGTTCAAAACATCGTCACATTCTTTTTTAGAAGTTTTTGTTGTTGTTGCGCTCTTCAGTCCGAAGACTGGTTAGAAGCAGGTGTCCGCACTTGTCTCTCCTATGCAACTATTGCAGCCTAGTTCGACTTGAACGTGATTACTGTCGTCTAGTCTTGGTCTCCCATTTCCATGTCTACTATCGCCACACTTCCTTCCTTTACCATATCTCCTCGATGCATCTGAATGTGCTCTATCAATAATAATAAAAAAAAAATGGTTCAAATGGCTCTGAGTACTATGGGACTTAACTTATGAGGTCATCAGTCCCCTAGAACTTAGAATTACTTAAACCCAACTAACCTAAGAACATCACACACATCCATGCCCGAAGCAGGATTCGAGCCTGCGACCGTAGCGGTCGCGCGGTTCCAGACTGTAGCGCCTAGAAACGCTCGGCCACCCCGGCCGGCCTCTATCAATAGATCCATTTTTTAGTCAAGTTGTGCCACACACTTCTGATTTTTTTTTCTGACTGGATTCAATATATCTTCACTAGCTATCCGATCTACCATCTAATCTTCAGCCTTTCTTCTGCAACAACAAATTCAAAAGCTTCTGTTTTCATTTGTCTGTACTGTTTACCGCCCATATTTAACTTCCTCATAGGGCTACACTCTGCACATATCCTTTCAGAAACAAACCCTAACGCTTTATTCCGATGTGAACATATTCATGTTTTCACAAAAGCAATTTTGCTGTAGCTCAGATGGTTCAGATGCCTCTAACAACTATGGGACTTAACATCTGAGGTCATCAGTCCCATAGACTTAGAACTACTTAAACCTAACTACCCTAAGGATATCACATCCATGCCCGAGGCAGGATTCGGACCTGCGACCTTAGCAGCAGCGCGGTTCCGGACTGAAGCACCTAGAACCGCTCGGCCACAGCGGCCGGCTTTGCTGTACCCAATTTGCATTTTATCTCTTCTTTACTTCTGCCGTTGTTGGCTATTTTCCTGTCCAAACAGTAAAACTGACCTACGGTTTGTAATTTCTCATTTCTTAAATTAATTCCCTCAGCATCATTGATTCGATTACTGTCCGTCAGCCAGGAAAGCGTTTCTGAAGAAGAGAAATTTGTTAACACAGAGTATAGATTTAAGTCTCAGGAAGTCGTTTCTGATAGTATTTGTATGGAGTGTATCCATGTACGGAAGTGAAACATGGACGATAAATAGTTGGGACAATAAGACAATAGAAGCTTTCGAAATGTGGTGCTACAGAAGAATGCTGAAGATTAGATGGGTAGATCACATAACTAATGAGGAGGTATTGAATAGAATTGGGGAGACGAGGAGTTTGTGGCACAACTTGACAAGAAGAAGGGACCGGTTGGTAGGACATGTTCTGAGGCATCGAGGGATCACAAATTTAGCATTGGAGGGCAGCGTGGAGGATAAAAATCGTAGAGGGAGACCAAGAGATGAATACACTACACAGATTCAGAAGGATGTAGGTTGCAGTGAGTAGTGGGAGATGAAGTAGCTTGCACAGGATAGGGTAGCATGGAGAGCTGCATCAAACCAGTCTCAGGACTGAAGACCATAACAACAACAACCCATGTTTCACTTTTATTTATGTTGGTGACCTCTTTTCAAAACACTATACATTCAGTTCGAATTCTTTTTCGAGTACTTTGCTCTTCTGGCAGAATTATAATGTCATCAGCAAACCTTAAAGTTATAATTTCTCTCTCTCTCTCTCTCTCTCTCCCAACTTTAACTGCTTTTCTAAATTCATTCATGGTTTCCTTTATTTTTTGATCAATGTACAGATTTTATAACGTGGAAGGTAGGCTGCAACCCTCACATCGTCCTCGATTGCAGCGGACGTACCATGCGCTTCACTTCTATGTTACTTTGGTGTGGTTTCTGTGCCAGCTGTAGATAACCTGACGTCCATGACTAACTACGAGTGGTCTTCAAGTAGCAGAACATAATAATTTCCAGTCAATGATCGGTTTAGTTGGACCAGAAGACCCAGCCCATTCCACATAAACACAGCACACACCATTTTCGTGCCACGACCACCAGCTTGAACACTACTTCGTAGACAAACTTGGCCAAGGCTTCGTGAGACCTGCGTCGCACTCGAACCCTACCATAAGTTCTTACCAACTGCAATAGAACATCATTTGACCAGGCTACGGTTTCCCAGTCGTCTAGATCCAACCGATATGGTCGCTGGCCTAGAAGGGAGCTACAGGTTAGTAAAGGCACACCGCGCGGGATTAGCCGAGCGGTCTCAGGCGCTGCAGTCATGGACTGTGCGGCTGGTCACGGCGGAGGTTCGAGTCCTCCCTCGGGCATGGGTGTGTGTGTTTATCCTTAGGATAGTTTAGGTTAAGCAGTGTGTAAGCTTAGGGACTGATAACCTTAGCAGTTAAGTCCAATAAGATTTCACACACATTTGAACATTTTTTTGAACAGTAAAGGCACTCGCGTCGGTGTTCGGCAACCATAGCCCATTAAGGCCCAATTTCGCCGTACTGCACCTACGAACGCGTTCGTCGTATGTCCCACATTGATTTCTGCGGTTATTTTACGCAGTGCTGCCTGCCTGTTAGCACTGACAACCCTACTCAAACGCCGCTTCACTCGGTCGTTAAGTGGTGAGAGGTAATGCCTGAAATTTTGTATTCTCGGCACACTCTTGACAGTGTGGATCTCGGACTATTGAACTTCCTAACGATTTCCGAAATAAAATGTCCCATGCATCTAGCTCCAGCTGCCATTCCGCGTTCAAAGTCTGTTAATTCCCGTCCTACGGTCATATTCACGTCGGAAACCTGTTCACGTGAATTAAACGAGTAGAAATGACGGCACTGCTAATGAATTTCCCTTCTATACTTTGTGTAAGCGACACTACCGACCTTGGGGAGTTATATTCACTAGTGTGGCGGTGTAGCGCAAATGGATCGTGTCTTGCTACAAATTACGAGAACAACGACGAAGATGAATGCTATTCCAATGTAAATGTGCAGAACAGAAGTTGTAGACAGAAAATTCTTATACGACTGATTCAAAAGCCATAGGGATGGAAAGTTAATAGTTCTTAATGAGCAACGTTCGGAATCAACCACAGCAGTACATAACGTCCATTGAGTGCAGGGACATTAATCTACATCTCCATGTTACCTGTAATTTTTACAGAAAGCATCATAAACATCGTGTATTAGGCAGTTGCTAAGCCGATTGTACTCAACCGGGCATGGCACCAGCACTATAGCTGTCCTTGCCTCAAATACTAAACATGGTTGCGCAAGCTTGGAGTAGCGATTTAATGGAAAGGATTTGTTGTTCTGGGTGTCACATTTCGCTGGATAGCAAACTTTCTGGGTAGCTTCGAGTCCAGAACCTACTAACTACTTGCTCTTGATATTTGGGAATTGCTTGGTCTCTTTACCTGTTTACTGCCACGTACCAGTGAATAGTATAACAATTTCTAATTGTTTACACCAAAGCTGCAATTTATTTATTGTATGTCTGAGATTTAGCCCATTTGCACAAGTCACGTACTTCGTGTTTGGGGAATATTTGATAAGGACAATTTATTATATGTAATAACATATTGGCTATAGCTCAGAACTTCATTATCCAACATGATGTTAATTTGTTGGAGTTTATTATGTCTCAAAAAATGTTAAAATGTGTGTGAATTCCTAAAGGATCAAAATGCTTAGGTCAGCGGTCCGTAGACTTACACACTACTTAAACTGATTTATGCTAAGAACACACACACACACACACACACACACACACACACATACACACACATGCACGGCGGGAGGGGCCGCGCAGTCCGTGAAATGACGCCTCAAACCGCGCGGCCAATCCGTTTGGCCATTATGTCTCATGCCGGCTTATATTTCAAGGGTGTTATCGTAAATTTGACAGATATTAATTCAAAGAACGCTGTGTATCAACATCTGTCGAATGTATGGTAACATCTACGAAAAATAAGACTAAAGAATTCTTTGCATCAGAATATGTAAAATTTACGATAAATGCTATGAAAAATAAGCCAGCATGTCATGCAGTGAACTCCAAATGGAACAAATTCTCCATTACATACGAAATATCGTCGTCACGTTTCTCAGATCATGCCGAAGAATGAAGATATGAGCTACATCTAATATGTGATGACATAAATGGAACTGTCCACAGCAAGCACAACCACAATACAAAATACGTGGATAGCAAAGTTGGGCAAAGTATGGCCCTAGTCAGCCAAGAAATGAGTAGCAGTTTTGGTACATACAATTAAAAATTGCGTTTATTCAGTATCTGAGTTGTGCAAGACGCGCGACATACTAAAATTTTTTATAATAGTGTAATCCATGTACCGAGTATCTGTAATTGTGGACCGAGACTCGAATGATTGCGCATTCAAAATCAGTTTACTTGTAGGCAAAATTATTAGCAGCTTTACGCTGAAATGGAAAATGCTGTCTGCGCAAGCATAACTGACTTAAAAAAAGAAATAAACGGATTTATTCAGTTTTAACTGCAGAGAACATAAATTGTTCCATATTATTACAGGAGATAGTACTGGCCAAACTAGAAACAGAAATTCTATGAACATGTCAGGAAAGAAATACTCGTTGAGATATGAGGCATTTTACTTGTGTCGTGAATGTCGTGCAGGCTGTCTACCTGCTGACATTCATTGCTCATTTTTTTATTAATTGTGTTTCGGTCTGTACTTGGCCATCTGACGGTGACGCAGTTGCCAGACATAGCTCTTACCACTGGCTCTTGCACCTGGCTTTCCGTATGCTAATAACTGGGCGTTGAGAATGTACTGGCCAGTCAGTGTACGTACATCATAACTTACCAGCCCATGTGCGCTTAAATGGAAAATTTTGCCTGCACGCTCCCAATCAACTACAAGAACGATGTCATTCTTTTTCGAAACGTGTATACGGTTTTAATAGTAGAGCACACGTACCTCAGAGCCTTCCATCCCCCCCCCCCCCCCCCACCTTGCTCTGCAGTCTTAATTATGTAAAGATTCGAACTGCCATATACAAAAGAGCTTCGTTTGAAGAAAAACTAGTTTCCGTCGCATATCGATGATATGACGTAATTTCGTCTAAACTGTATCCACGCTGGTCTAGCGGGTAGAGAGCTATACTTCAGCCTTCGAGGTCCCGGCTTCAGTCCTCGATAGGAGCGGGGACTTTTCCTCGTTCCATTCCCTCCAGAACGGCCACAGATCCACTCAGCCTGCTATCAAATGAGTACCGGGGACCTTTCCCGTAGTTAAAACGCGACTAGGGCTCTCCGCCTGTCCCCTCCTAGTGGCGCGGCGAAGGAGGGCTGATGTTACGTGGGGTGTTCAATAAGTAATCGAGCACTTTTTTTTTTCTCAGCCAGTTTTGGTTGGAAACGTGCGGAATTCACCGTGGGGCATTTCGGAATATTCTCACTTCTGTCCTTATAGTTTCATAATGTTCCGATAGGCGGCGGTGCTACAAGTAGCCTTCACAACGGTGTCTTTAATGGAGGTGCGTTCCAAGCAAAAATGTGTCATTGAGTTTCTTTTGGCGGAACATCAGAGCATCTCAGGTATTCATAGGCGTTTGCAGAATGTCTACGGAGACCTGGCAGTGACCAAAAGCAAGGTGAGCCCATGGGCGAGGTGTCTGTCATCACCGTAACAAGCCCTCCCAAACCTGTCTGATCTCCCACTTGCTGGCTGGCCGCACAACGTGTGGACACTCTCATTCGAGGTGGTCCACGGATCACAGTTAAACACCTCGCTGCTCAACTGGACCTCATTGTTGGTAGTGCTGACAAACTCGTTCAGCATTTGGGATCCCAAAGGCGTGGGACCGCTGGGTTCCTCTCCGTCTAACAGATGACCTTCTGTGCGGAATTGCTTGTGCGTTGCGAGGTTGATCGTGACAATCTTTTGACTAACATCGTCACATCCAATGAAACATACGAGGGCTATCCACAAAGTACATTACGTTTTGGAATTAAAAATAAATAAAGTATTGGAAATTTTTTTTATTATATACAGATGAAAGCCACACTTAGATACTACTTTTCTACATAGTTGCCATTTAAATTAAGGCACTTATCGTAGCGATGGACGAGCTTGGAAATTCCTTCGTCGTAAAATTCGGCCGCCTGCGCCTTCAACCACGTGGTTACCTCTTTTTGAAGCTGTGCGTCGTCATCAAAACGCTGGATAGCCAACCACTTTTTCATTGCTGGGAATAAGTGGAAGTCGCTCGGTGCCAGGTCGGGACTGTACGGCGCATGAGGAAACAACTCCCACTAAAAAGATTCGAGAACTTCACGAGTGGCATTTGCCGTGTGGGCCCGGGCGTTGTCGTGAATCAGCAAGATCTTTGAGCCCAACTTTCCCCTGCGCTTGTTTTGTATTGCTCTTCTGAGGTTGTGCAGAGTTTGGCAATACCTTTGAGAGTTTATTGTAGTGCCTCTTTCCAGGAAATCCACAAAAATCACACCTTTTCTGTCCCAAAATAAGTAACCACGTGGTTGAAGGCGCAGGCGGCCGAATTTTACGACGAAGGAATTTCCAAGCTCGTCCATCGCTATTATAAGTGCCTTAATTTAAATGGCAACTATGTAAAAAAGTAGTATTTAAGTGTGGCTTTCATCTGTACATAATAAAAAAAATTTCCAATACTTTGTTTATTTTTAATTCCAAAACGTAATGTACTTTGTGGATAGCTCTCGTAGGTTCATCACATCGAACCGGAAAAAAAACGCCGATCCACGGAGAGGCGCCACATCACCTCTCTCCTGTCCGCCCCGATAGCTGAATGGTCAGCGTGACGGACTGCCGTCCTCAGAGGCTTGGGTTCGATTCCCGGTTGGGTCGGGGATATTCTCCGCTCGGAGCCTGCGTGTTGTGTTGTCATCATCATCATTTCATCTCCATCCGGCGCGCAGGTCGCCCAATGTGGCGTCGAATGTAATAAGACCTGCACCAAGGCGGCTGGACCTGGCCAGCAAGGGGCCTCCCGGACAATGACGCCAAACGCCTATTTCTGTTTCCACCTCTCCCCCGACGAAAAGGTTAAAGCCGCACCCTCAGACGCTAAAGTCGTGGCGACGGTCTTCTGGAACTCTCAAGGGGTTACGCTGTTTGCTGTCCCATCAGTTCTGAAGTTTATTGTGCTACCTTACGGAAATTGAAGAAACGACTTGAAGGGTGTTTGTCACCACAAGAATGCAAACGGATGTCTCATTTTCCACGGCAGTGCAAGGCCTCACACACGTCTCCGCACCTGAGAGGAACTCGCAAAACTTCATGGGACGTTTCTTCCTCATCCACCCTACAGACAGGATGTCGCACCGTTCGACTCGCATCTGTTTGGCCCAATGAAGAATGCAGCTACGGGGAGAAGTACATGGATGATGGGAAGGCTACTGATGCAGCAAGACGTTGCCTCCGATGTCGACCAGTAGAGTGGTACCATGCAGGTATACGGGCCCTCCCAGTAAGTTGGCGTATGGCCCACGTATTGAACGGCGAATATGCTAAAAATAATGTTTTACAGCTAAAATAATGGGGAATAATATGGTGTTTTGAAATCCGGAATGAAACAAACATGCTTTCAGAAAAAAAATGTGTTGCGTTACTTCTTACTCGTACTTAACATCCAGGGCTGCAGCCCTGTAATGGGCTTGTGCCACAGACTTTGCCTTTTATCTCCTAAACTAGTTGTCGTACAGTGGTATAATTTCGCAGACACGTGTTATTTTGTGCATACTGTCTGCAGTGATATGAAAATGATGAAAGACATCTCCTAACATTACAGGAAAATTATCATATATGCAAAACAAAGGCTGAAAAGGAACAACCACTAAATGACCAAGTAAATATGACTAACAACTCATTGTTTAGACTGATTTATTATATAATAGACAGAAATCAAACAAATGATTACACATCTGATTCCCCTCATAAGTATATACAGAAAAATATAATAACAATAATTATTATTAATATTTTAAGAATAAATAAATGAGTAAAAAATAGTAATAAAAATAAAATAAATAATTTTTATTTTATTAAAAAAATCTCTCTCCCTCTCTACTACAATCACACACACACACACACACACACACACACACACACACACACACACATTCACAAAACAGTTTAATGCAGAAAACTGAGGATGTTGGTAACACTTAGAAGAACAAATGAAACTCTGTATTAAAAAGATGGTAGTTAACAGTGATGTGTAACGTAAACGGTGAACTGTAAGATGTCCACCTGGTTGCCAGATGAGAAAAAGCAGTTTGCTTAGATGGAATGAATTAGAAGTTACCTGTAAGTACCTTTCCATTTGATAAAAAACGTTAAGGAACTGTTTTTAAATCTATAACCTAGATGTGAAACTATAACCTATGTGTAAAAATGGACAAATCATGAAATATTTCAGAGCATCCACTGAAGATGCCTTGTAAAAAAGGCGGAACACGTCTGGGTGCATAAACAAATTTCGATGTGCACCATGCAAAAAAGGTATTTTCTTTGAAATAACTGCAATTTATCTGCAAAATGTGTTGCGAACAGAGTTAGCAGTAAAGAAGTAATAAATTAGAACGTTATGCCTGGTGCTGAAGTTGAAGACTTGAACAGTGAAAATGTAATAGGGGATGTTAAACTTCCAACATTTAAGCCTTTTAATGAAGATATAGTGAGAGCATTTTCAGTTTTTAAATTCAGTCAGTTATTGTAAACAATTTTGAAACTCATAATTTTATTGTCCCTGGAAGGCATTAGGGAGGCAAAATGAGCGTACGATCAGGTGATCGTTTTGGCTGTTTAGCAATATTCACTGCGCAACAAAATTAAAGGATCACTATTTCGAATCCCATATTACCGCTCGGCCAACCCGGCCGGCATTGTGGTGAAATTTGGTGCTAATATGACGTCATTAAACCATCTTACGCTTCACATGAACTTCTGAGCTCTGGTCTTTTCTTTCGATGTGTCGACACATCTTTGTCAGAACCGCTGTCGAGCCCGAGCGCGACGTCTCCCGGTGCCATGCTTTTTGCATCACTGCAGGGGCAGTTTGTAGGCACCCTCGACCAAAATTTGAAATTTTTGCGCCGGAATGGGAGACATTTACGATGACCATTTCATTGTGGTGCGTACCGTGAATGTTCTATATACAGGGTGTTCAAAAAATGTGTCCCATATTCTTGCAAGAAATAAACTAGGAAAAACTAGGAAAAAATTTCTAAAAACATGTCGTTAGAAACAAATGAGAAGTTGCCCGTCTTAATTGTGTTGAAGAGGGTAGGTATTCACAATAATGATGTATTCTCTCTCCTTGTTGATGTTCACTGCTCATTTCGTACTGATTGTGCTTCTCTCTACACCCAGTCCTCTGACATAGTTGCTGTTATTGTTATCCCATTTTGTGCGGATCCCACCTCAGTTGTAAACTGAAAGCAAGCTGAACCGCTGACCTTCAGAGATTTCCCATAAAAGTTGTTGGCAGAACTGTAATATGGAAGGTTGGTCTTGCGACCTTAGAGGATGCGCATGCTGTAAGTAGTACGGTAAAGTTGCTGCGCGTACTGTTTCTCGAAAATGGCTATGGATCACGGTAGACCTTGAACAGTTGGCACATCGGATATGGAAGATCTTATGCTACAAGAAGTAGATGATCCTGAAACAAGTAGAACGGGAGCCACTGGAGGCATAGACCACTCTCTTTGGGAGGTTAGTTCTCGAATAGGTATGGGCTAAGCACTGCTGGACAACATCCCATTGTCTGTACCTCGTACAACAGAACCTAACACAAACGTTTAACGTGCGGTAGATTTTAGTGGAGGTCCAGTGGCTTGGTGTCCTCTTCCGCTTGACCACAAAATCTTAGAGGTCCAGCTACGAGGACATTTAAAGGCACTGGTGTACTCCACACCAATCGAAACGTGCATACATTACAGGAGCATGTGTCTACGTACATGGTTAAACCTTGTGCAGCCAGGTGTGTTCGCAGGTGTTCGTGATTATCTTGAGAAAGACGGTTGAAGGAAGGGTAAGGTTTAATGGTAACTACATTGAGCACCTACTGCAGTGTCAGGAGATGAATGGCAATGATAGGAGAGAATGGTCTATATCTTACTTTATTTACTAACTGTGAGCAGTAATACGTGTCCTATTCTTAAACACCCTGTATATGCAAGGTGCATTTAAAAAGTTCGGTGAATATACTGATATGTAAATGAAAATGGCCTTTAAAATGCGTGCATGTACTTATGTATGTAGAGAATATCGGCAAAGAGGACACACACGCAACTCTCTCTCTCTCTCTCTCTCTCTCTCTCTCTTACACACACACACACACACACACACACACACACACACACACCGGACTAAAATGCATGCATTACATGCTCGAGATGCTGTAGTTGGCGGTCGTGTGTGCGTGAGGTGTGCATGCATGCGTGTGTGCGCCTGTGTGTGTGTGTGTGTGTGTGTGTGTGTGTGTGTGTGTGTGTGTGTGTCCTCTTTACTGACGAAGGCTGTGTCCGAAAGTTACAAGTGAGTATCTTTTAATCGTGCAACTTGACGTGTTTTCCTTACAGTAAGTAACAATCTATCTTTTTCTACGTTGTTGATATTCCTACCTGGAGTTACCATTATTTAAGAATACTTGTAAGTATTCCGTAGCATAAACACACAAAGACACAGTTCCGTCAGCTCAGCTGAACCCAGTTAAATGCAGTACGCGTCCGTGTCTGTTTCTGTGTTCATTGGTGTGTGTGTGTGTGTGTGTGTGTGTGTGTGTGTGTGTGTGTGTAAAGAAGGGTACCAGTTTAGACGATTAAGACGAACAAGCTTTCATAATATTTTGGAAATATTATTCTACTGGCAATACTTTTTTGAACATGACACCCAAAGAAAATTTTGCAAATAGTTTGGTATAATTAAATATAATGTAAAAAATACTAAATTTACTGCACACTACCATCTTTTTTTTAATCTACTGCCACCTTTAATTTTTTCAGTGTCCACCCACCGTCGTGTTTAATTTTACATTTTCCGCCATCTTTAATATTTAAATTTCTCTCCAATTTTCAAAATGCCTGACATCCGCCATTTTGATGATATCATGTCACTGCAGTGCCCAAACTGTAGCCGCGACTATCGGCGGAATCTTCAGCTGTATGCCAAACGGTTGATACCCATAATACTTTCATAGTTGCATCATATCCCATTATCTGCGTTAACTGAAGCATTACTGAATAACTCTATTGAATACTGGATCAGAGAAAGACACTACCAAATACCTCAAAACAAGAATCTATGTTTTAAGTGTGAACCAAAAGACTGTGCTGTTAGCTTACGCAGGTTTCTCCCGTGATCGTGACAGGCGTCTGGTGGTAATAGAGGAGGACACATGTATAAGTTTGAAATAATGAACTTTGTTCTGAAGTAGACCGAATCTAGAATTACAAAGCCAAAAGTGTTACAGAGTAACTGTGGCAGTAGCGTATGAGAACGTATGAACCATTCTTTATATGATGCACTAAATCAATTTTATACGCTGTCAGACTAAAAGCTTTGAAGTACCCAGAAAATTAAGTTGTTTGTCAATGTAACATCATACACGTTCAAAGTGGTTCAAATGGCTCTGAGCACTATAGGACTTAACAGCTGAGGTCATCAGTCCCCTAGAAGTTAGAACTACTTAAACCTAACTAACCTAAGGACATCACACACATCCATGCCCGAGGCATGATTCGAACCTGCTACTATATCTGTCATGCGATTCCAGACCGTAGCGCCTACAACCGCTCTCCCACGGCGGCCGGCCTTCATACATGTAGACACCATCAGTGGGTAGGCGAACAATTAGAATTGCGTGTCTCTGTGACATGCAGAACAGCCACCAAGAGTGGATTATTGTTCTTCGTGTTAAGTGTTGTTACGAAGCCTAATAGGATGTATGAGGGACGTCGACTGACAAATGTGCAGTACATGGAACTCCTATGTACCCGTGTGAGAAGCATTGTCAGCACCTGACAAAGTTTGAAAGGGGCCTCATTATGGCTCTCCATTTGGCCAGCTGGTCGAATCGTGCAGTGTCCAGATTTATGGGCCATTCAGACTGGCAGTGGACCGATGGTGGACTGGGTGGGAATGTGAGGGCAGGCACATTCATCGTTAAAGTTCTGGTCGACCACGTCTGACCACCAAATGATAGACTCCCCGTATTGTGCACCAAGCACGTTGTAACCCCTTCACATCTGTATCTGCAATCAGAGAACAAGTAGCGGATTCCCTGTAACATTACGAATGGCGTCGCATTGTGCTCAGTGGTGTCACGGTTCTGCCCTACCCTGGATGACAACCATCAGTGAGTACGGTGGAACATGGGACGTAGCATGTGAAAGTTGCTGGATTTGGACGGGTTACTCCTGTAACTGAAATATCAGATGTGAAGATGGTTCTGAATGAACCGAAACCGGTCATATGAATAAAAAAATTGCAATCAAGATGGATTTTAAGTAACATGGGAAGATGTCCCATTCTTCCAACGTTTTGGAGTGGCACAGGGTATTTGGCATCACGACATGGGGAGCCATTTGGTGGGTCTTCAGACCACGACTGGCAGTGATTTAGGCTCGTTTCACACTGGGACACTTGTGACGGTCACTGATAGAGATACCTTCGTCTGAATTGGAGCATTCACACCGGGACACTGCACTGAGTCACCGAGTCACGGTGACCCAGTAGTGACTCACCCTCGCCACATGTGACGGACACCGACACTGTGTTCGCTGCGGTCACCGCCGGACATGCATTAGCTTGTATTGGAGTGTTCACACAGGGACACCGATCACAGACACGGCATTGCAGAGTTGCCAACAGACAGGCAGCCGTTGCTGAGCCCAGTGGTTCTCCACATAGTGCAGCCATGAGTTTAGAGTTCATCAACACAGAAGATTTTATAAGTGAAGTGGAAAGTCGTCCCGTTATTTGGGATATGAAAAGCGATGACTACAGTAACAAAGTCATGAAAATAAAAGCGTGGCAAGAAATTATTAAGAAGTTTGTGCCTGATTTCGATGAAAAGAGCATAGATGAAAGAAACAAAATTGGTAAGTTCTATATTCTTTTTTCACTTTAATACCGTATTTTTCGGACCACAAGAATAGCGAAATATATTTTCTATCCCTGTACGAGGCTAGGAGGTTAATAACCTACAAGGAGAATACTAGTAGTTCATCAAATGAAGTTTTTGACATTCGAAAATACTGAAAAAACTTCTTCTCAGATTGTCTCAGATCGTCATAAAGGGTGTAATACAATCCTTTCTCCAGCCGATCACGTAGCAGTGGATGCATGTGTAATAAACGTTTTGTCTTCATTCTCCTCCTCCTCCTCATTACAAGTACTAACAACAGTTCCTCCTCGCTCGAGTCCATTTCACCAACTAATCAGTTGGCAACAGCTGCAGTGTGGGACACCAGTGGCCCAGGAGTGTTCGCCACAGTCACCGGTGACCGTCACAAGTGTCCCAGTGTGAAACGAGCCTTAGGGAACACTGACGGCACATCTGTATGTCGCGGACACATTTCATCCCCTCTAATGCGATCCCATAAGAAGAGATGATATTCGTTAGTGAGTGAGCATGTGATGATGGTGCACTGCTGATGTAATCATCTTTAGTCTCTGTATACAAAAGGCAATGGACTGAGTGACTCGTCATCGCCCAGCCCAAACCGCTGAAATTTGGCGAAGGTGTGGAGCTTATACTGTAGGCGTCGTTTAAGAAGGGATTTTCCGAAGGGGATGAAGGATTTCTTTGAAAAATATCGCTGTTAAGGCAATTTTGAAGCTAGACCTACGCATATTGGCACTTGGTTTCTCGGTCAGCAATAAAGAAATACTTGTTTCAGCATTTTTCGAAATTTAAACCAAGGGGGGGGGGGTGAAATAGCGTGCAAAGCTTTTTTTGAAAATATCACTTATAAAGAATTATTAAAGTATTTTTAAGGAAACATCTATGAAAACTGGTTTTTGAGTTCTCGGTTACAAATTAAAAAAATATGTTTCGGTGTTTTATGGAAATTGGATCCCAAATGGTGTGAAATAGGGGATGAGATTTTTTATGAAAATATTTTATTATGGAAGCATTTTAACGCTAAATCTATGAAAATTTAAATCTGGCTTCTCCGTTAGAAATAAAAAAATACGTCTTTCACTGTTTTAGGAAATTCAACCGCCTCGGGCATGGATGTGGGTGATGTCCTTAGGTTAGTTAGGTTTAAGTAGTTCTGAGCTCTAGGGGACTGATGACGACAGATGTTAAGTCCCATAGTGCTCAGAGCCATTTTTTTTAAATTCAACCCCTATGGGGATGAAACAGGGGATGACAGTTTTTGTGGAAATAGTTCATTGTGCAAGCATTTTTGAAGCTAACTGTATGAAAATTTATGTTTGACTTCTCGGTTAGAAAGAAAAAAAATTACATGTGTCAGTGTTTCTGGAAATTCAACTCCTAAGGGAGCGCTATACGGGATGAAAATTTTTTTAAGAAAATATTTCATTACATTAAAAAAATTTAAGGGAAAATTTATGAAAATAGGTACTTCACTTCTCGGTTAGATTTAAAGAAATATTTGTTAGGGGATGAAAGCGTGTATGGAAATATCTTCACAAGAAAGCAAAAGGCATGATTAACAAAAACTTTGACTCCAGCTACCATAATCGCTTTTTGGTCAGATGTACATTCGGAAAATACCATGTTTGTATGGCCTTAAGCAGCGTGAAAATATAAGAAGATGCCGCACTTTGTAAGCAACATAACAATCCTATTAAATAGAAAAGAAACTCTGCAGGTCATGAAAAGTCTACGCGAGTGAAGCAGCGAGCGGGCACTAAGCTGGTTACACATATTTCTTTGTACGACTATCTCATAATTTCAAAGATGTTTTCACGAACTTATGGAAATAAAAGTTTTTCGATACTTCACTAGAAACAAAGTTCTTTTTTTGTTTCCATTTCTAATAGAAAATTGGCAAAATGATTACTTGGGCATTTCCGGGTTTGTCAGCTAGTAAATTAATAAAAAGCAAGGGCAAATTGCTAAATACGGACGGAACGTTTCTCTAGTGTTAATTAATTAAGATGACAGAAGTAAAGTATTTACTTCAGTTATCACAACAGTTTCAGCAGAAACAAAACCATTGTAATGCGAAGCTGCCGGCGCGGACATATGATCGTTTGTCTACTTGAAAGCAGATTTCAAAAAATACCTATATTCCAATGACTGCGATACACGAGCGTATAACTTGTTAGGTACATCCAAGTAGCATTAGTACACTTGATTGACGCATGAGTTTCTTAAAACACACTTGAAATTTTGTTGAAATGTAAGTTCTCTATATAACAGATGTTTCTATTTGAAACAATTCGACCGTAATTATAGAATAATTGCACTAACAAGTTCTTCGAATCATTGCAAATCTTGGGGAGAGATAAATCAGTAACTTGACATACTTTGCATATTTTTATTAAATAATATCATACCGGGTAATGTTCTGCGACAATTCATTATTAAGGAAGAAAGTCTTCTTTGCTCAAAAAGTGCTCATCCACGATCTTCTCGTAGACATCTGTTTAAGGAGTTGGGCATTTTGACTACTGCTTCAAGAATATTTGTTCACTCATGAGGTACAATCATGTACATAATCACAATACCACAAGAAAAATTACATTCATTTCTCCACATAAAGGTTGTCTTTAAGACAGAGGGATGCCCAGCGTTGCAACTAAGTTTTTCGATCATTTACCCATTGATATAAAATGTCTGACAGACAGCAAAGTAAAATTTGAAAACAAACTGAAAAAATTTCTCGTTGACAACTCCTCCTATTCCGTAGAAGAATTTCTGTTATTGTGTTATTGTGAAAGGTGATTGACAGAAATTACTAACTCATATCTGTATATAAAAAATATATATTCAGTATATAGCCATATTTGCAAATTAATTTGTGAAGTGAATGTAAAACGATTCGTTTCACATCATTATACGATTTATCGTGCGAATCATCATCCATGGGACATGTAACTAACTGACTTCATTTGCGAGATACTTGCGCATTTTCTCTTATTTTTGCTTCCCATTTCATATTTGCAGTAATACGATTTGTTGGTAGTTAGTTTTTTCGTAAAACATAGCTTTCCGATGCACGTAGAAAACACTGAAAAATGAACTAGTCCTTGACCATAACGGATGTAAAAGTCCGAAGTTTGAAGGTAACAGCAGCTGGTTACGAGATTTTAAACTGCAAAACAGAATATAACCAGCTGCCAGGAAACTGGCTTGATACCTGTCTCGCCTCGGCACACAGCGTGTGAAACCCGAGCAGTCATCATTTAGAAGCGTAACGGTGCAGGAGGGGATGCGATAAAGGACTTGAGCGCTGGCCAATGTTTTGTGCAAAAGTGACAAATCTGACGACATCACTGAGAGGTAGAAATCCGGTTTCCTGACCTGTGTGAATTGCGAACGATACTTCTACAGTTTTAATGTTTTCTGTTTGTTTTTCCCAGCATAGCTTCTTGTCTGACCTCTGTTAAACGAACAGGAATCGAGATCTGATATTATCTTTATAGTCCGAAACAGGATCTCTTGTTGTACATTACCTAAGCTTGTCTGTCGTCTTGTGGAATATTGCTGCGCGGTACTGGAATCCTTACTGGATTGGATAGATGGAGAACATCGAAAAAGTTCAAAGAAGGACAGCCTGTTTTGTACTATCACGGAATAGGGGTGACAGGACCAAGTGTATGATATGGCAGATGGCGTGGAAATCATTGAAACAAAGGCGTTTTTGGTTGCTGTCAGATCTTTTCACGAAATTTTAAACACCATTTTTCTCCTCCGAATGCGAAAATGTTTTGTTGTCTCCCACATACGTCAGGGGAATGACCATCGTAATAAAATTAAAAAAAAAAAAAGAATCAGAGCTTGCACGGAAAGATTAAGTGTTTATTTTCCCTCGTGCTATTTGAGAGTGGAACGGTCAAAAAATGATCTGCAAACGGTTCCGCCAGGCACTTGAGAGAGTTTCAGACTACACTCGTGAACGCAGATATACTTGTAGGCGTCATGTTTTTAAAAGCGAATCCATTTCACATCTCCTTTACGCGAGAACCTCTGTTCCAGGTAAAGTGGTTTTAATTTTCAAGTTAACGGTCTCTAAAAATTTTTACATGGCTGGGGCAGCAACCATTGAATGAAACCTACTTGTAGAGATAGTAAACAGCCAATCAGTTACAAATTGGGAGGTTTGTTAAAACCTCTTAACCATGGTTTCAACATTTATAAGAACTTCTTCTTCGGATGTAAATATTGACAACTGGATTACATGTTATGGCATAGGTTGTTGCCATTTGGTATTTCCTCATCAATGTACAACTAGTTCACTGGCGTCATATGACAACAACCATGTTGTGCATGTTTCAATTTATTATCGAGATGAAATTTTGTATTTGACTGAGGCTATGTTCTAACGTACCTCTGCCAGTACATGTAATCCAGTTGTCAATATTTGCTTCTGAAGAAGACGCGTTTATAAACGTTGAAACCATGGTAAAGGTGTGTTAATGAACCTTTAAATTTGAGAATGATTGTCTGTTTATTATTTCTACAAGAGGATTTAACCGCCTCCCTTTTCCGAGTAATACTAGGAAGGAAGGAAATATTAGCGTTTAACGTCCCGTCGACAACGAGTCCTTTAGAGACGGAGCACAAACTCCGATTAGTGCAAACAGGAGAAGGACATCGGCTTCATCCGTCCAGATGAATCATCCCGGCATTTGTCATTAGCGATTTAGGAAAATCATGGATGGGGATTTGAACTACCGTTCTCCCGAATGCGAGTTCAGTTTACTAATCACTGCGTCACGTCGTTTGGTGAGTGGCATTAGAAGACATGTTGTAGTAAGAACAAATAGGTGATAAATTGGTCTTACTTGTGAGTTTTTTATTTTTTGAGTTTATTGGTTTTCGGGACATGCCCATTCAGCCGTCTTGAGAGTTAAATGTCGGTAATGACGATACGAACTTAAAGAATACATAATAAAACCGCACGGGGACTGAGTGGAGAAAATCTCTGACCCGACTGGAAGTCGAACCTGGCCCCCTTTGCTTGACAATCCTTCGCACTGACCGTGCAGCTACCGAGGCGGACTACTTATAAGTCTACAGTCGGGACTGGGACATAGCAGATCATTTATGTATATAGCTCAAGCTCTGAGATTTCTAGCAAGGATGTCCAGCTTAATTCAAATAAAGTAAAATAAATTTGAAAATGGGACATGGCACCACGTTGTTAAAAACTTCAAAATATCAATGAGTCTCGTTTTCAGACTGAAGTTTTAACGTAATTTCACTCTGAATTTAGAAAAGTTGAAACTTAGTAACATTATAAACATAGGCTTCCGCGGCCATTGTCACAACCAATAAATTTTTTTGCCGCGTGATCTAGGACGCCTTGTCACGGTTCGCGCGGCTCCCCCCGTCGGAGGTTCGAGTTCTCTATCGGGCATGGGTGTGTTGTCCTAGGCGAAAGTTAGTTTAAGTTGGATTAAATAGGGTGTAAGCCTAAGGACCGATGACCGCAGCAGTGTGGTCCCACAGAAACTTACCTCCACCAAATAAAAGTTTTCTGGGTGTGTAATCGCATTTTCAGTATATAAAACTACCGACGTTTCGTTCCCTGTTGGGACCGAAATGTCGGTAGTCTTATGTACTGAAAATGCGGTCACAAACCCAGAAAATTTTTTATTGAACTTAATGACATTGTTCGGCGAAAGTAAAAGTCAGGGAGATTAGTATAAAGTTTTGTTGAGTACATGTAGTTCCCGTTCCAAATACAGCTTCGATGGCAACAAATATAATTAAAGTTTCAGAAGTTTGCTACATCTGGATCTCGGAGACACTAGAAAATGCAAAATAAAGAAATTTTACGACGGTTATTTTGTCAACAGGCAGCATGTTGGAGTACCTTGACTGTATAGTGAGAGTAAATGTGGAAAACCCACCAAAGACACATTTCTGTCAATTTATGGTATAGTTCCTTACCATTACCGTTTTCGAATAAACGTTCGTTCATCACCAGATGACTACTGTATGCTTGCAAGACATCGCTCAAGACGTTTATGAGTACCGGTTATACTACTAAAAAATAATTTTTTATGATGAAGACCGGAAATGAGAATGAAGATAACAGCTAAAATGAGTGAAAGAACAACAGGATAAATGTCTTTTTCGCTTACTTACAGCGAGATTTTTCGTTTTATTTCTACTTTCCCATGTAGCGGAAAATATAATTGGTTGGTTTCATTTCGACCTCTTCTTTTAACGCCACAGTCACAGAATAGTTAGCCTAAAATGTGGTAGGGGGTACCATCTGCTCACGCAAATGGAACAGATAAGTAATTCGTTTCATTCATGTACTGCAGCCATCTGGTGCGAATCTGTCGTGGCTTGGACAAAAAGTGATTTCATCTGTTATGAATGTAGTTTTTGGTATATATTTCACAGATAGTAGTTGAGACGTACGTTTTAGTCTCGTTAGACTTATTCATATAGAGAAAGCACCAAAAAAAGTTTTTTCCGCGTCATAATGCTACTAATATTGTCACATCTCATCCTAATCCAGTGGATATTACTGTTAACATGCACAGGTGTACGTAATCATAGTATAAATTCATGGCTATAGTTACTTTTTATCTATAATTTGCTTTAGGAATGGGCAAGCAAAGCAGTGATGGTGACGCTATTCAGTCTTCCTAAAACCGATGTTATGTTCAATCGATGTGTTCTGTTTTCAGTCGCAACAGACGTGTAGAAGCTAGTTTCATCTACTTCCTTGTTGGAATCATTTCAACGTTTTCAGTGTTCGCACTTGATGAGTGTTTATTTAACATTGTATTAGTTCAGTAATCTGGTGTCTTTCCGCCTCTGCAATTTAATGTAGACCTCACACTGCAGAACAAGGTCTGTGCGCCATCTTCCTGTTCATCATATTGATTTTATTAAGTTTCCGTGTTTTAATGTTTGTGTGCCATGCAGCAGAGGGGAAAATGGCAAACTAGTCCTTCTCTTATCTAGCCATAAATGTATAACGCACACAGTAAATGTGATTGTCTGAAGCCCATTCACGGTTTGCGAATGGGTAAATTTTAGCCTTCACTGTCTACCCGTGTCTTCGTGACCGAACGTACCTGCGGGCAAGACATGCAAAACAAGATGTGTATAGTTCATGCGCCATTTGGAAAACTGATTCTTGAAGTTTTCAGTAATAAAGACGTTGCTGCACATGCAAAACATATCGCATTTGGGGCGGTAGCCAACTGAACGTTACAAACTTCGACTCTGTCCAACAATCAAAACGTTGAGCGATGCCATCAGCAGAAATGTACCCACTGTAAAGATCAGCTACGTCATCAAATCTCAGTCCTACAAAGTCTAGTTGTGCCTTATCAGCAATATCAAAGTTGGTGCCACCGGCTAAGTAAACCGATTTGAAGCCTGCTGGACAACAACTGAGGTGTGTGGGTCATGTTCACCATACAACTGGTGCTATCCTTCATCAGGTGTTTTAAGATGAACTGTGCTCAAGCTTAAGACTCTATGGGGTTCGTCTGAGACGTTACAAGGAACAATTTAAACATATACAGAGACAACCAATATCAGCCCAGACACAGATGTAGCATTACATTTTCCTTTGGGCTGTTGGCATGCCGGGGTACGACGCATGCGTGAAGAGGACATGTGACGAACGCGGATGTTTCGCCAAACTCTATGACGATCATCCTTGTAGCAGCGAATGCTCTGTGTGTAGTCTCGAGTTTCATAACGAAATTGGACTTTATAGCAAGTGAAGACATAGGAACTGGACGAAATATGAAAAATATTAATAACCGTAAACGAGGAACTGTCTATGACGGCGATAACGCTGTTTGTTGTATCGGCGCCACCTGGGCTACTGAATCCAGAATTCCATGAAATGGATTTTACTCGGCCACTTCTATTTCTTAGAACTGTTGTCCATTAAAGTGATGAATTTGCCGTAAAAACTCGGCATTTAATCATTTAATCTGAAATTATGGTTCACATGGTTCAAATGGCTCTGAGCACTATGGGACTTAACATCTGAGGTCATCAGTCCCCTAGACTTAGAACTACTTAAACCTAAGGACATCACACACACCCATGCCCGAGGCAGGATTCGAACCTGCGACCGTAGCAGCAGCGTGGTTCCGGACTGAAGCGCCTAGAACTGCTCGGCCCCAGCAGCCGGCTCTGAATTTATGTCTCCAGTCAATGCGTAATTCTGCGACAATATAAGCACCAATGGATTTGATTAATTTAATTTTGACTGTGTTATTCTATCTCAAACGGGCTTTTCGGAACCCTCAGATGCTCCTTGTAAAGCCTTAAGTCAGATCTTTCTTCATCTGAACGTGACTGATGAGTTTTATTGGCTCAGTCCGGTATTTCATCTGCTAGCGCAGTTCCAGTGACTACCTCCTTCGATTTTGTACGATATCTTCTTAAATTTTTTTTTTAAATCAATACTCAGACGTTAGCGTTTCTGTTCCAGTACAGCTCTGTCTTGGGAGAAGATTCTAAAAGTTTTCTAGTTGTCTCTTATTAATTAGATAAAGTTTGATGCCATACCTTGACAGAAAAAGTCAAGCTGTGCAATACACAAATACTCGCAAAAGCATGGCACTTAGCTCATGTCATCCCGATGCCCCCAAAAAAAAAAAAAAAAAAAAAAAAATAGGGTGGGCTATCAGCAAGCAATATACTGGTTTGTATGGACGGGTGAAATGTTTAAAGTTTCTCTGCTGTCCTGCTCTCTCAGCTTAAATGAGGGTGGACTGGGACTAACGGATTTGCACGAAAAATGCGCGGCATTACTCGTCAACAGAATTAAGTTGTAATAGAAAGGGGACCACACTCGCCAACTACTGTACTGTTTCACAAACATCGGCAGACATCAGAGCTAATTCCGATTTATATTTTCAGTATTCCACACTCATTAAACTTTGTCCGAAATTATTATCTCAATAAAAGCTATACTCCAACAGACGTCCTAACACAAGGAGAAGTTCGTAACATGGCCATAGCTCTCAAAGCAATACCAATTCCTAATAAATAGGAGCTGCGATTACGGCAGCACAACTGGGAAGTCGTGTGGGAATATTTAGCGATCAAAATAATACCAGAAGGCGCCAGATCGACTTGATACAAAGTGATAAACCGGATGATAGCGACCAACACCAAGCTTTACTCCATCCAGATAAAGCCTTTAACCGCATGTGGAAATTGTAATTCATAGGACACGATCGAATATCGTTTACAGTGCCCGAAATTTGTCGAAATATGGCGTACAGTAAGGAGCATGGTTCGACTGATCAACAGAACGGACATAAGCAATATACAGGTTTCTAACGCCATGATACCATAATGGAAACCGTTTTCCAAACAAAGCAACATGCAACAACGTGGATCATGGCATACACAGTTCATGTAATATTTGGACTTAAATTAACGGACAGCATACAGTATGTGGAATACTCGTGCGGTGAATACGAGAAAGTAGTTCGTCACCCTACATACAGGCTTATGTACGCGAATTCTATCAAGATTTCTGCCAGGCACTTAAATGTGATTTGCAGAGTATCCATGTAGATGTAGATGAAAAGCTTCACGATAAAGGATGACAGCCAAATCAGTTGCAGGATAAAAATTTATTAAAATTCTTGACCAAGGTTTCGGTACATATAAATATACCTTCATCACCTTTCTTTAATAAAGAACACATGCTAGGTAAAAATGGGGAAAACGTACATAATTCCACGTTTACCGAACATCTATGGCTCTTACAGCATACGCCACGTGAACTGGACGACGTAGAGTTGCTTCATGAAACGAATAAGGGTTACAAACTGGACTTGCTCGAAGAATTAGAGATTTTCAAGCATCTGTCTCTAAAAGATGGTTTTGTTTTTAATGAACAGGTGCAGCTTAGAAACAAAAAATTTTTAGACAGTTTCAAACCCCTTCTTTCCTTAATGTAATATAGTGTGGCTGACTAGAAGTTAGTTTTCTTGCTTGTTGATGCCGGTGAAATGCGCTTTTCCTGTCTTGTTGGGATTTTACGTATTTTTGATGTTTGCTGTTTGTGATTTTCGATGTGTGTGTGTGGGTAATTGACTAGTATGTTTTTATTCACAACGACAGATGGTTTCGTTTTATTATAACATTTTGGTTTTTTTCGCTAGTATATATTTCACCGCCTACGTTACGCGAGATTATCGCGCATTACACTAGTGCCCTCTCTCGTTAGATGTGTTCCATAGCGCAAGCTTTATCTGTTTGACACTAGGACACAGGTAAATTGGTTCCATATTTTCTATTTTACATAAATGTTTTTAAATGGTCTGATACGTTTTATTTATTAAGACAGAAAGTTTGAATTAACACAACTTTTAATAATTTTTGATGCGCTTATGTAGGTATTCATGGATTTTAATATGGGCGAGTGTCTGGCACATATCACAAGTGCCCTCTCTCGGCGAAACCATCTGCCCTAGTGCTTTCACATTCTTGTCTCGATAGTTCATAGGCGAAGTACTGGTGCTAAATTGTTCGCATTGACCCTGTGCCCATAGTCATGTTGTACAAATGGAGATGATGTCTTAATTATTGACGACGCCTTTGGCACAATTGTTTTATTAATCTCCATTGGATGATGTAATTTTAGTAGGTAACTAAAAGATTTTGTGCCTGTCTTACTCTGGTAATTTCACTGTTACTTAAGCTTTTGTGTTTCTCACTTCCGATGCTAAGGTTTTTCTAATGAAAGTGTCTTCCTGTTCAGGATTTTTTTATTTCTGATGAAGGTATATTTATATGTACCGAAACCTTGGACAAGAATTTTAATAAATTTTTATCCTGCAACTGTTTTGGCTGTCATCCTTTATCGTGAAGAATTTCAACATTTGCTATAGCAGCCATGTTTAAAATCTTGTAGATGAAAAGCTTATGACTGTGTGACATAATAAACAAAAAAAAAAAAAAACCGGAAACTTAAATGAATTCTACAAAAGTGTCATCTGAGAAATAGCTCAATGGACAATTTCTTGCAGATTTCTGTACAAAAGACTGAAATGTGGAAGAGTTGTAATGTGTTCGAATGCCTGTCTTCCGTTAGTATGTGGAATTGTTAAGTGCTAAATAAATATCTTAAAAAAGGTTCGGAATTCACGGAAATGAGATTCAACAGTGATTTATAGTCAGTATGAACAGAAGGGGGTTGAGACAAAAACTCTGAACAATATTCTCTACATTTTATCCAAATGGATTTCGTGTTCTTTGAGTAAATGTAGGAGATACGCCGTATGCACCCGACAATAGCTATCTATACCGCAATTTAGTTTCTATTCCTTCGTTTGAAGAACGCTTATTTTCATATATAGCTTATTTCTTATTGCAAGATATGTTTCTTTGACTTAAAGAGTAAATAAATGTATCCCTCTCGGGTCTTACTCTTCTGAACCTGGGTGCATGAAATATACTTAGCTTCGCTTTCAGTCAGCCCAGACGTTTACTCAGTGTCTCGTTTAGTACTCGTCTGGTAAGTATTCGAATTTTCCAGATAATTTTGTCAAAATATTGTTTTTTTTCAGTTTTGAAGAGTTTCTACTACCCATTATGTTGATAATTATTCCTTTAGATCCGTCTAATCACGAACGAATAAAACAAATTTTTCTTGGCATATGCGTTTCGCCTTTATTATTTGCAAGGTATCTTCAGTGACCTGGAATATATACATATTTGTGTTTAAACTGTTTCGATTAACATTTTGGATGTTATAAATTGGAGCTGTAAAGAGTTCTGGCACTTTATGCTTATGATGTAATTATAGTATAAAGTTGTACTTACAAGTTTAGTAGTTGCTGGAGAGTTTACACATGTCTGCAAATTTCGTATGGCAGAAAGCAGAACAACAGCTGTGAAACAGGAAAAAGAACACATGTAGACCAGCATCTACGAAATACGTAAATAGAAATTTATACTAACACTACATCACAGGTAATCAGAAAGGGCCAGAACTGTTTATAACCTCAATATATAAAGTCGAAAATGATAAACAAAATAGTTTTTAACACAAACCGGTATGCGCACCAGTCTACTTTTGACGCCTTTCAGATATTAAACGTGAAACGCCTATGATAGGAAAATTTCGTTTTATTTAGTTTTGGTTAGACGGATCTAAAGTTGTAATTATCAACATAATATTACACGCAATTGAGGACGACAGGCTAAAAAGAGTGGTTAACAATGTTCGTAATACCCATGTTTGCTTCAGATCTCGCAATATCTCTCTTCAGACTGTTAATATCTTTTTTCAGATCTTCAGTCTCGTCCACTCTCCACTGGTACAATGTTGCCATAGTTGTATTAATCTTTGTTATAATAACTGTAACAACAGATAAAACATTTTCAAGGAGCCGGCCGCTGTGACCGTGCGGTTCTAGGCGCTTCAGTCTGGAACCGCGCTGCTGCTATGGCCGCATTTTCGAATCCTGCCTCGGACATGATTGTGTGTTAGATAGGTTTAAGTAGTTCTAAGTCTAGGGGACTGATGACCTCAGATGTTGAGTCCCATAGCCCTTAGAGCCATTTTTGAACCATTTTCAAGGGTCATAGTTGATAATGGCTCCGTATTCTTGAGGCCCTATATTCTTCAAAGTAATTGCTCTATGTTTTTCGAATCATAGCCCTACTGAAGTTAATGTCAATAGCGTTGGGGCACTGCAATGCGTGAAAAAATTCCCTTACATTTAATAAACATAACAAATACACATAACACAGGCTTTAGTTATCAATAATAGATTCTCCTTCACTATTCTTAACAGGCTGCCAACTCTGGGGTTACTTTTCGATCCGCGACTGTAGAAATCACGTGGTTTTGAAGCGTAAAACTCGTCCAGCCACGTTCGGACCCCTTTTTCATCCGAAAAGGAACTCCCTCGAAGGTTGTTCGATAGAGAGCGGAAAAGGTGAAACTCTGAGGATGCAAGGTCAGCTGAATAACATGGATGCGGAGTGACTTCCCAGTCCTTCTCCAGTATAGTGCTTCTTTTGTCAGTCTATCAGAATGCGGGCAGGCGTTATTGTGGAGTAACATCATTTTACGCTGTCTTCCTAGTCGTCGTCCTTAGATTGAGTCTGCAAGATATCTCAGCTGTTGACAATAAATGTCAGCACTGATGGTTACATCTCGAGGGAGTAATACGTAATAAACACACCGTCGCTGTTCCACCAGACGCATAACATTACTTTTTGTGGAGACGCGCAGGTCTTTGTACGGGAAGTTGCTGCTTTGTGCTCGATCATTCCTTTCTTTTACTTACGTTAACATAAAGACAACATTTCTCGTCACCAGTAATGATATAGGATAGGAATGGTCAGAGTTGTTCACAAGCCAATTGACGATAAGCAAGCAGAAATGCGCGTATGGCTACGTTGATTTTTGTGATTTTGTTCTAGCGTACGGTATCCATACACCCGATTTTTGAATCTTCCCCATTGCATGCAAACGTCGCACAGTGGTGGAAACATCACAGTTCATCACATTTGTCAGTTCTCGAATACAATGAGTGGATCATTGTGGATTAATGCTTTTAAACTAACTTCATCAAGCTCCGAAGGTCTTCCTGAATGTGGAGAGTCAGTAATCTCAAAACGATCCCCTTAAAAACAGAAAACCATTTTTTTGCCGTGCTCTGTCCGATGGCATTATCCGTATTCACGGCGCAGATGTCTGGCTGCCATCCCTTTATGAACTCAAACAGAAGAATATGTCAGAAATGTTCCGGTATCTCCACGTAGCACTCCATTTTCAAGCGTCCACAGCTCCACTCACTATCTCCAAACTACAAAATGTAAGCTCAAATAGCTACAGTTAACTGCAAACCGATCGGTAAGCACTCTCATGCCTACCAGAACACCAACATGCAAAACAAAAACTCTACGAACTTATGCACCAATTTTTTAGGAGGAGACACTCTTAAAAACTCCCTCAAGAATACTTAGATGTCAATAAATAGCTCATTTAATTGTATTTATTGATTTTCTGATAAAAGTGTTTAATCAGTTCTCCATCCATAAAGGCAATCTGTTTAAAGTTTCCGGTTATATTATGAATTACAAACTGGTATACGTGTTGTAGAAGGTCAGTAGGTTTCTTTTTTTAAATTCATTCCATTGGTTTTATGTCAATGAGTTATGTTTACGATGACTGTGTTAGCATTACATGTTAATGTACGCTGATTGGCCAAAACATTATGGCCAGCTACTTAATACTGTGTTAGTCCAGTTTTGGCACGCAAGGCAGCAGCGATTTTGCTTGACACGGATTCGACATGTCGTTGGTTTCCTGAAATATGTTGCCCCAGCCGTCTACGCACAGGTTACTTAAATCCCGGAAATTGCTGGCCAGTGATTTGCGAGAGCGAAGCCGACGCTCGGAAGCATCCCTGATGCCATCCACCGTGTTCAAATCAGTCGAATTTGGTGGCCAAGACGTCAACGTGAGTTTACCATCATGTTCCAGAAATTTACCGTAGAACGATTCTGGCCTAAGGCACGAAAGAAACTTGATCCATCCGACCAGACAAAACGTTTCCATTGATCTAGGCTCAAATCTCTGTGGCCCCATGCCCAGTGCAATCGTAATTGACGACGTTGTTGGATCAACTTGGGGACGCCTAGGGGTTGTCTGCTGCGGAACGTCATGTTCAACAATGTCCGCTAAATGTTGTACTCCGAAACACTTGTGCCTGCTCAAGCATCTTACCCCGTCGTCAATTATGTCACAGCTCGCCTCCTATCCTGTTGACACTGAGGGCAAGCCATCAAGATTCACATTCTGTGATGAGACCTGGAGGTCCAACATTTTTTCGCTACTCGTGGTTTCACTGACCTTCAACCACTTTCCACAGAATCTCACGACAGGAGCACTCAAACAGCATATCACCTTCGCTGTTTCCAAGATGCCCGTTGCCAAGCGCTGAGTCTTTACAATCGGCCTTTTGTCAAAGACGCTTATGTCAGTGGCTTTCCCCATATACGTCTCTTATCATCCCTACAATTACTCCACAGTCACTTACATACTTTCACTACTATGTCACGTGCTGTAACAGCACCAGGTGACGTTAAACTTTGCGGTGGGCGTTGCACCGACCTGACGGTTGAGGCCATCATGCTGATGATCGTTTGGTTGGTTGAATAGGGTGGGGGAACCAGACAACGAGGTCATCGGTCTCATCGGTTTAGGCAAGAATGGGGAAGGAAATCGGCCATGCCCTTTCATAGGAACCATCCTGGCATTTGCCAGAAGCGATTCAGGGAAATACGGGAAACCTTAACCAGGATGGCCGGATGTGGGTTTGAACCGTCGTCCTCCCGAATGCGAACAGAGTGCTAACCAATGTGGCCGAGCGGTTCTAGGCGCTACAGTCTGGAACCGCGCGACCGCTACGTTCGCAGGTTCGAATCCTGCCTTGGGCATGGATGTGTGTGATGTCCTTAGGTTAGTTGGGTTTAACTAGTTCTAAGTTCTAGGGGACTGATGACCTAGGAAGTTAAGTCCCATAGTGCTCAGAGCCATTTGAACCATTTTTGCTAACCAATGCGCCACCTCGCTCGTTCATGCCGAGGAAAATCAAACAACGTGTAGGGGTGGACATGGTCCCCAAGGATATATGCATACTTGTGTTGGTCCATTGTGCCTTCCAGAATGACGAGAGCACTCAGGGAATGTTTTGGCTCATCAGCGTACTAGTGTATGAAACTATAAATCGATGCTAACACTATGCTTTACTTTTCAGATCTGCGAACATTTGGGATTGAAGAGTAGTTTGCTTCGAGCAGCACCAGACAATTGCAGTTATGTGCTACTGAGAGACTCTTGTTCGGCGCCAGTGTTGTTAAATGGAAACAGTGTGAGTGGTCCGTAACGGTCTTCGCGTGTGTAGTAAGACGTGGTCTGACACGGGTGAAGTTTGAAATCGTGTCTGTTTACTGACGAGTGGACTTAATAACCAGTTTCTAAAGCGACAGTGCTAAAGTGAAGTGTATCTGGATCATTCTTGCTTTCTACTCAGTAAAGTGAGGAAGTGTGTGCTCGGTTTGGTACTGCAGTGGCCTCTCCTGTCGGGATCGTGTGCCGCAGCTGCGAGTGATAAACGGAGGTTTCGCCGCTGAAAACCCAGCGGGACCGCGCGCTGACCTGCGGCCGTGTTGGCGCCCGCTGCGGCCGGAACCACGGTCCGGCTCGCGCGCCTGCGGAAGGGTCGCGGACGCGGTTGCTGCGGTGATGGCGGCGCGGCGCTGACGTCTGCGTCGCCATGGCCAGCCGTGTGGGCGTGGCCGCCGCTGTCTCCCTGGCAGCGCTGCTGCTCGCCTGCGACGCCGCGCTGGCCATCCGCTGGCTGTGAGTACCGCACACTTCGTTATTTCATTTCGTCTCTGATTTGTTATTTATTTCGGGTCCTGAGCAGCCTTCTCACACTGGATGAGGCGGTGTCTTCTGTGTGAAATAGTGTATAAGTCTAGAGGCTTCTGAATGGAGAATTTGTTCTACTTGTCCGTGTCACAGCCGCCTGTAACATATCAACATCAACCGCCCCTCCACACCGATTCCTTAAGGAATCGAATTACCATGTATAGTACAGCTTCACACCTCTGGATACCTTACAAATGAGTTACTATGTCAAGTATTTGCCTTTAAGCTGATAAAAATACGGTTCGGTACTTTTGGTACGTGACATAAATGTCGTAGTAAATGGCAGGATTACCGATAGTACCAGTAGCATTGGTAAGGAAAGAAACATAAATGAAAGTATAAGACAGAAACTGAGAGCCGTCGATTTCTATGTATTTTTTATTTTAGTTTGCTTGATCGTTTGCTTTGCACATAATTAGAACTGCATATCATTCAGTATTAATTCACTGTGTATTTTATGTCCTTACAGAATACAAATTACACTTTATAAGTAATAAAAATTAGTTGATTGCCTAACTTCTCCGTTTTTACGTAACAAAAGTAGTTATTTTTGATGCAAGCACTGTTTACATGCACAAACATAAAAAATACATACAATTATTATTGTTATTTTGTACTCAATAGAACATTCATCATCATTATCAATTGCAAGAGTTTTTTTGTCATTATTGATAAATGCGAAGTTGCCTATGAATAACAGAAACATGTTTTGTTCAAGTTCAACGAAAGATTGAAGGTATGTTTGATATATTTTTATTTGCGAATTCTTTTATTTCATATTTTTGTTGAGGAAACTGCGTTTTCTACCAATATGATAAATTCGTTTTGTTTCTTTATTTTTACTAAAACATCATTCTGTTTCACGTTACAAATCAACAGTTTTCGAATATAACTTGAAATAAACATTGTAGAGTTCAGTTTTGCTATAAATACTGTCTATTATTATGTAACAGACAGGAGGAAAACTATGCAGAACAAAATTGTTTCGTAGGTTACACGGTCCTTTGTATATCCTGACTCAGTTTCTAGATGGTTTATGGCTACCGGTTTTTAGCGGTATCTAGTAAAACACTGGTCGCATATGTAAAGAAGGCGATCGTTATGACGTAACGCCCGACAGGTATGCAACACACCTAACGTATAGATAATGCGGTTAGGATCCTAACTGACGAAAAGCTACGAGAAAAACAACCATAGTTTACGCTTACGTGTGATAGGCTACGGTAGCCTACGGTAGTTCTACAATACCCAAAAGGCCTAATTATATTTGTCGCAAGGCGCTAAATTCTCTCATCAAACAATGGAAGAGTACAGTCCGCGCAATTGGCTCTCCGTTTTAAGAATAGCTGCTGTTCCACGCAGCTCAAAGTTTATGATGATGTATCTACTGACTCATGAGTTATACAATAATGTAATTTTGCAGGTACATTCAATGATACACTATCTGATCAAAAGTATCCGGACACATGGCTGAAAATGACTTCATAACGTCCTCCATCGGTTATGCTGGAATTCAATATTGTGTTGGCCCACTCTTAGCTCTGATAACAGCTTCCACTCTCGCAGGCATACGATCAATCAGGTGCTGGAAGGTTTCTTGGGGAATGGCAGCCCATTCTTCACGGAGTGCTGTACTGAAGATAGATATCGATGTCAGTCGGTGAGGCCTGGCACGAAGTCGGCGTTCCAAAACATCCCAAAGGTGTTCTATAGGATTCAGGTCAGGACTCTGTGCAGGCCAGTCCATTATAGGGACGTTACTGTCGTGTAACCAATCCGCCACAGGCCGTGCATTATGAGCAGGTGCTCGAATTGCTCTTCAACAGTGGGAAGCAAGAAGGTGCCTAAAACATCAATGTAGGCCTGTGCTGTGATAATGCCAAGCAAAACAACAAGGGGTGCAGACCCCTCGATGAAAAACATGACCATACCATAACACCATGTTGGCACTACACACGCTGGCAGATGACGTTCACCGGGCATTCGCCATACCCACACCCTGACATCGGATCGTCACATTGTGTACCGTGATACGTCACTCCACACAGCGTCTTCTCACTCTTCAGTCGTCCAATGTTTACGCTCCTTACACCAAGCTAGGCGTCGTTTGGCATTTATCGGCTTGATGTGTGGCTTATGAGCAGCCGCTCGACAATGAAATCCACGTTTTTTCACCTCCCGCCTAACTGTCTTAGTACTTGCAGTGGATGCTGATGCAGTTTGGAATTCCTGTGTGATGGTCTGGATAGATGTCTGCCTATTGCACATTACTACCCTCTTCAAGTGTCGGCGGCCTCTGTCAGTCAACAGACGAGGTCGGCCTGTACACTTTTGTGCTGTACGTGTCCCTTCAGGTTTCCGCTTCACTATCACAGCGGACCAAGGGATGTTTAGGAGTGTGGAAATCTCGCATACAGATTTATGACACAAGCGACACCCAATCACCTGACCACGTTCGAAGTCCGTGAGTTAGGTGGAGCGCCCCATTCTGCTCTCTCACGATGTCTAATGACTACTGAGGTCGCTGATATGGAGTACCTGGCAGTAGGTGGCAGCACAATGCAACTAATATGAAAAACGTATATTTTTTAGGGTGTCCGGATACTTTTGATCACATAGTGTGCATGTGGATGCCAACTGTGAAATGTATTGCAAATAAGGGAAATTATTAATATATTAAAACATCATGTCTGCTGCTGAAGTTTTACTTCAAGAACACAGTGTGTTTCAAAATGGTACGAAATTATGTGGAAAGCTTTTGAAAACTGTTACTTGCTCTCATTCTGAAATATTTGATGAATATAGTCTGCATAAATTGTGTGCTGTGAGTTATGCTGCCCCCAGGCATCACAGTTCCTAACTTTAATTCGTGTCTTATTATGTTGTAATTTTAACATTATTGTATCTTTTAATGAGGAGAGTATGAGAACATTTTAAATTTTGAAATTCAGGCAGTAAGTACATGATGTACTGAAATCTTTCTTTGCCCCTGGAAGCTGTTAGCTAGGCAATCTGCAACTGAGATCGGTAATCTGGTGAGAGTTTTAGGCATTTATTAACGTAGATTGCTTCTCAAAAACCTTACATTTTAGAACTAAATTTTCGGGGTGTTTATACAAAAAGAGTGTCACCATTTTTACGGGGATATATTTAATAGTCCTATAAACGTCAGTTCGTACACAAATGCTTATTGAGTTACGGCACTTTGTGTCCTATGATAGTCAGCTGCCTGCAGATACTAAAGGTGTTCAGTATGGCTTCCACTCACTCTTAAAAAATTCTCCTCAAAGAATTGTGAGCACGCCATGCTTCTCCCCGACTGGTCCACATGCATTGGACACATACGCTCCTGTAACGATTATTGTCGATGGCTGTGGAACAGACCAATAGACCAATGCTTCTGAATATCCCCATGGCCGAAAGTACAAGGTATTAAGGTGAGGTGATCGAGAATTCAATGCCACTGGCTCACCGGAACGTCGTTTATATCTTCAGTATCTCCACTGCTTCACACAGCTGATTCCGAGTCATCTGCCCGCCTGCACATTCACTCCACCATATCCTAACTGTGTGGTCCCTTGATATTGTTGCGACTGTGTGTTAGCATATTCCTAGAACAGTCCGCTGGACACTTTGTCAGGTGGAATGCGGCGTCGAGGATAACGTTCGGCCAATTAATGCCGTTGGCAAAAATCGGAACAGAACGCCATGCCCACCGTTTCCGACGTGGAATAATAGGACTCCACTGCATACTTATGCACAGTCTACAGATTCAGTAGTCACGTTCTGACCCCATTGCAACCTCAAAACTATATGTACGCAGTGGATGATGTAATGAACAATTCTAAGTACTGTATCTGGCTACAACATCACAGCGAGAGGCCGAGTACCCAGAAATAGAAATAGAAATAGAAACGAGCAATGTGCGCGAACAAGAAGACACAAGCTGCGACATAATCCTGTAAAAAAACAGTGACCCAGGAAATGTTGAATTTATTTCTTTTATTCAGTCTATGACACCTTGGGGAAGCCACCCTGGCCGTAGTGTAACAGTGTATGTTTTAAACAGATCTTTAGATGATCACCACCGACTGAATTCGGAAATCTGACATTTTTTGTGATCATGGTCTGGAGAAAAAAAATATTCATAGAATTGTCACCCGTAAGAATATGAGGAACGGCTACTTAAAAAATTATATCGCTTAAATTATAGCAATTTCAATGCAAAAGCAAAAAATTACAGTAAAAGTATAAAACCGAAAGATGAAGAAAAAAGGATGAAATTGTTCAAGACATGTTTAAGAATTTGAGAGGCAGTTCGTAACCGACGGCAAGAGCATAGAATATGGGCAGTACCGAAAATGGTTCAAATGGCTCTGAGCACTGTGGTCATCAGTCCCCTAGAACTTAGAACTACTTAAACCTAACTAACCTAAGGACATCACAAACATCCATGCCCGAGGCAGGATTCGAACCTGCGACCGTAGCGGTCACGCGGTTCCAGCCTGGAGCGCCTGGAACCGCACGGCCACAGCGGCCGGCAGGCAGTACCGATACTGAAGTGTTTTGCGGACCAATGCTGGCACTGTTAGCTGCGAGGTTAAATACGAAGGAGTATGTCAAATGCTTACTGCAATGTAGATGACCTTTGTGGTTTCCTCCAGTCCAGCCAGCTTACAGCAGGTGACTTCGAACTCTCGACGTTGGTGTAAGCGTGTACGTATGTGATGCCACACACTCAGCGGGCGGCAATGTCAAGCTAATAATTAAATTTCACATGGCAGCTAGGAGGAAATATGACCAAAGTCAAAAATTAGTAGCAAGATATTAGCAATTATTAAGTAATAAAAATTAAATATCAGTTTCATACATCTTCCCGAGGTGACGGGAGATGAATGTAAAGTAACGATTTCATCATCATTTTTCACGATTTTTACGCTGATTGACTATAGGCATTAATGAGCTATAGATCGCCACCAAAAAGGCGATTTCCGTTGAAACGAAACCTTTGTGAGTAAGAGTCTGCATTCTGCTGCAAAAAGAAACTGACTGTAAAAAAACCGCCAGACCCTGACATCAGAGATCGGTTCCTTCAGAATTTGCGGCAAAAATACCTACCGAGATGGGTCACAAAAATTGCTTCCACCGACGTTCGTGGAGTGTTCTTTTTTCCTCGACTGTACTCATTAAATAATTCCCAGGAAGAACAGGCACCTACGAGCTTTAACTGGACTTTGAAGAGACAACATGCACTTCTGTAATCGGTATAGTGTGTCGCCACATGGATCTGCGATTTAAGCGTCTTGTTGGCAGACGTTTCACTGAGAACTGAAGCCTGTAATCACCGTTAAGACCACGCGGACAGGATGGCAGTCCTCCCGTGTTGTGGTCTCATTACGTTGTCCAACACCCGCTCACCACTGCATACCCTACTACCTTTCCTCTGGTCACACACATATACCTAATGGTCTAGCAGCCGAAGTACCATGGTACGACAGACTCAACGTTCAATCCCAAAAAAAAACAACCCTTTGCAACCTGATTCTCCGCCCGTCAATGTCTGCAAGGTTTGTTTCTCCTCATCGCATATGTCGCATATAGCGCTGTCTTTTCCAACCGCGCAAGAGAAGTTGCAGTTGGGCCTGCTTGTACGTCATCCCCCTACAGTTCTTATCATTTACTTGTGGCAAATGTTGTTACGGAGCCTCCCAATTTTGCATCTATTCGGACCATTCTTCCTGGATGTTACAATTTTAGCAAAGGGATTACTTAATGCATTTTTAGTAGCTAGGTCGGTACGTCCCCTTGAAAGCGTCTACCACTCCTTGCCAATTTAAGCCTGGATGTTCGTAGATAACAGTGAACTTGGTTCACCCGAAATTTACAGTATATTGAATAAGACGCTTGATAAAGCAATCGGATTGAAACAATCGAAGTCCAGAGATGGCAGAACTCTTGCAAGCGAAACTAAGGGGTTTAAATTTAAGTGATTTAGAATAATTTTGATTCGAATGTGATTTCAAAGACGGAATACGGATCTCACGTCCTATATTAAGCCTTGCCTTTTAGACTTGAATTGGCAGGACAAATGTATCTATCGTCTGCAGCCTATACTGCCTCAAAAACCTATTAATCTATGACCTAGCATTTAATATGCTCTAATATCGATCTTGGATAAAAGTAGCTAGCTCTTATCCAGATTTTACCAGTAGGTTCAATACTTCTTTTTGGTTAGTATCGTACCGCTTGAAGAAAAGAAATATGGTTCAAAGCTTCAGTTAATGTTTCATTACCCATTCAGTAAACACAATTCGATGCTGAGAACTAGGAAATGATGAGCAGCTGAATCTCATCATTATTGGCGATATTGTTTGTATTCTGTCTCCTTCAAAAGGAAGTAAATCGAAGTCTTCGGACGAAATCTGCCAGCACCTTTGCGTAACTTTTGCTTCTCATGATTTTATATTGTTTCTACTTGATTCCCCACTCTTGAAAGCCGTGTTTTTTAATTACACTGGTAATTTCACTACATGATAGTTTGAAACAGTTTCTGTAGTACGTTCATTGACTCTTATGCTAGTCTGTCCACATGGTCCCTTACCTACATACTTTGTACCTGTTGGGCAACTGCAGTGTTCCTTTCCATTACTTCCTTAATATGCAGAAGAAGTTTATGAATGTCATCTGGACGACTGCAAAGACTGAACGACATTGCTGCTACCTGGTATGATTAGAAGTTTCTCAGGTGAGACTGTTCTACCGTACATCTCCACTTCTCGAAAGGCTGTACATATGGTCTGTTGTATAACGTCAACAAAACCCAGCCATCGTAACAGAGTTTGCTAACGAACGCTTCTGCAATGGCGTCCGAGCCTGAGTTACTTGGTTCGACTCCTGGAGCCGAAAGAAATTTTCATAACGCAGAATTTGGCCAACAAGAGATGGAGAGGTGAGTGTGCACACTTCGTGATCACCGAAGTTTTTATAGTGTCGTCGATATGATGTGGAACCCACACATAGTCTCGTCGAGTTGTTTTGATAGTGATCTGTCTGTCGGGTGGGAACGTTAAGCTCGCTCCGTCCCTTGACGCCATAGGCTATGTTCCGTTACCGTTGTCTCTCTCTCGCTGATATTTTAACGCAAAAATGATACTGAAAACGTTCTCATCGTGGTCAACCATACTTAGTACGTATACTTTTAGGTACATGCTGATAATCATTGAGCAATATGAACAAAAACGTAAATTAGTTACAAACTACGGCGTGCAAACACTTTATTCAACATTTCAACGTCACTACAGATATTGGGATTTAGGTTATGACATGTTCGATATGCCTATTAACCTTAGTGATGATCTGCGCAGACAAATAGCGAAATTCTGCATGACCAGCCGAAGTGTCGGAATATCGATGTTGTCGATGACCTCCGGAACGGCTGTTTTCAGCTCAGAAATGGTATTTGGGCTATTGCTGTTGTTGTGTTGGCAGAAGAGCCAACACCGTGTTACGAGAGGAGGCCGAAATGCACGCGTTTTAGCTCACGCAGGCTGGCGTGAGGAGGGAAGAAATATACTGACGTGAGGTCTGGAACATGACAAGGAATTAGAATTCAGAAAGCGAACGTAATTAGTTTGATACTTAACTTTAATCCATTAATGAGGAACGTCGCTCTTGACGGTACATGATTCACAATATCTGTTCAGAATACTTATAGTAACTGAATATGGCGCCTTGCTAGGTTGTAGAAAATGACGTTGCTGAAGGCTATGCTAAACTGTCGTCTCTGCAAATGGGAGCGTATGTAGTCAGTGAACCATCAGTAGCAAAGTCGGCTGTACAACTGGGGCGAGTCTAGGGAGTCTCTCTAGATTAGACCTGCCGTGTGGCGGCGCTGGGTCTGCAATCACTGATAATGGCGACACGAGGATCCGACGTATACTAAAGGACCGCGTCCGATTTAAAGGCTACCACCTAGCAAGTGTGGTGTCTGGCGATGACACCACAGCTGTACACCTTGTCTTTACTATAGCTCCACAAAAAAAGAGTCGCATGTTTCAGGAATATGGCGGCCAATCGCGTCCTATGTCAGTGGCGTCTGGGTACTCAGAGCCAGAATGCGGTCCCCAAAGTGCTCCTCCAGTACATCAAACACTCTACTGCTTCGATGGGGTCGAACCACATCTTGTCGAAATCAGCTTCACTTTGGATAATGTGGATGAAATCGTCTTCAAAACCTTCACGTACCATTCGGTAGTCACTATGCCATCAAGGAATATCGCAACGATTATTCCTTAACTGGAGACTACACACCACACAGTCACCCGCTGAGTGTGAAGAGACTTCTCGATCGCAAAATGCGGATTCACAGTACTCCAACTGCGCCAGTTTTGCTTTTTGACGAACCCATCCAAGTGAAAGTGGGCTTCGTCGCTAAACCAAGCCACGCAAGCGCACACTAATTCCAATCATGCCCCGCGGCCAACCGTACAGTTTGAACGTCCTAACGCAAATCGTTCATAAGTCATGACGATTTTATTTCCTATACGTCAATAATTGTCACCCTGCACCACCCTCGCACGTTGTGAAGGAAAGACGCCATTGTGCGCTGAGGAAGATAACATTTCCTACTACACGGTTGGAATCTTAGCGCTCCAAGAGCAGAGGCGAGAGAGTTGCTGAGGGGAAAGTGAAGTCTGGAGCCGGAGGTTTCTAGAACAAAGTAGTCGTCTTGTCACACGGCAAGCACCAGGCTGACGATACTGCCTGCGTTAAATTAATTTGTTTTGCATTACGAATACTATGGTGTCTACACATGTGTCCAAGAAAAGGAAAAGTGGAGGAGCCACATCGTTCAGTGCAGAAAGCGAATGACCTTACTTCTCGAACCGTTTAAGGGCCATGCAAAGTGCTCAATACGCCATTGCACTATTTCAACAGAAAAACACGTACTGGAACGTCATTACTACACTAGCCACAAAGACGATATGATGCACTTATTTTTTCTCAGACAACAGTGAATGCTGGCTGAACTGGATTCAGCCGTTAGGGAAAGAACCGAGTTAAAGGTAAGCAGAGTGGTGGCAAAATCTTTTACGATTGACATCACCAATCATTTGAATTCTCTAACTGTCTCAGTTCAAGGGAAGAATTATTTGGTAACTGATATGGTAGGCAAGGTTGATGCTATCAAACAAAAAGTAATCCTACCAAAAAATCAGTTTCAAGTTCATGACAAGGAACATTTCCCATAACTGAAGGCAGTCATTTGCGGACAGGACATGACTATCATATTGCACGAATGACAAATGCCATGTTGGATGACATTGTGGGATGTGTCATGGTACACGAAATGACATCTTTCGTGGTGTTACTTTACTTGATATGATGCATTATATTACATGACATGGGTACAAATACTAACAAGTAAAAAAGCGCGGCACGGAGCGAGGTCGCTTAGTGGTTAGCACGCTGGATTCTCATTCGGGAAGACGACGTTTCAAACCCGCGTCCGGCCATCCTGATTTAGGTTTTTCGTGACTTCCCTAAATGGCTTCAGGCAAATGCCGGTATGGTTCCTTTGAAAGGGCACAGCAGACTTCCTTCTCCAATCTTCCCTAATCCAACGGAATCGATGACGTCGCTGTTTGGTCCCCTCCCCGCAACTAAATCAATCAACTAACCAGAAAAGCGGGAATCCGTCAAGATGTTTTGATTTAAATGTTTTTGAAGATGCCAGATAAGTCGAAAAGCTAGTTCCCTTCACATCCGTAACTCTGCCCAGGACATATTCGCCTTTTTCAGCTACGATAGGAGCATTTTTCTTTCTGGTTCCAAACTTTTACTCTACTGTGATTTTGATATTGCACCACCGTAGCTTGGTAATCGATATAGGTTTTTATTGATTTGGGTGATGGCTGAACCGGTGTAATTTTTTAATTGTTTTTCGAGTCATGTTGCTTATATCGTGGCAATGTATGAAGCATTTACAAAACAAAAGAAAGACCATTAATTGCATATATTTGTCTTATTTCTTAGAAAATATGAGCCGATTCACACAATCATAGGAGTAGGGCGCGTAAAAAAAACTCACAAAAACGTGTTTTTGAACGTAAAATCCGAACGAAGCTGGATTTTTCAAAGCGAGTTTTCAATTTTATCGTGAAAATGCATTTTTTATTTCTTTTATTCACTTAAAAGCGTTTCCGCGCATTCAGTTCATGTACGAACGAATTTTACGTGCTACAGTCATCTCGACTTTAAACCATAGTCTCTCGGCAAGAGATAAAGATTGCCGGATAACAAATTTTGTTTTCACTTTATCCATTTGTCTACCTCCGTGCAGAGTTTGAACCGATTCTTACAAGTTTCATGAACAGAAGAGACACGCTGCAAAAACCTCTGAGAAAAAAAGAGGTGCACGTAGAAATGGTGCCATTAGCCGAGCATTAATTGCAGCCTAATTAATATCTGTTGCAAAAGAAATTAATCGATTCGCTCAATTTACCAGCTCCGGTTCGTCGCTCAGGCACCGCAAGACAGATGTTCGAATGGCTATAAAAGTGGCCGCTGGTCCGGGTTACTTGAAAAGTTTTTACCCTATTTCCTAGGTAAAATAGGAACCGAGCATCAAGACTCCCCTCCCCCCACAAACCACGGTTCTGCGTGCGGCCAAACTTATGCGCTAAAGGGATTGTCACCTGTTCCTTTTTACATTTGTAGGATTATGCTGTTAGAAACGTACATTAAGTGAAACAATGTTTGCTCCATCTGAAGACCCCTGAACAGCTCTTTTGCATCCACATCTACGCCCTGCAAGCTTCCTTACCGTGTGTTGCGGAGAGTACTTTGCGTACTGTTACCACTTATCTCCTTTCCTCCTTTCCTGTTCCAGACACGAATGGTCTTCCTACAGAACGATTGTAGCTAAACCTCTGTCTGGTCTCGATTTTTGCAAATTTTACCTCCATGGTCCTTTCCCAGAAAATAGTTAGGAGAGAGCGATACACTGATTACCTCTCCTACCACAAACATTCTCAGGGTTTTAACACTAATGCAATGCACAGGGCCTCTGTTGCACCGTCTGCCACCGGATTTGGCTGAGCATCTCTGTGACGCTTTCGCACTTGCTAAATTAACCTGTAGCGAAACGAGCTGCTCTTCTTTGGGTCTTCTGTATTATCTCTATCAATCCTGTCTGGTACGGAACCCAGACTGACGTGCACACGGGTTCTTCGTGGGTGGATTACACTTTTACAGAATTATTCCAATTAATTTCAGTCTGGCTTCTGCCTTCCCTGTCGCCGGCCGGAGTGGCCGAGCGGTTCTAAGCGCTACAGTCTGGAACCGCGCGACCGCTACGGTCGCAGGTTCGAATCCTGCCTCGGGCATGGACGTGTGTGATGTCCTTAGGTTAGTTAGGTTTAAGTAGTTCTAAGTTCTAGGGGACTTATGACCTCAGAAGTTAAGTCCCATAAAGCTCAGAGCCATTTGAACCTTCCCTGTCATAAGCTTTATTTACTCGTTTAAATTTAAAATATTCTGTATGCCTACTTCTAGATATTTAATGTGTATGACTGCTTCTGCTGATACTTTGCAATCGCTTAATCACACAATAGGTTACATTTGTTTATGTTGAGGGTCAACTGCCAATCCCTACATCAAGATTTGACATTCTGCGCGTTTTCCTGAATTTCACAACAATTTTGTTGCATTCTGACTTCTCTGTGTACGACAGCATCATCCACGAACAGCCTCATGAAACTTCAGACATTGCCAGCTAGCCAGTTTATTTACAGGGTGGTCCATTGATCGTGGCCGGGTCAAATATCTCACGAAATAAGCGTCAAACGAAAAAACTACAAAGAACGAAACTTGTCTAGCTTGAAGGGGGAAAACAGATGGCGCTATGGTTGGCCCGCTAGATGGCGCTGCCATAGGTCAAACGGATATCAACTGCGTTTTTTTAAATAGAAACCCCCATTTTTTATTACATATTCGTGTAGTATGTAAAGAAATATGAATGTTTTAGTTGAACCACTTTTATCGCTTCGTGATAGATGACGCTGTAATAGTCACAAACATATGGCTCACAATTTTAGACGAACAGTTGGTAACAGGTAGGTTTTTTAAATTAAAATACAGAACAGAGGTACGTTTGAACATGTTATTTCGGTTGTTCCAATGTGATACATGTATCTTTGTGAACTTACCATTTCTGAGAACACATGCTGTTACAACGTGATTACCTGTAAATACCACATTAATGCAATACATGATCAAAATGATGTCCGTCAACCTCAACGCATTTGGCAATACGTGTAACGACATTCCTCTCAACAGCAAGTTGTTCGCCTTCCGTAAAGTTCGCACATCCATTGACAATGCGCTGACGCATGTTGTCAGGAGTTGTCGGTGAATCACGATAGCAAATATCCTTCAACTTTCCCCACAGAAAGAAATCCGTGGACGTCAGATCCGGTGAACGTGCGGGCCATGGTATGGTGCTTCGACGACCGATCCACCTGTCATGAAATATGTTATTCAATAACGCTTCAACCGCACGCGAGCTATATGCCGGACATCCATAATGTTGGAAGTACATCGCCATTCTGTCATGCAGTGAAACATCTTGTACCAACATCGGTGAACATTACGTAGAAAATCAGCATACGTTACACCATTTAGATTGCCATCGATAAAATGGGGACCAATTATCCTTCCTCCCATAATGCCGCACCATACATTAACCCGCCAAGGTCGCTGATGTTCCACTTGTCGCAGCCATCGTGGATTTTTCGTTGGCCAATAGTGCATATTATGCCGGTTTATGTTACCGCTGTTGGTGAATGACGCTTCCTCGCTAAATAGAACGCGTGCAAAAAATCTGTCATCGTTCCGTAATTTCTCTTGTGCCCAGTGGAAGAACTGCACAAGACGCTCAGAGTAGTCGCCATGCAATTCCTGGCGCATAGAAATACTGTATGGGTGCAATCGATGTTGATGTAGCATTCCCAACATCGACGTTTTCGAGAATACCGATTCTCGCGCAATTTGTCTGCTACTAATGTGCGAATTAGCCGCGACAGCAGCTAAAACACCTACGTGGGTATCATCATTTGTTGCAGGTCGTGGTTGACGTTTCACATGTGGCTGAAGACTTCCTGTTTCCTTAAATAACGTAACTATCCGGCGAACGGTCCGGACCCTTGGATGATGTCCAGGATACCGAGCAGCATACATAGCACACGCCCGTTTGGCATTTTGATCACAATAGCCATACATCAACACGGTATCGACCTTTTCCGCAATTGGTAAACGATCCATTTTAACACGGCTAATGTATCACTAAGCAAACACCGTCCGCACTGGCGGAATGTTACGTGATACCACGTACTTAAACGTTTGTGTCTATTACAGCGCCATCTACCAAAAAGCGAAAAAAGTGGTCCAACTAAAACATTCATATTTCTTTACGTACTACACGAATATGATATAAAATGGGGGTTCCTATTTAGAAAAACGTAGTTGATATCCGTTTGACCAATGGCAGAGCCATCTAGCGGGCCAACCATAGCGCCATCTGGTGTCCCCCTTCAAACTAGATGAGTTAAGTTCTTTGTAGTTTTTTCGCTTGATGCTTATTTCGTGAGATATTTGGCCCGGTCACTATCAATGGACCACCCTGTATACTATGGAAAGCAATGATCCCACAACACTCCCTTGGAGTACCTCCGAATTACTTTTACATCTGAATATTCTCTTCTTTAAGAATAACGTGTTGAATCGGTCAAGAACTCTGTACGCTCGTATTTTGTTCGTTGGGCGGCAGTACGGAATTGAGTCCAAGGCCTCTAGAAGTCAAGGAACACATCAGTCTAGGCGCTGCTATCCACTGCTTCCTGCGTCTCGTGGACGAACAGAGTAGGAGCGGTTTTTTCAAGAACGTTGTTTGCGGAATCCATGTTGATTCCAACAGGGGAAATTTTCTTTCACGAGAAATGTGATTATACGCGAGTATATAACATGTTACAAAATTGTATAACATACTGCCGTCTGCTATATGGTAGTATAGTTTCATGAGATTGTTCGACAACCCTTCTAGAAAAAGGGGAAACCTGCGATTTATTCCGGTTACCAGAAACATTTCGCTCCTCCAGCGCCCTACGGAATACTACTGCTAGTAGAGGAAAAAGTTCTTTCGGTTATCGAGTAAAACAACAAATTTACTGTTACCAGTCACTGTTTATGTACTTCCACAATGCGTTTCGAAGATTTAAACCTCCATCAGGCAACTTTATGTGGATTAGTATGGCATGTATCTATTGTGCTACAAATTTGGAGTAAACTGTGGCACTGTCACCAATGGTCACAGACTCCTTTCACTGTTGTGGTACATAGTACGCATCATCACACTTCTTAATCACTGAGGGAGCGAAGATGGCATCCCTCGGTGTTTACAAAGTGTGATTGTATGTGGGATGTACCACAACAGTGAAAGGAGCCTGTAACCATTGGTGACAGTGCCACAGTTTACTTCAAAGTCGTAGCACAATACATACGTGCTATATTAATGAATTGCACCAGATGATGGAAGTTCAAACCTTCTAATTGCGTTGTGTAAATAAATAAAGGGTCACCTGCAACAGTAAACTTCTTATTTCGTTCTATATCAATAGCAGTCACGGTAAAACCTAACTAAAAAGGTTCCCATTCAAAGTCTTCTGCATTCTCTAAGTAGAATCGTATAGGTATCCCTTCACGCTCACACACCCTTGATCTGTTGAGCGATTTCAGTTGAATTTCTATCCCGTTATTTCGATGTCCATCATTTTGACTTTCGCGCGAAGATTTGAAGGAGTAACCGCAGTACGATCTTCCTCAGTGAAACAATTTGGAAACAAACCTTTTTTTTCGATTATCTCTCTGTCACCCTCTGTTTCGATTCTATTATGGTCGCAGTGTGTCTGTACAAATGGCTTTGATCTGTTTACTGATTTAACCTAAGACTAAATCTTCTTAGGATTCTTTGTCATACCGGTGGATAGAATTTTACTTTCGAATTCGCTAAATACTTCAAGTATGACTCTCCTTATGCTCCTTCTAGACATCGTTCAGTTTGCAGCGTTCTTCTGTTAAGGTAACAAGAAAACCATGCACCACCCGTAACAGCGATTAAAAATTTCACGGGAGTTGTACTCTTCGGACATTAAGCCCTACAACTGTAATGGGGGCACATAAATGTTTCATTGCTTCCTTCATGGTGAAAGCGTTCACTGTAATCAGGGAACGGGTAGGCTGCCATACAAAAACGTTCAGTAATTACTACAAAATAGGGCCACGGCTTGTCTAAGTAAACACAGTTCCAATTTTTGCGTCTGGAAATTCCTATGTATAAGATACTTCGCGCTTGAAGCACTTGGGAGGTGGTTGTTCTTCGTGGGAGGTTTTGTGAACACTATTGAGTATTTGCTCAAGCTGAATACGTGTATTGCTAACTGGAAAAAATAAAGAGCATTTGTTCTGTCATAGTCTTCCTCTGATATGGGGATAATGAGTCACCCTGTGACTGCAACGAGTGTATCACCGTCATCGTTGCTTGCGCAACATAATGCTTTTGTGTCGTTTGTCGCATGCGCTGTGAAATGAAAGGAAGGCTGTGACACAGTTTGTACGTACTACCTATTTGTCAGGAACTGCACACGTGAGATTCACGCTCGTAACTTACTCATCTGAATAACAGATCACCATCAAAACGTTGTATTTGCAGAATCCTCCATGAGACACTGTCTAAATTTAATTTAGTGCCCGTAATTATAGAGAAAGGTGAAGTGAATAAAGTTGTATAGTATTCTTGCCAGGGAAGCTCCCAGTAGGTATGCTGTTCTTTTGTTTTGAAACTGAAATGTCCGATTAGAAAAATGAGTGAATTACTGTGCTGAGAAACCTCTACGTTATTTGAGTTTCAAACAGCTGAGCAAAACTGAACGTACTCAGACAGTTCTCTCTTTACTTATTCTGATCATCAGTAAACTGACACACAATATTTTTAGCGCAACGCAATCTGACTTTCAATAACCCCTACAAAAGAACGGCCCTGACTAACAATAACCTATACCTTTCATGAATCACTTACCTCACAAAAATCTTCGTTACTCGAACTACTGCAGTACTGCGAGCGCCAATGCTGCCAGCTAAATAAAGGATTCTAACTACTGAAGGCACTAACTACTGATAGGCATAGTAGCAAATGAGAGATTTTGATAGAGAACAAACAATGTATTTACCTTAATAGTGTTCAAAAGTCATAATATATATATACATATATCAGTTCATGACATCCAGTCTTACAAATTTACTGTCTCTGATGGACACACGTCCAGATCATCCGCTCTCAAAACTCCGCCATCTCTCTCCCCACATCCACCACTGCTGGCGGTTCACCTCCAACTGCGCAACGCTACGCGCTGTTAACAGCCAACAGCCAACTGCCCAAGACTACAATAGCAAATTCCAACAATGCAAACCAGCCACAGACTGCATGCAGCACAGACAGTGATTTTCATACAGAGCGCTACGTGACGTTACCAACATAAAAACCTAAACAGCCTACTTACAAAATAAACACTTTATTTCATTATTTAGGAACTAGCTCATTTCGCGTCTTGGGCATTATCAAACTACCTACTAGTAACAACAGTTGTAAAATTTATGAAAGCCTGAAGGATACAAGAATGAAAAACCAAAAATATAAAAAAATACATGCCTTAGGGGCCATCATGGATTGCTTCTCCCCACTCTCTCCCCTATCCTGATGCATGGAATATAACACGTTGTAAGCACAACAGTTTGCATTGTACTATGTAACTGAGACACGCATTTTTATACGATTTACTTTTATGTCCTATTTTGTAAGCTACAATGACTTTTGTTTTAGTTTTTACCACAGGTTTGCTTGATAATGCTCAAATGACACAATTAGCTTATTCCTAAATAATGACATAAGGTGTTTATTCCACAATAAAAGAGCAGCCTATGCAAAAAAATGACTTACTTTAAGAAATTTACAGCGGCTCTGGACCTGTAAAGAAAGGCTATTTATTTACCTACAAGTATATTGCATAAGCCTCTGCATCATGTGTATCAGAACTGTGGTCTCATCTTCTCTTTCTTCTTCATTCGCAAGTGGTCACAGGAAAGAAAATTTGTCTACCACTCGTGTGTAGAAGCCTGAGTTGTGTTGTAGGCCGTACACGAGATGTGTGTTGGGGATTATACGTTTCGTGGCTCTTTTGGAAAAAATGTTTTGAGCAAGGCTCTCCGCAGTGCACAACGCTTTTCTTGGAGCCTCCCTTCAGCGTTGTTTGTTCAGCAGACTGCAGATTTGCAGACAATGTGATAATGTGTTGTATTTTATAGTGACTCTGACTTAGCCGAAACGAGTCACCTCATGCAAACTAATGTTCCAGCTACAACTATGTTTTTAATCACTCCTGGCGTCCCAGGGTTGTGGAGTGGCTCAAGCTACACACAGGCAAAAACTTACCGTCAACATTGTCACTTGTCCTCCTTCCATGAAAGATTGTTCACGGGTTTGATGCTTAACCTTGTATACTGACACACAGTCTGCTGATCAGGAACCTTACGCCACCCTATATCCTCTCCATACGACCAAATACTGCTGATGAAATTTTTGCTCTGCCACTACGATTCGAATCATAACGTACACAATCGCAACAGCATGCATTAGCAACTTCGGCTGCTGGCAGTTTCTCGTATATGGAACGAAAACAATAGGTTGTATTCCAGCAGATAGTTAAGTGCCATTCTCTTTTACCGGTACCGAAGCTACTGTATACGGAAATATCTCACGAAGCCCATTAATACATTTCTGCAAGTGTTCGCATGTTTCACGGTGTCATCAAGCGACCGCCTGCTAAGAATTGATACCATTGGATGCTACTCCTCGCATTTTTGCACGAATTTCATGCTTGGTCAAGTAAGAATCGGTAAGTATAGTCCCCTAATGTAACGTCGTATTTTAAATCACGCTGACAGAAATTGAAACTATTACACGATTAACACCTAGAGTTGTAAAACTACCACTGTCTATGGTTGAAAGGTCTCTGTTGGATTCCTTTCATGTTAATTTCTTAAATCTGTTGTCATTTATGGCATAAATTCCTCTTCTATATTTACTGTAGTGTTTCTGACTATCTGGGAGGAGACTGAGCAGTAGAACGTGTTACTTTTAAACATAAACAAGAACGATCTGTCACACTACTACACTTTAAAACACAGTTTATATGTAATTCATGTAACACAATCTCATACGGAAACTACATCCGCTTTCTTTTATATACTGTATATGATAAGATACTGTCATCCCCCTTCGCTTCTGTGTGAAAGGATGAATGAGCAAATGTATTTCTAGTTGCATGTTTGATGGTAGCAGACAAGCCTGTCTGCTAGAGAACAGTAGGACCAACGTCGGAACAGGTAGCTACGCTTTATAAAAGCAGAGAGGTTTCTATTCTTAGTATGGTCCTGTCCGTCCCTTGTCATGTTGGTATAGGAAGCTGCCTCTCTGGTCACTTCCGTCTGTATCTGTGAGACACCCTCAGGAAAGGACCACGGCAGTCTGTCCGCGGCGAGCGCCTGAAGTGGTAAGATCTCCGGCTAAGCGCATGTCTGCTAAGTCCGTAGAACAATGGATTTCTTAAGTTCAGCCAAACTGAAAATTTAACCACCTTTATTTCATGTTTAGCTCTAAAATATCTAATGTTACCTTAAATTGCAACGCAGTGTAATTCGAGTGTGAAGTTCAGAATATCTTCCGGTAGTTGCTTTGTCACTACTTTGTGAGTAAAGTGGAACCACGTGTTGATCAGTAACTCTAACTAAGATCATCAATCTTAAATGCGAATGTGCGTGAGATAATAACGTCTCGTCTTGACAATATTTTTCAATATAGCAACTTTTCTTTATGTTCAACCCACGTGGGGTGTACTTTGTGAGACCAGTACCACATGCTTATACAATTGTTTGGCGCGTCAGGTTAACAGTAAGATGATAGTAACCAGTTTGAGGTTTTTCTTTTGTAAATTACGTTTCGATGTAATTTATTTTAATTATCAAAATTAATGTGGAGTTACACTCTTTGTGTAAACCAAGTTGACCATGTGAAGCATGTGGTGTAAGCATCAAAGTAGCCCTCAGCTATTCTTTTCGGGAAGATTTCACAGAGAGTTAGTATGAATTTAGTATACCAGTGTGTAGTAATTTCATGATGGACAGGATTTCGCTACAAACGTAACTTCTTTGGGTGAAAATTGAATCAGTTGGTTGTGGTTAATTTCCTCTTGGATATGTTTCAACATTCTTCGTGTGTTATTTTATGAATGCAGTGTTGTATGTAGTCTCCCAATCTTGGCTCCCTATTTGATGTGTTCCGTAAGATTGCAAACTCACATTTTCACAATCCTACATAAGGCACCAGTTTAGTTATGAACCAAGTTTGATATGCTGAAATTTTAACGGAACAATAATCAATGTTAAAATAAATGTCTAAATATAAACTGATTTATTTATTTGATTTAAATTGTCTTTTTATATATATACCACCGGTTATCGTAAGATGAGTACTAAAAGATTATAATTAATGTTAGTCTGGTTGGGAATTTGGTAAGGTAGACTGGATACCTGGTGAAACAGTTGCGCAGTAATGCAAAGTTAACTTCCTCACATAGCTCACGGCTTTTAACCCACTTTTATGGTCTTGAATATCAGCACCGCGTTCAGAACAAATTAAAGCAACAACATTACACATGGCGACCCTGCCAGGATTCCTTTCACACAGAAGGGAAGGGGGATGACAGCATCTTATCATATACAGTATATAAAAGAAAGTGGATGTAGGTTCCGTATGAGACTGTGTGACATGAATTGCATATAAACTGTGTTTTAAAGCGTAGTAGTGTGAAAGATCGTTCTTGTTTATGTGTAAAAGTAACACGTTCCACTCCTCAGTCTCCTCCCAGATAGTCAGAAACACTACAGTAAATTTAGACGTCAACAAAGCTTCTGCCACTCACTGTGCTATAAAACAAGGAGCCCCTCGAGCAAAATCAAAGAGGTGGTGCCTTGGCCACTAGAGCCGAGACTACGCTGGAAGGCAGTTGTTGACTTAGCTTTATGCAACATCAAGCGTGCAGCAGTAGCCAGAGTCAAGGCGTATAAGAAAAATGTGAAAAAAAACCGTGTTTAATGTAGGAAAAAAGTTCTTATCAGATCACACAAGCTGTCTAACAAACGGTCAGGTGTCTGCAAGAAATTTTTTAATCTCTTTAACGGCCCGTATCGGATAGGGAAGATTCCCCATGAAAACGCCATAGAAGTTGAAACTCTTCGATCGAAGAAATCAAAAGGGCTACACCATGCGTCAAACGTAAAACCATTCATTGAGTAGAAAGGACAGTGAGGAGTAGAGGATGGTGAAGAGAAACAATGGATTAGTTTACATTTGTGATAAATGCATTTTGAATAATATGTTGGTAAAAAATAATGATAAAGATGTTTCTATGTGATTGATTGAAGTGATATTTTTAGTTTTTTTTTCTTTTCTTGTGCAATTAGAATTTAGGTTGGTTCAAATGTGAAGATAAAAGGTTTCTTTGTGGACGAGTGAAATGCTGTTTATGGTTTTTTTTTGTGTAAATTGAAAAGAGTCGCTCCTGAGAGAAGGAAGATCTGTGTTGAATTAATGCAAAACTCAGGGGAGTATCTGATCTGTCGGTATTATGGGTCTGGCAAACCCAGATCCCCAGCTGTTAGTAGCCTTGTTTCAGATTTTCTGCTTTCAGTGCTACTATCTATCTGTTACTATTCTATACCTGTCAGTATAAATGAGAATCTCTTACTATAGTATGCGTGCTGTATAAATATTTTAAGATAGGAGAACTCTGAGAAAGGAATGAGGAAATTTAGAATCTTGAAAACAGGATGCAATAATACGATTGTTTAACCATTGGCTTCCCAAGATGCGATGATATGTTAAAATTGATGATATATGTCTTTTTTGTTCTTTATAGATAAGTATGTAAAGTGCTGACTGTGGATTTCGTCAGTACATTGATTCCCTTCAAGGTGAAAGAAGAATTGTGGTTTGTGTAATGTTGTTGCTTTAATTTGTTCTGAAAGCGGTGCTGATATTCAAGACCATAAAAGTGGGTTAAAAGCCATTAGCTATGTGAGAAAGTTAACCTTGCATTACTGTGCAACTGTTTCACCAGGTATGCAGTCTACCTTGCCAAATTCCCAACCAGACTAACATTAATTATAATCTTTTAGTACTCATCTTACGATACCCGGTGATATACACTCCTGGAAATTGAAATAAGAACACCGTGAATTCATTGTCCCAGGAAGGGGAAACTTTATTGACACATTCCTGGGGTCAGATACATCACATGATCACACTGACAGAACCACAGGCACATACACACAGGCAACAGAGCATGCACAATGTCGGCACTAGTACAGTGTATATCCACCTTTCGCAGCAATGCAGGCTGCTATTCTCCCATGGAGACGATCGTAGAGATGCTGGATGTAGTCCTGTGGAACGGCTTGCCATGCCATTTCCACCTGGCGCCTCAGTTGGACCAGCGTTCGTGCTGAACGTGCAGACCGCGTGAGACGACGCTTCATCCAGTCCCAAACATGCTCAATGGGGGACAGATCCGGAGATCTTGCTGGCCAGGGTAGTTGACTTACACCTTCTAGAGCACGTTGGGTGGCGCGGGATACATGCGGACGTGCATTGTCCTGTTGGAACAGCAAGTTCCCTTGCCGGTCTAGGAATGGTAGAACGATGGGTTCGATGACGGTTTGGGTGTACCGTGCACTATTCAGTGTCCCCTCGACGATCACCAGTGGTGTACGGCCAGTGTAGGAGATCGCTCCCCACACCATGATGCCGGGTGTTGGCCCTGTGTGCCTCGGTCGTATGCAGTCCTGATTGTGGCGCTCACCTGCACGGCGCCAAACACGCATACGACCATCATTGGCACCAAGGCAGAAGCGACTCTCATCGCTGAAGACAACACGTCTCCATTCGTCCCTCCATTCACGCCTGTCGCGACACTGCACGATGTTGGGGCGTGAGCGGAAGACGGCCTAACGGTGTGCGGGACCGTAGCCCAGCTTCATGGAGATGGTTGCGAATGGTCCTCGCCGATACCCCAGGAGCAACAGTGTCCCTAATTTGCTGGGAAGTGGCGGTGCGGTCCCCTACGGCACTGCGTAGGATCCTACGGTCTTGGCGTGCATCCGTGCGTCGCTGCGGTCCGGTCCCAGGTCGACGGGCACGTGCACCTTCCGCCGACCACTGGCGACAACATCGATGTACTGTGGAGACCTCACGCCCCACGTGTTGAGCAATTCGGCGGTACGTCCACCCGGCCTCCCGCATGCCCACTATACGCCCTCGCTCAAAGTCCGTCAACTGCACATACGGTTCACGTCCACGCTGTCGCGGCATGCTACCAGTGTTAAAGACTGCGAAGGAGCTCCGTATGCCACGGCAAACTGGCTGACACTGACGGCGGCGGTGCACAAATGCTGCGCAGCTAGCGCCATTCGACGGCCAACACCGCGGTTCCTGGTGTGTCCGCTGTGCCGTGCGTGTGATCATTGCTTGTACAGCCCTCTCGCAGTGTCCGGAGCAAGTATGGTGGGTCTGACACACCGGTGTCAATGTGTTCTTTTTTCCATTTCCAGGAGTGTATATATAAAAAGACAATTTAAATAAAAGAAATAAATCAGTTTATATTTAGACATTTATTTTAACATCGGTCATTGTTCCGTTAAAATTTCAGCATATCAAACTTGATTCATAACTAAACTGATGCCTTATTTAGGATTGTAAAAACGTGAGTTTGTAATCTTATGGAATACATCAAATAGGGAGCCAAGATTGGGAAACTACTTACAACACTGCATTCATAAAATAACACACGAAGAATGTTGAAACATATCCAAGAGGAAATTACCCACAACCAACTGATTCAATTTTCACCCAAAGAAGTTACGTTCGTAGCGCAATCCTGTCCATCATGAAATTACTACACACTGGTATACTAAATTCATACTAACTATCTGTGAAATCTTACCGAAAAGAATAGATGAGGGCTACTTTGATGCTTACACCACATGCTTCATGTGGTCAACTTGGTTTACACAAAGTGTGTAACTCCACATTAATTTTGATAATTAAAATAAATTACATCGAAACGTACAGGGTGTTTCAAAAATGACCGGCATATTTGAAACGGCAATAAAAACTAAACGAGCAGCGATAGAAATACACCGTTTGTTGCAATATGCTTGGGACAACAGTACATTTTCAGGCGGACAAACTTTCGAAATTACAGTAGTTACAATTTTCAACAACAGATGGCGCTGCAAGTGATGTGAAAGATATAGAAGACAACGCAGTCTGTGGGTGCGCCATTCTGTACGTCGTTTTCTGCTGTAAGCGTGTGCTGTTCACAACGTGCAAGTGTGCTGTAGACAACATGGTTTATTCCTTAGAACAGAGGATTTTTCTGGTGTTGGAATTCCACCGCCTAGAACACAGTGTTGTTGCAACAAGACGGAATTTTCAACGGAGGTTTAATGTAACCAAAGGACCGAAAAGCGATAGAATAAAGGATCTGTTTGAAAAATTTCAACAGACTGGGAACGTGACGGATGAACATGCTGGAAAGGTAGGGCGACCGCGTACGGCAACCACAGAGGGCAACGCGCAGCTAGTGCAGCAGGTGATCCAACAGCGGCCTCGGGTTTCCGTTCGCCGTGTTGCAGCTGCGGTCCAAATGACGCCAACGTCCACGTATTGTCTCATGCGCCAGAGTTTACACCTCTATCCATACAAAATTCAAACGCGGCAACCCCTCAGCGCCGCTACCATTGCTGCACGAGAGACATTCGCTAACGATATAGTGCACAGGACTGATGACGGCGATATGCATGTGGGCAGCATTTGGTTTACTGACGAAGCTTATTTTTACCTGGACGGCTTCGTCAATAAACAGAACTGGCGCATATGGGGAACCGAAAAGCCCCATGTTGCAGTCCCATCGTCCCTGCATCCTCAAAAAGTACTGGTATGGGCCGCCATTTCTTCCAAAGGAATCATTGGCCCACTTTTCAGATCCGAAACGATTACTGCATCACGCTATCTGGACATTCTTCGTGAATTTGTGGCGGTACAAACTGCCTTAGACGACACTGCGAACACCTCGTGGTTTATGCAAGATGGTGCCCGGCCACATTGCACGGCCGACGTCTTTAATTTCCTGAATGAATATTTCGATGATCGTGTGATTGATTTGGGCTATCCGAAACATTCAGGAGGCGGCGTGGATTGGCCTCCCTATTCGCCAGACATGAACCCCTGTGACTTCTTTCTGTGGGGACACTTGAAAGACCAGGTGTACCGCCAGAATCCAGAAACAATTGAACAGCTGAAGCAGTACATCTTATCTGCATGTGAAGCCATTCCGCCAGACACGTTGTCAAAGGTTTCGGGTAATTTCATTGAGAGACTACGCCATATTATTGCTACGCATGGTGGATATATGGAAAATATCGTACTATAGAGTTTCCCAGACCGCAGCGCCATCTGTTTTTGAAAATTGTAACTACTGTGATTTTGAAAGTTTGTCTGCCTGAAAATGTACTGTTGTCCCAAGCATATTGCAACAAACGGTGTATTTCTATCGCTGCTCGTTTAGTTTTTATTGCCGTTTCAAATATACCGGTCATTTTTGAAACACCCTGTACTTTACAAAAGAAAAACCTCGAACTGGTTACTATCGTCTTACTATTAACCTGATTGGTCAAACAATTGTATAAGCACGTGGTACTGGTCTCACAAAGTACACCCCACGCGGGTTGAACATAAAGAAAAGTTGCTATATTGAAAAATATTGTCAAGACGAGACGTTATCTCACGCACATTTGCATTTAAGATTGATGATGCTAGTTAGAGTTACTGATCAACACGTGGTTCCACTTTACTCACAAAGTAGTGACAAAGCAACTACCGGAAGATATTCTGAACTTCACACTCGAATTACACTGTGTTGCAATTTAAGGTAACATTAGATATTTTAGAGCTAAACCTGAAATAAAGGTGATTAAATTTTCAGTTAGGCTGAACTTAAGAAATCCATTGTCCTACGAACTTAGCAGACACGCACTTAGCTGGAGATCTTACCACTTCAGACGCTTGCCGCGGACAGACTGCCGTGGTCCCTTCCTGAAGGTGTCTCACAGATACAAACGGAAGTGACCAGAGAGGCAGCTTCCTATACCAACATGACAAGGGACGGACAGAACCATACTAAGAGTAGAAACCTCTCTGCTTTTATAAAGCGTAGCTACCTGTTCCGACGTTGGTCCTACTGTTCTCTAGCAGACAGGCTTGTCTGCTACCATCAAGCATGCAACTAGAAATACATTTGCTCATTCATCCTTTCACACAGAAGGGAAGGGGGATGACAGTATCTTATCATATACAGTATATAAAAGAAAACGGGTGTAGGTTCCCTATGAGACTGTGTGGCATGAATTACATATAAACTGTGTTTTAAAGTGTAGTAGTGTGACAGATCGTTCTTGTTTATGTGTAAAAGTAACACGTTCTACTGCTCAGTCTCCTCCCAGATAGTCAGAAACACTACAGTAAATATAGAAGAGGAATTTATGCCATAAATGACAACAGATTTAAGAAATTAACATGAAAGGAATCCAACAGAGACCTTTCATGGTAGACTGTCACAAGTAAGCGTAGACTAAGGTAGCTTTGCTCGTAGCTTTGGTCAGTTAAGGTCGTGTCCGCGTTGTCTGTGCAGTAAGTGTGCTGCATACCTATCGGTCGTTATCTCATAAAGAGAGTATTGTTTGCCTATGCGATCAGCATCTTACTAGATTCCCCTAAAAACCGAAAAATATGAATCGTCTAGAAACTGAGTGGGGGAAATATAAACCTACGGAACATTTTTGTTCTACGTAGTTATCCTCCTATCTGTTTCTAAAGCGTTAACAGTATTTATAGAAAAATTTAAATTATCAATGTTTAATTGCGGCTTTATACGAATATCGATCTTTTGTAATGTGATAATGTTGCATTAACAATAAAAATAACAATACAGATTTGTCATGTAGCAATAGAAAATACAATTTTCTCAACAAGAAGGTAAAATAAAAAAAGCCAAACAAAATGCAAAAATACATCAAACATCGCTTCAATAGTTCGACGAACTTATATAAAAAATGTTTCTGTCATTCATAAACGACTTTCGCATTTATCAATAAATCAATAACAGGAAACACTTGCTTTGATCGTGATGAAGAATGTTCTGTTGAGTACAAAATAACAATAATATATTTTTGTATTTATTTATATTCTGTAAGGATATAAAATATACAGTGGACTACCACTGAACGATGTGCAATACTAATTATGTGAAAAAACAAACACAAGAACGAAGAGATGTCCTCGTCTCCCAGCTCCATTCGATGCTACCAATACTAACAATAATCCTGCAACTTAACTACGTCATTTATGTAGTGTACTAAAACTACCGAACCGGAGATTTGGTAGAGCGCAGCTATATTGACATGTTCTTTCCTACCAACCTAATATTCCAGTATTTCCACGCTTGGGGGATATGTTGATTAAATTTTCATCTTAATGCTAGCTCATTTTCAGTATTTTCAACACGGGAAAAAGACATTCCTACTGATGAACGGTGTTAGTACATGATGGCTATCGGGTGTTTGCTGTTACTAGGGCTGTTCAAGCGGAGCTCTCCACAGCGTATTTGTGTATTTGGATTCGATCACGTTAGGCCAGCGGTAATGCTGTAGTTCACCATAGAGTCGTTTCACCGTCACCAAAAGAGAAGTTAGTGGCACTTTGTGTAGATAACTGTGCTCCAAATAGAATCGTCCGAGGTAATTGAAGAGAGCTGGGAGGTGTCGTAACATAATCAGTGGGTCGAGCGAGCTGGTTCCATCGTGATCAGTAATGAGCTTGTAAGGCTCAACCGGCATCTATACTGCAGCTTTAAGTGGGTGCTAATGTAAGTGCCCACTGCCCTGTCGTAGAAGTTGACGATCCCGACCCCCCTCTGTCCTTGGGTAGGGTGAGGGAGGCACATGTTCAAAATGGTTCAAATGGCTCTGAGCACCATGGGACTTAACTGATGAGGTCATCAGTCCGCTAGAACTTAGTACTTAAACCTAACAAACCTAAGGACATAACACACATCCATGCCCGAGGCAGGATTCGAACCTGCGACCGTAGTGGTCGCGCGGCTCCGGACTGTAGCTCCTAGAACCGCTTGGCCACTCCTGCCGGCGAGGCACATGTAATTTTGTACAAGATCCCTTTGCTGAAAAAGAAGCCGTATGTGGCCATAATGCTACAAGTCAGTGGCTGCTTGATGGGTAGTGTTTGTGCGTGTGGAAGCTGTGATGCTAAGTTCACATTGGCATAATATGCTCACTGTATGATACTGAGGAACCAAAAGCGTTGATTCATTATGCAGGCCCGCGTCTGTTGCAATAAGGCTCTATTATTCAGTGTTATTGTGTGCCAGATTTCGGCTGTGAAATCCAGTCCTCGTCATCATAGGGTGTCTGTAAGCCAAAAGTGGGCAACACACTCTCATGCCAAACCCGACCCTATAGACAGTGTGAGCGACTTGCCGATGTTGAGTTTACTTCCAAATGCAGCCTTATGTTGCAATCCATAGCATGTCCTCCCTCATGCCACTAGCTCCACAGATGTCGATCATCACATCATCGACGTATGCCACGCATTTGTAAGATCAACCTCCAAATTAGAACTCTCTTAATTGTTGGCGCAGGTCACACAGCAAAGGTTGCAAGGCCAAAGCATAACCACTGTAGGTAAAGGACAGCTCTGGCGCACTGAATGGTTGATGTGGAGGGTATCCGTCAGGCGGCCATTGACGAGTACCTGTGACGTTTCCCCGTGTAGGAGGCGCATGATCGCATCGATGAAGGTATCCAGATATTACATGTTGCACAGCGCTACAGTGAGATAGATATGGTCGACACAAAAATTCAGTGAGCTCAACGTGCATGGGAGGTGCTGAGTCATTGCTAGGGAGATTAAGTCCCAATATTAGCACGGAGCAGACCTGATATTATATGGACCTCCGAGGGAAATTGGTCTATGGAGATGATGTGGCATATTGATCACTGTGTACAGTTTGCCAGGAGCTGTGAGGAAATTTTTAAGTCACTGTTAAGCTTCGTCAAAGATCAGTGGTCTCATATTCGGTTCCCACCTTTAGATTTGTGTATTGGCACTATCAGACATTCGAGGAAAGCCTCAGGTGGGACACGTGTTAGGAAATAGTAATTCTCAGCAAATCTCAGTCCAACACAATATCAGCAGTAGCTGGAAAGTCCTAGAAAACTCCAATGGGAGCCTGTCGGGTCTTGGCAGTTTGTGAGCAGCTCCTTTACAGGTAGAATTGTGAACTCCATCTTCCATCACGTCCTACAATACGTCCTTCGCCGCATCTGATGGTACTGTACGATGGAGTAATCCAGAAACGATGGCTACCATTATTGGATCTGCGCACTCTGCCTCGTAGTGGAGCGAGTAATTTGCATAGAACGATAGAAGGCAACCTCTAAAAGTTGGCCACCTTCACTAATCAATTTATGCGTCAGTGCTCTCGCGCGCTTTTTACGCTCCATGTTAACGTGGTGCACTGAAGGACGTCCCTGAGGTACTCCATCATGAACTCGCGCCCTTGTAGTGGAACTCTGTAACTGAAGGCTCACCAGAGCGACGACCTTAGCTTTGGCGCGATTAACTAACATCTGGAGATCAGGTGAGGGTGGCATAATGGAACATTCTCGTAGGATACTATAATAAAAGTGGACCAAGTGTCTTCTCCTTGTTGCTGCGTCCCTGCCATATACTATCAGTGTTCGCCGGGGAGCGAGCTTGGCATCAAGTTCATGCCGATTCGAAGTGAGCGCGATGACCAATGGCTTGGTGCCACGTGGTCTCTGCTGCATCCCTGCACACATGTGAGGAGACATGGCCGATGTTCATCTTCCAGGGGAATCGACTCCTCCATACTTATAGAGGACGGGGAGAAACAGCAAGATACATGTCATGTAGTCAGTGAAGACCACAGGCCATACTTCCGCACCAATTATCACCACCATTAGGGTACGTGTAATGTGAAACCAATTTAATCTGCTGGACGAGCAGGTGGCGAATCTGGGGCGTCACCATGTGTATGTCGCCACGTGTTGACCAGATGAAGGTCCCGTATAAGGGTCTCATGTTCTGGGCAAGATGAATGACGTGGCAGCTTGTTGGTAGGAGCCAGTCGACACTGGCAGAGTTGTACTATATCCTCTCCATCATCCCGAGCCAGAAGGAGTGTAGATGTTAACAAGGTGCATGGTGTCAACCATAACGGTCATGCCCATCGATTTCGTGGGGTATCACACGTCTGTGTCCATCAAATCCCCACGGAGAAGGATTACGAGCCCGCTGTCTGTGAAGGGGTATGAAACACCAGCTGTGTATCCAAAAATTTGGGGAATCTCGCTACAAAGATTTCTTGTAAGAAGGCCACGTCAACATCTGCTGCAATGAGCATTTGCTCGAACAAGCTACGTCGCGCTAGGGTTGTATTGGCGCTAATATTTATATAAATGACATGCCATCTAGTATTACAGATGATTCTAAAATGTTTCTGTTTGACGATGACTCTAGCATGGTAGTAAATGCTGTTGTGTTCAGCGTTCGCACTGTTTCAGATAGTGCACTTCAAGACGTAAGTTCATGGCTTGAAGAAAATAAACGTTGCTAATTCACAGTAAGTCTTAATTTTTACAGTTTCTGACACACAATTCAGCAAAAACTCAACGTTTTAATTTCACAGAATCGGCAAATGATTAGTGAAACTGAACAGTTCAAATTTCTAGGTGTTCAGATAATAGTAAACTGAAGTGGAAAACTCACGTTGAGGATCTTGTTCAAAGACTTAATTGTGCCATTTTTATTATTCGAACGATTTCTGAAGTAAGTGATAGCTCGACACGAAAAGTAGTCTACTTTGCCTGTTTTCATTCGCTTTTGACATATGTTGTTATACTCTGAGGTAACTCTTCCCATTCTCAAAGGATATTTTTGGCTCAGAAGCGGGCGGTTCGAGCAATAAGTGGTGTAAGTTCCCGAAGCTCTTGTCGAACCCTGTTAATTAGTCTGGGTTTTCTGACATTGGCCTCTAAGTATATATATACTTTACTGTCTTCCTTGTTAAAAAAATCGGTTTATTCCCAAGAATTAGCAGCTTTCATTCAGTTAATACTAGGAAGATGTCCAATCTGCATTTAGATCGCACTCCTTGGCGACTATGCAGAAAGGCGTGCAGTATACTGCCACATCCGTTTCCAACAAGCTACCACAAGTATTCAAAAATCTTTGCAACTCCACGCGCTTTCAAATCGAAACTGAAGAGTTTCCTCGTGGATCACTTCTTCCATTCTGTCGAAGAGTTCCTTGAAAAATTAAGCTGACTGCTGTGATAATAATATTTTAACTGCACATGGTGTAACCTTCCAGTAAAAATAAAAGATATAAAATAATGAAAATTGGATAATTAAGTTCTGACGTATGAAAACTGATAAATCTTAACTCATGAAAAACTGATAAATTTTGACGTAAGCAGCGCTACGCCATGGCCCTGTGAAACCAATCTGAATCTGTCTGTGAGAAATAAACTGAAAAATTCTTACCTAGTGATGGTGTCGCTGGATAACGCTGTCTCTATATCTGCTCGTAAAAGGCACAGCTTAGTGCAATGCTGGCCTATCTACTAATACTGGATAACATTTGTCTGAGATCTGAATTACGAGAAAAACTGACTTTACTTAGTGACACCGCTGCACAGCTGGTCGTTTGATTACTAAAGTGCACATGACTATGGTCTGACAAAAATTCTGGAATGTTTTAATTTAGATAAGTGACTGGATCGGGACTGGCACTGATTCAAGGGGAAATTGTACTTTTATAGTTGACTGGTAAAAACAATTATATTCTGAATTTTTTTTCGTTATTGATAAAGATCTACACAATCAATTACACGGGAAAATTGAATATATTACAAATCTGGGTCAACTGGTGCTGACGAATCACAAAAGAAAAGATTGAAACAAATTCATATTAACATCTCAGACAAGTGACTTAACTACGCACATGCCAATCAAAATAATGAAATTTACCTTACAATAGATGGTTGACTTAATTACACTGCCGGCCTTGTGGCCGAGCGGTTCTAGGCGCTTGAGCCCGGAACTGCACTGCTGCTACGTTCGCAGGTTCGAATCCTGCCTCGGGCATGGATATGTGTGAAGTCCTTAGGTTAGTTAGGTTTAAGTAGTTCTAAGTTCTAGGGGACTGATGACCTCAGATGTTAAGTCCCATAATGCTCAGAGCCATTTGAACCATTTAATTACACTGTTGATTTTTCATTATATTAACAATTATTCACTTGTTCATCATCATCTTATTCCATGGTATCATTTAGCTCTGCGGCTGATCACAATTGTTATTCAGTTCCATATAATAAAATTTTACAATTTGTTATGCACTGTGACTTTAACAACTACTAACAACACTCCTGGAAATTGAAATAAGAACACCGTGAATTCATTGTCCCAGGAAGGGGAAACTTTATTGACACATTCCTGGGGTCAGATACATCACATGATCACACTGAAAGAACCACAGGCACATAGACACAGGCAACAGAGCATGCACAATGTCGGCACTAGTACAGTGTATATCCACCTTTCGCAGCAATGCAGGCTGCTATTCTCCCATGGAGACGATCGTAGAGATGCTGGATGTAGTCCTGTGGAACGGCTTGCCATGCCATTTCCACCTGGCGCCTCAGTTGGACCAGCGTTCGTGCTGGACGTGCAGACCGCGTGAGACGACGCTTCATCCAGTCCCAAACATGCTCAATGGGGGACAGATCCGGAGATCTTGCTGGCCAGGGTAGTTGACTTACACCTTCTAGAGCACGTTGGGTGGCACGGGATACATGCGGACGTGCATTGTCCTGTTGGAACAGCAAGTTCCCTTGCCGGTCTAGGAATGGTAGAACGATGGGTTCGATGACGGTTTGGATGTACCGTGCACTATTCAGTGTCCCCTCGACGATCACCAGTGGTGTACGGCCAGTGTAGGAGATCGCTCCCCACACCATGATGCCGGGTGTTGGCCCTGTGTGCCTCGGTCGTATGCAGTCCTGATTGTGGCGCTCACCTGCACGGCGCCAAACACGCATACGACCATCATTGGCACCAAAGCAGAAGCGACTCTCATCGCTGAAGACGACACGTCTCCATTCGTCCCTCCATTCACGCCTGTCGCGACACCACTGGAGGCGGGCTGCACGATGTTGGGGCGTGAGCGGAAGACGGCCTAACGGTGTGCGGGACCGTAGCCCAGCTTCATGGAGACGGTTGCGAATGGTCCTCGCCGATACCCTAGGAGCAACAGTGTCCTTAATTTGCCGGGAAATGGAGGTGCGGTCCCCTATGGCACTGCGTAGGATCCTACGGTCTTGGCGTGCATCCGTGCGTCGCTGCGGTCCGGTCCCAGGTCGACGGGCACGTGCACCTTCCGCCGACCACTGGCGACAACATCGATGTACTGTGGAGACCTCACGCCCCACGTGTTGAGCAATTCGGCGGTACGTCCACCCGGCCTCCCGCATGCCCACTATATGCCCTCGCTCAAAGTCTGTCAACTGCACATACGGTTCACGTCCACGCTGTCGCGGCATGCTACCAGTGTTAAAGACTGCGATGGAGCTCCGTATGCCACGGCAAACTGGCTGACACTGACGGCGGCGGTGCACAAATGCTGCGCAGCTAGCGCCATTCGACGGCCAACACCGCGGTTCCTGGCGTGTCCGCTGTGCCGTGCGTGTGATCATTGCTTGTACAGCCCTCTCGCAGTGTCCGGAGCAAGTATGGTGGGTCTGACACACCGGTGTCAATGTGTTCTTTTTTCCATTTGCAGGAGTGTATAAACCACGCTGTTAACAGCGACAGACTACAACTACACTGTAGCAGCGAGCGACTGCAACTACAGCAGAGACTGCTCTGGCCTGCGAGTCTGTTGCAGCTCTCTTTTGACGGGGGCAAAGATATTTTATGTCTCAGACAGTGCCTGTGAATTTTCGTTCTAGCAACTGAGCAATACATCGAAGTTACATTTGCTCCAGTAGGGTGGTGAACCCCTTACAATGGCTTTAGAAAAAATACTTTTTTGATCTTCTCTAGAAGATTACGTCACTGCGGCATAGTGCAATACTGAATGAAAATATGTAAACACAATCTGCAAATTGCGCTTACACAAACTTATGGACTGCCTTTTCTTGGGTTCATAAACATTTCATTTTATCTGTAATACTTTTATGTTGTAATTTCATGTACTGATACGTTCCATGAGCTTGGAGATTTGCTCCTCAGTTTGGTACTACAGAACTAGAAGTGTAAAATAAAAAAATAAAAAAACCGATGGTATGTTGTCTATGTTCGCCGGCTGAAGATATCGTCATAGCAGACAAGTGGGAGAGAGAAAATTCCTGTAATTCATGGCCTCCAACACTGGTTAAAAGGGCTGGTGGTCGGAGGTGGCAGACGAAATGCCACGGCCCTACAACTCCTCATCGCCACATCATCGGCAACTTCAATATCATCAGCCCCCGGGACACACGCTAGTGTTGGTGTGTGGGGTGAATCGCTGTTGTGTTCATCGCAGGCTGCTGTATCACTGGTCTGCACTGCAGGATCGCCGTCTCGTCTGTCCGACGCCGGGGTCCGGCTGGAGAGTGATGTCATACCAGTATCATGACCGAGGTGGGGAACCGGTCATCTAGTATCGCCGTTCGGCGTTTCTTCCAAATCACCATCTTCATCGTCGTCCCCTTCCAGGCCAGACGCACGAAGGAGGCGTTGGTCAGAAGAAGCCTGTCGCCGTTCCTTGTGGCGCCGAAGAGATCGTTGTTTACGGACATTGACGTCCGTATTGGTGTGTGGTAGACGTTCAATTGGTACTGCCGCGCGGAGTGGTCACGTGGTTTGAGGCGTCATGTCACGGACTGCGCGGCTCCTTCTGCTGGCGGTTCGAATCCTCCCCCAGGCATTGTGTGTGTGTGTGTGTGTGTGTGTGTGTGTGTGTGTGTGTGTGTGTGTGTGTTTTTGTTCTTCGCCTAAGTTAAAGTAGTGTGTAAGTCTAGGGACCGATGACCTAAGCAGTTTGGTCTCTTAGGAATTCACACACATTTGAACATTTCAATTGGTACCTCACTATCCATAAGGAAGGCCGATGTTGGCTTGACCCTCGTGTCTACGTCTATCTTCTTCTGAGGTATAACCACAGGTGGTTGGCGGTCTGTGATCGCGGTAGACGTCGTCGGAGTTGTCGAAAGCTCCAACATTGTGGCGTGCTGCCCTCCTGCAGCTACTGTGTCCTTCAGCACATCCCTCCTCTCGCCACCCACTTAGGTTGGTGTGGGGGCTTGACTTAGTGGAGGGGCAGAATATTGGTCTCCGTGGTTACGACAACACCCTGTGTTGGGGAGCTGATAAGACGATGCCGAAGGCACGCCATTCTAACACGGCCTTCTTATCTGCAGCTGGAACATGATCGAGGCTGGCCGTCGTGCATGATGAAGTCACGACATCCGCCTGCGTTCAGGTATGATGGAACAAGTTTTGAAAGGTAGATTTTCACTTGAGTACGCCGTTGTAGACTTCGTACGTTTCGGAAGTTTGCCCATGTGGCTGATCACATTGCCATACCGTCAAAAAGCACCTCAAAAGGAACTCGAATACTCGCAGCATCTGTGAGCAAAGTCCCATGTGCTCCAGCGTGACGGATCTGATATGATCGTCGGAGTTCCTGAACTTAGGGGCATCGGCGTACTTATTGACCACGTCAATGCTCGTGGCCAAAGATGTCATCTTTACATAAATGATACTGGATGTGATGGAAACATGTCTGCCCACGATGAGCGATTGATCCAGTCTGCGTAGGTCTCGAAGGCGTCGCTCAACTTCATAAGTGCATGTTCGGGCGTGTTCCGGTTGAAAAGTGATCTTGATCGTGTCCTGCCTATAGGAATGTGTCATAGCGCGCTGAACGTAAGAACAAAACTAAAATGCCGGCCGTTGTAGCCGAGCGGTTCTAGGCGCTTCAGTCTGGAACCGCGCTGCTGCTACGGTCGCAGGTTCGAATCCTGCCTCGGGCATGGATGTGTGTGATGTCCTTAGGTTAGTTAGGTATAAGTAGTTCTAAGTTCTAGGGGACTGATGACCTCAGAAGTTAAGTCCCATAGTGCTCAGAGCCATTTGAACCATTTTTGAACCAAAACTAAAACGTGAGCGACGAGGAAGTAGACACAAACTACTCGCGCGAGGTCCCACTGGAGGGACTCACGAGACGTCCTTGGCTCGCCGCCGCTAGATCACCAGGTCCGACATGTGTTTAGACACTTCAGCAATACGTTTTGATGAACGAATTTGCGAATATCAGAATATGTGACATGTATGGCCGTATCTTTTGAAAGCATTGACTTAAAATCTTAAATTTTTTCACACCGCTAAGATTAAGGGACGGCAGACCTTGGTGTTTGACATAAATTTCTACTTGATAGGGCTACAAGTTCCTGGGAAAAATGCGTCTTAACAGTAGGACAGACACACAGACAGATAGGAAAGGTAGGTAAGCACACGAACGACAGTGATCCTATAAGAGTTTCTTTTTTAGCGACTAAGGTACGGAACCGTAAAAATAACGGTATTGTAACTGTTTGCGTGTGATATTCTCAGAGGCTGAAGCTGTGAACTGGTCCCGCATTTGTCTGAAAGAACGTGGGAACGCACCAATAATCTTTTCTCTGGGTGGTGTACCAGCCCGCGAGTGCAGACCGAGTGAGGTGGCGCAGCAGTTAGAACACTGGACTCGCATTCGGGAGGACATGGGTTCAAACCCGCGTCCGGCCTTCCTGATTTCGGTCTTCAGTGATTTCACTTAATCGCTTCAGGCAAATCCCGGGATGGTTCCTTTAAAAGCGCACGGTCGACTTACTTTTCTAATCTTTTGGGACCGATGACCTCACTGTTGGTCCCCTTCGCTCAACCACCCAACCAGTCAACCGTCAGGCGGATTCGATCCAGGTCTGGAGCATCTCCCGTCACGCATGCTAGCGCAATGCGCGTTACGCTATATGACCAGGTAAAATTAGCTGCAGTTTACAACCGAAATTTATGTGCATGCCCGTTAATAGCGTTCTGGCGAAGTGTCAAGTCTTACGGCCGAAGCCGACTAGAGTACTTGTATTACGACCGACTTGTCTTACGTATTAAGCTAGCATGCCATTAGACACGATACACTACAAAAGGAATAAAAAAGTAAAGTAAATGACAAATTCGATAAAAAGTAACAACACTGCTTTCTCTAACCGAAACAGGTGTTTCACGAGGGATTAGCTCGCCAACTATCATTAAACAGCTCCGATAGTAACAGGACAGATGATCTATTGCAGCGCCTTGCTAGGCGTCAAGCTAACTAAACTTCGTTCACGTTGTCCAGGTAATAGTTATTTTTGCATTACAGATTACTCTCTATACTGCGCTTAGCTGACAGTTTTTGCCTTAATACGACATCAGTATTCATTAAAACAACACAGAAGAAAAAGAAAAGGAACGAACGAATCGGACGCTCAACGTTTTTATGAACGGGCGGGTTGAAAGACCGTCACTTCTCGCGGCAAAACGCTGGGGCAAGTTCCGGTTAGGTGCAGCTGCTCGCGAAACTCCACATTAAATCGGCCATTACTGGGCCTCTGTGCTCCGAGAAGGCGTGAGCTTATTTGCAATGGTAATACCGTAGCCGCCACGCGTAATTGCACTTAGTTATTTTCCGGGGAAACTCATGTTTAAGTAAGAGAGCAGACAACACTGCGTTTCAATACACACTGTTCTACGCCGCAGTAATTTAAGAGGGTGTTGGCGCTATTGAAGATAATATTCGCTGCCGTTAACTTTCTTTCGTGCGCCTTTCGTGCCGAGGAACATCCTCTTTCTAGCGACAGGAAAGCGGCCGAGCTGCTCACGAAACAAAAAGCGGTGCGCGGCTCGCGATAAGGCCGGCCACAATTTACGACGTGTAATGTTTTGCCGTCTGCGTAGAAGAGCGGCGAGCTGACCGTTACTGCGGCCGGTTCTATCACGCCGAGGGCATCTCTCTTACCGTTCTTGCCTCAGATTCAGATTATTTCTGTAGTCATTAGTTTCTTGAATGGTTTCATCAAGATACTGTTGCAGCCGACAATATTGTAATCAAGAGCCAACGGAACACGAAATAGCAGTAAAACATTAGAAATGTCCACCTGGTCTGTAAAATCTATAAGCGTGCTAGCATTACATTACTTAAGCAATAGCTGGAATCGAACGTTCAGATTCAATCGGATACTGAGAGTTACTGTGGAAGCGTAAATGAACCCATTATCTTACCGAAGATAGAAAAAGAAGCCGTCATCGGACACAGACCCCGATGTCGCACATGATTCTCTCGCACTGCCCCTGTCTTGCGTCCACAGATGCGTGCCGCTAGGCTGCAAATTCTCACAACTGACTCACTCATTATTGGCTCTCCGCCTACTCTCTGCGACTAGAGGTCGCTCAGTATTCCCCCTTAACAATTCAGCATCGCGTCTGAGCTCAGATTCAGGTCGCCATTCAAGAGCTTACATTATTTGAGATGTCGACTAGTTAGTTTCTTCTACAGTCTGCATCCTCGAGAAAGTTGGGTGTTTGTTTCCTCAACTTTCTTTAAATTTGACTCAACCTGGTCCACTGTTTGTGTAATCTGTTTATCTAATCTGATTTCAGCTGACAATTGACTTTCCCATCCAGCTCAGTCGTTTTTTCCTAAAATTGTTTCTTATCCGCATGGGTCTTCCTACCTTCCTACCTTTCTCTCTTTCGCTTCCCTGTCGCTTTCTACTGCGCCTCTTTTCTGTTCGCCTCTGCTTTTATCCGATCAGTTTCTGCTTGTTTCCTGTCTGCTTCGGCCTTCTCTAGAATTTTTTTCCCCGGAAAGGAATGTCTGCTATGTTTCAGAGATTTGATCTGCTTTGTGCAACTGTCGACTGTTTCAAGGGCCTCGCTAGTTTCACGCTCTTCGGCTGTCGATGTAGTTTTCTGTTCCTGGTGCCCCCCCCCCCCCTCCCCTCACCCTACTCATATTCGGGGTCACTCATCTGGCTCAGCTTTCCTTCAGTTTACGCATAGTACACTATCGAAAAGGCACGTCGCATTGAAACTAAAAGTTTCCTTAGTGCAAGCTGTAAGTAACCGTTGTGGTTGCCGGTAGTCGTGCCCTTGATGTAATTTGCTCGTTCTTTCATCAGCCAATGTGCATTCGGTTGAGATGGAGATATCACAACGACAAAAGGCAGTTTACGTTCTCCGCTTCAGCGGTTGCCGTTCAATTAAGGCTGTGCGGCGTGAATTTCGTCAAATTAGGGCACTGCATGTCCTACAACGCAAGAGGCGTACGTTTCTCGAATTGCAGAAAGATCTATGTGTATGTGACTAGCCTTCCAGTAACTTTAGGCGAATTGCGACGCCGCGAACAGCTCTGAATGCAGTACCTTCGTAAGTGTTCAGGACAAGTTTGACTACGGTCTGGATGTCAGTTGTGCGTCCGGTGAAGGGTGTACTGGACGTATATGGAATTCAAGCTTTGATTCTAAACTTAACTGTAAAAAGTATCCCAAGCTTGTATGTGCATGCACATAAAATACATGTTTTTAAAAACCGACGGTGTTTTTTGAAAGTAAAAACGTTGCAGTCCTATGATTAAGTTAAAATTTGTCCTAAATTTCTCACTGCATCCATGAAAACGATGCAGTTTTTTGAAATCGGATAAACCTATTGAAACACTTTGTGAATAGTTCACATAATTTGTTTTTTATTTAATTCCGTGCTTTTCCAAATTAACTCTTTACAGTCCTTCATTATAGTCTCATTCGTTGTCAATGACAGCATCTGGACGTTGTGGAATTTAATTCCTTCTAACACGTCATCTTCGTTCAGCTGACGAATGGGTCGGGTATAGATTTCAGGAAGCTCTTTCACACATCAATAGCGGCATCTTCGCATAGGTTGTTTGTAGTATAGAAGCAGAAATCTGGCCGACTTTCGGCACTACTGTGGGACGGACGAGGTAACACTTCCCCACCATATTCAAGCAACTTTTCAGTTGTACGACATTGCGGTTGAAGTGGGGATTAATCAGCCCAGAGTCGTGCACCTGACGTCGAGTTTTGTGCATATTTCTGTTCAGTTCTGGTGAGTTCAAGATAATACATTCCTTTCACACTTCATAAACATGGAATTGTGTTTGTAGTTATAATTCCATGATAATTACAAGCGAAGATCATCATATTTGACTTTTGATTGAGATCCAAGAAACGTTTATGGTCGAGGGGAGAACTGATCTCTGCACCCTCGACCCACGATTCGATTAAAGAAAGACAGACTTTCAACATCAATTTTTTTGACAAAGTTGTAATGTCTGTGCGTTTGCGCTTCTATTCAGCATTCAGGTCGTGAGGGAGCAAACGCGTAGAAATTTTTTTCTTCTTCAAATCATTTGTCTGAATACGGAATATTACACGATGATCTTCTTCAAAAGATCTGCTAGAAGTTTCACACTTCGTACATCTGTCGATGTTTTAGCTTTGCTGGTCTTGGGTCGTTAATATTCAAGAAACAGTTAACACGTGAATAACTGTACACCGTCCACTGTTAACTTACCCCTAACCTTACTTAAAGCAGTGTCGATTTCGCTCTAATTTTTTCCACGTAACCTTTCGAACCAAATGTATGATCTTTCATCCGCAACAGGCACATTAGCCGAGACCAGTGTGGTTACAGAACAAAAAATGACATCGACAAAAAGAAAACAGTGGGCTTCTTTGGCAAGACATGCCCTGCACCTGACATAATCAAGAATATCAGTGCATAATTCAAAAAAATGGTTCAGACGGCTTGAGCACTATGGAACTTAACGTCTATGGTCATCAGTCCCCTAGAACTTAGAACTACTTAAACCTAACTAACCTAAGAACATCACACACATCCATGCCCGAGGCAGGATTCGAACCTGCGACCGTAGCGGTCGCGCGGCTGCAGACTGTAGCGCCTAGAACCACTCGGCCACTCCGGCCGGCGTGCATAATTCACTCCACAGTGTTGCCAATTTATGTGCAAACCCTTGCACTGTACAAGGCTATTTCCAATAGTTGCCGGACATCGCTAGTTTTATCATACCATTATGCGTACACACAGCAGAAAAATTTTGTTGAAATAGGCAGAATATGTCTTTAAAAATATCATCTTCTGGTCACGACGTACCGTCCTTCAAATTTGCCGCTGAGAGTTAGAAACAAATAAAAAAATAACCTAGTCGTCTTCATCAGGTATCTGTGTACTGAAGGTACTAATGGGAGAGTGCGTTATAATCTGGATACTTCAGGCCCAAATGCTGTAGATGTATGAAACCAGTTCATAGTAAAATGGCGACCTCTGTTACACTAACATTTACGTGTTTCATACGTAGGCGATATTTAAATGCATGTAAGCTATTCCTTGCCTAGTTGCGCTGCCCACTAGAACTACATATTTCTTGAACACAATTAACATACCTCAGTAGCAGTAAGTATTGCAGTTTCATATAAGGTTTGCGACAAGGCTCCTGTCGCACTTACTGTAATTTATAGTGACATACAGTAAGCAGTTCACAACGAGAGTATGCGTGGCCTTAATAATTCTTACAGCAGGCAGAAGTGTCACACGTATAGATAATTAAAACAACTTGGAACAGGAAATGCGCGGTACCAGCAGTACAATAAATGAATTCATGAATACAAATTTGTATATAAATTCTGAAGCATATCGTAATAAATAAGTGTTCCAATTATGCAATTACGACATATCACATTAGAGATTGAGTGGTTTGCGCTATAGGAAATACATAATTTGTCGTTTACAAGCTTTTACGCACAGCAGGGAGTAGATGAAGTGGTCTCGTAGACAGGTACCTATATAAGGCTACACATACAGTAATACTCTCGAGTTTAGACGTCGATTTCAGTTTCTCTGCTTCCCGCAACACTGGTTAACCTGAACACGTGACGAGCCAGCTAACAGCATGTTGGTAGACCTGTGCAGTATAGAAGCACTCTACAATCGATGTGCCACACTTTTTGTCCTTGTTACTAGACAGGGGGAGAACAGAGCACGTGTCCCCACGCACTGTCAGAGAATTTTCTTATACACTATGAAAGAAAGGAAGATAAGTAAGTCAGCGGACGAGATCGTTTTGGGCCAAAATTATCTATAATTTGGCAAGAGAGTGGGTAGAAGAAACACAAAGCCGCGTTGCTTATGGAACCTTTCCACCATTCGAGTGAAATAAGTTAGGGGAAACAACAGAAAATCTATTTCATAATGGCAGCATTGAGATTTGAGCCTTAGCCGGCCGCTCTGGTCGAGCGGTTCTAGGCGCTTCAGTCCGGAACCACGCGGCTGCTACGGTCGCAGGTTCGAGTCAAATGGTTCAAATGGCTCTGAGCACTATGGGACTTACCTTCTGAGGTCATCAGTCCCCTAGAACTTAGAACTACTTAAACATAACTAACCTAAGGACATCACACACATCCACGCCCGAGGCAGGATTCGAATCTGAGACCGTAGCAACAACTCGATTCCGGACTGAAGCGCCTAGAACTGCTCGGCCACAACGGCCGCGGCTAGTTCGAATCCTGCCTCGGGCATGGATGTGTGTGATGTCCTTAGGTTGGTTAGGTTTATGTAGTTCTAAGTCTAGGGGACTGATGACGTCAGATGTTAAGTCTCATAGTGCTTACAAGGGAACCTCCCCGTCGCACCCCCCTCAGATTTACTTATAAGTTGGCACAGTGGATAGGCCTTGAAAAACTGAACGCAGATCAGTCAAAAAAACAGGAAGAAGTTGTGTGGAACTATGAAAAAAATAAGGAAAATATAAAAACTGAGTAGTCCATGTGCAACATATGGATTATTTGAGCACAGGAGTGCTGTGGTCCCGTGGTTAGCGTGAGCAGCTCGGGGATGGAAGGTCCTAGGTTCAACTCTTCCCTCGAGTGAAAAATTTACGTGTTTATTTTCGCAAAGTTATGATCTGTCCGTTCGTTCATTGACGTCTCTGCTCACTGTAATAAGTTTAGTGTCTGTGTTTTGTGATCGCACCGCAAAACCGTGCGATTAGTAGAGGGAAGGACGTGCCTCTCCAATGGGAACAGAAAACATTTGATCGCAAGGTCATAGGTCAACCGATTCCTCCACAGGAAAACACGTCTGATATATTCTATACGACACTAGTGACGGCATGTGCGTCACATGACAGGAATATGTTGTCGACCCACCTAGCTTGTAGACTTGGCGAATGGGTAAAACGATTATTCTACCTTTCCCGGTTTAGGTTTTTCTTGTGGATATGATAATTACTCCCAATAAGTGATGAAAACATAAGAGTTTGTCACATAAACTGCAACAAATTAATGAAACAGTTTCACAGTCGCACAGTTTTCTCTGTGCTCTGTCAATACATTTGTTTTTAACCTTTTTCAAATTTTTCCGCGTGTAGACCGTCAAATCCTGCATATGTCCAAGCAAATCTGAACATGTCCTGGAATTTTGGAGAGCGAAGTTGATTATATGTGAGTGCCTGAACTTTGATAATTGTCTGAAAATAAAAAATTAAAATTTTTACTCGAGCGAAGACTTGAACCAAGGACCTCTCGTACCGCAGCTGCTCACGCTAAGCACGGGACCTGGGCGCTCTTGCGCATACACTATGCTTAATGTTGCTTATCTTGCGCATGGACTACTCAGTTTGTATATTTTTCTTATTTTTTTTCATAGTTCCACACAACTTCTTCCTGTTTTCTCGATTGATCTGTGTTCAGTTTTTCAAGGCCTGTCCACTGTGCCAACTTATAAGTAAATCTGATGGGGGTGCGATGGGGAGGTTCCCTTGTTAGAGCCATTTGAACCATTTCAGATTCGAGCCTCGCTCCTCCCGAAAGTAGTCCAGTATGCTTATCACTGATCCAGCTCGCTGTACGAGATGGTAGACTGTGAGCTTGTGAGGCTGCACGGCTTCTCGTGATGTGCTGGACCGCACGTCGCCGTGATTCTAGTCTGAGGATGAAACAGCTGTTCTTGTGGGAACGTCGACACTGTTACTGTTAGCGTCGCGAATAGAGATATATTTGCGTGTCAGATCTTCTTATTGTCAAAGGTAGACTGTGTGTTTGCTGCGTCCACTTGGTACAAATTCACTAACAAGGTTTCTACGTCTACATTTGTGATCTACAAGCCACCGTACAGTCTGTTCCAGAGGGAACTTGGGATTTTAGAGTCATCCCAACTTCCTCTTTCCTGTTTAAATTAGGTATACCGTGCGGAATACCGCGTCACTCAGAATACGCCCTAACTTGTCTAGATTTATACTACTGATCTTCGTGAGAGGAATAGGATTAAGGAAGTAATACATTGCATGACAAAAAAGTGAAGCACCCAGAAGACATGATCGGATGTCAGAGGAACTTCATAGACATACACAAAGGTAGAGTCTGTGAAGTACAATTTTACATATATAAATTTTCGGTGCCTATAGTGCCACGTCCTTCAGTGTCACACAAATTTTTATTTTTAAAGGGGATCACTTTAGACTATTTCCATGGGTTCGCCCCTCAAATTTCTCCCTCATATCACAAAATTGTCGTCTGATGTAGTACAAACTGAAAAATAAATTCCTTTTAAAGCACAGTTTCGTATATAATTTATATTCAAAACCTTACACCTGTCTCACAGAACAAATTCTACATCGAGAATACTTTGCACAAGTTTAAGGGAAGAAATGCTTCCTATAATTATTACAGTATTTAAAAAACATAAAAATATGAACAGGCTGAAATGAACAAACAGTACATGAGAATATGTTAATCAATTCAATTGTGAAAAACTAAGGAGCATATTATTAGCAAAATGAGAAATATGCAAAGGTGAAATGTCAAAATGAGCACTTGTCAATTGGGAGTAAATCAAAACAATCAGAATGGCTGAAAGAGAGCACAATAACATGAGCCATAAACGAATAAGAGCTAAGCAACTAAGCAAATAAAAGAATAGGCAAAAATGAGATGCCAACAAAATGAGAGCTGGCCGAACTCCGTCGGCGGCACCTCGCGGCCCGCACGCAACACGCGCGCCTGTGTTCGCAATGCACTCTTAGCGCTCGCGGCGGCGTCTAGCTGCCTGTACGCAAGTTGTGCGATTGCTGTCGCAGGTCGACCCTTAATCTATGATGCTACAATCCGTCATTAGAGTGCATTACGTTTGTTGGTGTTTCGTTTTATCACCATGTCTCGTAGGATACAAAGTGTCCAGTCACATTAATGTAAACACCTCACAAAAGCTTGTATAACGACTTTTGCAGTGCAGACCGCTTTTGAGACATTCAGGAAGAAAGTCAGTGAAGTTCTGAAAGGTACCGACAGGATTGTGGGGCAATGCTGAATCCAGTGCCACGGCCACGGTTGAGGATCCATGGAGCGAACAGCCCAATCGAGGTTGTCCCACAGATTCTCGATTGAGTTTGAATACAGGGAGCTTCGTGGCCAGAGGAGTACGGTGAACTCATGCTGCTTCTCTTCGAAACATGCACATACTCTACGAGCTGTGTGACAGGTTGCATTGTCCTGCTGGTGGATGCCATCGCGCAAAGGAAAAAAAAGGTGCATGTAGGGGTGGACATCGCCCCAAGGACAGATGCATACTGTTTCTTCCAGAATTCCGAGATCATCCCGGGAATGCCACTAAAGTATACCGAGCGAGGTGGCGCAGTGGTTAGACACTGGACTCGCATTCGGGAGGACGACGGTTCAATCCCGCGTCCGGCCATCCTGATTTAGGTTTTCCGTGATTTCCCTAAATCACTCCAGGCAAATGCCGGGATGGTTCCTCTGAAAGGGCACGGCTGACTTCCTTCCCCATCCTTCCCTAATCCGATGAGACCGATGACCTCGCTGTCTGGTCTCCTTCCCCAAAACCAACCCAACCCAACCCCCCACTAAAGTATTCCCCACACCATAACGCTCCCTCCTACGGCCTGGACCCTTCCGGTGATTGCTGTCAGACGTTTTACGTTGTACACGCCAACGACCATATGTCCGATGGAGTGTAATATGTGATTTACCTGAAAACGCCACCGTAGCCACACGGGGGAGATCTAGATGCGATAATGTCGTGTAAATTCCAGCCTTCGTCGCCGATGAACAGCAGTCAACATGGGTACTTGAAGCACGTATCTGCTGAACAAGCGTTGAAGAGACACTGCGGGTAAATATTTGGCTCATATGAGCGGTTAGATGCTCAACAGTTAGACGTATATTCGCATGTACTTGTCTCCACAGCTGTGATTCACCACTATCATGTATGGCCCAAATTGCACAACAGTTGCCTCGGTGCCAGTGCTGGTTAGCGCCATTTTTCCATACAGGACATACGTCTACCTTAACCATGGCGCCGACTGTTGTGGCCGAGCGGTTCTAGGCGCTTCAGTCTGGAACCGCGCGACCGCTACGGTCGCAGGTTCAAATCCTGTCTCGGGCATGGCTGTGTGTGATGTCCTTAGGTTAGTTAGGTTTAAGTAGTTCTAGGGGACTGATGTCCTCAGATGCTAAGTTCCATAGTGCTCAGAGCCATTTGAACCATTTAATCATGGCGGCACGCGAACAGTTTGCAAACTTAACCGTTTCGGAAATGCTTCCACTCTTGGCTCGAAAGCCAATGATCATGCCTTTTTGGACGTCAAGTAAATCGCCCTGTTTCCTCATTACGGCAAGGACTGCACCGTTTTCAGCGTCCTCCGAGAAGCTTACAAACCCTCCTGCGGTGGTACCTAACTGTTACTGCTGCGGAGCTGCTCTTCCAAACAGAATTCTATACAAGCAAACCAGTGGAGTGTTTTTAGCTGTGGTTGCTCGTACTTTAGGTACAAACGCTATTCGCGTCTCTGTTTAAAAGAATGGCTGACATGGTCATAGGGTCGAGCCGCGCAAATCTGCTTTGATACCCCGCATCTAATTCGCTGGAGATAACTACCTGTACTCGCCATCGTACTGTCAAGCAGTCTATGCAGTGACTAGAATTACAAGTTAAGAATATACACAGCAATGCAAAATAAAAGTTAAATGAATAATTTCATGACAAGGGTCTGCATTTGTTTTAGACGTTAGAAAATTATGTTGAATAATGTTTATTCAAGAAATGACATCTCAAATAAACGGAAAGTGGTCCTACTATATTCATTTTAAATACAGACAGAAACTACCCTTATCAAATGCAGTAAAGTTAGATTGAGAGCGTTAAGAGAATGGTAGAAAAATCTCCAAAGTAAATAATCATCAAAGACTCTCAGAAACTAAGTCCATTTCGTTATCACAATACATGAAAGATTCTACAGCTCAAAATGGTTCACACTTCAACACGAACATTCACAAATTAACACACATTATGCAAGAATAGTATCTCATACTCTGACTATTCTCAGTTCCATAAATCAGGTGGCAAAATTTAGAGTCCTACTGTGGAGCACATTCAGACCTCTCGAATATAAAGTCCGCTCCAAAGTTAAAAGTAGTGTAACGGCCGTTCACCGCCCAGAGACAATCGCCTAAACCACTGAATCGCGCACGTTACTTTAGACAGGTCTTGCTTCTTCCAGAACTCACCAACAAATGTCCAGAATCGCTCCCTCGAGCTCTTCACTCGGAAAGTCCCAGTCTTCACTTGATGGATGGCTCTGAGCACTATGGGACTTAACTTCTGAGGTCATCAATCCCCTAGAACTTAGAACTGCTTAAACCTAACTAACCTAAGGACATCACACACATCCTTACCCGAGGCAGGATTCGAACCTGCGACCGTAGCGGTCGCGCGGTTCCAGACTGTAGCGCCTAGAACCGCTCGGCCACTCCGGCCGGCTCTTCACTTGACTTCAGCAGTGTTCCGCCACTATCCCACTCTCATTGGCTGAAGGGCATCCCCACCAAAAATACATCGGTCTCAAGGTCTACGGACTCGATTTGATTCAACGTGATCACTTTCCGAACTAAATAAAGAAATATTATAAACATTCGGTTACATGCAGATCATTTACAATAAATGTAAGTAATAGTTCGTTCATAAGTAAATAAGCCAGTATTCTTGCGCAAGTGCGATCACTTTAAATGACTTCAGATAATCGCTAAATATAGTTTGAACAATTATTTATGACTTTTTATCAGAAGCGTCTTTTCGTTCTCTTTCCAATTCTGGTGTCCACTAACACATCCAGATGAACACTTTTAAATTAGTACAGTTATTTATTTGCACTTGCAGTCAACATTTAACTAAAGTTACTGGCAAAATAGATAACTGTTCGTTAAGTAAACACACAAATATGGAGAAATGTACTGATGCTGTGTTCACTTGCTGTGAAAATATGGAGAATACGATGTTGTGACAAACATCTAATTCTAAATAATGAAAAACATGTAAATACATAAAATAGATACAAATACACAGCTTTCAGGAATGATAGCTATAGTGCAATGTTAATATCTGAGATAGCGTTCATTGGAATCGCATCACGCGATTGAAAGTTGTTAATTCCGAGGTTCATTCTGACAACGTTTATTCACTGTGCAATATTAACTTCAGCAGTTTTAAAGATATGGAAATAATTTGGAGTCATTGGATGTTATGTGTCTCATGTTTCTGTAATCGCAGATGTATTCACATTTGCGCTAATATCTGACTGTAAGTCATTGTCGAATCTCGAAGAGCTGTAACTTAGCCATCTTTAAAATTTTCTGACACTCCGTCGTTTCCTGGAGCTTCTCATGCACAGAGGACATGCTAGTAAGAGCCGTCCAAAATCCCAGCTTCGGGATTTGCCCCACATCCGGTCCTTTGCTAACGCACGTGGCTCGTCGGGAGCGGCCGTGGCGGCCCGCGAGCCAGCGTCGTTCTATCGGCCCTGCGGCGCACAGCTTCGCTAATACACTATGTGATCAAAAGTATCTGGTCTCCGGCTGAAAATGACGTATAAGTTCGTGGCGCCCTACATCGGTAATGCTGGAATTCAGTATGGTGTTGGCCCACCCTTAGCCTTGATGACAGCTTGCACTCCCGCATACGTTCAATCAGGTGCTGGAAGACTTCTTGGGGAATGGCAGCCCATCCTTCACGGAGTGCTGCACTGAGGAGAGGTATCGATGTCGATCGGTGAGGCCTGGCCCCAAGTCGGCATTCCACAACATTCCAAAGGTGTTCTGTAGGATTCAGGTCAGAACACTGTGGAGGCCAGTCCATTACAGGAACGTTATTGTCGTGTAAACCACTCCGCGACAGGTCATGCATTATGAACAGGTGCTCGATTGTGTTGCAAGATGCAGTCGTCATCCCCGAATTGCTGTTCAACACTGGGGAGCAGGAAAATGCTTAAAACATCAATTTAGGCCTGTGCTGTGATAGTGCCACGCAAAACAACAAGGAGTGCAAGCCCCCTCCATGAAAAACACGACCACACCACTACACCACCGCCGGCGAATTTTACTGTTGGCCGTCAGATGACGTTCACTGGGCATTCGCCATACTCACACTCTGCCATAGGATCGCCACGTTGTGTACAATGATTCGTCACTCCACACAACGTTTCTCCACTGTTCAGTTGTCCAATGTTTACGCTACTTACACCGAGCGAGGCGTCGTTTGGCATTTACCGGTGTGATGTGTGGCCTATGAGCAGCCGCTTGACCATGAAATCAAAGTTTTCTCACCTCCCGCCTGTCATAGCACTTGCAGAGGATCCTGATGCAGTTTGGAATTTCTGTGTGATGATCTGGATAGATGTCTGCCTATTACACATTACGACCCTCTTCAACTTTTGGCAGTCACTGTCAGTCAACATACGAGGTCAGCCTGTACGGTTTTGTGCTGTACGTGTCCCTTCACGTTTACACTTCACTGTCACATCGGAAACAGTGGACTTAGGGATGCTCCGGAGTGTGGAAATCTCACGTACGGACGTATGACACGAGTGACACCCGATCACCCGACCACCTTCGAAGTCCGTGAGTTCCGCGGAGCGCACCATTCTACTCTTTCACGATGACTAATGACTGCTGAGGTCGATGATATAGAGTACCTGACAGCAGGTGGCAGCAGAATGCACGTAATATGAGAACCGTATGGTTTTGGGGATGTCGGGGCACTTTCGATCACATAGTGTATATTCAGTTTACCTTTACTAGTTCTACGCGGCCAATTAACTGACCTACATAAGTGTAACGTACACACCACTGCTAGTACTGCCACTCGCCGTCTGTGAGTGATTACTGTACGTTGACTTCGAGCAAAGGCGTTGGTCGCATAATGTGAATGGACACTGTATAAGGGATGTGAAAAACATTAAATGTTATGTAATTACTATGAAGACCATGGAGATGCTGCATACGCGTTTGACAGAGTGTAATCAGCATCTGATAGAGCTTGAAAGAGGCCTCGCCGTTGGTCGCCATTTAGTCGGCTGATCAGATAGCGCAGCCTCCAGATTTGTGGTCTATTCGGATGAGACAATGGCCCGATTTTGGACTTAATGGTAATGCGAGGGCAGGCATATTCATCTTCAGGGTTCCGATCAACCATGTCTTAACCGCTTCACAACTGGGCCTGCCGTTTGTGAACACGTAATGGACTCCCTGCAGTGTTCTGTGTCATCATGCACCATTGATCTGAGATTATCAACAGCTTGATAAGGGAATCGCGGTCCCATGAGTATGCGGCCGCTAATAGCACAACACAAACGACTGCCTCTAGAGCGGTGCCGTGGCGGGGAAGTATGGACTGCTACTGAATGGCTTCGCACTGTGTTCGTCAGTGAATCGCTGTTCTGCAGTATCCTGGATGACCATCGTTGGCTAGTATGATGGCGAACTGAGGAGAAATCCCTCATAAATGCTTTAGAGAGTCATAACAGTGGCAACGTTAAGAGTACAAAGGGAATTCCGCTGTTAAGAACAGAGGAAAGAGCAAAAAGGTGAAATGAGTCGTAAATTTTTGTGGTCCATGACTGGATTTATAGCAAAATAAACATAGCGGCGTTACTACTGGTATCAAGGTACGTCTACGTTGTCTTCATGAAACGTCTGGGTGCAGTTGAGGTACTCTCATGGCCAAGAAGATCCTCAGATATATCCCCGATGGAACTTGTGTGAAACCAGCGCGAACGTCAGCTCATGCCCAGTTCCAGTATCTGGGCTAGCAAGGACTAGTTACGACAGTTGAAGGCCAGATTGCCCCAGGAGAGGATTCAATAATTTCTTTATAATACGCTGCCCAGCCGAGTCATCGAAGCCAGAGAGGATTCGCGTTATACAAGTAAATGGGTCCATTGTGCCAAGTGCCTCATAAATTTCACTTGATTCTGTAATTACTGAGCCGCGTGGGATTAGCCGAGCGGCCTGAGACGCTGCAGTCATGGACTGTGCGGCTGGTCCCGGCGGAGGTTCGAGTCCTCCCTCGGGCATGGATGTGTGTGTTTGTCCTTAGGATAGTTTAGGTTAAGTAGTGTGTAAGCTTAGGGACTGATGACCTTAGCAGTTAAGTCCCATAAGATTTCAAGAACGTTTGAACAATTTTGTAATCACTGAAATAACATCACAAACACTCTCAACGCGTCAGTCTTTGCTTCTTCCTCCTTTTCTGCGTGCTTCACATTTTATTGTTAGTCAGTGTATGTTGCTTGCCATAGACTGGAACGTGGAGTCCTGAAATTTTGATAGTAAGATGATCGGAACGTCTTTATTGCAATAATTACCATAGAGTTTATTGAGTATATCTTTGATGGTCTCGTGATGATCACCATTAAATCTCCCGACCGAGCAGCGGCGCGTTCCATTACGCGCGGCCGAGAAACGTCTCGTTAGCCGCACATCTCTAACGTCGGCTCACTGCTAGCATCGCAGGCCGCCTTCGCGCACGCGCGCTTCAACCCACAGCGACTGGCCACCCGTAACACACAGCGATTGGCCGCCCAGAATATACAGCGACCCCAGCCGCCGGTTCCATAACTATGGAGCCTTATTTAACGCCGTCACCGATGTCTACAACCCCTCACCTGGATCCCTCATCTCCGCTCCATCCAATCCAAAGCCCACAACCGCCTCCGACTCCTCAAACTCCTCTCTGGCCGGACATGGGGGTTGCACCCCTCTACCATCCTCCACACCTACAAATCCTTAATCCGTCCCATCCTCTGTTATGTCAGTCCTGCCTGGATATCTGCCCCCTCAAATTCTATAAGTCCCTCCAGATCCTTGAGCGTCATGAACTCCGCCTCACCTTCCGTATATGCCTCCCGTCCCCCATGCAGATCCTCTATGATCTCATTCCTTTCCCCCATCTGCTCCTATTCCTCGAACATATCCGCATCCTCTACACCTCCCGCCGTCTTGAACCCCCTCACCCCCTGGTTTTTCCTCTCCTCTCCCATCCCCACCCCCTGCCACGTCTTCACCGTTGTGTCCCCCCTACCCTCCATCTCTACACCCTACATCTCCTTTCCCAAGGTGGCTTCCATCAACTGCCCCTCCCGGATGATGCCCTCTCTCCCTCCATTTATTCCTCCTATCAACTCTGATCCTCACTCCCCCTCCTTTCCTCTGTCCTTTCCCTGGGCTCCCTCTTCCCCCCTTCCGTCCTGTTTTCTCCCCACTAAACCTCTCCCTACCTCCCTTCTCCCCCCCCCCCAAGTCCTTTTGTATTCCCCTCCTCTGCCTACCCCACTCCCTGTCGCGTCTGCCCAGCGCCCCCCCACCCCTCTTATGGGTCCTCATCCTCCATCAGCTCCTTTCCCAGCTCCCCCCCCTCTTTTTTTATTTTCCCATCATCTGTCCAGTTTCCCCCCACCTGCTCTCGGCTGTGGTATGTCACATTTGCCAACTTTTTAGTGTGGTGTTCCAGTGACTGTTCAGTGTTGTTTGTCTTTCTCGTGTTGCGAACAGAAACTATGCTGTCGCTGGGTGTGAATTTTATGTCTTTTGCGAACAGAAACCAGACTGTCGCCGTGTTTTTTTTTTAATCGTCTATTGTTTTACCTGTCTGCTTTGTATGTATTTTCTTAGCGTCATCATCCCTCTGTTCTTTGTTTTAAGTTCCACGATTTCTTTTCGCCATGTTACTCTTTAAGTCCCCGATTTTATCGCCTGTTTTTATTATTTATTCTCTTCACCTTTCTAACAAAGTCTGTAGGCTGAAGAGCGGCATACTAAGCTTCTGCCAGCCCGCCCCCTTCGGGGGGAATTGAAATTCAATAAAGGAAAAAAAAGTCTACAACCCAGTTCTCATCGTGCTATCTTCTGTTCCGCAACTCGGAAGCGCTAGCTGCGATGGACTGTTCGTCTCTTTCACTGGTGTACCTGCTGCTCGATGTTGACTTGCCTGCGCTCTGGATTTAGAATCTGGCTGCCATACTAGACCTTGGAATGGAACATTCACTGGACTTAGTATGTCAACGGACTTGTGATTTCCGCCGGAATTTCACCTTCCACTTGCACTTTCTAGACATTGGTATAACCACCATCAATTTATATCATTTTCATAAAGTGTTCGCCTACCAGTCGGCACTTGGTGACAGAATTATTCGTATCAGTGCTGTGTTCATAAATTGCAGAACTATGATATATTTATTATGTTATTCCTGATTGTAACACTGAGAAAATAATCTCGTTACGAAGCAGGCAATTCTTCCTTGAAACTTCTCTATCTTTCGTTTACCTATCCCAGAACTGAGCAAAGGTGGGGTCTGTAAGAGATCTCATTTGAGGATGAGTTACACTTCCTCAGCATTTTTGCGATAATTTTTGTCTGGCATTGTATTCTCGTCACGTGGATGGCCGTTTTTGTTTCTATCTTCCATGCAAATGTACAGGGCGATCAAATAGAATAAATTTTAAAACTTAATAAACCACGGAATAATGTAGATAGAGAGGTAAAATTTGACACACATGCTTGGAATGACGTGGGGTTTTATTAGAACAAAAAAAAGTTCACAAAATGTCCCACAGATGGCGCTGGACAGCAAAACTGCTACCGTGACTGGTGAGAGGTACGCCGATACGTTACAGAATCACATCATCCCCAGCCTGGCTGATAAACACCTGCTGGAACGTACGATGTTTATGCAGGATGGCGCTCCACCCCATATTGCTAGACGCGTGAAAGATCTCTTGCGCGCGTCGTTTGGTGGTGATCGTGTGCTCAGCCGCCACTTTCGTCATGCTTGGCCTCACAGTTCCCCAGACCTCAGTCCTTGCGATTATTGGCTTTGTTGTTACCTGAAGTCGCAAGTGTATCATGATCTACCCACATCTCTACGGATGCTGAAAGACAACATCCGACGCCAATGCCTTACCATAACTCTGGACATGGTTTACAGTGCTGTTCGCAACATTCTTCCTCGACTACAGATATTGTTGAGGAATGATGGTGGACATATTGAGCATTCCCTATAAAGAACATCATCTTTGCTTTGTCTTACTTTGTTATGCTAATTATTGCTATTCTGATAAGATGAAGCGCCATCTGTCGGACATTTTTTGAACGCCTGTATTTTTTGGTTCTAATAAAACCCCAGGTCATTCCAAGCATGTGTGTCAATTTGTACCTCTCTATCTACATTATTCCGTAATTTATTCAGTTTTCAAATTTATACTGACTTTTTGATCACCCGGGGAGCCAAGACGGAGCACATGTCCGCTGCTGGAATCTATGGAACACTTTTTATTAATTTCAGAACTCTGACGCATTTATAGAAATGATTGTTTCTGATTCTACTCAAAATCATGCAAGGGGTAACACAGTGGCTTGAGTAAATACTACATTGTTTGGCTGTCAGGTTTTATAAGGTAGGGGAGCAGGGCACAAGGCTGTTGGAGAGAAATGCTGCGCCACAATTTGAGGATACAGTAAAAAAAAGAGATTTATTTGACAAAATCAAGATGCAAACACTGGTGAGAACACAGTTACAGAATAATACTATCATAAGAAGGCGGTGGTACGCTCATCGTTACAGAATTAATTAAAATACAATTAAAAAAATTACCACCCTCTGAAGCACACAGTATTGAAAGTGTGCGAGATAAACAACCTTATGGCCCAAAACTTCACTAAAAACAATATTCCTGTTACATAAAATTAATTTCACAGTTATAATAAAAACTTTACTGCTGATGTAACAATAGTATTACTGTCAATAGAATTAACTTCACAGTTAAAATAAAATAAAATAAACTTAATTGCTGATGTAAGCTGATTGTACGAATTTTGCCCCAGGCAAATGATAGTCCCTTAAAAATGTCAATGTGTAAACAGTTTTTTAGCAAGCAAGGTTTATACAATTTAAATGTAAATTGTCTTAACAGCAAAAGTTTGTCACAAATGAGCAAACTGATTAATAACCAAAAAATCTGCAGCTTACAGAGAAAAGCATAACAACAAATATCGGATTATCATTACATAATACAGAAGCCTGAAAAGAGGAAACACAAATTGACACATTACTGACGGTTGGTGTTCAACATCGGCCCCGCGTCTGAATTTTGTTTGCGAGACCCGACCGGAAACAACAATCAGCACGGGCTGTACACTGACAATAACTTCTATAACACACACAAACATTTTACTTAAACAAATCACCACAACGGTAAAATACATTATCATCAAGAGAAAAAACAAAAGGAGATCAGATTCGGCTCATAGTTCGGTGTTACGTAATGAACTGCAGCTACAGTCGATATTAATTCTACCGTTAAGACAGCATGAATCGAATTAACATTCATAAAAGGTAATCTGCAGAGCCACTCAGCACTTTGATCTTGAAAAGAACGAAAACTTGCACACAGTTTTAACTACTGAGAATACCGCCCTTTTACGGTACAAGGTTTTCAACAAGTTACAGGCGCCGCAGGCAGAAAGTGACACAGCAAAATCCAACTTAAGTTGAAAGTTGAAGCTTTAGCGCGCAGGCGTGGAATTCACTCACAAATCTTGTAAGTAGCAATTCGCTCAGATAAGATAAAAATTTGCCGAATACCAGCCACAACTGACAGCAATCAACAAGTGATAGCAAAATAAACCAGGAGACTAGTCAGTTAATTCCAGTTACTTGCGCTTAACAGTGATGCAGACTCAATATTTGGAAATTTGTGGTAAGGTCTTATGGGACCAAATTGCTGAGGTCATCGGTCCATAAGCCTACACACTACTTAATGTAACTTAGACTAACTTACGCTATGGACAACACGCACACCTATGCCAGAGGAAGGACTTTAACCTCCGACGGGGAGAGCCGCACGGACCGTAACAAGGCGCCCAAGACCGCTCGGCTACCCAGCGCGGCTGCAGACTCAATTCTCAAGCGATCTAGAACACCCCTCGAACAAACAGAGTGGCCACACGGAGCATCACGGTTTGAAAACGACCAACCAGACAAATGGTTCACCATTTGAAAATTAATCCAGGGAGCTGCCGTAGTTGTACAAGCCAGGCCAAAGTCCGGGAGTTTCGTCACAGAGAAAAGGCTGAGCTGTGCCTATGTTTACTGGTGACTGCAGCCACATCCCAGTTCCGTTCGCCAGCAGCCATCGGCGCCGCAATGACAGCACCAGTGCGGCACAGCTGTATACCACTCGTCAATGTATCCCCTGCGATGTCCCGTACCGACTCGCTTCGTCCTCCTCATCCCCCTGCAGAGCGCCGGGCCCCGCATATCAAGGGGGCGATCGCCAACCAGCGAGCCGCAAAACGTATCGTTTGGACGGAGAAAACTCCGCGAAAGTAAGAGCATCACAGGAGGTCGCGGTACAAGGTTCTTCACGGGAAATTTGACCGTTTTCTTGTCGTGTAAGCGATTTAAACATTGTTTTGCGATGATCAGGGATGTGACTATTTACAGAGCACTGCCGGAATCCGGTACCCGATCTTTTCTCTGTCGCTTCCTTAATAAGCTAATCGGTGCACTACATCTGCCCGACATCCGTCGCCATTTCCCACAAGGACAGCCCTTCGCATGCCCAAACCTTTGCATTTGATCAACTGATACTTCATTCAGTTTTACATGGTAGACCGATTCTAGTAGGGCACGTACTATAGATGAATTCACCCATACTTCATCTTCGGACCCAAAAACAGAAAGAAATGCAAATTTTTGCGCTCGACAAGAGAAAAAATGGTGAAACATCAAAGTCTAAGAGCTTTTTGGACCCTTTTAGAATATAAGCCTCTTAAACTACACGGGGTACAACCCAGCTGACGCCCATCAATGGAGTCACGAGTTCTACAGATCAGTTGGCATGTCTATAGATTTGGGTGCCCATCCACTGAGATGAAGACCAATTTAGTCGAGCCCTAGGCTGTTAAGCGTGTTTTTCCGACCAGTTTGATGATTGTTTTTGAAGGTTTCCTAGATCAAAATTCATATTAATAATATAAAAAACATGATCTTTGTACTAATGAAATATACTCATCCTTAAAATCTACTTTCAAGAAAATCTTTGACTGAATAACTATCAAACATTTAAGATACAATAAGCTTACATCCTGACATCCTGTCACATTTATTTCTTGCGACATGACCCTTATCAAAGTTGTGTCAAAAATGGAACCTTTGGACTCTTGCCGCCTCTGGGACACTACAGCGTCTTTGTAGACACTACAGCGTCTTTGTAGACACTACAGCGTCTTTGTAGACACTACAGCGTCTTTGTAGACACTACAGCGTCTTTGTAGACACTACAGCGTCTTTGTAGACACTACAGCGTCTTTGTAGACACTACAGCGTCTTTGTAGACACTACAGCGTCTTTGTAGACACTACAGCGTCTTTGTAGACACTACAGCGTCTTTGTAGACACTACAGCGTCTTTGTAGACACTACAGCGTCTTTGTAGACACTACAGCGTCTTTGTAGACACTACAGCGTCTTTGTAGACACTACAGCGTCTTTATAGACACTACAGCGTCTTTATAGACACTGTTTTGTGATTTACACTACGGACTAAATTGTGCTGAACCGACCTAGCCACACTACTGCTATTTCATTTATGTGCTCCTGACAAGTGAACCGCTTTTTATTGCATTTCACCTATTGTGACCACTCCTGTCGAGCACAGTGCGTTATTAATTCTGTTTCTTTGTGCTACTGTGTTTCTCCGGGCTGATGTGGAATGTGAGCTGCTATGTTTCAGGGCTCTGAGGTGGCGTACAACGACGTACCAAATCCAACCAAGAAATCAGCATCAGAATACTTGAGAATTGTTCCGCTGGAGCAGCGACGAAGTCGGCTAAGGCCAGGAAGCGTTGCCTCAATGTTTGACAGCGGTAACACGCAGAGACGACCTCGCGGCGCCGTAGGACAAACAGTTTCACAGAGAAGGCAACCTAACTCGCAGCAAGCAAAGACTTTGGTAGCTCTGGGGCGAAATTTCCAGACGCATCCTAACAGGGCAATGAGAGTGTACGGCGTAATTGGTTAGCCCTACTTAGTGCGTCACAGACTGACCTACCAGGGTAGCCGAGAGCGCTAACGCGCTGCTTCCTGGACTCGGGTAGGTGCACCGGCCCCGGATCGAATCGACACCCCCGGGATAACAAGGCCGCCCAGCAGTGTTAGTGACGTCACACTAAGCGGCCCATAGCCGACGCAGCAGTCCACGGACACCTCCGTACAGACGCGCCTGATGCTAACGATCTTCTGTCCGTCATACAGAAAGGAGCGAACTATAATTCGAACCAAAGACCAAATTATATATATTACACTGAAAGTAAATTATCTTAAACACTGTCATACATAGCAAAACCCTCACAACTTTCGTTTACAATAAGGTAACAAGAGTTCGCTTTATCTCATAAAACACATGACATATTGTGAATTTACTCATATGTTCATGGTGACAGCTCTTTTCAAGAACCGAGCGGGGTGGCGCAGTGGTTAGACACTGGACTCTCATTCGGGAGGACGACGGTTCAATCCCGCGTCCGGCCATCTTGATTTAGGTTTTCCGTGATTTCCCTAAAATCACTCCAGGCAAATGCCGGGATGGTTCCTCTGAAAGGGAACGGCCGACTTCCTTCCCAATCCTTCCCTAATCCGATGAGACCGATGACCACGCTGTCTGGTCTCCTTCCCCAAACCAACCAACCAACCTCTTTTCAAGAATTTTTACAAGTGTATCCCCAGTAAGAAAGAATGGAAACAAAATATAGATATCAAATATTCTTCTTTTAACATAGACATCACTGAACACAAGACTCTGTCTTGCACTGTGATACTAAGGGACTGCTCATTCTTTTAAGAAAAGCCTGACAATTTGAAGTTCACTCTGCTATTGAAGATACACTTCTTGAAACAATATTAAAAATGTTATGAAAGGTAAGGAAATGAAAAACAACGAAGTGCATTACATGTAAGAATGTGAGCAAAAGGCTGAGGCTCTCTTTACTTACCATTTTCAATCTCTCTACAGCTTATTTCCTTTTCCACGTAGAAATCACCAACTGCAAGTTTCATTATTGCTGTCTGTTACTAACAAAGTGCTTTTCTATTTAGAAAACCTGACAATTTGATGTTCATTCTGGTACTGAAGATAAACACTTCTCAGAGGAGTTCTAGAACCTATTCCTGCCCGTATATGTAATCGGTATTTCGTTATGAACCTTTATGCTGTTTACAAGAATATATATAATTTGGTCTTTGGTTCGCTCCTTTCTATATGACGGACAGAACATCGTCAGCATCAGGAGCGTCTGTACGGAGGTGTCCGTGGACTGCTGCGTCGGCTATGGGCCGCTTAGTGTGACCTCACTAACACTGCTGGGCGGCCTTGTTATCCCGGGGGTGTCGATCGAATCCGCCTAGCGGAATAACAAGGGCCGGTGTGCCGGCCAGCCTGAATGTGGTTTTTAGGCGGTTTTCCGCATCCCACTAGGTGAATACTGGGCTGGTCTCCACGTTCCGCCTCAGTTACACGACTCATAGAATTTGAAAACGTTCGCACTATTTCATGACTTACACTAGACGCAGTCAGCTGGGGTACACTACTTCCGTCCCAGGGGGTTCGGGGTGGCGTCTGGAAGGGCATCTGCAGTTCTGGAAACATCCTTGTGACGGCCTACAAGCCATATAAACAAGGGCACATCAGTACACTGGACAGGGCAGGGAACAACAATATCCAGACGACACTGTCTCTGTGTCACGTGTCATCGGACGTCGGACTTAGACTGTTTTTGCTAGCCTCAAGGCCCGCCATCGCCACGGAGATACTCAGAAACTGAAGGAAAGTTAGGTTTAGTGGTAGTGCCAGAGGATCCTTCCATGGTCGTTAACAACGGACTTAGAATTTCTACCCTGCTTTATTAAAATATACTCACTGATTTCCGTACTCTGCATCACTAACAGCTTGTCTCCAGCAGCTGTCGGAGTTCTACAAGCGGCCAGCGTCTACTTCCATTCATAGAGAGATTCGACTGAGGTAAGACCCCTGTGTGATAGCAATGTGTCCTTCTAACTCCCTCTCGGGACACGACACCGTCCATAATTGTGAAAGTGTTAAAACGCAACTACTAGTTTCGTTCCATTAAAGCATGAAAGCGGGACTGCTACGGTCGCAGGTTAGAATCCTGCCTCGGGCATGGGTGTGTGTGATGTCCTTAGGTTAGTTAGGTTTAAGTAGTTCTAAGTTCTAGGGGACTTATGACCTAAGATGTTGAGTCCCATAGTGCTCAGAGCCAACCAAAGCATGAAAGGCTCTTTGTATTAGAAGTTCAATATAGTGTGCGGAAATAATTTCGTAATGACAGAACGTGCAGCTACACATGAAGATTCTCACACTTCAGAGCCATGAGGATGTGGAAAGGCAAAGAGAGTTGTTTTATTTCAACGGTCACACTTCCTTTTTCATTTTGTCCTTGGTACCATGTGAAAGTATGGATGATGATGATGATGTGTTTGTCCAGTAGCAGAAAGACTAACAAAGGTACTGTGAGATGGAGGTTTGGAAAGCTGAAACTGCAGGGGAAACAGGGAAAAGAAACTGGGAAGCATTAAGGGTATCGAGTAACATATCTAGGGAGGGAGTCATGCGGCTCAGCCTTCTTGTTCGGGAGGTTTGAAACGCAGAGAGTATTGGGTGCAGGGAACGCCATTTTTGGCAGTGTGCTCCAGACCGGTTGAGGCGAAAGCCGTCTCCACGTTAGAGTCATGATGGTGAGAAATGTGTCCCGTACATCAGCCACAGAAGCGCTAATCTCGCGAACAAATTGAGCTTTACACTGCTGAGCCAAAACATTATGACCACCTGCTTGACAGCTTGTTTGTCCTTCTTTGGAACGAAATATATCTCTGATTGTGCCTGTCAGAGATCCGACAGTTCGTTGGTAGCTCTGTGGAAGTATGTGGCATTAAACGTCTAGGCATAGGTCATGTAATTCGCGTAAATAACATGCCGCTGATTTGCGTACGGGGTGATGGTGACCCAGATGGGTTCCATAGCATTTATATCAGGTGAATTCGGTCCCTGAGACATCAATGTAAGTTCACTATGCTGCTCCTCAAACCACTGCAGCACGATTCTGGCTCCGAGACACGGACAAATAAATTGTTGAATGATGTCAACGCCGTCGGGGAAGACGTAAAGCAGGAAGGGATGCAAGTGGTCTGCAGCTGTCATCGTGTCTTCGATTACTACTCAGGTCCCACATAAGCGCAAGAGAATGTCTTCCATAGCGTAAGACTGCTGCCACCATTCTGCTTCTGTGGTGCGATGCACGTTTCACATCGATGATGTTTCGCATCGATGACGGTCTTCGTGGAGACGACCACCGACCCGGTGTAGCAAAAATGTGTTCCACCCGAAGAGCCGACACGTTTCCATTGATCGACCGCCGAATACCGATTATCCCGTGCCCACTGAAATCATAAATGACGATGTCTTTCGGTCAACATGTGAGCTCTTGGAGGCAGTCTGCTGCGGAGCCCCATGTTCAACAACGCACGTGGAACGGTGTGCTCTGAAACATTGGTGCATGCACTAGCATTGTGCTCTTTCGGCAGAGATGCCACGAATCACTATCTATTCGACTTTACAGAGAAGACAAGCCTCAGAGCCCTACATTCTGTGAAGAGTCTAGGACGTCCAGCCATTTAGCGCGTAGTGGTAGCAGGGGCTCTGCACAGTAATAATCTGCCCTTTGTCATCTCAAAGTGTTAAACCATTCGCTAGGGTGATCCCCCGTCCGTGTCTGCCCTGCTTATATACTGAAAGTATCTAACCAAAATTGTTTCCTTTTTAATTAGTGAAAGTATCAAAGATAAGATTGTTCCATATTAGTTATTCAACAAACCTGCGTCTGACTGCGTCTGCGAACTTGTTTCTTGCACTCCACCAATTTGCCAGTAATGAAACATGTATTTGTCTCAGCAATCAAGTTTAAGAGAATAATGCCGTTTGTGCAATGACATTAAGATAGTACTGAAAAATTAACTTTTGGCCGTGATGTTTACTTAATGAAATTATATCTTGCCTTGAATAATGCCAGTTGTGCAATGGCATAAAATTAGTTATTTCAAATAACTTTGCTCTGACAACTTTAGTTATGCCAAAATCGATTTAAAACCATGAACTGCACATATACAGTGCATAGAGGCCTCGTTTTCTTTACGTTCTTTCATTGGCGGGTAACTTTACTTTACTACTCATTTTCATATTCAGTACAGGCAAAGGATGTGGATAATGATTCAGGCTGTTAGATTTAAACGTAATGTTGATGCGTATATATATATATATATATATATATATATATATATATATATATTTTAAGTCATACCAAAAACTACCATTTCCAACATCTTTGTAGCACGAATCACTCTTACAAAATAATTTACAAAACGCTTACTGCGTCAAACCTTGTTTAATATTTTTTGTGGGATCTAAAATTTAAAAACCTCTCTCACACCGGCCTGATTTAGCTTCACTGATCAGGATAGTAAAAAACATGCGTATATTAAGGGAATTTTCATTCACAAAGCAGGCTCATCACATTCACACAATTCAATACTGTTCTATCCTGATTAAATTGAGCTTAACTTAAATTCCATAAGGCAGTGAAGCAATTTCGAAGTCTCGGTGCGACAAAAATTGTCAGTCGATCTCCTGAAAACATTTGTAATAATTATTAACTTTCGGTGATCACATGGGGAAGACCGGAGATCATCTGGTGAGACCGTGTTAGCCTATTTATTAAAAGTAATAAACTGGATATCTTGAGCATGCAAAACGGCAGGTTCGTCCAGTGTAAATCAGACGTTCCCCATTGATCCCGTGCAACACAGCGTAGTAAGCAGACACTGTCAATAATAATCAGTTAAATAATACGCGAACACACTTTAGTTTAGTTCATGTATTAAATTCCTTCTCATACAGAATCTCCTCAAGATGGCGACTAGCCCAACAATACATACATATACATCTTCCTTCTTTCACCGCTAATCCGCAAGATCCCAATAATTCTTTTCATAAGAGAAAACATAGATAGCAGAGAAGCTATCCCATGGAGTAAATGTACGCTCCAAGGAATAATAGGGCTTGAAAGTACTTTGCATTGATAATCCTCGTATATTAAAGTTTAGGAATCGGTAAGATAAGAAGAGATATTTCGAGATATGTACTGAGTTATATAATTTATAAAATTTCTGAAAATATCGCGGAGAGGCCGCTGCAAGAGACATTACACTTGGACATGCAAATCCTAACTCTGAACATTATTCAACAAAAACTATTTCGAAACCATTATATATCTTCTCTCATTTACGTGCTTAAGTTTGCACAGGGTAACTGCACAGCGAGCGCGAGTCCTACCTTAAAGCTGTCTGCACACGTCTGCTTCCTCCGGGCACCTAGCTGCGACTCCCGAGTTTTCTACTGCGCGCGCCCGGCTCTCTTAACCGTCAAAGATTCTCCTACTCAAAGATATTATACTCATTCCACGTTGCGGTTGTCAACTACCGACTTTATTTTCTGGATCAACCCTGATCAGACCTTTGCACATGCCGTTCAATACTTTTGTTACCGCGTCACTTGCCCGTAATGCCACCAGGCGGCATCCAACGTCGCCGTAGGCAGTGGTCATAATCGCTTGGTTTATCAGTGTATAGTCAGTATAGACGGGCAAACACGTGATGATATGATTATTTTGGTAATTTTGGGCTAATTAACTGTGATAAGATAGGGGCTTAGGTTCGTGAGATGGAGTAGTGGCCATCAGCATGGTATTCTGGTAACGCAATAATTAATAACTAAAGGTCTTTAAATTCAAAGCTCCAGTGAAATGGTACGATCTTGTGTGCGGTCTGTAATGGTTCAATAATAGTTCCTCATACGTTTCTTCGTATCGTAATAGGGAACACAATTGGTGCGAAAATGGACGAGGGCCTTAAGCCATGAAAATTTTCCAGTTTCTTCCACCGTTCTGCGCTAGGGACGTTTTACATATTTGTGAAAATATATGAAACTAATTACCGTACGCGTACCAAAGTTGGTAGCATTAATGTCCAGAGTGTGGGGTGCATGATTTCCGTGCATCACAGCGCCACCAGGTGCCGTGATCAGTCATCGTGATTCATAGTCTCACACACCTGACCAGTCACAGTGCACTTGTTGACGTGCCAACATGAGCTTGGACAAAAGGAGCAGGGCGTTATTGGTGAAGCTGTATTATCAAAGCAACAGTAATTCTGCAGCTGCACGTCAAGAATATCGCCGACTGAAAAGATTACGGAAGGGTCCCCTTTCTCCATCTGCTGTACGGAGCATGACGAAGAAGTTCGAATCAATTGGAAAACTGGGCATCGCTCTGGGAAGAGGCCGACAACCAGTTGCACCACAGGTGGCTGATGAAATCGCTGTTACTATGCCAGTCAATGCTGTGCGCAGTTCCCCATCATCAGGCAGTGCGCGTGCTGTGTCACGACAGTTGAACGTCACGTGGTCCACTGTACGGAGGATACTTTGAACCGTTCTCAAATGGTATCCGTGCAAGATCAACACCGTACAGCAGCTTGCCCCCACAGGATCCACAACAACGTGTTGACTTCGCTCACAATTTTCTCGCAAGGATTGAAGTTGACGAGGGCTCGCCGTTGGACATCCTATGGACTGAAGAAGCTCATTTTTCTCTGACGTATGACGTGAGCACACAGAATTACCGAGAGTGGTGATCTTCACCTCCAGTCACTGTGTGTGAAGTTCCTCTGTACGGTGTGGCTTCACGGCTACGTTCATCGTTGGTGCATCCCTTTTTGAACAGGTTGGCGCTCAAGGACCAATGATGTGCAGTGTGACTGGCCAACGTTGCTGCGATACGCTTCGCCAGCATGTCATACCCGTCCTGTAGGAGACAGAAGCATTGAACTTGGCAGTTTTCATGCATGATGGGGCCCCACCGCACATCACTCACGAAGCTCACCTGCTTTCCTGAAACACATTTGGAAACGATCGAATTATCAGCCGATCGTTTCCAAATGCTTGGCCGGCTCGATCACCTGATCTCATTCCCTGTGATTTCTGGTTGTGGGGCTACTTGAAGGAAGGGGTTTACCAGCGGAACAGTCACACATGTGCTGATCTGAAGTGCAGCATATTAAGAGAGGTAGCCACATGCCTAGGGACATGCTTCGTTCTGCTGTGCAGAATGCAGTCCTGAGCTCTCAGACTCTTCTGAACACTGATGGGCACCATACTGAGCCCCTTTTGTAGCAGTAATGGTAATGGTATGTAATGATAAGATGTACCGTAGCAGTACATTGAAAGTGTTCACTTTTGTTCTACAATATTACCTTTATGGTTAACCGGTTTAAGGCTTACAAGGCCATCTTTAGACATTTACCATAAAAAATACTCTGGAACAAAAGCAATCTGGTGCTTTCCATTTATTATAATGTTGTTCTACCAAGAACCGACGGAAGATTCTGTTAATATGAAAGCGTTCAGTTGAATTTATTCTGCATTATTTACTTTCCCCGTGTCCTTGACATTAATGCTTCCAAGTTTGGTACTCGTACAGTAATTAGTTTCCATGTTATGACGTGTTAAATAGGGACAGTTTCATTACACTACTGGCGATTAAAATTGCTACACGAAGAAGAAATGCAGATGATAAACGGGTATTCATTGGACAAATATATTTTACTAGAACTGACATGTGATTACATTTACACGCAATTTGGGTGCATAGATCCTGAGAATTGAGTACCCAGAACAACCACGTCTGGTCGTAATAACGGCCTTGGTACGCCTGGACATTGAGTCAAACAGAGCTTCGATGGCGTGTACAGGTACAGCTGCCCATGCAGCTTCAACACGATACCACATTTCATCAAAAGTAGTGATTGGCGTATTGTGACGAGCCAGTTGCTCGGCCACCATTGACCAGACGTTTTCAATTGGTGAGAGATCTGGAGTATGTGCTGGCCAGGGCAGCAGTCGAACATTTCTGTATCCAGAAAGGCCCGTGCAGGACTTACAACACGGGGTCGTGCATTATCGTGCTGAAATGTAGGGTTTCGCAGGGATGAATGAAGGGTAGAGCCACGGGTCGTAACACATCTGACATGTAACGTCCATTGTTCAAAGTGCTGTCAGTGCGAACAAGAGGTGACCGAAACGTGTAACCAATGGCACCCCATATCATCACGCCGGGAGATACGCCAGTATGGCGATAACGAATATACGCATTCCAATGTGCGTTCACCGCGATGTCGCCAAACACGGATGCGACCATCATGATGCTGTAAACAGAACCTGGATTCATCCGAAAAAAACGACGTTTTCCATTCGTGCACCCAGGTTCGTCGTTGAGTACACCATCGCAGGCGCTCCTGTCTGTGATGCAGCATCAAGGGTAACCGCAGCCGTACTCTCCGAGCTGCTGCAAACGTCGACGAACTGTTCGTGCAGATGGTTGTTGTCTTGCAAACGTCCCCATCTGTTGACTCAGGGATCGAGACGTGGCTGCACGATCCGTTACAGCCACGCGGATAAGATGCCTGTCATCTCGACTGCTAGCGATACGAGGCCGTTGGGATCCAGCACGGCGTTCCGTATTACCCTCCTGAACCCACCGATTCCATATTCTACTAACAGTCATTGGATCTCGACCAACGCAAGCAGCAATGTCGGGATACGATAAATCGCAATCGCGATAGGCTACAATGCGACCTTTATCAAAGTCGCAAACGTGATGATACGCATTTCTCCTCCTTACACGAGGCATCACAACAACGTTTCACCAGGCAACGCCGGTCAACTGCTGTTTGTGTATGAGAAATCGGTTGGAAACTCATGTCAGCACGTTGTAGGTGTCGTCACCGGCGCCAACCTTGTGTGAATGCTCTGAAAAGCTAATCATTTGCATATCACAGTATCTTCTTCCTGTCGGTTAAATTTCGCGTCTGTAGCACGTCATCTTCGTGGTGTAGCAATTTTAATGGCCAGTAGTGTATAATCACCCGGTGTATCCGCAGTCGCGCAGAGCTCTAGGTGTGAGGTCCGTGGCCTGGCGCAGGTCAGAGGATGGGTCCGGCCGTTGCCTCCTGGCGGCCGCCGGTGGCTCTCCGTGAGGGACGCGAGCGATTACCGGCCGGCTGCAGATGGCTATCAGCAGGAGCGGGCAGGCGCGAGCAATGAGCCGCGCCGCGCCACTCCGGCCCCCAGCCACGGACAGCCGCAGCCGCAGCCGCCGACTGCCCACTGCCCGCCCTCAATTTATGAACGGCTCGACGCGAGGCGGCCCGCAGATAACGGCGGGCGATATTTTATCGAGGCGCGAAGCTGGCCGCCCGCTCCCGCCTAATAATAAAAATAAAGGAGCGTCGCCATTTGTTAGGCTGGCGGACAATGCGACACCTCGCCAAGTGCTGAATGCCCCGGTTACGACCTAATTTATGTACTGCGGCTCATAGAAATTTGCCTCAAATAATGATCTCGAGGCTACAATTCCTGACGCGGATGTCGTTCCGATTGCTGAACAGGAATGCGGCAGACAGTGCTCGCCGGACTGGCGGCCAAAGGGGGCAGCTGAAACGCCGTGCCGTTGCGCTTACTGATTTCAAGAACATTCGTGGGGATGAATAACTACTGACAGGTTTGATTGCTACTGCATTATATACACTCCACATTGTACAAGCACCTCATTTATTTTTTTTTTTTTTTTGCACTTGTCTCTGGCGTTTTTTAAGCCCGGAGTCAGTAAAAAGTTATGCTTATCCATTACGGATATTTTAGAAACGTGACTGTTACTTTAACTTAAATAAGTTATATAAAACTGCAACCAGTCACTTTGAGTAATTGTGGCCGGCCGCTGTGGCCGAGCTTCTCTAGGCACTTAAGTCCAGAACCTCACTGTTGCTACGGTCGCAGGTTCGAATCCTGCCTCGGGCATGGATGTGTGTGATGTCCTTAGGTTAATTAGGTTTGAGTAGCTCTGTTCTAGGGGACTGATGACATCAGATGTTAAATCCCATAGTGCTTAGATCCATTTGAACCATTTTGAGTAATTATTTTTTATTCCATAAATCGGTTTTCGAACCTTTTCAGGTTCTTCTTTACATGGTTTTTGGAAGTTACATCATTATTTCCAGCATAATGCTGGGTGCTAGCTCTACGACAAAAAGATGGAACACGCTTTAATGTATCGCGATGACTATTGCTTATCTGTCGATATGGATGTAAATTTAGTTTTTTACTTACTGCGACAGTATGGGCGGATTTTTTTTCCATTAGTCTCCATCTGCCTGCCTCCATTTTGATGTCCAATTGTTATATCACTGCACACACTTTCACACAAACTATATTCATTTACACTCACAGAGAAATTTTGGCAGCATGTAGCATACGCTATACAACTGTTGCTTGTAAGAAAGATCTTGGCGAAAACATATGGCATAGGCCTACATTGCACAGAGATCTAATTTGTTCTTTTTTTTACATGTATTAAAGTCGACATAAGGGAAAACATTCTTATCAGACTGGCGATAACATGACAGCACAAAATAAAAATGGTTCAAATGGATCTAAGCACTAGGGGACTTAACATCTGAGGTCATCAGTCCCCTAGACTTAGAACTACTTAAAACTAACTCACCTAAGGACAGCATATACATCCATGCCCGAAGCAGGATTCGAACCTGCGACCATGGCAGCAGCGCGGTTCCAGATTGAGGCGCCCAGAACAGCTCGGCCACAGCGGCCGGCCCACAAAATAAAATAAATAAATAAATAAATAAATAAATAAATAAATAAATAAATAAATAAATTACTACAAGAAGAAACTTCAAATGATCTGATGTCTTATTTCTCTGAGTCGAAACAAGGGCCCGGGAGTAGACAACATTCCATTAGAACTACTGACAGCCTTGGGAGAGCCAGTCCTGACAAAACTCTACCATCTGGTGAGCAAGATATATGAGGCAGGCGAAATACCCTCAGACTTCAAGGAGAATATAATAATCCCAATGCCAAAGAAAGCAGGTGTTGACAGATGTGAAAATTACCGAACTATCAGTTTAATAAGTCACAGCTGCAAAATACTAACGCGAATTCTTTACAGACGAATGGAAAAACTAGTAGAAGCCGACCTAGGGGAAGATCAGTTTGGATTCCGTAGAAATATTGGAACAAGTGAGGCAATATTGACCCTACGACTTACCTTAGAAGCTAGATTAAGGAAAGGCAAACCTACGTTTCTAGCATTTGTAGACTTAGAGTATTCCAGTCAACATTGTCAAAAGCTTTCTCTATTTCAAATTCTGAAGGTGGCGGGGGTAAAACACAGGGAGCGAATGGCTGTTTACAATTTGTACAGAAACCAGATGGCAATTACAACAGTCGAGGGACACGAAAGTGAAGCAGTGATTGGGAAGGGAGTGAGACATGGTTGTAGCCTCTCCCCGATGTTATTCAATCTGTATATTGAGCAAGCAGTAAAGAAAACAAAAGAAAAATTCGGAGTAGGTATTAAAATCCATGGAGAAGAAATAAAAATTTTGAGGTTTGCCGATGACATTGTAATTCTGTCAGAGACAGCAAAGGACTTGGAAGAGCAGTTGAACGGAATGGATAGTGTCTTGAAAGGAGGATATAAGATGAACATCAACAAAATAAAAACGAGGATAATGGAATGTAGTCGAATGAAGTTGGGTGATGCTGAGGGAATTAGATTAGGAAATGAGACACTTAAAGTAGTAAAGTAGTTTTGCTATTTGGGGAGCAGGCCGGCCGAAGTGGCCGTGCGGTTAAAGGCGCTGCAGTCTGGAACCGCAAGACCGCTACGGTCGCAGGTTCGAATCCTGCCTCGGGCATGGATGTTTGTGATGTACTTAGGTTAGTTAGGTTTAACTAGTTCTAAGTTCTAGGGGACTCATGACCTCAGCAGTTGAGTCCCATAGTGCTCAGAGCCATTTGAACCATTTTTGGGGAGCAAAATAACCGATGATGGTCGAAGTAGAGAGGATATAAAATGTAGATTGGCAATGGCAAGGAAAGCGTTTCTGAAGAAGAGAAATTTGTTAACATCGAGTATAGATTTAAGTGTCAGGAAGTCGTTTCTGAAAGTATTTGTATGGAGTGTAGCTACGGATGGAAGTGAAACATGGACGATAAATAGTTTGGACAAGAAGAGAATAGAAGCTTTCGAAATGTGGTGCTACAGAAGAATGCTGAATATTAGATGGGTAGATCACATAACGAATGAGGAGGTACTGAATAGGATTGGGGAGAAGAGAAATTTGTGGCACAACTTGACTAGAAGAAGCGATCGGTTGGTAGGACATGTTCTGGGCATCAAGGGATCACCAATTTAGTATTGGAGTTCAGCGTGCAGGGTAAAAATCGTAGATGTAGAGCAAGAGATGAATACACTAAGCAGATTCGGAAGGATGTAGGTTGCGGTAGTTACTGGGAGATGAAGAAGCTTGCACAGGATAGAGTAGCATGGAGAGCTGCATCAAACCAGTCTCAGGACTGAAGACCACAACAACAACAACAACATTTCTATTTGTACATTAACATATAATACAGGCAATTTATAGCAAATATTTTAATCATGATTGGCATTAACATTAATGCCCAGGAATCAATAATTCACAGTTATTGTATTTGCAACGAGGTACAGCTGTTTGTATGACTAGGACCTTTACATTTAAATTTAAATTTTTAAATAATAACAAAATTTCAAATGAACAGTTGACTTGTTTCTGTTGTTACGTTAACATGATCTGGGATATTAGTAAGAGTAGATTCTATTTATTTTAGCTAAAGGTATATGTATAGAAGTTATAGTGTTTGTAATGGACTAAAGCTGTTTGTATCATCGTACACTTATATTTAAAAAATCAAGTACAAAAGTTCAAGTGAACTGTTGACTTATTTTTGTTCTTACATTAAAGTGATCTGGAATATTGGTAAATGCAGCTTCTGTTTCATCCAGCTGGAAGTAATATGTATAAAAGTACTGATTTATGTTAACAGTAGAGGGCTTTACCATTTAGAAATATAGTACAGGTTTTATTCTCTGGTAGGATATTTCGTTGATACCAGTGTAGTTGGGATGTAAGGAGAGGGATTGGGGGGAGGGGACGTTAGGGAGGCTGGGGGGGGGGAGGGGAGGCGGTGTAGGTTTGATTGAGTGGTTACTTATTTTGAACTACTAGATCTTCAAGGTTCTGAAGGAAATATTTGTTTCTCATTTCAATTTGTTCATTGAGTAGATAGTCAGATGCTGTATTAGGGTAGGTAAATATTTCAATTTCTTCAGGAAGGTGAAGTTCGTGCCTTTGTTGGCAAAATTGAGTATAGAAATAAGACATCAGATCACTTGAAGTTTGTTCTTGTAGTGATTTATTTATTTTTTTATTTTGTGCTCTCATATTATCGCCAGTCTGATTAAAATATTTTCCTTTATATCACTTTCATACATGTAAAAAAAGAACAAATTAAAATATCTATGTGCAAAGTAGACCTATGTCATATCTTTTCGTCAAGATCTTTGTTACAAGCAACATTTGTATAGCGCATGCTGGATGCTGGCAAAGTTTCGTTGCAAGTGTGTAAATTAATAGTGTTTGTGTGAAAGGGTTTGTAGTGATATAACAATTGGACATCAAAATGGAGGTAGACAGATGGACACTAACGGAAAATAGCCGCCCGTACTGTCGCGGTAAGTAAAAAAAACTAAATTTACGTCCATATCGACAGATGAGCAATAGTCATGGTGGTACATTAAAGCGTGTCCCATCTTTTTGTCATAGAGCCAGCACCCATCATTATGCTAGAAATAATGATGTGACTTCCAGAAAACATCTGAAGATGAACCTAGAAAGGTTCGAAAACCGTTTTATGGAATAAAACATAATTATTCAAAAAACGACCGGTTGCAGTTTTATATAACTTATTTATAATAAAAAATTAAATTCTGAGCTCCGTCCCACTAACACCACAAATTAAACTATTAAACTTTTTGATTTCATCACTAACACGATGAATTAACCTGACTGCGGTCCACTCCAGAAGCTTGGTTCGCAGAGTTCACTTATACCAGGTAAACAGACTAATGGGAAAAAATAGCAACACCAAGAAGTAATCAATGTAGACTAATGAAATTTTTGTAATACATTTGTCTACGTAAAACATTTCAGCGATTAACATTGCAACATCACAGGTTAAAGGAAGCGCGAGATAAGCCATTGCGAATGTGAAATGTTGATACATTGATAACCGATGTAACTGCTAGAGTGTTGAAGGCAAGCATGCAAACGTGTGTGCATTGCGTAGTACAGGTGCCGGATGTCAGGTTGTGGGACACAGATCCACGCCTGTCGGTCAGTAGAGAGATAGTTAACGCTCGTTATGGATGATGCTGGAGTTGTCGACCGACGATGTTCCACACGTGCGTGATTAGAGACAGATCTCGTGATGGAGCAGACCAAGTCAACACGGCGACACTTTGTAGAAAATGTTGGGTTGCAACAGCGGTTTCGGGGCGAGCGTTATAGTGTTGCCAACACCCCGTCGAATGCTGTTCATGAAAGACAGCACGACAGGTCGAATCACCAGAACTGCAACCAGATTTTCAGTCAGGATGCATGGGGTAACCACGAGAGTACTCCTGCTGTCGCATGGAATCACACTCCAGATCATAGCTCCACGTGTAGGTCCAGTGCATCTAGCAAGCAGACATGTTGGTTCCAGGCTTTCAACTGGTTTACTTCTAACCAACACACGGCCATCACTGGCACCAAGGCAGAACCAGCTTTCATCAGAAAACACAACAGATTTCCAGTCTGCCCTCCTATAGCTGTCGCTTGAAAAAACTGAACTCGAAAACGGCGGTGGTTTGGGGTCAGCGAGGCGCACACTACAGAGCGTCTGGATCGGAGCTGTCCTTGAAGTAACAGATCTATAACAGTTCGTTGTGCGATTGTGGTGCTAACTGCTGGTCGAATTGCGGCTGCAAAAGCAATACAATGCACCACAGCCATACGTCAAAAACGACGGTCTTTTCTCTAGGTAGTGCCACGTGGCAGTTCGCAGCTCAGTCTTCTTGCGACCATACCTTCCCGTGACCTCCGCAGCTAGCAATCTTGTACAGTGGCTACATCCCTGCCAAGTCTTTCTGCAGTATCACGGAAGGAACTTCCAGCTTCTCGTAGCCACATTAAACGTCCTCGTTCAAACTCAATGATAGCGGCGTCTTAGTCGTCTTAAAAGTATTCTTCACTAACATCGACTCACTACGTCCAATCTCGAGGCTAAATAACGCTCATGACTGTTACGGCACGTATTTAAAATAAACCTGATTTGTATACTCACAGTGGCGCTACTAGCGCTACTCTTGAGCTACTATCGTGAAATCTGGGTAGACATCATCTTTCACATGGAGAAACACAGCTACCAACTTTCGTTTATCTCGCACAACTTCTTCTTCGTGTTGTGATTTTTTCTCGTCAGTGTATTAATAAGTGAGAACCACGTGTTCTTAGTATGATGTCTATTACTTGAACACAGTTGACAACTAGAGTTCACAATAACAACAGCCATCGGCCATGTTTTTTCGCTGCTCCCAACCTACTTTTGGGAGACATTTACAAAGCAAAAGTATTGTCAGTCACAGAGACCTACCTCAACATCAGCTCACACTGCAGTGTTGTCCGCCCCCGGTAGCTGAGTGGTTTTGCCGGCACGGTAGCTCAGCGTGTTCGGTCAGAGGGCTGCGCGCTCTCTGTAATAAAAAAAAAACTGAGTCAAGAAATCAACGATGAACTTGAACAGATGTCTTGTGACATCCGCCCAGAAGAAACGCAACGAACTATATCGAACAAAATGAATTAAAAGAAAAAAAGTGGTCAGCGTGACAGACTGTCAATACTAAGGGCCCGGGTTCGATTCCCGGCTGGGTCCGAGATTTTCTCCGCTCAGGGACTGGGTGTTGTGTTGTCCTAATCATCATCATTTCATCCCCATCGACTCGCAGGTCGCCGAAGTGGCGTCAAATCGAAAGACCTGCACCAGGCGAACGGTCTACCCGACGGGAGGCCCTAGTCACACGACATTTCATTTCATTTCACTGCAGTGTTTTGTGGTATGTCTTAAAAATCTGTATATAGGAATGCCTCTCCCCACCAGTTCAAGGGAGCTGAGGTCACAGACACGAAGTGTCAACATATACTTCATAACAGAATTGAGATGCTAGCACTACTTTAATTTATATTAGTTTCAACATAAAAGAAATTTTCGTTCGTATATTACATTAGTCACAGCGTCTATTAATGTGGCAGCAACAGTATTTGAGTCAAATGAACACGTCTCCTGCTCACTAGGCAGATGCACAAATACTACACCACCCAGGCACAGTAGCTTTTCACAGCTGCATGGACTACCCTAGCACGCCTCCCTTCTCAAGCTAAATTCCCATTGACGCCTGCGTCTACTTGGGAACATCAAGCGGATTGAGGCGTGAATCGGAATCTGTATACACACGTCATAGATGATTGATATATAAAAAGGTCTCTGGAACCATATAGTTTCATTTTATTTAGAAGCACATATGCACTGGTTTCAGACAAGATACCCCGTTTAATTCTATGCAGAGGTGCTATTCAAATACTGTTGGCGAGCCTCTGCAGTGCTGTTTCAGTTTAGGGCGAATACCAAGTGGGCTGAGGCGTGAATGAGAATTTGGACTGAAGAGGGAGACGTGCTAGCGAAGTATGTGTTGTTGTGCAAAGCCACTGTGTCAGGAGGCGAAGTGGTTAGCGCATCTGCCTAGAGAGCAGGAGATCGGGTTTCGAACCCTGGTCTTGGTAGAAATTTTCTTTCGTCGCTTCAGTCCGCATATGTGCATCAATATTTGCATCATCTATTCCTTCCCCAGCTCGTTCTGTCCTTTTAACAAAATCAAATAAATGTATTTTTTAATAATTTTAAAACGATTGTGAAGAGACATGTAGAACGTCTAATTTTTGTGTTGATTCTAAAAAGTAGTCTTAGGTTTCGCGAGTCTCTTCTGTTTCCGAAGTTATGTACAATTTAATAATATGAGTAATATTTTGTTAATATTATTTCACTGATGCGTTCGGTTTACAGTTGTGTGTATAATACATGATTTTCTGTCCTGTAGTATAAGTTGAATGAACGTTATTTTCGTAAACAGTTGTTTAATTGAATACCAATGTTGCATCACAGCTTATTCTGTTACTGCGTGACTCAATTTTGGAATTAGCCTGTTATGGCCTTTGGCTGTTATAGATCCCCAGTTCATAGCAGTAAAATATATCTTATGAAAGAAACTATGTTGTGCGAAGAACTTATTAACACTATCATATTACTAATAATGCATAATGTCACTGCTTAATTAACAAGTGTTACAGAAAATTCAGATACTATGCATATGGAAGGTAGAACAGATCACAAAGGAAAACATTTACTTTTTTTAAAGAAATAAATGCTTTAAATAAGAGATAATGTTCCCGAATCTCATGTTATGAAATTTTAAGAAATAATAATACTTTCATTCTTAAATACCAAAAGTCCGCCAGTAACTGTAGATAATCTTCTGATGTCACATATTGAATATGAGATAAATTTACATTTTACAGATGAATGTAGCGGGAAATTGCTCTCACATTGTTGAAGGCAAAGCGAATGATTTCTCTTCGCATAGTGTCGTTTAAGCATATTGTCCACAAGTCTAACCTGCAGATCTATTTAAATAAAGTCCGATCGAATTTTCGTAACCACATTTTACATGGAAGCTACAATGGTACTTTTACAGTCAACGAATTTTCAAAGATGATGCTCAGTAGCCACCAGGGCCTTGTCCACCGAAGGAATGTAACCTGCGCAGCAAATAAATCTAAAACAACATTCACTGAATTTTCTCAAAATATTGAATCTATTATGACGTGTATTAAATTGCTAACCACATTATGCCATTGCATGTGTAATGTATCTTTCCTGAGGCAAACTCATATTCACGCACAGCATATTTTTTATTACATTATATACTTCCCTCCTTTTACCTGCCACCAAGGAAAGATATGTTACAGTAGTAAAATAAGAGACAATCAATTTAACTGGATACAACATACGAAATATGCATTTCTTACAGAAACCCATAAATACAATTTAAGGAGGACTATGTGATAGTTATGATTCGATAATCGTTTATGAAATTATAAAATAGGCCGTACTGTTTAAGTGTCGGTATGTAAACTGTTATGGACGAATTATTTGGTTTTACCCTGATAAGTCACATTATTTATTTATTTTTTAATGTAATACATTGTTAAATGTTTCGAGCTTGTTTCCCTGACGTCCGCATACAGTCCGACATCGGGCCACTTTCACATAAAAATGCCCTACAAATGTGAATATTGCGCGATTTGACAGGCAGGTCAAATAGACACCTTTCTAACTGTCTCGTGCTGATAAGGCTGCCTCATACGAGTACAGGGTATTTTCGTGCCCTTCACAATGATCGCCCTGTTCGTGCCCCTTTCATGTGTATGCCGTAAAAGACCTGGTAACAATACTAGACTCGAACAACACTAACGCGCTCTAAGGCGTTGCAGTTATGGACTGTGCGGCTAGTCCCGGCGGAGGTTCGAGTCCTGCCTCGGGCATGGGTGTGTGTTTGTCCTTAGGATAATTTAGTTTAAGTAGTGTGTAAGCTTAGGGACTGATGACCTTAGCAGTTAAGTCCCTTAAGATTTCACACATTTGAACATTTTTGAACTAACGCGCTCTTCTGGCCGTTCCTCCTGTCACAGAGAGTTGTGACTCTCGTTTACATACCCGCTGATGGTGCATACGTGTACGAAATTATATTGACATCCGACAATGTCTTCTGGGTGTTTTACTTTTTTGTCGGGTGTTGTAATATTACAAAAAAGTTAATTTCTTATCTTTTTAGATCAACAATAATAAATAACGACAGCTGAAACAAATGCTTCCACGCTATGCAGAAATCCCGAGATTTAAGTGCTCAAGTGGTTCAATTGTCTCAGCGCGGAGTGCTTATAATCTGAATCATAACAAATCTGTGGCGTGTGACAGTTGCCCGAAGCCTTACAAATTTGTGGAGCTGATCCATATAAGATGGGTCCAAGAACATAGCGGCAAAATTGCAGACCAATAGGCCTGAATTCGGTTTGCTGCAGAATCCTTGAACATATTCTCAGTTCTAATACAATAAATTTTCTTTTGACTGAGAAGCTTATGTCCAGGAATCAGCTTGGTTTTAGGAAGCATCACTCGTGCGGAACTCAGCTAGCCCCTTTCTCACATAATATACTGCGAAATATGGATGAAGGGCAACAGGCGGATATTTGTAGCATTTGACACGTTGCTCCATTGCAGACTGTTAACGAAGGTACGAGCGTATGGAATAAGTTCACAAATAAGTGAGTGGCTCGAAGATTTCTTAAGTAATAGAATTCAGTATGTTGCCTCGACGGCGAATATTCATCAGATACAAGGAAATCGTCAGTACACCAGGGAAGTGTGATAGGACGGCTGTTGTTTTCTATATACCTAATGATTTGGCGGACGGTGTGGGCAGCAGTGTGCAGTTGTTTACTGATATGTTGTGGTGTACGGTAAGGTGTCGAAGTTGATGAACTGTAGGAAAATACAAGATGACTTAGACAAAATTCGTAGATGGTGTGAAGAATGGCAGCTAGCTCTAAATGTACAAAAATCTAAGTTGATGCGGATGCGTGGGAAAAACAAGCCTGTAATGTTAGAGTACAGCATTGGTAGTGCGTCGCTTGATACAGTCACGCCATTTAAATATCTGGGCGTAACGTTGCAAAGCGATATGAAATGGAAAGAGTATGTGAGGTGTGTGTACGAAGGCGAATGGGCAATGTATGTTCATTGGGAGAATTTTAGGAAACTGTGGTTCATCTGTAAAGGAGACCAGTTATAAGATGCTGGTCCGACCTGTTCTTGAATACTGTTCCAGTGTTTAGGATCCGTGCCAAGTCGGATTGAAGGAGTACATCGAAGCACTTCAGAGGCCGGCTGCTAGATTTGTTACCGGTAGGTTCGAACAACGTGTAAGTGTTACGAAAATCCTAGGGGAACTCAAATGGGAAGCACTGGAGGAAAGACGACGTTTCTTTCGAGGAAGCTGACCGCCGAATTATTGTACTGCCGCCAACGCACATTGCGGGTAAAGACCACGAAGATAAGATACGAGAAATTAGGGCTCATTAGGAAGCTTATAGACATTCGTTTCTCCGTCAATCGATTTGCTAGTGGAACAGGGAAGGAAATGACTAGTAATGGTTCAGGGTGCCCTCGGCCACGCACCGTACGGTGGCTTGCGATGTGACTATGTAGCTGTAGACGTAGATGTAGGGTTATCGTATACTATGTACTTTCAACTGTGTATGCGATGTTTAATTGTGTAAGTTTTTTCATAAGAAGACAACAAGAAATTGATGTGCAGGGCAATGTCTTAGCTGGGGTTCGTTGTTGCCTTCCCTCCACCGTGCTAGAAAGTATCCATTACGGTTCTCTATGAGTGTGCGTAATATTTATGTTGCTTAGTTTAGCCCTCCCACGTGAACTTCGGGTCAGTATATCAACAGCTCCAGAGACATACTTCAGAAGCCTGATTTGACTCTGGATACTGGAACATAATCTCCTGCTTAGGAATGCTACCACCTTTCCCTACTCGCGAATAAAATATTAGCGACGAAAATGTCTTGCACTGCCGGGACTCGAAACGGACACCTCCGGGTAATGTTCTTGCATACGCCCTAGTAAGTGCTGTGACTTGAGGTCTTGAATACTTATGACACAAACGAAAAAAATACGCTCGTTACCGGGAGCACTGTTACGTATTCGCTTGCTGCACGTGGAAGGAATATCATTCTCAAGTGCCGTTATGTTATTTCTCATGCGGTGCAATATTGCAGAAGCACACATTTTTCAGTGTTTTCACTCCCCTACGTCTGATAACAATTTGTCGCAAAGGCTGACAGCTTTACACCTTGGCAACTGTGAAACGCCTTGTAGTTAGCTGAGTTATGTACGAAATGTTACGTAAATCTCGCCACCACAACTTATCTCTGCTCTCTCTAGCCGTGCGAGCAATGCGGCGAGCTCAGTTAATATGTTTTGCCGACTCGACAGTCCCGTTGCATTCTAAAAGCTGCACTATTAAAAATACGACAGAATAAGGTAGTGCGGACAAGTGCTTCGAGTGTAGTCACCATTACACCGTTATTCACTCGTCAATTGTATAGGAGTATTTTTAAACATTTAGCTAATAGTAAGTAAAAGGGCCTTAGACGGATTTGCAATGTGATGCACAGGTGGACCAGTCTCAGTCGAATGTCTTGAACATTTTTATCTTTACTCATATCGCACAAAACAAGGATCTCCGTTCATTCGCATCGTCACTGCTATAGGCGCGGATCGTACAATGCGAAGAGACATCACAATGGAAAATTAAGAGTCCCAAGTCCCTTCCCAGTTCAGATATTTAAGTGAAGAATAAATGACTGGTTCTGTTAAAAGCCTTCAGTGCTTGCAGAGGTCTCTCCACGTGGTCTTTCTACCATGCTTAATGGTTTAGATAGTGTCTAATTTCGAGTATCTTTCCCGGCAACTTGTACCATCGCCAATTGTCATTAAACGGCATTGACATCTTCACTCCCTTTGCTGATTTGTTCGCGTAAGGAGGAAAGGAAAAATAACCGTATAGCTTGTTTTGGGAGCAATATTAAATAATTTAGGAGGTGGTACTAAAGACTAATTCCAATAAGACAGTCCACATTCCATGTAAGATGTGACCAGGTGTTATTTGTTACAGAATAGAGCTAGTTATCAACGTAAGTTTCATTTCGAATGTTGGTACTCCAGCTACTATTGCTGTGTTTATCGACTGTCATTTTTCTTTTGAAATTCAAGTTGTGAAGTATATATGCAGACTGAAGCAACGAATGAAGATTTGTACCAAGGCTGCGATTCGAAACTATGTCTCCTGCTTTCTAGGAAGCTGTGGCTAGTCCTGGATAAAATCGCTAAGTGGGTCTAGGGCTTCTATCCAGCCCCTCTTTGTCCAGTCTGATGCTGCAATAGAAGATAGCAAAAGTAAAACCGAAGTTTTTTCGCATTTTAGAAATCGTTCACGCAGGAGAATCGTACAAAGATACAGTCCTTTGACCATCGCACCAACTCCCGTAAGAAGGACATAGCAATAAGCATCGCTGATGTACAGAAACAGCCGAAAAGGTTGAAAGCTATTAAATCACTAGGCCCTGATGGAGTCCCAGTTCGGTTTTACAAAAAGTACCCTACAGCAGTGGCCTCTTACTTAGCTTCCATTTGTCGCGAATCTCTTGTCCAGCGCACGCAGGAGACTCGTGTATATAAGAAGGGTAAAAGAAGGGACCTACAAAATTACAGACCATTATCCTTCACATCAATTTACTGCAGAACTCTTGAACATATTCCCATTTCGAATATAATAAATTTCCTTCAGAGGAAAAAGACTTTGACCACAAATCAGCACGGTTTTAGAAAACTCGTGCAAAACTCAGCTTACCCTTTTCTGGTATGAGGTCCTGAGAATGGTGGATGAAGGACAATGGACAGATTCCAGATTCCTAGATTTTCGCAAAGCATTTGACTCGGTGCCACATTGACGACTGTTACCAAAGGTACAAGCATACGGATTAGATTCCCAGATATGTGAGTGGCTCGAAGACTTCGTAAGTAACAGACCTTTTTATTTTGTCCTCGACGGCGAGTGTTGATTGGAGACAAGGGTATCGCTAGGAGTGCCACAGGGTAGTATGGTGGGATTGCTGTTATTTTCAGTATACCTAAAGGGTCTGGTGGTCAGGGTAAGCAGCAATCTGCGCCTGCTTGCTGATGATGCTGTGGTGTGTGGAAAGGTGTCGTCGTTGAGTGACTGTAGAGGATTCAAGATGAGTTAGACAAATTTTCTAGGTGGTGTGATGAATGTCAGCTAAATCTACATGTAGAAAAATGTAAATTAATGCAGATGAAAAGGAAAAACGTACTCATAATATTAGAGTGTGGTATTAGTAGTGTACTTCTTTTCACAGTCACATCGATTAATTATCTAGGCGTAAGGTTGCAAAGCAATAAGAAATAGAATGAGCGTGTAAGGACTGTGACCAACGGCCTTGCCGCAGTGGTAACACCGGTTCCTGTCACATCACCGAAGTTAAGCGCTGTCGGGCTGGGCTAGCAGTTGGATAGGTGACCATCCGGTCTGCCGAGCGCTGTTGGCAAACGGAGTGCACGCAGCCCTTGTGAGGCAAACTGAGGAGATACTTGATCGAAAAGTAGCGGCTTCGGTCTCGTAAACTGACATACGGCCGGGAGAGCGGTGTGCTGACCACATGCCTCGCCATATCCGCATCCAGTGACGCCTGTGGGCTGAGGATGACATGGCGGCCTGTCGGTACCGTTGGGACTTCATGTCTGTTCGGCCGGAGTTTAGTTTAGTTTAGTTTATGTAAGGTTCAAATGGTTCTCCCACGCCCGGGTTCCCGGGTTCGATTCCCGGCGGGGTCAGGGATTTTCTCTGCCTCGTGATGGCTGGGTGTTGTGTGCTGTCCTTAGGTTAGTTAGGTTTAAGTAGTTCTCAGTTCTAGGGGACTGATGACCATAGATGTTAAGTCCCATAGTGCTCAGAGCCATTTGAACCTTTTTTTTTTCAAATGGTTCAAATGGCTCTGAGCACTAGGGGACTTAACTTCTGAGGTCATAAGTCCCCTAGAACTTAGAACTACTTCAACCTAACTAACCTAAGGACATCACACACATCCATTCCCGAGGCAGGATTCGAACCTGCAACCGTAGCGATCGCCCGGTTCCAGACTGTAGCGCCTAGAACCGCTCGGCCAAATGGTTCAAATGGCTCTGCGCACTATGGGACTCAACTTCTGAGGTCATTAGTCCCCTAGAACTTAGAACTAGTTAAACCGAAATAACCTAAGGACATCACACACATCCATGCCCGAGGCAGGATTCGAGCCTGCGACCGAAGCGGTCTCGCGGTTCCAGACTGCAGCGCCTAGAACCGCACGACCACTTCGGCCGGCTTTATGTAAGGACTGTAGTAGGGAAGGAGAATAGACGACTTCGATTTATTGGGATTATTTTAGGGTTCAAATGGTTCAAATGGCTCTGAGCACTATGCGACTTAACTTCTGAGGTCATCAATCGCCTAGAACTTAGAACTAATTAAACCTAACTAACCTAAGGACATCACACACATCCATGCCCGAGGCAGGATTCGAACCTGCAACCGTAGTGGTCACTCGGTTCCAGACTGTAGCGCCCAGAACCGCACGGCCACTCCGGCCGGCAATTATTTTAGGGAAGTATGTTTCGTCTGCAAAGGAGACCGCATATAGGACGCCACTGCGGCCCATTGTTGAGTACTGTTAGAGTGCTTGGGATTCACACAAAGTCAGATTAAAGGAAAACATCCAAGCTGTTCAGAGGAGAGTGCTGTATTTCTTACCAGAGGCTCGAACAATTCGTAACTCTTACGGAGATGCTTCGAGAAATCCAATGTTAATCACTGGAGGGTAGAGGCTGTTCTTTTCCAGGATCACTACTGCGATAATTTAGAGAACCGTTATTTGAGGCTGACTGCAGAACGATTCTACTGCTGCCAGCGTAAATTTCACATAAGGACCATGAATATAAGATTACAGGGTTTAGGGCACGTACGGAGGCATAAAGACAGCCATTTTCCCTCGCTCTATTTGCGAGTGGAAGAGAAAAGGAAACGACTTGTAGCGGTAAATGGTACCCTCCGCCACGCACCATACTGTGGCTTGAGGAGTATGTATGTAGATGCTGATGCGCTAACCACTAACCACTACGCCACCCTGGCACAGCATCATTGTACAACGACACGGACTGCCCTGGCACGCCTCAGCCCACTTGGTATTACCTAAACTCGAACTGCAATGCAGAGGCTCTCCAACTGTATTTGGAATAGCATCTCAGCATCGAGTGAAATGGGGGACCCTGCCTGAAACCCAGGCATAGATGCTTTAATTAATTGAAACTATATGATTCCAGAGACCTTTTCGAGTATCAAAGGCGTCGTAGAGGGGTGGTGCAGCTGTGCAAAGCTGCTGTGGCAAGGTGGCGTAATGGTTAGCGCATCTGCCTAGGAGAACGGTGTTTAATTCCCGGCTTTGATACAAATTTTCATTCGTCGCTTCAGTCTGCATGTATACGTATATCATAGATGTTTGAGGCTTGAAAATATCTCTTTCACCATACGGGTTCATCTAACCAAGTTTCGACGTCGTGCTTGATTTTACACAATTGAATTTTTCAACTGTAAATGTGATTTGCTTGCCGATTGTTCTGTACCACTTGAGCACATAATAGCGCTGCTCTCGTAAAAGAACATCAAGACTACCTCGGAAGAGCTATACGCGGTGCTGTATTGAAGTCGGAGACTGAATTTATGAAAATGAACTTTGAACTTTGAACTTAAATCATTTGCCTTTGCTTAACATCTTCTGTGAGTGTTCGTGTTACATTCTAAAGGCTGTAGCAGTGTAACCAATAAAAATTGGAACATATGCTGTATGGAATGTTTTATATGAATTAGTCTATACTAACACCATCTAAAATGTTTACCTTGCCTTCTGAAACAACCTGTGTACCTCTGTAAGAGCCTAATTTTCTGCTGTCATATTCTCGTTATTGGTATGCAAGACTAGTGTCAGGGTTAATAGACTATGGCACTATCTTTCTGAATAAAGGCTTTTTAAATTTAATGAACTGGACCCAGTGTCTTCTTTCCATTACTTCCTATATACGTTCTGCGAATATCTTTACTAGACTTTCGTATGAGCTATTGGACATGTAACGACCCTAGCACAGAGTCCTTCAGTTATTTCAGCGTCTGCTGTCAAGTGTAATTGCGATGACCTCGGGCGCTGGAGTAGTGCTCTACAATAGGTCTGTCTTTCAGTTCGCTTATTTAACATAAGCACTACTCTTTCCCAGAACTGTTTCAAAAGGCCTTAAGTTTTGACACGTCTTCCCTGCCACCGACCGCACATGTTTGTTTCGTGTAATATTGCTTAGCAGTATTAGCATAAAGTATTGATACGATCTACGTCTGCATCACACCCTGCAAATGACTGTGAAGCACATGGCAGAGGGTACTTCCCGTTGTACCACTTGTCAGGGTGTCTTTCAATTCCATTTTTGTATGGAGCCCGGGAAGAATGGTAGTTTACTGTGCGCTCTGTAATTAGGCTAATATTTCCAGAATGAATTTTCACTCTCCAGCTGTATGCTTGATGGGAACTCGAACTGGGGACCTCTGCCTTTTTCGGGCAAGTGTTCTACAAGTTTCATATCAGCGCACGCTCTGATGCATGGTGAAATATTCATTCTGCCTCGGGCAGCTCATGTAGTAGACCAATTGCCTGCGAAAGGCAAAGTTCCTGGGCCGAATCCCTGTTCGGCACACACTTTTAATGTGATAGGAATTTTCATAATCGCGATCCCTACAAGAGCGATACTTGGTGGGATGTAGACTACTAGATTTCTCGCTTGAAGGTGGTTCTTACAACTCTGAAAGTAAGTTTTCACGGTATAGTTTACGTCTGCCAGTTCAATTCCAACTGTGTGTTTCCATGGTGCTCTCTCAGAAGGTAAAACAAACCTATAACCGTCCTTTGTGCATTATTTGTTTACTTATAAAAACCACTACTAGTTCCATTTCTCACGGATCATACTCACATGAACAATATTTAAGACGAAACTGTTTTGTAAGCACTCTCCTTTGTAGATTGATTTATTTCGCTAGTGTTCTTCCAATGAAATGAAAGCTGCCAGCTATTTTGTACGACATAACCTATGTGATCGTTCCATTTCACATCCCTACAAATTTTTATAACCAGGCATTTGTATGGGATCATGGACTCCAGTCTTGATTAATTGATCATGCGATTCTACGTTTGCTCGTTTTGTGAAGTGCAAAATTTTACATTCTGAATATTTAAAACAAGTCGGCAATTTTTGCACCATTTTGAAATCTTATCAAGATCTGGCTGAAAATTGTACTGCTTTTTAAAGACAGTACGAGGTGCATTCAAGTTCTAAGGCCTCCGATTTTTTTTTCTCTGGACTGGAAAGAGATAGAAACATGCGCATTGTTTTAAAATGAGGCCGCGTTCATTGTCAATACGTCCCAGAGATGGCAGCACCGTACGGCAGATGGAATTTTACCGCCAGCGGCGAGAATGAGAACTGTTTTAAATACTTAAAATGGCGACGTTTTCCTTACTTGAACAGCGAGCAATCATTCGTTTTCTGAATTTGCGTGGTGTGAAACCAATTGAAATTCATCGACAGTTGAAGGAGACATGTGGTGATGGAGTTTTGGATGTGTCAAAAGTGCGTTCGTGGGTGCGACGGTTTAATGAAGGCAGAACATCGTGTGACAACAAACCGAAACAACCTCGGGCTCGCACAAGCCGGTCTGACGACATGATCGAGAAAGTGGAGAGAATTGTTTTGGGGGATCGCCGAATGACTGTTGAACAGATCACCTCCAGAGTTGGCATTTCTGTGGGTTCTGTGCACACAATCCTGCATGACGACCTGAAAATGCGAAAAGTGTCATCCAGGTGGGTGCCACGAATGCCGACGGACGACCACATGGCTGCCCGTGTGGCATGTTGCCAAGCAATGTTGACGCGCAACGACAGCACGAATGGGACTTTCATTTCGTCGGTTGTGACAATGGATGAGACGTGGATGCCATTTTTCAATCCAGAAACAAAGCGCCAGTCAGCTCAATGGAAGCACACAGATTCACCGCCACCAAAAAAATTTCGGGTAACCGCCAGTGCTGAAAAAATGATGGTGTCCATGTTCTGGGACAGCGAGGGCGTAATCCTTACCCATTGCGTTCCAAAGGGCACTACGGTAACGGGTGCATCCTACGAAAATGTTTTGAAGAACAAATTCCTTCCTGCACTGCAACAAAAACGTCTGGGAAGGGCTGTGCGTGTGTTGTTTCACCAAGACAACGCACCCGCACATCGAGCTAACGTTACGCAACAGTTTCTTCGTGATAACAACTTTGAAGTGATTCCTCATGCTCCCTACTCACCTGACCTGGCTCCTAGTGACTTTTGGCTTTTTCCAACAATGAAAGACTCTCCGTGGCCGCACATTCACCAGCCATGCTGCTATTGCCTCAGCGATTTTCCAGTGGTCTAAAGAGACTCCTAAAGAAGCCTTCCCCGCTGCCATGGAATCATGGCGTCAGCGTTGTGAAAAATGTGTACGTCTGCAGGGCGATTACGTCGAGAAGTAACGCCAGTTTCATCGATTTCGGGTGAGTAGTCAATTAGAATAAAATCGGAGGCCTTAGAACTTCAATGCACCTCGTACTTCACTACAGCTAACCGCATAATCTGCAAGAAGTCTGAGGTTACTACTAATATTGCCTACAAGGTCAAGAAAAACAACATAGGTCGCAACACACTTCCTTGAGGCACACCTTCAGTTACTTGCGGGTGTTTTACTGAGTGAAACGTTTTTCGGAAGACAAGAAATACAGCATCCACTTGACTGCCTTGACGCATGGCTTTCAGGATGCCCCCTCAGAAAAGTGAGTTGGGTTTCATATGATCGATTTCATTCTGACATACGTCATTTCATTTGAGCTATAACAAATGAATGTCAAGGATACTGCACAGTAGTTTTGTAGCTGGTGAGTGCTGCTACCCTTCTTGCAGAGGGTTGTGACATGTGCTTTTTCAATCTCTGGGAACGGTTATTTGCGGTACCCTGTGGTATACTATGGTTAAAATGGGGACTAAGTCACAAATCCGATATAGAATCTTATCAGGATTCTATCGGTCTCTGGAGCTGTAGTCAGTTTTAAGACTTCAGCTGTTTCTCAACTCAACTGACACAACTACCTATTTCACTCATCTTTGCCGTGGTACGAAATCATATTGGGGCAATACTCCTCGGTTTGCCTTTGTAAAGCAACAATTGAAAAAGAAGTACGGTATGTCTGCTTTCGCTTTGCTGCTTCCAGTTTCAATTCCTGTCTCATACGTGAGTGTCTGGACACTAAATTAGGTATCATAATATCCTTTACATATGAACAGAATTTCTTTGGGTTTTGTGAGAGATCTTTCGATAATATCCTGCTTCGCTGTCGTTGAAGGCTTCACACCTTGCGCTCTTGACAGCCAAAGACGTCTCATTCAGCATCTCTCCATCTGTAGTCTTTTGCTTTGTTTTACACCTATTATGCAGTAGTCTTCGTTTCAACAGATTTATTTTAGTGACTATGCCTTGAAGGGCTCCTCCCTTTATAAATTGCTGTGCTTGGTACACATCTATCAAGCGCATGGTCAACTATTCTCTTTAACTTGGGCCACAGTTCTTCAGTTAGCTCCTGCCTAGTTTCCAGTTCCTCACTGAGACACAGCTGTCTCTTTGCTTAGTTCAATGATCAAGTAAGTCATGCTACTTGTTCTAATTGCCCTTTTTACTTTGCTAATTATTGTTACTACAACTGCGCCATAGTCATTGACACTAGTTTCAAATCGGATATTCTGAAATAGATTAATTCTGTTTTGATAATCATTGTTGTTACAACTGCATCGTGGTCATTGACACTAGTTTGAAATCAGCTTGTTGCCATTCGAATCAATATATTTATCCGTCCTGAACGGTCTCTCGTTCAATCAGTTTTAGGTAGTTGGTTGGTTCAAATGGCTCTGAGCACCATGGGACTTAACTTCTGAGGTCATCAGTCCCCTAGAACTTAGAACTACTTAAACCTAACTAACCTAAGGACATCACACACATCCATGCCCGACGCAGGATTCGAACCTGCGACCGTAGCGGTCGCGCGGTTCCGGACTGAAGCGCCTAGAACCGCTTGGCCACCGCGGCCGGCTTTAGGTAGTTTTCAGACAACGCATTTAGTAATGCTTCGCCAGTGATAAATATGACTATCTAAATTGTTAGATGATTTATGCCTCCTCAGTTTACTGCAGTACGATTGGGAAACTTACGTACTAGCAAAATGGAGTTTTCTTTGATGTTTTCGATTACATCTTGGGATGAATCCGGTGGTCGAGAGGAAGACCTAATTATATGTTTATGCGCAACCTTGATACTGAGTCTTGCTCAGATAATCTCACATGCAGCTTGAATTTCTGTCTCGATGGAGTTTACTTTTTCGTCTCCTACGGCAAATACACCACCTGCATTTCCCATTGTCCTATGCTTTTGGTATGTACTTAAATTTTTACCAAAAATCTCATTGCTATCAATTTCTGATTTTAATGAGCTTTCTGTACCTAAGATTATGTGAGTTCCACTGCTTTTTGGGAGTGCTTCAAACTCTGGTACTCTGGTGCGAATGCATACGATGCTTAGATTCCAAAATACGTATTATCAGTAATTTTGAGAGTTACCCTCATTGTGTGAGGGTTATCCCCATATGCTGGACCTGCAACATTCCATTCTATAAGGACAAGAAATTTCAACCTGTATTCATTACATCTACATCTACATCTACACCTACACCTGTACCTCGCAAGCCGCCTTACGGTGTGTGAAGAAGTGTACTTCTAAAACCACAATCCACCCGTCCAAGTTTCATTCATGAATAGCGTGTGGGAAGAATGTCTGTCGGTAAATAGCCGTAGCAAGTCTAGTTTCTCAGATTTTTCGTTGTGGTTGTCTCGCGAGACAAGCGTGGGAGGAAGTAATACGCTGCCCGATTCTTCGCGGAACGTACTCTCTCCGAATGTCAATGGTAAACCTCTCCGTACTGCAAAAGACTATCTTGCAGCGTCTACCGAAGAGTTCGATGTGTAATTGTTCTCGCTCCGTGTAAACTATCCTGAGAAGAAATGCACCTCTCTTCGTTTGATCTGCCCCCCGTCCTCCCCGCCCCCTCCCCTCCGTCTGTCTCTCTATCTTCTGTTAAAACAATCTGGTAATGATCTCAGGCTGATTACGAGAAATACTCAAGAAACAGTCGAACAAGTGTGTTCACTTCTGAATTACATTTCCTTAAGATTCTTCCAGTGGATCTCAGCCGGCATCCGCCTTTCCTACAATAATTTATTTTGCAAACTGGTGTTCCACCTGTGTAGCTCCTTGCTCCCCGTACAAATTCATGTCAATTTTTGTCATTGAAAATGAATCTACGCTGCCATAAAACTCTAGTCTTCCTATTCCCGCGAGATTCGTTAGAGATGTTAGGGATATAACCCAGGATATTGACAATTCATACGGTCGCCACCTTTCGCCTCTCGTCGTCCGGCTGAGTTCCATTTCTAGTGAACTCACTGTCGAAGAGAGGCTAAACTCAAATGCTTGTCCTTCCCCTTGTAGTGTTGCTCGTCTATTTTCAGCATTCTGAAGAACGTAAAAATTCATAAATGGCTACTTTAACTGTGCGATGTGACATCCCAATCTCCCTCTTTCCTAGCGCGTACGAACTGTGCTGTTTTCACGATTTGCCAAATCCTTTTTTTTGCGGGACGACCTTCCTGCTGCCACAGTCGTCAGTTAACCTAAAAGAGGGAAGAAGATAGCGGCAACTGTTCCAGAATCGTCCAGCTTTGTTCTGTGTGTTTTACCTGTCGTGTATACTATTTACTGGGACTGAGATTACAGATTAGCCTAGCGTTTGCATAAAAGAGCGTCGAAAACCGCCTAAAACCCATACTCAAGCTGGCAGATGTGTCAGATTAGTGGCTATTAATTCGCCTCGCAGTTTCGGTCCAGCTCTGGCTCACCTAGCTGTATCGCAAGGTGGCTCGTTGTGCGTTAGTTACACTATCAAATCAAACGAATCCGGACACCGCTATGTTATACAGAATTGATCACTACATGTCATGGGAGTCGGACACGCCAGTATAAAAGGAAGCGCGGAGTTTTATGTTGTCAGTAGCGAAGATGTAACAGCAGAACAGGTCAGTCAGGACAGTTCAGTGACTTCGATCGTGGACTAGTCGTTGGATGTCAACTGAGTAACAGATTGATCAGGGAAGTTTCAACCCTTTTAAAGCTGCCTAAGTCGACTTTTGATGTGGATGTGAAGTGGAAACGCGAAGGAAAAACCACAGCTAAACCAAGACCGGACTGAACTCATGTACTGTCGGACAGGGACTGTCGAGCGCCGACCGCTGTGGCACTTCAGTCCGGAACCGCGCTGCTGCTACGGTCGCAGGTTCGAATCCTGCCTCGGGCATGGATGTGCGTGATGTCCTTAGGTTAGTTAGGTTTAAGTAGCTCTAAGTATAGGGGACTGATGACCTCAGCAATTAAGTCCCATAGTGCTTAGAGCCATCCGAACCATTTCGACTGTCGATCATAGAGCAGAGTGGTTATAAAAGTCGCACTGAATCAGCTGCAGGGATCACTCTTGAGTTTCAAAGTTCTACCAACAGCCCAGCTAGAACAATGACTGTGCACAAGGAGTTAGAAAGAATGGGATGCCGTGGCGAAGAGGCTCCTCGTAATCCGCGCGTTTTTGTAGTCAGTGCTAAGGGAAGGTCGAGGAGCTGTGAAAAGCGCCGCCAAGGCACAGTGCATGACTGGAAACGAGCAACTTCGAGCGATGAATCACGCTGTATCCTGTGGCATTCAGCTGGAAGTTTTGGGTCTGCCGAATGCCTGGTGTACTTTACCTGTCGTCATGTGTAGTGGCAATAGTGAAATATGGAGGAAATGATGTGATGTCTTGGGGGTGCTTTTCGTGGTTAGGGTGCGGTCTCCTTATTGCAATTAAGAAAAAGCGAAATGTGGGAGGATATGAACGCATTTTACAGCATTATCTGCTGCGTACAATAGTAGAACTATTCCGAGATGATAATTGTATCATCTGCATATACACAGGGTAGTCCATTGATCGTGACCGGGCCAAATATCTCACGAAATAAGCGTCAAACGAGAAAACTACAAAGAACGAAACTTGTCTAGTTTGGAGGGGGAAACCAGATGGTTCTGTGGTTGGCAAGCTAGATGGCGCTGGCATGGGTCAAACGGGTGTCAACTGCGTTTTTTTAAATAGAAACCCCAATTTTTATTATATATTCGTGTAGTATGTAAAGAAATATGAATGTTTTATTTCGACCACTTTTTTCGCTTTGTGATAGATGGCGCTGTAATAGTCACAAACATATGGTCCACAATTTTAGGCGAACAGTTGGTGACACGTACGTTTTTTAAATTAAAATACAGTACGTAGGTACGTTTGCACATTTTATTCCGGTTGTTCCATTGTGATATACGTACCTTTGTGAACTTATCATTTTTGAGAACGCATGCTGTTATAGAGTGATTACCTGTAAATACCACTTTAATGCAATAAATGCTCAAAATGATGTCCGTCAACCTCTGCATTTGGCAATACGTGTAACGACATTCCTCTCAACAGCGAGTAGTTCGCCTTTCGTAATATTCGCACATGCATTGAGAATGCGCTGACGTATGTTGTCAGGCGTTGTCAGTGGATCACGATACCAAATATCCTTCAACTTTCCCCACAGAAAGAAATCCGGGGATTCAGATCCGGTGAACGTGCGGCCATGGTATGTTGCTTCGACGACCAATCCACCTGTCATGAAATATGCTATTCAATACCATACATTATCCCGCCAAGGTCGCTGATGTTCCACTTGTCACAGGGATCGTGGGTTTTCTGTTGCCCAATAGTGCATATTATGCCGGTTTACGTTGCAGCTGTTGGTGAATGACGCTTCGTCGCTAAATAGAACGCGTGCAAAAAATCTATCATCGTCCCGTTATTTCTCTTGTGCCCAGTGGCAGAACTGTACACGACGTTCAAAGTCGTCGCCATGCAATTCCTGGTGCATAGAAATATGGTACGGGTGCAATCGATGTTGATGTAGCATTCTCAATACCGACGTTTTTGAGATTCCCGATTCTCGCGCAATTTGTCTGCTACTGATGTGCGGATTAGCCGCGACAGCAGCTAAAACACCTACTTGAGCATCATCATTTGTTGCAGGTCGTGGTTGACGTTTCGCATGTGGCTGAACACTTCCTGTTTCCTTAAATAACGTAACTATTCGGAGAACGGTCCGGACACTTGGATGATGTCGTCCAGGATACCGAGCAGCATACATAGCACACGCCCGTTGGGCATTTTGATCACAATAGCCATACATCAATACGATATCGACCTTTTGCGCGGTTGGTAAACGGTCCATTTTAATACGGGTGATGTATCACGAAGCACTGGCGGCATGTTACGTGATACCACGTACTTATATGTTTGTGACTATTAAAGCGCAATCTATCAAAAAGCGAAAAAAGTGGTACAACTAAAACATTCATATTTCTTTACGTACTAAACGAATATGTAATAAAAACGGGTGTTCCTATTTTTAAAAAAACGCAGTTGATACCCGTTTGGCCTATGGCAGCGCCATCTAACGGGCCAACCATAGCGCCATCTGGTTTTCCCCTTCAAGCTAGACGAGTTTCGTTCTTTGTAGTTTTTTCTCTTGATGCTTATTCCGTGAGATATTTGGCCCGGTCACTATCAATGAACCACCCTGTATACATACCCCGCAAGCCACCGTACGGTGCTTGGTGGAGTGTACCCTGTACAACCACTAGTCATTTCTGTTTGTAATTCACTCGCAAGTAGAGAGACGAAGAAACGACAGCCCATAAGTCTCCGTGTGAACCCTAATTTGTCGTGTCTTATCTTCGAAATCCTTATCCGAAATGTTTGCTGGTGGCAGTACAGTCGTTCCGCAGTCAGCTTCAAATGCCTGTTATCTAAATTACCTCAATAGCGTTCCTCGAAAAAAAGTGCGGCTTCCCTCCAAGGATTCCCTCTTGAGTTGCGAAAGCATCTCTCTAACATATTACGTGATGTTCGAACCTACCGGTAACAAATCTAGCAGTCTGCCTTTGAATTGTTTCCATGTCTTCCTTTAATCCGATCTGGTACAGATACCGAACACTCGAGCCTCCTTCAAGAATAGATCGGAATATCGTCCTAATGCGGTCTCCTTTACAGTTAAACTACACTTTCCCAAAATTCCCCCAATAAACCGAAGGCTACCACTTGCCTTCCATACCACAATCCTCAAATGCTCGTCCTATTTGATATCGCTTTGCAGCGTTACGCCCACATATTTAAACAACATGACTGTGTCGGGCAGTACACTACCGATGCTATATAGGAACGTTAACGGTTTGTTTTTCTTACTCATCCGCATTAACTTACATTTCCCCACATTTACAACTAGCTGCCATTTATGAAACCTACCAGGAATTTTGTCTATCTCCTCTTGTATCTTCCTAGAATCACTAAACTCCGACATCTCAGTGTACACCACAGCATCATCAGCAAACAACCGTAGATGGCTGACCACCCCGACCGCCAAATCATTTATGTACATAGAGAACAGCATCGGTCCTGTTACACCTCCCTGGACACTCCTGACGCTCTGATGAACACTGGTTTCTATTACATAAGAAGTCTTTGAGCCACTTACGTATCCGCGAGCCTATTCCATACACTCGTAGCTTCGTTAACAGCCTGCAGTGGGGTACCGGTCAAATGATTTCCGGAAATCTAGAAATTTGGAATCTGCCTTTTACCCTTCATCCATAGTTCTCAGTATATCATGTGAGAAAACGATGAAATAGCAAGCTGAGTTCCGTACACGTAACGCTGTCTGAAACCGTGCTGATTCGTGGTCAGAAGCTTCCTAGTATCAAGGAAATTTATTGTATTCGAACTGAGAAAATATTTAAGGATTTGCCCCTACCTGAACCCAATGGAACATCCTTGGGATAAGTTAGGGAACGGCGACTTCTCTCCAGACCCCAGCGACGAACAGAACTACCTTCCCCGGTTTCGGATCTTGATAAGATTTGGCTACCTTCTCTACACATTCAGACAGCTCATTATCCCCAAGTTCAAGCCGTCACAAAAGCGAAGGATGGACGTACCCCATTGTGGGGCGGCGGATGGATTTTATGCTGTTATATAATATTTGGTTTGTAATGTAGAAAAGAATGCATTTCCCGGTCGATTAACCATATGTGAGGCGGCGGGTGGAAATTAATTGTTATATAAATGTTCCTATTATTTATACTGTCTTTTGGCGTTCTCAACACTGGCTCTCGAACTACAATATTGGCAACCAGAAAGTGATTAGCAAAACGTGAAGCCTGTAATTAGAATACCTAGTGCCCACTTCATCTGAGAAATACACTTATAGCTACAGCTTATAGCTCTGAGGAATTGGGAGATTGTCTGGGATTCATAATCAAAAAACGATCCTGTAAAAACGTTCGCTATATTCTGAAAGTCGCAGATGAAAAAAAGAAAAGAATCCACACAATCCAACTACCAGAACAGTTCAGAGTCTAATGCACTGATGCAACTATAACTGTCCAAATTAAATGTTTAAGTGAATTTGATGATAATGTTCATCAAACGCCACGCTAAATAATGGTAGAATGTTTGTCCCGCGACGGCACGTGAAAATACGACATAAGCAAACTGAAGAGAGGTCATTAAAGTCATCCCAGAATTAACACTTCACTCGAAAATGATTTCAAGGTTACGCTTATCCCGAGTAACTTAATACGGCATCCGAGGCTGTTTATAGCAATGATACCGACGCGACGCGACTCCCGTCACATATGGCGTGCTATTCAGCGTCTGGAGAGAACTGGGGCCTCTCTTCCTCGCGCAGCGTTCTTATATATAAAGCCGCGGTGCGGACGGTTAAGGGAACGCCTGATCAAATCGGCTCTCCCGACTAGCCGCTGGGCTAGTAATGCACCACTTTAAGTTATTGAATAAATCATCGCTTCCTTTGCTGATGGCTGATGAAGCTCTCAATTTAAATGTGCATTCAGCACACAGGTAAGTAATCATAATAAAAGTCTGACGTGGCTAAGTCAAATATTTTGGGCGAGAGAATTAATTTAATTACACTACACGCAGTAGACGAGCTCTGAACTTGCCCTTTGGAGATACGCTATCGCTATAGTTTTACAGTTATTCAATTGAAACTTCTCACATCTTTATGATTATAGCGGATCTCCCTTCTACTTAAATTTAAACATCCTAGCCTTATTTATTCGCCTACTTAATCTATCTTGTTTCCTTAATTTTTAAGACAAAAACCAGAAAATCATGAATTTCCACTAAAATTATAATTTGTGAGATCCAAAGAACTGTTTCTATTAAATTATTATGAAAAGGAATCTAAATATAAATTTTTAAGTCTCTAGCTCTTTTCTGTTGCGCCAATGATTTTTACAGAAAAACGTCCAAATTTCGAAAATGGTTAAAGTTATCGAACTGATATTCAACACACATTGATTTAGTATTACTCCTGACATGCTAGAAACGTTTCAGGTTATTTACTTGATTTTTAAAGTATTGCGCAACATTTGACGTCAGAGCTAGTTACAGCGGACTAGGCTGGCACACAATGGAAAGACTGATGAGAATTTTATAAGGCGTGAGTAGGCTGCTTCCCTACACCTTATTAATATCCACTGATTGGTGACACGATATTTTTGATCGGGTAGAGCACACAAGCAGGTAATCCAGTGTCATACTTCCGCCATGACTACATCATTACTGTAAAACAGTCCCCTGGCTCCAAGCTCCTTTTCTTCCCATTACATTAAATGTCACAGCTATTTTTCAGGTAACATCGAAGTTACTACTCTGCAAACAGGCTGCAGTACCATAATGAAAGCTAACTGGAGTTTGAGGGAGCTGCTATGTGGAAAGAAAGATAGTGACGAAACTCTGTTTGAATATCGCTAGATCAGCAGCGCGAGCTGAGAGATGACTCACGAGCAAACACAGTGCGGCTTGAGGCGAACCTCATTCCATTCCGTGTTTAGGGCGGGGGGAGGGGCAGGGGCGGGCACGGAGCCTCCAGCACACGGCCGCGCCTGTCACGCGGGCTGTTGGATTCCGTTTAGCGCGGGAGATGAATGACGACCGGCCGAGTGGGAAGCGTTCGCGGCGAGTACAGCTATCGGCGGAAGTGGCCGAGCACCTGTGGCTGCAGCCACAAAACCACATCCAGCCGTGATAGATGGCGCCGGCGTCTATTAATCTTCCGCTCTGACGCGTTCGCTTTAACCAGCCACACACGTCAGACAAACGCAAGCTCCGTAGACGCCCATGGTACCCATTATCTGGCTGTGGCGCCAGGCTCCCTGCTTGCCATAGGACACCAGACGTGTTTCTCTTCAGGCGCAATGGTTCGTTGGAAACGACCCCATCTTGTTCGGCAGCTAGTAACCGTGAATAAAACAGAAATTAAAAGATAACTTTGGCACCAGCTGCAAGTTTTTATTTATGCCGTTACCGGTAGGGATCTCCGTGGTGCAGCTAGCTATAACGCTCTGTGTAGTGGAAGTATGGCCAATTTGTCGGCAATGGACCTACTGCACTGCTTCTTATCCGTGGACTGCTACGGTATTTTTATCCCTTTTTTTTATTAAAGATGCGAGATCAGATACCCCACACACACAGCAAAGAAAGAGTATAAGCTTCAAACTGAGCGCCTAGCCTTTTTCAGCAACAAAAACTGGAAGCACAATGTTACCGGAATGAAAAATGCTCCTACCGTAATACAAAAAAGGCGATATCTCCGGCAGAGTTAGGGATGTAAAAGACGGGTACTAGCTTTTCGACTTACCTGGCAGCTTCAAAGACATTTCAGCTAAAACATCTTAACATATTCGCGCAGTTTCACTTGTTAGTAATGGTATACACATCATGTAATGTAATGCTTCGTGTCAAGTGTGTGTCATAACTTATGGGACTTAACTGCTAAGGTCACCCGTCCCTAAGCTTACACACTACTTAACCTAAATTATCCTAAGCACAAACACACACTCACACACACACCCATGCCCGAGGGAGGACTCGAACCTCCGCCAGGACCAGCCGCACAGTCCATGATTGCAGCGCCATAGACCGCTCGGCTAATACCACGCGGCACGTGTCAAGTAAACGAACATGTACATGAAGTCATGTCTACATCTACATCCATACTCCGCAAGCCACCTGACGGTGTGTGGCGGAGGGTACCTTCAGTACCTCTATCGGTTCTCCCTTCTATTCCAGTCTTGTATTGTTCGTGGAAAGAAGGATTGTCGGTATGCTTCTGTGTGGGCTCTAATCTCTCTGATTTTATCCTCATGGTCTCTTCGCGAGATATACGTATGAGGGAGCAATATACTGCTTGACTCTTCGGTGAAGATATGTTCCCGAAACTTCAACAAAAGCCTATACCGAGCTACTGAGCATCTCTCCTGCAGATTCTTCCACTGGAGTTTATCTATCATCTCCGTAACGCTTTCGCGATTACTAAATGATCCTGTAACGAAGCGCGCTGCTCTCCGTTGGATCTTCTCTATCTCATCTATCAACCCCATCTGGTACGGATCCCAAATCGGTAAGCAGTATTCAAGCAGTGGGTGAACAAGCGTACTGTAACCTACTTCCTTTGTTTTTGGATTGCATTTCCGTAGGATTCTTCCAATGAATCTGTCTGGCATCTGCTTTACCAACGATCAACTTTATATGATCATTCCACTTTAAATCACTCCTAATCCGTACTCCCTGATAATTTATGGAATTAACTGCTTCCAGTTGCTGACCTGCTATTTTGTAGCTAAATGATAAGGGATCTATCTTTCTATGTATTCGCAGCACATTACACTTGTCTACATTGAGATACAATTGCCATTCCCTGCACCATGCGTCAATTCGCTGCGGATCCTCCTCCATTTCAGTACAATTTTCCATTGTTACAACCTCTCGATGTACCACAGCATCATCCGCAAAAAGCCTCAGTGAACTTCCGATGTCATCCACAAGGTTATTTATGTATATTGTGAATAGCAACGGTCCTACGACACTCCCCTGCGGCACACCTGAAATCACTCTTACTTCGGAAGACTTATGTCCATTGAGAATGACATGCTACGTTCTGTTATCTAGGAACTCTTCAATCCAATGACACAATTGGTCTGATAGTCCATATGCTCTTACTTTGTTCATTAAACGACTGTGGGGAACTGTATCGAACGCCTTGCGGAAGTCCAGAAACACGGCATCTACCTGTGAACCCGTGTCTATGGCCCTCTGAGTCTCGTGGACGAATAGCGCGAGCTGGGTTTCACACGACCGTCTTTTGCGAAACCCATGCTGATTCCTACAGAGTAGATTTCTAGTCTCCAGAAAAGTCATTATACTCTAACACAATACGTATTCCAAAATTCTACAACTGATCGACGTTAGAGATATAGGTCTATAATTCTGCACATCTGTTCGACGTCCCTTCTTGAAAACGGGGATGACCTGTGCCCTTTTCCAATCCTTTGGAACACTACGCTCTTCTAGAAACCTACGGTACACCGCTGCAAGAAGGGGGCAAGTTCCTTCGCGTACTCTGTGTAAAATCGAACTGGTATCCCATCAGGTCCAGCGGCCTTTCCTCTTTTCACCGATTTTAATTGTTTCTCTATCCCTCTGTCGTCTATTTCGATATCTACCATTTTGTCATCTGTGCGACAATCTAGAGAAGGAACTACAGTGCAGTCTTCCTCTGTGAAACAGCTTTGGAAAAAGACATTTAGTATTTCGGCCTTTAGTCTGTCATCTTCTGTTTCAGTACCATTTTGGTCACAGAGTGTCTGGACATTTTGTTTTGAGCCACCTACCGCTTTGACATAAGACCAAAATTTCTTAGGATTTTCTGCCAAGTCAGTACATAGAACCTTACTTTCGAATTCATTGAACGCCTCTCGCATAGCCCTCCTCACACTACATTTCGCTTCGCGTAATTTTTGTTTGTCTGCAAGGCTTTGGCTATTTTTATGTTTGCTGTGAAGTTCCCTTTGCTTCCGCAGCAGTTTTATAGCTCGGTGGTTGTACCACGGTGGCTCTTTTCCATCTCTTACGATCTTGCTTGGCACATACTCATCTAACGCATATTGTACGATGGTTTTGAACTTTGTCCACTGATCCTCAACACTATCTGTACTTGAGACAAAACTTTCGTGTTGAGCCGTCAGGTACTCTGTAATCTGCTTTTTGTCACTTTTGCTAAACAGAAAATTCTTCCTACCTTTTTCAATATTTCTATTTACGGCTGAAATCATCGATGCAGTAACCGCTTTATGATCGCTGATTCCCTGTTCTGCGTTAACTGTTTCAAATAGTTCGGGTCTGTTTGTCTCCAGAAGGTCTAGTATGTTATCTCTGTTTAACTGCTCAAGGTAGTTTTCAGATAAAGCACTTAAAAAAATTTCACTGGATTCTTTGTCCCTGCCACCCGTTATGAACGTTTGTGTCTCCCAGTCTATATCCGGCAAATTAAAATCTCCACCCAGAACTATAACATGGTGGGGAAATCTACTCGAAATATTTTCCAAATTATCCTTCAGGTGCTCAGCCACAACAGCTGCTGAGCCAGGGGGCCTGTAGAGACATCCAATTATCATGACTGAGCCTGCTTTAACCGTGACCTTCACCCAAATTTTCACATGTCGTATAACATGACGCATGACATCATGACATCCAACACAGCATTTGTCCGTGTGCAATATGACACAACGTGTCGTGAAAGTTTAGGATGCATGCATCCCTCCTCTGGGATACTTCTTGTTACGGAGGCATCTCCACTCTCGGATGCTTCCTTTGTAGATGCATCCCACTCTCTAGAAGCACATAAATTTGTGTCTATTTGTTCTTAACACCTGTCACCATAATGTAACAGGGGGTGGCTTGAGATAGTAATGGTCCTTTCGGGGAAGAAATTAGCCCTCTCCCCACCCAGAAATCAAAACATTGTTTTGGCGTCCCTCCCAGGAATATACACCAAAGCGCCAAAGAAACTGGTAAAGACATACGTATTCAAATATAGAGATATGTAAATAGGCAGAATAATGCCCTGCGCTCGGAAACGCCTATATAAGACAACAAGTGTCTGCCGCAGTTGTTAGATGGGTTACCGCTGCTACAATGGCAAGTTATTTAAGTCAGTCTGAACATGGTGTTATAGTCGGTGCACGAGCGATGGGACACAGCATCTCCGAGATGGTGATGAAGTGAGAATTTTCCCGTACGGCCATTTCACGAGTGTACCGTCAATAATAGCAATTCGGTAAAAAATCAATTCTCCGACATCGCTGAGGCCGGAAAAAAGATCCTGCAAGAACGGGACTAATGATGAGTGGAGAGAATCGATGAACGTGACAGAAGCGCAATCCTTCCGCAGATTACTACAGAATTCAGTGCTGAGCCATCAAAAAGTGTCAGCATGCGAACTATTCAACGAAACATCATCCATATGGGTTTTCGGAGCTGAAGGCCCACTCGTGTACTCTTGATGACTGCACGACACAAAGCCTTACACCTCGCTTGGGCCCGTCAACACCAACATTGGACTGTTGATAGCTGGAAACTTGTCTGGTTTCAAATTGTACCGAGCGGATGGACGTGTACGGGTATGGAGGCAATCTCATGAATCCATGGATCCTGCATGTCAGCGGGGGACTGCTCAAGCTGCTGGTGGAGGCTCTGTAATTGTGTGGGGCGTGTGCAGTTTGTGGGCTTTCAAATATAATGATGTGATGTGGTGGTTCAAATGGCTCGGAGCACTATGGGACTTAACATCTGTGGTCATCAGTCCCCTAGAACTTAGAACTACTTAAACCTAACTAACCTAAGGACATCACACACATCCATGCCCGAGGCAGGATTCGAACCTGCGACCGTAGCAGTCACGCGGTTCCAGACTGAGCGCCGAGAACCGCTAGACCACCGCGGCCGGCGTGATGTGATGGCCCTCAACTATGTGTACCCTCAGACACACAGTTGAAATATTAAAACTTTTGGCTGGTTTCGTTGTCTAAGGGCTGGGATACGTAGTTGTCGCACTACAAGACAAATACTGCTAAGTCTCTGTACACAATATGAATATGCATATGAATCGAATGGCCGAAGGTTCCTGTCACTCGGCAATTGCGAATTTTGAATGTAACACTTATAACTGAAAGATTGTAATTAAATAAAATCTTCAGGTACTATTTTTAACGACTTTAAATGATGAGTACGATAACAGAAGTACCTTTAAGAATGCCATTTATTAGTGCATACACTTATTGGTGTCGATGTTCCAGAAATCAAATAAATATAAGTTGAATAAAGGTAATTAGTTATGAATAAAAACGTAGCTCACGAAATATTCACTTCTAAACGCGTACTACGTCTTTACTGCAGAAGCCACGGAAATCACACACGCGCACAAGTCGGCACTCCGAAATATTTATCTCTCCCGCGACCACGAGCAAACTGTTTCACTCTCCAACTCTTTCATGTGACCGTGCGTCCGTCGCGCCGTATTGTCCAGGACTCGCCTGTCCTCTCTCGAAACGATTCTCCTCCCCCACTTCGATACAGTCTCTTCACGTGTCCTTTTTGGAACGATCGCTGTGATTTGCTAGAGCGCTCCCGCCTTGTCTCCAAGCCAATGCACACTCACAGACATATGGTTCAAATGGCTCTAAGCATGTATTTGTCTGCATTCTTACAAAATTTGAGCCGATTCTCACACGTTTGTGGTATGTATACATTTCTGAGCGGACCTACAAACTCTACAATTGGTGACCCAGTTGCGTCATCTTTCATCAGACCAATAACCTTATGATTAGCCACCTTTATGCCATGAGGATTGTTGGCTACATATACAGATGTGTCGAATGCATTGGAGTGGCGCAATATTATTTCAATTGCATCACATTTCACTCAATAGATGAAGCTGTCAGTATCCATATAAAGTAATTGTAGATCCACAGAATAGGTTTTCACAAACTTGTAGTGGAAATGGTATATGTGAAGTTTAGATAGGTCTAATGTACACATACCCACATAAAGAGGTTTCGTAAACTCTGTTGAAACCTTAGCCATCTCCAGAGAAACGGAATCTTGTTGAAAGTGGTGCCGAATTTGACCTAGCGATAAAATCTGCTGTGTGATAATCTCCCTTTCAGTGGGTAACTACACCATGTGATCAAAAATATCCGGACACCCCCAAAAACATACCTTTTTCATATTAGGTGCATTGAACTGCCACCTACTGCCTAGTACTCCATATCAGCGCCGTCAGTAGTCGTTAGACATCGTGAGAGAGCAAAATGGAGCCTCCGCGGAGCTCACGGACTTCGAACGTGCTCAGATGATTAGGTGTCACTTGGGTAATATGTCTGTATGCGAGATTTCCACACTCCTAAACATCCCTAGGTACACTGTTTCCGATGTGATAGTAAAGTGGAAACGTGAAGGGACACATACAGCACAAAAGCCTACAAGTCGACCTCTTCTGTTGACTGACAGAGACTGCCGACAGCTGAAGAGGGTAGTAATGTGTAATAGGCAGATATCTATCCAGACCATCACACTGGAATTCCAAACTGCATCAGGATGCACTGCAAGTACTATGGCAGTTAGGCGAGAGGTGAGAAAACTTTGGATTTCGCGGTCGAGCGGCTACTCACGTGGTAAACGACAAATAACGCCTCGCTTGGTGCAAGGAGCGATTGACGGTTCACCTAATTTTCAACGTTATTGTGTAGCACAAAATCTCAAAAGCTCCGATTCTTTTTCTATTCCAGTTTTCCTACAGTCCATGACTGACTACCATACAATGCTGTGCTCCAAAAGTACGTTCTCGGATATTTCTTCCTCAAATTAAGGCCTCTTTTCGGCGTTAGTAAATTTCTCTTGATTATTTTGCTGTGCTAGTCTACTTTTTATATCTTTGCTACGTCTGCCATGGGGTGTTTCGCTTCCAAGGTTTTTTCTATATTTCGGAGTCAAGACGGTTGAAAACGCTTTTGATCCTGCAGTAGTGTTGCCTCTCACCTTTGGAGGTTAACAAAAGATCCACATCTTCCTGCCACTGACTAGTGAGTGTAGAAAAGTAAAGGAGTCCAACACTTCATTTGTAATGAAATCATCACCTGGCTTGCAGGTCATTTACATGAATAGAAACATGGGCATTCTGCCTCTCAAACTTAGTGAAAGCTCACTGATATCTTGAAAGCGCATGGAAAATTCAATATCATCTTGTTTATAAGACCTGCTAATATCCACATAGTATTTTTTTGTATGTTCAGGATTTTGTTTAATTTTCTCTTACAAGCCAGAACTGACCACAGGAAGCAGTACTTGCTGCTTTTATGTTAATAACAACCTTTTTACCAACTGCATCGTCTGGAAGACGATTTATAGGAAGACATTACACATATCAGATCAAAACATGCATTTTAATGTCCAAATACAGGATTCTATTTAGAGATTTACCCAAAAATCTTATTCCGAGTTCAAAGAACTGGGTCTGTATTGTCTCCAGGGTAAACTACTCAGACCACTCAGCAATTGAATTGCCCTGAAATATCTTCCCATTATCAACTCACTTATATATATAACCTAAGCACTATGATTTAACTATGACTTTGGAGGCACCATTGGGAGCCTTAGCTCATAGCGTATTGTAGCATTGAACTTAATGCTGGGATACTGCAGTTGTTTTAAGGTCTTGGAAAGTTATGTTACCATAATGGCTAGGCACCCATTCATAAAAAGATCAAATCTCAATACCCAGGCACATTATGGGTGAGGGTAAGCGATGTCCTCTCTCCAATGCACCTATAATCGTTGTAAATGATAATTCTGCACCGCTTAGTTAAACATCCTCATCTTCACTGTCAGAACTGGCAGAGAGCCTGCTGCCGGCTGATAGACGATCATCACTAAAATTACATAGACCTCATCCTAGTGATCTGGTGTCAGCAGTGATGGTGCTGTTTGCATTGGTTGGGATGTCAAAGACGACAGTATCACACGAACTTCATGGTGATGTTACATGTGATAGCTTGGCCGTTGGCAATGCCATCAGTGCTGAGGACTGTAGTCCTGCTGCATTGTGGGTGGAATTACAATAGTCACTGACAGAGTCGATGTTAGCACTGCCGTCTGCAAAGGCCCTGATGTAGGTGATAGAGGCAACATCTCTAATTTGTTGAGCATTTCTGAAAAAGACATCACAACAGTCTATAAGTGTCATGTGGAAAAACATTCTCTCTCCTTCTCTCTCTCTCTCTCTCTCCTCTCTCCTCTCTCTCTCTCTCTCTCTCTCTCTCTCTCTCTCTCTCTCTCTCTCTCTCTCTCTCTCTCTCTCTCTCTCTCTCTCTCTCTCTCTAACACTCACACACACACACACACACACACACACATTCTCAGTATATGGGGGGATAGACACATATGTAAAAACTCTCTCTCTCTATCTCAACTAAGTGGGGTGGCAACTCCAGTTCATCGAGTATTCCCCATTCTGGTTACCAATGTACTCCTGTTCCTCTGGCCAACGTCCCCTCTCCTCTCTGTCCATCTCCTCCTCCCCACTCTATCAGCCAATCTCCTCTGCCCCCTCTCTATCCTCTATCCACCTCCTGCTACTATCTCTCTATATGTACACCTCATGCACCAGTCTCTGTCCATATCTTTTCCCCCTTTCATTGTACTTCTCATTCTCAACCCTATTACTATCCATCTCGTCACCCATATTCTCTCTGCTCAGCCATACCCATCCCAGATCCTGCAATGCATGCTGACACTACATACACATACACAACATGTGCGCTGTATAGGATCACCTAGATGTCAGGAGTTGGAAAACGTATGGGGACTAGGAATCTCTAACCCTCACAATGCTGATTTCCAGATAGCAAGTAGTACGTGTACAAAATTTGGTTGGAATCAGGATATTTGAGAAGTAATGGTCAATATTCAGGGATATGACGAGAATGATCATCCAAAACAAAAAAGTCAAGTGGACTTGGGATCTAAAACATGTACCTTACGAGCTATGAGCAATTCTTGATACTGTGAAACAAATTTGTTCTTCTGCATGCTCTTTGCTTTCCATATTTTGGGAAGTGGTAGTATGGACCAAAAAAAGAAAAATCGTCCAGTAAACATGTGCTCTAAAAGTCTTGTTTTAAAAGTTATGAGCACCTGTTCGTAAGAGGAGTTGTGTTTGAAAGTAGCGAAGATGAAAAAGTGCTCATAGCTGTGTCAGTTAGGCTGCATGTTGGGGACTTGAAAATAGTTGTTTTGGCGCTGATGTGCATGCTGCCATGCAAAGCGGGTCCTTAAGGCTGGCTGATACTACTGCCACATGATACACCTGTCGTGTAAGGCAGAATTCACGGCAGAGGGTGAAAAAACGCACTTATTTGTGAGCTTCGAGGTCCTAACTGATGCAGTCCTGATACTCGTTTCTGAAGGTGTATGCACACTATATTTATTTGAAACCGATCCAACCATTTGGGAGGTGATACTGTACATACACATGTACATCCTATTTTATATATGTAAAGACTTTTCCCTCAGTTTCGCTCATGCACATGTTTGACACATATATTGCACACATTTCCTCCTCCCAGTTTCTCTGTCCATCTCATCCTCCCATCTAAATCTATTCATCTCCTCCCCATCCCTTTGTCCATATCCTTCTCTCCTCCCCCTGTCCATGACCACTGCCTCCTCTCTCCCCATCCATTTCCTCCTCCCCTCTCTCTCTCTTTTCATCTCCTCCCTCTCTGTCTATCTCCTCCACTACATCTTTTTATCCATATTCCTCTCTTTCTTTCTTCCCATTTCCTGCACCCCCTATCTCCCTGTCCACCTCTTCTATCCCTCTACCCCTCTGTTCACCTTCTCTTCTTTTTATCTCTTCCCATCTTCTTTTGCCCTCTCCCTAATCACCTCGACCTCACCACCTATCTCCATTCATCCTTTCCGCAGCAGAGCCCATCCCCTTGTGTAGCCCATGCATGCAGGTCAATAAAAGAGGAGGATACTACTCTCACAACATGCCTGTTGTGTCGGGTGGCTTGCGTGTCAGAGGCTTGAAAACCTATTTTTGTCTCTGAAATTTTGACTATCCTGCAATGCAGGTTGATAAGGCAGGCCGACACTGCTCCCACACTACATGACTGTTGTGCACCCATTGTGAAGGGCAACCTATACATCAGGTGCTGAAAACCGCTTTTTGCCCATACATTCACTTCTGTTGGACATAGGATGTTATAAACCACTTCATGGCAACGTTACAGAAATGGAAGAGGATGTAGATGAAGATGAGAAGGGAGATATGATACCGCACGAAGAATTTGTCAGAGCACTGAAAGACTTAAGTCTAAACAAGGCCCCAGAAATAAGCAACATTCTGTTAGAGCTCCTGATAGCCTTTGGAGAGCCAGGCATGACAAAACTCTTCCATCTGGTGAGCAAGATGTATGAGACAAGTGAAATACCTGGAGACTTCAAGAAGAATATAATAATTCCATTTCCAATGAAACCAGATACTGACAGGCGTGAAAATTACAGAACTATCAGTTTAGCAAGTCACATATGCAAAATACTAATACGAATCCTTTACAGAAGAATGGAAAAACTGGTAGAAGCTGATCTCGGGGAGGATCAGTGTATTGCAGAGAAATGTAGGAACACACAAGGCAATACTGACCCTATCATGTAGTACATGCAGACTTAGAGAAAGCTGATGACAATGTTAACTGGACTGCTCTCTTTCAAATTCTAAAAGTGGCAGTGGTAAAATACAAAGAATGAAAGGCTATTTACAATTTGTACAGAAACCAGGTGGCAGTTATGAGTCGAGGAGCACAATAGGGAAGCAGTGGTTGAGAAGGAAGTGAAACAGTGTTGAAGCCTATCCCCAATGTTATCCAATCCATATGCTGAGCAAGCAATAAAGGAAAGAAAAGAAAAATTTGGAGTAGGAATTAGTCCAGGAAGAAGAAATAAAAATTTTGAAGTTTGTCGATGACATTGTAATTCTGTCAAAGACAGGAAAGGACTTGGAAGAGCAATTGAATGGAATGGACAGGGTTGTGAAAGGAGGATATAAGATGAACATCAACAAAAGCAAAACGAGGATAATGGAATGCAGTCGAATTAAATCAGGGGATGCTGAGGATATTAGATTAGGAAATGAGACATTTAAAGTAGTAGACGAGTTTTGCTATTTGGGAAGCAAAATAACTGATGATGATTGTCTAAATAGGGAGGATATAAAATGTAGACTACCAATGGCAAGAAAAGCGTTTGTGAAGAAGGAAAATTTGTTAACATTGAGTATAGATTTAAATGTTAGCAAGTCCTTTCTGAAAGTATTTGTATGAAGTGTAGGTGTATATGGAAGTGAAACATGAACTATAAACAGATTAGACAAGAAGAAAATATAAGCTTTTGAGGTGTGGTGCTACAGAAGAATGCTGAAGATTAGATGGGTAGATCACATAACTAATGAGGAGTTACTGAATAGAAATGGGGAGAAGAAAAATTTGTGGTACAATGTGACTAGAAGAAGAGATCGGTTGGTAGGACACATCCTTACGTTTCAAGGGATCACCAATTTAGTACTGGAGCGAAGCATAGGGGGTAAAAATCGTAGAGACCAAGAGATGAATACAGTAAGCATATTCAGAAGGATGTAGACTGGAGTAGTTGCTCGGAGATGAAGAGGCTTGCACAGGATAGAGTAGCATGGAGAGCAGCACCAAATCAATCTCTGGACTAAAAACAACAACAACAATCGCCATAATGCTGATACTCGTGAAATAGGCTGTTCATATACCAAATTTAGATATAGTCGATTCAGACGTTTTGGTAGAGATACTGGAGACACACACACACACACACACACACACACACACACACACACACACATTGCTCTCTCCCTGTGTGTCTGCCTCTTCCTCCCACCGTCTCTCTGCACACCTCTCCCTCTGTCTGTCTGTCGCCTCCTGTCTCCCTCCGCCTCTCCATCTCCTCATCTCCCCTCTTTCTCCATCCATTTACTTCTCCCCCGTGTCTCAACCAATCTCCTTTCTCAGTCTTTTTGTTCACATCCTTCACCCCTCTGTGTCAATCTAATCCTCCTCCCCCTACCTCTATTTCCTCATTCCCCATGCTTTTATCATCTCCACCTGCCCTCTTCCTGTCAATCCCTTCTTCCTCCTCTCTCTGTCCATCTCCTCTGTCCCCTTTCTTTCTCTCCCTCTCTATATATCCATCTCTTCCTCCCTGCTGTCTCTCCGTCTTCTTGTCCCCTCTCTCTTCGTTTATCTCCACCAACCAGTCGCTGTGTCCATATCTTCCTCTCACCTCTATCTATTGATATTCTCCACCCCATCCATCTATCCATCTTCTCCTACCCTCTTCCTTTTCCACTTACCCTCCTACTCATTCCATATCTTCCTGTCTCCCTCCCCATATACACTCCTGGAAATTAAAATAAGAACACCGTGAATTCATTGTCCCAGGAAGGGGAAACTTTATTGACACATTCCTGGGGTCAGATACATCACATGATCACACTGACAGAACCACAGGCACATAGACACAGGCAACAGAGCATGCACAATGTCGGCACTAGCACAGTGTATATCCACCTTTCGCAGCAATGCAGGCTGCTATTCTCCCATGGAGACGATCGTAGAGATGCTGGATGTAGTCCTGTGGAACGGCTTGCCATGTCATTTCCACCTGGCGCCTCAGTTGGACCAGCGTTCGTGCTGGACGTGCAGACCGCGTGAGACGACGCTTCATCCAGTCCCAAACATGCTCAATGGGGGTCAGATCCGGAGATCTTGCTGGCCAGGGTAGTTGACTTACACCTTCTAGAGCACGTTGGGTGGCACGGGATACATGCGGACGTGCATTGTCCTGTTGGAACAGCAAGTTCCCTTGCCGGCCTAGGAATGGTAGAACGATGGGTTCGATGACGGTTTGGATGTACCGTGTACTATTCAGTGTCCCCTCGACGATCACCAGTGGTGTACGGCCAGTGTAGGAGATCGCTCCCCACACCATGATGCCGGGTGTTGACCCTGTGTGCCTCGGTCGTATGCAGTCCTGATTGTGGCGCTCACCTGCACGGCGCCAAACACGCATACGACCATCATTGGCACCAAGGCAGAAGCGACTCTCATCGCTGAAGACGACACGTCTCCATTCGTCCCTCCATTCACGCCTGTCGCGACACCACTGGAGGCGGGCTGCACGATGTTGGGGCGTGAGCGGAAGACGGCCTAACGGTGTGCGGGACCGTAGCCCAGCTTCATGGAGACGGTTGCGAATGGTCCTCGCCGATACCCCAGGAGCAACAGTGTCCCTAATTTGCTGGGAAGTGGCGGTGCGGTCCCCTACGGCACTGCGTAGGATCCTACGGTCTTGGCGTGCATCCGTGCGTCGCTGCGGTCCGGTCCCAGGTCGACGGGCACGTGCACCTTCCGCCGACCACTGGCGACAACATCGATATACTGTGGAGACCTCACGCCCCACGTGTTGAGCAATTCGGCGGTACGTCCACCCGGCCTCCCGCATGCCCACTATACGCCCTCGCTCAAAGTCCGTCAACTGCACATACGGTTCACGTCCACGCTGTCGCGGCATGCTACCAGTGTTAAAGACTGCGATGGAGCTCCGTATGCCACGGCAAACTGGCTGACACTGACGGCGGCGGTGCACAAATGCTGCGCAGCTAGCGCCATTCGACGGCCAATACCGCGGTTCCTGGTGTGTCCGCTGTGCCGTGCGTGTGATCATTGCTTGCACAGCCCTCTCGCAGTGTCCGGAGCAAGTATGGTGGGTCTGACACACCGGTGTCAATGTGTTCGTTTTTCCATTTCCAGGAGTGTACATCTCCTCCTCCACCACTCTTCCATTTTCACCAACCCACTACTGAACTAGTCTCCACCTGCCTCCTACATTTACTTTGATCACTCCTCTCTATGTTCATCTTCTCCCCTCCCACCCAGCCTATCTACTTTATACTCTCTGTCTGTCTGCTCATCCCCTCCTTCTCTAGTCATCTTCTTCTGACCCATTTTTTCCATCTGCTCCTGCCCCTCTCTCCCTACTCACCTCTTCCACTCCACCTCTCTCTCTGTTCATCCCCTCTTCTGTTCATCACAAACTCTTAGCAGCCATGCTGTTCTGCAATTGTAATGTCTGCAAAATGGATCGATGAAGCAGACCAATACGTTTCCAAAATGCCTATCTTGACCGGTAGCCTACACATAAGGGCTCGAAAACCATTTTTTGCCCCAATGTACAGGGTGTACTCTAAAGCAGGGCAAGATGGCTGACTGCTATTATTGCCACACAATACACCTGTGTTTCAGGACAGCCTACATGTCATGGGCTGAAAAACTGTTTTTGCCTGTTCAGTATAACTGCTTCTATTGGAGCTAGCAGATTATGAGGTTTACAATGCTTCTACTCATGTTTGTGTGCCAACTTTGCTCAAAAACGATCCAGCAGTTGATGAAGAGTGCATGAATATACATACATAAATGCTATATATATATATATAATGTATGTAGAGAGAGAGAGAGAGAGAGAGAGAGAGAGAGAGAGAGAGAGAGAGAGATGCATGTATATATGAAGATATAGATTATATTCAGTAAACCAGATGTCCTTTCAAATTCTCATACACTGTCATTTGCTGCATTCTTGATTAAACTAATAGGTTGTGTACATTTCATATATGCAGTTTTTTCCTGTTTACCCCATGCATTCTATATAGCTTAATCCAGGCTTCTTTGTGTACATACACCAAGTGTGTATAAAGACATATATAATTGTGTTGAAGACATATGTGAGTGAGCAGAAGGGGACAACATAGATCAATACATCTTCAACACGTCGCTCTGTGTCCACCTCTACATCTTCCACCTGTCTCTGATATTCCCTCCCTCCCTCTGCCTATTTCCTTCTTCTCTCCCCTCTCACCATGTATTTATTCCTTCTAATCCTCCACCTCTTTCCATCTTCCTCCCCAGTCTTTATGTCAATGTCCTTCTCCTTCCACTATATCCATATCCTCTTTATCATCAGTCTGCGTGTCTGTCTCTGCTTCCTCTCTCATCCCCCAGTTCATTTCTTCCTCTCTCATCCCCCAGTTCATTTCTTCCTCTCTCATCCCCCAGTTCATTTCTTCCTCTCTCATCCCCCAGTTCATTTCTTCCTCTCTCTCTCTCTCTCTCTCTCTCTCTCTCTCTCTCTCTATCTCTCTCTGTCCATCTCCTCTGTCTGTCTAGTCTTCTCCATTCTTCCATCTCCTCCTCCCCACTCTGTCCCTATTTATCTTGTGCTGCCTCCTCTCTCTGTTCCTCTCCTGCTTTCCTCCTCTATCCCTATCCATCCCCTCCATCTCATCTCAATGTCCATTCCCTCCTGTCCCTTCTCTCCCTACCCATCCCATCCTGCTCCTTTTTTCCATCCCCCCCTCTATCCACCTCAGTCGTCCCTCAGATGTGCCCATCCGCACATGTCGCCTCTGAAAAACAGGTCGGTACGGCAGGCCATTACCACTCCAACACCATGCTTATGGGCAGCTCTGAAGTGAGAGTTCCAAAAACAATATTTTGCCCTTGAAGTGTAGGCTATTATGGAAACAGGTCAATAAGGTGGGCCAATACCACTCCAACACAACATGGCTGTCAGGCAGTTCAAAGTGAACATTGAGGGTTTGGGAAACTGTTTTTACTCTACCAAGTAAGCTGCCCTTCAAAGCATATCGATAAGGCAGGCCAATACTGCTCCCACACAACACACCTGTCGTGTAGGGAAGCTTACATGCCAAGGTCTGAAAATCTGTCTTTTGCCTTTGTCTCTACCCCAATGGGAGTTGGGAAGTTATAAGGCTCCGATACTGATACTTAAGAAGTGTGCTGTTTGTGTATCAAATTTGGTCGAAATCGATCCAGATGTTTGAGGTGAGGTCCCAGAAATACACACACGCTGATTTATGTATATCAATAGTGTCCAGTTACCATGTGCTGATGTGCTACAGCACACTGTAAATGTGGCACTAAGGTTACGCCGTTTCGCTTCAAATGTGGACTCAAAATTACACTAAAATTACGCCATTTCTCTCCGAATGCGTGCTGGTATGCAATTAAAATGGCTGAAAACATGTTTTGTAGCGCTCTCTCTGCGACAACTAGAATCAATGTCAAGTGCTGAAATAGCGGTCAGCCGCACTTTGATCAAATCAGAAAATCAACACAGCTGTCTATTTTCTACTGTGTATGCTCTGTCACCCCTTCCACCACTACTAGTGTTATGTTGCTCACAGCACCAGGTCAGTATTTTTCTTTGAAATTGCGTTTAGCATGTTGTGTAAGTATAGAGTATGAGGACTTTTTTGAAGAACCACTGTCATGGTAGTACTGTGGGCAAGCCTCACAAAGCAAAAACTGCTTATTCACGCAGCTGGCTTCTATTCCTGCCGATACCAACATTTTTCCATTTTTTCTTATTCCATGCAATATTAAACTATTCGTTCTAAAATTTAAAAGTAACAATGCAATTTGTGTATGTAAAATTAATATATTCGATTTAGCTACGATTGCTGCCCTTGTAAGTCAATAAGCTAGAGGCTAGATGGCGGTAAAACAAACGAATGTATGAAGATATATAGTATGAAACAGTTTTTTTGTAGATGATCTGCTAAAGAGGCCTTTTTCTAGTAGATCATTGGCAGAGAAAGTGAGATTTAAAGAGATAGGTTGATATACTTCAAATGTAAATGTAACAGTGGAAGGGCACGGGATGAGGCTCACTGATTTGGCTTACATAACACTGAAAATTTCGAAATACTTGCAAAATATCTTTATCAACTTCTTAATTGTCCCATATCAATCCAAAAGCTTGAATACTCACACTCCTGAAAAACTGGAAGATGATTTACCCCCAAGTAGCAAAGATATTGAAGAAGCTATTAAACCCTTATAAAGCTAGTAGAGAAGACTCTATTACAGCAGAATTTTTGAAATAGTTTGTTCCAAAAATTTAAAAAATAAGCTGCAATTAATCTTTGTGAAAACTTGGAAAACAGAAAAACTCCCAGGAGAGTGGAAGGTAGCCTTGATACGTACTACACAAGAGAGGCAATAAATAAGATGTTAACGGCAGAGGAATTTCTTTGGAACCAGTCGCATAGAACACGTTTTCCAAGTTCATGGAGACAGAGTAGAAACAACACTGGACAGTAATGTAAGTGAATATGAATGTGGTTTTAGGAAGGGCAATCATGTTATGAACAAATATTTAATATATTGTCAATAATTTCTCAAAGGTTACTAAATTCAAAAGGTTACTGTTTTTCTTTAAAACAGCGTGCAGCTTATTGTGCAAGCATACGGTATGAGGGATCCTTTTTGAAGCCCAAGCAGGACAAGTCGTCTGAAGCATAGTCTGGTAATTCACGGACCTGGGTTCGATTCCTGCAAATACCAACATTTTTCGTTTTATTTTATTCCTCACAATGTTAAACTATTTATTATTACATTTAAATATATTGAAACAGCTCAGTTTTTTATGTTCAAATAACTTACAGGAATGCAGCAGGACCACGTCGTCGACAACTGCCGATATTTCGACAGGAGCACCCCCTACTAATTTTAATGAAAATCTGCAACAAGTAAGCGCTGTGCAAGGGAATTTAAAACCTCAGTTCTCGGAGAAACTCCAGAAAGATAACACCCACACACTCTGTAAATACTATAGTAGGAATTACAAAGAATGGTGGTCGAGTTTAGGCTCGTTCTGCACACCTACGTCACGCATTCTCCAACAGCCAATAAGTGTTCAACAGTGTTGCGAGCAGTCTGCTGCAGTTGTCGTACTCATTGCAAGCATTAAGTGCGGTTGTAGCTAATTATTTAGTGATTTTTTTATTCCATTTGTTGCGAGTTGGTGATGATGGTGATAAGCGACAAATTCTACATAAGCAAGTGAGAGATATAATCTGCAGGATTACTCGCTTGCATCAAGGGCAAAGCACATGTATATGCCTACCGCTACTGTCTTTTGGAACCGGCAACAATCCTCGTCCGTTTCTCGACCTGCGCGAAGAGCTATCGTTCGTGGCTCGGACTATAGCGGCATCACAAATCAAAGATGACCGTCGTCAGAAGTTATCGATAGTAATATTAATAGTCAAGAGGTGAGGTAGCATAAACTCTGTCCGCCACGCGGGTTAGCCGCGCGGTCTAGGGCGCCTTGTCACAGTCCATGCGACTCTCCCCGTAGGAGTCCTCCCTCGTGCATGGTTGTGTGTTTTATCCATTGTGTAGTTAGTTTAAGTAGTGTGTAGGCTTAGGGACCGATGACCTAAGTGGTGTGGTTCCATAAGACCTTACCACCAAAAAAAAAGTCATTAAACTCTGTCCCTCTGCTTTTTGACAAGGGAGAGAGAGCAGGATTGCAAGCAGTATTTAAACCATGTCTTATATATAAGGTTACTACCTAATTTAATTTGAAGAGCTTCCTTAATAATACTATCTTACTAGTATCTGGCTGCATTTCCATAAGTTATTTGAGCATTATATATGCTGGGAGAAACTCAAGTCTCACACAGCTTAATTTCAATACCTAAAATTATTAGATTCAATATATATACACCAAGTATTCTTTCTAATTCTCGATCACTGATCTGTATTGCATTTTTGGCTAAACTTGTAACTTGAGTACCCATCATTATGGTTTTCCCCGTTTATTCCACACGTCAATTTATCTAAATATCACTGTAATGTTTAATAAAGTCACTGCCAACATACTTTTCTTCTTATTATTACTCTCTAGTCTTCGAGAATCATGCGAGAGATTCTGTGACAGTTCTAATCGTGTCTCTGACTGATCTCTTTCCAGACGCCCTAACTGCAGCAATCGCATTTCCTCTTCAACAGTCTCACGTACTTCAACGACTTTATTTTTTGCTGATATGTTGTTATATATTAAGCATACTGTCGTACAGTATACAACTTATATACACTCTCGTTTGCTTTCTTTCCAGTTAAATAAATGTTGCAGCTAACATGTCCGCCTTCTTTTCAGTTGCATCAGTCCTTGCAGTTAACTTATTGATTAACCTCAATATGGTATGAGAATAAGTATTAAATTCCTTGATACTTTTGTTGAGTGCTTGAAGTCTTGTAGTACGACAATTAATACTACAGTCAAGCGTTTGAAGTTTTACATCAATATAAAGACTATTCTTCTGTCTTCCCCTCTCAGACTGATTTCAGACGGAAGTACACGCGATCTTGTCCCAAATGTTCTGTCTTCCCGTTTCGAATGGAAGAACACAGCGCAATCTCTGGTCGTGTGCATGCTGTACGGTTTATTGCTATACATTAAATTCTTGAAGTTCTGTTACCGCATGTGAATAAGTTCTGCTTCATTAAAGGTTTTGATCGTTCATGGGAAGTCTCCTGGAAAAATCTTATGATCACCCAGTACCACTGTGGGTGTCTGAGTACAGAGAGTAAACAAAACTGCAGTTGCGATTAACTTCACATGTTTATAGGCTACTCTAATAAAAGCTTGGATGGACATAGTCGAAGTGTTAGATTAATGTATATCATAAGTGTGTATGTATATAACATAAAGGGTCAACATAGCAAAAATCTCGAAATGTTCTTGAGCGATTTACTACAAATTTTTACATGATACTCTAATAAATATTTGAATGGACATTGGCTATTTATTTTTAATATATTTAATATATAAAAAGATGTAATACATAAAGCGGAAACGTTAACAAACGCCTTGGAAAGTGCTCGACCAATTTACTTCACATTTTTATGCGATGCTGTAACAAATATTCATAATGACGTAGGTTATATACTTTTAACAACAATTTTCTCAGTTTTCTCTTAAAGCTAACTGCGGAAATAAAATGCTGTGCTGTGCAAATGTGCAGCTTCGTTAACATTTTCACAGTCAGTTTTAACTGTAATAGCAGGGCATTTAAACCATTAGGCAACTGGTTTCTCTCAAATATATTCTTTCTCCTTACATAAAATATTAAACAAAAATTGTATACACAACCGTGTGAAGTTTTGTTTTCTTCCTCGCGGATGGTTTTAATAGAAAATAAGAAAGCAGTTGCTGTGGCGTATTGCCTTATGAGTAAAATGTTACTACGGCATGTGAATCATCCGAAACGTTGTATTCTTTCCTGTTTGCAGATTAAAACTATGCAAAATACTGTCATTAAAGCAACCGTTCTCGAAGATATAGCAGCTGGAGAGGTCTCTCTCATATCACGCATACCAGTGATACCAACCATTTTCCGATTCATTTTAAGCGAATTCTATTCCCAAACGAGATTTCGTTTCCAACAACAATAAATAAGGCTCAGTTTTAGGAAGGGTGGAAGAGGTGATGGGCAGAGGAGAGGGAGGGGAGAGGAGGAGGAAATGGACATAGAGAGGAAAGCAGAAGATGGACAGAGGGAGAGGTTGGAGGAAACAGAGAGAGAAAGGAGGGAGAAGGATATGGAGAAAGACAAGAGCGAGGAGCAGGAGACGGACAGAGAGAAGGGGCAGAAGGTGATTAGGGCGCATATCCAGTTCCCAGACATGTTTAGCAATTGCTAATAAGTACACTCATGCTCATAAATTAAGGATAATGCTGATACATGGTGAAACAACGCTCTGATGGGAGGTGTGCGGGTTTAAATCACGTCGGGGTATGACCATGCGGAGCATTTGACCTGCGGTCGTCGCACGGTGGCGCTAGCAGCAGTCCATATACGCAGAGGTGTTCAGACGTGCTAACGGTGACTGTGTGTTGAAAATGGCTCAAAGAGCACATATTGATGACGTTATGAGATGTAGAATACTAGGGTGACTGAAGGTTGGTCAAACACGGCAGGTCGTTGCACGGACCCTCTGTGTGCCACAAAGTGTGATCTCAAGATTATGGAAATGATTTCAGCAGACAGGAAACGTGTCCATGCGCTACAGTACGGGGCGTCCACAGTGTACAATACCACAGGAAGACCGATATCTCACCATTAGTGCCCGCAGACTGCCACGGAGTACTGCAGGTAGCCTTGCTCGGGACCTTACTGCAGCCCCTGGAACAGTTGTCTCCATACACATAGTCTACAGACGACTGAACAGACATGGTTTATTCACCCGGAGACCTGCAAGGTGCATTTCACTGACCCCTCGTCACAGGAGAGCCCGTAAAGCATGGTGTCAAGAACATAGTTCACGGTCATTGGAACAGTGGTCCCACGTTATGTTCATGGACGAGTCCAGGTATAGCCTGAACAGCGATTCTCGCCGGGTTTTCATCTGGCGTGAACCAGGAACCAGATAGCATCCCCTTAATGCCCTTGAAAGGAAACTGTATGGAGGTCGTGGTTTGATGGTGTGGGGTGGGATTATGATTGGTGCACGTACACCTCTGCATGTCTTTGACAGAGGAACTGTAACAGGTCAGATGTATCGGGACATCATTTTGCACCAGTATGCCCACCTTTTCAGGGGTACAGTGGGTCTCACCTTCCTCCCGATGGATGATAACGCACGGCCCCACCGAGCTGCCATCGTGGAGGAGTACCTTGAAACAGAAGGTATCAGGCGAATGGAGTGGCCTGCCTGTTCTCCAGACCTAAATCGCATCGAGCACGTTTGGAGTGCTCTCGGTCGACGTATCGTGGCACGTCTTCAAACCCCTGCGACACTTCAGGAGCTCCGACAGTCACTGGTGCAAGAATGGGAGGCTATACCCCAGCAGCAGTTCGGCAAACTGATCCAGAGTATGCCAACCCGTTGTGCGGTCTGTGTACGTGTGCAAGGTGATCATATCCCATATAGATGTCAGGGTACATGCGCAGGAAACCGTGGCGTTTTGTAGCACATGTGTTTCGGGACGGTTTTCTCAACTTATCATCAGTACCGTGAACTTACAGATCTGTGTCGTGTGTGTTTCCTATGTGCCTATGCTATTAGCGCCAGTTTTGTGTAGTGCCACGTTGTGTGGCACCACATTCTGCAGTTATCCTTGATTTATGAGCGTGAGTGTATTTAGAGGTTCGCTTGTACACTATACTAACAACGCTTTAGACACAAAATACACTGTGTGATCGAAAGTATCCGCCTATCACTATGTAATACGAAATCGAATAGCATACGTCACGTGAAGAAGTTCCACGATTATAAAAATAGACAGGCACTATCGTGCTGTCAGTAGAAAAGCAGTTACAGCAGACTTCGAAAGTGGACTAGTCACTGTATGGCACCTGAGGGACATTTCATACCTTCCAAATCTGCACAAGTCGATTGTTTGTGACGTGACTGTGAAGTGAAAACTCGAAAGAATGCTGAGTTCCAAAGTGCTACTAGCAGTCCAGCCAGCATAATGACAATGCTTATGGAGATAAACAGAATGGGATACAAACATCGAGCAGCTCCTTATAAACCACGCCTTCCTGTAGTAAATGCTAAGTGATACTTGAGTAGTGTAACGAGGGACGCCACTAGTCGACTGGAAACGAGTGATCGGAATGATGAATCACGCTGTAGCCTGTGGCAGTCCGTGGCATCGCTTGGCTTTAGCGAACAGTGGAGAACATTACCTGTATTATGTGCAGTGCCAGGAGTGAAGTACAGAGGAGCTGGTCTTACAATATGGTGATATTTTCCGTGGTTAGGGAGTCGTCCCTTTGTTGCGCTTAATAATACATTGCATGCGAAAGAATACAAACCCATTTGACACCTTGCAGTCTTTTGGGCCTGCTGCGTTGCATATGTCTTTTAAGGATATTATGTAAATACGATTTCAAAAACGCTCCTAAATCAGACCGTTTTATTCGTTACAGTATGCCTACTTCGACAAAATAGTTTATCTGTAAGTAAATGGTACACACTTCTGGAGTAATATTTCTAATATTATAGGTCAATTACAGAGCATTATTAAAAAATTCGTTACATGAGTTTGCCATCCGTACGGTATCGTGGTTCTGTCGGTCTCTTTGTTTTAATGGCCCTCCATTAGTGTTCTTGCAGTAATAACGTTTGGTTATAGTAGATATAACTTATTATCTGATATAATTTTTCAGGTGGTCTTCCTTTTCTTTAGAGCAATAACTATGAAACTCCTTATTTCACAGATGTGTCAGCAATGTTGTACGATGCAGTCGGTTTTGTTTGTTATGCTGTAATTTTGGCAATCTTTGCTATTGGTATCAATGGTGGTCTTGTGTAATTTCTGGCTTTTTCGTAATATCTATTCGTTTTCTTGATTCATAATTTCAGTAACGTTTTCGATGTATTTTTTGTGCTTTAGGCCGATTTGCTCACAAAACACAAAAAATGCATCGAAAGCTTTATTTAAATTATCAATCAACAGAACGGATGGACACAAAGTATTACGAAACAGCCAGAGATTAAAGACCAACAACGATACCATTAGCAAAGATTACCGAAATTACGACATGATAGACAAAATGGATTGTAACCAAAGAATATCGCTGTGAGATGTAGCAGCAACGAATTTAGCAATCATTAACATTTATTTCCTCATTAAAAATAACACACACTCACAGATGTTAAGTAGAATTGCAGTTACTTGGAATTTTGGCTAGTGAATCTTGACACATGGTTAATTGTACGTACAGCGCAACAACTGAACCGACAGGTGTGCGGGCAAGTCTGCTAAATTATTGGTCACAATTTATCAAGGTCACACATACCACCTTCATACTGATCACACTCACACAACGAAAGATATAATTTAGAAGAAAGCATCCCTACTCCATATGTAACCTCACTGGGTCAGTGCACGACTGGTTTTAACGGTCAGTTTCAGAGAACAAAGCCCTCTTCTGAAATTACATACAATTCAGTAATTTTGTAAATAAATTTACCTAAGACGAGCACATCTACTCCGCGATGAAACTGAGGCTGCAATTTGAACACGAGAAATGTTTACTTCGAATAGTAGCCTCGTGGTATACAAAGAAATGCAAGCGGCGCAGCAGAGTATGGGCTACTAAGTCCGTGGGATTGAAGCACAAATTGGACGGTAAATTAAGAAAAATTTAATACAAGCGTTCCATAAAGCAAACCACACATTCACACAACACACGAAACTAACTATAACTGCACATCACGGGGCGACACCTCTCATCCACGTCAAGTTGCAGTTGCACAAAAGATCTCATCGAATGAATTGAATACTAATGAAATTATTACTGTTCCCTGACTGAAGTAACTGGTGCGTCACGATTATCAATACCACGCACCAGTGTGACTACCGGATACTCAAACAAAGCTAACTCTTACACATTTCAACTTAGCAACTGAAGGTACTACTCAGAACATCCTTGCTCACCGTTGTCCTAGGAAGAGTAAAACTAACCTGCCTCATCGCTAGGGTCTATATGTAAACCCTAGAAGGGCTCAGAGAGCGTGAGCGATTTTTTTAACTGTACTACCCTCACAACGGATGCTGAGCAGTAGCCACTGTCTCTCTGACCCAGTGTAGCAGTATTCAGAGCTCTACACAAAGGTTGGCTAAACTGCTCTTAACATTCAAGGAAACCTCCTGACAACTAGAGAAATCTGAAGTGCTAGCTACAGATAAACCACATATTCATACTAGCAGACGACAGTGCGGACTGGAAAGGTATGACATAATACATGATAATATATTACACAGATACATATAGAACAAAGTTACGAATTTGAAATTGGAAGAGACATTCTCCTTTGACTTTGAAATTCCCCTCTAATATCACGCACTCTCGTCCATCTTTCTCTCCAGGCTTAGTCATACCGAACATTTGAGTCATTAAGAATTGTAGCAATACCGAAGGTTGCTCTCGAAAATCAGTAGAACAGCTCATATGAAGACGTTTCATCAGTTCCGACCTGGCCTCAACCTTTGGGTTGAGTTACAACGTCGACTTCGAGCCAGATCCCAGCCTCCGATACCACTCCTTTCTTTGGTTTCGACTTTTTGAAATATGCTCTACCACTCATCCAGAGGCATTGAGACATCTCATTAAAATCGTCCGCAGTAGAGTTCTAGGAATTATAAAGGCGAAGAGTGGATACATCCCTTATTAATGTCCACTAATAGGTGTCCAGAAACTTTTGACCGGATGGCGTCCTCAAGTAATTTAAAGTAATAAGCGTTGCCGATAGTCGTATCTCGCTGGCAATTTACAGACTATAGAGCGTCACTGACTGACCACGTCATCACTTACATCATAGCGAACGTTAAGACAGAAAGTGCTTTCCAGAACACTGTCCGCGCAAAACGGCCGACCAGTGGCTTAGATGTTGCAACACGGTGTGCGGCCCGGGGTGGGAGAGATTACCTGGACGGGGCTACTTGAACGCCCACTTTGCCGTTTATGTAGCGCCTTTTTCCGCTTTTTTGTGGCGGCGCGATCTAATGAGCTAATGTAATGGCCTACAATTATCTTTAAACTGTGCTGTATAAGTGTCATTAGCGCCGCTTGTTTGTGGTGGGAGGGGGGGTGGGGTTGGGGGAAGGAGCAAGAAAGGGGGGAGAAGGAGAGAGGATGGGGCAGAAGAGACAGGATCACGTGAAGCTGGCATAGGTGAATACGGGAAGCAGAGAGTGCAAAGCGGCAGGTGGGTCGAAAGTATGAGAACTACGTACAGTTTGAAGCCCGATAGACATCTTTCATTGCACAAAACGAAACGAGGCGTATAGCAAGCCATTTTCCTCCATCGTATTGTAATTTCACACTATACTCTACCTGTACAGCTATTGCTAGATTGTAGCTTTACTGGATTGACTAAATATCGTGTATGCTACTAATATCGGGAGGAACAACGCATAACTAATAATTGCATTTGAGGTATACAGTACCGTAATAAATATGTTAAGTCATCTGAAAAAGTGCAAATGTAGAAGCTTCTGCGCCAATTCAGCAATCACAGGGGACTTACTCTAACGATGACTCAGTAATATTGTAGTCGTACCAACTTATGAGTACAATGTATGTGAGAGACAATTGGAATCAATCAGGTCTTAAAAGAACAGGGTGCTAAAATTTGTAGGGATATATGAAATTGAATGGTCACCCAGGCTCAGTCGCTGGTGAAGCATGTGGCAGACAGCGATTCATTCGTGGGATACTAGGGAAAAAATCAATCAGTCTGCAAAGAAAAGTGCTTACAAAACACTTGTGCGACGCATCCCAGAATATTGCTCAAGTGTATGGTGTAATGCCTCAATTGGGATTTACTACTTAAATACAATTTCTAATTAAAAATTCAGACCGTGAGCATATCAAACCCCCAAACCCGTGTTTCCACAAAAATTTTATAAGCGCACGTAATAGTACTTCTCTTCCGTGTGCACAATTTTGGAAACGAAATTAGAGGGAAAATACTTTTATTCATACGATAACTGGAAGGTTGCTGTAGGCATGATCAATGATTATTTAAAATTCTCCAACACTGCATTTACGTAAACAACGCATTTAGCCTACACGTCAGTAGAAAGACATTCAAACACACATTCATACGAACTGTAATAATCACGCATAAAAGTAACACTATATTCAATCACAAATATATTGTGCAGCTAGTAATATACTGTGAGTTGGCTGTAATGGCCTTTTTTGTAAATACCGCCTGGAAAAATTTGTGAACTGAAATAAATAACCTTTAGTGCTAAATACTATTATTGATGTAATTTTGCCTTGACGTTTCGACAGACTAATGTTGTTTTATTATGATGGCTAAAACAATTATGTTTCAAAGAAAGGCAACTTTGTTGAAACCATGTTTTAGTAACTGACAATTAGGAAGTTCATAAAGAAATTTTTGAGAGTGGTACTTTACAGATTGTGCTAATCGTCTTATCTTTGTAGATTTATTGTTGAAATGAGTGGGATGACTTTAATGGGAGAGTGTCATCTTTGTCTGTGTCTCTCCCTCAGAATTTCTGTGGCGATTTTATGTTGAGTGATCTATGGTGGCAAACATCTATCTTCCTCTGACATCTCAATACATCGTCATCACCATACAGTGCGTCAAGCCGCATGCCATCTCCGAATACCAGAAGCATCTACCGCCATGTCCAAGTTAATCACTAACTTTCAGCAACGAACTGCAGCTGGTTGGCTCTTTTAATCACAAATAATATCTTTGGCCTACCCAGTGCAGTTGTCTTTGAAACGTTAACAAAAATGTTTTCACATATATTTTATTTTATTTTACGTGCTATATTTTTCCATGTTAGTTTAGCCTTTAAGGAAACTTGTCAAAAAATAGAAAGAAATAAAATCATAACTTTGTACAGACAAAAATAAAAGCAATTACACCAATATTACCCTACGATACTAACAAACGGTACTACTTGCTATGTTTACAGAAAAATCATGTGTATATTACCCTTCTTAAAAATGAATCATTTTAATTAATTAAAAAAAAAAGACAAATGATATCAAGAAAATTGTTGTGTATTACCGTTTCGTTGCGTGTGTTTTGGATGTGTTATTGTCTTGAATTTACTGCATCATTACATTTGGACCCATACAAAATATGACTAACAGAGAATACTAACGTATACGGAGAAAGGCAGCACGCATGGAAGACTTTCTTTGAGCCATGGAATAGCGTTGCGGAGTTGCTGACAAAGCTGAACTGGTTGAAGGTAGACGCTAACTAACCTACGAATGTCCTCTACCCTCTGCCATTCACCTCACAATGGTTTGCAGAATTTAGATGTGGAAGACGAACGTTTTCTGGCCAAGTGCTGGTGACAAGTTGATGTAGCGCCGAAAATGTCAATGTGGTCCCTGAAAATGGAGTTGTAGTCCCGACAATCTTTATAATTAAACAGGAAAATGAAATATTTTATCTGAAGACGATGTATTACGTGTATAGAATCTACGTAACCTATAAACTATAGCAAATGACGAAATGATCGTTAATTACGTATAACGTGTGCGAATAAATAGGAATACACTAAGGACATAAAATCCACTGCTTCGACAGTTTATCTCAAGGTAAATTCACCATAAACTGTTCAGAAAAACAAAAATAATATACAGTATTTACAAGAACCAAGAAGGAATAATAAGAATGGAAGACCAAGAGAGAAATGCTTAGATTAGATTAAAAGTAGCGTACGAAAGGAATAATGCCTTTCTTCACTACTGTTCATCCATATATCGTAGAAGCAATAACCCGAAATAAAAAGATACACTCCTGGAAATTGAAATAAGAACACCGTGAATTCATTGTCCCAGGAAGGGGAAACTTTATTGACACATTCCTGGGGTCAGATACATCACATGATCACACTGACAGAACCACAGGCACATAGACACAGGCAACAGAGCATGCACAATGTCTCCCATGGAGACGATCGTAGAGATGCTGGATGTAGTCCTGTGGAACGGCTTGCCATGCCATTTCCACCTGGCGCCTCAGTTGGACCAGCGTTCGTGCTGGACGTGCAGACCGCGTGAGACGACGCTTCATCCAGTCCCAAACATGCTCAATGGGGGACAGATCCGGAGATCTTTCTGGCCAGGGTAGTTGACTTACACCTTCTAGAGCACGTTGGGTGGCACGGGATACATGCGGACGTGCATTGTCCTGTTGGAACAGCAAGTTCCCTTGCCGGTATAGGAATGGTAGAACGATGGGTTCGATGACGGTTTGGATGTACCGTGCACTATTCAGTGTTCCCTCGACGATCACCAGTGGTGTACGGCCAGTGTAGGAGATCGCTCCCCACACCATGATGCCGGGTGTTGGCCCTGTGTGCCTCGGTCGTATGCAGTCCTGATTGTGGCGCTCACCTGCACGGCGCCAAACACGCATACGACCATCATTGGCACCAAGGCAGAAGCGACTCTCATCGCTGAAGACGACACGTCTCCATTCGTCCCTCCATTCACGCCTGTCGCGACACCACTGGAGGCGGGCTGCACGATGTTGGGGCGTGAGCGGAAGACGGCCTAACGGTGTGCGGGACCGTAGCCCAGCTTCATGGAGACGGTTGCGAATGGTCCTCGCCGATACCCCAGGAGCAACAGTGTCCCTAATTTGCTGGGAAGTGGCGGTGCGGTCCCCTACGGCACTGCGTAGGATCCTACGGTCTTGGCGTGCATCCGTGCGTCGCTGCGGTCCGGTCCCAGGTCGACGGGCACGTGCACCTTCCGCCGACTACTGGCGACAACATCGATGTACTGTGGAGACCTCACGCCCCACGTGTTGAGCAATTCGGCGGTACGTCCACCCGGCCTCCCGCATGCCCACTATACGCCCTCGCTCAAAGTCCGTCAACTGCACATACGGTTCACGTCCACGCTGTCGCGGCATGCTATCAGTGTTAAAGACTGCGATGGAGCTCCGTATGCCACGGCAAACTGTCTGACACTGACGGCGGCGGTGCACAAATGCTGCGCAGCTAGCGCCATTCGACGGCCAACACCGCGGTTCCTGGTGTGTCCGCTGTGCCGTGCGTGTGATCATTGCTTGTACAGCCCTCTCGCAGTGTCCGGAGCAAGTATGGTGGGTCTGACACACCGGTGTCAATGTGTTCTTTTTTCCATTTCCAGGAGTGTAGTTTCAGGAGTGGGATTGAAATTCAGAGTGAAAGGATATTAATCATATTCACTGTTGGTATTGCCATCCTACGTGCGAGTCTACTAAGCACAATATGGACTGAGAGTAGACCTGAGAACGACGAAAATATTGAGGAACAGCTGACATGTGACTAGCAAAAGATATAACAATAAAGCTGAGGATCGCGTAGTAGACGAGTTGAAGGAATTCTGCTACGTTGGGACAAAATAACACGTAATCAACAAAGCAAGGAAGATATAAAATGCGCGCTAACAGAGAAAAAAAGAGGCAACAGGTTGGGGAAAGAAGTAAGCGGTGTGGCTATAAAATAACGCGACTGATACTGTCACAGTGTTCTGGCACATGTGTCTGTATCCATTCGCTCATCGACAACGTGGCACAAACTCTACACATATTTTCTACTGCGCATGAGTAGTCAGTTTACAGGCAGACTCGTGGTGTTGCGTCTTGGGTGTGAGTGATCAGCTATGTAAATTCAGTATCATTTTGTGAAGATGGAGTGGACGAAAAATGACGTTAAACTAAGTGTGCCGGACCGAGACTCGAACTCGGGACCTTTGCCTTTCGCGGGAAAGTGCTCTACCAACTGAGCTACCCAAGCACGACTCACGCCCCATCCCCACAGCTTTACTTCTGCCGGTATCTCGTCTCCTACCTTCCAAACTTTACAAAAGCTCTCCCTTCCAAACTTTACAGCAGCTCTCCTGCAGGAAGTTTGGAAGGTAGGAGACGAGATACTGGCAGAAGTAAAGCTGTGAGGACGGGGCGTGAGTCGTGCTTGGGTATCTCAATTGGTAGAGCACTTGCCCGCGAAAGGCAAAGGTCCCGAGTTCGAGTCTCGGTCCGGCACACAGTTTTAATCTGCCAGGAAGTTTCATACCAGCGCACACTCCGCTGCAGAGTGAAAATCTCATTCTGGACGTTAAACTAGTTAAGGGTTTCGCGAAAGACATTCGTTATGGAACCCTACATTCCCCTATTGTACAAACCGCATTGCCAAACGCAAAGCAGTTCACCAAGTCGCATCTTTATTCAGCTTTTCGAGTAGAGAATTGGACTGTAAAATTCACAAACTGAGGTCAGATGTTCATCCTCGAGGACATTAGAACACGGCAGTGAAGAGGTGTACATATCGAAGTGGTACGCCTATACTTCGCTGCTCTTCCAGAAGAACGTAAATAAATGAACACTTTTAGTATTATTTTACTGGTTTTTGATTTTGAAATGATATGCCTGTATGTTGAGGTGCACGAGTCTCTAGAAAAAGCGTAATCGCACCGAAACTTGTTAAGCATGGGTTTCAGCTTCTCGAAAATTTGCATCCTTTAAGGTGTAGTATTGAACTTTCATGTTTAGTAACACTTCGAAGTCCGTCATAGACATACGAATAAAATGCTTGTAAACCTGTATGTCTTGAACTTTCAGATCACTCAGCACTGAGCTGTAACGCCCTTGACCACATCTTTTACTGAGGAAGTTAAACACTCATCACCTATGTTTCCTTCTCTGATTAATCTCCCTTTTTACCATTATATTTTTTCAATTATATTCACAGCGCTAGCGCAGAGAAAAAGAAGTTCTATGTCGGACGCTATGTACCATGGAACTAACTAGCTACATGTCACTAGTGAGAAAGCTCATGCTACTGCTGTAGCGCGCATGTACCTGAAGTAAGTCGCAATATATTGGACATACATACACACACACATACATTAATTCTTGTTTCATAGATAATGAATACGACATTTCGTAATGATGTGGAACGTGTCACTTTAACATAAGCTTTATTTACACAAAATAATTGATTAATTTTTTGCAGTTACTACTTCATACTTAAGAATTCATCTATTGAGTAGAAGGAGTTGTCATTTAGAAATTATTTTAATTCACTTTTAAATGTTGTTTGGCTATCTGTCAGACTTATAATACTATTTGGCAAATGACCAAAGATTTTTGTGGCAGCATAATTCACCCCCATTCTGTGCCAACGTCAGATTTAAACCAGAATAGTGAAAATCATCCTTTCATCTAGTGTTGTAGCTATGCACTTCGCTGTTATTTTTGAATTGGGATGGGTTATTAATGACAAATTTCAGAAGTGAATATATGTACTGCGAAGGCACTGTGAATATCCCGAGTTCCTTAAATAAATGTCTGCAAGGTGGCCTTGGGTGGGATCCAGCTATTATTCTGATTACATGCTTTTGTGCAATGAATACTTTCTCTCTTAATGACGAATTGCTCCAAGATATGATGCCATATGAAACCAGTGAATGAAAATAGGCATAGTAGGCGAATGTACTGATACGTTTATCACCAAAATTTGCAATAATCCTAATAGCATAAGTAGCTGAACCTAACCGTTTCAGCAAATCATCACTGTGTTTCTTCCAATTCAATTTCTCATCAATGTATACACCCAGAAATTTTGAGTATTCTGCCTGAGCAACAGACTTCTGTTCATAATCTATATTTATCATTGATGTTATGCCATTTACTGTAAAGAATTGTATAAACTGTGTTTTCTCAAAATTTAGTGAGAGTCCTTTTGCAGAGAACCGCTTAATAATTTTCTGAAAGACATTATTTGCAATTTCCTCAGCTGATTCTTGCTTGTTGGGTATGATTACTGTACTTGTACCGTCAGCAAAAAGAATTAGCTATGCATCTTCATGAATATAGAGTGGCAAGACGTTAATCTATATTAAGAACAATAAGGGACCCAAGAATGAGTTACTTTTCTCCGCGGCTTGTGCCGGTGACAAATCTCCGCGACAAATTCCTTTGTGTGAACGTAGCTTAAGTAAGTATGCGCCAAAGGTGAACGACCAATAGCTGTGAAGCTTGAAACATTTTCAGTCGAATGCGGAATCTCTGGTGCCTGTAGTCAAATCAGTGTTGCCGTGGCTTTCGCTTGCGTAAGAGCTGTTATTTTGGTTTTCCGGAAAAATGATAATTATAATAATAGAGCATCGAACTGCCGTGAAGTTTCACATGAAACTTGGAAAAATTGCTACTGTAACCTACCTTTTACTAAAAGAAGTGTATGGCGAAGACGGTTTATCGCGTCGTTTTTTTAAATAGTTAAAGCATTTCCAAGACGGCCGAGAAGACGTTGAAGGTGACTCACGCCCGGGACGCCCTTCAACATCAAAACCAAATGAAAATGTCGAAAGAGTTGTTAATAAGATTCATTATGACCGTCTGTTCAGCATTCGGTCGATTACTGAAACTGTAAGAATTGTTAAATAATGCGTAAGGCAAATTTTATATAACCAGTTAAACATCAGAAAACTCTATGTGAAACTTGTGCCGAAAATACTCGCGATCCAACAAAAAGAATCTCGTCAAAGTGTTTGTACTGACACTTTGAATACCATTGAAAAGTATCCTAATTTCTTGGAAAGAGTGATAACGAGATGATTCTTGGTTTTTCACTCATAACCCAGAAACCAAGCGCGAATCAATGCATTTGAAGGGCTCAACTTGACCTAAAGCGGAAAAAGTTCGAATGAGCAAATCAAGATTCAAAACGATGATGGTTGTTTTTATCGATGTTCATGGAATTATGTATATCTACTGGGTTCCTGAAGGTCAAACAGTTAATCAACATTACAGCCTTGTGATTCTTGCTTAACTCCGCGAGAAAATAAGAAAATAATTACCCGAATTTTGAAGGACTAAGTCATGGATTCTGCATCAAGACAACGCACCGGATCACTCCGCATTGTCTATTAAGAGATTTCTTGCGAAGTACAGCATCCAAGTGTCAGACGACCCACCTTATTCACGTGATCTTGCACCATCTGACTTATCTATACACCACGGTCAAATCTGTAATTCAGACCGTTCAAGCAGTGAAAGAAAAAGTGGCACACGTCATGAAGTTCGCAGAGGAAGACTACCAGTACTGTTTCCATCAATGGAAAATTCGCACTGAGCTTGTAGGGTTAGAGTAGGGGATTATATTGAAGGTAACAATAACTAAACATGTGTGAGAATTTGCAGTGATTTTGACTATTTTTTGACCGTGACTGTCTCAAGAAATATGTAAAGGTTTTTTTTTAAATTACCGCTACCAGTCACAAACTTTGTCAACTGTTGTAGTACTGCATTACAAAAACAACTTTAAAATAAGGCTATACTGATGTTACATAGTCTTTTCGTAAATGCTGTGGTCATCCTGTGGAAGAAGAGAAAACTAGTAAGAGGTGCTGTCACTATTTCGTCAACCTACATCTGTAATATGATAACAAGACGTGCAGAAGGCAGGTAAACAGCTGACACCACATAGATCGACAAATCGGTAGTCAAATCGCAACCAGCTGTATTTCGACCGTCATCTTGTCCACTGCACTACAGAATTGTTTGTGATCGTGCTATGTTAGTGACAATTTGTGAACAGAGACCAGGAGAGGCACGGAAATGGAGGCGCATCGCTACGAGACTGCCACGCCAGAAGAAAAAAGTGAGTGACCGTTACAAAACATTTTCGTGCAAACATCAGTCTAGCTTCCAAAGTGACAGCACCTCTTACTAGTTTTCTCTTCTTCCACAGGATGACCACGGCATTTACGAGAAGACTATGTAACATCAGTATAGCCTTATTTTAAAGTTATTTTTGTAACGCCATTTAGCCTGAGGACGAAGATTACCTCGAAACATGCCCCTTAATAAATAAATAATACAATAATTGACAAAGTTTGTGACTGGTAGCGGTAATTTAAAAAAAACCTTTACATAAATATGTATGTTTTCGAAATGTAATGTTTTACAGCAATAATTTCGTTATTTTATAGCCACGCTTTGAATGGCATCAACATCGACCTTACTGTGAGAGAGAAATTTTTGAGAGCGCAGCGTGGTACGGAAGTGAATCATGGATTGTGCGAAAATTGGTAAAGAATAGAATTTAAACTCTTGAAATGTGGTGTTAGCGAAGGATGTGATATGACGAAAATGAAGGGATTCTGTAAATAATCATATAGGAAAGAAATACGTGGAAAACACTAGCTAGATGAAAGAGTGAGACGATTGGACATGGACAGGGAATAACTTCTGTGGCCATTAAAATTGCTACACCAAGAAGAAATACAGATGATAAACGGGTATTCGTTGGACAAATATATTATACTAGAACTGACATGTGATTACATTTTCACGCAATTTGGGTGCATAGATCCTGAGAAATCAGTACCCGGAACAACCACCTCTGGCCATAATAACGGCCTTGACACGCCTGGGCATTGAGTCCAACAGAGCTTGGATGGCGTGTACAGGTACAGCTACCCATGCAGCTTCAACAGATGCCACAGTTCATCAAGAGTAGTGAATGGCGTATTGTGGCTAACCAGTTGCTCGGCCACCATTGACCAGACGTTTTCAGTTGGTGAGAGACCTGGATAATGTCCTGGCCAGGGTAGCAGTAGAACATTTTCTGAATCCAGAAACGCCCGTACAGGACCTGCAACATGCGGTCGTGCATTATCCTGCTGAAATGTAGGGTTTCGCAGGGATCGAATGAAGGGTAGAGCCACGGGTCGTAGCACATCTGAAATGTAACGTCCACTGTTCAAAGTGCCGTCAATGCGAACAAGATGTCACCGAGCCGCGCAACCAATGGCACCCCATACCATCACCCCAGGTGATTCTCCAGTATGGCGATAACGAACACACACTTCCAATGTGCGTTCACCGCGATGTCGCCAAACACGGATGCGACCATCATGATGCTGTAAACATCCTGGATTCATCCGATAAAATGACGTTTTGCCATTCGTGCACCCAGGTTCGTCGTTGAGTACATCATCGCAGGCGCTCCTGTCTGTGATTCAGCGTCAAGGGTAACCGCAGCTATGGTCTCCGAGCTGATAGTCCATGCTGCTGCAAACGTTGTCGAACTGTTCGTGCAGATGGTTGTTGTCTTGCAAACGTCCCCATCTGTTGACTCAGGGATCGAGACGTGGCTGCACGATCCGTTTCAGCCATGCGGAGAAGATGCCTGTCATCTCGACTGCTAGTGATACGAGGCCGTTGGTATCCACCACGGCGTTCCGTATTACCCTCCTGAACCCACCGATTCCATATTCTGTTAACAGTCATTGGAACTCTACCAACGCGAGCAGCAATGTTACTATACGATAAACCGCAATCGCGATAGGCTACAATCCGACCTTTGTCAAAGTCGGAAACGTGATGGTACACATTTCTCCTCCTTACACGAGACATCACAACAACGTTTCACCAGGCAACGCCAGTCAACTCCTGTTTGTGTATGAGAAATCGGTTGGAAACTTTTCTCATGTCCGCACGTTGTAGGTGTCGCCACCGGCGCCAACCTAGTGTGAATGCTCTGAAAAGCTAATCATTTGTATGTCACAGTATCTTCTTCCTGTCGGTTAAATTTCGCGTCTGTAGCACCTCATCTTCGTGGTGTAGCAATTTTAATGGACTGTGTGTGTGTGTGTGTGTGTGTGTGTGTGTGTGCGTGTGTGTGTGTGTGTGTGTGTGTGTGTGTGTGTGTGTGTTTTAGGGGCGCCCCTACGAAGATTAGTAGAAACGGACACTGAGTACGTTGTCCAGATACTACTCTGAGATAAAGAGATTGATACTGGAGATGGCGGGTAGCATCAGGTCAGTCAAAAGGCTAATCAAACCTTCTCCTGAACGGTTTTTTTAATAAAAGAAAATTGGATTTTTATAAGGTGTCTGACTGTACGAAAATGTAGATGCACCGGCCGTGGTGGTCTAGTGGTTCTAGGCGCGCAGTCCGGAACCGCGGGACTGCTACGGTCGCAGGTTCGAATCCTACCTCGGGCATGGATGTGTGTGATGTCCTTAGGTTAGTTAGGTTTAAGTAGTTCTAAGTTCTAGGGGACTGATGACCACAGAAGTTAAGTCCCATAGTGCTCAGAGCCATTTTTGAAAATGTAGATGTTCATGCGTTAGCGTCTTGTAAGTCTTCTTTTGTACGAGGACTGAATGAAAAGTAATGCTTTCACCTTCGTTATTTGGGTTTGGATGGGAATATTTTAATAAATCAAATGCAAAAATAATTTTTAGAATGTGATCTTTAATTACCAATATTCGCTTTTCCATATAATCACCAGCCAATTGGATAGATTTTTGCCAACGATGAACAAGTTTTCTGACGCCTTCACGGAAAAAGTCGACACACATAACGCAACCACAGTGTCACAGTTCTCATAACGTCTTCATCAGAAGCATAATGATGTCTCTGCAGATCGTCTTTCATTATCGGGAACAGACGGTGCTAAATCTGGACTGTATGGAGGATGCTGTACAGTGGTGAGATTCAGTCTCTGAAGTTCTGCTGTGGTGGCACGTGAAGTGTGTGGTTTGGCTTTGTCATGATGCAGGAAAACATTTCCATTTTCCTTTTGGACCCATGTTAGCCGTCGTTTCAGAGTCCGCGGCGTTGTGATGTAACGATCTGAATTTATTGTTTTTCCACGATCAAGGAAATCAACATGGATAACACCATTGCGTCCCAGAACACTGTGGCCATGATTTTTCCAGCTGAGGGCTGCGTCTTGAATTTCTTTTTCTGGGGCGAGTCTGTGTGTCGATATTCCATAGACTGACGTTTCGTCTCCAGGTCGTAATGGTGTACCCACGTTTCGTCTCGTGTCACAATTGAATGGAGAAAGGCGTCACCTTCATTCTCGTAACGCTAGAGGAGTTCCTGGCATATTTCAAGTCTGCGCTTTCATTTCAGGAGTCAGCATCAGGGGTACCAATCGTGCGCAGATCTTCCCATAGACAAGCAAGTTCTTGTGAAATGCCGATTGTGCTTGCAGTTTCTCTTTGAGTGATACGATGATCGTCCTGAATCAGTCTGTCAACATTTTTCTTGTGAAACTCGGTGGTTGCTATCACAGGACGTCCAAATCTTTGTTTGTCACGCAGGTCAGATGTTCCCAACTCAACATCTTTAAACGTACTCGCCCAACGACGCACAATACTCACATCAACACAATCACCATAAACTGCTTTCATTTTCTGATTAATCTCCTTTGATGTGACACCTTCTGCTGTCAAGAATTCAATGACTGCAAGTTGCTTAAATCGCACTCACAGACCGTCTACGCAGGGTTCTATAATTTACACTGTAACAACACAATCGTTCAATGCTAAGGCTTTCCGCCAACTGGAGCTTTAGAGAGGAGGATGCGGAACAAGCCAGTACCTGCCGCATACGAATGCTGCCAACTGTTGAAGAGTTACGAAGGTGGAGGCATTACTTTTCAGTCAACCCTCGTATATATACGGGTGGCTACTGTATGGTAGCCGAAAGATGTTCGCCGAAAGCCATAAACTATGTTAAGGCCAATCTGTATTGGAAGTGTTTTCGTGGCACACGATTACAAGAACATTGTGTGCGCACAATACGTTTATAACCAGATGCAGCAAAACAACAAAATTCTTGGAGTCAGAAGTTATCTATTTGTGACAATAACGGAACAAATTGTACAGAAATTGTTAATACAGTAGATTTCAAATTATAGTTTCTGATTATTTTCCTGTATTTGTGCTGAAGTAATTTTTTGAATACAGATCAATGAGCCAATAAGTTTTGATAATCGGTCTACAATGTTTTCCAGAGCAAAGATGTGGCGTGGTGAGAGAGACAATTTCCGATCGCGTTCTTTTGTATCTGCGCACAGCAGAAGAGCAGGAGGGAAGAGAGGGAAAGAAAGATGCAGGAGGTGAGGTAGGGGAGATGAAGATCTAATACGGGAAAAAACAGTATTAAGTTCTGAAAATAAATGAGGATGGATTATCTTTACTAATTTATTTGCCTTTTTTTATTCCTTGGATTTCGTACCATAAATTCTCCGCCGGATAAAGTTGTACGGTTCTCAGTATCTTCGAGAAGAGCGCGGATATTGGCCGAGATGCCAGAGTTCGTCGTAAATAGCGGCGGGCTGTAATAATTTCCAGAAACGTTGCCCAGGAACCGCTGCTCGGGCACCGGCATCGAGACCAATTTGGAACAGGTTTGAGCGGCCGGGCGCTAATCACTTACAAGCTAATTGACTCGGAGGGATTAGGAGCGCTCCCCACAGCGCCGAAAAGTTTGCGAGGTCCGGCGTCGTCGTCACGTATCGTATTCTCACTCACCGGTGACATACAATGTCTAAAGGCGATTCACACGCAAACGTGACGTGACAGTGGTGTGTCTGACCAATGACTTCAATGGTCTTAACTTCCCTCATGCGTGCTCTGACAGTGGGCAAATTGATATTTCTGGAGGATAAATTCTTGATTATGTCTCCGATTTTGGATGAAGAAGAAAAAATTGATACAAGACGAAACACGTATGTGGACAATCAAGCATTGAAAACGGGAACAATACAAGTGGAATTTTTTACTCTATCGAAGAAACTGATGAATGATGGAAGAAAGTTATATAGATATTTCAGTGCCATAAAATTCTTTCATCCTGTTTTTGACAAAAATGGGGATTAATATGAAAGCGAAGAAACACGTTGGAATACGTGTATTACCTTCAGAGAATGGCTTGCCAAATGTACAACAATTTCTGTGTGAGAAAATTCATAAAAAAACTTTTTAGTTATTTGACAACTGCACACTCATTCATACCTGTCACTTTGCTGTTATTTGACAACTGCACAGATTAATTAAAAACTTCGAAACACTTACGAAAATTACTCAGGCAGCGGATCTTAGGAGTTGGTTTGCACACTAGAATACACACATGTTCAAGGAAGGAACGCAATTACGTACATTTCGTATAAAAATACTTCACCGAATACTACAGTTCTGGAACTATGTTTTATACTGCCCAAAACAGATGAGCAGCGCTGAAATAAAGATATGTTATCTTGGTTCATAAAATATTGTTCTTTAATAATAAATATATAAATATCATTGGGGGGGGGGGGGCACCTGTCGTCCACGCGCTTAATCTAGGATTAATATCAGTCATCAGCGAAAGCTGCTCGGGATAAATAAAGCCGCTTAAATTCCATCTGTGATGGACACCTTTCTTGCTTTCTAGAAACTATTTAAAAACACCCGCAGAAGTGTAGCAATATCACACACTTCTCAGTCCTTTGGCGATATTCTATGTTAGTCGTCCCTCAGAGTACAGGATGACCAGCAACTGGCAATAGGCTATAAATGTAAATAAACGTTACGTGTTGCGTGAAGAATGTATGGGACTGGCGATATACCATCGGACATTCGAAAACTATCAGCCATACAATTCCAAAGAAAGCAATGGCCGATAAATGTGAGAACTATCGAGCAGTCATACAATGTAAGCTTTCACGGCCGGTATTGTCTTCACTTAAAACTTCCGGGCTGATAGGCCGTGGTCGAAGTATAAAACACTCTCCTGACTCTCCTGCAGTTCGCCGCTTTACCTCCGAGGATGTCTCCCGCAGTCGGAGACGAAACGTCAGGAGAGTGTTTTATACTTCGACCACGGCCTATCAGCCCGGAAGTATCGAGCAGTCAGTTTAACAGCTCTTCCATCCACGTTACTGACCAGAACAATATACAGAGGGATACAAAAGAAAACTGTGCATCTGTTAGATAATGATCACTTCGGCTTCAGGAAAGATATAGGTACCAAAGAGGCATTTCTGATGTTGCGGTTGATAATGGAAGTAAGACTGAAGAAAAATCAAGACAAGGTCATATGCTTTGTCGACAGTGTAAAATGGTGTAAGATGTAGCAAATCCTCAGAGGTCACCTACAGAGAAAGAGGGATTATATACAATGTGTACAAGAACCAGGAGAGAACAATAAGACCGACAACGAAGTGCTCGAATTAAAACGGATGTAAGGCAAAGATGAAATCTTTCAAGCCTACTGTTCAAACTATAAGTCGAAGAAACAATGATGGAAATAAAAAGAAAGGTTGAAGAGTGGGACCAAAACTCACGGTGAAAGGATATTAATGGTAAGATTCGCTGATGGCATTGCTATCCTCAGTATAAGTGAAGAATAGACTACCTAATGAGTGCAGAATATAGATTGACAGTAAATCGGAGAAAGACGAAAGTAATGAGAAGTAACAGAGATGACAACAGCGAGAAACTTAACATCGAAATTAGGCATCACGGGGTACATGAAGTTAAGTAATTCTGTTAACAGGTAGTAAAATAACCCATGATGGACGGAGCAAGGAGGAGGACATACGAAGCAGACCAGCACTGGCAAAAAGAAAGCATTCCTGGCCAAGGGAAGTCTACTAATATCAAACATAGGCCTTAATTTGAGGAAGAAATTCTGAGAACGTACGTTTAGAGCACAGCATTGTGTGGTAGTGGAATATGGACTGTGAGAAACTCGGGACAGAAGAGAATCTAATCTAATCATGTGAAACGTAGGTGGATTGATAGGGTAAGGAATGAGGTGGTTCTCCGCACAATCGGTGAGGAAAGGAATATGTAGGAGACACTGTCGAGAAGAAGGGACAAGATGATAGGGCATCTGCTAAGACATTAGGGAATAATTTCCATGGTAGTAGAGGAAGACAGAGACTGGAATACATCCAGAAAATAATTGAGGACGTGGATTGCAGTTGTTACTGAGGTGAAAAGCTTGGCTCAGCCGAGGAACTCGTAGCGGACCACATCAGACAAGTCAGAAGATTGACGGCTCAAAACATGCGATGGGCTCTATTACTGTTGGATTACGCTGTAGGTAATAAATCACTGGACTTAACAACCACCTGAAGATACCTAGGAGTAACCAGCCGGAGCGACCTAAAGAGGAATCACCATATTAAACAATTTGTAGGAAAATCAAATCCTAGTTCATTGAGAGAATCTTGAGAAAAGTAGCCCCACCGATGCTTGAGTATCCGTCTGGGACCCTTGCCAAACTGATTCATTGAAGAGACAGGGAAGATCCAACGAAGGTAGCACGTTTCGTCACGGGATCATTTAGTCGGAGCGAGAATGTTATGGAGACGCTCTACAGATTTCAGGGTCAGTTGTTAAAACAGAGATACTGTGCATCACGGAAGTTTACTGTTGGCAGTCAGAGAGCATATGTACAAAAAAGAACCGGGTAACACATTACTTCCTTCCACGTACGTCTTCAAAATGACGATGACGACTAGAATATCAGACGGAGGCCCACCGACACTCATTCATCCCTGTCACTTTGCTGTACACAGGGCGATTCAAAACGAAAGAACAGATTTCAATTGTATATTACGGACAAACTTTAAGATGGAAACACATTGCACGTGACACTGGATAGCGGAAGTTTCAAAGTTTTGACACAGCCGCGATGTTGTGTTTTTGAAGCAACAAGGCGAATACACGACAAGGAAAATCATTTTGTGTGTTGCAATTTTCTCGAAGTCAGTGCATTGTTCAGGTGCAAAGTGCATTCCGCCTTCGATTCAGCAAGAAGCCGCCTCTGCACAAGCAGATTTATGACTGGTATACAGAATTCTTGGAAGCTGGTTGCACATGGAAAGGAAAAGCACTACGCACGTCAGATGATATTGTCGAGCGTACCCGAGATGTGATCACACGGAGCCCTCAAAGTCCATAAGAGGGGCAGGCCAGGAACTTCAAATTCCTCAGACAACGGTGTGGCGTTTTCTAGACCGCAGCTTGTGTATGAAGCCTTACAAGCTACAGCTACTGCATAAACTGCGTCCCGGCGACCGTAACAGAAAGTGCAAATTTAGCATTTCAATTCTCCAGAATATAGCAAACGATGCTTTTTCCGAATGATTCATCTATTTGGAAGAATTGACGTTTTATCTATCGGGTAAAGTAAACTGCTACAAGATAAGAATTTGGGGGTCACAGAATCCTGGCATCGTCGTCGAACATGTAAGAGGCTCCCGGAAACTGAGTTTGTTTTGTGCCGTTTCTGTTCACAAAGTTATGGACCTTTCTTGCTAAGGAAACTGTGACAGGAATGTCATACTTGGACATGTTGAAAACTGATTGTTTCCTCAACTTGGCGAAGATTCCAATGATTTAATTTTTATGTATAACGCTGCCCCGCCGCACTTTCACTGTGAGGTGCGGCGTTATCTTAAGAACACCAAACGACAACGTTGGACTGGAAGAGGTGGACAAGAAGATCTTGTTCATTGTTTTTGGCTTTGCGATTTTTTTTCTCTGGGGGTACATAAAAGACAGCGACTTCGTCCCACCTATAGCAGTTATTCCACAAGATCTGAGAAATCAAGTTGTTGAAGCTTTCGATTCAGTAGACAGGGACCTGTTGATTCGCGTGGAATGAAATGCACTATCGTTTCAACATTTCTCGAGCTCAAGTTAAATGCATGGTACAGTGTCTGTGCAAACAAAAATTTAAACCTTTCGCTATCCAGTGACACGCGCAAAGTATTTCTACCTTTCACAACATGTTTGTAATAAGCAACTGAAATCTGTTCTTTCTTTTTGAATCACTCTGTATTTAGGTACGTAGTAAAAGTAGTGGATCTGGATGCAGAATGCAGGCGGAGTGGGGGGGGGGGCGGGTATATAGGGGCTGGGTGTGCAAAGTGAGTGATAGCGCGTTCAAATGTTCAAATGTGTGTGAAATCTTATGGGACGTAACTGCTAAGGTCATCAGTCCCTAAGCTTACACACTACTTAACCTAAATTATCCTAGGGACAAACACACACACTCATGCCCGAGGGAGGACTCGAAGCTCCGCCGGGACTAGCCGCACAGGGATAACGCGTGAATCAGGGGTTACCTAAGTGAGATTCGCCTGCTGTTTGCCGCGCAGGGGTAGCCGCGACGTCTAAGGCGCCTTGTCACGGCCCGCGTGGCTCCTCCCGTCGGACGTTCGAGTCCTCCCTCTGACGTGTGTGTGTGTGTGTGTGTGTGTGTGTGTGTGTGTGTGTGTGTGTGTTGTCCTTAGCATAAATCAGTTTAAGTTAGGTTAAGTAGTGAGTAAGCTTAGGGACCGATGACCTCAGCAGTTTGGTCCCATAACATCTTACCACAAATTTCCAGATTTTGCATGCTGTTTGAATCAAAGTGTCTGGTAGAAGTTATGGAGACAAGTTCCGAGCGGTAGGAACACCGCAGTGTTGAAGTTTGTGTAACTCAGTGCTGAAGAACCAGTTACAGACTTAGCAGAATTTTTGTGCAGTTGCACCGATCTTTATAATTTTACAGTGAACAGACAGTACTTTGAATTTTAAAGGTTAGTTGATGATTGCTTTCAGGTTTACAGTATGGAAATATGCTATGTTGAGCTCAGTAGTGCCCCAGGCGAACAGTCAGTTGTGAGACAACAGGCAGTAAATGTTTGGTGTTATTCTTGACAACGGCACTTCCCAATCTCTGTTCACTCATGCAGGTTTAAGCTTTCGCTCACAGAAAGACTAGAATGGTTCTTCTGAAAGGGCATGACTGATCTCCTTCCGACATCCTTCCGAAATCCAATTTTTTGTGATCCGTCTCTAATGACCTTATTATGGACTAGACATTAAGCCCTACTCTAGCTTCTTTATTCCCGCAACAGATAAACGTGATGTCGTTCAGTAATTTTGTGTATCCATTCTTTTGCCGATAACTGTGTCAGCAGCTCTTGGTCTTGTGATTCTATCACGATGCTCGGGCTTCGATTCCCGATCGGGTCGGGGATTTTCTCCGCTCGGGATCCCGTGCGCGCGCTTGTGTGTGTGTGTGTGTGTGTGTGTGTGTGTGTGTTGTCTTTATCATCATTTCATCATCATCATAATCATCATCGACGCAAGTCGCCGAAGTGGCGTCAAATAAAAAGATACTTACTCCAGTGGTTGAATTTCCTAGAAGAGGACCCCCAGTCAAAAATGCCATATGCACATTCCATACCGATTCTGTATAGAGAAGTGGCCTACCTCCTTTCCAGTCACGTGGGACTATTATTGACGAATCTGAACTAGAAAAGGGAGCGTTCAACGTGAAATGTGATTGGAATGGCCCTTAGATATAAGAACGAATTTATTGTTAGTGAATTTCAATGAACCGTGAGAAGAAGACCATATACACAATTTTCCATGTGCTGATATCATTCACTTAGTTTACAGGAAAACTAAAATAAAGAACCTCTGAAAGGCTCAGGGGAGACTGTCTGGATGCTTTCAGCACCAACATTTTGTGCAATAATCGCTTCTATGTACACAGACTAGATATTTTATCATATAAAGAAATCTGTGTCTTAATTATGAACAAAAACAATGAAAATCTGACGATGTAATTCTTCCAGTCACACTCCACACCCTTCACTTTGCTTACACAACCATTGTTGCTCTTCATAAAGTTCACATCAACACTTCATGCATATCTGACTCCTAGTAACTACTGAGAGGTAAGTCAAAATATTCTTTACATGAAAGACATCGAAAAAACATAATATGTATTTTCTTAAAAAGATGGGAGACCTCTGTCATTTCATCAAAATATTCTTTACATGAAAGACATCGAAAATATATAATATATATTTTCTTGAAAAAAAATTGGGAGACCTATCATGTCAATAATTTATGCATTCTTTGATATTATACAAGCTATTAAATCCATATGAATATTACAAATGCGAAAGTAACTCCGTCTGCTACGTTTTCACGACTAAACTTCTGAATCGATTTTGATGGTATTTGGTATGGAAGTATATTGATCCTGAGGAAAAACATAGACTACTAGTTGTTGTTGTTGTTGTTGTTGTTGTCTTCAGTCCTGAGACTGGTTTGATGCAGCTCTCCACGATACTCTATCCCGTGCAAGCTTCTTCATCTCCAGGACCTACTGCAACCTACATCCTTCTGAATCTGCTTAGTGTATTCATCTCTTGGTCTTCCTCTACGATTTTTACCCTCCACGATGCCCTCCAATACTAAATCTGTGATCCCTTGATGCCTCAGAACATGTCCTACCAACCGATCCCATCTTCTAGTCAAGTTGTGCCACAAACTCCTCCCCAATCCTATTCAGTACCTCCTCATTCGTTATGTGATCTACCCATCTAATCTTCAGCATTCTTCTGTAGCACCACATTTCGAAAGCTTCTATTCTCTTCTTGTCCATACTATTTATCGTCCATGTTTCACTTCCGTACATGGCTACACTCGATACATATACTTTAAGAAACGACTTCCTGACACTTAAATCTATACTCGATGTTAACAAATTTCTCTTCTTCAGAAACGCTTTCATTGCCATTGCCAGTCTACATCTGATATCCTCTCTACTTCGACCATCAGCAGTTATTTTGCTCCCCAAATAGCAAAAACTCCTTTACTGCTTTAAGTGTCTCATTTCTTAATCTAATTCTCTCAGCATCACTCGACTTAATTCGACTACATTCCATTACTCTCGTTTTGCTTTTGTTGATGTTCATCTTATATCCTCCTTTCATGACAATGTCCATTCCGTTCAACTGATCTTCCAAGTCCTTTGCTGTCTCTGACAGAATTACAATGTCATCGGCGAACCTCAAAGTTTTTATTTCTTCTCCATGGATTTTAATACCTACTCCGAATTTTTCTTTTGTTTCCTTTACTGCTTGCTTAATATACAGATTGAATAACATCGGGGAGAGGCTACAATCCTGTCTCACTCCCTTCCCAACCACTGCTTCCCTTTCATGTCCCTCGACTCTTATAACTGCCATCTGGTTTCTGTGCAAATTGTAAATAGCCTTTCGCTCCCTGTATTTTATTCCTGCCACCTTCAGAATTTGAAAGAGAGTATTCCAGTCAACATTGTCAAAAGCTTTCTCTAAGCCTACAAATGCTAGAAACATAGGTTTGCCTTTTCTTAATCTAGCTTCTAAAATAAGTCGTAGGGTCAGTATTGCCTCACGTGTCCCCATATTTCTACGGAATCCAAACTTATCTTCCCCAAGGTCGGCTTCTACCAGTTTTTCCATTCGTCGGCAAAGAATTCGCGTTAGTATTTTGCAGCCGTGACTTATTAAACTGATAGTTCGGTAACTTTCACATCTGTCAGCACCTGTTTTCTTTGGGATTGGAATTATTATATTCTTCTTGAAGTATGAGGGTATTTCGCCTGTCTCATACATTTTGCTCACCAGATGGTAGAGTTTTGTCAGGACTGGCTCTCCCAAGGCCGTCAGTAGTTCTAATGGAATGTTGTCTACTCCCGGGGCCTTGTTTCGACTCAGGTCTTTCAGTGCTCTGTCAAACTCTTCACGCAGTATCATATTTCCCATTTCATCTTCATCTACATCCTCTTCCATTTCCATAATATTGTCCTCAAGTACATCGCCCTTGTATAGACCCTCTATATACTCTTTCCACCTTTCTGCTTTCCCTTCTTTGCTTAGAACTGGGTTTCCATCTGAGCTCTTGATATTCATACAAGTGGTTCTCTTTCCTCCAAATGTCTCTTTAATATTCCTGTAGGCAGTATCTATCTTACCTCTAGGGAGATAAGCCTCTATATCCTTAAATTTGTCCTCTAACCATGCCTGCTTAGCCATTTTGCACTTCCTGCCGATCTCATTTTTGAGACGTTTGTATTCCTTTTTGCCTGCTTCATTTACTGCATTTTTATATTTTCTCCTTTCGTCAATTAAATTCAATATTTATTCTGTCACCCAAGGATTTCTATTAGCCCTCATCTTTTTACTTACTTGATCCTCTGCTGCCTTCACTACTTCATCTCTAAAGCTACCCATTCTTCTTCTACTGTATTTCTTTCCCCCATTCCTGTCAGTTGTTCCCTTATGTTCTCCCTGAAACTCTGTACAACCTCTGGTTTAGTCAGTTGATCCAGTTCCCATCTCCTTAAATTCCCACCTTTTTGCAGTTTCTTCAGTTTTAATCTACAGGTCATAACCAATAGATTGTGGTCAGAGTCCACATCTGCCCCTGGAAATGTCCTACAATTTAAAACCTGGTTCCTAAATCTCTGTCTTACCATTATATAATCTATCTGATACCTTTTAGTATCTCCAGGGTTCTTCCATGTATACAACCTTCTTTGATGATTCTTGAACCAAGTGTTAGCTATGATTAAGTTATGCTCTGCGCAAAATTCTACCAGGCGGCTTCCTCTTTCATTTCTTACCCCCCAATCCATATTCACCTACTACGTTTCCTTCTCTCCCTTTTCCTACTACCTAATTCCAGTCACCCATGACTATTAAATTTTCGTCTCCCTTCACTATCTGAATAATTTCTTTTATTTCATCATACATTTCTTCAATTTCTTCATCTGCAGAGCTAGTTGGCATATAGAGTTGTACTACTGTCGTAGGCGTGGGCTTCGTGTCTATCTTGGCCACAACAATGCGTTCGCTGTGCTGTTTGTAGTAGCTTACCCGCATTCCTATTGTAATGAAAAACTACTTCACAAGCACGATGCGTAGATGCACGCTCCTGCCTATCCCCTCTGTGTTCACCACACGGTAACTACGCTGGGTATGTCTCATTGTCATGTGTTGGAATAGTTGGAGTAGAGGGGGGGGGGGGGTGCACTCACGATATATACACATTTCAATTTAAAGTCCAACTTAATTCCTTTAAACAGACATCCAGTTTGTAGTAGATTTCATATTTAGTTTAGTTTTGATAATACAGTCACAAATTAAACGGTTGTTTAGCAGTTTACAGCAGTATTTGTGATACTTTTCGCTATGAATGTTTTCGAATGATTTTTTTTATATAAGTAATCGTTATAAGTTACGAAAGAAAATTAGTTTCTCTTATAATTTTACAAATGTCCTGTCAAACTGAGTAGTTGTTCAGCATTTATTTCTTTTTTTCTATAACTGTTTTCTCTTTTTTTGACTTTCTAGGAGGTTTTTAATCTTTCCAGTTTGTAAAACAATATTCTCATTTTTCCTGTTAAGTTCGACATTTGTACTATCTTTTTGAGTATTATTATTATTTTAAAGTGTGGTATATATATACACAAATGCCTATTTACACCAATGGGTACCTATATATTTATTAATTACTAGCTTACTTACTCACCATCACTCATAATAACAAAACTACTCGTATGTGAGTACACCTAGTATTAGCTATTTTTAGCTCTTTCACAAACAAACTCACTGTTTCATATCCTTTACCTCATCTGGCAGTGCACAGAACACGTTTCCAAGGTTTGTATAGCATACTTTCCTGAAATAGGGGCTTACTGTGTATTTCTCGATGAAAATCATTCTTACTTGTAGTTTTACAACTTTAGACTTGGCTGATTAACACTGAAGAATACCAAATGTGGTATCAGTCTTCTCTTCTCTCTCTCTCTCTCTCTCTCTCTCTGTCACACACACACACACACACACACACACACACACACACACACACACACACACACACACACACACAGACACGATTCTTTCAATTATTTTCGAAAATGTCGATAATAGAGACACTTCTATAGTTTTGTAATTCTTGTTTATTATGGTTTTAGTATTTACTGTTTTAGTTTTTTGGGGTTGTAGCAAAGACGCCTATCTCGACGTGGCAACCGCTGTTATTGGTTAATCGTCAGAGCAACAACGGTCTAGTCGAATAAAGCTTGCTAATTCTTTTTGGGAGAAAAATTTATTAAGAGTAATAACTGCAAAATCTGTGTGATGAAGAAGTGTAAAGCTGGAAGAGCAGTTACTATAAAGGAACCCATTACACAATCCTTGCGGGTCGCGAGTAGCACTGTGCAACAGCGTTTTCTTCGTGGCCTTGCTTAGCCTGCCAACGGCGCAATGCACGCAAATCGTACATCAAGCCGACACACTTTATTATTGCTCCAAGGTACGCTTTCTCAACTGCTTGGTAGGTGTTAATATATTGAGCTGGATGGAATGTGAGTTATACCCACCAGCAGAATCACAATATATTACATTGAGATCTTAACAAGGAAAGTAGTACAGGAAGACTAGAAGTGGGAGTAAATATGCGGAAGAGATATTCTCAAGTACATGACTCCATATCCTGCGTATGAAGCTCATTACCTCCTTTGATATTCTCAATTTGGATTTACTTAAAATGCGTAAAGGAAAATTAGTTTCTGAACATTAAGTGACTGAATTTTTCTCCAGCAGTGTATAAATGTAAACAAAAATATTCCGATTCTCATTTCCCTTTGTGAAGCGGATAGACAAGTACAAACTGCAATCGTTTACTTTTAGGCTGAGGGTGCCAAGTCTTTGCTTAGTATCGTGTATTAGTAATGTGATTATGCAAATGGAAGTGCTTCCCAGGTGGAAAGATGAAGCTAGTGAAGTTTAGTTTCGATTAATAAGCTCATAGGGTAAAAAGTACAGGGTGTTTCAAAAAGAACTCCCTAGTTTTAATTATAAATTTAATGGGGAAATTAATGAAAAATTACATGAATGGGTACATATCATGAAAGAAAATTCCTTTGTTTAATGTTAGTAGACGTGAACATGGGATCCATTTGTTGCTCTGCATACGTCGAGACGATGTACCACTTCTCGCCACGTATTCACCAACATTTCAGACGTAACTGTCCCAACCGCCAAGACGATTCTTTCCCGTAAATGATTGATGTCTCTGATCTTTTCACTGTAGACAACATTTTTTATGCGGCCCCAAAAGAAAAAGTACAGTGGAGGGTTAAGTCTGGGCTTCGTGGAGGGCCAAGGTATTGGGCCAGCCCTACCTCTCCACCTTTCTGGAAAGCGAGTGTCAAGAGCCGCACACACACATGTTTACTGTAATGAGGTGGGGCCCCTTTTCTGCCTCAATATCGTCCATTTTGGGAAAGACTCTGTCAACGTATCACAGTAAACGTCCTTGTATGTTTTTTCTGCAAAAATGAACGGACCAATCACACGATCTTCCATCAAACCGGACCAGACATTACCTTTGGGAGAGTCACGTTGATGCTGAGTAACTTCATGTGAATGCTCTGCCCCCCAAATTCTGCAGTTATGACGATTAACTGTTCCGCCGACATGAAATGTAGCCTCATTACTCTGCACTGCACTGCACGCACGCCTGGACTGAACTGAGGGAACAGAGGAAGAAAACAGCACTGGTGCCATCTCAAGGTCAAGCAGAACTGCCAACTGCAGGGGAGCCAAACTTGGAGAGTTGATGAATCAAACACTACAAACTAGAATAGTGTACGTCACTTTGTACATATTCTTGGACACATTAAAACTGGGGTGTTCTTTTTCAAACACCCTGTATATATAGGGTGTTACAAAAAGGTACGGCCAAATTTTCAGGAAACGTTCCTCACACACACAGAAAGAAAATACGTTATGTGGACATGTGTCCGGAATCGCTTACTTTCCATGTAAGAGCTCATTTTATTACTTCTCTTCAAATCACATTAATCATGGAATGGAAACACACTGCAACAGAACGTACCAGCGTGACTTCAAACACTTTGTTACAGGAAATGTTCAAAATGTCCTCCGTTAGCGAGGATACATGCATTCACCCTCCGTCGCATGGAATCCCTGATGCGCTGATGCAGTCCTAGAGAATGGCGTATTGTATCACAGCCGTCCACAATACGAGCACGAAGAGTCTCTACATTTGGTACCGGGGTTGCGTAGACAAGAGCTTTCAAATGCCCCCATAAATGAAAGTCAAGAGGGTTGAGGTCAGGAGAGCGTGGAGGCCATGGAATTGGTCCGCCTCTACCAATCCATCGGTCACCGAATCTGTTGTTCAGAAGCGTACGAGCACTGCGACTGAAATGTGCAGGAGCTCCATCGTGCATGAACCACATGTTGTGTCGTACTTGTAAAGGCACATGTTCTAGCAGCACAGGTAGAGTATCACGTATTAAATCATGATAACGTGCTCCATTGAGCGTAGGTGGAAGAACATGGGGCCCAATCAAGACATCACCAACAATGCCTGCCCAAACGTTCACAGAAAATCTGTGTTGATGACGTGTCAACATTACCTTCCTTCAATTGGGCCAGTTGGCGGTGAATTGAGGACGTGCAGTACATACTGACGAAACTAAAATGAGCTCTAACATGGAAATTAAGCGTTTCCGGACACATGTCCACATAACATCTTTTCTTTATTTGTGTGTGAGAATGTTTCCTGAAAGTTTGGCCGTACCTTTTTGTAACACCCTGTATAATATATCTATCTTCTTGTCATAGAACCAGTACCCAGCATACCCTGTCGAAATAAACATGTTATTTCCGTGTCTCCCATCTAAGATGAGCCTAAAAATGTTCGAAAACTAGTTGATTGCACAATTTTTTTTTAAAAAAGGAACTGGTTGCAGTTTTCTGTGTAATGGTTAAGCATAATCTGTTGCTACCACGGCAGATAATTAGAACAATGCTCGCATTTCATACTTTTTCTAGATAATGTCATCATGTGTATCAAAAAGGAACGTATAAACGCCTCCGTGCCGACGCGAAACGTCACACGTCCGCGGCGATTTAAAGATCGCTCCAGGCGCGGCGCTTACATCGTTAATGCTGTACGGCGCTGAATATGAACGTGCGGCGGCGCTGATAGAGCTCTCCTTTGGTGGGTCCTCCGAAAACCGAGGCCTGGTGCTGTCTCGAGGCAGTTCTGTGTGTATAGTCAGTTGCGCCCACGCGAGGACAATGGTTCGTCGGATACAGTGCGACTGGATTCGTGATTTCCTGTCAGGAAGGTCGCAGTTCGTAGTAATAGACGGCAAATCATCGAGTAAAATTGAAGTGATATCAGGTGTTCCCCAGGGAAGCGTCCTGGGACCTCTGCTGTTCCTGATCTATATAAATGACCTGGGTGACAATTTGAGCACTTCTCTTAGGTTGTTCGCAGATGATGCTGTAATTTACCGTCTAGTAAGGTCATCCGAAGACCAGTATCAGTTGCAAAGTGATTTAGAAAAGATTGCTGTATGGTGTGGCAGGTGGCAGTTGACGCTAAATAGCGAAAAGTGTGAGGTGATCCACATGAGTTCCAAAAGAAATCCATTGGAATTCTATTACTCGATAAATAGTACAATTCTCAAGGCTGTCAATTCAACTAAGTACCTGGGTACCTGGGTGTTAAAATTACGAACAACTTCAGTTGGAAAGACCACATAGACAATATTGTGGGGAAGGCGAGCCAAAGGTTGCGTTTCATTGGCAGGACACTTAGAAGATGCAAGTCCACTAAAGAGACAGATTACAATACACTCGTTCGTCCTCTGTTAGAATATTGCTGCGCGGTGTGGGATCCTTACCAGGTGGGATTGACGGAGGACATAGAAAGGGTGCAAAAAAGGGCAGCTCGTTTTGTATTATCACGTAACAGGGGAGAGAGTGTGGCAGATACGATACGCGAGTTGGCATGGAAGTAATTAAAGCAAAGACGTTTTTCGTCGCGGCGAGATCTATTTACGAAATTTCAGTCACCAACTTTCTCTTCCGAATGCGAAAATATTTTGTTGAGTCCAACCAACATAGGTAGGAATGATCATCAAAATAAAATATGAGAAATCAGAGCTCGAACAGAAAGGTTTAGATGTTCGTTTTTCCAGCGCGCTGTTCTGGAGTGGAATGGTAGGGAGATAGTATGATTGTGGTTCGATGAACCCTCTGCCAAGCACTTAAATGTGAATTGCAGCGTAATCATGTAGATGTAGATGTAGTGTGATGTCAACAATCTGCAGGAGACTTACTTGTTGGATCCTGGATTAATGGCCCATCTGGACATCTTGTGTGGTCCGAATATTTCCAAAATGGTCGAACAGCTGTGCAGTGGGGATATTTTTGTCTAACATCACCGTGTTTGACAAGGCTGAGTTGATTCGAGTATCGTTTTAATGTTTAAGATCCGCAACTGTGACAAAAGGTTCAATTGTGTGTTCACTGAGCTTTTCAATTATGCATAAAAATTGTGGCTGGAGGAGCCTTGTTTAAGAAACTGAGTAACAATTTACTAGTCATAGTGGTGTTACACTTTAATTCAGCCTTATCGTTCTTAAGTCCTAGCTCTGGTTCCTGTCATGTACCAAAGTTTTATTTATTATTTTATTTATTTATTATTATTATTATTATTATTATTATTATTATTATTATATATTATTAGTCAACTGATCATATGTAAGTTAATGTTTTATTTAATTGTATGAATGGTTACAGAAGATACACTTTAAATCACTTACCATAAAGCAGGGTATCTTTGCACCAGTTCTGAGAAAAGATTCAAACCTCTGTAACCTGAAAGACACTAAATATTTTCGTAGAATTTTTTTCTACCCAATAGTTGGCACCCCTGGCAATGTAATATGTTGGAATGTCTTTGCCCTCCGCCATCTTAGGTGCCTTTGTGAAACATTAGTTACATGCTGCATTTTTGTTCTAATTTTTGTGTGAAAAAAGTGGTACTTTTCTACAAGAAAATACCTTCATCATAAGGTTAGTAACATTTATTCACCTGTAGAAAACAGTTGTCTTTTTAAATCACACCTATAAACTAGTTATCAGTGCATTATGGACGAGTATATTTCTGAAAGTAGCCTTGGAGGTTATTTTCTGCGCAAATGGGGGTAACTTTGCACTGTTAAGTAGGTGGTGCAAAGTAACCCCACAGTATTTCTTTTTCTTACTTTTAGATATAAATTATCACAACATCTTTAGAAACTGAATTTGGATAACAGATTAATGTTTTCTAGCATGAGACGTGTGTATAAACGGAAACTTGGAGCACGGAGATATGCAGATTACACGCCTGCACATCTGGAAGAATGTCTGGAGTACATAAGAAATGGAACATTTTCCCAATGCAAAGCTGCAGAACATTATAAAATTCCCAGGAAGACTATAAACAATAAATTGAAATTACATCATGTTAGGAAGCCAGGCAGGCCACCAGTGTTCTCGAGAGAGGAAGAGGAATCCTTTGTTTCATATATCCAGGCCATGAGTGACTTTGGTTTCCCATTGATGCAAAAGGATCTTAGCTGTATAATAAGCAGTTACTTGAACAAAGTTGATAGGTGGATGAAGTTTTTTACAAATAATACTCCTGGAGTCGACTGGATAAATCCTTTGTCACGTTGCCTGATATTGAAGGAACGGTTTGCGTGAAACATAAAGTGTAACAGAGCCGCACTAGATGAAGGTACGGTGATAGCCTATATGGAAAATTTTAAGGATGTGGTGAAAGATGTGCCTCCAGAGAACGTTTCGAACCTGGATGACACTAACTTAACTAACTTAACTGGGAAATTACTGCTCCCATTTGTGGGCTACCCAACTGTGGAATACCTGGGTGGAAGGAGGACCAAAGCAATGTCGCTACCAAAGCTCTAAATCAGGTTGGTTTGATACATGTGCTTTCAGTGACTGGTTTGAGAGTCTCATGTTGCCAAGACTGAAAAAACTAGAAAGAAAAATATTGTCATTACTGACAATCTGTCGACGCATTTGAACGTTAACATTTTTCAGAAGTGTAGAGACGAAAATATTGCATTTGTATGTCTGCCCCCCAACAGCACACACCTAACTCAACCATTAGATGTTGCTTTTTTTTAGGCCCATGAAAGTGGCATGGAGGAAAGTTCTGACAGAATGGAAATGAAGTCCTGAGGGTATGAGTTGTTCTGTCTTACCCAAACATCATTTTCTGTGTCTACTCAAAAAACTTCTTGAAACTCTTGAGCCAACTTTCAAACAAAATCTCCAAAGTGGCTTCAGGAAATGTGAGATTTATCCTTGTGATGTCCAACCATTACTGGACAGAATTTCCAATAAACAAGTTGATCCATCAGCTATATCCGCAGCTTTCTTGGATGTACTTAAGTGTACAAAAGATGCATGTGCAGTAACTACAAAGGTTCCAAGGAAGAGGAAGATTAACCTAGCTGAAGGGAAGAGTCTATCTCATGAAGAACTGGTGCAGCAACAGGAAGGTAACAATGAATCACTGCCTAATATCAGTGGCATTAGGAAACCTCGAAGAAGACGAATCCTGGATGTTCCTAAAGATTCTTCTGATGAGGATCTGTTAGAAGAACCAACGATTGTGGAATCAGGTTCTGACTAAGACTTGGAATCCTTAGTCAGAAATATATTGAAGAGGATTCTAATACAACAAAATTTCAATATGAAATTAAACAGCTTTCTAAGCAGATTCGTGAATTTGTTGTAATGCAGTATGATAACGCATACTATCCGGGAATAATAGAGGATTTCAATGAAGAGGGGGCCACAGTGAGTACTATGATAGCATCTCACAACAACTGGAGGTGGCCCACAGTTACAGATGTACAATTTTATAAATAAGAGGACATAGTTGGGGGTATAAGCCCCCAAAATATTAACCAAGACAGGTATTTTTTCTGTCCCAGAGTTGGGTGAAAGTGTGTATATATAAATAAGTATGAATATTACCATGTAAATATTACATTTTCACCCATAAAGATCAAACTATCATTACATTTCATGTGAAAATTAGATTTAATTACGCAAAATATGGCGTCAATCTGGGAACCGGTATCTAGAACCTGTTGTATATCATGACCGCTGTTTCCTAAAACCATGCTGGTTTCTGCAAATGAGCTTCTCAGAGTCTAGAAAGGTCTTATGTCTGAACACAAAATATGTTCTATGATTTTACAACAAATCGATGCCAGTGAAATTGGCTGGTAATTATGTGCATCCGATTTTCTACCCTTTTTATTGATTGCAATGACCTGGACCTTCTTCCAGTTCTGTGGAACTTTCCGCTGCTACAGTGATCTCTGATAGGTGGTGGATAAGAATGGTGCTATATCTGTAGCATAGTCAACATATAATCTTATGGGGATACTATCTGGGCCAGATTCCTTCCTGGCGTCTAAGGATCTTAACTGTTTTACAATCCCAGATACACTAAACACTATGTCAGCCATCCTTGCGTTTGTTCGATAATTGAAAGGGGGAATGGTGCTGCAGTCCTCTACCGTAAACGAGGTTTTGAAAGCTAGGTTTAGAATTTCGGCCATCTGTTTATCATCATCAGTTACATTACCCATACTGTCAGCAAGAGAAGGTATTGAATTTCTTTTGGCGTTCATAGATTTCACCTAAGACCAAAATTATTTGGGATTATTTTTAGAATCTGCAGATAAAATATTGCTTTCAAATTCTTTAAAAGAATCTCTCATTCACCTTTTGACAGTTGCTTTCATTTCGCATAATTTCTGTTTGTCAGCGGGGCAGTGACTACTTTTAAAACGATTGTGCAAAAGTCTTTGCTTTTTCAGCAACTTCCTAATATGTTTGTTGTACCAAGGTGGATCCTTTCCCACCATTATATTTTTGCTAGGCACATACTTCTCTAGCACATGGTGGATAATACCTTTGAATTCCGACCAAAGATGCTCAATATCTTTGTGTCCCACGGTGAATGCTTGGAGATGACTATGAAGATATTCATTAATGACACTTTTATTTGCTTTTCCAAACAAGAAAACTCTACGCTGTTTCTTTGTTTTTTTTTTTTTTTTTTTTTTTTTTTTTTTTTTTTTTTGCAACTTCCACTGACATAGAAGCCACAACGAAATTATGGTCGCCAGTACCTTCTTCTAGATTAAATTCCTCATAAAGATCAGATCTGTTTGTTAACAAGATATCTAATATGTTCCCATCTCGAGTTGATTTTCTAACCAATTGCTCAAGGTTGGTTGTTGAGAGCGCACCTAGAATAACTTCACTCGAGTCTTTGGTCTTTGCTTCTGCCCCCCCCCCCCCCCTGATAAACGTGTAATTTTCCCAGTCAATCGATGCCAGATTAAAGTCTCCACTTATAACTAATGGATAATTTGGATATTTATTTCCTGTGTACTCAAGACTTTCCCTGAATCGTTCTGCGACGTTTGTTGCGGATGCTGGTGGTCTATAAAAACATCCTAATACAATGGTCAACCCTTGTCTGATTGACAACTTTATCCAGACTATTTCACAGTCCGACCCAGTATCGATCTCAGCTGCGTTTAAACAGCTTTTAACTGCAATGAACACACCACCTCCCATACCATCAGTCCTATCCTTCCTAAACATTGTCAAATCCGAATTTCACTGCTATTTATGTCTGGTTTCAACCAGCTTTCGGTACCTAATTCAGTATTGCCATTGCTACTGATTATTTCGGAGAGTAACTCGGGGATCTTGCTACAGACACTTCGACAGCTTACTATCATGAGATTTAGCATATTTAAATCCTTTGGAATGACCTGTTTAGGCGAACTAACAATTTTTAAAGTTGGCACACCCACATCAGTGTCGTAAACCGGTAATTTTTCAGGCCAACGGTTTGTTTCCCGTGTGGAGGAACCTAATCTAGAAAACCCCCATGTGCACGCCACAAGTACTGTGCTACCCTTGTAGCTGCATCCTGTGTGTAGTGCACCCCTGATATATTCAGGCGCGTCCTGCAACCTTCCATCCCATAGCGTAGGCCAAGGAATCTAAAACCATTTTCGTCACAGAGTCGACGTAGCCTCTGGTTTAGATCTCCACCCGACTCCAAACCAGAGGACTCCGGTCGACCCTGGGTACAATGCTGCAGATCGTCAGCTTGGCTTCCATTCCTCGGGAGATGGAGGCCGCCTACGACAGGCATCGTAGGCGTTGACATGTGCAACAATCTGCAGCTGGCTGCACCCCACACGCTCGATAGCCGCCGGAAGAGCCCCTTCCACATCCCAGACAAGGTCCTCCGGCAAGCACACCGAGTGAAAGTTAGACTTCTTCCCCGCCCTAGCCGCTATGTTTCTGAGGGACTCAATGAGCCGCCTAACATTGGAGCTCCCAATAACTAACAAACCCCTACCCCCACGTGTCTGTCCGGACCTTGCTGAAGGAGCGGCCACTATCCTGGCAGAAGGTGCGTTTTGATCTGGCACAGCTTCACCCCCCCCCCCCCCTCAACCCCCACCCAGCATCAGATAGCACACTGAATCTATTAGCAAAGTGCATGGGTACCTCTAATACCCAGTAGCATGTCCTCTTGCATTTATACATGGCTGTATTCGTCGTGGCATATTATCCACAAGTTCATCAAGGCACTGTTGGTCCAGATTGTCCCACTCCTCAACGGCGATTCGGCGTAGATCCCTCAGAGTGGTCACGTCGTCCATAAACAGCCCTTTTAAATCTATCTCAGGCATGTTCGATGTCTGGAGAACATGCTGGCCACTCTAGTCGAACGATGTCGTTATTCTGAAGGAAGACATTCACAAGATGTGCACGATGGGGGCACGAATTGTCGTCGATGAAGACGAATGTCTCGCCAATATGCTGCCGATATAGCTGCACTATTGGTCGGAGATGGAATTCACGTATCGTACAGCCGTTACGGGGCCTTCCATAACCACTAGCGGAGCACGTCGGCCCCATATAATGCCATCCCAAAACAGCAGGGAACCTCTATCTTGGTGTACGCGCTTGACAGTGTGACTAAGGCGTTCATCTTGACTGGACTGCCTCCAAACACGTCTCCGACGATTGTCTGGTTGAAGGCATATGCGACACTCACTGTGAAGAGAACGTAATGCCAATCCTGAGCGGTCCATTCGGCATGTTGTTGGGCCAATCTGTACCGCGCTGCATGGTGGCGTGGTTGCAAAGATGGACCTCGCCATGGACGTCGGGAGAGAGGTTGCGCAGCATGCAGCCTATTGCGCACAGTTTGAGTCGTAACATGACGTCCTGTGACTGCACATAAAGCATTATTCAACAGGGTGCCGTTGCTGTCAGGGTTCCTCCGAGCCATAATCCGTAGGTAGCGGCCATCTACTGCTGTAGTAGCCCTTGGGCGGCCTGAGCGAGGCATGTCATCGACGTTCCTGTCTCTATCTCCTCCATGTCCGAACAACATCGCTTTGGTTCACTCCGAGACGTATGGACACTTCCCTTGTTGAGAGCCCTTCCTGGCACAAAGTAACAATGCGGACGCGATCGAACCGCGGTATTGACCGTCTAGCCATGGTTGAACTACAAGCAACATGGGCCGTGTACCTCCTTCCTGCTGGAATGACTGGAACTGATCGACTGGCGGACCCCCTCCGTCTAATAGGCGCCCCCATCGTGCACATCTTGTGAATGTCTTCCATCTTTGGGCGGGTTTAGTGAGATCTCTGAACAGTCAAAGGGACTGTATCTGTGATACAATATCCACAGTCAACGTCTGTCTTCAGAAGTTCTGGGAACCGGGGTGATGCAAAACTTTTTTTGATGTGTTTACATAAAGAAACAAAAATGATAAAATCAGTAGCCTCCATTAATAAATACCATCGTGCTATAGCATAATAAAATCAACAATCACCCACAAACAAGAAAACACTTTTGTAAAGCTATCTTTCCTGGGCAGAAATAAGGAAGCGATTCAATTTGAATTTTTGTTTACTAAATTTAATGTTTATATGTGCACATCTCCTCCTCCTCCCCCTGTCCATCCATATCCTCCTCCCCTCTTTTCTGTCCATCATCTCGTATCGCCCCCATCCCAACGTGAAGTTGGTGGTTGTAACCCTCACAGTATTTATATCCGTATAGTAAGTGACACGTGTAAAAAGTTTGGTGGAAATCGATCCAGGAGTTAAGGAGGAGATATGGAACATATGCGAATCTGACACACCTGGTGGTTATAATTAAACTTTTCCTAGGTAACACGTTATAACACGGAAGGTAATTACCACACGAGTACCAAACTAAGTAGATGGGTAAGAGAAAAAATGCAGAATCAATTCAATAGAAACACTTTTAATGTGCTGCTACGGAACATCATAATATTACGTACCATTACCGCTACAAAAGGTGCTCAATATGGCGCTCATCAGTGTCCAGAAGAGTCTGAAAGTGCAGGATTGCATTCTGCACAGCAGAACGAAGCATGTCTATAGGTGTGCTGGCTACATTTCTTGATATGCTGCGCTTCAGGTCAGCACATGTGTGGAAGTTCCCTTGGTAAACCCTATCCTTCGGGTAGCCCCACGACCAGAAACCACAGGGAGTGAGATCAGGTGATCATACTGGCCAAGCATTCGGAAACGATCGTCTGATAATTCGATAGTTTCCAAATGTGTTTCGGAGAAGCACGTGAACTTCACAAGCGATGTGAGGTTGGGCCCCCATCTTACACGAAAACGAGTTTAATGCGTCTCTCTCCTGTAAGGCGGGTATGACATGCTGGCGAAGCATGTCGCAGTAACGCTGGCCTGTAACACTGCACGTTTTTGGTCCTTGACCGCCAACCTGTTCAGAAAAGAATGGACCAATGGTGAACGTAGCCGTGAAGCCACACCATACGGTGACACGTTCGCCATACAGAGGAACTTCATGCACAGTGACTGGAAGTGAAGATTCCCACACTCCGGAATTCTGTGTGTTCACCTCTCCCGTCAGAGAAAAATTAGTTTCGTCTGTCCACAGGATGGTCCAGAGCCAGCCCTCATCAACTTCAATCCTTGAGAGAAAGTGGCGAGCGAAGTCAACACGCCGTTGCGCGTCCTGTAGTGCTGGCTGCTGCACGATGTGGATCTTGCATGGATACCATTTGAGGAGGGTTCGTAGCACCTTCCGTACAGTGGACCACGGGATGTTCAACTGTCGTGACACAGCACGCGCATTGGCTGATGATCGGGAACTGCGTGCAGCAATTTCTGCCGTAGCAACAGCGATTTCATCAACCACCTGTGGCGCAACCGGTCGTCGGCCTTTTCCCGGAGCGACTCTCAGTTTTCCAGTTGATGAGAACTTCATCATACTCTGCACAGCAGGTGGAGAAAGAGGACCCTTCAACAATCTTTTCAGCCGGCGATATTCTCGAAGTTCAGCTGCGTCATGACTGTTGTTTTGATAATAGAGCTTCACCAGTGATGCCCTGCTCCTTTAGTCCAAGGTCATGTTGACGTATCAACAAGTGCACTGCGACTGGTCAGGTGTGTGAGGCGATGAATCACGATGACTGATAACGGCATCTGGTGGCCATAGTTGGAACTGGACGATGGAAATCACGCACACCATACTATGGACATTAATGCTACCAAATTTGGTACTCGTACAGTAGTTAGTATCCGTGTTGTAACGTATTAAATAGGGAGAGTTTAATTACAACCACCCGGTAGATTGCACAGACGTATGTCTGATTCTCTTGTGTTTTACACATTATTACTCCAGCGAGGATTTTAAATTTATCTGTGGTATTCAGCTGGGTTGATTTTAGATTCCGAAATACGTTGCCAAAATCATTAGCTCGCTGTAGTCCACATCATCGCGACATGGCTACACACTGAACAGCAAAAATAAGAGACAATTTGCACTTCATACTTTCAAAGGTACTCCCAGTCAACTAACTACGGGAAATAAATACCACAGGCTGTTTCCCAACATTTTTACGGCACCCTCTTCTCACCCACCTCCGCATCCCTTACTTCCACAAATTTTTTACTCAAATAATGAATTATGTACCTATCAAATTTGGTTGAAATTTCTCCAGGTGTTCCTGAGTTACGCTTCAGTGCAACCCGTTTTCATTTCCACCCTTGTGGGATGTATGTGATTCTAAACTCAACAGTGCTTCTTTCCGAACAGTAAGAACCATAACCCTCCCCCCCCTTTATAAAACAGATCCAAAGCTTTGATTACTCTAAAAATGCATGAATATGTAAAATATTTTACGTTAATATGTAAGTGAGAAAAAGCTTAGAAACAGTTTGAAATTGTGTGTTAAATTTGTTGCAAGCCGCTAGATACCCTCATTCTCAAAAACTGCGTGAAAATAGTCCGGTGCCGGCCATGGTGGCCGAGCGGTTCTAGGCGCTTCAGTCCGGAACCGCGCTGCTGCTGCGGTCGCAGGTTCGAATCCTGCCTCGGGCATGGATGTGTGTGATGTCCTTAGGTTAGACAGGTTTAAGTAGTTCTAAGTCTAGGGGACAGATGACCTCAGATGTTAAGTCCCGTAGTGCTTAGAGCCATTTGAACCATTTGTGAGAGATATAGAGAATGTGCTGGCCAGGGCAACAGTCGATTGCCCTCTGTATAGAGGTACCTTATTGCCGCACGGGTTTTAACACGTCAGAAATGTAACGTCTGCTGTCCAACTTACTGGCAGTGGGGACCATAGGGGACTGTGTTGTGTACATGTGGTCCTCATACCAGCTGGGCTTATATGACGATGACGAATGTCATCTGGCAACGTTCGTTCTTCCTGGAGCCTGTACACATGGATTCATCCATCGTGATGCATTACACAGAATTGGAAGTTATGAGAAAAGACAAAGTGGTGCCATTCCCATGTCCAGTTTTTGGGAGCACCACTGTCTGTCTCGCCTACCGCAACAATGAAAGATGCAAGCATGGTCGACATGCTGACAACCTATGGTTCACCAGTTGTCATCGTACTGTCCGTGTGGATACTTGTCGTCCACCAAATAATCCCATTTCTTGACTCAATATATGTGCTGAGGCCTTATGATGATATACAGCCAAGTGAAGAGTAGTTTCATCCTCTGGGGCGCTAGTCGCATGGGAATGTTGACCATCCAAGGCGTTTAGCACTGCTTTTCCGATCCCATAGATATCGCATTTGTATAACGGTTGTGGGATCCCGACCTACACGAGCAGCAATATTGTGCAGCAATAATCTGCAGTCACTAACATGGCCTGTCGAATGAGACATGTAGAGGTAGAATTTTTTCTTCTTAAACGAGGCGTAGTACAGTGTCCTCACAAACATTCAAATGCGATTTCTGAAAGAAAAATCCGCTCCATAATTAACTACTGTTTGCGAAAATTTTAACATGAAGAAACAGACTTATTATTACGATGAAATTTTTTCTACAGATTAGCGACATGACAATATGCAGATGATTAGAATGACAGAACTGTGCATGTCTTTTGCCAAGTGAGATTTCAGTATGGTGCGAAGACGCCACATGCTGCATTCAAAGCCTCTAAACTTCGCACCATGCAATCAATGAGGGCATGGACATGATGAAGGAGACCGCACTGCTACACAATTTGTAGGTGTGTGCACAAGTTCACAGCAGTTTCTTGAGGATGAGAGCAAACAAGTTATCGTCTGACCACTTCCTGAATGTGTGTCCAAAGGGTGAAATGTTAGGCAAACATGCAGACGAGTGGAACAGTGATTACACATTGCTCTTCGAAGAAGGCTTGCACATTCCTCATCGCATTGGCCAGGCGTTGTTTTGCTGAAATGTGTCATGTGGAACTGCCTGTAAGGGGGATAGTGCTTCAGGCTGTAATACCTCTCTTATGTAGCTGTTTCTGTTGAGGTTGCCTTCAGTACATAGGAGACAAGGTCACAGTGATGTCCCAAAACATCACGCTTGGCGTTTGTCCGGTATGCTGCTCAACAATGTAGTCTGTTCCATCACATTCATCACGACAGTGTCAAGAAAGTACTCTTGTCACGACTGCACGACAAGCTGAAGCGGGTATCGTCTCAGAACACTACACTAGTGACTCAGCATGCCAGCTACGGCACTGACATGCCCACTGCAGTCTCAGAATTCGTGGTTTGTGGCCACTAGAAGCCGACGCAATGGCATGCATTCCACTAGTTCAGTCCTCAGCAGACAGTATCAAAAACAGTCGACGCCGACATGTCCACGCACATTTCGCTGCTCCAACATCGAGCAACCACTGTGTACGAAGCTGTTCTGCTGTTACAGCTATTTGGCAAGGATGGTTCTCACGCCACACTGCGGTCACATTCTGTAGTCAAGCCCCCACTCATCGTTGTGTAAAACCATCTTCTGTCCACTGGTTCCACACATTTATCGCTTTCGAAGCAAGCTGTTACGACAAACCCATCCGCCCGAGATCAATCATTCGGCTCCATTAGAGCTCGCTCACACTTTGATAACGGGTCATTTGATGTCGACAAGGCATACAGGTAGCGCTTGCACGTTTCCACTTTGTTTGACAGTTCTGCCTTGACTGTGCGAGTCGTGACATTGACCCGTCGAGTCAGACATAAGAGGGCTCCGTTGGGCCTACGTGCCTGTCATCTCTTTCCAGTCACTCCAAATACACGAATGCGATGCAATTCATCTTTTTCCACATCCGTCTACCTTCACCCACGTGGATGCTCTATCTTCTCATAAAATTCCCACCTCTCCTCATGCACATCGAACATCTCTGCATCTCCTATACTATCCACAAACTAGATTGTAATAATTCCATTTTTTCCCCTCTGATCAGCAACCCTGATATGCTGCCACCCCTTAGTAAACCCATCGCAGCATTCCTACCTTTACACACACAGACACACACACACACGATATGTTATGAAATCGGCGCCTATGTTTATACATCCTACCATCTGGAGCTTTCCCCACCTATTTCCACTCCACATCAAGGCTCTTCCCTCTCTCTTTCCTCTCCATTACAATCCCTCCCTTCCTGTCCTGATACCACGGACCTGTTCGCACACCAAGCTCGTCCTTCAAAAAAATGGTTCAAATGGCTCTGAGAATTATGGGACTTAACGTCTATGGTCATCAGTCCCCTAGAACTTAGAACTACTTAAACCTAACTAACCTAAGGACATCACACACATCCATGCCCGAGACAGGATTCGAACCTGCGACCGTAGTGGTCACGCGGTTCAAGACTGAAGCGCCTAGAACCGCATGGCCACACCGGCTGGCACTCATCCTTCCTTTCCGTCTTTATCTAACTTGCCACCTACCCTCTTTCTCTGGATACCACGCATTGGCTTAAAAATACACACTCACAATCATCCTAACGCTTACTCTCCACGCATCCTTCACTCAGTGTGGATACTTCAACTTTTTAGTGAAAGTGCAGTGCTTCTTGTAACGAACGTTGCCGTTCCATTTTAAAGTTTTTTAATGATTATTTTGTCTTATTATCTTCACCTGTCAGTCCTTTTATTTCCTTTCTCAAATTTAAAATGCGGAAACTACACTAGACAGGGAGCAGTATGTCGTCCTGAACGGGGTAACTTCAACAGAAACAAGAGTAACTTGAGGTGTGCCCCAGGGCAGCGTAATAGGTCCTCTGCTTTTTACGATTTACATAAACGATCTAGTTGATGGTATTGACAGCGGCCTTAGACTGTTTGCCGATGATGCTGTAGTCTACAGGAAAGTAGTATCATGCGAAAGTTGTGAACAAATCAATGAGGATTTGCAGAAAATAAATGTGTGGTGTAATGACTGGCAGTTATCTCTCAATATTAGTAAGTGTAACCTACTGCGTATAACAAGGCGAAAATCCCCATTAATGGACAAGTACACAATAAATGCCCAGTCTTTGGAAGCGGTAACATCAGTAAAGTATCTGGGTGTGACTATTCGAAATAATCTCAAGTGGAATTATCAGATTACACAAGTAACGGGTAAGGCGAACTCTAGATTGCGTTTTATTGGTCGAATCCCGAAGCGATGCAGTCCTTCAACAAAGGCAATAGCTTACAATACGTTAGTTCGTCCAGTCTTAGAGTATTATTCGTCTGTATGGGACCCTTACCGCCGGCCGGAGTGGCCATGCGGTTCTAGGCGCTACTGTCTGGGGCCGAGCGATCGCTACGGTCGCAGGTTCGAATCCTGCGTCGGGCATGGATGTGTGTGATGTCCTTAGGTTAGTTAGGTTTCATTAGTTCTAAGTTTTAGGCGACTGATGACCTCAGAAGTTAAGTTGCATAGTGCTCAGAGCCATTTGAACTATTTTGACCCCTACCAGTTGGGTCTGATTCAAGAGATTGAGAAGGTCCAAAGAAGAGCGGCAAGATTCGTGACTGGTACATTTAGCCATTGTGAGAGTGTTACAAATCTCATAGAAAGTTCGAAGTGGGACACACATGCACATAGACGACGCGCTAAACAGAAGGGGGTGCTCACTAAATTCCGAAATCCAATCTTCGCCGAGGATGTAGAGCATATATTATTAGCACCAACTTTCAAATCGCGTAATGATCATCGTTTCCCTCGCGCGTGGCTAGCGGAATATATATGTAGATTAGAAACGGCGGAAAACACACTATATACAATCTAAGACAAAAAAAGTGACGCAACACGAAGGGATTATCCAAAGGCGACGAAATCGGTAGAGGTGATGTACCTATACAAACAAACAAATGATTGCAATTTCAGAAAAAGTGGTTAATCTATCCAAGAGGAAGTTCTTCACAAATTGAGCAAGTCAGTAGGATGTTGGTCCATATTTGGTCCTTTTGCAAACAGCTACTCGGCTTGGCATTGATTCTGTCAAACTGGCGCGTTACTCGTAGATCGTCAAAATGCCGAATCAAAATGCCGAACTGGTCGGAGAGTCCTGTCCCGAACGTTGCCGATTGTGGGGAAAACCAGAGACCTTGCTGGCCAAGGTATGGTTTGGTAAGCAGGAAGACAAGCAGTAGAAACTCTGGCCGTGTGCGAGCGGGCATTATCATGCTGAAATGTGATGGACTTGTGATGAAGGACAACAAAATGGGTCTTAGAATATCAACGACGTACCACTGTACTGTAAGGGTGTCGCAGATAACAACCAAAGGGTCTTGCCATGAAATAAAATGGCATCCCGGACCATCACTCCTGCTTGTCGGGGCATATGGTGGGCGACACTCAGGTTAGTATCCCACAGATGTCCAGGGAGTCTCCAGCCACATCTTCGCTGATCATCGGGGCTCAGTTCGAAGCGAGACTCATCACTGAAGGTAATTCTACTCTACTCAATGAGAATCCAGACCGGAGGTGCCTTGACCAGAGAGGGATAAAAGCCCAGCGGTACGTCGGCGATATTCTACGCCCCGTTTCGTTACCTTTCGTGGCAAGCCATCCTGGGCTTACATTTCGTTAAGATAATCCCCGATTGCACACGGGGAGAGTTTCTACTGCTTCTCTTCGCCCACCAAGGTTGCCGGATGTCTCCGCAATTGAGAACGTTTGGAGCACTTCGGGCAGAGACCTCCAAGTAGCTCAGGAATTTGATGATCTATGAGTAACGTGGCAGTTGGAGGGAATTTGGCACGATATCCCTCAGGAGGATATCCAGCTCTGTCAAAAAATGTCAAGACGAATAACTGCTTGCATAAATGCCAAAGGCGGATCGGCGCGTTACTGACTTGCTCAATTTGTGAAGTTCCTGTTGCACAGATCATCCATTTTTCTGAAATTGTCATCATTTATTTGTCTGTACATGTACTTTACATGTACCAATGTCCAACCCATTCGGATAATGCCTTCGTAATGTATCATTTTTTGTCTTAGAATGTAATCATTTCTACGTCATACCTTTCCTTTAAATTTTCCATGTATAAAGGTTTTATCATTTCTTTATTTAGTCTCTGCAAACGCTCTATGCTCAAAAGCGAGATACTGCACTGCTGGCAGCACCCACTCTCCGCCCTTATGGGGTAAGGGAGATGAAATAAAAATAAAGAAAAAGAAAAGGATGTAGTACACTTCATGCTAATTTTGCGTATGTCTCATGTCGTCTTCATAGTATTGCAATTTTAATGGCGAGCGGCGCAGCTAAGGTCGCCACTTACAAGCGGACACGGCGGCAGAACACTGCGACCAACACCGGTTAACCTCGCGAGTCGGCGGTCGTAACCTCTCCCCATCACCAATAGCCGTTTGCGGAAAAACGCGCGGCTTCCCTGCCGGGAGCGCGATGCCGTTTAGACCCCTTCTTTTGTCCCGACCCATCGCCGGAATAACTGTAATCAAGAGCCGCAGCTGACGAAGACACTTAATTTCTGCTCGGACTCCGGAAGAAATTTGATACCTGCCCCGAGGTGCGCTTTATTAAACGAAGGAATGATGTTGCCCGTGGACGCCCCTAATGAACGTCCACGGGTTCTTCATTATCCGGCACTTAGCCGCCCTAAGCAATTAGCTGGCACCATTAAGGCTCGACAAGTCGCGTCGCAGTTATTGCGGTTGCGCTCGTAAAGGCGCAAAAAAGTGGCGGCAGGGGTTCATGGTTTCTTCCGACCGTCGGTCCAGTAGCACGCGTCCTTCTGTAATGAGCAAAATAGAACTCAAAAACAGCCAGCGCCGCTGTGTTCCCGTACCATTCTGGAGTACGCGCCAGAAATGTCCCATCTTCGCTTCAATACGCATATAGCTGTTAGAAGCACGCAGACAGGGAAAACTGAAATTGCACTGGCAGCATGACTATTATGAGACAGAAAGAACGTCTATGAGGATTGTAGGCCACTTTTCATTGAAACAGAATAACGTAATGATAACTGAAGAAAACTTGACAAGCCAAGATCGCTAAAGAAGCGTTTTATTGGATGGCCGGTTTCGACAGATGATGACAGCATAGCTCTGTCGAATCGGTCACCCAATAAAATGTTTCTATAGCGATCTTGGTTTTTGAAGTTTTCTTCAGTTATCATATACTACAGATCGCTCCCCTGACTGACCATGTCAGGAATATATAAGAAGATAAGGTTGCGACTAGATATACAGAGGTTGCGACTGTCATCCCGCTAGATATTAGGAATTTTGTCATGCTCTCTTAGCTTTCACATTGTATATGGCTTTGAACGGAGAATCCTGAAAATCGTGTGCTTCACTGCCACATATAGGTGGAATAATCAAGTTTGTCGAACAATTCTAATTATCTGGACTGAAGTTAGATGTAAAGCTTTCTTGGAAACTCGAGATCTTCTTCACTGCCAGAATAATCTCCAAGTGCCACCAATGCTGAAACGTGAAAACTTGGTTACTTGTACAAATATATTTTTTCAGCAAGCACTACATCACTATTTTTTCATTACGTTGCTTCAAGTTATACAGATAGCTATATATTAATTTTAAGAGTCGTGGTATAAAAACAGCCTATGTGGCTTCAAGTTGTTTACTAGCTTTCACTATCTCAACTTCTATGTCATAAATAGTGCAATCATAAAAAATATTATAGCCGACGAAAGGGTGATGAGTACTCGAATTTCTTTTAGGCTATTGTTCATGTGTGTCGTCAATTTAACTCTGGCTCCCTGGTAAGCTTTCTCCCTCTGTCGGACCACGTGGACTGGGCAGACTGGTAAAACAGGACACGCAGCGAACTAAGGCGGAACTAACATCAGACTTCTTTGCTGGTCAGAGTACAAATGTGTCTGAATTCACAGCGCACTGAACACTCCTAACTATGGGCCTCCGCAGCCGACGACCCACTTATATGCCAATGTTAACACCACGACATCTGCAACTACTACTGAAATGGATAAATGACCATAGGCACTGAACACTGGCGCAATGGCAGAGTGCTGCATGGCCTATCCCGACAACTTCTTCATCATGGCAATAGGAAGGCGCGAATCCGTCCTTTTCCAGGGGAACAGCTCGTTGACATCTCTACTGCAGGACAGAGACAAGCTGGCAGCGGCTCCTTTATGGGCGGGGAACATTCACCTGGGCATCCATGAGTCCAGTGTAGCTCGTGCAAGGCTTCATAACTGCCAAAGAGTATCGTACACCGGTTGCAGACCACGTACACACTGAGACGATCATGTTTCCCAGTGGCTGTGGCGTTTTTCAACAAGATAATGCGCCATGTCACAACGACAGGAGTGTGATGGAGTGATTCGAGGAACACAGTGGCGAGCTGCAATTTATGTGCTGGCCCGGCCTCCAATTCGCCAGATCTGAACCCCATCGAACACCTCTGGGATATGATTGAACGTGGCGTCAGAGCTCTTCGCCCTCCTCCTCGGAATTTATGGGAACTGACTTGTGTGTGCAGATGTGGTGCCAACTGTCTCCAGCAACCTACCAAGACCTCATTGCTTCCATGCCAAGGGACATCGCCGCTGTTATCGTGTCAAAGATGGACATTCCGGCTATTAGGTAGGTGGTCATAATGTTCTGGGTGATCCGTGTAAAGGTCTCTAAATATTGTCTTTCTGTCTATTTGTAGTCGTACTCGTATCGTTTGCTATGTTTCCATGGCATTGGAGTTGAGGCTTAAATTCAAATACTCTTGTAATGAATGTCCTAAAAAGAAATTAACATGGACTCTATTCCCATCATCAGTCTTCTTAACCAGTGACCACAATTTTCTCCAGCAGGATATTTGCCTGGTGTTCTAAGGAAAAGGACTGCTGGTAAGGCTCTGCTCATAAGAGACAAAGAAAATGATTAATGCGCCGTACGATCATCCCATGAATGTGCACAATGACACGATTGCTTTGGTGTATTTCTCCACCGCCACACTGATCAGAGGTCTAACATTCTGTAGTCCCACGACAATGACGTTTCGGGCGTCTGACCCGCAGACAGTTGTATGCTACTGGTTTCAGAGAATTGTCTCATGTGTTACATAAAAATTAAAAGCCCGTTTTTTTTTTTCTTTGGGACCAGCAATCATTCGCGACGTGCTCCAATACCAGAATCTTAATCTCCCAATAGAAAAGTCTATGCTATTGTTAAGTGTTATAGTTATATTTCTAGCTTACAAGTACAGTTTGAAAAAGAGAAGATACGTGCAAATCAGTATGCCATCCAAGTGCGAAAGAACGAAATACCTCTCACCGGTGAATGCGAGGGACGGAAGATCCAAACAGCACTTGCGGTGTGGAATGTAATGGTATTGCGGGGACCATTAAACTTTCCATTACTCTCAGAATCAAATTACGAATTGGTGATCAATAAAATACCTCATGCGTAGATAGTGCTTCTTGTAATTGCGTAATGGCACCAGACATTCCTGTTTTACTGCCTGAGCCTGTGGCTTAGGATACCATGAGAACAGCGCCGCTTGCGCCAACGCTGTACAGAGAAGTGAGATTCGATTTGTCTCCAGAACACCCGACCTCTGCAAGCGGTGTAGCTTACCGGTAGAAAGTGTGGTAGTCGTGTAAAGGACATGCGGTGCAAGGTAGGCTGAATATAGAGACAGTGGTCTCGTAAATTAAAGATAAAAGTTGCAGCTTAATCTGAAAAAAAAGGATAAATTCGACACACTTGTTTTCTCTTCAGTCAGGTGTTAACAGTATGTTCAGTTTGGCACGATATGTTTCGACAGTATGCTGCCAACATCAGGAGTCCATCTCCTAATTATGTATTAAACACCTACCACATTGTATCACAGGAGACGACAGTTAACTAATTTTATAAACCTGTGAAAAAAAGTCTGCGTCAAGTTTTTCACTTAATTGTGGTAATTAATATCAGTTTTTTTAGTTACCTATAGTAATAGTCTGCATCAAGTTTTTCACTTAATTGTGGTAATTAATATCAGTTTTTTTTTTAGTTACCTATAGTAATTCACCCCCCCCCCCCCATGAACCATGGACCTTGCCGTTGGTGGGGAGGCTTGCGTGCCGCAGCGATACAGATAGCCGTACCGTAGGTGCAACCACAACGGAGGGGTATCTGTTGAGAGGCCAGACAAACGTGTGGTTCCTGAAGAGGGGCAGCAGCCTTTTCAGTAGTTGCAAGGGCAACAGTCTGGATGATTGACTGATCTGGCCTTGTAATAATAACCAAAACGGCTGAAAGCAAGGGGAAACTACGGCCGTAATTTTCCCGAGGACATGCAGCTTTACTGTATGATTAAACGATGATGGCGTCCTCTTGGGTAAAATATTCCGGAGGTAAAATAGTCCCCCATTCGGATCTCCGGGCGGGGACTACTCAAGAGGATGTCGTTATCAGGAGAAAGAAAACTGGCGTTCTACGGATCGGAGCGTGGAATGTCAGATCCCTTAATCGGGCAGGTAGGTTAGAAAATTTAAAAAGGGAAATGGATAGGTTAAAGTTAGATATAGTGGGAATTAGTTAAGTTCGGTGGCAGGAGGAACAAGACTTCTGGTCAGGTGACTACAGGGTTATAAACACAAAGTCAAATAGGGGTAATGCAGGAGTAGGTTTAATAATGAATAGGAAAATAGGAATGCGGGTAAGCTACTACAAACAGTATAGTGAACGCATTATTGTGGCCAAGATAGATACGAAGCCCACACCTACTACAGTAGTACAAGTTTATATGCCAACTAGCTCTGCAGATGACGAAGAAATTTATGAAATGTATGATGAGATAAAAGAAATTATTCAGATAGTGAAGGGAGACGAAAATTTAATAGTCATGGGTGACTGGAATTCGAGTGTAGGAAAAGGGAGAGAAGGAAGTGTAGTAGGTGAAAATGCATTGGGGCTACGAAATGAAAGAGGAAGCCGCCTGGTAGAATTTTGCACAGAGCACAACTTAATCATAGCTAACACTTGGTTTAAGAATCATGATAGAAGGTTGTATACATGGAAGAACCCTGGAGATACTAAAAGGTATCAGATAGATTATATAATGGTAAGACAGAGATTTAGGAACCAGGTTTTAAATTGTAAGACATTTCCAGGGGCAGATGTGGACTCTGACCACAATCTATTGGTTATGACCTGTAGATTAAAACTGAAGAAACTGCAAAAAGGTGGCAATTTAAGGAGATGGGACCTGGATAAACTGAAAGAACCAGAGGTTGTACAGAGTTTCAGGGAGAGCATAAGGGAACAATTGACAGGAATGGGGGACAGAAATACAGTAGAAGAAGAATGGGTAGCTTTGAGGGATGAAGTAGTGAAGGCAGCAGAGGATCAAGTAGGTAAAAAGACGAGGGCTAGTAGAAATCCTTGGGTAACAGAAGAAATATTGAATTTAATTGATGAAAGGAGAAAATATAAAAATGCAGTAAATGAAGCAGGCAAAAATGAGATCGACAGGAAGTGCAAAATGGCTAAGCAGGCATGGCTAGAGGACAAATGCAAGGATGTAGAGGCTTATCTCACTAGGGGTAAGATAGATACTGCCTACAGGAAAATTAAAGAGACCTCTGGAGATAAGAGAACCACTTGTATGAACATCAAGAGCTCAGATGGAAACCCAGTTCTAAGCAAAGAAGGGAAAGCAGAAAGGTGGAAGGAGTATATAGAGGGTCTATACAAGGGCGATGTACTTGAGGACAATATTATGGAAATGGATGAGGATGTAGATGAAGATGAAATGGGAGATACGATACTGCGTGAAGAGTTTGACAGAGCACTGAAAGACCTGAGTCGAAACAAGGCCCCCGGAGTAGACAACATTCCACTGGAACTTCTGACGGCCTTGGGAGAGCCAGTTCTGACAAAACTCTACCATCTGGTGAGAAAGATGTATGAGACAGGTGAAATACCCTCAGACTTCAAGAAGAATATAATAATTCCAATCCCAAAGAAAGCAGGTGTTGACAGATGTGAAAATTACCGAACAATCAGTTTAATAAGCCACAGCTGCAAAATACTAACACGAATTCTTTACAGACGAATGGAAAAACTAGTAGAAGCAGACCTCGGGGAAGATCAGTTTGGATTCCGTAGAAATACTGGAACACGTGAGGCAATACTGACCTTACGACTTATCTTAGAAGAAAGATTAAGGAAAGGCAAACCTACGTTTCTAGCATTTGTAGACTTAGAGAAAGCTTTTGACAATGTTGACTGGAATACTCTCTTTCAAATTCTAAAGGTGGCAGGGGTAAAATACAGGGAGCGAAAGGCTATTTACAATTTGTACAGAAACCAGATGGCAGTTATAAGAGTCGAGGGACATGAAAGGGAAGCAGTGGTTGGGAAGGGAGTAAGACAGGGTTGTAGCCTCTCCCCGATGTTATTCAATCTGTATATTGAGCAAGCAGTAAAGGAAACAAAAGAAAAATTCGGAGTAGGTATTAAAATCCATGGAGAAGAAATAAAAACTTTGAGGTTCGCCGATGACATTGTAATTCTGTCAGGGACAGCAAAGGACTTAGTAGAGCAGTTGAACGGAATGGATGGTATCTTGAAGGGGGGATATAAGATGAACATCAACAAAAGCAAAACGAGGATAATGGAATGTAGTCTAATTAAGTCGGGTTAGGCTGAGGGAATTAGATTAGGAAATGAGACACTTGAAGTAGTAAAGGAGTTTTGCTATTTGGGGAGAAAAATAACTGATGATGGTCGAAGTAGAGAGGATATAAAATGTAGACTGGCAATGGCAAGGAAAGCGTTCCTGAAGAAGAAAAATTTGTTAACATCGAGTATGGATTTAAGTATCAGGAAGTCATTTCTGAAAGTATTTGTATGGAGTGTAGCCATGTATGGAAGTGAAACATGGACGGTAAATAGTTTGGACAAGAAGAGTTAGAAGCTTTCGAAATGTGGTGCTACAGAAGAATGCTGAAGATTAGATGGGTAGATCACATAACTAATGAGGAAGTATTGAATAGGATTGGGGAGAAGAGAAGTTTGTGGCACACCTTGACCAGAAGAAGGGATCGGTTGGTAGGACATGTTCTGAGGCATCAAGGGATCACCAATTTAGTATTGGAGGGCAGCGTGGAGGGTAAAAATCGTAGGGGAGACCAAGAGATGAATACACTAAGCAGATTCTGAAGGATGTAGGTTGCAGTAGGTACTGGGGGATGAAGAAGCTTGCACAGGATAGAGTAGCATGGAGAGCTGCATCAAACCAGTCTCAGGACTGAAGACCACAACAACAACTACATAGTAATTCACCTCACCGCTAATACGGTGTAACAGTCATCTAGCGTTGATAATGGGCCCAAGTCAGTGCAGTCCATAAGTTTCTTCATGTATGCACATGAAGCAAAAAATGGTTCAAATGGCTCTGAGCACTATGGGACTTAACTTCCGAGGTCATCAGTCCCCTAGAACTTAGAACTACTTAAACCTAACTAACCTAAGGACATCACACACATCCATCCCGAGGCAGGATTTGAACCTGCGGCCGGAGCGGTCGCGCGGTTCCAGACTATAGCGCCTAGAACCGCTCAGCCACTCCGGCCGGCGCACATGAAGCAAAAGCCACTCATTGATAATTAAATTATGTAGAATTGCCAAATTGCGGGAATTTTGTTTGCTATGTTTTACCTGCTCTTCCAAGTGGTCCCAGAAGTTTTCTGTGGGATTAAGATAGGATGATTTAGGGGGGCAGTCGGTGTGCACAGGTTGCATGAGTGCTTGTCAAACAGGAACGTATGAGTCTAGCCCTGTGGACACGTGAGCTGTTATGATGGAATTTGGACGTTCCATCAGCACTCTCATCATGAAGATGTATATGAAGACACAATCATTTCTTGGAGATAGTGATGAAATAAATGTACTGTTCCATGGACACGAGAACCTAAGTACCATGAGAAAAATCCTCAAAACATCATAAAACCATTTCCTGCCTGAACTATGCCCTTCACATAGACGGTGGTTTAAATGCTTTTTGAGCCATCGGTACAGTTGATGCCTTGCTTTCTGTTCTCTTTAGACACGAAAACATAACCCAAGAAGAGAACAAGAATGGGCGTCTGCTACACTCTGAACGTATGCATATGGCGGAAACCAGACTGTCCAAAACGAACCAGGGTTTCTGTAAGCGAAGGAAGTTAATGGTGGACTAGATGCTTTATGCAGCATAGAAGAGGTGCTGATGCTCCGTGGGCCGGGTTATATCTGCATTATTACGTTAAGCACACCATCAGTCTCGCGAAACTGACAGTGGACGCTTGATTTGGGTGGCATCAGTCGATTCGTCCTGACATGTACTTTTCGTTTGGATGAAGTCAGTCGATGTGGACTGATAGTGAACTTTTTGTTTGGACAGAGTCAGTCAGTGCGGACTGACAGCGTACTTTTCGTTTGTACGAAGTCAGTTGGTGTGGACTGAAAGTGTACTTTTCGTTAGTACAAAGTCAGCAGCTGCAGACTGAAGTGCACTTTTCGTGTGGACGACATTAGTCCATGAGAACGACAGTAAGAAGGTTGGAAAAAAAATGTTGTAATTTTAATGAAGTTTATCAAAACATTCAGTTCAAAGATGGTGTTTAGATTTGCATTTATTACAAAAGGTAACCACCAGTTTAGTTAATTTTCCAGCTGCATTGCACACAAAATATTCTTTTGCGTTTGTCAACATCTACGCACTTTGAGCATCTTTCCTTTCTTTTATTTTTCCAACCGGTGTTTGCTTATTTTTGTATCGACATTCAGTGGAGTTTCTTCATGCGGATGCCGTGTTGAGGGCATCTGCCAAATGTTTCTGAAGCATCATGATTGACCTTTTCCGTCCCGTCACGTCTTCGCATAACTGTAACGCATTCACAACAGCATTGTTGAAAAAGAGATAGAATGCTAACTTCCGTCACAATTTTACTGTCTTTCTCAGTGGACTGCTATATGCACTCATCTGATCAGAGTGGTGAACGGCTGCTTTTCCGTTATTATATTCAGTAACAATTTTTAGTTTTCGATAAACCTCTCTTCTGGTTGACACGTTTTGAATTTCGGCCGCCCCAACGGAAATAACAGTAAAATCGGTTGCGCGTTCAAAGCGTTAAAGGCGCCACCCATGTGACACGCCAGTCCCGCAACCTGCGGACAGCTGCGATAACTTTCCTTCTAGACCTTCTGAAGGCTTGCACCATCTCTGACAATGAGTCGCCACTGCTATCGATAACTCGCAGTAGATCAGGATGTTAGACCTTCCATCGTTTGAAAGGAGAAAAAATCGCGACTGCTCTGATCGACATACAGTCTCCAGTTTATGTGTTGAACCCATGTGCAGTTTTATTAGTCACTGTGAGGAACGAGTTTGTTTTTAAGTATGTGAGTCCAAATGCCCTTCGCATGCAGTCCCCATCGTAATGTTTGCTGGGAAACTGGTTGAGATGCACCTATAATCACTGACAACAGATATTCCTGTAGGATTTGAATGCGCCTATCATTCACATGGCGTGACTTCGTTTCCGTTCCATCTCGGTTGCAGCAACTGTTATTAGGCCGTTTCACATGGCTGTGAGTGATACACCATTCCTTGTAGAGTTGTTGGACAGTCCACGCTGATATACCGACAAATCCAGCAACTTTATTCAAGGTGTGATCATGGGCACATCTGAACACGATAGCTCCTTTCTGTGACTTTGTCACTTCGCCTTGCCGCAGCATCTTACTGTGCTGCTTCCATAAAACTGACTTCCACATGCACAGCACTTCACGTCAGCAGTAGAGGCTCATATGACCGCCTGCTAACAGTTTTACATCTACATACTGTAAGTAGGCTGTTTATGTTTTCCTATTGGAAAACTGGCTGTGCTGTGTGCAGTCTGTGGTTAGTTTGCATTGTTGTCTGCCATTGTAGTGTTGGGCAGCAGCAGCTGGATGTGAACAGCGCGTAGCGTTGCGCAGTTGGAGGTGAGCCGCCAGCAGTGGTGGATGTGGGGAGAGAAATGGCGGAGTTTTGAAATTTGTAAAAATGGATGTCATGAACTGCTATATATATTATGACTTTTGATGACTATTAACATAAATACATTGTTTGTTCTCTATTAAAATCTTTCATTTGCTAACTATGCCTACTAGTAGTTAGTGCCTTCCGTAGTTTGAATCTGTTATTTAGCTGGCAGTAGTGGCGCTCGCTGTATTGCTGTAGCTTGAGTAACCAAGATTTTTGTGAGGTAAGCGATTTGTGAAACGCATACGTTAATGTTAGTCAGGACCATTCTTTTGTAGGGATTCTTAAAAGTCAGATTGCGTTGCGCTAAAAATATTGTGTGCCAGTTTAAGCACAGTTATGTATAATTTTTCTAAGGGGACGTTTCATATGTCGATCCTTAGCCGAGGATACCTCACTGGAATTTTCTGATTTTTTCTTGTAGTTTGCGTAATTAGTGTAGCTTTTGTTTATTGCTAGCGCGTAATTGTAGAGAGAATCTCCTTTGTAGTTGTAGTTTTTCATTGTTGTACAGTAAAACAGTTGTGGCATGCATTTAGATTTGCACCAAGTATTTCGCAGCAGCACTTGCAATTAAGTAGATATTATTTTCAGTGCTATGTTAATGTGTTCTCTTATTTTTGCTCTTCAAATTGTGCTTTTCTGTGTTGTCGTGTGAAATATTGTGACAGTAATGGCGTGTGAAAAACGTAATACTAGGCTCCAAAGTAAACTGAGAAATGACAGTGAAGACGAAAGCAGTGTGTTAGCGCCACCGAGCAATGAATTAACTAATGTTCAAAGTAGTAATTTGGTTATTGTACATAGGGAAATGGAGCGGGCTGCAAACAATGGTGTAGACAGTGAAACAATTAGTGAACAGGGAAGCATTATCGATCGATCGGTCGGCATCAGCTTGCCTCAGGAATCCGAAATGACAGGACACAATCTTGCAAATACTGTAGATTCAGGTTGTGGGTCCTCACCGTTTTCTCAAATAAGTCAAGACACATTTTCTGCTTGTCAAAATGTGAATGTTGCCGGTGCAAATTCACTGCCGAAAAGCACTGAGGAACATGTTTCAGACACCAGTGCATTGTTATTACAATTAATGCAACAAATGGGACAAAAGCTTCAACAGTTAGACACAATGGAACAAAATCAGACAAACACAGAAAAAGCTTCAAAAGTTAGACACCACACTTGAACAAACACGTGAAGATTTAACTACTGAGTTACATAACATTGAATCGAATTGTCAAAAAGTCTGTAATGACGTAAAAACACAAATTTGTGAGCATTTTCAACCTATGTTTTCGCGGCATGAAAATGCATTACAGAATCACGAAGCAGCCATAAAAGAACTGCAAACTATTGTTCATCAAAATCATGAGACCCTGCAAACTAAAATTGACTCAGTTGCATCTACCGATTCGGTTACGCAACTTGCAAAAACTCAGGAAAACTTAAAGGACACAGTAGATACTCTGAAAATTGGTTCAGAAAGACACATGGAGGAAATTAGTTCATTATCAGAGAAAGTAGTTGAACTTTCGGATCAGCTAAATAATTTATCTACGAAGGTAGATGATAATCTGAATGACACAAAACCGGTAGTCTTTAATGACACAGAAGAGTGCGAACAAATTAGGAAACTGAAAGAAAATCTGAATCAAATTAATACGCAACACCAAAGAGAATTCCGGGAAGTACAAGATCAGCTGACATAGGTAATACAAGAATTACATATTTCATAGGACACTCGCGATCCAATACGGGAAGAGGGACATAGAAATACGGAACAGCCACAAAATAATAACACAGGGCACTTCGGAAATTATGAAAGAAATTGGCAAGGTACACCGAATTTTGAGATGGAACCGCCGAAACGACATAACAATGACCGACATATGAAACGTCCCCTTTGAACAATTATACATGACTGTGCTTAAACTGGCACACAATATTTTTAGCGCAACGCAATCTTACTTTTAATAATCCCTACAAAAGAATGGCCCTGACTAACATTAACGTATGCGTTTCACAAATCGCTTACCTCACAAAAATCTTGGTTACTCAAGCTACAGCAATACAGCGAGCGCCACTACTGCCAGCTAAATAACAGATTCAAACTACGGAAGGCACTAACTACTAGTAGGCATAGTTAGCAAATGAAAGATTTTAATAGAGAACAAACAATGTATTTATGTTAATAGTCATCAAAAGTCATAATATATATAGCAGTTCCTGACATCCATTTTTACAAATTTCAAAACTCCGCCATTTCTCTCCCCACATCCACCACTGCTGGCGGCTCACCTCCAACTGCGCAACGCTACGCGCTGTTCACATCCAGCTGTCGCTGCCCAACACTACAATGGCAGACAACAATGCAAACTAACCACAGACTGCACACAGCACAGCCAGTGATTTTCATACAGAGTGCTACGTAACGTTGCCAATAGGAAAACATAAACAGCCTACTTACAATACAAACTCCAGGATTATGGTGACACATGGTGGAGGTTACCACGAACCACTACTATTAGTCATTTCCTTTCCTGTTCCACTCGCAAATGGAGCGAGATAAAACGGCTGTCTGAAAGCCTCCATACGATATCTCTTGTCTTACCTTCGTGGTCCTTAAGAGAAATGTACGGTGGAAGCAGCAGAACCGTTTTCAATACAGCGTCAAATGTCTACTCCCTAAGTTTTCAATAGTGTTCTTCAAAGAGAACTTCGTCTTCCCTCCAGAGACTCTCAATTGCGGCCACATAGCTTAACTGTAATACTCACTTGTTTTCTGATCCTGCCGGTAACAACTCTAACAGCCCACCTCACAATTGCTTCGATGTCTTCCTGTAATCCGACCTGGCGCGGATCCCAAACACTCGAGCAGTACTTAAGAATGGGTGGCACTAGCGTTCTATACGTGAAATCCTTTACAGACGGACCAAACTTTCCTAAAATTCTCCCAATAAACTGAAGTCGGCCATTCGCCTTCCCTGTTACTGGTTTTCGTGCTGGTTCTATTTTATATCGCTTTTCAAAGTTATGCATAGATATTTCGGTGATGTGACTGTGCCCAGCAGCGCACTACTAAAGCTGGGTTCAAATATTACAGGATTGGTTTTTCCTACGCATCTGCATTAACTGACATTTTCCTTCATTTATAGCGAGCTGCCATTCATCATACCAACTAGAAATTTTACCTAAACGATCTTGATTCGTCCTGCAGTCACTCAACGACGACACTTTTCGTACTCGTCCGCCGCTCGTGGTCTCGCGGTAGCGTTCTCGCTTCCCGAGCACGGGGTCCCGGGTTCGATTCCCGTCGGGGTCAGGGATTTTCACCTGCCTCGAGATGACTGGGTGTTTGTGTTGTCCTCATCATTTCATCATCATCCAGGAAAGTGGCGAAATTGGACTGAGCAAAGATTGGATAATTGTACGGGCGCTGATAACCACGCCGTTGAGCGCCCCACAAACCAAACATCATCATCATCATCACCACTTTTCGTACTCCACAGCATCATCGGCAAACAGCTACAGATTGCTGCTCATCCTGTCCGTCAGATCATTTATGTGTACAGAGAATACGAGCGGTGCTGTCACATTTCCCTGGGGCACTCCTGGCGATATGCTTGTCTGTGATGAACACTGGCTATCGAGGATAACCACCATCTACAGCTTCAAAACGATCAGTATGCTTTTTGAAGGAGGTGAGGATAACCACCATCCACAAATTCCGAACGATCAGTATGCTCTTTTAGGGAGGTGACTAATACATTCTCTGGAGAGCTTAAAAATTCTTTTACCATTAAATAAACAACAATTTTATTGAAGTTAGAGTGCTTTTTTCATAAAATTATGCATTATGCTGCATTGGTTTGTTCATAGGTCTTCATCCATCTGCTACTTCCTCTCGGTGCCAGCCTCCTCATCCCAGAACAGTGTTGACACCCAAAATTCTCAATTATTTTTACTACATAGTGCAACCTCTGTTTTCCTCTACAGTTCTTTACTTCTACTGTTCTCTCTAGTACCATGGAAATTTTTCCCCGATGATGAGTATGACTCAGGTCATGGCTGATAGTGACCGAGGGAACTCTGACGTCACAAGGTTATCTAGCGGACATCCTGCGTCCTCATGTGTTAATCTCTAATGCGACAATGTCGTCAGGCCATTTTTCAACTGGACAATGCTCGTGCACACATGTTACGTCCCTGTACGAGCTGACTGTGTGGTGTTGAGGTACACCCACGTCCACTAAGACTCCCAGATGCTTGCCTGATGGAACATTTGTGGGACCAGTTTAGATGTCAACTACGCCCCAGAGCCAGTATGCGGAATATTAAGGACTAGCTACAACAGCAGGGGCCAGTAACTTCAGGAGAGGATTCAATGGCTTCGTGACACCCTAGCAAACCGAATCACCGCATGCAGGCAGGCCGAAGATACTGCAACGTCGAACTGATAAGTGGGCTCATAGTGTCAAGTTCTTCTTAAAATTTACTCGATTTTGTTATCACTGAAATAACATTGCTTACCCTCTCAACCCCTGGAGTTTCATTTCGTCTTCTCCTCCTCATCTGGGTAATGCAACATTTATTTTCCAAGCAGTTCTGAAGGCAAAATCATGACAATATAGGCAGGTAGTGCTCGTACCGAACTATACTCGCACGGTTCCCCATCTGTCTCACAGCTCAACTTTCGCCAATTTATCTCTTGTACTTTTCATACCTCGGTGTACCAGACCCCCGCATGAAGTAAAATCGTGCGAAGTGGCTTAGCCACAGCCTGGAGGTTATTTCTCCACAATATCTTCTCATCGAAAAGTGCTAATTCAGCAAGATATCCAGGAGGGCTTGTATGAAGTTTGGGAAATAGGAGAGAGAGAGAGAGAGAGAGAGAGAGAGAGAGAGAGAGAGAGATACTGGCAGTAACTGAGAAGGAGTATCGACAGTCCTGCGTTGATAGCTCAAATAGTAGGAGCATTCCCGGGTAAAGGCGAGGTTACAGATTCGAGTCCAGGTCCAGCCCATAGTTTTAATCTGTCAGGAAGACAGATTCATAATGAAATACATTCTCCAACTACAGCAAACGCGATGTACATCGCAGGTGTAGAGTTATGATCCTCCATCCCCAATTGTTGTGCCTTAGTCGTGCGACGTAGTGTGTCCGCACGATATTTGGAGCAGAGGATAATGCCGCTATCAGCAAGCTATAGTGTAGACGTATGGTATTGTTGGCTGGGAGACCACAAGGACAAGTTCAGTCGCCTCATTGGAAAGGTTTTTTTGTCCTTCAGTGTGAGTGCTGTGTGTCTATCACATACACTATGTGATCAGAAGTATCCGGACACCCCCAAAAATATGCGTGTTTCGTATTAGGTGCATTGTGCTCGCATCTACTGCCAGGTACTCCATATCAGCTACCTCAGTAGTCATTAGACACAGTGAGAGAGCAGAATGGGGCGCTCCGCGGAGCTCACGGACCTCGAACGTGGTAAGGTAATTGGGTGTCACTTGTGTCACACACCTGTACACGAGTTTTACACATTCCTAAACATCCTAGGTCCACTGTTCCCTTTGTGACAGTGAAGTGTAAACGTGAAGGGACACGTACAGCACAAGAGCCTACAAGTCGACCTCGTCTGTTGACTGACAGAGAACCTCGACAGTTGAAGAGGGTCGTAATGTGTAATAGGCAGACATCTACCCAGACCATCACAAACTGCATCAGGATCCATTGTAAATAGTATGACAGTTAGGCGTGAGGTGAGCGGCTGCTCATAAGCCACACATCACGCCGGTAAGTACCAAACGACGTCTCGCTTGGTGTAAGAAGCGTAAACATTGGACGATTGAACAGTACAAAAACGTTGTGTGGAGTGTTGAATCACGGTACACAATGTGGTGATCCGATGGCAGGGTATCTGCCTGGCCAACGTCATCTGCCAGCGTGTGTTCTGCCAACAGTTGAATTCGGACGCGGTGGTGTTATGGTGTGGTCGTGTTTTTCATGGAGGGAGCTTGCACCCCCTTACGTTTTGCGTCGCGCTATCACAGCACAGGCCTACATTGATGCTTAAGCACCTTCTTGCTTCCCACTATTGAAGAGCAATTTGGAGGTGGCGATTGCATCTTTCAACACGACCGAGCACCGGTTCATAATACACGGCCTGTGGCAGAGTGGTTACACGACAATAAGATCCCTGTAATGGACTGGCCTGCACAGAGTCCTGACCTGAATCCTATGGAACACCTCTGGGATGTTTTGGATCGCCGACTTCGTGCCAGGCCTCACCGACCGACATCGATACCTTTCCTCAATGCAGCACTTCCTGAAGAATGGGTTGCCATTCCCCAAGAAACCTTCCAGCACCTGATTGAACGTATGCCTGCGAGAGCGGAAGCTCTCAACAAGACTAAGGGTAGCCCAACAGCATACTGAATTCCAGCATTACCGATGGAGGGCGCCACGAACTTGTAAGTCATTTTCAGCCAGGTCTCCGGAAACTTTTGATCACATAGTGTGTGTGTGTGTGTGTGTGTGTGTGTGTGTGTGTGTGTGTGTGTGTGTGTGTGTGTGTAGATGACTGTAACGGGTTTGTGTCCTGTACTGTCTTGTTTGCGTTGAATCATGATGAGAGAAGGGAGACAGCGTAACCCGTTGTCGGCACATAGCCTGCTTATCTCGAAGAACACAAAGGGCCGCCGAGCTTAATGTTCCTATCCGATAGACGGATCACAATCATTAGTGTCGCATGCCCTGCGGAGAGACATCGCGGTGAGGTTTGGAATTTAAGTACACTAGCGCAAAGTCTAGTGATTACGAACTTCACTCCATCATCCTCCGCCTTAGGGGACTAGTGACTGTTTTAACGAAGACTAACCAAAAACGTAGTATCCTTTGCTTACAATACCAGTTAATAACAACTGAATCTATCGACTCGTACAGATACCTAGGTCTAACAATTTGTTACATATGAAATGCAATCATCGCATAGTCTCAGTATTAAGTTGAATGACAGGAGACTGGAAAAACGCAGTCGGTCTAAATTAAAAAACATTCCTGTGAATATTGCTGAAACGTGTGACACCTACGTGAAACAGACTAACAAGGTACAAAAGGTCACTTACTCATCTCGTCCCACGCTAAGACCATTGCGCATTGTCAGAAAAGACTACACTTCCTGCGTTTCCTTCAGAGACAGTTATGCTACAGTGGGGATGACAGGCGCATCGCAGTTTGGGAGAGAAATGGCAAGTCAACTGGAAAAGTACTCCAAAGTTGAGTAACAGGAGACAGCACTATTCTTGAGTCTCAGTAAGCCGGCCGGTGTGGCGGGGCGGTTCTAGACGCTTCAGTCTGGAACCGCACGACGTTACGGCCACAGGTTCGAATCCTGCCTCGGGCATGGGTGTGTGTGAAGTCCTTAGGTTTGTTAGGTTTAAGTAGTTCTAAGTTCTAGGGGACTGATGACCTCAGATGTTAAGTCCCTTAGTGCTCAGAGCCATTTGAGTCTCAGTAACACACAGATTCACCGTGAAATTCTGGCGGTATATGAACGTCGCATGCGGTCGTAATGGAATAGTCCCGACAGTGTGATTTTTGGTGCACAGACGACGGTGGTGCTGACCGTGATTGAACACCATATAAAGTGCGTCCAGGCAATCGAGGAAATGGTGCTAGATTTTCTGACAATAAGAACGTTCACGACCAAGGAGCGGATATCTATGATGGAGGAATCGAGCGTGCCGACCGTTGTTTACGGAGAGTTGGTGACTGTACTGAAAAATAGTATTATGTATCTATGACACCTTGAAATGTAGTGCAGCACTCAATAAAAATTTCTTCGCTTGCAGTAGTAATGTGTAACTCTTTGAAGTCTTCTCGTGTACTGAAAGTATACAAGGAAGGCAACTCAAATGGTCATAGGTTTGAATAAACAAGACCGCTGCGGCTGTTAGAATTCTTTATTGGAGAACAGGACCGGCTCTGCAAATCAAATTTGCATCATCAGGTGCTTGAAGTCAGAAGCAACAACAACGCTTCCTCCCCAGGCTGTCTACAGTGGAAGTTGGGGATGGTCTTAGCCGCCAATACATTTTATCATAGACGCTCGCGCATCCGTGAGTCAGAAGTTTTAAATACCTGGATATAAATGTTGGGAATGGCTTTATTCGATTTAAGTAGAACCTTCAATCTTCTGACTTGAAGCACCTGGAGATACAAATTTAATTTGCGAAATCGGCGTGTTCTCCAATAGAGAATTCTAACAGTCGTAGCGGTCTTGTTTATTCAAGTAATGGAATATTTCGGCTGTTGTTGGCCTATATACTCGTATAATAGTGGTTTGATTCACAGAAGAGCATCGTGAAAATGCTGAAAAGCTACACTGATAGACGCTTTGAAGAAAGACATAAACTATACCGCAAAAACTTATTTTCAATATTATCTAGGGATATATTGCAGCCCTGTACGTATCGCCCCCGTAGAGACAGCGTAGACAGACTGGTTACAACACGTACAGAGGTATTTAAGCAGTCGTTCTACTCGCGCTCCATACGCGAACAGATTAGGAAAAAATACATGATATAATGCGAAGTACAGCCTGCCATGCACTTCTCAGTCGTTTACATGGTATACTTATAGACGTAGAAATATGGAGTATTTCTTCTAACATGAGACAATTATACATCTCAAAAACGACGCATCGTACGAAAATAGTGTTCTAGCTGAAAAGTTAATTTTAGTAAAGGGACTTCCGTCTGTGCTGCAGCTGGCCACCTCCCAACCATCCCTCCTGCGTGCGCAGGTTCATATTTGTATTTTCAAATGGGAACCTCCCAAATTTATTGCATATTCAGAATATATGCCAAAAAATGCGCACGGTTTACTCAAATCACTGTTCCCCATTTGTGGTAGATGATGCTGTAATTGACAAATATCAAATACGCCTGCTTTTGTAATTAAGAACTGACACATTTGATACTACATTTCATTTGCGATGCAGATGTTGAAATGGTTCAAATGGCTCTGAGCACTATGGGACTGCCGGCCGAGGTGGCCGTGCGGTTCTAGGCGCTACAGTCCCGAACCGCGGGACTGCTACGGTCGCAGGTTCGAATCCTGCCTCGGGCATGGATGTGTGTGGTGTCCTTCGGTTAGTTAGGTTTAAGTAGTTCTAAGTTCTAGGGGACTGATGACCTCAGAAGTTAAGTCCCATAGTGCTCAGAGCCATTTGAACCATTTGAACTATGGGACTAAACTTCTGAGGTCATTAGTCCCCTAGAACTTTGAACTACACTAACCTAAGGACATCACACACATCCATGCCCGAGGCAGGATTCGAACCTGCGACCGTAGCGGTCTCGCGGTTCCAGACTGTAGCGCCTAGAACCGCTCGGTCACTCCGGCCGGCTGAAGATGTTAAGCTTTGCGTTCTAAGGGTTGATATTTAGTTCGAAATTTACTTTAGTGTTGCAAATTTCATTGTACGGTACCATATCATTCACCGTCTCAGTGTCTGGTTGGAAATTAAGTTTAATGTGACGCAGTACAACGACGTGAATGTAATAATTTTCTGTTCCTATCAGGATGCTTTATATCGGTGAGCCCCACTGCCTCTTACCACTTTGGTGCATGATTTCTGTGACTATTCATGACGGATGCTCCTGTCATTATTACTTCATGGACATTTTTACCTTATAATAACGGTTGTGGTTTGCATTCTGCCGGTAACCGCGTAGCGGCCAGCACGAGAGTTACGGTGGTTGTATGGAAACACAAACCGAAATTGGTCATCCTCATGGCGGGGTTCTTCGAGGGCGGCCACTGAAATCAAGCGTTCCGATGGTTTGGGGACTCACCACAAAAAAACCCTGAAGAGAGCAGTAGTTAATTTGCCAGAAATGTCAATGTCTAGCCCTATTATGTGTGCTGTACAATCACATTTGCAGCAATCATGTTTGAACATCAGTTTCCGTTTGAACATCAGTTTCAACCATCAGAACACAAAGGTTTGCATTTACATTGGAAATCAAATGTAGACTCAGATGCAACACCTCTAAGTTGAAAACAGTAGGTATTTGTCGATTACAGCGTTACCTACCATGAATCTGAAGCAATCGTTCGGGTAAACGGTACGCATTTTCTGGTTGGTTCAAATGGTTCTGAGCACTATGCGACTTAACTTCTGAGGTCATCAGTCGCTTAGAACGTAGAACTAATTAAACCTAACTAACCTAAGGATATCACACACATCCATGCCCGAGGCAGAATTCGAACCTGCGAGCGTAGCGGTCACCCGGCTCCAGACTGTAGCGCCTAGAACCGCACGGCCACTCACGCCGGCATGCAATTTCTGCATAGAATCTGAATATTCAATAAAAGTGGCGGCGGGGGAGGGGGGAGGTTCCCATTAGAATATAGAAAGCTCACTTAACCCATGGAGGAGTACTCATCATCCGTAGCACAGACAAATGTCCTATTTACTAATATTAATTTTCACCTACAAAATGTTTTTCGTACTATGCTTTCTTTTAGAGACATATATTTAAAACAAACACCTTGTGAATGTCTCGCAGCTGAAAGCATGCCTTGCGACTCTTGTTAATAATGTTTTACGCCAGTCAAATCAGTAACACAGGTACACAGTGCATGTTGGGGAAGTCCTTACTCTGTAGACACATGAACAAGTACATTCTCACTTTTCATTTTTGTCGCGGAAATATGTAGTTCCCAACCGCCGGTTCTGCTCAAGGTTATCGGGAGATTTTCCTGGGTTTTAATGGAGATAATACGACTGAAAAGCTCCTCCAAAGTATCCCCAGATGGTTCTCTCTGCACCCCACGTACAGCTCGCCTAGTATATGGATGAAACGTCCTTTACTCTACAATGGATCATCCACTCGAAAAAAATCGATCAACGTAGAGGATGACAACTGTACATTAGAAAACTGCAGCACCTTCGGCAGTTAATCTGGATATACCAATAAATATTTCTTTCGTAATCTTCAACAGAGTATGGATTCTGTGTATTCACGTACATGAGCCTCCGTTCGATGCCAAGTACGGCGGAAGGGACTCGTTCAAAATGGTTCAAATGGTTCTAAGCAGTATGGGACTTAACATATGAGGTCATAAGTCCCCTAGACTTAAAACTACTTAAACCTAACTAACCTAAGGACATCACACACATCCATGGCGGAGGCAGGATTCGAACCTGCGGCCGTAGCAGCTGCGACGTTCCGGACTGAAGCGCCTAGAACCGCTTGGCCACATCGGCCGGCCGCGGAAGGGACTGTTCTATTTTTATATAAGCAGAGATCTATAAGTTACCGTTTGAGAGTGTTGCTGCAGAGAACATGTGACCTAGCGCGACTCCGATGCGTGTGTATAAGCACCGGGATATAGGCAAGGGGGTTGGATTGTGTGGGGAAGGAGACCATACAGCGAGGTCATCGGTCTCATCGGATAAGGGCATGACGGGGAAGGAAGTCGGCCGTATCTTTTCAAAGGAACCATAACGGCATTTGCCTGGAGCGATTTAGGGAAATCACGGAAAACCTAAATCAGGATGGCCGGACGCGGGATTGAACCGTCGTCCTACCTAATGCGAGTCCAGTGTGCTAGACACTGTGCCACCTCGGTCGGTATATAGGCAAGGGATTAGTGTGGCAGTCGTATATTTCCGAGGTGCGTAACATACGGTAACGTGAACTATGGCGATGTTATTACCAAATGTATCAAAAAAAGACCACCGTCCCGTTATTCTTTTCTTGTATGCCGAAAGGCAAACACCGGTAGACATCCAACACAATAATATGATATGAAATTAAATGATCGATAGCATTGTTGGCCGGAAGGTCCCATTCATGTTCGGCCGGCAAGTGCAAATCTTATTTCATTCGGCGCCACATTGGGCGACTTGCGGCCGATGATGAGGATGAAATGATGTTCACGACAACACAACACCCATTCCACGAGCGCAGAAAATCTCCAACCCGGCCGAGAATCGAACTCGGGCCCAGTGCATGGGAAGCAAGCGCGTTACTACCCAGCTAAGCTGGCGGACGCAATATGATGATTGTGTCTGTAGAAAACCATCGTTGTGCTGGCCCTTCATAATAAACCACGAGCCCATATTGCAAATGTCGTAACGCGGAGGTTATGTCAATTCAATCAGCAGACACTCGAGCACCTTCCTTTTAGTCCTGATTTCCTATGCGATTACCACGCCTTCGGTCCCTTAAAGAAGACCTTGAAGAGTTAAGGAGCACCGGCCGCTGTGGCCGAGCGGTTCTAGGCTCTTCAGTCCGGAACCGCACTGCTGCTACGGTCGCAGGTTCGAATCCTGCCTCGGACATGGATATGTGTGATGTCCTTAGGTTAGTTAGGTGTAAGTAGTTCTAAATCTAGGCGACTGATGACCTCAGATGTTAAGTCCCATAGTGCTCAGAGCCATTTTGAAGTTAATGAGCCCTGTCGGACGAGGATGTGCAGCAGGCAGTTACGGAATTCTTCGCGTAGCAGGAGACGGTGTTTTACCCAGTGCGTTGGTGGAATGATTGCCTCGGTGCTCACGGGGATTTCTCCAGATTGGCTTACCGATTCTGGGTTGCACGACTTTCGAACGGAAACTTGTTGAACGCTCCATACACCTATATCTACATCTACATCCATACTCCGCAAGCCACCTCACGGTGTGTGGCTACTTTGAGTACCTCTATCGGTTCTCCCTTCTATTCCAGCCTCGTATTGTTCGTGGAAAGAAAGACAGTCGGTATGCTTCTGTGTGGGCTGTAATCTCTCGGATTTTATCCTCATGGTCTATTCGCGTGATATACGTAGGAGGCAGCAATATACTGCTTGACTCCTGGGTGAAGGTATGTTCTCGAAATTTGTAACAAATGCCCGTACCGAGCTACTGAGCGTCTCTACTGCAGAGTCTTCCACTGGAGTTTATCTATCATCTCCGTAAAGCTTTCCTGATTAGTAAATGATACTGTAACGAAGGGCGCTGCTCTCCCTTGGATCTTTTCTATCTCTTCCATCAACCCTATCTGGTACGGATCCCACACTGGTGAGCAGTATTCAAGCAGTGGGCGAACAAGTGTACTGTAACCTACTTCCTTTGTTTTCGGATTGCATTTCCTTAGGATCCTTCCAATGAATCTGTCTGGCATCTGCTTTACCGACGATTAATTTTATATGGCCATTCCATTTTATATCACTCCTAATGCTTACTTCCAGATAATTTATGGAATTAACTGCTTCCAGTTGCTGACCTGCTATATTGCAGCTAAATGATAAAGGATCTTTGTTTCTATGTATTCGCAGCACATTACACTTGTCTACATTGAGATTCAATTGCCATTCCCTGCACCATGCGTCAATTCGCTGCAGATCCTCCTGCATTTCGGTACAATTTTCCATTGTTACAACCTCTCGATATACTACAGCATCATCCGCAAAAAGCCTCAGTGAACTTCCGATGTTATCCACAAGGTCATTTATTTCGGAGTACTACTCTGTCCAATCCGCGTACGCATCGTATCAGTTCAGGCTCCCGCTTTCCCCTGGGTAAACTACGCGGCGAGAGGCTGTCAGCGGCTTGCGAAACCGCGGCGCGCCGTCCCACTGCGGCCGCTGGCGGCGGTGGCCCGCGGCGACGGCCGCGAGTGCCGGGCGGGACCCGCGTGTGGAGCGCCGCCATTGGCCGAGCCGCGGCAGAGGCGGCCCGGCGCGTAATTACGTGGCCTTCATCACCGCGGGGGTGGGGGACGGGCAGCACGCCTCGTCTCTTCCTCGCCCAGTGCGTTACGCGAGAGCTGCCCTCTGACGTGGAGGCCGTGAAATATTCTACTTCGCTCTCACATCGTGTACCTTCTACGCTGTCCAGTCAACATAATGTGACCACCTGCCAAAACAAATAACATTTTGCAGCGCGGACCGTTCCGGGACGTGCTTGAAGAGAGTCAGTGAGGGTCTGGAAGGTACAGAGAGGAATGTGGAGCCATGCCGAGTACTTTGGGACTTAACTTCTGAGGTCATCAGTCCTCTAGAACTTAGAACTAGTTAAACCTAACTAACTTAAGCACATCACACACATCCATGCCCGAGGCAGGATTCGAACCTGCGACTGTAGCGGTCGCGCGGTTCCAGACTGAAGCGCCTAGAACCGCTCGGCCACGCTTTGCATTATCCTGCTGGTAGATGACATTGTGCCGAGGAAAACAGACTACGTGTAATGGTGCACATTGTCTAGTGGTGGGCATTGTCCCCAAGGGTAGATGCATATTTGAGTTAATCCATTGTGGCTTCTACAAGGATGAGTCAAATGAAAACCTTAAATATTTTTTTAAATATTTATTGTGCAGAAGTGGTACAAAGCTGTATCGGTTTTCAACATAATCTCCCCCACGTTCAATGCAAGTCCTCCAGCGCTTACAAAGTGCATAAATTCCTTTAGAAAAAAATTCTTTTGGTAGTCCGCGCAACCACTCATGCACCGCGTGGCGTACGTCTTCATCAGAACGGAACTTCTTTCCTCCCATTGCGTCTTTGAGTGGTCCAAACATATGGAAATCACTTCGGGCAAGGTCTGGTAAGTATGGTGGTTGAGGAAGACTCTTGGTTTCCGGTTGGTGGAAGTGATCCCAGGTTTCGTCCCCAGTAACGATTCTTGCAAGGAAGCCATCACCTTCTCGTTCAAAGAGCCGAAGAACTTCTTCACAAGCATTAACACGTTGTTCTCTCATTTCAGGAGTCAGCTGCTATGGCACCCATCTTGCAGACACTTTGTGAAACTGGAGCACATCACGCACAGTGTGGTGTGCCGACCCATGACTAATCTGTAAACATGCTGTAATGTCATTCAGTGTCATTCGGCGGTATTGCTTCACTATGGCTTCAACTGCAGCAATGTTCTGTGGAGTCACAACTCGTTCTGCCTGACCTTGACGAGGAGCAACTTCCAGTGAAGTCACACCATTTGCGAACTTCATACTCCATTCGTAGATTAGCTGCTGTGACAAACATGCATCACCATACTGAACCTTCATTCGTCGATGATATTCAATAGGTTTCACACCTTCAATATGTTGTGTCTAGACAAGACAGTCTAGACACAGGGTGAGGTTTCCGAGGGGCACGCGTCAACTCACACCGACTGGCGTGAAGTCTGGAACAGGATACTTTGTGAATGCTATAGCGAAAAGTACGTATCTAAGTTTATACTCAACTTTAATGCATCCTTGTGGTACATCGCTCTTGACTATACAAATTAGACTATCTTCAGATACGGTTAATGGCGCCTTGCTAGGTCGTAGTCATGGACTTAGCTGAAGGCTAGTCTAACTGTCTCTCGGCAAATGAGAGAAAGGCTTCGTCAGTGTAGTCGCTAGCAAAGTCGTCGTACAACTGGGGCGAGTGCTAGTCCGCCTTTCTAGACCTGCCATGTGGTGGCGCTAGGTCTGCGATTACTGACAGTGGCGACACGCGGGTCCAACATGTACTAATGGACCGCGGCCGATTTAAAGCTACCACCTAGCAAGTGTGGTGTCTGGCGGTGACACCACACAATACGCAAAAACCGAATAACAGAACGCTGTTCTTCCCTGGTGCAAGTCGCAAGTGCGGCGGCCATCTTTATACTGATACTGCGACGGTATGTGTGCATCTGCACTATGCTGCCACTTACAGGCCATTCTGCACGCTGTTCGTAGCACGCTTACCAACTTACAGGATAACGGTGCGAAATTTCGATTTCTTATTATAAATTTAAGGTTTTCATTTGACTCACCCTCGTAGAATGCCGAAGTCCCCAGACCATAACGCTCCCTCCTCCGCCCTGGACCATTCCGAGAATTGTTGCACGGCTGCACAAACCAAAGCCCATCTGTGCAGTGGAGCAGAAAAAGTTGTCCTTCTGAAAAGGCCACCTGTCGCCACTCGCTGGACATCCAGTTGCGGCATTGGCCTTCGTCAGCAAAGGACAGTACCCAGCACGGGTTCATGAAACAGGCGTCTGGTGTGAAGGCCCATATGCAGAAACGGCCGTTGAGGAGGTATTGGACGGTTAGTTGCTAAACGGTTTCACATCTATTCGCCGTTACACATCTCTGCAGCCACTCATGTCAGTGTGGCCTATGGTGCATCCTACTTGCATCGGCGCTGGTTTTCGATAGTGCCATTCTGGCACGCACGGTATACTTTAACCACGGCGGCAAGCGAACAGTTTACAGATTTAGCCGTTTCGGAAATGCTTTCACCCTTGCCCCAAAAGCCAATGATCACGCTGACTTGTACATCAGACAAATCGCTCCATCTCTGCATTCGGACAACGAAAGAACTGTCTTCTGCGTCCCACAGACTCGCTTTGCTAGTGTTAGTGCTGCCACTCGCCATCTATGATTGGTTATTGCACGTTGACGTCGAATATAGGCGGTAGTCACTTTAATGTGACTGGACCGTGTACTGCGCTGATCCATGGAGGAGTGCCGTGACAATGGACACCTCCATCCCCATTAAAAAATCTTTTCGGAAAAAACTTTTATACAGGTCGACCACATAAAACGTCCCCGATTTCCAATGCAACTGAAATAAACTATGAGACATAATATTTGCCGTTTGCGGCACCATATAAAGCATATCAAAAGTTTTGTATAAAAAAATTAATACACTTTTACGCTGGCTCCATTTGTAGCCCCTACAATGTCTACCAGATACTCTATTTCAGTCCAAGAGCGCACAAGCTGCTCTGCAATGAAAGAGGCTGTTGTAATGCACAGTTTTTCTACGGACGTCACCAAGGTCAAGCAAAGACGAGGCATACACAGTATCAGTACTCCAGTGCGGTAGTGCATCGTTGTGCTGGAAGATCACGTTTGCCATATAAAGGGCTCTTGTTACTGTTTGTCGGATCTGATCCAACATCTTAGCAGCAAATTCTTGGCGAAACTGCAAGTCTTTTTCGCCTGAGTGATTGAACAATTTCAACTTCGTAACGGTGCAAGCGAAGTCGTGTATTCAGCAGGCTCTGCACTGTTGAGGGACGGAAGTTTAGCTCCCACGATGCGCGGCGAACTGGCTGTGATGGGCTTCTTTGATGGTTCTCTCTGCTCTCCTGTACCATTTCATCGGATGTGCATTTTCTGCTTGCAGCATGCTACGAACTTATCATTCCAAACCTAAATCGTCTTAATTCCTAGTTGAAATTCATGTCGCAAATTTCTTTGGACACCAGTGAGTGATTTCCTCATACCACACTACGCTTTGGGTTCTCTGTTCAGGCCTAGCTATTTATGGTAATTACACTGTCGGAAAAAAAATGCAACACGCACAACGACAACGTCATTTTATTAACAAGTGATGTGACAGGTAAATCATCATTGTAAGGAGTATATCATAACAAACTGAGACCAAATGAAAGACACATGTCACAATAAAGGTGCCCAACAGTCGCATCAGCAAACAGTGCACCCCCTCTGGGGCCAGAAAAGCGTATACTTTCCCACTCAGTCATAAAGGTGCCAAATGACACCCGGGAATAGATTGTCCCAAGCATCTTCCACCCTTCGCTGCAGTTCGGCAATGTTTCTTGCAGGGTCTGGAAAACGATTAAGTTCCCACTTCACGCTGCTCCATAAGCGTTAAGTTCGCGAGAGGTCTGGTGCTTTCGCTGGCCAGACCAGTTAGTGCACACCACCAAGTGCACGTTGATTCGTTGTAGCCGTAGGCGGATGTGCATTGTCGCACTGAAGAAGCACATTGCCTCCTTGTCGACGAAATGGCAGTACCACTGAGATAACAAACTGTGCAATGTAATGGGCTCTGCTTACTTTGTGTTGTTGTTGTGCTCTTTATTCAGAAGACTGGATTGATGTAGCTCTCCGTGCTGCCCTATGCTGTGCGAATCTCATCACCTCCGAGTATCTTCTGCAACCTACATCCTTCTGAATCTGCATGCTGTAGTCATCTCTTGGTCTCCCTTTCCAATTTTGCTCTCCCACGTTTTCCTCCAGTACTAAATTGGTCTTCCCTTGATGTCTCAGAATGTGTCCTGTCAAGCGATCCCTTCTTTTGGTCAAGTTGTACCACAAATTTCTTGTCTCCCCAGTTCTGTTCAGTACCTCCTCATTAGTTACGTGATCAACCCACCTAATCTTCAACACACTTCTGTAGCACCACATTTCGAAAACTTCTATTCTCTTTTTGGCTAAACTGTTTACAGTCCATCTTTCATTTTCCATATGTGGCTACGATACAGACAAATACTTTCAGAAAAGACTTCCTAACACTTAAATCTATATTCGATGCTGTTTCTTCAAAAATTCTTTTCTTGCTATTGTCAGTTTACATTTTATAACCTCTGTAATTCGGCCATCATCAGTTACTTTGCTGCCCAAATGGTAAGACTCACCTATTAATTTAAGTGTCTCGTTTCTCAATCTAATTGCCTCAGCACACTTGATTCTACTACATTCCATTATCCTTGTTTTGCTTTTGTTGATGTCCATCTTATATCCTTCTTTCAAGACAATGTCCGTTCCATTCCACTGCTCTTCTAAGTCGTTTGCTGTCTCTGAGAGAATTACGATGTTTTCTACAAACCTCAAACTTGTTATTTCTTTTCCCTGAACTTTAATTCCTACTCCAAATTATTCTTCGATTTCCTTTACCACTTGACCGGTGTACATATTGAATAGCAGCAGGGATAGGTTTCAATTCTGCTCCACTTCCTTCTCAACTGCTGCTTCCTTTTCATGCTCCTCGACTCTTGCAACTCAAATGGTTCAAATGGCTCTGAGCACTATGCGACTTAACTTCGGAGGTCATCAGTCGCCTAGAATTACAGCTAATTAAACCTAACTAACCTAAGGACATCACACACATCCATGCCCGAGGCAGGATTCGAACCTGCGACCGTAGCGGTCGCTCGGTTCCAGACTGTAGCCCCTAGAACCGCACGGCCACTCCGGCCGGCCACTCTTGTAATTGCCGTCTAGTTTCTGTACAAGTTGCATATAGCCTTTCGCTCCCTGTATTTTACCCCTGATACCGTCAGATATTCAAAGATAGTATTCCACTCAACATTCTTAAAAGCTTTCTCTAAGTCTACAAGTGCTATAAACGTAGGTTTGCCTTTCCTTAACCTATCTTTTAAGATAAGTCGCAGAGTCAGTACTGCCGCGCGTGTGCCCACATTTCTCAAGAATCCAAACTGACTTTTCTCACGGTCGGCTTCTACAAGTTTTTCCAATCTTCTGTAAAGAATTGTTGTTAATATTTTGCAAACATGACTTATTAAACTGATAACTCGGTAATATTCACATCCGTCAGCACATGCTTTCTTTGTAATTGGAATTACTAAATGGTTCAAATGGCTCTGAGCACTGTGGGACTCAACTTCTGAGGTCATTAGTCCCCTACAACCTAGAACTAGTTAAACCTAACTAACCTAAGGACATCACACACATCCATGCCCGAGGCAGGATTCGAACCTGCGACCGTAGCGGTCGCGCGGTTCCAGACTGTAGCGCCTAGAACCGCACGGCCACTTCGGCCGGCAATTGGAATTACTACATTCTTCTTGAAGTCTGAGGGTTTTTCGCATGTCTCATACGTCTTCCCTACCACCTGGAAGAGTTTTGTCATGGTCGGCTCTCCCAAGGCTATAAGTATATCTGACGGAATGTCGTTTACTCCTGCGGTCTTGATTCGACTTATGTCTCTCAGTGATCTGTCAAACTCTTCTCACAGTATCACGTCTCCCATCTCCTCTTCATCTACGTCTTCTTCCATTGCCTAATAGTTCATCTCCCTTGTACAGAATCTATACTCCTGCCACCTTTCAGCTCTCCCTTCTTTGCTTGGAAATGCTTTCCATCAGAGCTCTTGACATTCATACAGCTGCTTCTCTTTTCCCCAAGGGCCTCTTTAATTTTCCTGCAGGCGGTATCTATCCTTCGTCTAATGAAAATGCTTCTAAATCCTTACCTTTGTCCTCTAGCCACTCCTACTTAGTCATTTTACACTTTCTGTCACTCTCATTTTTAGACGTTTGTATCTCCTTTCCCCTGCTTCGTTTGGTGCATTTTTATATTTTCTTCTTTCCTTAATTAAATTCAATATCTCTTGTGCTATCCAGGGATTTCTACTAGGCTTTGCCTTTTTACCTATTTTACCCTCTACTGCTTTCACTATTTTATCTCTTAAAGCTAACAGTTCGTCTCATACTGTATTCCTTTCCCCTGTTCTAGTTAACCGTTTTCTAACGCCCCCTTGAAACTCTTAAAAGCCTCTGCTTCTTTCAATTTATCCAGGTCCCATACCCTTAATTTCCTACCTTTTCGTAATTTCTTTAGTTTTAATCTACAGTTCATAACCAATAAGCTGTGGTCGACATCTGCCCCAGGAAATATCTTAAAACTTAAAATCTGGTTCCGAAATCACTGTGTTACCATTACAAAATCAGTATGAAAACTTCCGGTATCTCCAGGTCTCTTTCACGTATACAACCTGCTTTTATGTTTCTTAAACCAAGTGTTGCTCTGTGCAAATCGAGTCCATATTCACCTACTATTTTTCCTTCTCTTCCTTTTCCTGCTATCGAATTCCAGTCCCTTATCACAATTAAATCTTAGTGTTCTTTATCTACTGAAACATTTCTTTTATCTCATCATACATTTCTGATTACTTTACACTGTGAAAGCACCAAATGTGATCGGAAGTTGTAGTATTGCTCCTCGCACCATGAGGCGTGTGTCGTGGGCGTGTGTCGGACGCTCACTAGCTCTACACCGCACTACTCTTACCACTGAAGACGACAGAGCGCCGTTTCACCCTCCATTCAACCCTTTCATGACACGACGGTAGCCGTACTTGGAGGTATCGTGGTGTCGGTGGCTGCCTGACCATACGCACAAGAGACCTTTGTCCTGCTGCAAGCATAGAGATCCGAATGGTCCTCGGTAACGCACCAGGAACATCATGTCCCGAATTTATTTCCTGGATGATGTTCGGTGATCTACAGCTACTAGAACAATGTGTCGATCTTGATAAATATCTGTACAAGTCCATTACTTGTATACAGGTGTAGGAACGTTTCACAGACTACTGGTGACAGAAGCGATACACTACCGACACCGAGTGCGATGGAAATGTTATCGATGATGGTGCCACTAAAGCGGAGTTCCTAAATGCAGTTTTCCGTAATTCCTTCACGAAAGTAGACGAAGTAAATATTCCAGGATTCAAAACCAGAACAGCTGTTAGCATGAGTGACATAAACGTAGATATCTTAGGTGTTTCGAAACAACTCAAATCACTTAAGAAAGGCAAGTCTTCCGGTCCAGATGGTATACCAATCTGGTTCCTTTCAGAGTATGCAGACACAATAGCGCCTTTCTTAGCAATCGTATACAACCGGTCACTTGACGAAAGGTCTGTTCCTAAAGACTGGAAAGTAGCACAGGTCACACCAATATTCAAGAAAGGAAATAGGAGTAACCCATTGAATTACAGACCCACATCACTGACCTCAATTTGCAGTAGGAGTTTGGAGTATATACTGTACTCGAACATTATGAATCACCTTGAAGAAAATGGCTTATTGATACATAACCAACACGGATTCAGGAAATAACGTTCTTGTGCAACACAGCTAACTCTTTATTCCCATGAAGTAATGAGTGCTGTCGACAAGGGATCTCAGATCGATTCCATATTCCTAGACTTACAGAACGCTTTTGATACCGTTCCTCACAAGCGACTATTAATCAAATTGCGTGCGTATGGAGTATCGCAGCAATTGTGTGACTGGATTCGTGATTTCCTCTTAGAGAGGTCACAGTTCACAGTGACAGACGGTGAATCATAGAGTAGAACAGAAGTGATATCTGGCGTTCCGTAAGGTAGTGTCATAGGCCCTCTGCTGTTCCTGATTTACGTAAATGATCTAGGTGATAATCTGAACAGTCCCCTTAGACTGTTTGCAGATGATGCTGTAATTTACCGTCTAGAAAAATCATCAGACGATCAATTCCAATGAGAAAATGATCTAGAGAGAATTTCTATTTGGCGTTGAAAGTGCCAGTTTGTACTGAACAAAGAAAAGTGCGAGGTCATCCATATGGGTACTAAAAGAAATCCGATAAATTTTGGATATACGATAAATCGCACAAATCTAAGGGCTGTCAATTCGACAAAATACCTAGGAATTACAATTACGAGCAACTTAAATTGGAAAGACCACATAGATGACATTGTGGGGAAGGCGAAACAAAGACTGCGCTTTGTTGGCAGAACACTTAGAAGATGCGACAAATCCACTAAAGAGACAGCCTACATTAAATTTGTCAGTCCTCTGCTGAAATATTGCTGCGCAGTGTGGGATCCTTACCAGGTAGGATTGACGGAGGACATCGAAAAAGTGCAAAGAAGGGCATCCCGTTTCATGTTATCGCACAGTAGGGGTGAGAGTGTCTCTGATATGGTACGCAAGATGGGGTGGCAGTCGCTGAAACAAAACTTTCTCTTCCGAATGCGAAAATATTTTGTTGACACCCACCTACGTAGAGAGAAATGATCATCGTAATAAAATAAGAGAAATCAGAGCTCGAACGGAAAGATTTAGGTGTTCCTTTTCCCCACGCGCCATTCGGTAGCCGAATGGTAGTATAGTAGTATCAAAATGGTTCGCTGAACCCTCGGCCAGGCACAAGTGTGAATTGCTGAGTAACCATGTAGATGTAGATGTAGATGTAGATGTAGATGTGATGCAATTCGTCGATGAGTCCATCCAACTTACCACATGCTCACAATCCGACCCTATTCAAATGCATACAGTTGTTCAGCAGGAGTACGTACCCGCCGGTGGCACATGGTTGTACCCTAGAATGAATGTTGCGATCGCTGTTCATCTCTACGCTTAACAGAGTTACTGCCAAAAGACAAAAAAACTGAGGGCGCACAGACAAAACTCTCTAGTGCTATCTGGTCACAAATGACCGTGACAAACGAATCACTAACACTACAACCACTCAGTATGCACGTACTATACTCTGGTGCTCTGAACACTGTCCTTGATGTGTTGCATTTTTTATCCCGGCAGTGTATTTAGCATGTGAAACAAAACATAAGAAATAATTTACAAATAAATCTACACAAAACTATTTGAGCTGCTTTATCTGTTACAGCAAACAGCAGATATCTTTGTCTTGCAGTTTTTTATTGTATTTGTAGACCAAGGATGTTTCATGTGCATCTTTACACACATAAGTTTCGAAATTCACCTCGTAACTTCTAGAATAAAGTAGCATGAATACTAACAGTCTCGAAATTGGCAGGAAAACAATAAATTAGCCTACAAACTAGCCCACATGGAACATCTCGCTACCTAACCGCCTGTACGAGGTGCATTCAAGTTCTAAGGCCTCCGCTTTTTTTCTCCGGACTGGAAAGAGATAGAAACATGCGCATTGTTTTAAAATGAGGCCGCGTTCATTGTCAATACGTCCCAGAGATGGCAGCACCATACGGCAGATGGAATTTTACCGCCAGCGGCGAGAATGAGAACTGATTTAAATACTTAAAATGGCGACGTTTTCCTTACTTGAACAGCGTGCAATCATTCGTTTTCTGAATTTGCGTGGTGTGAAACCAATTGAAATTCATCGACAGTTGAAGGAGACATGTGGTGATGGAGTTATGGATGTGTCGAAAGTGCGTTCGTGGGTGCGACAGTTTAATGAAGGCAGAACATCGTGTGACAACAAACCGAAACAACCTCGGGCTCGCACAAGCCGGTCTGACGACATGATCGAGAAAGTGGAGAGAATTGTTTTGGGGGATCGCCGAATGACTGTTGAACAGATCGCCTCCAGAGTTGGCATTTCTGTGGGTTCTGTGCACACAATCCTGCATGACGACCTGAAAATGCGAAAAGTGTCATCCAGGTGGGTGCCACGAATGCTGACGGACGACCACATGGCTGCCCGTGTGGCATGTTGCCAAGCAATGTTGACGCGCAACGACAGCATGAATGGGACTTTCTTTTCGTCAGTTGTGACAATGGATGAGACGTGGATGCCATTTTTCAATCCAGAAACAAAGCGCCAGTCAGCTCAATGGAAGCACAAAGATTCACCGGGGCCAGTGCTGAAAAAATGATGGTGTCCATGTTCTGGGACAGTGAGGGCGTAATCCTTACCCATTGCGTTCCAAAGGGCACTACAGTAACAGGTGCAATCTACGAAAATGTTTTGAAGAACAAATTCCTTCCTGCACTGCAACAAAAACGTCCGGGAAGGGCTGCGCGTGTGCTGTTTCACCAAGACAACGCACCCGCACATCGAGCTAACGTTACGCAACAGTTTCTTCGTGATAACAACTTTGAAGTGATTCCTCATGCTCCCTACTCACCTGACCTGGCTCCTAGTGACTTTTGGCTTTTTCCAACAATGAAAGACACTCTCCGTGACCGCACATTCAGCAGCCGTGCTGCTATTGCCTCAGCGATTTTCCAGTGGTCAAAACAGACTCCTAAAGAAGCGTTCGCCGCTGCCATGGAATCATGGCGTCAGCGTTGTGAAAAATGTGTACGTCTGCAGGGCGATTACGTCGAGAAGTAACGCCAGTTACATCCATTTCGGGTGAGTAGTTAATTAGAAAAAAAATCGGAGGCCTTAGAACTTGAATGCACCTCGTAGATAGCTCTACAGACATGAAAATGTGCTCAGTCAAAAGGCTGTGAACAAATCTAACACTGTTCGTGAGTCCATAGGTAGAACTGACAAACCACCGGAAGGTGGCTAATTCAAGACGGAAAGAGAAAGAACGTCCACTAAATTAAAAATAGAAAATCTTCACATGCCTTCATAGCAACAGCCTACACTTTCGTGTTCGCAATCGGAGTGCCAAGTGGAATACTGCAGTAATGGTGAGTGCACATTTCGATTTTATATTGTGCAAATTACGACGGAGTCATACTTGTATTAGTTTGTTCCTATTACAGACGGTGTCGTAGAAAACGTGTATCTACACAACAAGGATACATAAGGGGCACTAGAAATCATTAAAATTCAACGTGGTCACCCAGCAGAGATACCTTTCTTCCGTAGCCTGGACCACGTTTCGTAGATGGTCAGGTGTGATGCTGTTAACTGCCTCCATAATCTCATCACGTAGGTGGCGCAGGGTATTGATTTTATTCATTTACACAGGGGACTTAGTGTAACAGCACTAAAAAATCTAAGAGGCTAGCGTAAAGTGACCTCGGAGTCCAAATGCGCAGTGAACCTCTACCGATCCACCGTCCGGCGAAAATGCGGTTGGGATAATCTAGAACAGGGAACTGAGGAGGAACCCTGTCCTGTTCGTACACAGAGGAATACAAAATGTCATTAGATGCCAACAGCGGTTACAGGAAAAGCGCAAGCATTTGAAGGTAGCGTGTGCCTCTTGTCGTTTGCTCTGTAAAAAAAAGTTTCAGCTTCGGGGTGTTTCTATCTCATTCTTGCAGCTCATGAGGATTGTTGTCGACCAATATCTGACAGGTGTGACGATTCACAAAACCAAAGGTGTCAAATGTTACCTCGTGTGAGCAGAGGAGGTTGTCCAGCAGGTTTTCATTTTCGACGGTCTTCAAAACATCAGCATACATTTGCGTATGGGCTGCGTAATTTACATCCTCCAGGTGATGAATTACCTCGATGCGATACGTCGTCTTCTTTGGCGTAAAACGAAGACTACATCAGATAGCGGATCGTGGAATGTTCAACTCAAGGCTTCCTCAATGCTCCGGACATGGTCGTCCATGAAGTTCCTCATCACGCACACTTCGTCATCGTCTGAATTTTTGACAAGAAGCTTGATATTGGTCCTTGTTAGTGTCTTTTGTCCTCATCTTCGACTGTACAACTGACGCGCAAACTCGAATGTCTTACCATCAAGTTTCCAGGAATCAATGGCTGCTCTTTCTTGTACAGAGTGCGTCTCAGAAACTTATGACAGAAGAGCAGGTTACATTAAAATTTTCATGAAAATGAGTCATTATTTTTGGGACACCTTATATTTCTGAAATCAACTGTATGACACCAACTTCTGCCTCAGTAAACATAACGGATTACCTGAACACACCATGGATGCACAAGAGGCCAATATCATTTGCTTCTTAGACTTCAGCGAAACCTTTGACTTTGTCGACTTCGACATTTTACTTGCCAAACTTAGCAGCCTTAATTTCTCGCCAAGTGAAGTGCAATAGTTTCGCTCATACTTGACATGTCGCCAGGAAAGCGTCATGTCAGGCACCATAAAGTCACTGTGGGGCAGGTAGTAGTATCAAGTCTCCCCCCGAGTTCGGTATTGTGTGTTTGTCTTTTGTTTCTGTTGTGTTTGATGTTTTTCATTTGTTGTTTGTTTGTGTGTGTGTGTGTGTGTGTGTGTGTGTGTGTGTGTGTGTGTGTGCGTGCGTGCGTGCGTGCGAGCGAGCGCGCGCGCGCGCGCATGTGTATAATGCTGTTTTTTAATTTTATTTTTTATATACATATAAATACAAGTATATGTGTGTGTAAACACAACAGAAACAAAAGACAGACACACAATAACAATTGGCAACACTACACATCGGATACACACAAATGTTTATCACCAAATGGAAGTGAAAGTGAAACATGCCATGTGACAAGTGTGTGAAACAACGCCAGAAATCGGCCAATTGGAGTATGAAGACCAACAAATACATCTACAGGAACACACACATGTGTTTTAACAGCGCTGGAACACTGAACGATACATTCACAATCGAAACATGTGCTACAAAAGTTTCTTCTAACATAAAAAGCAACAGAAAAACACGACAAAATGTAATTGATCAGCATATTATATCTATCACATAATACGTTTATTATAGGTATAAAAAATAAAACATGTATTTCAGGCCACTGATGATGCATCCCAAATAAATGAAGCAAAACGCATATGGCAGCAAACGAATTGCTTTCATTTAGTTGCGTAGACGGTACACACCTCCACGAAATAAATAAATATATTTCTCAAGATAACAAGAAGCGTAACTGATTCCTCGCTTCGATACTCACTCGAGTATCTGCATCTGCCCAAGCACGGTTGTTGTCGTAATCTATAATACCACTAAGTGTAAATCCCGTCTCATTCGTAAATAAAACGGAACGTCTGAGCTGCGGATCTTCTGCGCTATCTCTTAGAATGTGTTTGCAGAACTGTAATCTGACATGGTAGCCCTGTGACTCGAAAGCCTGCACACCTGCACACAGTATGAGTGATATGGATAAAGAAACCGTTCGTGTAGAACTGAACACATGAAGAGGGTGGTTTATGGCTCCCTTTGTCTCCACGCTCTGTTTCGGGATCATCATCTACGCGTACAGTGGTGTCCAAAATCAGAGCAACAAAACGCTATTTCCCCGTCCTGTGTCTAATTCACGATATAATCATAGAGACTGTCAACAAATGTCCGTACGATCGTATCATGCACAGTCAACGTACAACTACGCCAACGATGACGTCAGGAAACCTATCAAACGGGATTGTGTTTGCCGCATCGCTTCCTAGACAGTCACAGACGGTGCAGTATGGCACCGAGAAGACACCTATCAGACTTTCTGCGGTGGAGGGCCATGGGAAGAATGGAAGCAGGACAGTCGCAAACTGATGTGGCCCGATGGCTTAGTGTGAAACATACTGTTGTTTTCTGTTTGTGGCGACCGTTTATACAGATCGAAACTGTACCTCGAAAACCAGGGGGGGGGGGGGGGGGCGACCACGTGTAGCATCAGAAAGAGAGAGCCGCAATTGGGCTCTAAGAGCACGACGGTACAGCCTTAGTACTGTACGGCAACTGGCATCTGACGTTGCAGCATCCACTGCACGTATTGTGGCGAGGCAAATGGTCTAGAGAAGGCTTCGGCAGAATGGCCTTTGTTGTCGGAGACCCGCTTCTGTGTACATCTGACGCGTCTCCACAGAAGGGAACGTCTGGAGTGGAGCTGTCAACGTGCCACCTGGACGGTGGAACAGTGGACCAATGTTCTATTCACAGGTGAGTCCCGATTTGGTCTGGACAATGATTCTCGACGGTCTCGCATCTGGAGGCAACGTCAAACACGATTTCGGGTCCCAAACATTGTGTAAAAAGACTGATATCGCGCATGGTCCCCAATGGTGTGGGCAGTGATTATGTTGACCACTCGAACACCTCTTCATGAAGTTGTACGGTTAAATTGGCAAGGTTTAACTGCTGTCAGGTATGGTGACGAGATCTTGCGACCTCATATGCGGTTGTTGCAAGTTGCTGTGGACCCAGACTGTCATATTGCTGGACGATAATGCTCGACCTCATCAAGCACACATTGTTGTTTCCTTGGAAACTGAAAATATTGCAAGCATGGCGTGACCTAATAGCTCTCCCGATTTGAATCTCACAGAGCGCGTCTGGGATGCTCTACGGTCACGGATTGCATCACGTCAGCATCCACCAACCATTCGCCAAGACTTGCGAGCAGCGCTGCGGGAAGAATGGGAGTTATTCCCTCAAAATGAGACTGATGATATCATTCACAGTATGCCCCGTCACTTGTTAGGTCTGTATTGCTGCCAGAGGTGGTCACACCCGATACTGAACGCATTAACCAGTTGTCAGAATGTCTGTGCAAATTCGTTAAGTTAAAAAAAAACGAAGAACAGTTTTGTCTACCGTTCTGCGTCTTGCAGTTATTTACGTTCTGTATTTTTATTATTGATTCTACTTCAATATCACATGATTATTCTGTTTTGTGGCAAAATAAACACAAACTTGCAAAATTTCGGTTTCCTGCCTTAATTTTGGACTCAAGTACAGGGCTATTACAAATGATTGAAGCGATTTCATAAATTCACTGTAGCTCCATTCATTGACATATGGTCACGACACACTACAGATACGTAGAAAAACTCATAAAGTTTTGTTCGGCTGAAGCCGCACTTCAGGTTTCTGCCGTCAGAGCGCTCGAGAGCGCAGTGAGACAAAATGACGACAGGAGCCGAGAAAGCGTATGTCGTGCTTGAAATGCACTCACATCAGTCACTCATAACAGTGCAACGACACTTCAGGACGAAGTTCAATAAAGATCCACCAACTGCTAACTCCATTCGTCGATGGTATGCGCAGTTTAAAGCTTCTGGATGCCTCTGTAAGGGGAAGTCAACGGGTCGGCCTGCAGTGAGCGAAGAAACGGTTGAACGCGCGCGGGCAAGTTTCACGCGTAGCCCGCGGAAAATTGGCTCATGCCACAACTGGAGACCGACAGCGCCGACTCCATCTTTCAACAGGATGGTGCTCCACCGCACTTCCATCATGATGTTCGGCATTTCTTAAACAGGAGATTGGAAAACCGATGGATCGGTCGTGGTGGAGATCATGATCAGCAATTCATGTCATGGCCTCCACGCTCTCCCGACGTAACCCCATGCAATTTCTTTCTGTGGGTTTATGTGAAAGATTCAGTGTTTAAACCTCCTCTACCAAGAAACGTGCCAGAACTGCGAGCTCGCATCAACGATGCTTTCGAACTCATTGATGGGGACATGCTGCGCCGAGTGTGGGAGGAACTTGATTATCGGCTTGATGTCTGCCGAATCATTTAAGGGGCACATATCGAACATTTGTGAATGCCTAAAAAAACTTTTTGAGTTTTTGTATGTGTGTGCAAAGCATTGTGAAAATATCTCAAATAATAATGTTATTGTGGAGCTGTGAAATCGCTTCAATCATTTGTAATAACCCTGTATATTTGTCACAACGCTCGCTTCTCCATACCCGAACCGTGCGATGTGTACTAAGATCCCTTCTTGGCATTTCTAATGATACCCTCCATGTATATCATTAGTACAACATGCTGAATGATGTTTCAGATCGAATGTGACGTCGAGGGCGTCGTCCGATGTACGTTACATGTGCCGGTGGATTAAAACCGTTGACTAAACCACGGCTATAGCAAGTTTTCCGTTTCTCGCATTCAATGACAAGTCTTCATTTTCACTACAGCCGACATAATCTCACCGGACAAAAAATTAGTCACCTCAGTGCGCGCGCACAGATGAATAATTAACGCTTTACAGGCGGCGCAGCCATCGACTCACGCGCACAACCGCGAGCGCACCGCCTCTACGTGAGCGTAAGGCAGTAGCGATCAGTAAGGAATTTATGTTTCGAGGAACCTTTGTACGTCAACTTGGGTAAATGTAAGAAAGTGACAGAGTGGCGAAAAGGGACAATCGTGTTCGGCCGTGCCAATGGTCGTATGGTGTGTGGTGTCGATGGATTTGTTGGTGTTTCGCGGTGGACTGCTCAACGCGTCTGCCACACGTGGCTGCGAAACACGTTAGAATTCTGGTCGGAAAAAGATCTTGATTGAGACGAACCGGAGACGCGTTTCGCGGCTTGTGAATCAAAATTGCTGCAGGCTGTGAATGAAGATTCATCGTAACCAGTTAGCGAGAGAACATTGCAACGGGCACTGCATGCAGTGAATATTTGTAGTCAGCCACTTTGAAACTTCTTTATTTCAATGCTTATATTGCTAAGTGAAACTGAATGCAAGTGACCCTGCTTAAACTGCTGAGTGAACCTGCTTAAACTGCTGAGTGAAACTGAACGTACTGTCTCTTTGCTATTTTATCATTTCAACACTGACCCACAATATCCTAGCACAACGCAATCTGACTGCTCAAAAATGATAACCTGACTTCAAATAATTAATACAAAAGAATGGTCCTGAATTAGTAGAAATCCTAACAATAAACTTTACATTTCATAAGTCACTTACCTCACAAAAATCTTCATTACACGAACTACTGCAAAACAGCAAGCGCCAATACAGCCAGCTAAATAGAAGATTCTAACTACTGAAGGCTTTAACTACTGATAGGCAAGTGGTAGCAAAGGAAAGATTTAGTTGTAGAGCAAACAATATATTTACCTTAATAATGTGACAACCAGTTCAAAAATTATATAATAGTCCGTGACATCTAGTTCCACAAATTATATAACCATCGACAAATTACATTTCCGTGAAGGACACACGTCCAGATCGTCCGCTCGCACTAACACTTCAAACCTCTAATCTCCATCACCGCTGGCCACTCACTCCCAACTTCCATTACTGCTGGCTATTCACCTCCAACTGCTAGACAGACCAGCCACAGAGTCTCTTACAGAGTGCGCACAGCGCTGTCAGAGATATTAATGCAGAGCGCTGCATAGCGCTGCCAAAGATATTAGTGCAGAGCGCTGCATAGCGCTGCCAGCATACAAACACATAAACAGCCTACTTACAACTTCACAAGAGGCCATTGTTCGCACAGCCACACACAGATGTCAACAGTAAAAGTACAGCGGGAGAGAAGAATATGTGACTGGTTTTCTGAACACCTCCCACCCTATTACATCTCGACAGGCCTGCAAAATCATTTGATTTTCACCCCACAGAAAATCTGTGGGACATCATGAAACCGCAGGTAAAACGCCGATGTCAGCATCCCCGCAGTTTGGTGGAAGTGCGTGATCATATCCTGAGCGAGTTGCTTCATCTGAATACTTTGTACCTGCACAGTCCTCTGGACTCACTTTCAGACCGAATCCAACCGGTTATCAAGTTCATGGGCGGAGTTACACGGTATTCAGTGATGCTTGCAACGGTTTCTAAAGGGGTAACTAATTTTTTGTCCGATGAGTTGATTTTTTGCGAGGCAATTCAGCAACTTTTTTGATATTTAAAAATTTATATATCGTTTATTTTGTAACGTACCTGTTTGATTATATACACTCCTGGAAATTGAAATAAGAACACCGTGAATTCATTGTCCCAGGAAGGGGAAACTTTATTGACACATTCCTGGGGTCAGATACATCACATGATCACACTGACAGAACCACAGCCACATAGACACAGGCAACAGAGCATGCACAATGTCGGCACTAGTACAGTGTATATCCACCTTTCGCAGCAATGCAGGCTGCTATTCTCCCATGGAGACGATCGTAGAGATGCTGGATGTAGTTCTGTGGAACGGCTTGCCATGCCATTTCCACCTGGCGCCTCAGTTGGACCAGCGTTCGTGCTGGACGTGCAGACCGCGTTAGACGACGCTTCATCCAGTCCCAAACATGCTCAATGGGGGACAGATCCGGAGATCTTGCTGGCCAGGGTAGTTGACTTACACCTTCTAGAGCACGTTGGGTGGCACGGGATACATGCGGACGTGCATTGTCCTGTTGGAACAGCAAGTTCCCTTGCCGGTCTAGGAATGGTAGAACGATGGGTTCGATGACGGTTTGGATGTACCGTGCACTATTCAGTGTCCCCTCGACGATCACCAGCGGTGTACGGCCAGTGTAGGAGATCGCTCCCCACACCATGATGCCGGGTGTTGGCCCTGTGTGCCTCGGTCGTATGCAGTCCTGATTGTGGCGCTCACCTGCACGGCGCCAAACACGCATACGACCATCATTGGCACCAAGGCAGAAGCGACTCTCATCGCTGAAGACGACACGTCTCCATTCGTCCCTCCATTTACGCCTGTCGCGACACCACTGGAGGCGGGCTGCACGATGTTGGGGCGTGAGCGGAAGACGGCCTAACGGTGTGCGGGACCGTAGCCCAGCTTCATGGAGATGGTTGCGAATGGTCCTCGCCGATACCCCAGGAGCAACAGTGTCCCTAATTTGCTGGGAAGTGGCGGTGCGGTCCCCTACGGCACTGCGTAGGATCCTACGGTCTTGGCGTGCATCCGTGCGTCGCTGCGGTCCGGTCCCAGGTCGACGGGCACGTGCACCTTCCGCCGACCACTGGCGACAACATCGATGTACTGTGGAGACCTCACGCCCCACGTGTTGAGCAATTCGGCGGTACGTCCACCCGGCCTCCCGTATGCCCACTATACGCCCTCGCTCAAAGTCCGTCAACTGCACATACGGTTCACGTCCACGCTGTCGCGGCATGCTACCAGTGTTAAAGACTGCGATGGAGCTCCGTATGCCACGGCAAACTGGCTGACACTGACGGCGGCGGTGCACAAATGCTGCGCAGCTAGCGCCATTCGACGGCCAACACCGCGGTTCCTGGTGTGTCCGCTGTGCCGTGCGTGTGATCATTGCTTGAACAGCCCTCTCGCAGTGTCCGGAGCAAGTATGGTGGGTCTGACACACCGGTGTCAATGTGTTCTTTTTTCCATTTCCAGGAGTGTAGTTGGCTTGTCTGATGGAAAATTATTCTGTTATGTAGCCTGGTACATTATTACACGAGTTTAAATTAGGAATTTATTACAGAAGATACCTCGGGTCGCCGCCTGAACTGACGTGCCACTTAATTACCACGAACATTTGCTTAAAAATAGTGAATAGGCCTCAAATTCAAGAAAAATTATTGTAATCTTGATGTATTTTGATAGTTCTTGATTAATTCTGTAGTGAATCAGCTTGGGACATATTCTTAGATACACTAGTAATCATACACGTATAAGCTGACTGTGAAGAACCTTGATAGGAAATTGGATGAACAGTGGACGAGTTACTGAACATTGAGTATGCCTTTTATTATACATTTATTTCAGGATTAATTCTTTAAAAAGGGAAGCACATGAACAAAGGCATATTTAACAGAAAAACCTTAACGTACCGTAGAGTGTTGGTACTGAACACTGCTGGTAAAAACGGACTGAAATACTTACATGAATAACAAAATCATCTGACATTGAGAGTGCTGTGAAAAAGGTGGATTACATACGAACCCATTCAGACTAACCATTCGTCACAGAGAAAGAAGTCGTTCTATGATTTAATAAAGGAAACAAGATCTAAATTGGGTTAAAGAGAGATTAGCTTCGATGATCGAATACTTTAACAGAAAATTATTCCCAAATTTATAAAAAAATTACGCGAGCTTGCAATTAACAACAATAAATAGGAACTACATCCTGTGAATAATTTCTCCAAAAGGTAGGTGCCACCGAAACCCACTAGTAACCCCGTGGCTACCTACAGCAAAGAAAAATCGATAAAGTATAAAAAAGTTCACGACGAGAAATATCACGAAATCAAACAAAAAATCATGAGAATTTATTTCAGCAAGGGAAGCGATCCATTTATAAGCATAGAATACTAGGGCACCATCTCACGAACAAAACATGTAGTAACGGCCACCAACACCATGCACAAAGAAAACCCACTCAAATATGCAAACACGGTGGCCTTTCATTAGTATTATTACCGAATGTTAAAACCATATGCACTGCTCATAGTCAGTTACATGATTTATTCAGGAATTCAGTCACACTCGTGGATCCACGTGGCCTCATGCCCCACGATCCCAAAGTTATAGAGCGCAAAGAAAACGCTGCTATAAATTCAAAAACTTGCGAAATTGTTCTCAATTGCTGCCTATGCTTTTAATGTGTGTCAGGGTGCTGATGACCTCGATGTTGAGCGCCCATAAGCCCCAACACACCACCACCACCACCACCACCACCTATGCAAGGTATCCCAAGTTATTCTACACTAAAGAGCCAAAGAAACTGGTAGACCTGCCTAATATCGTGTAGGGCCCCCACGAGCACGTAGAAGTGCTGCAACACGACGTGGCATGGACTCGACTAATGTCTGAAGTACTGCTGGAGGGAATTGACACCACGAATCCTGCAGGCCAGTCCATAAATCCGTAAGAGGGGTTGGAGATCTTTTCTGAACAGCACGTTCAATCCAGCCCAGAATTATCAATAACGTTCATGTCTGGGGAGTTTGGTGGCCCGCGGAAGTGTTTAAACTCAGAAGAGTGTCCCTGGAGCCACTCTGTAGCAATTTTGGAGGTGTGGGGCGTCGCATTGTCCTTCTGGAATTGCCCAAGTCTGTCGGAATGCACAATGGACATGAATGGACGCAGGTGATCAGACAGGATGCATACGTACGTGTCACCCGTCAGTCGTATCTAGACCTATCAAGGGTCTCATACCACTCCAAGTGCACACGCCCCACACCATTAGAGAGCCTCCTCCAGCTTGAATAGTCCCCTGCTGACATGCAGGGTCCATGGATTCGTGTAGTTGTCTCCGTACCCGTACACGTCAATCCACTCGATACAATTTGTAACGAGTCTCGTCTGACCAGGCAACGTGTTTCCACTCAACAGCCCAGTGTCGATGTTGATGGCCCTGGCGAGGCGTAAAGCTTTATAACAAGGGTATACGAGTGGGCCTCCGGCTCCGAAAGCTCATGTCGATGACGTTTTGTTGAATGGTTCGCACGCTTACAACTGTTGATGGCCCAGCATTGAAACCTGGGGAAATTTGCAAAAGGGTTGCACTTCTGTCATGTTGAACGATCCTCTTCGGTCGTCGTTGGTCCCGATCTTGCAGGATCTTTTCCCGGCCGCAGCGATGTCGGAGATTTGATGTTTTACCGGATTCCTGATATTCATGGTAAACTCGTGAAATGATCGTACGGGAAAATACCCACTTCATCGCTACCTCGGAGATACTGTGTCCCACTGCTCGTGCGCTGACTATAACACGTTCAGACTCACTTAAATCTTGATAACATGCCACTGTAGCAGCAGTAACCGATCTAACAACTGCAACTGCGCCGGACACGTGTCTTATATAGGGCTTGCCGCCCGCAGCGCCGTATTATGTCTGTTTACATGCCTCTGTATTTGGATACGCATGCCTATACCAGTTTCTTTGGTGCTTCAATGTATAATATAATGAATTAAGGACTCAGTGAAACTGAAATTTACACATTCACATTATTAGAACACTTAGGACAAAAACTAGATGTTGCCTCTTCAACGATTCCCACCGCAGTCAGGCTGCTCGCGGCTTACCCACACACAGTCTTCGCCTCCGACCGGAAGTCGGCGGACAGATTATACACACTTCCTATCTGAGCCATCCCAACAAAAGCGTTAGATCACCGCTCGTCAATGTCTCTTTGACCCAGAAGAGCTCCAATTTGCTAAGGAGTCCCTACATTCAGAGAAAATCACTCCAAGTCCAAAGATATCCAGCAGACGACAAACACGTTTCCAAGCAGACAACCAGGGAGGATGGAACAACGAAAACACAGGGTGACAACGCAGATATGTGACGACTGTTTTTCTTTATGAAATTAAGCTCTAAATCTGTATCTAGCTAATGTGGAAAATGATTTAAATATGAAATACAGTTAAGATATGCTAATGTAGTATTGAAATATCAGCATGGTTGCATGGCTGCATGGCTGCCAAATATAACACCCTATAGATCATCCACTCATTTTGAATTCATGGGAGCACCGACACCTAAGTGATGCTGCTCAGAAACGTAAAAGTGGGTATCAACCGTGAAAGCCAATGAAGCGACATATATAGAGACGTTTCAATTTTTACATTTTATTAGGACATATGCACAATATGACTAGTTTCGATCACAGGTAACCTATCTTCAGATTTAGAAAAAAAATGTAGCTAAGAAAATTAAGTATGTACGTTCTAGTATTTCATAATTAGTGGAGAAAGTATTGTACGTAATTGTCGAGTTTACATGTGTATTTGCGTAAGCAACCTGTCGTAAACCAACTACACATGAGAATACCGCGGTTCGCAACTCTGGTGTGCGTGTTTTAATATGAAGTCCGTGGAAGGAGAAGGAGGGGAAGGGGAGAAAAAATGGGGGCAGAGGAATTTGGTTAGAGGAAATAAGATAGGGAGAAGAAGTAGGAGCGGTAACATGAGCATAACCAGTTTTCGTTCAGTAAAACATTGTAGTACCTTCTTAAGAGAGATAGGCTTACGTTAAAATCATAAAAATGTAATAATTATGTAAAATAAAATTAACGTTAAAGTATTAGGAATGTGGAACATAGGAAATATAAAACTGTAGAAGGTAAAAATGGTAAAGTTACTAAAGTGGGATAATGTAAAGCAACTAAAATTACAGGGCAGATGATGCAGCATTAATTATTATTTATATTTGCTTCTGCTTGGGGAGCAGGTTTTGTGAGTGAACGGAAACCAGTCTGCACTCTGAGTCGCTGCTAAGATGGTATGAGAGACGATGCGCCGCCACGTTCGCTATCCGAACCCTCTCGCCCCTCCCTCGAGTCCCCCCCCCCCCCCACCCTTCACGGTTTACTTATTTTAAACCATAGATCACAGCTGCACACCTCAATATTCCGACTACCCTGATATGTTGTTTCTGTATGACACGTTGTGGTTCTTAAGCAACTACTAGTTAATACAACAGTTATTTTCAATACTTTTCTGCCTATATGATTGTCTCCAGGAACATACACTGTTAAAGATCCACAATACCACGAAATGCTTTGAAATTAATTTAGTGGACTAAGAAATAAGGATGTAGACATACGGACATGAGTGACATGTGGAAGTTTCGGTGGATCCGCGAAGAGTGCAGGGAAAGTCACACTGATTAAGCGGTTAAGGCGGCCAGTCGCGATAAGCGGGAACTCTATGTTCGAATTCCGGTTCTGCACAAATTTTCATACTCATTATTAGGTAGTAGGTTTGTACGTAATACAGCTGCTGTCAAGGAAGTTGCAGTCAGTGAAACAATTTCGAACTTTTCTGCGTATTGTAAAATAATAGAAAGCATAGAAATTTTTTTAGATCTGAAGATGATGATATGTAATCGAAAATAGTCATATTATAAAACATGAGCAACTGAGGCGGGAAAACAAATAACATATAAATTTTTAATGACCTTCATTTCCTGATTAGATGGTTCACATTCGACAAAATCCCTAATCTTTTTCTTATGACGGCAGAATATAATACGACTCGTACTGAAAGGTAGACTTCAGAGAGAGAGAGAGAGAGAGAGAGAGAGAGAGAGAGAGAGAGAGAGAGAGAGACATAATCAATAACAAATGAGCAATGTATGTCAACAGCCAGTCAACCCACACTACTCTTGTGAGCACTGATCGTTCATGACACGACTGAAGTGGTCCATACGTCGCAAGAATTTGTCTCCGGGCATATGTTTACAGAAAAAATTTTCTACTTTACAAATGGACACAAACAGCCTCGGCCGCAAACGCATTTATTTCGATGGTAACCGGTTTCGGTCAGTTTTTGACCATCCTCAGACCCTCATGCCATGATAGTAGGTGGTGGCTCAAGCTTGAGGAATTGACTTTCGTGGAGTTAGAGCAACTGCACCATTCACAGCCACCGCACACCATCATGGTATGAATTTCTGAGGACGGTCAAAAACTGACCGAAACCGGTTACCACCGAAATAAATGCTTTTGCGATCGATACAATTTGTGTCCATATTTTTACCCAGAACGATGTTTCTTCAAGAGAAATGTTCTCAAAAATTACAATTTTTTTCTAGTTTTAATCAATACTATCTTCTGTAATAATCTGAGACGGTTTTTAAAACTTTTGGACAGAAACATTGAAATAGGTATTCAGTAGCAGACTTGTTTGCAACAGAAGAGGAAGGTTAGGAAGACAGGGATAATTAAGCTGTATACGACATAAGTTGGAGAAAAGGACCAAAATATTTTTGCACAGTCAACAGTTATGTCGTGCTCATGTTTCTGCGCGTCTGTCTGAATAAATTCTCCGGTACAGTGCCGGAGTTCATTCACGTGTTGTAGGGAAGCTCGCACTGATGAAGTCCTCGGTAAACATAAACGCACAGCACGCTCGAGGTCTTTTCTCAAGATCTATCTGAGAAAAGACGTATTTACTATCCCCACGACTTCGTATAATACGGACAGTGATAAGCTTTCTGTTTTCGGCGCAGCTGAGGTGATGAGAACGCTGTTATCCAAATTGTTAGTTCTCAGACGGGTTTATCTTAGACGTCACGCGTAAGTATTGGAAAGGATCTGTTAGACGTCTTTAGGAATATTTTCTCTCTCTCTCTCTCTCTCTCTCTCTCTCTCTCTCTCTCTCCCTGTGTTCGTACTCTTGCGGAAATACACTCCTGGAAATGGAAAAAAGAACACATTGACACCGGTGTGTCAGACCCACCATACTTGCTCCGGACACTGCGAGAGGGCTGTACAAGCAATGATCACACGCACGGCACAGCGGACACACCAGGAACCGCGGTGTTGGCCGTCGAATGGCGCTAGCTGCGCAGCATTTGTGCACCGCCGTCGTCAGTGTCAGCCAGTTTGCCGTGGCATACGGAGCTCCATCGCAGCCTTTAACACTGGTAGCATTCCACGACAGCGTGGACGTGAACCGTATGTGCAGTTGACGGACTTTGAGCGAGGGCGTATAGTGGGCATGCGGGAGGCCGGGTGGACGTACCGCCGAATTGCTCAACACGTGGGGCGTGAGGTCTCCACAGTACATCGATGTTGTCGCCAGTGGTCGGCGGAAGGTGCACGTTCCCTTCGACCTGGGACCGGACCGCAGCGACGCACGGATGCACCCCAAGACCGTAGGATCCTACGCAGTGCCGTAGGGGACCGCACCGCCACTTCTCAGCAAATTAGGGACACTGTTGCTCCTGGGGTATCGGCGAGGACCATTCGCAACCGTCTCCATGAAGCTGGGCTACGGTCCTGCACACCGTTAGGCCGTCTTCCGCTCACGCCCCAACATCGTGCAGCCCGCCTCCAGTGGTGTCGCGACAGGCGTGAATGGAGGGACGAATGGAGACGTGTCGTCTTCAGCGATGAGAGTCGCTTCTGCCTTGGTGCCAATGATGGTCGTATGCGTGTTTGGCGCCGTGCAGGTGAGCGCCACAATCAGGACTGCATACGACCGAGGCACACAGGGCCAACACCCGGCATCATGGTGTGGGGAGCGATCTCCTACACTGGCCGTACACCACTGGTGATCGTCGAGGGGCACTGAATAGCGCACGGTACATCCAAACCGTCATCGAACCTATCGTTCTACCATTCCTAGACCGGCAAGGGAACTTGCTGTTCCAACAGGACAATGCACGTCCGCATGTATCCCGTGCCACCCAACGTGCTCTAGAAGGTGTAAGTCAACTACCCTGGCCAGCAAGATCTCCGGATCTGTCCCCCATTGAGCATGTTTGGGACTGGATGAAGCGTCGTCTCACGCGGTCTGCACGTCCAGCACGAACGCTGGTCCAACTGAGGCGCCAGGTGGAAATGGCATGGCAAGCCGTTCCACAGGACTACATCCAGCATCTCTACGATCGTCTCCATGGGAGAATAGCAGCCTGCATTGCTGCGAAAGGTGGATATACACTGTACTAGTGCCGACATTGTGCATGCTCTGTTGCCTGTGTCTATGTGCCTGTGGTTCTGTCAGTGTGATCATGTGATGTATCTGACCCCAGGAATGTGTCAATAAAGTTTCCCCTTCCTGGGACAATGAATTCACGGTGTTCTTATTTCAATTTCCAGGAGTGTACATTGCACTGCTTTGACGTAGTGGATTGCTGGTGCAGAAAGGCGTCATGTCAAGCATTCGATTCTACACGACAGAAACGTAAAGTGTTACACTAATGTGAAAAGGTTTCTGAAATATTTATGGTCGCAGCACGGGAATTACCAGAAGCTGAAAGTGGAATGGTAGTTGATGCTAGACGCACGGGACATTGCATTTGGAAATCGCTAGGCAATTCAATATTCCGAGATCCACAGTATCAAGAGTGTGTCGAGGCTACTAAATTTCAGGCATTACCTCTCACCATGGGCAATACAGTGCCCGACGGCCTTCACTTAACGACCGAGAGCAGCGATGTTTGCGTAGAGTTCAGTGCTAACAGACAAGCAACACTGGGTGAAATCACCGTAGAAATCTATGTGGAATGTACGACGAACGTATCCATTAAGACAGCAGCGAACAACCGGCGCGAGTGCCTTTGCTAAATAGCATGACATTGCATGCAGCTGCTTTTCTGCGCTCGTGACCAAATCGATTGGATCCTAGACGACTGAAAAGCTGTGGCCTCGTCAGATGAGCCCTGAATTCAGTTGGTAAGAGCTGATTGTGGGGTTTGAGTGTAGTGCAGACGCTACGAAGCCATGGACTGAAATCATCAACATGTCACTGTACGATCTGGTGGTGGCTCCATATCTGTGTGGGCTGTGTTTCCATGGAATGGACTGGGTCTTCTGGTCCAAATGAACCGTCATTGACTGGAAATGACTATGTTCGGCTCCTTGGAGACCATTTGCAGCCGTTCAGGAACTTGTTTCCAGGCAACAACGGAAATTTTATCGATGACGATGCGCCACGTTACCGGTCCACAATTGTTCGTAATTGGTGTGAAGAACATTCCGAATAATTCCAACCAGTTATTTGGCCACACATATCGCTCTACGTGAATCCCGTCGAACATTTATGGGACATAATATGGAGATTAGTTCATGCACAAAATCCTGCACCGGTGTGGCGGTTTTTGCGTATCATCAACATGGACAAATGCAATGAATATGGATGATATGATACTCTATGGTATTCTGCGGTTTGAATTCACTCTGTTATTTTGCAGTTGCATTGATTTGATTTTGTAAATGATAGTGACAATATTATACACATGTATAATGCATTACTCATACTACAACTTCTCCCGGATAATTATTTTGTTCAAATTGCCCAAGAATTCCACCTGACGTAGTGTAATAATGTTGACTGTAAGTTGTGTTCATATCACTAAAATTACAGATCGTACATCAGAGCTTTTATAATTTTAATCTTCGATGGATTTAATTATTCTTGGCAAATTGATCATGAAAAGGAACCACAGAATACCACCCGCACACAACACTGACGTATGCTACCAGAAATATTTTTCTCCGTGATTCGTGCGTAGTTTAATTTTGGCCTCATACATTAACAATGAAATCTTGTTCAACAATAAATACCATCAGCACTGTTCTTAGAAAATGCAGTCTGATTCGATTAATTTTTTCTTTTATAAATAGAGTTCAGTACCACCGGTGCACATTTATTTCTTACAAAATGACTCTGAGCACTATGGGACTCAACATCTTAGGTCATAAGTCCCCTAGAACTTAGAACTACTTAAACCTAACTAACCTAAGGACATCACACACACCCATGCCCGAGGCAGGATTCGAACCTGCGACCGTAGCATTCCCGCGGTTCCGGACTGCAGCGCCAGAACCGCTAGACCACCGCGGCCGGCTATTTCTTACACATCGGAATATTGTTTGCAGTTTCAAGTAATTTAAATTTGCCACTGTGATGAAAGTTAAGATGGCAGCCAACAAAAGATAGAGAATTTCTTTTTTAATTAAGATTTTCCTTTGCTCAATAAATAATTAATCATTTAAAATGATGCCACCAATAAAAAAATTATTAAATTGTTTTGCAAAGTAGTTTAACACAAACCCATGCTATTTTCAACTAGAAGTACAGACGAATTTGCCATATAATCGCAACTAACAATGGCTGCACTTCTTGCAGCTATGATAACACAATTAATACAAAATTATAATTAAAAGAGGAAGTGATTTTTCAATAATTAATTATAAATAGTTTTAACGCATTTGGCACTATTTGTTTTTTACCAGCAAATGAACATAAAATACAATAATTTTACATTAAATGTTTTTCATTCAACAGACCTCAAATCGATTCGCCTCTTGCGTCGGCGACGTACATCAGAAGAAGACGACAGAAGGGCACAAAACAAAACAAAACAAAAGAATGACATAGATTAACAAAGAATGTGAGACAAATATTGTCTCTGGTTTACATAATTATCATCTTTTTAAGAAATAATTACATAATTGTATAAATATTATTGAGTTACGTAATTTTCCACACGTTCATATTCCACTCGTAAATAGTGTGTGTGTGTGTGTATATATCGTGGATGTTATACCAGCAACACTTTCGCAATTATGGATGCCATGGAGGCAGCACTGCTCAATATTTCTGCAGCGGACTTCCAACGACTTGTTGGGTCCAAGCCACGTCGAGCTGCTGCACTACGCCGGGCAAATAAGATCTGACACGATATTAGGAGGCATCCCGTGACTTTTTCCACCTCAGTGTGTTATGCACTGTTTCCTCTCTGGTCTGCCAAGAATATATTCCTGATAGATTATTCATAAGATATCTTGTAGCGTTGACTTGTTTCTGTTGTGGCGTTTGGGCTAACTTGATGCAGCTCTCCACTCTAATCTGACTTGGTCTCCTTCTAGAAATTATATTTCTTCCCCCCACCCCCTTCCTCCTAGTAAACACCCTCCTACTCCTACAACTACTTTTCCGTAATACTTTAATATGTATTATATCAATCAGTCCCTTTTTCTAAACAAGCTGTGTCATTCTTCCTTTCCTGATTCTATTCATTACCTCCTCATTAGCTATACGATCTACCTATTCCATTGCCAACATTCTTTTGTTGCACTCCACCTCCTTCTTTTGCCTTTATTCCTTAGTTCTATGGGGGTCGGCCCCTTAATGACAGATTTGGCATTGTTCACACCAGGGGGGGGGGGGGGGGGGTAGGACTGTATCACTTCCTGTTGCTGTTCCTTCACCATCCAGTGATGAGATTTGTGTACCCCAGCTGACTGTGTCTGGTGTTGTCCATGTGAAAATGTGCTAACGTTTTCTAAATGTTTGCGAATTCGTAACTGAAGCAGAACTTGGGTACCAGCACGGTGTTCAGCTAGTTGTTGTTGTTGTTGTTGTTGTTGTTGTTGTTGTGGTCTTCAGTCCTGAGACTGGTTTGATGCAGCTCTCCATGCTACTCTATCCTGTGCCAGCTTCTTCATCTCCCAATATGTACTGCAGCCTACATCCTCCTTAATCTGTTTAGTGTATTCATCACTTGGTCTCCCTCTACGATTTTTGCCCTCCACGCTGCCCTCCAATACTAAACTGGTGATCCCTTGATGCCTCAGAGCATGTCCTACCAACCGATCCCTTCTTCTACTCAAGTTGTGCCACAAACTCCTCTTCTCCCCAATCCTATTCAATACTTCCTCATTAGTTATGTGATCTACCCATCTAATCTTCAGCATTCTTCTGTAGCACCACATTTCAAAGACCTCTATTTTCTTCTTGTCCAAACTATTTATCGTCCATGTTTCACTTCCATACATGGCTACACTCCATACAAATACTTTCAGAAACGACTTCCTGACATTTAAATCTATACTCGATGTTAACAAATTTCTCTTCTTCAGAAACGCTTTCCTTGACATTGCCAGTCTACATTTTATATCCTCTCTACTTCGACCATCATCAGTTATTTTGCTCCCCAAATAGCAAGACTCCTTTACTACTTTAAGTGTGTCATTTCCTAATCTAATACCCTCAGCATCACCCGACTTAATTCGACTACATTCCATTATCCTCGTTTTGCTTCTGTTGATGTTCATCTTATACCCTCCTTTCAAGACACTATCCATTCCATTCAACTGCTCTTCCAAGTCCTTTGCTGTCTCTGACAGAACTACAATGTCATCGGCATACCTCAAAGTTTTTATTTCTTCTCCATGGATTTTAATACCTACTCCGAATTTTTCTTTTGTTTCCTTTGCTGCTTGCTCAATATACAGATTGAATAACATCGGGAAGAGGCTACAACCCTGTCTCACTCCCTTCCCAACCACTGCTTTCCTTTCATGTCGCTCGACGCTTATAACTGCCATCTGGTTTCTGTACAAATTGTAAATAGCCTTTCGCTCCCTATATTTTACCCCTGCCACCTTCAGAATTTGAAAGAGATTATTCCAGTCAACATTGTCAAAAGCTTTCTCCAAGTCTACAAATGCTAGAAACGTAGGTTTGCCTTTTCTTAATCTAGCTTCTAAGATAAGTCGTAGGGTCAGTATTGCCTCACGTGTTCCCATATTTCTACGGAATCCAAACTGATCTTCCCCGAGGTCGGCTTCTACCAGTTTTTCCATTCTTCTGTACAGAATTCGCGTTAGTATTTTGCAGCCGTGACTTATTAAACTGACAGTTCGGTAATTTTCACATCTGTCAACGCCTGCTTTCTTTGGGATTGGAATTATTATATTCTTCTTGAAGTCTGAGGGTATTTCGCCTGTCTCATACATCTTGCTCACCAGATGGTAGAGTTTTGTCAGGACTGGCTCTCCCAAGGCTGTCAGTAGTTCTAATGGAATGTTGTCTACTCCCGGGGCCTCGTTTCAACTTAGGACTTTCAGTGCTCTACCAAATTCTTCACGCAGTATCATATCTCCCATTTCATCTTCATCTACATCCTCTTCCATTTCCATAATATTGTCCTCAAGAACATCGCCCTTGTATAGACCCTCTGTATACTCCTTCCACCTTTCTGCTTTCCCTTCTTTGCTTAGAACTGGGTTTCCATCTGAGCCCTTGATATTCATACAAGTGGTTCTCTTTTCTCCAAAAGTCTCTTTAATTTTCCTGTAGGCAGTATCTATCTTACCCCTAGTGAGGTAAGCCTCTACATCCTTACATTTGCCCTCTAGCCATGCCTGCTTAGCCATTTTGCACTTCCTGTCAATCTCATTTTTGAGATGTTTGTATTCCTTTTTGCCTGCTTCATTTACTGCATTTTTATATTTTCTCCTTTCATCAGTTAAATTCAGTATTTCTTCTGTCACCCAAGGATTTCTACTAGCCCTCGTATTTTTACCTACTTGATTCTCTGCTGCCTTCACCACTTCATCCATCGAAGCTATCCTTTCTTCTTCTACTGTATTTCTTTCCCCCATTCTTGTCAATTGTTCCTTTATGCTCTTCCTGAAACGCTGTGCAACCTTCGGTTCTTTCAGTTTATCCAGGTCCCATCTCCTTAAATTCCCACCTTTTTGCAGTTTCTTCAGTTTTAATCTACAGTTCATAACCAATAGATTGTGGTCAGAGTCCACATCTGGCCCTGGAAATGTCTTACAATTTAAAACCTGGTTCCTAAATCTCTGTCTTACCATTATATAATCTATCTGATATCTTCTAGTATCTCCAGGGTTCTTCCATGTATACAACCTTCTTTCATGATTCTTGAACCAAGTGTTAGCTATGATTAAGTTATGCTCTGCGCAAAATTCTACCAGTCGGCTTCCTCTTTCATTTCTTAGCCCCAATCCATATTCACCTGCTATGTTTCCTTCTCTCCCTTTTCCTACTCTCGAATTCCAATCACCCATGACTATTATATTTTCGTCTTCCTTCACTACCTGAATAATTTCTTTTATCTCATCATACATTTCATCAATTTCTTCATCTGCAGAGCTAGTTGGCATATACACTTGTACAATTGATGTAGGCATGGGCTTCGTGTCTATCTTGGCCACAATAATGCGTTCACTATGTTGTTTGTAGTAGCTTACCTGAGCTCCTATTTTTTTATTCATTATTAAACCTACTCCTGCATTACCCCTATTTGATTTTGTATTTATAACCCTGTATTCACCTGACCAAAAGTCTTGTTCCTTCTGCCACCGAACTTCGCTAATTCCCACTATATCTAACTTTAACCTATCACTTTCCCTTTTTAAATTTTCTAATCTACCTGCCCGATTAAGGGATCTGACATTCCACGCTCCGATCCGTAGAACGCCAGTTATCTTTCTCCTGATAACGACGTCCGCCTGAGTAGTCCCCGCCCGGAGATCCGAATGGGGGACTATTTTACCTCCGGAATATTTTACCCAAGAGGACGCCATCATCATTTAATCATACAGTAAAGCTGCATGCCCTCGGGAAAAAATACGGCCGTAGTTTCCCTTTGCTTTCAGCCGTTCGCAGTACCAGCACAGCAAGGCCGTTTTGGTTAATGTTACAAGGCCAGAAGGACAGATCAGTCAATCATCCAGACTGTTGCCCCTGCAACTACTGAAAAGGCTGCTGCCCCTCTTCAGGAACCACACGTTTGTCTGGCCTCTCAACAGATACCCCTCCATTGTGGTTGCACCTATGGTACGGCTATCTGTGTCGCTGAGGCACGTAAGCCTCCCCACCAACGTCAAGGTCTATGGTTCATGGGGGGGGGGGGGGGGGGGGGGGTCAGCTAGTAGGACATTGGAACCCGCCTAAAGACCACATCCCTGCTGACCGACAAATCTCCCCTCGTCGTTAATACGCCAAGAGTCGTTAATCCTGGAAGCGGCGTGTTAATCCTGGTCTCCACAAATACTTTTGTATACTTAAATTTGTATCAGAGAACATATTTCGCTATTTCAGGTAAGCTTTCCTTACTATTGTTAGTTTGCATTTTATAGTTTATTTACTTATTTCGTTCTCACTTTGCTTCTAAAACAGTCAGATCTCTCTACTGCTTTTTTGTCTCATTTCCTAATCTAATCCCCCCCCCCCCCCCGAATGTCTTATCGTCTTACCAAGATGCTGTTCATTCGACTCATTTGAATTTCAGAGTGCTTTGCCATCTCTGAGAGGACTACAGTGTCACTGACAAACCTCAAAGCTTCTATTACTTCTTCCTGAAGCTTAATTTTCTTTCCAAATTTTTTACGAAAGCTATAAATGTAGATTCACGTTCTTCCACACTTGCCGACGGTAGCTTTCTCTGGAATTTGGAACGTTACATTGTTCTTGAAGACTGAGGGTATTTCGCCTGTCTTAAAAAAATGGTTCAAATGGCTCTAAGCACTGTGGGACTGAGGTCATCAGTCCCCTAGAATTAGAACTACTTAAACCTAACTAAGCTAAGGACATCACACACATCCATGCCCGAGGCAGGATTCGAACCTGCGACCGTAACAGCAGCGCGGTTCTGGACTGAAGCGCCTAGAACCGTTCGGCCACAGCGGCCACCGCCTATCTTACCTTGCATACTAGATGAAATACTTTTTTCATGGTTGGTTCTCCAAAAGGTCTTAATTATTGTGGGCGGTATGTCTACTCCAAATGCATTGTTTCAACCTCAGATCTTAGTGCTCAAATTATTATAGCGCCATGACACCTTTTATCTCATCTTCATCTACTTCCACATTCGTTCCTATTATACTATCTTCTTTCCTTTATAATATTCTTTCACACATATTCGATCCATCTTTCAGACCTCCGTTCTTTGTCAGTGTACTGTAGTGAAATAATTCATAATGGATGGAAACAAAACGTACGACAGCAACACATTTTTTTTTAGAGCAGGTTGGTTTTATTCAGTATTCCAAGACACCATACCATTCCTAACTTTTTTGGCTTGAAAACCTTGTTTTTCGATATAATTTCCGTTCAATGCGACTAACTTATTCCACCGTACTGGGATGGCCTGTAGCGCCACATCGTACCACTCTACTGGTCGATGTCGGAGACAACATCTTGCTGCATCAATAACCTCTCCACCACCCACATACTGCTTCCCACAGAGTGCATCCTCCATTGGGCTAAACTGGTGGCACTGTTTATGGTCTTTTATTAGGCGGCGAGGAACACAACGGGCACACGCCTTTGAGTACCCCAGCTGGTGGACGAGTGTGTCAGAACTAAAAGCGTCTCATCCAGTAGAGTAGCGAGGCGTTTCATTTCGTTCAGTCTGTCACCTCGAACGAGAGTGTCCACACGTTCCAATATTGCAGGAGCCACAGCCGTGGGCGGCCGGCCGGCAGGTGGGTGATCGGGTAGGTTTGCGCGAACTCCTTGCGATGATGGCAGCCGCCTCGCCCAAAGACTCGCCGTGCTTTTGTTCACTGCTAGTTCTCCGTAGACATTCTGCAATCTCCTATGAATATCTGCGATGCTCTGGTTTTGCGCCGAAAGCCTTAACTGGTAGACTAGGAAGTACCCTCTGCCATGCACTTTGCAGTGATTTGCAGAGTATAGATGTAGATCTAGCTTTAGATGTGAAATCGCGAAACGCTAGAAGTTGACGACAACTGAAGAGCTGCTCACTTTCTCACACTATAAATTGTGAACTAGATGTATTCACTCAAGGGAATGTAGCCCATGGGGTAAATCAAACGGTGCCCCTCTGGTGACGCGTGGCTAGCGGCGCTGTCCCCTGCTCGGCCCCCTTTGAAGGCGCCGCGCCGCACACGGAGCGCGGGCGGCCCTGCCGGTCACGTCGCGTCACGCCGGCGCGCGGCCTGTAATCTGAAGGCGCGGCCACAATGGCCGGCCGCTTCATTTGAATCGGACGCAGCCGCGCCGCGCCGCGGGCGCCGCCCAGACAGCGCCTGCTGCAGGACGTGACGGCCTGTCCGCAGCTGCGCACCGGACACAGCACCGGTACCGTGCGCGCACTCTACAACCTGTTTTACACCATCGACTGTACGGTCGAAGTCGACTACTCGCGTGGGACCGCGTCATGTGCCTGCATGTGAATCGACTGCTGCCGACCACGTTGCTAGTGACACAATGACATCGGTGATCAACTGACTCGAGACGTACTACAAAGATTTTGTTGTTGTGGTCTTCAGTCTTGAGACTGGTTTGATACAACTCTCCATGCTACTCTATCCTGTGCAAGCTTCTTCATCACCCAGTACCTACTGCAACCTACATCCTTCTGAATCTGTTTAGTGTATTATCTCTCGGTCTCCCTCTACGATTTTTACCCTGCACGCTGCCCTCCAGTACTAAATTGGTGATCCCTCGATGCCTCAGAACATGTCCTACCAACCGCTCCCTTCTTCTAGTCAAGTTGTGCCACAAACTCCTCTTCTCCCCAATACTATTCAATACCTCCTCATTAGTTATGTGATTTACCCACCTGATCTTCAGGTTTCTTCTTTAGCACCACATTTCGAAAGCCTCTATTCTCTTCTTGTCCAAACTAGTTATCGTCCATGTTTCACTTCCATACATGGCTACGCTCCATACAAATACTTTCAGAAACGACTTCCTGACACTTAAATCTATACTCGATGTTAACAAATTTCTCTTCTTCAGAAACGCTTTCCTTGCCATTGCCAGTCTACATTTTATATCCTCTCTACTTCGCCCATCATCAGTTATTTTGCTTTAGCAAATAGCAAAACTCCTTTACTACTTTATCTGTCTCATTTCCTAATCTAATTCCCTCAGGATCACCCAACTTAATTCGACTACATTCCATTATCCTCGTTTTGCTTTTGTTGATGTTCATCTTAAATCCTCCTTTCAAGACACTATCCATTCCGTTCAACTGCTCTTCTAAGTCCTTTGCTGTCTCTGACAGAATTACAAAGATAGGCCACTCGTACGTCACAGCACGTGACACTACAGGTCTTATGAGCGCTAGCGGCCGTCTCCGATGGGGAGCGAGTAACTACCTGTTGGTTATAATTAAACTTTCCCCATTTAACTCGCTGTTACATGGAAACTAATTACCGTACAAGGACCAAACTTACGTTAACCGGGGACCTAGAAACGACGGAGAGGCTCCGTCCCCGCCGCAGTCGCAGTGGTCCGCAACCCCACGACGACTACCGCAGTCCACTTCACCTCTCCGCCGCCACACACAGAACTCAGGGTTATTGTGCGGTTAGGCTCCCGGTGGACCCCCCAGGGAACGTCTCATACCAGACGAGTATAACCCCTATGTTTGCGTGGTAGAATAATGGTGGTGTACGCGTACGTGGAGAACTTTTTTGCACAGCAATCGCCGACATAGTGTAGCTGAGGCTGAATAAGGGGAACCAGCCCGCCTTCGCCGAGGCAGATGGAAAACCGCCTAAAAACCATCCACAGACTAGCCGGTTCACAGGACGTCGACACAAATCCGCCGGGCGGATTCCTGCCGAGGATCAGGCGCTCCTTCCCGCCCGGAAAGCCGTGCTTTAGACCGCACGGCCAACCGGGCGGACAGAGGACCAAACTTGGTAGCATTAATGACAAGGATATGGGGAAGACAAATAATGTAGCATCATATCAAAAGAAATACTTTCAATGTGCTGCTACAGTACGTCATATCACTGCATACCGGTACCATTACTGCTACAAAGGGGCTCAAAATGGCGCCCATCAGTGTCCAGAAGAGTCTGGAAGCACAGGTTTACATCCTGCACAGCACAACGAAGCATGTCCATAGGCATGCAGGCTGCTTCTCTTGATATGCTGCGCTTCAGATCAGCACATGTATGATGATGTTCCCCTGGTAAACCCTGTCCTTCAGATAGCTCCCCAACCAGAAATCACAGGGAATGAGATCAGGTATCGTGCCGGCCAAGCATTTGAAAACGATTGGCTGATAATTCGATCGTTTCAAAAAAATGTTTTTTCCAAATGTGTTTCAAAGAAGCAAGTGAACTACACTAGCGATGTGTGGTGAGGCCCCATCTTGTTTGAAAACTGTTGAGTTGTGATAAATCTTTTGCATTTCCTTTATGTTTTCGTCTTCTTTAAAGGCAAAGAGAGAAGATGAAGCGGTAGCCCATCATAGAGCCTATGCCTACCGTCATGTATTTAAAAAACAGAAGATTTTTTCTGGTACTAGTAGGAGGAAGGAAGGATTCGCCCTCAGCTAGTGAACGAGTGAGAAGCACGCCATTTTTAGCGAATAATTGTAGACCGCCAGTTTGGGGTCGCTATGAATAAGTGAGGAGTATGTATTTCATATGTGCACCGTTTAGAAAAATACAGTATTGTTTTATTAACAGAATGGTCGTGTGAGTTGTTATTTGAAATAGTACAATAATTACAAGAACTGAAGCCCACCTGTGTACTTTGGAAAATTACGAAGATCCGATAAGCTTAATGGGAATACAGTCAAGACTTCAAAGGTGAACACGGCGACCAAACGTAGCATTATAAAGAATGGTAAGCACAAATCTTCAGTGGAGAAAGAAACTACTTCGCCCCGCAAAATAATATGAACTAATACGAACTTGTTTCCAGCCATAGCTCAGCTTCTTGTGCTTGTCATTCATGCCGAAAAATTAATCTCATTATTTCAATACATTTTAAAAAGCCACGCATTTCAACATTTTATTATCATCTATTCCATTATTTTATTATATTATAGAGTTCAATGCGTCTCTCTCCTGTAAGGCGGGTATGAAATGCTGGCGAAGCATATCGCAGTAACATTGGCCAGTCACAATGCACGTCTTTGGTCCTTGAGCGCCAATGATGAATGTTGCCGGGAAGCCACACCACACAGTGACACCTCCATCATAGAGAGGTACTTCATGCACAGTGACTGGAGGTGAAGATGGCCACACTCCGGAATTGTGTGTGTTCACCTCACCCGTCAGAGAAAAATGAGCTTCGTCTGTCCTTTGGATGGTCCAGGGCCAGACCTCGACGACTTCAATCCTTGCGAGAAAGTGAAGAGCGAAGTCAAAACGTCGGATACCATTTGAGAATAGTTCGAAGCACCTTTCGTACAGTGGACCACGGGATGTTCAACTGTCGTGATACACCACACTCACTGCCTGAAGATCGGGAATTTGTGAAGCCTTGTCTGCCATAGCAACAGCGATTTCATCAACCACCTGTGGTGCAACCGGAGCGACGCCCAGTTCTCCTGTTGATTCATAATGCTCCGCGTGGCAGGTGGAGAAAGAGGACATTTTAATAATCCTTTCAGCAGGCGATACTTTCGAAATGCAGTTGCAGCATGTTGTTTTGATAATGGAGCTTCAACAGTAATGCCCTGCTCCATTTGCCCAAGCTCATGTTGACATGTCAACAAGTCCACTGCGACTGATCAGGTGTGTGAGATTATGAATCGCGATGACTGATCACGGCACGTGGTGGCGGTAGTTGGAACTGGACGGTGGCACTGTGACGCATGGAAATCATGCATACTCTGGACATTTCTGCTACCAAGCTTGATACTCGTACGGTAATTAGTTTCCGTGCTATAACCTGTTAAATAGGGTGAGTTTAATTATATCCTCACGGTATTTCAGAAGAGTTTAATAATTCTTGACTGAGCGTTTAAATTCATGAAAACTCTTGACATCAGACGACAAAGTTAAGGCCTTCACTGGACACCTTTCCAATTACATATTGATTTCCCGTGGGCCCTGCACGGAGCCAAGTTTTCGCGAAGTATGGCAGACAAGCCGACTAGTGTGACGTCACAAGTTTGTTGCGGGGCCCGTATTTCTCGTCGGCCCCGTCAATTGACTGTGACATGTGTAGAACTATAAAGTCTTAGAAACTGCCTATGCGTGGAAAGAGGAAAGAGTGGCATCATCTGCTAATATCGGAAGTTAACCAGTTCTTGTCACATACCCTACCACTCCAAGACGTTTTGAAAGTGAATAAATGAAGAAAAAAAACCGTACAAGTGGGAGTAGGAGTCGCGCTATTAGGCTTTTGCAGAAACTTAATTATGTATAGAGATGATAATAATTATAGTTTCGAGTGGCTTAATGACCTGGAGCAAGCCTTTCTATTGGACGTCACATCGGTGTCTTGACGTGTTCGTAACCCAACCCAGTTATCCAAGTGAGGAACGGGTGTCGCGTCCCGGCACAGCCTCACTATACCAGAATGAAGTAAGTGTGAACTGTGTAGCGCAATCGGGACGTTAATGACAATGGGTTAGTTATAAATTGCTGTCAACCGTTATATCGGAGATGAGAGGGAGAGAATCGCCTTGGTTTGAAGCAAATAAGTTTCCTGAAAATAGGTTACAGAATTGCAAAAGGCAGAAAAGATTGGTTAGTTTCTATCACGTTTATTCTCACACATACTTATGTGAGGTGTTGGACCATAAACCCCTTAGTAAGATTCATTCTATTTATTCGGACTTGCTATTTCAAAGCTAATTGCTGGCACATATAAGAAAAAAGTACAAAGCAATCACTTGTTCTTGGTTAGCACTGAAATCTCTCTAAGTAATTGAGACAAAGACTGACAGCCTCTGTTCAACACTATTCCAATGAAACGCTAAAAATCCTACTTGACCTGCAGTTCCTGAACGTCCACCGGAGTCTATCACTGTCTTCTCGTAGCTGAAGACTTTATCAGCTGTATCGGCTGCTATGGGTCTACTCGGCCCCGCTGGCGTCTCGCTGCAGAATCTCCAAACTGCCGGCACTGGCTCTGAATCTGCATCTGAATCTCTGCTTCTAGCTATTCCGCTGCCTGGCCTTTTATTTCGTTTCTCATGTACTTGGGTGCACACGAGTTAATTTGTTTCACACGAACCTTTCATTTCTAAGTGATCGGATTGCACAAGAATGCCTATGGTTCCGCACGACACTCTCGTTTCTAATTGGACGGCTTGCGCAAGAATGCCTTCGGATCCACACAACTCTTTCGTTTCTAGCTGCACACAACTTAATTTGGTTCCACACGAGTCTTTTCTGCACGTGACTGACACTCTCTCTTGCTGTATTATCGCCCTGGTGTTTGCATCTTCCATTGCACAAGTTTGATTCATGCTGCTTACTCTGGCAGGAAGTCAAACACTAAGTTATTTGATCAACAAGCCATACTTGGTAGCCTCCGCCGTTTATCTTGTCCCCACAACCTGGTGGACTATTTCTTAATGTGGGCTGGTTGTTTGCCTATGGAGCCTGGACTCTTATTATGGTCACAAAAGCAAGAATAAAAAATAAAATTTTCTACGGTCACAACAAGGGGACACACAGTTAACACGGAATTCGAACCACGTATTGTTTCTGGTAGCTCCTCATATCATTGAGAGGTTAAGGTAAGGTTAACGCGATGATTTAAAAACCCGTGGTGAGGCAGAGATTCGATCCCATGACCTCTCAGTTTACAGGCGCATTGTTTACCGCTAGACCACGTAGCCTGGAATGTATGTGAATAGCTCATCTACAGATTTTGATGTATGAGTTTACAAGTATCAAGATAAGCGACATGTATGGCCGTATACTTGGTTGCGTTGGCTTAGAAGCTTGCATTTTTTGCACTGGCAGGGCACTTTAGATCTTACTACATGACACAGATTTCAACTTGATATCTCTACCCGTTTCTCAGAAAAAGGGGTCAAACAGATGAAAAGAAAGACAGACAGACAACAAATGGCAAATGTCCAGATAGCCGTTACACAAATTCCTTGCCATAGCCCTGGCAGACACTCACCTCTGCCAGTGGTGTAATGTGGACAACACGGATGAATACCGTCTCACTTGCCATGCAGCGGCGGACATTAGGTTCCTTATTCTTTCCCAACAGATACTGGCCTTTATCTCCAGGTGCCTACGCAAATTATCGTCCCCAATACGATACTCTATCCGGACGAGACGTATTTTTCACCAGCAAAGATGCATGCAGTCACTTAAATAAAGGGTATGACCGTTCTTTATCTTTCCAGAAATTGCCCCAGAAACGTAATCTATTTTTGCTAACACGACATCGCGTAATGAGACGACACGTCAAATACCAATCCACTTTTGGTAACTACTTAGGAAAGATTTTTCTAACCCACCCCGTACTTGGAACCTCCCCAGTGAGCGGTGCTGACAGGTGCAGCTCTATTTTCATGACCGTCAAAGGCTCGGCGCTGCTTTCTGAAGGCATGTCCCCAACAGGCGTCTTCAAAACAAGAGGTCGCCGATTTGTTTTCTCACGCCGGCCGGAGTGGCCAAGCGGTTCTAGGCGCTACAGTCTGGAACCGCGCGACCGCTACGGTCGCAGGTTCGAATCCCGCCTCGGGCATGGATGTGTGTGATGTCCTTAGGTTAGTTAGGTTTAAGTAGTTCTAAGTTCTAGGGGACTGATGTCCACAGCAGTTGAGTCCCATAGTGCTCAGAACCATTTGAACCATTTTTTGTTTTCTCACATTCGGAGCATCTTGGAGCTTTTTTCGCTGGTTGCTATCTTAAATAAAGCAGTTTACTGTTATTGATTTTACACTGTATAATTAAAAAAAACGCAGAATTGCTACCTTAGTACCTATAGTCTATAACTTCTAGTCAATTAATAAAATTTAATTGTAGAGAAAGTGCTGTTTCATTTCAAAACTTTGATTAGTATTTTCCTATATACAAATCTGTTATCCTTTCCCAGCTGAAATATTATACTTTGCGTTGCTGGAAAAACCTTTCTCTCAAAATTTAATTACCAATTAAAGGCTAAATTTAAAAAAAATGATGCAGGCAACTGCCGGCGACAAGCGTGAAATCCGGGTTCGAGTGTCGCTCCGGTACAAATTTTAATACGTCACAAGTGGGTGATACATCTATACCCATTCGAGCTGAGGTCATGGAACTCGCGTTCAGTGAGTAATTTGGAATAATATTTCATACAGCTGCTAATCGTCAAATCATATTTGAGTTTCATAAGCCGCAACGGGCGTACGACGTTAAATAGCACTCTGGACTTCGGGAAGACGACGGTTCAATCCCGCGTCCGGCCATCCTGATTTAGGTTTTCCGTGATTTCCCTAAATGGCGCCAGGCAAATGCCGGGATGATTCCTTTGAAAGGGCACGGTCGACTTCCATGCCCGTCCTTCCCTAAACCGATGAGACCGATGACCTCGCTGTTTGGTCTCTTTCCCCCAAACAACCCAACTCTCTTCCCCCAAACAAACCAACCCAACCGATCTACTTTAAAAATGGTCTCGCTTCATCGTGGTAGTTTCTTTCTCCATGGGCGGGAATTGAGTAATGATGTGAGACGTACATTATGATATAAGGAAATGTCGGTTGACGTGTGGAGGTTTAGATGGGGTAAAGGAGGGTGCATGGATAGCCGAAGTGGTTAAGTCGACCGTTCTTGATAAGTGGCATATGCTGGTTCGAGTCTCGGCACAAAGTTTCATATGCCAAAATCGGGTAATACAGTTATACACATTCCAGCTGATGTCATGAAATTCGGATTCAGCGAATAATTTGGAATAAAAAATTTTTAAGTGATATTACAAATTAACCATTTACGGATAGTTTTCCTTTTGCTTGCACTGTTAAACCATGCTTCTTGTGAAAGATAATGATTAGGGTCAACGGAAAGTATCCTACAGATTTTGATGAGTGAGTTCCCGAGTATCGAAATGTTTGACGTAAACGGTCGTATCTTTCGATTGCATTTACTCAGAACCTTAAATTTTTTACCCTGTCACGAGATCGTAGACCATGGTATGTGACATAAATTTCAATTTTAATTTCTTATCCGTTCCTGAGAATAAAGGGTTTTAACTGTCGGACATACACAGATTGACGGACAGCAAAGTGATTCTATAAGGGTTTCGTTTTCCCCCGAGTGAGGTACGGAAAGCCAAAACAGAGAAAAGCTAAGATGGTGGTTTTTAGTGCTTCAGCTGTTCTATGTAATCTCTCTCCACTGTAGTACAATGCACAGAACCAGAGCCAAGTTAAGACCCGACAGCACGATACGCTTGGATCGTTAAGCCAAGAAGGGCATCACAGGTGCAACAACTGTAACACAATCAGCAGCGCCGCTTGCGGCGCCAAGCTGAGGGGGGCGCCAAAGTGCAAGATTTGAATACAGTGCGTATCATAGTCAGCAACGAAAATTGGTACGGGTGAAAGTGTATGAAGGGGAAGGGCGAAGGCGCCAAATGATAAGCAGCAAGTGTGGATAAACGTTCTCGAAACGGACCTGCACAGAATGTTGATACAGCTATGTAAAACTGTCAGAAGTCTTCCTTTGGGACATTGTTCAATTCGTGCATCACAGTGACTTGAATATCGGTTACGTCGAACTGCCTATACATCTAAGAAAAAAACTAATAAATGTACCGGAATAAAATCTTGACGAATTCATATCCATTCTTCATACCATTGATCTGATTCATTAAGACGCAAAAGCAAAGGCAAAGAATGTGAACATTTAATAACAACGACAGCAACAATAACAATTATGAATCAAATCACCATGCAAATCATATCGAGCAACATAGTGGGCTGGGAGAACAGTGCAGTGACAACAGTAGCAACACCAGTAACCATATCAATTATCAACTAGGCGCAAGTAAAACGTCATGGCTATGAGAGCAATAACAACCTTAGTCAGGCTGATCAAAACTGCCACAGTCAGACTACCGACACAAATGTGACAGACGATGGCAATTGCCCATTCATGTATGCACAGAAAAACTAATTGTGACGTTGTTACGACCGAGATGACGGTCATAGACTTGGGTACGATCAGGGAGAGACGACTGCGTTTTGCATTTCATTAGATTCTAGAACCCAGTAGGGCTTGCACTTGCATCACTATCTTCGCTGTGTGGTCACTTTCCAGTTCTTTGCATTTCAATCAAGTCACGGCAGGCATTATGAGACTTGCTATCAGTACGAAACTACCACAAAATAATAAAGTGCATAAATTCACATGAAGAGTCAACACTTTGCAGATAAAGGCAACACCACAGTAATATTCGACACTACATCATATGACACGTCCGCCGCTCGTGGTCTCGCGGTAGCATTCTCGCTTCCCGAGCACGGGGTCCCGGGTTCGATTCCCGGCGGGGTCAGGGATTTTCACTTGCCTCGAGATGACTGGGTGTTTGTGTTGTCCTCATCATTTCATCATCATCCAGGAAAGTGGCGAAATTGGACTGAGCAAAGATTGGGTAATTGTACGGGCGCTGATAACCACGCAGTTGAGCGCCCCACACACCAAACATCATCATCATCATATGTCACCTGTTGCTGAATGACCACTTATACAAAGAAACTCGAACCGATGTCGATAAAGCTAGGGGCCTCACGTCAAAAATTCTAGTGGCACCAAGAATATATGGAGTACCAAATTTTCACAAGAAAGGCTGCCCTTTTAGACTGATCGTTAATGGGATCAACTCGTCCCGCAAATTATGCAGCCTGGTTGATTACACGGAGTCTTATGGATTCTATGCTTTTCATCCAGCTCATACCATGGATCTTATGGTTGGCGTTGGCATAAAATCTTATTTACCAACGTTCCTATATCTGAAACTGGAGCAAATACCACCAGACAACTGCGACCTGGTGCAATTGTGCTTGACATATTTTAGTTGGCAGGGTAAATTCATGAGTAGACAGGCAGAATGGTAATGGGCTCCCCGCTTTCACCTGTAGCAGCGACATGTTCAGGGAAGCTAAATAACCGCGCTGCTAAGCCCACACTGCTTGCTGAGGTACACGGACGACACTTTCATCATACGACCGCATGGGTAAGCAGAAATACACAAATTCCATCATCACCTCAGCATCTTACATAACAAAATACATTTCACTCTAGAAACGAACAATAAGAAGTGATTCCTTTTCTGGATGTGGAGATGTGTAGAACATCTGGCGGCAAACTAGGACATAAATGCCACAGGAAACCATCGCACGCCAACAGTTCCCTGCATGCGGATTCGCAACCACCATCCAGCAGGGAAGGACACTATGCTATGTACACTGACAGCCCGAAATCACCAGATTAGTGACACCAACCACGTAGGGCATCGGATGGAATGGATGTAGCAAAAGAGAGAGAGATACAGCAAGCTATGAGCTACAGAGAAAGCAAAATAGACAAAAATGCGGAGGAAACTACTCCTGTTGCTCGCTTACCTTATTTGAGAGGCGTCAGCGACAGTGTAAGCAGGCTCTGCGTCGCGGAGGAGTTAAACACATATTCCAGAACGGCTACAAGATTAGAGATCCGTTGGGGTTCACGAAGGATCCTGTAGATGTTTTCCACACCGCTGGCGTCTACGAACTTCCATGTGAATGCGGCGAAGTGTATGTTGGTGAAACTTTACCGACGACTGGGACAGAACAAGAAGTCAGCTGTAGCAAATCACCACCAGGAAAATTTTCGGAAACCTCTCGTGCATACTTGGCAGCCGTGTATTCACAACGCAAAATAAGAGAAAAATGGTTCAAATGGCTCTGAGCACTATGGGACTTAACATCTGAGGTCATCAGTCCCCTAGAACTTAGAACTACTTAAACCTAACTAACCTAAGGACAACACACACATCCATGCCCGAGGCAGGATTCGAACCTGCGACCTTAGCGGTCGCGCGGTTCCAGACTGAAGCGCCCAGAACCGCTCGGCCACACCGTGTGGCATCGGCGCAGAGTGGGCATGGCTATGAACGGATTTGGCACGGTTATTTAAGGGTTCCTGCTGGAAATATTACCTGCGTGTCCGATCTGAAAGAGTATGAGAGTACAGCTGTCCTTATCTTTTCCCTGGGCCTAAACCGTCAACATCTAAAAAGAAGCTGAAAACTAAGCTTTCTGAAGCGAAAAAAGATGGAAACAGAAAATGAAGGAGAATGTAGAATGAAACTAGTTCAGATGACATGTATGACACATTTACCCTGCACTCGGGTGAAGATAGTGATATCAAACCGCGCAGCAGCGATGAAGACTGTATAGGTCACATGTCATTAAGTTCTGTAGAACCGTCGCTTCTCGTTGAAAACACATTAAAGATATAAGTCTGTATAAAAAAAAGCAACCTCGCCTGAAAACGGACGTTCAAGACAAAGCAAGTCTGGATGTAGGCAACTTTGTTTGTCTAAAATGGAACGAAAAAATTTGGTCGGGAATGGTCTTTTCAAATAGAAGACGAAAGTGCTCTATCTAATGCGTGGAGCACCAAAAAAGCCTAGAAATAGCCAAGATCACAGGATACTGGATTCTACAAACTGGGTTAGGTTTTTATCACGCATTTTCCAGAACTGTATATATTATTCACTTGTTGTATTTTATCCTGCCTAATAAATTTTTAAAGCGAACCATCTTAGTATTTTTATTATTTTGTAACTCTAAGACAGTCTTCTAATACTAAATTTCAGTCCTAATTGTTCAAAACAGTCTAAGTGGCTATAGGACCAATGGGAAAAAAGGCTCGGCTCAAGGTGCTCAACTGTAAGTGTAACATGGCCTCGAAGTAAAATAATGTCATAGGAAGTTAATATGTCAAAAATAAGTAAGTAATAAATATCGTTTCCTTGCAAAAATTCTGTAGCTTTGGCAAGGTTATCTGATGTAAAAACTTATTATTTCTGCGTAATATTTTAAAGAATGTAGGAAAAAAGAAAATTTTGGGCTGAAGTAATCCTAGTTCACGGTTTACAATAAAAACTGAATCATTTCTTTGTGACCGTCGTACGTCTTGTTTATGATTGTACTGGGTGACGTATGGTACACAGAGGAAATTGTTGTCTCCTTGTGAGATGGAAAACGCACTATCCCAGCCGTCGAAAAACGTCACCCGTTCTGTGTTCTACTTTTCTTCTTCTTTGTAAGCTATAAAACCCATACTACATGGCGCACTAACGAATGACCTATCGCCTAGGTCGAACTCGTTTAGAACATGTGGCGTAAAAACTGGCCAGCAGCCACAAGAGTGTCTGCTTTACACAGTAATGTAGGAACCACTTACTAGACCAGTAGAACGTTTACGAGTCGGCGGGATGCGTGACTTCTCGACTGCCATTTGCCTGAAAGTCTGACCCAAAGACGGTTATAGCCTAGAGCGACAGCGCCCAGCCGCTGCCGATTAAAGGCTAATGGGCCATAGTGGCCGGAATATCACGGGCATGCCCAAGAAGCATTGAAATGGTCCAAACTGTAACATCCTGTAGCAGAACACATCACATGAACCACAATGACCTGCTGCGAGTGTTTCTAACAAATTGTCGTTACTTACACGTTTTCAGCAGATAATACACTTGCAACAAAAATGATGAATAAAATACTGATATGAAACCGTAGAGACGTTTCACTGTAAAGGAGCAATTTACTATTTTTAGTGACGCTATGTACTGACCCAGTCGACCTCTCACAGCGCCAAACCAGTCTCACAGCAGAAAGTCTACAATTCGAGCACATTTTACCGGTCTGTGTGATATATCGAGCAGGTTTCGAAATCATTATTTTCCTGGTCGCGAATTTTCACTAGATTATATTGCAGTTCAATTTTACTCCCTCAACTGTAATGCATTTTGGTACTCTTCGAAAAGAAAAGGAAGTCCTAAGGCATTGTTGGCTGGGGCATCCCGAGGTATAGATTCAGGTACCTAATGGGATAGGGCTTTCATCCTCCGCGCACAGTGTACCCAGTCTACAGTGTCTGAACTGCTCATCGTCTACGTTTCAATTCCGCACAAGGCTACAGTCCACACAAATACCATCAGATAAGACTTCCCAATACTTAAATCAATATTACATATTCACAGATTCCTCTTCGTCAGAAACGCTTTCGTTGCTATTGACGGTCTCGATTTTACGCCCTCTCTATTTTGTCCCAAATGCGAAAACTCATCTATTACTTTTAGAGTCTCTTTTCCTAATCTAATTTCCACAGCATCGCCTGATTTAATTCGACTGCCTTCCATTACCTCCGTTTTGCTTTTGTTGGTGTTCATCTTATATGCTTTCTTCGAGACACTGTCCATTCCGTTCAGCTGCTCTTCCATTTCCTTTGCTGTATCTGACAGAATTACAATGTCATCGGCAAACTTCAAGGTTTTTATTTTCTCTCAGTGGATTTTAATTCCTACTCCAAACTGTTCTTTTGTTTCCTTCTTTGCTTGCTCATTATACAGATTGAATAACATAGAGGCCAGGCTACTAGCCTCTTCTCAACCACTGTTTCCCTTTCACGCCTTTCGACTCTAATAACTGCCGTCTGTTTTGGGTACAAGTTGTAAATAACAATTCGAATCCTGTATTTTTCTAGCTCCGCTCAAAAAAAGTCCAGCCAACACCGTCCAGAGCTTCTCCTAAACCTGAAAGTGCTGCAAACGTTTGTTTACCTTCCTTCAACGTATCTACTAAGATAAAACTTAGGGTGCACATTGCCTCCACATGTTCCTACAGTCCAAGACAACATAAACGACGCACATTGGAGGAAGTATCCAAATGATACCAAAACCGTTGCATGTGATGTGCGTCTATAGACAAACAAATAATTACAGTTTCAGAAAAAATTGGATGACATTTTCAAGAGAAGGAGCTTCACAAATTGAAAAGCCTATAATTCGTTGGTCCACCTCTGGTCCTAATGCAAGCACTTATTGCGCTTCGCATTGATTCATAGAGTTATTGGTTGTCCTCCTGAGAGATGTCGTACCACATTCTGTCCATCTGATGCGTTAGGTCGTTAAAACCCCGAGGTGGTTGGAGGGATCACCCCATAACGCTCCAAACGTTCTCAAGTGGGGAGACATCCGGCGACTTTGTTTTCCAAATTAGGGTTTGTCAAGCACGAACAAAAGCAGTAGACATTCTCTGCGTGTGTGGGCGGGTATTATCTCGCTGAAATGTAAGCCCAGGACAGCTCGTCATGAAGGACAACAAAGCAGGACGTAGAATGTCGCCGACACCCCACTATGCTTTAAGGATGGCGCATATGGCAACCAAAGGGGTCCTGCTATGAAAAGAAATGACAACTCACACCATCATTCCTGATTGTCAGGCCGTATGAAGACCGGCAGCTCGGTTGGTATCTCACTGCTGTCCAGGGCGTATCTAGACACGTCTTCAGCCCGGAATCTCATTGACTGGAGTAGAATTGTCTTCAGTGATGAGTCCCGCTTCAAATTCAGTCCCGACGACCAGCAAATACTGTCAGTACGATGGTGCACCAAATAGTTTTACGTTTTCTAATACTCTGTCATTCTTAAAGAATGGGTACTGTTGATGAAACAAGCCTTGTTGTGCACATTCGTTATGTGTAGCTTCCACATCAACCTCTTGTCTATGGTAATTCCAAATTATTTGACTGAGACACACCAAGGCAAGTACGTACCACCAATGGTGAGTTGGCGTTTGGAGAGCTTAAGCTTGGCGGTGAAAAGAATTGTTTAGCTCTTGCTGTCACTTTCGATACAGCTCTATTGAGTGATTTTGCCCATACGACACTGGGCGGGCCTAACAGGGAAGTTCAGATTTTCATATGACAGTGTCATAGATGTACAAGACGATTTCGCCTCCCACCTGCTTGGGTATGTCGTTCATGTAGAGGGACTACAGCACAGGTCCCAGAACTGAGCACTGCGGCACACCAGCCATGACAGGTCATATCCTGCTGCAATGAACGCCGTTCCTTTCGAAGAATCGTCACTGAGAAACGACTCAGCTCACCTTGAGCATATGCCGTGGACAGTCGATGGAATCTAATTTAAATATCACGCCATCATGCCAGACGCAATCAAAAGTCTTTTCTATATCTAGGATAGTGCTGTCTCTTTGATTCTTCGCTGTACAAATATAGTCAACCAAGCGCAGGTGGATTATGGAATGCTCGATGCGAAATCTAAACTGTTCTGGGAGGAGAATGTTGTGATCAGCAAGCTATTTCCGGAGCAATTTCAGCACAATACGCTTCGGAATTTTACCTAGGAAATCAAGGAGGGAGACTGGTTTATACTCGTTGGAGCAGGTGTTTCTAAAGTTTCGGAAAACGAGTGACTGAAACTGTCTTCCATGCCGAGAAAAATAGAATGACGAATGACAGCAGTTGTAGAGGTGGGTAAGAATGGAGATGGCTGGAAAAGGGAGATGTTTCAGGAGAGGAGCCAATATGGCCAGGACCCTGATTGCTCTGATAGGAGGAGGAGGATATTAGTGTTTAACGTCCCGTCGACAACGAGGTCATTAGAGACGGAGCGCAAGCTCAGGTGAGGGAAGGATGGGGAAGGAAATCGGCCGTGCCCTTTCAAAGGAACCATCCCGGCATTTGCCTGAAGCGATTTAGGGAAATCACGGAAAACCTAAATCAGGATGGCCGGAGACGGGACTGAACCGTCGTCCTCCCGAATGCGAGTCCAGTGTGCTAACCACTGCGCCACCTCGCTCGGTGATTGCTCTGATGTTTGATGAGAAAACGCACAGGCTCCCTGTCCGAATCGTCAAATGTTCCAGCTGTTCTTTTCTAACTAACCTTTCATTTCTGCTCAGTTTAAATATTTCCTTACCGCATTACGCGCCCGCGGTGCCACGACGCCACGTTTAGTCACGCGATGGGTAGTGATGATAATGTACTGTCTTATCGGTGTATGTTTTGGCTCATCAGTAGATGTTCGGCGAAAATGGACGGGCGGGCACATCACTCTGATTCAGAGGTTGCATAAATCTCTATTTATGATCGCTAACAGCAAGAATCCCACTAAAGAATTAGTTTCGTTCATCACATTTGATGTTTTAAGAAAGCCTGCAACTGTGTCATGTATGATCTATATTAAATATATATTAAATCCCGCTATAGGCTATTGTAGAGAGCCAGTTTCATGACCTAGTTAGTGTAAATCGTTTCATGTGGATGCTGAAGAGAAGATGGATAGGTTTGAAGAACGTGTCATCTGGGTGCTTAATGAAGAGAGCATCCTTCACCTTCGACCAGCCTATCTGTAGTTTACTCTGTCAGTATAAATGATCGTAACTCGAAAACCTCAAAGAATAGAAATCTCCCTATTTTGGAGGGCTGGTTCAAAATGGCTCTGAGCACTATGGGACTTAACTTCTAAGGTCATCAGTCCCCTAGAACTTAGAACTACTTAAACCTAACTAACCTAAGGACATCACACACATCCATGCCCGAGGCAGGATTCGAACCTGCGACCGTAGCGGCCGCGCGGTTCCAGACTGTAGCGCCTTTAACCGCTTGCCCACCACGGCCGGCATTTTTGGAGGGGATTAAAAGAAAACAGATATATCGAAATAAGGGTCACAGGCTGGTTGTTTATTGTCAGTGAACTATGCAAGTACACACATTTTCTCATGCAGGTTAACACTGGCCTCAACTGGGAATCCTCTTAAATTGTTACTCGAAGAGGTGGCTCGGAAGGTGTCTTCAGCAGTTCGGCGAATGTCCATACTCCGCAAAGTATGCTCTTGTAGCATGCGTGAATTCGTTATTTGACTCAAAATCTGTTCTGCACAGCTACATTTCCCTATAATGGAAGGTCTAACAAGGAAACATCACCTACCTCAGTTCATATTTCAAAGAAAAAAACGCACACTTGCAAAATATCTGCCCCAGAAATCGAACCCTTGCGAAAGTTTGGGCCATAGCTCTGAATGGACGTAGTTATGATCTGAGATTTTAAGCATCGTGCGTGCCAGCTGGTCGTCACTCACCCTGCTCCAATGCAGCCGCCCACTGCCCGAGTGCGAAGTTCTCTGGAGCCGAGTGACAACCAGAGCCCTCCTATTCGCCACAGATTGAAGGCGACAGAAGAGTGAGTTAGAGGAGGTCATATCTGAGCAACGTGTTTTGGAATCTTCTTCGAGAATACGTTATTCTACACAAAAAAGTAAGTAATGTGAATGCATACATAATACGTCAACCTCACGCACATATACGTTCATTACATTGATATTCTGCAGCTATGTACACCATGTGATCAAACGTATCCGGACACCTGGTTGAAAATGATTGCAAGTTCGTGGCGCCTTCCATCGGCAATGCTAGAATTCAATATGGTGTTGGCCCACCCTTAGCCTTGATGACACTTCCACTCTCGCAGGCATACGTTCAATCAGGTGCTGGAAGGTTTCTTCGGGAAAGGCGACCCATTCTTCAGGAAGTGCTGCACTGAGAAGAGGTATCGATGTCTGTCGGTGAGCCTGGCACGAAGTCGGCGTTCCAAAACATCCCAAAGGTGTTCTATAGGGTTCAGGTTAGGACTCTGTGCACGCCAGTCCATTACAGGGATGTTATTGTCGTGTGACCACTATGCCACAGGCAGATCTTTATGAATAAGTGTGCAATCGTGTTGAAAGATGACATCGCCATCCCCGAATTGCTCTTCATCAATGGGAAATAAGAAGGTGCTTCAAACATCAATGTAGGCCTGTGCTGTGATAGTGCCACGCAAAACAACAAGGGGTGCAAGCCCCCTCCATGGAAAACACTACCACACCACAACACCACCGCCTCCGAATTTTACTGTTGGCATTACACACGCTAGTAGATGAAATTCACCGGGCATTCGCCATACCCACACCCAGCCATCGGATCGCCACATTGTGTACCGTGATTCGTCACTCCACACAACGTTTTTCCACTGTTCAATCGTCCAGTGTTTACGCTCCTTACACCAAGCAACGCGTCGTTTGGTATTTACCGGCGTGATGTGTGGCTTATGAGCAGTCGGTCGACCATGACATCCAAGTTTTCTCACCTCCTGCCTAACTGTCATAGTACTTGCAGTGGATCTTGATGCAGTTTGGGATTCCTGTGTGATTGTCTGGATAGATGTCTGCTTATTACACATTACGACCCTCTTCGACTATCGGCGGTCTCTGTCAGTCAACAGACGAGGCGGGCCTGTACACTTTTGTGCTATACGTGTCCCTTCATGTCTCCGCTTCACTATCACATCGGAAACAGTGGACCTAGGGATGTTTAGGTGTGTGGAAATCTCGCGTTCAGAGGAATGACACAAGTGACACCCAATCACCTGACCACAATCGAAGTCCGTGAGTTCTGCGGAGCGCCCCATTCTGCTCTCTCACGATGTCTAATGACTATTGCGGTCGCTGATATTGATTACCTGGCAGTAGGTGGCAGCAGCACAATGCACCTAATATGAAAGACGTATGTTTTTGGTGGTGTCCGGATACTTTTGATCACATATTGTATATGCTCAAAATCAAAACTAAATAGACGTAAGCAACCGAAGAATTATCATGAAACGAAGTTAACGATTTTCAATTTACAACTTAATCACGTCAACCACGTCGAAGAATAGCGCATGCCCTGCAAATGTACTTCGCTCTAACAGTATTAGCTTTAAAATCCAAAGAATATAACGGACAACAGTGATGTTAGCAATTAAATAGCGCTACGCTACTTCTTTAATGGCACACTCTTCCGTTTCATTCAGTTACACTGAATTTGTGAATCGTAGCATAAAAATGTTCAAAGGAAAGAAATCTCTGCCACCGGCTACAGGTTGTCGACATAACGAACAAAGCATGGAACCAATGTCAAAAGGTCTTACCCGACTACAGCACTTAGTCCTCAGGTAGTTAGGCGGCTGCAGTGAGCCGGAACGAGTGACAGCTGTACATTCAGGAAGTCACAACTGCGTCCTATCACAATTACGGCCCAAATTTTCGCTCGGGATCGGTTGCTGTGGCTGATATGTTTCAAGGGTCCTTATTCTCTCTTTAAGAGTGAGGTCATATTGGTAGACGTTTCTTTGTAAGTGATAAGGAGCTATCAGCGGCCAGAGGGTGTGCAACATTTTACACTTGCCACAGTAATAAATTTTCGTAATGTCCACATTTCAGAGAGGATTACTGCCTGAAACGGAAAATATTGGGGTTGTTGGTCTAGAGATCCAGAGGGGAAGGTTCAACCGTCTAATCGGAAAGAGTTTTCTGCCTCCAGGCACAATGACACCTTTGTTATCGGACTAAAAGAGTTGTCTTGCGTGTGTCTGTTGGGTGTTGGTGTTGCGTGACGATAAGAGAATGGTTCAAATGGCTCTGAGCACTATGGGACTCAACTGCTGAGGTCATTAGTCCCCTATAACTTAGAACTAGTTAAACCTAACTAACCTAAGGACATCACAAACTTCCATGCCCGAGGCAGGATTCGAACCTGCGACCGTAGCGGTCTTGCGGTTCCAGACTGCAGCGCCTTTAACCGCACGGCCACTTCGGTGGGGAGGGTGAATACCGACACCGGCACATAGCCTTCTCCTCTCGAATATACCCAGGGGCCGCCGAGCTTAACTTCCCTATCCGAAGGACGAATCTCATCAGCAGTTTCACATGCCCTCACTTCACAGGACAGTGGGGAGTGGTTTAGAATTAAAAACAGGATATTGGCGTAAAGTTCAAACACAGCAGATGAAAATTTCTCCATCACCAGGATTGGAAGTTGCAACCTCTGAGTCGAGTGCCACTGCACAGATGTGCGTTAGAGACATTGGCAACTTTTTTCAAAAATATTTTTATTATTAATTTCAACAATTTTCATTCAACTATCAACACAGAAAATAAATGGTAATGTTTTTTTGATTCTTCTCTATCTGGAGAAATAGTGTCAAACTATCTTCCATTCTTTAAGTGTGTTCATTAAACAAATATAAATGCCAAAACTTCTTAATTCACATTTCTCTTCACAAACGAATAATATAGGGACAAAAACAAAACAATAATATATTCTACTGTTTCAGGATTTCAAATCAAAAAGTGGTGCCAAAATTATGTGTTCCGACCATAATTAGAAAATTTGAAAATGCATTTCGATATCTTCAATAATGGCTCAAATGGCTCTAAGCACTATGGGACTTAACATCAGTCCCCTAGACTTAGAACTACTTAAACCTAACTAACTTAAGGACATCACATACATCCATGCCCGAGGCAGGATTCGAACCAGCGACCGTAGCAGCAGCGCAGTTCCGGACTGAAGCACCTAGAACCGCTCGGCCACAGCGGCCGGCTTTTGAACAATCACTTAACAGATAAAATTTGCTTTTGCCGTGAAGTCAAGTCTAGGTGACATTTATGCTGAGCGCCAAGTGTTATGTGCACATCTTTCCCTGTTCCTGCTTTTTTCCTAATTTTCTGCCATTTTGGCTGATTTCATCAGTAGTGCGAAAATCATAGATATTTAACTTCTATGCAGATTACAGCCTAACTGAAGGATAACTTAATCTGAAAAAAAGTATATAAAATGTAGCATGTTACATTAATTTTATGGTGGTTTTCAGTTCAAGAGTGCTTGAGAATACTCCCTAACAATTCTTACCAGCTGCTTTTGCAGTACTGCTAGTATTTCAAGCTTGAAAGTGTCTTCTAACCTCTTACAATTTGAAGAGACGTCTCTCGCTGAAGAAAGACAGGTATTGTATGCTTTGGTTCTTGCAACGGCCACGGGCAGTGTCAAAATAGGAATGGGTACCTTCTGTACTGTATGAAACATGGTTCTCGTAAATACAGTGTGATCCAGCTACCTATGGGTTATATGCAACCCTCAATACCTTAAAATACCACGCTCATGGCATTTATATTCCTCTCGTTCGCTACACACAGACTATTAGCCCTACTGAAGAAATGAACAAGGCCTTGCTGCAGGAAATTTAATTTAGTTAAATTTTGTATTAGGATATTGGGCTGTACATTTCGAATTATTCAAGAAATACGTACAAAAGTTCAAACGCGTTTTCTTGAATAACTCGAAAGCGATGGCCTCCAGCAAAAACGTGTCCAAGTACAGAACTAAATTAAATTTGCTACAAAAACCTCCTGATCATTTTTTCTGTAGGACTAATAGTTTGCTCTCAGAGAGCGAGAGAATATTAAAAGCTCGCCTCTGGTTTTTAAAGGTGTTGCGCGTTGCGTGAAACCCGTAGATAGGAGCAGCTGACTCACCCAGTGTAAGTCTTTTGAGTTTACAACCAATCTGTCAACACTATTAGCAACACTGAAAAGTGACGGATACCCCTCACAAGTGGTCGTATCGAAAAATGTGCCTGCTAACGATGTTGACGAAGGTACCTCATCCTTATATAACATAAACTTGGCGCCGAGAACAGTTTATGAACTCAAGAAAAGCATAAGATCTGAGAGTCTTCTCCTCATCAATCATAATTGTCGTCACCATAGGAATAAAGGTTTTCTACATTCAAATAGAATTTTTTTTTTTAACTTTAGAACAAAACCTTGTCACATTTCATCAATAGATGTTCTACACTGAAGCGCCGAAGAAACTGGTATGAGCATGCGTATCCAAATACAGAGATATGTAAACAGGCAGAATTCGGTGCTACGGTCGGCAACGCCTTTATAAGACAACAAGCACCTGGCACAGTTTTTAGGTCGCTTACTACCGCTACAGTAGCAGGTTATCAAGATTTACGTTAGTTTGAACGTGAAGTTATAGTCGCCGTATGAGCGCGGGACACGGCATCTCCGAGGTAACGATGAAGTGGGGATTTTTCCGTACGACCACTTCACGAGTGTACCGTGAATATCAGGAATCCGGTAAAACAACAAATCTCCGACATCGCTGCTGCCGGAAAAAGATCCTACAAGAACGGAAACAAGACGACATAAGTGCAACCCTTCCGCAAATTGCTGCAAATTTGAGTGCTGGGCTATCAGCAAGTGATAGCATGCGAACCATTCAACGAAACATCATCGATGTGGGCTTCAGGAGCCGAAGGCCCACTCGTGTACCCTTGATGACTGCACGACACAAAGCTTTACGCCTCGCCTTGGCCCGTCGACACCGACGTTGGACTGTTGATGACTGGAAATATGTTGCCTGGTCAGACGAGTCTCGTTTCAAATTGTATCAAGCGGATGGACGTCTACGGGTATGGACACACCCTCATGAATCCATGGACCCTGCATGTCAGCAGGGGACTATTCAAGCTGGTGGGGGTCGTGTGCAGTTGGAGTGATACGTGGCCCCTGATACATCTGGATACGACTCTGACGGGTGACCTGTACATAAGCATCCTGTGTAATCATCTGCATCCATTCATGTCCATTGTGCATCCGACAGACTTGGGCAATTCCATCAGGACAATGCGACACGCCATACGTCCGGAATTGCTACAAAGTGGCTCCAGGAACACTCTTCTGAGTTTAAACACGTCCGCTGGCCACCATCTTCTCTAGACGTGAACATTATTGAACATATCTGGGATGCATTACTGTTCAGAGATCTCCACCCCCTCGAACTCTGACGGATTTATGGACTGCCCTGCAGGATTCATGTTGTCAATTCCCTCCAGCACTACTTCAGACATTAGTCGAGTCCATGTCATGTCGTGTTGCGGCACTTCTGTATGCTCGCGAGGGCCCTACACGATATTAAGCAGGTGTACCAGTTTCTTTGGTTCTTCAGTGTATAAAATTGACGTCACGACATCTGAAACATAGCCGTCGTTAAGTCAACCTCAAATATATTTCCATCTCCGTCACATTCTTCAATTACAACCACGGTATGGAGGCAGGTTGCAAAATCGAATTATAAAACGTGACAGAGCTAAGAATGGTTGAGAGGGGGTGGGGGGGACAACAAAGTGAATGTAAGGTTGTGAACTGAATCCCCTTGCTGAGTTCTCTGTAAATACATATTAGCCTGCAGCGAAAGGCTGGCCGCAACTGACAGTTCGCGCGATATGGGTTCTGACAGGTTACGAGGTCCGTGGCATTTACAGCGCGCCGTAAAATATCAGCCGCCTTAAGCGGTTCCCGTCAGGTGAGCGCGGGCGGTCGCGGCGTGGTGCCCAGATTGGACACGCTTATCACAGCCCCGCGTATAAACTGGAGACTTTTACTGCTGGCCGCGAGCTGCCCATTACCCGGGTCAGGTGGCGACGTTTATGGCTACCGACACCATACCAGGCGCCGGACCCTCTTTCGTCAATGTAGCGGTGACTGATAGGACACAAGTCACTTTCGCTAGACCGAGATGACTATCAAGAGCACGAAGTGGATTTTTTTTTTATTTTAAATGACAAATTCTCTACCTTTCTTTTCGTGGAGGAGAGGTCAGATCCAACTGGTCCCAACCTCACGGACGACCTTAGTACGACCCTTAGTATTGCCACGAGGTAGTATTATGCTTAGCCTACCGAGATGACTATGTAAACAAATAGTACCTGTACCTTTCTGATTTCAAAATTCAATTTCATTGATCGGGAAATGTGCTGTTCACTAGTTGATTCTGACAGTCACGAAGTAGTCTTAGATCACATGGTAGCCATTGTTAGGCCTGTTTCGAAAATATTCGTAAATAAAAATTTTTACTTCTGTTTATAAAATATTTTGGCGATGTCTTTCTTCCATTCTGATGTTCACATCCCCTCAAGCCCGATTTCTTCGATCACAATAGCTGTCTGTGCTACAAGGCCCAAATCCTGCTGCATTCATCTGACAGTGTGTACAGAGTGTCTAAAATCTTTTGGGTCAAATTGATACAGGTGATAGTGGCTCCACAACCGATTATATTGCTAGTGAATCAATGGTCGGAAACACACATTTATTCTGTTATGGACATACACATCGTACACCGCATAGCAACAACATAGCTCACAGTAAGTGACGAGCGCCAGTCTCAGTGCATGCGTGGCAACGGCGCGTCAAGTTCTGTCGCACTCTCTCAAAGATCGCTGTTGTCTGTCGTACCCGGAGACAGGCAGCTTGAAGCCCAGCAAGCAGATCTTCATCGTTTCTAGGGGGTTTCATACACCAACGTCTTGACGTAACACGAAAAGAAAAAGTCCACAGGTTGGAGATCCACAGCCATAGGACACGACCTCCTCTTCGAATCTATCGATGAGGATACATTCAAGTTCTAAGGCCTCCGATTTTTTTTCTCCGGACTGGAAAGAGATAGAAACATGCGCATTGTTTTAAAATGAGGCCGCGTTCATTTTCAATACGTCCCAGAGATGGCAGCACCGTACGGCAGATGGAATTTAACCGCCAGCGGCGAGAATGAGAACTGTTTTTAAATACTTAAAATGGCGACGTTTTCCTTACTTGAACAGCGTGCAATCATTCGTTTTCTGAATTTGCGTGGTGTGAAACCAATTGAAATTCATCGACAGTTGAAGGAGACATGTGGTGATGGAGTTATGGATGTGTCGAAAGTGCGTTCGTGGGTGTGACGGTTTAATGAAGGCAGAACATCGTGTGACAACAAACTGAAACAACCTCGGGCTCGCACAAGCCGGTCTGACGACATGATCGAGAAAGTGGAGAGAATTGTTTTGGGGGATCGACGAATGACTGTTGAACAGATCGCCTCCAGAGTTGGCATTTCTGTGGGTTCTGTGCACACAGTCCTGCATGACGACCTGAAAATGCGAAAAGTGTCATCAAGGTGGGCGCCACGAATGCTGACGGACGACCACATGGCTGCCCGTGTGGCATGTTGCCAAGCAATGTTGACACACAGCGACAGCATGAATGGTACTTTCTTTTCGTCGGTTGTGACAATGGATGAGACGTGGATGCCATTTTTCAATCCAGAAACAAAGCGCCAGTCAGCTCAATGGAAGCACACAGATTCACCGCCACCAAAAAAATTTTGGGTAACCGCCAGTGCTGAAAAAATGATGGTGTCCATGTTCTGGGACAGCGAGGGCGTAATCCTTACCCATTGCGTTCCAAAGGGCACTACAGTAACAGGTGCATCCTACGAAAATGTTTTGAAGAATAAATTCCTTCCTGCACTGCAACAAAAACGTCCGGGGAGGGCTGCGCGTGTGCTGTTTCACCAAGACAACGCACCCGCACATCGAGCTAACGTTACGCAACAGTTTCTTCGTGATAACAACTTTGAAGTGATTCCTCATGCTCCCTACTCACCTGACCTGGCTGCTAGTGGCTCTTGGCTTTTTCCAACAATGAAAGACACTCTCCGTGGCCGCACATTCACCAGCCGTGCTGCTATTGCCTCAGCGATTTTCTGGTGGTCAAAACAGACTCCTAAAGAAGCCTTCGCCGCTGCCATGGAATCATGGCGTCAGCGTTGTGAAAAATGTGCACGTCTGCAGGGCGATTACGTCGAGAAGTAACGCCAGTTTCATCGATTTCGGGTGAGTAGTTAATTAGAAAAAAAATTGGAGGCCTTAGAACTTAAATGCGCCTCGTATTGCTCGTGGTCGTGCGGTAGCGTTCTCGCTTCCCGCGCCCGGGTTCCCGGGTTCGATTCCCGGCGGGGTCAGGGATTTTCTCTGCCTCGTGATGACTGGGTGTTGTGTGCTGTCCTTAGGTTAGTTAGGTTTAAGTAGTTCTAAGTTCTAGGGGACTGATGACCATAGATGTTAAGTCCCATAGTGCTCAGAGCCATTTGAACCATTTGATTTGATACATATTGACCAGGTGCTCGCGGAAATTAACAACGAAGTGGACTGGTGCACCGTCATGTTGAAACCACATTCCTTTGCAGACATTAAGGGGTACAGTCCTCAAGAACTGCGGCAGCAAGTCTCGCAGAAACACCGGGTAATGCGGATCATTCTGATTATAAAACTACCGTCTGCTACTGCTATACCATAACCTTAAAGTTAGAAGCACGTCGTAAAATAAACACTATCTTGTTAAAGCAATTATTATATAAAGCAACAGAGCAGTCTTACCCTCTGTGAGGAATTTTGTTATGTTGACCGTGTTGTACGTAACGGAGGTGGATTATCGAAAGTGAAAGTCGAAATAACGTAAATACACTCCTGGAAATTGAAATAAGAACACCGTGAATTCATTGTCCCAGAAAGGGGAAACTTTATTGACACATTCCTGAGGTCAGATACATCACATGATCACACTGACAGAACCACAGGCACATAGACACAGGCAATAGAGCATGCACAATGTTGGCACTAGTACAGTGTATATCCACCTTTCGCAGCAATGCAGGCTGCTGTTCTCCCATGGAGACGTTCGTAGAGATGCTGGATGTAGTCCTGTGGAACGGCTTGCCATGCCATTTCCACCTGGCGCCTCAGTTGGACCAGCGTTCGTGCTGGACGTGCAGACCGCGTGAGACGACGCTTCATCCAGTCCCAAACATGCTCAATGGGGGACAGATCCGGAGATCTTGCTGGCCAGGGTAGTTGACTTACGCCTTCTAGAGCACGTTGGGTGGCACGGGATACATGCGGACGTGCATTGTCCTGTTGGAACAGCAAGTTCCCTTGCCGGTCTAGGAATGGTAGAACGATGGGTTCGATGACGGTTTGGATGTACCGTGCACTATTCAGTGTCCCCTCGACGATCACCAGTGGTGTACGGCCAGTGTAGGAGATCGCTCCCCACACCATGATGCTGGGTGTTGGCCCTGTGTGCCTCGGTCGTATGCAGTCCTGATTGTGGCGCTCACCTGCACGGCGCCAAACACGCATACGACCATCATTGGCACCAAGGCAGAAGCGACTCTCATCGCTGAAGACGACACGTCTCCATTCGTCCCTCCATTCACGCCTGTCGCGACACCACTGGAGGCGGGCTGCACGATGTTGGGGCGTGAGCGGAAGACGGCCTAACGGTGTGCGGGACTGTAGCCCAGCTTCATGGAGACGGTTGCGAATGGTCCTCGCCGATACCCCAGGAGCAACAGTGTCCCTAATTTGCTGGGAAGTGGCGGTGCGGTCCCCTACGGCACTGCGTAGGATCCTATGGCCTTGGCGTGCATCCGTGCGTCACTGCGGTCCGGTCCCAGGTCGACGGGCACGTGCACCTTCCGCCGACCGCTGGCGACAACATCAATGTACTGTGGAGACCTCACGCCCCACATGTTGAGCAATTCGGCGGTACGTCCACCCGGCCTCCCGCATGCCCACTATACGTCCTCGCTCAAGGTCCGTCAACTGCACATACGGTTCACGTCCACGCTGTCGCGGCATGCTACCAGTGTTAATGACTGCGATGGAGCTCCGTATGCCACGGCAAACTGGCTGACACTGACGGCGGCGGTGCACAAATGCTGCGCAGCTAGCGCCATTCGACGGCCAACACCGCGGTTCATGGTGTGTCCGCTGTGCCATGCGTGTGATCATTGCTTGTACAGCCCTCTCGCAGTGTCCGGAGCAAGTATGGTGGGTCTGACACACCGGTGTCAATGTGTTCTTTTTTCCATTTCCAGGAGTGTATTTAAACAGTAACAAACACTGTTTTACCTATCTACACTGTTCAAAGAATAATGAAAACGGTCGCCAGCCTAATTAGGCAAGAGAATGAGTAACATTCTTATTCAAGAATTGAAAATAATTCACTTCAATGGGTAAACACAGCCTATACTTTTGTCTTTCAAGAGTGCAATGAACTCTGACACCTGCATATATTAACGTTAAGTTTGGAGCAAGAGCAGAACAAACTATTTGCATGAATATAACAGATAACGATACACACTACTATCTTCAGGGCTTAGTCATACTGAGTGGATTCATTAATATTACTATTACAGTTCACTTTAGAATCAAAATTTGGACATAGGTTCAATATTACTTTTCAAACATTTTCCTATCTGACAAAAAATTGTAAATGTAGTTTAGCGCAAAAATATGAACTGGTCATAGGTTAAGTCTCTCTCAACTAAATACTTTCCTATTTAGAATGAAAGTTGAATGTATTTCACAAACAAAATACTTCTCATTGTCTTTTGAATAAAGAAGTTACTGTTTTCATAGGTAGTTGTCTTTCTATTAATTGTTATTTATCATGAGCATAAAAGATAAACTGTGGATCCTATTACATTATTAATATGCACTTTCAATACACAAGAGGAACCCAATATTGTACAGAATTTAGTTTGAATAGCAAGAGTAATTAGAACTTACCATGATTAAGTAATTTTGTGCATTTGAACTACTTTCAGTGGAGAGGGGCCCTTAATCTTGACCACTGTAGCAGAGCAAATTAAACCCACTTTCATTACATCAGTAAAACAAGCACTTAGGAAGCATGAACATGTAACTCTCAACAGTTGCAGTTCTGAACTTTTACTGCATTGAAATACAAAATTGAGATATTTGTAAGATCCTTTCAGCAAACAATATTAAATTTAGCACACTCTAATGCCATATTAATTTTAATATGCCTTCAATAAAGGACACTCGGTAAACACTTTAGCATAGGAAGGACCCTAAATGATTGTGTGACTAGGGATAAAAAATCAAGGTAGGTATAAGAGTTCAAGTATAAGTTACCTTATATTTGCGCACACTAAAACATCCAATGAGCTGATCCTTCAGTGTACACTACTATAGTGTTCTATTACAGTGACTGCGCAATGTGGTGGCGATTGCATGTTGGTATGTGGATTTGCAGGTAGAATTTCTGGACTCTGTCATTTCTTGGTGGCGATGATAGATACCAATTCCAGAATAGTTCCAGCTCTTTATCCACCCTTCCGAGGAATTGGAAAGCTTCAGGAAAAGCCTCTCTCGGAATCAGCACAATACACAACTTTTACATGAGCAGTTGATAGTTTGGTACCTCATCCCCGACTGACTCTTTGTTCCACCTTTCTATTAAGGTTTATAGCTTTATTTGTACGACATTTCACGCAGGAGGTTTATTTATTTAATGTAATCGTGTCCAAGCCAAAGACAACCTGCATATTACATATACACACTAATACAAATACAATACACATATGCATAAATAAAACAAACCCAAAATGGGGAGTCACCTTACAATATAAAGACAATCATAGTATATATACCATATCACGTCACTCCAAAATTCAGCTCATTTAACTGCCACTGCCGTAGCGTTTGCCAGATCTTCTTTCCTGCACACTTCCCCTATGTTCCTGCATTCCAGGAGGTGGTCCATTGTTTGGGTCTGTCCGCACTGGAACGTGTCTGTCCCGTCTCGGTATCCCTATTTACACATGTTACGCAGGAGGTCAAACATTTTTATGCTTGTTGGTACCGTTCAACGTGGGCGACGTTTGCAGCTCGACAGATATTGCAATGGCACTCCACTTCTTCACTTCTTGCCACATGCTCATAAGCATGACAGGTTTTATGCCCCCTATCTCAAACCCTTATCCTGTAAGCAACGTCAGATTGGGAGATATACAGAGAAACACATCTTGGAGAGCGTCTATGGCAATTGTACAGGGTGTTTCAAAAATGACCGGTATATTTGAAACGGCAATAAAAACAAAACGAGCAGCGATAGAAATACACCGTTTGTTGCAATATGCTTGGGACAACAGTACATTTTCAGGTGGACAAACTTTCGAAATTACAGTAGTTACAATTTTCAACAACAGATGGCGCTGCAAGTGATGTGAAAGATATAGAAGACAACGCAGTCTGTGGGTGCACCATTCTGTACGTCGTCTTTCTGCTGTAAGCGTGTGCTGTTCACAACGTGCAAGTGTGCTGTAGACAACATGGTTTATTCCTTAGAACAGAGGATTTTTCTGGTGTTGGAATTCCACCGCCTAGAACACAGTGTTGTTGCAACAAGACGAAGTTTTCAACGGAGGTTTAATGTAACCAAAGGACCGAAAAGCGATACAATAAAGGATCTGTTTGAAAAATTTCAACGGACTGGGAACGTGACGGATGAACGTGCTGGAAAGGTAGGGCGACCGCGTACGGCAACCACAGAGGGCAACGCGCAGCTAGTGCAGCAGGTGATCCAACAGCGGCCTCGGTTTTCCGTTCGCCGTGTTGCAGCTGCGGTCCAAATGACGCCAACGTCCACGTATCGTCTCATGCGCCAGAGTTTACACCTCTATCCATACAAAATTCAAACGCGGCAACCCCTCTGCGCCGCTACCATTGCTGCACGAGAGACATTCGCTAACGATATAGTGCACAGGATTGATGACGGCGATATGCATGTGGGCAGCATTTGGTTTACTGACGAAGCTTATTTTTACCTGGACGGCTTCGTCAATAAACAGAACTGGCGCATATGGGGAACCGAAAAGCCCCATGTTGCAGTCCCATCGTCCCTGCATCCTCAAAAAGTACTGGTCTGGGCCGCCATTTCTTCCAAAGGAATCATTGGCCCATTTTTCAGATCCGAAACGATTACTGCATCACGCTATCTGGACATTCTTCGTGAATTTGTGGCGGTACAAACTGCCTTAGACGACACTGCGAACACCTCGTGGTTTATGCAAGATGGTGCCTGGCCACATCGCATGGCCGACGCCTTTAATTTCCTGAATGAATATTTCGATGATTGTGTGATTGCTTTGGGCTATCAGAAACATACAGGAGGCGGCGTGGATTGGCCTCCCTATTCGCCAGACATGAAACCCTGTGACTTCTTTCTGTGGGGACACTTGAAAGACCAGGTGTACCGCCAGAATCCAGAAACAATTGAACAGCTGAAGCAGTACATCTCATCTGCATGTGAAGCCATTCCGCCAGACACGTTGTCAAAGGTTTCGGGTAATTTCATTCAGAGACTACGCCATATTATTGCTACGCATGGTGGATATGTGGAAAATATCGTACTATACAGTTTCCCAGACCGCAGCGCCATCTGTTGTTGAAAATTGTAACTACTGTAATTTCGAAAGTTTGTCTGCCTGAAAATGTACTGTTGTCCCAAGCATATTGCAACAAACGGTGTATTTCTATCGCTGCTCGTTTAGTTTTTATTGTCGTTTCAAATATACCGGTCATTTTTGAAACACCCTGTATATTTTCCTGACAACACGAAATGTCGACTTTTTTCATTACAAGTATTTGTTATACCTGTAGCGTGGATGCAGTACATACCCCATAACCCATCATACGACATGTAGTAAGGGGTACCTTGTTCCAGTGCTAAGCCTTTCCTACCCACTTGAAATGGTACAGTAGTTTCCGCTCTATAAGCAGCAGGTTTCGCTGCTCGCTCGCACCGGGAAATAGAAACAGAAGCGGCTCCGCAGCCAATTTTATTACACGACGCGGCCGGCCGCGGGTGCAACAGAACCCATGTGGACGGGTGGAAAGAAATGTGTCAGTCTTCATAATACGTATTTATATGTGTCGTGTATTATGCATTTCTTGTACGTGAATGTGAATCTGCACATGAACTTTCCTAATCCTCCTCACACCTTTCCGTAAAGCGTGGCCAAATCTTTGTTGGGAAGTAGTTCTGTAGTATAGTAGTGCCAACCTTACTCCTGGGTAGGGGATCAGAGAGACAGCACAGGCAGGTAAAAGTCAAAGACTTTCCAGTGTCACAAGACTTGGGGTGGAGAGGTTGGTCACGGCCAAGTGGTTCGACCACCCCCGCCACCGGGGCCCAGGAAGACCTCCGGGTGCCCGCCATTTCTAGGAGTGTTACAGAAGACGGGTAAGTGAGCAGTCGTGCCTTCAGTGCGTCTGCCTCAATGTTCATGCATGGAAGAGTGGTATTTGAATATTTGTACTAATTCTTTTATTTCCAGCTTCGGATTGTGTAAGGTAATGAATGTGCTCGTTTAATTCCAGAAATCTGACCCCCTGTGTTAAAGTATCTGGTCCCCAGTTTGCCCGTTATCCTCCTCACATAGTGAGTGTCCTATGTAAAATATTGGGAGACTTTGGTTCAAATGGCTCTGAGCACTATGGGACCTAACATCTGAGGTCATCAGTCCCGTAGAACTTAGAACTACTTAAACCTAACTAACCTAAGGACATCACACACATCCATGCCCGAGGCAGGATTCGAACCTGCGACCGTAGCAGTCGCGCGGGTCCAGACAGACGCGCCTAGAACCGCTCGGCCACACCGGCCGGCTGGGAGACTTTAGTGGTATACATTTGGCCAACGCAATTCCGCCTTACCCGTACAAATGTGCGTGCAGATTAGTATATAATATACCCGAGCTATAAGTTGTAAAATTGTAATATCTGTAAACTGAAACAATTGCTGCTATCGCTGTAAAGTCGAGTGATAATGTTTAAAATAAATAGGTAATCAACTGTCATCAATCTTTAACATACCTTAAAAATCACAAAGAAGTCAAGTTAAAGGTATTTATTTAAAATAAAAGCTATAGAATGCAGGGACCCACACATCAGCGTGTGAGCCCTCCAGCCCCTTGCCTAGTATCTCTAGGTAGCGCTCTCAAGCTCCCCTCCCCAGTTATCCGTTGCGCAATTTTGATTCAGGGCTTTACGACATCAACTTTCATCTGGCGTCCCTAGGCAAGGAGGTAAGACGGTAAACTTTCACACTCACAAATGGAACGTGGGGAAAACGACTTTGTGCTTTTGTACAAGCTATGATTTATTTTATGTTCATGATCTTTTGTGGAATGTATGATCGTGACTGTAAATCATTCTGCATTCTGTCGTAAATCTCAACTTCCTAAACTTTCTCACAATATTTCGTGAAAAGAATGTCGTTTTCTCTGCAGGGTTTCTCATTTCAGTTCACGGAGAATTTCGGGAATACTCGTATGTTGATCGATACTAACGATGACAAATTTGGCAGCATGCATCTTAATTGCTATTTTTTGTTCTACATATAATTTATCAACTGTTGCTTTCAGGGGTCAAGTGATAAACAACAATCATGTTCAATTACTTTTGACACTCAATAACAAAATATTTAATTCTTAGATGTACTGAAATGACTATTATTAAAATCGTTCTCTCTACACATGAAAATGTTTTTTTCACAGGAAAGAATGATTATTAAACATCCTCATCAGCTCATTTAAATCTACGCTGCAGGTGGTCAATGCACTGAGTTGGTGGAGAATAAATTTACCTTTTCAACCAATGAAAAAACTCTCATGTACTCAATGGGAGGGTAGGTTAGTATCCTAGCTTTTGATATTCAATGGTCAAAGCGTACACAACTTGGAGTGAGCAAAATCTAGACTCAACATTTACTGTGGCCTAATGTGTGATGGTACTTTACTAAGTGGCATCTGCAACAGCGTTTTCTCTGTGTTGGATCTGAAACGCTAATTTCCTTCTCTGGCCTGACTGAATTCACTCAGTCGCAACTTTCCTGCTTTCCGTAAAACTTTAATCTTTCCCTAGTCGAAATAATGGCTATTGCACACTCGGTATGGGTTGGAGCGACGTGCACAATTTCTTTTCCCACAAAAATTCTGCAGGAATAATTAACTACCACTTTGCTATCTCTCGCCACAATAAATGAAACGTATCGTCCTCACTTTGCCGAAAGCAAAGCTCTCAGCGCCCTCGCTTATTTCCACACACTTGTGCGGTCCGCCGCGAGACGAGAGAGAGAGATAGAAATTTTAGGTCTCAAAATGCTTTTATATAATGGGGATCTCCCCACGGTGTTGCGTCGCCAAGTATGGCTTCTGCCAATCATCGTCTCGTCAGAGGTGAATAAGCATATCTTTCTTGCGGGTTTGCAGCTTAGCCCTGTTAATGACGTGCAGCCACTTACCCTCGGTCCCAGCCTTATTTACGTTAAAAGGAATGATGTACTGTTCTGGCCCAATCTCTTTCTGTGCTGAAGCTCGCCGTTCACTTGCTAAATGGGAGTTTTACGATATTATTGACCACCTGCTCTGTTCGTCTCCAAAATGCGTTTCACTTTAACTTGTTCGTTCCATGCCATTGTCCAGATTGGTAGAGATTGTATTGTTAGTTTTCGGTACGTGAGATTAACTGCAATTACCTTTTGTTGATATAATATTACACTCCTGGAAATGGAAAAAAGAACACATTGACACCGGTGTGTCAGACCCACCATACTTGCTCCGGACACTGCGAGAGGGCTGTACAAGCAATGATCACACGCACGGCACAGCGGACACACCACGAACCGCGGTGTTGGCCGTCGAATGGCGCTAGCTGCGCAGCATTTGTGCACCGCCGCCGTCAGTGTCAGCCAGTTTGCCGTGGCATACGGAGCTCCATCGCAGTCTTTAACACTGGTAGCATGCCGCGACAGCGTGGACGTGAACCGTATGTGCAGTTGACGGACTTTGAGCGAGAGCGTATAGTGGGCATGCGGGAGGCCGGGTGGACGTACCGCCGTGGGGCGTGGGGCGTGAGGTCTCCACAGTACATCGATGTTGTCGCCAGTGGTTGGCGGAAGGTGCACGTGCCCGTCGACCTGGGACCGGACCGCAGCGACGCACGGATGCACGCCAAGACCGTAGGATCCTACGCAGTGCTGTAGGGAACCGCACCGCCACTTCCCAGCAAATTAGGGACACTGTTGCTCCTGGGGAATCGGCGAGGACCATTCGCAACCGTCTCCATGAAGCTGGGCTACGGTCCCGCACACCGTTAGGCCGTCTTCCGCTCACGCCCCAACATCGTGCAGCTCGCCTCCAGTGGTGTCGCGACAGGCGTGAATGGAGGGACGAATGGAGACGTGTCGTCTTCAGCGATGAGAGTCGCTTCTGCCTTGGTGCCAATGATGGTCGTATGCGTGTTTGGCGCCGTGCAGGTGAGCGCCACAATCAGGACTGCATACGACCGAGGCACACAGGGCCAACACCCGGCATCATGGTGTGGGGAGCGCTCTCCTACACTGGCCGTACACCACTGGTGATCGTCGAGGGGACACTGAATAGTGCACGGTACATCCAAACCGTCATCGAACCCATCGTTCTACCATTCCTAGACCGGCAAGGGAACTTGCTGTTCCAACAGGACAATGCACGTCCGCATGTATCCCGTGCCACCCAACGTGCTCTAGAAGGTGTAAGTCAACTACCCTGGCCAGCAAGATCTCCGGATCTGTCCCCCATTGAGCATGTTTGGGACTGGATGAAGCGTCGTCTCACGCGGTCTGCACGTCCAGCACGAACGCTGGTCCAACTGAGGCGCCAGGTGGAAATGGCATGGCAAGCCGTTCCACAGGACTACATCCAGCATCTCTACGATCGTCTCCATGGGAGAATAGCAGCCTGCATTGCTGCGAAAGGTGGATATACACTGTACTAGTGCCGACATTGTGCATGCTCTGTTGCCTGTGTCTATGTGCCTGTGGTTCTGTCAGTGTGATCATGTGATGTATCTGACCCCAGGAATGTGTCAATAAAGTTTCCCCTTCCTGGTACAATGAATTCACGGTGTTCTTATTTCAATTTCCAGGAGTGTATTATTATTATTTTCTGAGGATCTCATACTGTATCGTCCTGTCGTTATGGATCAAGCTCATGTAAGGTCCGTAAAATCCGGACGCCTTACACTGTTAAAGGTAAAGCAAAAATGTATATTAGAAGGAACAGTCTTCATTTCAAATTATAAGCTTTGATTTTTACAATCGTACAGCCACGCCCAGCATATAAAAATACTCTAATTCGCTCATACATTCAAATATTCAAATTACACTCACTGTTTCATTCACAAATTCACATGCCGAGTTTTCTCTGGCCACAATATCAAGAGTATAAACAATAAAGCTGCTGGCAGTCTAGTTGTTGGTGTTACTGCTTCTATATCCTGGAGTCCCAGATTCGATTTCCGACCATGTCTGAGATTTCCACCGCCTGAGGACAGGATGTTGTGTTGTCCTCGCCATTATTGCAGCAACATCGACACGCAAGCCACCGAATTGGCTACAAATGAAACGCCTTTTAATAAGCGGTCGAACTATCCCACAGGGGGGTCTTCCGGCCAGTAGTTCCATAAGATCGTTTCTTTACAACTTATTCAATTTTCTTCAAGATCTTGTCTCTTTGTTGTGGAAGCGCTAGACATTGCTGCAGTTTCGCTTCTGCCGCCGCAAGGAAATTCTACAACAGAAAATTTTGATATCCGCAGTTGCCAGAAGCGTTGTTACGCTAAATGCTCCGCAATGTCCCAAGTTTCTCAACTACAGGCGTAGGGCGTTCGTTACTTGTTTACCTCGTTGACAACCAGTTATCACATAGTTAAGATCTTCTTCCTCTTTATATCCGCAGATGGGGATAATCTGTTCTGCCGAGACGGTGCAGATGTTATTTGCAGTGTCTTGGTTTAATTTCAGATGTTTCACCATCACGTGTAATCTACGTGGGATGGTTATCTGACATACATCAGTGTGGACGAGATGCAGGGATATATTTAACTACTGTACCGATCTCCAGGGGCGCTAATTATTTTCCATGGATTGTGCCAGTAATTTCTTAGTGTTTCCTTCAAAGTTGCAACAAATTCAAAGTTCAGGATCTTGTCATACTCGTGGTGGTCTTTAATGATCGCTTCCTTTGCTATTCTGGTCGCGAGTTTGTTACCCCGAGTGCTACAGCGGCCTACTACCCTGAGACACTAAATTTCGCCAAAGTAAGAGATGTAGCACTGTGTGTAAACCTGAGGGGCATCTATGTTACAGCATTTCAGTCCAATACAGCCTCACGCATGCCACTGTTTTTGCCTTTTAAAAAGAACTGTAACCGATTAAATATCTTCCCATAATGTTCTACTTTATTTAGGAATACAACACAGTTTATGCTGTCAAAAACCGAACTTTTATGCAACAAAAGACATCCAACGCCTGCACCTTTCTTCATCAAAACCTACTACTGTTTTCTGTAAGTAGAAATCTGTTGCCAGGTAACCTCATGGTCCTCGCAAACCTCAAACTGCTGATCCGTTAATGAAGTAGTACTCAGTCAGTACTGACATAATCAGTAGCGCCTTGGCTGATGAAGTAGTCGTTGTTCGACAGTTCTGCGAGGAAGATGACGTCACAGATTTACAATTATTGTTCTTTTATTGGTAAGGCAATAATGTCACAACTTTTACGATATTATACTGTTAACGTCCCAATGAGACGCTATGTCGAAATCGTGCTGGTACTCGACAGTTGTGGGTGCTGTCTACCTATCTCACTTACGACTTCAAAATCTAACGAGCGCATGTAGTGCCCGTTATACATTAATTTAAACAAATTAATCAAAATCTCTGGAACGTGGGCACCTGTATGGCAACGGAAATACCGTCACTGTGAGACAGTAAATTAGATATGCAAGTAACTAACCATATTTATTATTTATGGGTCGCCTAGTTATAATTAGTTGTAGGACAAGGGGGGTTTATAATTGCAAAGCAAGAATGCACTGAACAGCATGGATTTATTGCGAACAAAGTTACTATAATGAGAATAACCAGTTCTATGAACATTAAAGCAAACCGTGGCTCTCTAAAAGTTTATTTGTATCTTAACGTGCACGTGAAACATTGGAGGATGCGTCAGATCTAACTGGAAGACTGCTTGGAAAGCCAGCAAACTTTTATAATCTGCACAGCTCGCAAATGCAAAGTAATAAAGTGCAAGACTAATGAAATAAGACCAGTTATCAAGCAATCATAGTTGCACTACAAATAACGCAAATTGTGGACTGCTCAGATAACGGACAGCGCTAATTGCGAAATGCAGAACTTACTTAGAACTCAGCGAACATGCGCTCCAGCGCACGAGGTAGAACAGAATGTACAAAGGGCGTTCAAAAAGATTTGGACAGTCGTCTCTATTTTTTTTTATTTTTTGCAGGAGGAGAATGGAATTTTTTGTGAGCATATTTGGAACGTTTAGCTATACATTGAGCCTACTCAATGTAGCTTCCATCAGCTGTGACGCATCTGGCCCAACTTTCTTTCCATGATGTAAACGCACTTTGGTAAAATTCTGGGAATTGACTTTTACACCATCGCTTGACACAGGAAAAAAAGTCTTTCTCACTATCAAATGTTTTATCGCGCAAGTGGGTCTTCAGACGACCAAAGAGGTAAAAATCAGACGGAGCCAAGTCCAGACTGTAGGAAGGATGAGAAACAATTTTCCAACTAATTTTTCCGATTTTCCCCTGCTGTATGGGGTTTGGCATTGTCATGGTGTAGTCTGATGAACTGACCCTCAAGCTGTGGTCTATGGGTCTTGATGGCACGTCGCAGTTTTCAATGACAAACAGTAACGGTCCCGGTTAATTGTGAAGCCAGGATCCAAAAAGTCAATGAAAATGACACCACACCGATCCCAGGAGAAGGAGGCCGTCACCTTTCGGCCTGCAGTTCGTGAAAGTCTAGGTTTCTTTTTCCGAGGGGAACTCGGATGACGCCACTCCATGGATCGGGTTTTGCTCTCAGATTCGGACAAAAACAACGATGTTTCATCCTGGGTAATGACGCCGTCAAAACACTGTTTCCACTCTTCAGTAAAGGTCTTCATAAGACCCTCGTAGGCATTCTTCCTCATCGTTTTCATTTCTCTTGTCAATAATCTAACGACCCAACGGGCACAGATTTTTCTGTACCCTTGTGACTGTACCAGTGATACCACACTACCCAATGACAAACGAGTCATTTCAGCAAACTGTCGTTTTGTCACATATACCTGTCATTTTGGGTGATTTGATCAATGGTCTCCTTATTCACATCACTCACCGCCGTCGATGGTCTATGGCATCGTGGACTGTCCAGCGGAGAGAAATCACCTTCTTTAAATCTCTGCAACCACCGCTGGAGAATGTTGCTGCGATCCACGGTGTCCTCCCCATGAACAGGGAGCAACTTCCTGTGAATCGATGTTGCAGAGTCATCGCCGGTCTTGAAGAGTAACCCCATCCCCGACAAACTAACCATTCTTGGCTAAGTGTGTGCGTTTAGTACGCAGAACATTGGTATTGATTCCTAGCCAGGTTTCACTCATTGATCGAGTTCTTCGCGCCAAAGCAAGGTGTCTCACAAGATTCAAGTGATAGGATAACCAGATTTTGGAGGGAAGGCAGGGAGTTTTCCCATGGTAGGCTACGGGCGCCATACCGTTCTCTTTTGCATTCTGCGTACCGGAAGGTGAAGTCCTCACACATGGCAATTCTCTGGCGGCCAGGGGTTTTCTACAGACGCTTCTGCGGAAAGCAGCACGCACGAATCTGGCCTCCTTCCAACAGACCCTTTCCGACAGACGTCACCGCTATGCTACCACTCAGCCGGCTCACTTTTCACTAAGGCGATCTGAAAGATTCCTCAATAGCCAGCCAGCCTTGTGGTTTCCTCAGACATAATCAAAAATGAGCAAATAAACAGATAAACATCGCGCAGCGACATGTGACTGAAATGGCACAACATACAGATATCTGGCTGACGTGTGTTAAGCAGAGAAAGATTGACTCTTTATGTACTACGGAATGCTTACAACTATACTAAAGCGAATTACAGGGGACGTAGCAATGTTGATGAGAGAAGTTACATCTGAAAATAAATTTCGATGGATAAACTTTTTCTCAGTTTCATAAAACGGTCCAAATTTATGCTCCGCAGATTTTTGAAAGTGAAATAACCACTATAAAACTGCTGAATCTATATTGTTGACCAACTAATTATATAGTATCATCATCTGGCAGACTTCTAATTGTTGTTGTTTATAGGTCCCCTAACTCCAGCTTCAGAGCATTTCTGCTCAAGCTAGAGAGGGTTCTTGATTCACTTTGTAGGAAGTACCAGAAATTAGTTATATGTTGGTGTCTTCAATATTAATATTGTACATGATGTTGCAAAAAATGGATGTTGGTAGATCTCCTAAATTCATATGATCTGATGCAAACTGTGTTTTTTTTTTTCAACTAGGGTGCAGGGGAACAGTGTCACAGTCACAGACAATATTTTTATTCATTCTTCATTACTAGATGAGCATTCTGTTAGTAAAAGCGTGAATGGCCTTTCAGACCATGATGCACAAATTTTAACACTAAAAAAAGGCTTTTGTGCTCAAACCAATGTCTTACTTAATTACAAACTACAGGATTATTACAAATGATTGAAGCGATTTCACAGCTCTACAATAACTTTATTATTTGAGGTATTTTCACAATGCTTTGCACACACATACAAAAACTCAAAAAGTTTTTTTAGGCATTCATAGACGTTCGATATGTGCCCCTTTAGTGATTCGGCAGACATCAAGCCGATAATCAAGTTCCTCCCACACTCGGCGCAGCATGTCCCCATCAATGAGTTCGAACGTATCGTTGATGCGAGCTCGCAGTTCTGGCACGTTTCTTGGTAGAGGAGGTTTAAACACTGAATCTTTCACATAACCCCACAGAAAGAAATCGCATAGGGTTAAGTCGGGATAGCGTGGAGGCCATGACATGAATTGCTGATCATGATCTCCACCACGACCGATCCATCGGTTTTCCAGTCTCCTGTTTAAGAAATGCCGAACATCATGATGGAAGTGCAGTGGAGCACCATCCTGTTGAAAGATGAAGTCGGCGCTGTCGGTCTCCAGTTGTGGCATGAGTCAATTTTCCAGCATGTCCAGATACACGTGTCCTGTAACGTTTTTTTCACAGAAGAAAAACGGGCCGTAAGCTTTAAACCGTGAGATTGCACAAAACAAGTTAACTTTTGGTGAATTGCGAATTTGCTGCACGAATGCGTGAGGATTCTCTACCACCCAGATTCGCACATTGTGTCTGTTGCACTGTTATGACTGACTGATGTGAGTGCATTTCAAGCACGACATACGCTTTCTCGGCTCCTGTCGCCATTTTGTCTCACTGCGCTCTCGAGCGCTCTGGCGGCAGAAACCTGAAGTGCGGCTTCAACCGAACAAAACTTTATGAGTTTTTCTACATATGTGTAGTGTGTCGTGACCATATGTCAATGAATGGAGTACAGTGAATTTATGAAATCGCTTCAATCATTTGTAATAGCCCTGTATATAGGAAAGTTAATCCAACAGCAATAGAGAGTTTTTTAAAACTTGTCAAGCAACAAGAGTGGCAGGATATTTATAGTGCCGATAACATAGATGATAAATACAATGCTTTCCTTAACACATTTATCATGCTCTGTGAGAGTTGCTTTCCATTAGAGCATTCTAAACGGGGTACTAGCAGTAATGGGCAGCACGGATGGCTGACTAGTGGGATAAGGATATCATGTAGAAAAAAGCGGGAATTATACCAAAATGTTAGAAGTAGTCACGATCAAGCTACAGTAGCCCATTACAAACAGTATTGTAAGGTGCTTAAAAATGTTATTAGGAAGGCAAAGTGTACGTGGTATGCAAATAGAATTGCTAATTCACAGAATAAAATTAAAACTATATGGTCAGTTGTGAAGGAAGTGTCTGCTCAGCAGCACAAGGTCGACGATGTAAAGTCAGTTCGCAGTAAAAATATTTGTTGTTGATAAATCAGATATATGTACAGTATTTAACAATCTTTTCTGAGCACTCCTGGTGAATTAAATAAAAATTTAGTTTCTACAGGAAATCATATAACTTTCTTAGCAAATGCCTTTCCGAGATTGATGTCTGAAATACTCCTCTGTGATACAGACAAGAGGGAGATTGAGTCAATAATTAAATCACTGAAGACTAAGGACTCTCATGGTTATGATGGAGTGTCTAGCAGAATATTAAAGTACTGTGCTGCACATGTTAGCCCAGTATTTAGCCATATTCGTAAATTTTCCTTTAGGAATGATCAGTTTTCTGAGCGATTAGGGTGCTCAGTAGTAAAGGCGCTTTATAAAAAGGGAGAAAGGGATAATGTAGATAATTTTAGACCTATTTCTATGCCATCACTGTTTGCAAAAATTATTGAAAAGACTGTGTATGTAAGGATAATTGATCATTTTATATCATGCGATTTGCTATCAAATGTACAGTTCGGATTTAGAAGTCGTTTAACAACTGAAAATGCTATATTCTCTCTTCTCTGTGAGGTACTGGATGGGCTAAACAGAAGGTTTCGAACGCATGCCGTATTTTTTGATTTAACTAAGGTATTTGATTGTGTTGATCACAAAATATTGCTCCAGAAGTTGGACCATTACGGAATAAGGGGAGTAGCTCACAATTGGTTCACCTCTTACTTTAGCAACAGGCAGCAAAAGGTCATTGTTCACAATGATGAAAAAGGCTGTGATGCGGGATCTGAGTGGGGTACTGTCAAGTGGGGGGAGACCCAGGGATAAGAGTGGGGTACTGTCAAGTGGGGGGAGCCCCAGGGATAAGTGTTGGGGCTACTCCTGTTCCTTATATATATAAATGGTAACGGGTAACTAAAATATTTCTGTTTTCTGATGGCAGTAGCTTGGTAGTAAAGGATGTTGTGTGCAACATTGGCTCGGTTTCAAACAGTGCTGTACATGACCTCAGTTCATGGCTTGTAGAAAATAAACTAACGTTAAATCACAGTAGGACTCAGTTCTTACAGTTTCTAACACACAATTCAACAAAACCTGACGTTTTAATTTCACAGAACGGGCGTATGATTAGTGAAACTGAACAGTTCAAATTTCTAGGCGTTCAGATATATAGTAAGCTGTCGTGGAAAGCCCATGTTCAGGATCTTGTTCAAAGAATTAATACTGTCATTTTCACCATTCGAACGGTATCTGAAGTGAGTGATCGTTCGACACGAAAATTAGTCTACTTTTCTTATTTTCATTCTCTTATTTCGTATGGTATTATATTTTGGGGTAACTCTTCCCAGTCTACAAGGATATTTCTGGCTCAGAAACGAGCGGTTCGCGCAATAAGTGGTGTGAGTTCACGAACCTCTTGTCGACCTCTGTTCACGGGTCTGGGTATTTTGACATTCGCCTCTCAATATGTATATTCCTTATTGTCGTTTCTTGTTACCAATATTAGTATATTCCCAAGAATAAGCAGCTTTCGCTCGGTTAATACTCGGCAGAAATCAAACCTGCATTTGGATCGGACTTCCTTAACTCTTGTGCAAATAGGTGTGCAGTATACTGCTGCATCCATTTTCAATAAGCTGCCATTCGAATTCAAAAATCTTAGCAGTAATCCACGCGTTTTCAAATCGAAACTGAAGAGTTTCCTCATGGGTCACTCCTTCTATTCTGTCGAGGAGTTCCTTGAAAAATTAAGCTGATTCTTATTGTATTGCTGAAAGCGTTAACTTAAATTTATGGATTGACTTTTTTCAGGTTCATGAACATTTATTTTTATCTGTTATTACTTTTATGTTGTAATTTCATGTGCTGAAACGTTCCATGACCTTGGAGATTTGCTCCTCAATTTGGTCCTACGGAACTTGACGTGTAAATAAAAAAATAAAAATAAAACTTAAGAATTTTAATGTAGTTTACCACGCGAGAGTAACTTTAAAATATGCCATACATTTATTTAATGCAGTGAAAGTACGTTCGCCTGGAATGTGTCACGACCGAACCCAGAAAACAACACAACACGAACGATGCACAGAGCTGCACATCTTCAGTGAGTCTAACTCACAAAACTCAGAAACTGTACTTTAGCTGACTGGAAGCCAGCAGTGTGGCCCAACGAGTGGCGATTTTGCCTCTTTTTTTTTTCAAAAGACGTGAGACACTGCGTGCACCGAATAGCACAGTGAGGTGCTTAAGCCACATTGTGTGTGTGTAGGGTGCAATTCAGGCCGGAACTAGGGATGGGAAAAATCGACCTGTTGAAACCGAATATTGATATTTTAGTTCTGAGTAACCGGTATTTTTTGGTATTTCTTTGGTCTCGGTTACAACAAGTGTTTCTTCTTTTGTACTAATAAGGGAATAAAAAGACCGAATATCAATTAGCCATAGAAGCAGTGATAAAATATTTCTTTTTTAAATAAACCTGTTTTTTTAGAAAAAAGAGTAATTTTTATTCTCAAAATTTTCATTGATTTGAAATACCTCGTTATTACACGAGGGCTGGAACTTTGATAGTGGCAACTATTTATTTACAGCTGGTACAAAATAGATACGTGTTTCAAAGTTTTACTGACCTTCCAAGTAGTCACCGGCATTGTGTATAACCCGTTGCCAGCAATGTGAAAGTAGTAGGATACTCTTAGCAGTGCCAGTTGTATTGACAGTTCGAGCTCGTCGTAGGTTGTGTTCCAAAAATGGACAGCATAGAGACAGAAGTGATGACATTTTCTGCAGGACCTGACCATCATTTTGCAGGACAATGCTCAAGTACGTACAGTGCAAGCTGTTACTGACTTGTTTGACTGATGTGGCTGCTAAGTGCTATACCAGCTACTGCACTCCCCTGACTTAAGCCCTCGTGAGTTCAACTAGATTTCTAAACTGAGGGAAACACTTCAAGGCATTAGCTTCAGAACTGCTATAGATTCGTCGGGCAATAGACCGCGCCGCTCGAATTGTCAACACAACTAGCACTGCTAAGAGTATCAACGACTTCTACAACGCTGGCAACGGTTATACACAATGCTGATGACTACTATGAAGGTCAGTAAAACTTTGAATCACGTATCTATTTTGTACGAGCTGTAAATAAATAGTTACACACTATTAAAGTTCCAGCCCTAGTAGAAAATGGGAAAAGCGTTCAGTGCTGTTTTAATGACAATGGCGGTAGAAACGATCATCAAAACATGGCATAAGAATTGGTACAGCAGTGCTGACACAGTAAAGTCCCTATTGTCGCGTGTCGTGGCTAAAGGTATGCGTTTACGAGCAGTGCCCCCACCTGGGATATATGGTAGTTTCTAGCTGTCGTCGCCGGACATCCTTTGTATTGCGGAATAATACCAAATCTGTTCTGGAAATACTTTTACTAAGTGACGTAGCAATGAAGTACAGTGCTTCGTTTTCTTCAAAAGATTAAAGATTTGTCTGTCATTTCTATGAAATAATAAGAGAGGAAGGAAATTGTGGTAACAGTAATAATTTAAAAACTTAACAACATTTCATTCATAGTATAAAAATAGAAAGTAGCTGATTTGTTGTCTGTGTCTACATAATATGCTTTTATCTGCTTTTTGCCCCTGAAAACGAACGAATTGACACGAAAAACAGTTCCTCAACCTGCTTTCAACCTTTAGCACTGAGTATTCATAATGCCCAAATGGTGGTACGATTCTCGATTACAACAAGATTTTTGAGCAGAGTTTCAATAAAATAGACTCGATAGAAGAATATTGGCGATTTTTTGAAATTTTTCAACCAATTATAATTTTTAGAGAAAAGCATCGTACCGTGGACGGGCTCAGATTTCTTTTATTTTCCTATTTAATTGAATATTTTGATTCTATGTAACTTGAAACTGAGTGAGTCAAATTTGTCCCATCTTTCTTCGACTTCTTCATTTATTACATTAAGTAACAGGAATAACAACAAAAAATCGGCTATTTCACAAATCGGTTATTTTAAGAGGTTTTAACAGTCAGGTTAAACTGGCGTGGTCAATATAAACGAAAACCGGTTGTTTCAGTGATAACCACCATCCCTAGCCAGAAGTAGTTCGCGATGCTTTGCCGGTCTTTTTCATACCAAAGCTTAGGCCCACCCATTCACGATACCGTGGACATTAATCAGGATAATTATTGTAACATTCTTGATGGCCGACCGAGCGAGGTGGCGCAGTGGTTAGACACTGTACTCGCATTCGGGAGGACAACGGTTCAATCCCGCGTCCAGCCATCCTGATTTAGGTTTTCCGTGATTTCCCTAAACCGCTCCAGGGCAATGCCGGGACGGTTCCTTTGAAAGGGCACGGCCGACTTCCTCCCCCGTCCTTCCCTAATCCGATGAGACCGATGACCTCGCTGTTTGGTCTCTTCCCCCAAACAACCCAACCCAACCCTCTTGATGGCTTTGTATTTGCCTTTCTTCTATATCTTCATCGTGAGCGTGCTGTGGGACTCCTGTTTTCCAAGACCACAATAGCCATGCTCACAGGGCTGCACGCAAATGTTCCCACCTTGACGAACATTCAGGCACCCTGTCACATCTCGACTACCTGGTCTTAATCCCACAGGAAATTTCTGGGATTATTTGGAACAGCGGGCGGAGCGTAACCACCAGCATACCCGCAGTTTTGCAGCTCTATGGGATCTAATTAACAATGAGTATTTTCACTTAGATGTGGCCCACCGAAGAAACTCGTGGACCCAATTTACTGCCAAATTGAGGCCATTATCAAGGCTAGAGTTAGTGTTACACGACATTAGCGTCATGTCTCCACGAGTTGATCTCCGTATTATATACTAAAAATAGTTATTAAAATAAAAAACTTTTTAATGTAACACGTTTTTAAAACAAAAAAAATAGTATAAAATAATTTCTGCCAGCCCCATACAGTTTCCTAACCCCATAAAGATAGTCCTCAAAATTCGTACTTGTCGATTTTTAATAGCTATGACACTACTTGTTGAATTTAAAACTAAAAACGACAGATGCATTTAATAGATTACTGGTGCATGAGTAGTTCACCTGAATCACGAACAATTGTATTTCACTGCAAATGAATTTTTCTAAGGGGACGTTTCAACTTCTTAGCGCCTTACTTTCTTCGTTTTAAGTTCTGCACGTAACATCGTAGCTATTAAAAATTCACAAGCACAAATTTTCATGTCTATAATACGAGGTTAGGAATCTGTATTATTCTAGGAGAAATTATTTTATATCCTTAGTCAGTTTTAAAAATATGTTGCATTAAAAAGCTTTTTATTTAAATAATTATTTTCTGCTTTTCAGTCTTCTGAATGTGAAATTTTTCATTCGATTTAAAACCTTTTAATGAGGTTGCAACAGAGACATGTGGGAAATTTCAGGTTTATTTCAGTTTCTCTTCACCTGCGTCAACCAGTATATTGTTTTTTCCTACATATATTTCGCGGAAAGAGCGTGAAGGCAAGAATTAGAGAGAACCAAGCGTACGCGGAAGATTACCGGCAATCGTTCTTACAGCGAAACATTCACGACTGGGACAGAAAAAGAGGGAAACAGCAGTCGAATACGAAGTACCCTCTGCCACACACCAGCAGAAAAGCTAGTTAATATAACATTGTCACCCAGTTCTGAACTCTGTTGAAAGTTTCAAGTCTCTAGTTCGTCGCGAAATTAGTCTGAAACCAATTGCAAAACTTGTACGGGACAGAAAGAGAAACAAAGTACACTCCAACACTCATCAGACATTAAAGAGAGTTAATATTTCATTTTCATCCAATTATGAGCTATATTGAAAGTTTCAAGTCTCTAGTTCATCGGGAAGCTAGTTTTAAATCAATTGCAAAACGCGGGGTAGCCGTACGATCTGAGGCGTCTTGTCACGGTTCGCGAGGCTCCCTCCGTCGGAGGTTCGAGTCCTCCCTCGGGCATGAGTATGTGTTGTCCTTAGAGTAAGTTAGTTTAAGTTAGATTAAGTAGTGCGTAAGCCTAGGGACCGATGACCTCCGCAGTTTGGTCCCATGGTCCTTACCACCAATTGCAAAATTTCTACCGGATGCACAAACAGACAATCATGCTGTCTAATAAAAAGGTGTTAAAAAAACTGGAAGTTCTCTGGCAGCGGAATACGTGGAAAACTAAGTAAAAAAAGAGGTAGGTTAATAAAACATCTTTGGTGTCAGCGAATAAGTTTCATGTTTCTTAATGAGCTGCTTAGTGCAAAAATTGTGGAGAGACGGAGATTAGAATAAGTAGAAGAAATAATAGATGATGCTGGTGTATGTGTTTCTGTGAGATGAAGAGATTGGCTCAGGACAAAAAATTATGCCGGACCGCTCATCTGGGATTGGATTTATGTACTATGACGGATTAGGTTGCCAGGGATTATACAGAAACAAAACGGGAGACTCAAGGTTACTTGCGAGCGATTCAGGCGTTTCACAAACACTGGCGAGTTACTCCGCAGTGTCCTCTGCCCTTTGCCGTCCTTGCCCACGTGTCGCGGATGGAAGCTTCTGGGTATTCTTACGACACTAAGACAAACGCACTGCAATTTATCCGATACCCACAAACAAATGCAATGCTAATTAAGCAACACGGTGGCGGAAGAGAATCTAGGCACTCTCCGCAAGTAATCCTCACATCTCATCAGCCATTCATTTTACATACGTAACTACGTCGTTTGGAGGCGCCATTAATATGTTGGTAACTGCATCTAACACGTAACAACAGCGTAAAAACGTTTAGGAATAGAGAAAAACTTGTACTTTTTCGAATTAAAAACATATTCTCCAAGGTCCATGATTGTATCCAAGGCCCATGATTGTACCCAAGGCTCGTGACTGTACTTACTAATTAAAGTAATATAATTTATAGATCTGCATTTGCATCTACATGTTTACTCTGCAATCCTCACTTAAATGCCTGGCAGAAGATTCATCAAGCCACCTTCAGACTATTTCTCTATCATTCCAAGCCCGAACACCGCGTGGGAATAATGAACACATTCTGGAATGAACATTTAAATTTCTCCGTACGATCTCTGATTTCTCTTATTTCATTATGTTGATCATTTCTCCCTTTGCAGGTTGACGACAGTATAATATTTTCACATTCGGAAGAAAAAGTTGATGAATTAGGTTAGATTAGATTTTATTAGATTAGTACTTGATCCATAGATCATCAAAACGACATTTCATAATGATGTGGAACGTGTCAGGTTAATAAAAGTTGTCTATACAAGATATTACTTTACACAAAATATTATATGACACTTAATATTTTCAATTTTTTTGTGGGGGTTGAGGAAATTACCCACTTACTATATCCAAAAATTCATCTAATGAGTAGAAGGAGTTGCCATTTAGAGATTCTTTTAATTTCCTTTTAAATGCTATATGGCTATCTGTCAGGCTTTTGATGCGATTAGGTAAGTGACCAAAGACTTTTGTGGTAGCATAATTTTACCCCTGCTGAACCAAAGTTAGATTTAACCCTGAGTAGTGAAGATCATCCTTTCTCCTAGTGTTGTATCCATGAACATTGCTATTACTTCTGAATTCGTTCGGATTGTTAATAAAAAATTTCATAAGTAAATATATATAAGGGGAGGCTACAGTGAAGATCTCTAGCTCTTTAAATAACTGTCTGCAGGATAATCTTGGATGAGCTCCAGCAATTATTCTGAATACACGCTTTTGTGCAATGAACATCCTTTTACTCAATGATGAGTTACCCCAGAATATGATGCCATACGAAAGCAGAGAATGAAAATAGGCGTGGTAAGCTAATTTACTGAGATGCATATCGCCAAAATTTGCAATTACTCTAATAGCATAAGTAGCTGAACTCAGTTTCAGCAGATCCTCAGTGTGTTTTTTCCAGTTCAACCCCTCCTCAATGCATACACCTAGAAATTTTGAATATTCTACCTTAGCTACCGATTTCTGATCAAAGTCTATATTTAAAAATGGTGTCATTCCATTTACTGTGTGGAACTGTATATACTGTGTTTTGTCAAAGTTTAATGAGAGCCCATTTGCAGAGAACCACTTAATGATTTTCTGAAAAACATCGTTTACAATTTGGCCAGTTAATTCTTGTCTGTTGAGTGTGATAGCTATACTTGTATCATCAGCAAAAAGTACCAGCTTCGCATCTTCGTGAATATAGAATGGCAAGTCATTAATATATATTAAGAACAGCAGAGGACCCAAGACCGAACCTTGAGGCACCCCATTCTTGATTGTTCCCCAGTTTGAGAAATCACCAGTTTTTTGCATATTATGTGAACTGCTTATTTCAATTTTCTGCACCCTTCCAGTTAGGTATGATTTAAACCATTTGAGCACTGTCTCATTCATACCACAGTACTTGAGCTTGTCTAGAAGTATTCCATGATTTACACAATCAAAAGCCTTTGAGAGATCACATAAAATCCCAACGGGTGACTTCTGGTTACTCAGAGCATTTAATATTTCATTAGTGAAAGTATATTTAGCATTTGCCGTTGAAAAATCCTTTTGGATAGCAAAGTGACATTTTGTTAAAACTTTATTTCTTCAAAGATGTGAAGCTACTCTACAATACATTACTTTTTCAAGAATTTTGGATAAGGCAGCCAGAAGAGAGACTGGGCGGTAGTTATTGACATCAGACGTATCACATTTTTTATACAGTGGTTTAACAATGGCATACTTCAGTCTATCTGGGAAAATACCCTGCTTCAGAGACCTATTACATATGTGGCTAAGAATTCCACTTATTTCTTGGGAACAAGCTCTTATTATCTTGCTGGAACTGCCATCAATTCCATGTGAGCTTTTATTCTTGAAAGAGTTTATTATCTTCCTAATTTCAGAAGGAGAGGTGGGTGGAATTTCAATTCTATCAAATGGTGTAGGTAAGGCCTCTTCCATTAAGTGCCTTGCTTCCTCGAATGAACATTTAGGTCCTATTTTCTCTACAACATTTAAAAAATGATTATTCAAAATGTTTTCGGCTTCCAGCTTGTTGTTTGCCAAGTTTCCATTCGCTTTGATGGTAATGCCGACATCTTGTACTCTTGGTTGCCCTGTCTCCCTGGTAATAATATTCCAAATTGTTTTGATTTTGTGATCAGAGGTATTGATCTCAGACGTCATGCACATGCTTCTGGACTTTTTAATAACCTTTCTTAATGTAGCACAGTAGTTTTTATAATATTTGGCTGTTTCTGGGTCATTACTCTTTCTTGTTGTTGGATACAGTTCCCTTTTGTGGTTACAGGATATTTTTATTCCTTTAGTAATCCAAGGTTTTTTGCATGGCTTCTTATAATTAGATTTGACTTCTTTCTTGGGGAAATAGTTTTCAAATTCTCTTACAAGTGTATCATGAAATAAGTCACATATTAAATTAGCATCGAGTTCCTTGTACACCTCATCCCGGTCTAACTGCTGAAGATTTTCTCTGAAATTTCTAATTGTTGAGTCATTAATTGAACGCACAACTTTGGAGGATAGTATTGAATTACTGAATGGAGCTATGTCACATACTATAACTAGCTGAGCACCATGATCAGAAATGCCATTCTCAACAGGACAAGAATTTATGTTTTTAAAACTATCTTGGTCTATAAGAATGTTATCTGTCAATTTGCTGCTGTCCTCTACTACCCGAATAGGAAAATTAATGACAGATGTCAAACTGAAAGAACCGAGCAAGACTTCCAGGTCATTCTTCCTATTACACTCTTTCAATGAATCAACATTGAAGTCCTCACAAATACTAATTTGGTTTCCCCTATCTGACAGATAGCTCAATGAAATTGGTGCAAAGATCTCGCCGCAACGAAAAACTACATTTTTTAAATAACTGACACCCCAGCCCTCTTATCACATCCGTGACACTCTTCCCTCGGTTTCGCAATAGTAAGAAAAGTCGATGTCTTCCGTCAATCCTATCTGATAAGGATTCCATGCCGTACAGCAATACTCCAGCAGAAAACGGACAAACGTAATGTAGGCAGTCTTTTTATTGGATTGTTGCGTCTTCTAAGTGTTCTGCCAATAAAACGCCGTCCTCACAACATTGTCTATAAGATAGTCCCAATTTAAGTTGTTCATAATTGTAATTCTAGGTATTTAGTTGAAATGACAGCCTTTAAATTTGTGTGATTTATCGTGGAACCGAAATTTAGAGAATTCCTTTTTGTGTTGATGTGAATGACCTCACATTTTTCATTATTTATACTCAATTGCCACTTTTCGCACCATACATTTTGCATTTTGGTTTTGATTTTCTAATGAGTTTACTCGACGGCGAAGGACAGATTCATCTGGAAAAAATCTAAGACGGCTGCTCAGATTGTCTGCTAAATCATTTATATAGATTACGAACAGCCTATAGAACTTCGTTCTGAAATACCAGAAATCACTTCTGTTTTACTGGATGACTTTCCGTCGATTACTACGAATTGTGATCTTTCTGACCGGACATCAGGAATCCGTCACAGAACTGAGACGATACTCCATAGCCACGGAATTTGATTAGCAGTCTTTTGCCTGGAATGGTATCAAAGCCTTCTGGGAATCTAGGAATATGTAATCAGTTTGAGATCCCCTGTCGGTAGCGCTCATTACTTCGTGTGAGTAAAGGTCTATCTGTGTTTGACAAGACTGATATTTTCTGAATCAGTGTGTCAATAAACCGTTTTCTTCGAGGTAATTCATAATGTTTGAACACTGTACATGTTCCAAAATCCTGCTGAAAATCGAAGTCAGTGATATGGGTCTGTAATTCATGTGATTACTGTTACTTCCTTTCTTGAGTATTCGTGTGACCTTCGCAACTTTCCATTCCCTATGTACTGATCTTTCGTCGAGCGAGCGATTGTAAAAGATTGTTAAGTACTGTATGGAGCTATTGTATCAGTCCACTCAGCTTGTGCAGACCGTTCACATTGTTCACAAGAGCCAAACTAGAAACATTTTCTCACTGATGATCGAAAACGTTTTGGTCAATCATTTGTTACTATTCATTTTCGATACAAATAGTCACATCCTCCAGCTACAATAAGTACTATAGGTATATACGTTGTACAGCTGCAGCACAAATGGGTTGCATGTAATGAGCTGAAAGGTGATCTAAGCGAATGACTGACAGAGTGATTATTTACTCAGGGATGTACTAACCAACTGAATCCTCTCTCGGTACCACTTTATTAAGGAGGGTATGAGCGTAAATGATGATGAAATTACGCAAGGATTCGAAAAGAAAATTGCACATGTTGTCCCCTTCCAAGAACATTGCGCAGAAAGAAGAGAGAACGTGATGTCGGTTTCCTGCAGAGACACTTCTGCTGTGCTACGGGTAGCAGGTGCAGCATGGGTTGCAAGTGAAATGGTACGGCAACTGGTATCGTACCCCAAAGTTCAAGTACGTGGTATAGCACTATTCTTGTGGGTTCACACAACTCAAGCTTTCAGTCCGGATCCAGTACCTTGCGATTTGCATATTTTTGGCAGACTGAAAGAACATGTGGGGGTAAGCAGGTGTACCAACGATGGGGACGTTCACAGAGCGGTTCACGAATGACCCCGTGGCCAGTGCTGTGTGTTTCTATCGTCGAGGAATTGAACAATTTGTAGAGCTTTCTGACCGTTGTTTATAAAAACATGGGCACTATATTTAAAAATAGTGTCACCGAAGGTTGTTTTGATTTTCCTGTATGCTGAGTCTGTCCTTCTGACAATCATTTCCTTTTCGATATCTTCACATATGGCCTGCAGCCATTTCGTCTTAGCTTTCCTGCACTTCTTATTTATTTCATTCCTCAGCGACTTGTATCTTTCTATTCCTAAGTTTCCTGGAAATTTTTTTTACTTCCTCCTCTCATCGATCGGTTGAAGTATTTCTTCTGTTACCCATGGTTTCTTCGCAGTTACCTTCTTTATACCTACGTTTTCCTTCCCAACTTCTGTGATGGCCCATTTTAGAGATGTCCATCCTTCAACTGTACTGCCTGCTGGGCTGGGTTCTATTAGTTAAATAGTCTTAGAGCGACTCACATACTCGGGAACGTAAACACGTGCTCGGACCTTCGTCAACAGTCTGCTTTGGGGCACCATGTCTGTTATATTCCAACTCAGAATGTGTTCAAGAATTTTGCAAAACATCAATGGTAAGGATATTGGCCTGTAGTTATACTGATCCGTTCTTTACCTCTTCTTATGTACGGGAGTCACCTGCGCTTTTTCCTAGTTGCATCGAACTTCGCGCTGCACGAGGATTAGCCATATACGCTCTGTGATGAAAAGTATCCGGACTCCCCCAAAAACCTACGTTTTTCATATTAGGTGCACTGTGCTGCCACCTACTGCCAGGTGTAGTTATTAGACATCTTGAGAGGGAAGAATGGGGCGTTCCGCGGAACTCAACGGACTTCGAACGTGGTCAGATGATGGGTGTCACTTGTGTCATACGTCTGCACGTGAGATTTCCACACTCCTAAATATCCCTAGTCCACTGTTTCCGATATGATAGTGAAGTGAAAACGTGAAGGGACACGTACAGCACAAAAGCGAACAGATTGACCTCGTCTGTTGACTTATAGCGACCGCTGACTGTTGAAGAGGGTCGTAATGTGTAATAGGCAGACATATATCCAGACCATCACACAGGAATTCCAAACAGCATCAGGATCCACTACAAGTACTATAACAGTTACGCGGGAGGTGAGAAAACTTGGATTTCATGGTCGAGCTGCTGCTCATAAGCACACATCACGCTGGTAAATGCCAAACGACGCCTCGCTTGATGTAAGGAGCCTAAATACTGGACAACTGAACAGTGGAAAAACGTTGTGTGGAGAGACGAATCACGATACACAATGTGGCGATCCAATGGCAGGGTGTGGGTATGGCGAATGCCCGGTGAACGTCATCTGCCAGCGTGTGTAGTGCCAACAGGAAAATTCGTAGGCGGTGGTGTTATGGTGTGGTCGTGTTTTTCATGGGGAGGGGGCGGGGTGGGGTCTTGCACCCCTTGTTGTTTTGAGTGGCACTGTCACAGCATCTTCTTGCTTCCCACTGCTGAAGAGCAATTCGGGAACGGCGATTGCATCTTTCAACACGATCGAGCATCTGTTCATAATGCACAGCCTGTGGCGGAGTCGTTACACGACAATAACATCCATGTAATGGACTGGCCTCCACAGAGCCCGCACCTGAATCATATAACACACTTCTGGGATGTTTTGGAACGCCGACTTCGTGCCAGACCTCCTCAGTGCAGCACTCCGTGAAGAATGGGCTGCCATTCCCCAAGAAACCTTCCGTATGCCCGCGAGAGTGGAAGTCGTCATCGAGGCCAACACCGTACTGAATTCCAGCATTACCGATGGAGGGCGCTACAAACTTGTAAGTCATTTTCTGCCAGGTGTCCGGATACTTTTGATCACATAGTGTATGCAATATCGCAAAGTAAAACCGAAATGGGGTGCGGGAGTCTATATGATAGTCAAACGACGAATTGTTTGTACGTTCCTCCTGCGTGAATGATTTCTTAAACGTGAAATTCAAATCTTTAGTTTTCCTCTCGGTGTCTCCTATTGCCACATTAGACTGGTAGGCGAGTGACTGGACAGAAGCCTTCGACTTGTTTAGTGATTTTACTTATGATCAGAATTTTGCCCGTAATTCCTATACATCTGTCATACTGAAGCTAAATGATATTCAGTTACTGTCTAAGTGGAACGTTAATTGCTTATATGATTTTTTTCTGGCATAAATACTCTCCTAGCTTTCTTGACAGATTTATTGACTTTAGTAATTATCTTCGCTATGATGACGTAATGATCACCAATCCTGTGGGGTCATGTATAAAGTTTTCTCTGCGAAACAACTGTCTAGACTGAAGAGGATCTCCTGTTCTTACTGTTTGTGGAAAATATCGGGGTTGTCCAATCGGTTGCGACAGAACTTCGCATGATGCTCTCATGCTCGCGTAGAATGTGTGGAATAACACTCTGAAAAACTGTCGTGAATGCAGTAGTTTGTGCAAGCTTTGGTGATAAAGAAAACTGCTCAGAAAATTTTCGCGTTCTTAATTTGTAGTTTAGTTGCAACTACGACACTTCCTGGACAGTGTGTCATCGTATGGGCCGCGACCCAGGGTCCGCTAACGAATGATAATTGTCTATTTATTATTTGACAAATATATCAGAAGCTTGAGTTTGTGTTTTTTAGATTGACATAAGTAACCAGGCCGACATTTGGAAAGATCATCAAAAACTGCCAAAAACTGACATTCAAACTACGCGACGTATGAACGAATCGTCACTAATCCGGAGTACAGTTTCCGTCTAGCTCTATCTTATTCTCTTTTCTGACAAACTAAACCAACTCGTCGTATCTAACAGCAGTCAGTCTGAATTATGTTAATGCTGTTGACTTCAACGTGAACAAAATAAAGTCACGAAGGCTAGCTTCATAACTATTTCTAGGTTCACCTGTCTAAATTGAAAGGTTTATTTTTCCTCGAATTGCGTCTAACTTCTGACCGTGCAAGATTGTGATGGAAGTATGTACATTCTGATGCCACGTATTTGTTGCTGCTGACGATGAATAGACGGAATACAGCAACAAACTATCAATAAATTTTGAGTTTCTAAGATTGTTGTGTTTCTGTTGTTGTTGTCTTCAGAGTGAAGTCTCTTTTCATACAGCTCTCCACGCTAATCTATCCTGTGGAATCCTCTTCATCTCTTCATAGTTACCACTACCTACATCCGTTTGAGCCAGCATAGTCAAGCCTTAGTCTCCTTCAAATTACCCATCCCCTTCCCCCCTTTTTACCCCCCCCCCTTGCTCCTCACTCTCTCTCTCTCTCTCTCTCTCTCTCTCTCTCTCTCTCTCTCTCTCCCTCCCTCCCTCTCTCTTTCCTCAGTTACTAAACTGACGATTCCTTGATGTCATATGATTTGTACTGTCAATCAATCGCTTCTTTCAGTTGAGTTGTACCATAAATTTCTTTTCTCTCGCACTCGATCAACATCTCCACATTAGTTATTCTTTCTACCAATCCAATATTCAACATTCTCCTTTAGCATCACATTTCAGAGGTTCTGTTCTCTCCATGTCTGAACTACTTACCGTCCACGTTTCACTCCCGTACAGGGCTAAATTCCAGAAAAATATCTTCAGAAGAGACTCCCTAATATTTAGATTTATAGTCGATGTTAACATACTTCTCTGCTTCCAGAGAGCCTTTTCTTGCTATTGCCAGTCACCGTTTTATATCCCCTCTATTTTGCCCACTGTCGCTTACTTCCTGTCCAAGTAGCAAAACTCCTCTGCGACTTTTAGTGTCTCATTTCCCAATCTAAATCGCTCAGCATGACCTTAGTTTTGCTGCAGCCCATTACCTTTCTTTTATTTTCGTTGATGTTCGTCTTATAACCTCTCTTCAGGACATTATCCATTCCATCCTGCTCTTCCAAGACCTACCGTCTCTGACAGAATAATGACGTCAACCAAAGCTTAAAAATGTCTCCCTGGTTTCCTTTACGTCTTCCTCAGTATACAGATGTGTTAACACCGTAGCCGGCCGTGGTGGCCGAGGGGTTCTAGGCGCTTCAGTCTGGAACTGCGCGACCGCTACGGTCGCAGGTTCGAATCCTGCCTCGGGCATGGATGTGTGTGATGTTCTTAGGTTAGTTAGGTTTAAGTAGCATAGTGCTCAGAGCCATTTGAACCATTTTGTTAACATTGTAGATAGGCTACAACACTGTCTCACTTCGTTCTTAACTGTGGCCTTCCTTTCGCGTTCTTCGACTCTTATACCTACAGTCTTGCTTTTTTTTGTGTGGAGGGGGGGCGTTTTGGCGTTTGATTATTGGCTTTTGACTTTTGACCTGAAAGCCGTTCTGTCTTCTCTCTTTTTAGAGGAATTTTCTAGGATTTTACTGGGAAAGGTTAAATTTATTTAAAATTTTTGTTGTTAGTTTTAAAATTATTTTATTATTTAGCTGCTACATTAGGTAGTAGTGGTCGACGAGATCTGCTTACATGTTGTATTAAACTAATTTGCTAGTTTGCATAGAGTTTACATTTGAAAAAAATATGCTTGATAACTCCCGATGACACGCCGACACATTCAAAATAAGTAATATCATTCTAGTTAATATACCAGTTACGGATAACTTTTCGCTCCCTGTATTTGATCCGTGCTTCCTGAAGGAGCATATTCTAGTCAACGTAATGATAGCGTTATTATTTAATTGATGGTTCGGTAATATTCAAACCTGTCAGGACCTAGATTCAGGGTTGTTGCATTATTCTTGAAGTCTGAGGGTATTTCGCCTCGTATGTATATGGCATATCAGATGGAATAATTTTGTCGTGGCAAGTTCTCCCAAGGATATCAGTAATTCTGCAGGAATGTCGTACACTCTAGGAGATTTCTATTTCCTGTGTACTGTTAAAACACAGTATCACATCTCCCATCTCATCTACATATGTTTTCTCTTCATATATAACATTCAAGTTCGTTTCTTTCGTTCATCTCTGCTACATATTCACTCCATCTTTCAGCCTTCACTTCTTAACATAGTGCCGACATGCTATACATACTGTTGATATTAATATAGCTGCTTCTCTTTTCTGTACTTTTTTTTTATTTTTCCTGTAGATAGCACCTACCTTCCCCAGTGTCGGTGTGCTTCTTTACCTTATCATTACTAACCTTCCTGCTTTGCCATTTTGCCATTCCTATCAACCAGACTTTTTTAGATGTCTGTATTCTGTTCTCCTTACGTCAGTTAAATTCCAAACACTTCTGCAGAGCTTGATTTTTTTGCCTGTGTGGTCATCTGGTGCCTTCACTACTTCCATGCCTCAAGACTTTCGTCTTTTATTGTGTTCCTTTCCCGTGTTTCCGTCAACCATTGTCTAATGCTCCCTTCGAAAGTCTCAATAACCTCTGATTATTTCAACTTATCCAGGTCCTATCACCTTAATTTACTTCCTTTCCGTAATTTTCCACAGTTCGTAACTTCCCTTTCCTACTATCGAGTTACAGTTCACAACCACGACTAAATGTTCATTTTCTTTCCTTTCTCTTATCATACGAGGTGTGATAAAAAATTACGGGAATTTTGTTTTTTTAAAAGAATATTAATTTGTTCGTCAGTATCAACCTTACGCCCTTCAAAGTAGTCCCCTTCAGATATAATACAATTGTGCCAGCTCTATTTCCAGTCTTGGAAGCACTTCTGGAATTCACTTTTCATTATGGTATTCAGCTCGTTCAGTGGTTCTGTTTTTATCTGATCATTGGTAGCAAAACGACGTCCTTTCATTGTTCTCTTCAGTCTCGGGAACAGAAAGAAGTCGCAGGCGGCCATTTCCGGCGAATACTGTGGTGAGGCAACATACGGTTTGTTTTTTTGCAAAAAAGTCACGAACAAGCATTGAGATGTGAGCGGAAACATTATGGTGATGCCATTTCCACCAGTTATGGATCGTTCTTGAGTTCACCCAGCAATTCCTGAGCGATGTCTATGCGACGTCGTTCGTGGATGAAATTCAACAATTTCGAAACAAACTTTGCTGCTACACGTTTCATGTCCAAATTGCTTGGCATAAGCCAGAGGATATGCCGTCATCAGCAACCTCTCTCATGGTGGTTCGACGATTTTTCCAGAACCGTTTCGCCGGCCGTGGTGGCCAAGCGGTTAAAGGCGCTACAGTCTGGAACCGCGCGGCCGCTACGGTCGCAGGTTCGAATCCTGCCTCGGGCATGGATGTGTGTGATGTCCTTAGGTTAGTTAGGTTTAAGTAATTCTAAGTTCTAGGGGACTGATGACCTTAGAAGTTAAGTCCCATAGTGCTCAGAGCCATTTGAAACATTTGAACCAGAACCGTTTATTTACTTTTTCCACACTGTCGTCAGTAATTGATGTATTAGGACGTCCAGGACGGTCGTCATCTTTAACGTCTTCTCGACCCTCTTTGAGACGTCTAGGCCACTAGTAAACCCTTGTCTTACTCATATTAGATTTCCCGAAAGCCACAGTCAACATTTCGAATGTAACTCTGCACTTTATTCCATTTTTAAAGCAAAATTTAATGCAAATTCTTTGACCCATCTATTTCGAAAATAAAAATTAGCCTACCATTCGAAAACACGTGTAACCTTTTCGGCAGGCAGTAATAAACTACTAAATAATGAAAACCGCTGAAAATGCAAACTTACACCAGTAACATGTCTACCAACATAAAAAATGTCTGAAACTCGGATGTATCTAGTCCGCGAAATTAAAAAAATTCCTGTCACATTTTTATCACATCTCGTTCACTTACTCTGTTTTCAACATCGGCGGAGCTATTGGATGCAATTTTATTCACTTGCACTCCCGTGGTGGGTCTTGGCTTTGTGCCTGAGATTACCATGGGAAAAAAAACTCTGTAATTGTTTTTATGTGAGGCATCCGCACGGAGATCAAACTATGTTTGACAGTCCTAGCGCCGGTCAGTAGTGGGAATTTCCTTAATGCAGTCGTTTCAGGACATCATTTTTCGTACTAAAATATGCAACTGCAAACTAACAAAGTCGTGAGCACCTTTCAAGATCAAATTAAAAATGAAAAATAAAATAAGCAAGTAAGCTTTTATTGTGTGAATTGGTTCGTGTTTAACTTGATAGTACAGAGACATCCAAATTAAATTGAAACCGGAATCCAGAAAAATCGAGTCATAGTGCTGGGTAAGCCATTGGCGGTTCTCCTTTCGCCACCACCCACCTGCCGGCACCACACGTCTCCCTGGTTGGTGTGGGTAGCGCGGCAGCGTCGGCCGTTTTTACCAGCGCACGCCGCAAATGGCGGCATTAACTGCATGTCGCGCCCCCACATTACAAACTCGGTTAGCCCCGCCGGCGAGCTTGTCGTCGTTTTTCTGCCCCCCCTCTTCCCCCGTCCATATTAGTCACTTATGAAATTATATTAGACTTAACGTAATGACGAGGAATGGGGCGCCCGCTCCTTGTTTTATGGTGGCGGGTCGGGCGCGGAAGGCATTCTGATCTGTAATTGGATGTGTCGGGCCGCACTCATTACGCCTAATGCGTGGATCCGGCCATCGGTTCCACCGATTCGGGCTCCTTATCGCTTGTTTACGGCCGGGGGCCGCCCTGAACGAATTTCGGTGTAGCGAAGTAAGCGGCTGTATTAACATCTCGGTAGCCGTTATTGCAAAAACGGTACACGTGCTTGGGTTTACCTCGCAGAGTCATTACGGATGGTTATCTCACGTTCTTCGTAATACCCTGAAACTGTCTGACCCTGATTTTTTTAAAAAAAGCTCTTTTTCTCTTCGTAATTAACCATGTTTCCTCTTCTCTCCTTACAGCTTATAATCTTATTTCGATTTCTTATGCGTATTGGAATTTTACAGTTTGAAAGGTTTCTGTTATAGTTTGCCATCTTTGACATATTCAGTTTATTACGTGTCTAGTGTTTGTTTGTGAATTCCTAAGGGACCAAACTGCTAAGGTCATCGATCCCTAGCCTTACACGCTATTTAAACTAACTTAAACTAGCTTATGTCAAGAAAAACACACACACACACACAACCATGCCCGATGGAGGACTCGAACCTCCGGCGGTAGGGGGCCGCGATGTGTGTTCTCGCGAGCAATATTTTCCTGGTTTATCTGTGCCCGTTAATCGGCTACCCCATATTCATTTTGGCGCATCGGTCTGCAGCTCGTTGTCTAGTGGCTAGCGTTGCTGCCTCTGGATCATGTGGTCCCGGGTTCTATTCCCGGCTGGGTTGGGGATTTTCTCTGCCCAGAGCCTGGGTGTTTGTGTTGTCTTCATCATTTCATCATCATCTTCATCATTAGTGACAGTGGCTACATTGGATTGTGTAAAAATTGGACTGTATAAAAGTTAGGACTTTGTCCAGGCGCTGATGACCGCGCTGTTGAGCGCCCACACAAACCAAATATCATCATTGCCGCATCGGCCACACTTCAGAGATATGAGGAGAGGGCAGTTCCGGCCAATGAGAACCCTGAGTGCCGACGTCACACATGTAATCCAAGCATTCTGCTTCATGGCCATTGCGTTTGGGCTGCTCTGTTCGGTGGGATGCATGTCGGGTGATCCGAGTGACCAGATCATTCACTCGGATTCTCCAGAATATTCTTCAAACCAATTATGAATAATTATGGCCCTGTGGCATGACAATGTTGTTTGGAAACATGAAGTCCATGAATGGCCAAACATAACCATTTACAGAATGAAATTTTCACTCTGCAGCGCAGTGTGCGTTGATATGAAACTTCATGGCAGATTAAAACTGTGCGCCGGGCGGAGACTGAAGTTTGGAAGGTAGGAGAGGAGGTTCTGGCGGAAGTAAAGCTGTGAGGAGGGGTCGTGAGTCGTGCTTGGTTAGCTCAGATGGTAGAGCATCTGCCGGCAAAAGGCAAAGATCGCGAGTTCGAGTCTCGGTCCGGCACACAGTTTTAATCTGCCAGGAAGTTTCATAACCATTTACAGTCAATGATCGGTTCAGTTGGACCAGAGGACCCAGGCCGTTCCAAGTAAACACAGCACACACCATTACAGGCGCTGCATGCAGTGTCCTGTTGACCACTTCGGTCCATGACTTCGTGGTGTCTGCGGCACACTCGAACACTACCATCAGCTCTTTCCAAGTGAAATCGAGAATAATCCGACGAGGCCACGGTTTTCCAGTTGTCTAAGGTCCAAATGACATGGTCACGAGCCCAGTAGAGGTGCTGCAGGCGATGTCGTGCTGTTAGCAAAAGTATTCGCGTCGGTCGTCTGGTGCCATAGCCGATAAACGCCGCGTTTAGCCGCACTATCCTAACGGATATGTTCATTATACGTCCCACATTGATTTCTGAGGTTATTTCACACAGTGCTGCTTTTCTGTTAGCACCGACACCTGTACCCAAAAGCCGCTGCTCCCAATCGTTAACTGAAAGCCGTCAGCCACTGTGTTGTCCGTGGTGAGCGCTAATGTTTGAAGTTTGGGGTTCTTGGAACACTCTTGACACTGTGGATCTCTCAATATAATTCCCTAACAATTTCTGGAATGTCCCATGCGTCTAGCTCCGACTACCATTTTGTGTTCAAAGTCTGTTAATTCTCGTCGCGGGTCCATAATCACGTCGGAAGTCTTTTCACATGAATTACCTGAGTCCAAATAACAGCCCCTTTAAGGCACTGCCCTTTTATATTATTTGTACGCGATACTATCGCCATCTGTATATGATTTGTGTATATCGCTATTCCTCGTCTATATTCGATTTATTACGTGTATGTTGCTGGCGAGCAATTTTTTGCTGCTACACCTGCACCCGTTGATCGTATACCGCATTTTCACTGCTGGATCGGTGACACTAGAAAGGATGATGTATTCTGAGGTGATTCTAGTTTCGGCCTATGAGAAGCGAGAATGCGAACACCACATGTGGCTTGTCGGTTTTGAAGGAAAAAAATAGCTTTCTGCTTCATGGCTATTCCGTTGCGGCTGCTCTGGAGAGAAAATATGTATTTTTATGGTGTGTGATATGGCGTATTTTTAATTGAAGCTGCACTGAATTACGCTGACAAAGATGGAGAGCTGTACTTAATAGTATCAGCTGTACTGACAATCTTACATAGTATTTCCGACGTGTTAACTCCAGAATGCTAGGCAAAGTGTTTCTTTATTTTGCGACTGGCGAGCTATATAGGAACAGTGGATTTGCTTAGATATTGCTGTCTAATGAGTAGCAGAGTCAATGTGGAACTGGTGGAAACCAATCTGAACCTGCTTTCAATCACATCAATTGGATGATTCGTTCAAGGTGCAAGTTGTCATGCACATGTCAGCGTCTTGCGAAGTTCCCTTTATTAGTCTACCTCTCAGTCGCTCGTTGTCGGGTTGGATATTCATATTAGCCGGATCAGGAAAGGAGTCAGAAGTGTGGACCCGGATTATCGTTAACAGTAACATATCGCTGAGCAATATCTGATTATTTTTCTGCTCATTTCTTGGCTATTTTTGAGGAGAGTACAAGGCTCCAATTACACTCCTGGAAATTGAAATAAGAACACCGTGAATTCATTGTCCCAGGAAGGGGAAACTTTATTGACACATTCCTGGGGTCAGATACATCACATGATCACACTGACAGAACCACAGGCACATAGACACAGGCAACAGAGCATGCACAATGTCGGCACTAGTACAGTGTATATCCACCTTTCGCAGCAATGCAGGCTGCTATTCTCCCATGGAGACGATCGTAGAGATGCTGGATGTAGTCCTGTGGAACGGCTTGCCATGCCATTTCCACCTGGCGCCTCAGTTGGACCAGCGTTCGTGCTGGACGTGCAGACCGCGTGAGACGACGCTTCATCCAGTCCCAAACATGCTCAATGGGGGACAGATCCGGAGATCTTGCTGGCCAGGGTAGTTGACTTACACCTTCTAGAGCACTTTGGGTGGCACGGGATACATGCGGACGTGCATTGTCCTGTTGGAACAGCAAGCTCCCTTGCCGGTCTAGGAATGGTAGAACGATGGGTTCGATGACGGTTTGGATGTACCGTGCACTATTCAGTGTCCCCTCGACGATCACCAGTGGTGTACGGCCAGTGTAGGAGATCGCTCCCCACACCATGATGCCGGGTGTTGGCCCTGTGTGCCTCGGTCGTATGCAGTCCTGATTGTGGAGCTCACCTGCACGGCGCCAAACACGCATACGACCATCATTGGCACCAAGGCAGAAGCGACTCTCATCGCTGAAGACGACACGTCTCCATTCGTCCCTCCATTCACGCCTGTCGCGACACCACTGGAGGCGGGCTGCACGATGTTGGGGCGTGAGCGGAAGACGGCCTAACGGTGTGCGGGACCGTAGCCCACCTTCATGGAGACGGTTGCGAATGGTCCTCGCCGATACCCCAGGAGCAACAGTGTCCCTAATTTGCTGGGAAGCGGCGGTGCGGTCCCCTACGGCACTGCGTAGGATCCTACGGTCTTGGCGTGCATCCGTGCGTCGCTGCGGTCCGGTCCCAGGTCGACGGGCACGTGCACCTTCCGCCGACCACTGGCGACAACATCGATGTACTGTGCAGACCTCACGCCCCACGTGTTGAGCAATTCGGCGGTACGTCCACCCGGCCTCCCGCATGCCCACTATACGCCCTCGCTCAAAGTCCGTCAACTGCACATACGGTTCACGTCCACGCTGTCGTGGCATGCTACCAGTGTTAAAGACTGCGATGGAGCTCCGTATGCCACGGCAAACTGGCTGACACTGATGGCGGCGGTGCACAAATGCTGCGCAGCTAGCGCCATTCGACGGCCAACACCGCGGTTCCTGGTGTGTCCGCTGTGCCGTGCGTGTGATCATTGCTTGTACAGCCCTCTCGCAGTGTCCGGAGCAAGTATGGTGGGTCTGACACACCGGTGTCAATGTGTCCTTTTTTCCATTTCCAGGAGTGTATATAGTTAAGAAACGAATGGTGTTTGTACTGCACTCAAGTTTAATTACCCAGGACGTATGTCACAAAGGCTCAAGAGAGAGGAATTGAATCCCCAGTACGCTGCAGTTCGCAGAAATGGTTGCGGTAAGCCCTGGTAGATGCTTTGGCAACAAATACGGTTCTCTCCTTCGAAGTCAGCTGCCGCCAAGATTGTAGTGTCCTCGTCGGCACTGTAGTATTCTTGTACCGTAGGAATCAAAGGAGAATATATCGTTTGGTGGCCCACATCCTGTTTCTGCAACACAAATGCACACATGTATTAACAGGGTTCTTTGTTTAGATAAACAGGAAGCTAATTAACTTTAAGAGTTCATGTATTGTGGTACAAGCTGTTCACTAATAGTCCATGTTAGCCTCACTGCTGATGAAGTACAAGTCCCGCTATGCGATGAATGACAAGCGCCAAACTAGAATGCGAGTTAGTGCGCTAGTGACTGAGACTGAGACCTCCGGTCAGCGGCAGCGATCTAAATACAGGGTGTTTGTAAATGAATATCGGGGTTTAAGCGCTTCATAATATTTATTACATTAAACTTACTGTTGTAAATGATATGTCAAATGAAAGAGCAACTCAAACAGTTTTGTTTGGCACCAGTGCACATGCGCAGCGCGCAGTGTTTCCGCCGCAATCCGCTAGACAGCGGTATTAGCGCGAAGATGGCGACTAGTGAACAGAGAGCGTTTTGTGTTTTGCAGTTTGCAAAGAGTGAATCTGTAGCTACTGTGCGACGTGCGTACCGGCTGAAGTTCGGTTGTGATCCTCCAAGTGATAATAACAGTCGTAGATGGTATCATCAATTTGAAAATATCGGCTGCCTTTGTAAAGGGAAGAGCACAGGACGACCAAGAGTTAGTGAAGAGACTGTTGAGCGAGTGAGAGAGTCATTCAGTTGTAGCCCAAAGAAATCAGTCTGGAAGGCTAGTCGTGAATTACAAGTTCCTGTGTCGACTGTTTGGAAAGTTTTAAGGAAACGTGTACGACTACGTCCTTACTGTTTACAGTTATTACAGGCTCTAAAGCTGGCAGACCATGGATTATGTGCCAACTTCGCAAACGAAATATTGTTTCACGACAATGAAGATTTTCTGGATCATGTTGTCTTCAGTGATGAACCGACCTTTCACCTTAGTGGACATGTTAACACTCGCAATGTGCGCATCTGAGGCTCAGAAAATCTTCACGAGGTGGTACAAATGCAACGATATTCCCCTAAAGTGACTTTTTTGTGCCGTATCCCGGCGGAAAGTTTGTGGGTCTTTCTTTTTTGGAGCACCTACTGTAAATGGCACTTCTTACTTTGATACACTAGAGCAATGACTCTTCCCTCATTTGGAAGAAGATGAGCCAGAGAACGCCACCTCACTGGCATAGCGAAGTACGCGATTGGTTGTGCTTTGCTGTACCCAAGTGCTGGATAGGCTACAAGGGGCCCAATGACAGGGCTTGCTTTGCATGGCCTCCATGTTCACTGGACCTAACGCCGTGCGATTTTTTTCCTTTGGGGCTTCATCAAGGATCGTGTGTACGTGCCTTCGCTACCAACAGACCTCCCTGAATTAAGAAACTAGATTGAAGCAGCTGTTGCTACAATCACTGAAGACATACTTTTCAACGTTTGGGAAGAACTCGGCTGTAGACTTGATGTGTGTTGTGTGACAAATGGTGCTCACATTGAACGTTTATAAGGTTCTTGGTAAAACTGTTTGAGTTGCTCTTTCATCTGACATATCATCTATAACTGTAAGTTTAATATAATAAATATCACAAAGCGTTAAAACCCCAATTTTCATTTATAAACACCCTGCACTTGTGGCCGAGAGGACTTTGGCGGTGTGTTGTTTGAGAGTCTGTCTTTGGCCTCTCTCCTGACAGGCGCATTTGATCCAGCGCCTACTATCGATCTTCTTGACACATCTTTGCCGATGGGTGTGCTGGCGACAGCTCACGCCAGCACAAAGACACTGCACGTCCCTACTGTATGATTGTGCATGACAAACTCATCACCCAGTACGCAAGTCTAAGAACAGGTTGCCACAGCGCTGCTCAGCTACCATGAGAAAATTTGTTGCCTTCCCCTCCAAATGTTATTATGCAGTCAGCTGAACCTGGGCTACAACCGCTCTTAGGCGCAAAGCGCTCGCGCAATGACTGAAACATGACTACCAACCGATACGAAACTCTTTCACGTGAAGATATGTTCTGTAAGCCAATGATGGGAAATTTCTGCAGGGTTCTTCTTTACTCACGTCGGTGAAAAATTGTTCTCTGGTGACTTTGATAATGGCTGGCTGTCATCACTCCACGCAGAGTTTTTCAAAAAGTCGGGACTTTACTTTAGACGAGGAAAATTTTGGGTATTTGTCTTGGGGAGCCGTCTGGGGCTTTCACAGTCCAGAGGTCGTCGGGGCAGCCTTTTTTCCCGTCATCTCTGCTGTTCTTATCCGGTGCTGACCGGTGCAGTCTGGCGCATGTTTGCCAAGTAGTAAGTAAGTATCGCATTTCGCATCAGCGCTATTCACTTTCTGAGGAACTTACAATTTGCAACACTTGCTACGCAACTTGCGTTTCCTGATTAGTTGCATTGTTTTGTGCGTTTTGGACTCGTTTACTTTGAATTTTCAAATTACACAGATGAGGAAAGCTTGTAGCGTCTCCCAGGCAATCTTCACAGTGGTAGAGGGACATTCAAGATTAAATTGAGCTTCTAGAGAGCTTTGACTTTCAATATTTTTGATGAGTTTGTGCTCATGGAATTGGAGTAATTTATGTTCGTTTCTTTGAAAACTAATTCCCTGCTATTTTAACATGATGTGCATTGACACCTTTGAGTACTTAACTGAGTTGTTAATCTCATGCTTGACTCTCGAAACCAAATTATTGTCCTATGGATCTTGTAAACGTGGGCGCAGGGCACACGATACTCATTAAAGCCTGTACTATGGTAAGTTAACGGGCTTCACCTTATGAGAAAGGATATTTGTATAGATAGTGACCGCATGTACCTGAATGGAGGCAAATCAGACTAACACCCACTCTGTAATAACAATGATACGTCAAGCAAGTTCGAAATGCAACTACACGTCAGAACGGACAAAAAGCAACACAGAAGATGCTACCAATTTGTTAATAATACGGTCGCCAGCCTAATTAGGCATTAACTGAGTTTCTTTCCTGTACAAGTTGGTGTATATTCATGCAAACCAACACGTAGTAATACTGCATAATATAGTAAATTTTAGAACCAGAAAATCTATTGAACTGATAGCTTTACTTTCTGTACTGATATGGAAAAACCATAAATACACGACACCATTCTATAATGTATACTACCAAACTTCGTACTGTCTATTGATCTAATTAAAATCGGGCATAGGTCACCCTAGAAATAGTAATTTCGATCCACAAATAAAATGTCAATTTTAATAAAGATAAAACACTGATAAATTATGGCTTTTATATTGACTTTAACTTTCCTGGTCAACTCAGTTTAGAACACTTCAGAATTCAAATGAATAAAAAGGGGGGGGGACCCTGAAACTGTTATGACCACTGTCTAAAAAAATTGATTACTGAAATCATTATGCGCTCAAGATTTCCAATATATGAGTTACTACTCTTTTTATCTTATTTCCTGCTTATTTAAATACCTTTATATCTGTCTCAAAATAATTAAACTTCATTTCTAAATCAATATTAAAGTTATCTTCCAACTTTGTCAGACCTTCGTTATTCATTTACTGGTTCATTAACAAAACAGTTCTTTAAACACCATTCTAACACAGTTAGGTCTGCAGGTAATTATTATTAACACAAAATTTAATTTTTCATTTCGAGACGCTCGGATTGCACAACATTTGGAAAGGACCCTGTCTAGGTTAGTTGTGAGGAAAATTAAATGATAGGAAAGTTCTGGTAAAATTTAAGTTGTTATTGAATAGTATGGAACTAAAATAACACTGGTCCATACGAATACAGTACTAAAAGTTTCAACCTGTTTGTATCGATGCGGCGGTTGGCGGGCGGCGAGATGGCGAGGCACAGAGCACACATACAACCACCACAGCTATGGCTCTTGATGTATCGGCACTTTATTTCTTCATAGCGTCGCAATACTTTTCCATTTAGTGCCTATGGAATTTTGCCATGCTGTATAGGCGTTGGAACGGCATACCCGAGGCTCAATGAAACTACGTTTTCCAAGAGAGCCTCCTCGCTCCCGAACGTGTTGCTCAGTTCAGTGCCAAACTCCAACTACTACTGCTGAGCCCGTTGTGCCGTGCAGCGCCCGTGCGCATTTTCCCGCGCTCGCCTACCTACCACCTTTTACTGCTCCCTTACAAGCCGGGTATTCACCCGAGGTTTTGCGTTCTACATATCCTAACACATTGCCTACGTATGGACCAGACGCACAGTTACAATTTTAAACATCTTACAATAGTTTCAACGTTTCTTACATTTCAATTCTGTTACAATATTATTTGACATAACCATTAACATTCGCATTGAAATTTGTTTACATTTTTCTTAACACAATGACATGAAACAAAAAAGAAATGAAATCAGTACATCGATTACACTAATTTATCGAAAAATCAGAAGAAAAAAAAATTATTTATATGTACAATAGTACAACGTCGTTGTTGTTACAATCTGATATAATTAAATTTTCCTTGAGACGTGCGTGGCTCAAATTTATCTACGATATTGTCAAAAGCTGAAGAAATGAACTTAAATTTGTGCCACGGCTGGGGTGTTATTCCAATATCGGAGAGCCTCAGCGGTAGTGACGGTTTAAGAAGGGGAAAATAAGTCGAAGACGTGAAGTTTGTGTTGGGGAGGGCACTGCGTTAGGGTAGTCGATTCAGCTTTCTTGGCTATAATGCTGCGGTGGTGTAATGGCTAGCCTGCCTGCCTAGTTACAAGAAGACCCAGGTTCTAGTCCCGGCCGTGGCACAAATTTTAATTCATTTCTTCAGCTTATAACTTCATCGTATTGTCCTACAATTGATGCTGGTTAGGTATCCCTTTCAAAACAAATATTATCACCGAATTCCTACTTTGTTTGTCTCACTGTAACGGTGTTAGAAACAAGGTGTCAATCCTTTCGTTGGAATACTAAACATAAAAGTATTTTCATTTGTGGTCATGACTTATCATTTACGAGCACTGCGCTGAACTCATCACAGATGTGTCAAAGTCTGGTCTAAGAGAGACCAAGGAAGCTAAGACAAAACAGAAACATGGTCGCATGCTTACTGTACAGCTTTCCGCATCTCCAAAGCAGCAATTCTTCAAAATGCCCGAGCCACTTACACAGCTGAGGACCTTTTCCGTAACCTCGGATTCTGTTACCAGTCCGCATAGTCACACTGCGTCACACACTTGCAAGAAATCTGGAAACGTGGATTCTGCCTGTTACCTGTCACCTGTGGTTCGCGAAACGTTGTGTGAGAAAAGGGCCAGCTGAGTTTTGCACGAACGATGCTTTCTAAATCCTTGTTAATTTGTGGATATAAGCATATCTGTCTCAAGTTAATATATTACATTCGAACTTAGAATAGATTCGGAGACAGGTGATTCATATCCTAGTGCTAAAAAATTTATATCGCCAACATTTGGCCTGATCATCAAACTCTATATCAAAATTTTAAGCCAAATTCCAAAGTTCTCCACATCATCTAATGGAGTAAGGACATCACATTTGATCCATACGTCGCATAAAGATGTTAAACTCAGCGACACTCTTGGTGCTATTAGAGAGGTTTAGGCTACGTGCCGGCAACAAACATGGTAGTACACGAACACGTAAGTCATCCAAACTGAACCGACAACCCGCAGACACTGCGCAAAACAAAGCTACACGAGTTTACTTTTAGCTGTAGTTATAACACGAAGACTTTGACTGATATTTGATTTACAATTTACGTAACACATTGTGCAACAATAGGGGGAAAGACTATCAGCTACAATCCGCACGATGATAAGTCATCAAAGATACAGAATTTTGACCGAGCTTAGTACAGTAATGTATAAATATTTTCTGAATGCCTGCTGACGGAGAGCCAATAATCGAAACATAACGCAATATGTTTAACGTTGCAACAAATGAATGCATGTATTGTGCCTGATGTGGCATTCGAGAAACTCACTCGTTTCTCACGGTATAACACTGTTCTTCTCCCACAAACCCTACCCAAATTAATTAACCTAAAAACGCGGATTTAAGAATACATGCAGAAACAATATACAGGTCATCAGTCTACTGCCTGGTTTGATGCGACCCGCATGAGTTCCTCTCCTCTGCCAACCTTTTCATTTCAGAGTAGCAAATGCAACACACGCCCTCAGTTATTTGCTGGATGTACTCCAATCTCTGTCTAACTCTATACTTTTTATCCTCCTGAACTCACTCTACTACTATGGAAGTTATTCCCTGATGTCTTAAGAGATATCAAAAATGGTTCAAATGGCTCTGAGCACTATGCGACTTAACTTCTGAGGTCATCAGTCGCCTAGAACTTAGAACTACTTAAACCTAACTAACCTAAGGACATCACACACATCCATGCCCGAGGCAGGATTCGAACCTGCGACCGTAGCGGTCCCGCGGCTCCAGACTGTAGCGCCTAGAACCGCTCGGCACTCCGGCCGGCTTCTGGTTGGTTGGTTGTTTGGTGGGAAGAGACCAAACAGCAAGGTCATCGGTCTCATCGGACTAGGGAAGGATGTGGAAGGAAGTCGGCCGTGCCCTTGCAAAGGAACCATCCCAGCATTTGCGTGGAGCGATTTAGGGAAATGACGGAAAACCTAAATGAGGATGGCTGGACGCGGGATTGAACCGTTGTCCTCCCGAATGCGAGTCCAGTGTGCTACCACTGCGCCACCTCGCTCGGTGCCGGCTTCTGTATATTATTTTGTCAGCAACTTGGAAGCATGAGCTGTTAAGCTGATTGTGCGATAGTTCTCGCACTTGGCTCCTGCACGGTCTAAATAACGTTTTTCCGAAAGTCTGATGGTATATCGCCAGACTCATACATTCTGACACCAACGTGAATAGTCGTTTTGTTGGGTTGGGTTGTTTGGGGAAGTGACCAGACAGCGAGGTCATCGGTCTCATCAGATTAGGGAAGGACTGGGAAGGAAGTCAGCCATGCCCTTTCAAAGGAACCATCCCGGCATTTGCCTGGAGCGATTTAGGGAAATCACGGAAAACCTAAATCAGGATGGCCGGACGCGGGATTGAACCGTCGTCCTCCCGAATGCGAGTCGTCGTTTTGTTTCCAACCCCCCCCCCCCCCCAAAAAAAATTTTTAGAAATTCCCATGGCATGTTATCTATACCGACTGCCTTCTTTTTCAGAAGCTCTTCTAAATCCCCATTCCAATTTTAAATTCCTTGTCCTGATTCTGTCGACACCTGTTTCTGCTTTTATCACGTCATCAGACAAGTCCGCCCCCGCATAGAGGCCATCAGGTATTCCTTCGTCCTATTAATTCTCTTCTCTGCATTCAACAGTGGAATTCCCACTGCACTCTTAATGTTACCACTCTTGCTCTTACTTTCACTGATGGTTGTTGCGACTTTTCTATTCTGAGTCTGTCCTTCTGACAATAATTGCTTTTTCGATATTTTCTCATTTTTTAATGTAACCTTTTCGCCTTGGCTTTACTGCACTTCTTATTTATTCCATCCTTAAGTAACTTGTGTTGCTGTGTTCCTGAGTTTCCCTGAACATTTTTGTACTTCCTTCTTTCATTGATCGACTGAAGTATTTCTTCTATTACCCATGGCTTCTTCGCAGTTACCTTCTTAGAACCTATGTTTTTCCACACGACTTCTGTGATTGCCTTCTTAGAGATATCCATGCCTCTTCAACAGGGGAACTGCCTACTGCGCTATTTATTATCGCAGAATCTATAGCCTCAGAGAATTTAACCGTATCCCTTTATTCTGTAGTGCTTCCGTATCCAATTTCTTTGCGCAATGTTTATTCCTGACTAGTCTCTTAAACTACAGCCTATTCTTTGTTGTTGTTGTTGTTGTTGTTGTGGTCTTCAGTCCTGAGACTGGTATGATGAAGCTCTCCATGCTACTGTATCCTGTGCAAGCTTCTTCATCTCCCAGTACCTACTGCAACCTACGTCCTTTTGAATCTGCTTAGTGTATTCATCTCTTGGTCTCCCTCTACGATTTTTACCTTCCACGCTGCCCTCCAATACTAAATTGGTGATCACTTGTTGCCTCAGAACATGTCCTACCAACCGATCCCATCTTCTAATCAAGTTGTGCCACAATTTCTCTTCTCCCCAATCCTATTCAATACCTCCTCATTAGTTATGTGATCTACCCATCTAATCTTCAGCATTCTTCTGTAGCACCACATTTCGAAAGCTTCTGTTCTCTTCTTGTCCAAACTATTTATCGTCCATGTTTCACTTCCATACATGGCCATACTCCATACAAATACTTTCAGAAATGACTTCCTGACACTTAAATCTATATTCGATGTTAACAAATTTCTCTTCTTCTGAAACGCTTTCCTTGCCATTGCCAGTCTACATTTTATATCCTCTCTACTTCGACCATCCCCAGTTATTTTGCTCCCCAAATAGCAAAACTCCTTTACTACTTTAAGTGTCTCATTTCCTAATCTAATTCCCTCAGCATCACCCGATTTAATTCGACTACATTCCAGTATCTCGTTTTGCTTTTGTTGATGTTCATCTTATATCCTCCTTTCAAGACACAATCCATTCCGTTCAACTGCTCTTCCAAGTCCTTTGCTGTCTCTGACAGAATTACAATGTCATCGGCAAACCTCAAAGTTTTTATTACTTCTCCATGGATTTTAATACCAACTCCGAATTTTTCTTTTGTTTTCTTTACTGCTTGCTCAATATACAGATTGAATAACATCGGGGATAGACTACAACCCTGTGTCACTCCCTTCCCAACCACTGCTTCCCTTTCATGTCCCTCGACTCTTATAACTGCCATCTGGTTTCTGTACAAATGGTAAATAGCCTTTTGCTCCCTGTATTTTACCGCTGCCACCTTCAGAATTTGAAAGAGAGTATTGCAGTCAACATTGTCAAACGCTTTCACGAAGTCTATAAATGCTAGAAACATAGGTTTCCCTTTCCTTAATCTAGTTTCTAAGATAAGTCGTAGGGTCAGTATTGCCTCACGTGTTACAATATCTCTACGGAATCCAAACTGATCTTCCCCGAGGTCGGCTTCTACTAGTTTTTCCATTCGTCTGTAAAGAATTCGCGTTAGTATTTTGCAGCTGTGACTTATTAAACTGATAGTTCGGTAATTTTCACATCTGCCAACACCTGCTTTCTTTGGGATTGGAATTATTATATTCTTCTTGAAGTCTGAGGGTATTTCGCCTGTCTCATACATCTTGCTCACCAGATGGTAGAGTTTCGTCAGGACTGGCTCTCCCAAGGCCGTCAATAGTTATAATGGAATGTTGTCTACTCCCGGGTCCTTGTTTCGACTCAGATCTTTCAGTGCTCTGTCAAACTCTTCACGCAGTATCGTATCTCCCATTTCATCTTCATCTACATCCTCTTCCATTTCCATAATATTGTCCTCAAGTACATCGCCCTTATATAGACCCTCTATGTACTCCTTCCACGTTTCTGCTTTCCCTTCTTTTCTCAGAACTGGGTTTCCATCTGAGCTCTTGATATTCGTACAAGAGGTTCTCTTTTCTCCAAAGGTCTCTTTAATTTTCCTGTAGGCAGTATCTATCTTACCCCTAGTGAGATAAGCCTCTACATCCTTACATTTGTCCTCTAGCCATCCCTGCTTAGCCATTTTGCACTTCCTGTCAATCTCATTTTTGAGACGCTTGTATTCCTTTTTGCCTGCTTCATTTACTGCATTTTTATATTTTCTCCTTTCATCAATTAAATTCAATATTTTTTCTGTTACCCAAGGAGTTCTACTATCCCTTGTCTTTTTACCTACTTGATCCTCTGCTGCCTTCACTACTTCATCCCTCAAAGCTACCTATTGTCCTTCTACTGTATTTCTTTCCCCCATTCCTGTCATTTGTGCTCTTATGCTCTCCCTGAAACTCTGTATAACCTCTGGTTTAGTCAGTTTATCCAGGTCCCATCTCCTTAAATAGCTACCTTTTTGCAGTTTCTTCAGTTTTAATCTACAGTTCATAACCAATAGATTGTGGTCAGAGTCCACATCTGCCCCAGGAAATGTCTTACAATTTAAAAACTGGTTCCTAAATCTCTGTCTTACCATTATATAATCTATCTGAAACCTGTCTGTATCTCCAGGGTTCTTCCATGTATACAACATTCTTTCATGATTCTTGAACCAAGTGTTAGATATGATTAAGTTGTGCTCTGTGCAAAATTCTACCAAGCGGCTTCCTCTTTCATTTCTTAGCCTCAATCCATATTCACCTACTACGTTTCCTTCTCTCCCTTTTCCTACTACCGAATTCCAGTCACCCATCACTATAAAATTTTCGTCTCCCTTCACTATCTGAATAATTTCTTTGATTTCATCATACATTTCTTCAATATCTTCGTCATCTGCAGAGCTAGTTGGCATATAAACTTGTACTACTGCAGTAGGCGTGGGCTTCGTGTCTATCTTGGCCACAATAATGCGTTCACTATGCTGTTTGTAGTAGCTTACCCTCACTCCTATTTATTATTAAAGCTACTCCTACATTACCCCTATTTGATATTGTATTTATGATCCTGTATTCGCTTGACCAAAAGTCTTGTTCCTCCTGCCATCGAACTTCACTAATTCCCACTATATCTAACTTTAACCTATCAATTTCCCTTTATAAATTTTCTAACCTATCTGCACGATTAAGGGATCTGACATTCCACGCTCCGATCCGTAGAATCCCAGTTTTCTTTCTCCTGATAACGACGTCCTCTTGAGTAGTCCCCGCCCGGAGATCCGAATATGAGACTATTTTACCTCCGGAATATTTTACCCAAGAGGACGCCATCATCATTTAAGCATACAGTAAAGCTGCATGCCCTCGGGAAAAATTACGGCTGTAGTTTCCCCTTGCTTTCAGCCGTTCGCAGTACCAGCACAGCAGGGCCGTTTTGATTAGTGTTACAAGGCCAGATTAGTCAATCATCCAGACTGTTGCCCCTGCAACTACTGAAAAGGCTGCTGCCCCTCTTCAGGAACCACACGTTTGTCTGGCCTCTCAACAGATACCCCTCCGTTGTGGTTGCACCTGCGGTACGGCTATCTGTATCGATGAGGCACGCAAGCCTCCCCACCAACGGCAAAGTCCATGGTTCACAGGGGAGGGGGGGGGGGGATATTCTTTATCATCATTAAATTCTGAAGTTATTCTATTCTGCCCCTGGGTAGACCTTACACTCTGACATCTAACTTCGGAATCTCTGCCTGACCATGATGTAATCTAGCTAAAAATTTACCGTATTTCCCTGTCTTTTCCAAATATGCCTCCTTTTTTTGTGATTCGTGAACAGGGTATTTGCTATTGCTAGTTGAAATAGTCTTTCTCCTCTTTCATTCCTTGTACTAAACTCACGTTCTCCCGAAACCCTTTCTCCTATTCCTTTCTCTAAAACCGCATTCCAATCCCCTATGACGTTTAGATTTTCGCCTCCCTTTACGCGCTGAATTACCCGTTCAATATCCTTATATACTTTCTCTGTCTCTTCATCGTTTGCTTGCGACGTCGGCATATATATATCTATACTATTTTTGTCGCCGTCGGTTTGTTGTCGATTCTAATCAGAACAACCCTATCACTGAACTGTTCACTGTAGCTCACTCTCTGCCCTACCTTCCTGTTCATAACGAATCCTACTCCCGTTATACCATTTTCTGCTGCTGTTAGTTTTACCGTATGTTCGTCTAACCATAAATCCTTGCCTTCTTTCCACTTCACTGCACTGAACCTCATTATATTCTGGATTGAGCCTAAGTATCTTCCTTTTCAGACATTATAACTGCCCTACCAAACTCCTTACACTCTACACCCCGACTAGTAGGACGTTAGTCTTTCGTTGGTTATTCAATATTTTTATCATGGTGACCTTCTCTTTGGGAGTCCCCTCCAAGAGATCCGAATGGGGGACTCCTCCGGAATCTTTTTTCAATGGAGAGATCCTCATGACTTTTTTTTTTTTCAATTACAAGCCGCATGTCCTGTGGATAAACAGTGATATGTGTTGAATCCAGTAATGCAGTTGTTTCCATTGCCTTTATACGGTCATGCCTTTGATCGTTGCTGATTCTTCCGCCTTCAGGGGCAGCTTCCGACGCCAAGAGAAAGAGACAACCTTGAGCCTCTGTCAGCTCTTCCCCCCTCTTGGCCAAGGCCGTTGGCAGAACGAGAGTAACTTCTAATGGCCGAAGTCTTCGGCCGTCATTGCTGATGATTTTTATTCAAAATTTAAGCTGTGGGGGATTCGAACCCGGGACCGAGACCTTTGGATTACTAATCAAAGACGTTGCCCCTATACCTCGGGTTTCAATAAGGAAATCAAAAAGTAATACAACAGCTTTTTTCTCGGCCACTTCCGGTCGAAAAGATGCGGAATTTGTTGTGAGGCATTCTGGAAAATTCTCCTTCAGTCCCTATAGTTTCATGAAGTTTTGATAGGTGACAGAACTACACGTAACCTTCAAAATGGCTTCTGTAACGGGGCTTTGTTACAGGCAGAGGGTTGTCACTGAGTTTCTCTTGGTGGAACATCACAGATATTCATAGGCTACGGAGACCTAGCATTGAACAAAAACACTGTGGGTCATTGAGTGAGGCGTCTGTCATCATCACATCAACAACAACAACAACAACAACAACAACAACGAGTTCACGTAGACCTGTACGATCACCCGCGTGCCAGCCGGCCGCACACAATTGTGGCTTCTGCAATGTTGGAACGTGCGGCCATTTTCATTCGAAGTGATCGACGAATCACAATTAAAGACCTCGCTACTAAATTGTACGTCTCTCTTGGTAATGCTGACACACTCGTCCACCAGTTGGGGACTTCAAAGGTGAGTGTGGATTGGGTTCCTCGCCACATAACAGAAGACCACAAAGAGCAACGAAGGTCCTTCTGTGCGGAATTGCTTGCGCATAACGAAGCTGATCGCGGCTATTTTCTCTTGAACATCGTGATAGGTGATAAAATATGAGTCCATCACTTCGAACCAGAAACAAAACGACAGTCCATGGAGTGGCACTACACCACCTCTACTCTCTACTCCGAAGAGAAATTTCAAAGCCGCACCCTCAGACGGTAAAGTCATGGTGACGGTCGTCTGGGAGTTAAAAAAAAGATGGCTCTGAGCACTATGGGAATTAATATCTGAGGTCATCAGTCTCCTATAACTTAGAACTACTTAAACATAACTAACCTAAGGACATCACACACATCCATGCCTGAGGCAGGATTCGAACCTGCGACCGTAGCAGCAGCGCGGTTCTGGACTGAAGCGCCTAGAACCGCTCGGCCACCGCAGCCTTCTGGGAGTCTGGACGGGATTATTCTGTTTGATGTCTCCCACATGGCACAAAGATCAACACTGAAATGTACTTTGCTACTCATATGAAATTGAAGAAACAACTTCAGCGTGTTCTTCGTCACAAAAATTCATACGAACTTCTCCTTCTCCAGGACTACGCAAGGCCTCATACAAGTCTGCACCCCCAAGAGGAGGCCACAAAACTTCATTGGGCTGTTCTTCCCCATCCACCCTACCGATCCGATCTCTGACCTTCCAACTCCCATCTTTCTGGCTCAGCTTAGGATGCACTAAGCGGAAAGTATTACGTCGATGACGAGGAGGTTATTGCTGCTACAAGACGTTGGCTCCGGCGTCGACAACTGGAGTACTAACATGCAGGCAGCGAGGCTCTCCCAGAAAAGTGGTGTGTAGCCGTCGCATTGAACTGGGATTATGTTGGGAAACAGGGACTTTTAGCCAAAAGAGTAGAGAATAATATGGTGTATTGGAATCCTGAATAAAATTAACCCTCTTTCAGTAAAAAAAAAAAGAGTTGCATTACTTATTGAGCGCTCCTCATAGTTGTAAATCGGTAACAGTGTGTTCAGATGGTTCTGAGCACTATGGGACTTAACATCTGAGGCCATCAGTCCCCTAGAACGTAGAACTACTTAAACCTAACCAACCTAAGGACATCACACACATTCATGCCCGAGACAGGATTCGAACCTGCGGCTGTAGCGGTCGCGCGGTTCCGTACTGAAGCGCCCAGAACCGCTAGGCCACAGCGGCCGGTACGGTAACATTGTGCGTTATAAACGAGTATCGAGAAAGATGAACTGAAAAATGAGATGAGTGTGGACGTTAACTGTGCGTACGATGTGTATCTGTAATTGATTTCGGCAGGCAGAGCGAGCAAGGCCAAGGGATTAATACGTGCAGCGTTGTGTTTCAATCGGCCACGGCGCGGCAGCTGGGCAGGCTATCTCGGCCCACTTACGGCGCATCAGTTACGATCGACGGTAATTACCCAACGACTCTGAAAAATTACTTCGAAACGAGAGCCGCGGGCGCGCTGGAGGGACAAGCAGAGGCCGGCCACAGCTGGCCGCTCTCAGGACGCTGCTGCGAGGAGTGGTGTGGTGGGGAGGGGAGAGGGGGGTGGCAATGGAAAGACATCGCTCCTCAAGATGAAATAAATAGTACGTCTCACTTTTCTAACTGTGGGAGGCCACCACCTCGTATCATATGATACTGTGAACTGTTCACGAAAAAAACGCCTTAAATTATGCAATTACAGATAAAATTTGTCATGTGTACGTTGTCAGGTGTTTAGGAAGAACTTCTTAGCCGAGATCGCCGTAAAAAACTTTATTGTAGATAGCCGGTTTCGGTAAAACTAAGTTACCGTCTTCACATCTGTAATAAAATTGCAAGAATCTCTAGAAACTGGCCGGCCTTTGTGGCCGAGGGGTTCTAGGCGCTTCAGTCTGGAACCGCGCGACCGCTACGGTCGCACGTTCGAATCCTTCCTCGGGCATGGATGTGTGTGACGTCCTTAGGTTAGTCAGGTTTAACTAGTTCTGAGTTCTAGGGGACTGATGACCTCAGATGTTACGTCCCATAGTGCTCAGAGCGCTTCAGTCTGGAACCGCGCGACCGCTACGGTCGCACGTTCGAATCCTTCCGCGGGCATGGATGTGTGTGACGTCCTTAGGTTAGTCAGGTTTAACTAGTTCTGAGTTCTAGGGGACTGATGACCTCAGATGTTACGTCCCATAGTGCTCAGAGCCATTTGAACCATTTGAGCTAGAAACTGTTATGCAAATAGCGCATCATTAACCCATAGACGAACCATATGACAACATATCTTCATAAAGGTTATTACAAACGTCTTATGCAGCTATACAGAAAATCTTTCCATTCAATTTCCATATGAGTAAACATGAAATGAGCGACTCGTTGGCACGTGAAAATTAAAAACTACTCTGTACATCACAGTTCGCCAAAACGTCTTCCCATAACATAACACGTCATGCCTACGAGGACGCTACGAGACTAAGTATCAATAGCCAATGCAAGAGATGAACTAACCACAAGGAGCCGTGGCTGGAGTCAAATACGTAATTTAAAATCAGTCATGATTCCAAATACACATATATAAAAATCTGAAATGTTAATAAATTATTTTGATGATTTCTTCATGACAGAATAGGCAACGGCCTTGCCGCAGTGGATACACCGCTTCCCCTCAGATCACCGAAGTTAAGCACTGTTGGGAGTGGCCGGCACTTGGATGAGTGACCGGCCAGGCAGCCATGCGCTGTTGGCATTTTTCGGGTTGCACCCAGCCTTGTGATGCCAATTGAGGAGCTACTCGACCGAATAGTAGCGGCTCTGCTCACAGAAAACCATCATAACGACCGGGAGTGCGGGTGCTGACCGCATGCCCCTCCTATCCGCATCCTCAGCTGAGGATGACACGGCGGTCGGATGATCCCGATGGGCCACTTGTGGCCTGAAGACGGAGTGCTTTTCATGACAGAATACTCTTAAGAAACCCTACGAGTATACATCATATTTACTGTACTTGTGTTATATCAGCACAAAACTGCAAATATAAGCGACAAACGTAGTTACAAAAGAGAAACAAAATTATTAAGACTTATTATAAGAAACAGAAGTGGGCTTTATGCATATTTTTACTAAATTATTAAAATAAAAAAACAGCTGTGTTCAACTCAGTATCTGAAGTTAGCGCAACCAGTCTGAAAATTATACCGTTACAGCGTAGCGAATCAAATTTAATTCACCAAACAAATTAGACGATGTGATAGCTATATCAGGGCCACAAATACTACGTAGGATGTCAATGGAAAACCGTAAAAAATAATTACAGGTTGTATGTAGCTAAAGAATACCGAACATGAGAAACCAAAACGCAATCCTGACTCACAAACTGCGAAAGCTCATTCGCTGTATTACATTAATGTAAGTTACAGACTAATATATAACTTAACGGGTAGGAATATAGTAATGTAGCTACCCATCTGTCGTCATACATCAACCTACAAAAGGGCTATTCGGTGTGGGTGGAAATTGAATAACCCATAGGATACGCCACTGACCCGCGAAAACCAGAATAAATAATAAAAGAATACTTAGAGGCTTTCCTTAATAAGCCGTTTTATTACACTACCGTAGCTCGAGGTCTACGTGCAGCAGCATACAGCTGAAAGCCCTGAATATAATTTATAGCTAGCTATTGTTGTTGTCTTCATTACGAAAACTGGTTTGATGCAGCTTCCACACTAGCCTACCCCGTGCAAACCTCTCCACCTCTACGGAACTACTGAAACCTACATCTGTTTCAACCTACTTACCGTAATCAAGTCTTTGTCTTCCTATATAATTTTTGTCTCTCACATTTCCTTCCATTACCAAACTGACGATTCCTTGTGTGAAGCACGGTGCAACTTTCTATTTTGGGACAGTAGCGTACTTAATTACACATCAGTACATGTCTTACGTATCACCGAGTTCAGTTTCAATTTGGCTACTTGTTTTCGCGGATCCCACCTAACTGACTTAAAAAGAATTAAAACAGGATATTTCCACTCTAACGGTCGAATTGTGGGCACTAATTCGTAACTTTACTAGAGAACTATATTCAGTTTCAGCACGTAACATGCAGTGATTAATAGGTGCGGTTGATTCTGTTACTACGATAACGAGAGATATTCAAAATGTTTGAATAAATCTGAGCACATGGAATATCAACGTTCACATAAAATAAATACTGTTTATGGTTTTAATTCCTGAATTCAGTATGAAGTTGTTCTAATCGGTAATTCTTGTCACCTTTTACTGCAAGTTTTCAGTTGGTCAACTCAGTCGGTCGAAACGTGAAACAACCAAAGACAATGCCTAACTGCGGTGTATCTCTCAGCACAATTACTGATAAAGGGAATAAGTCTATTTAAATAACTGCACCTTTTAAATATAATCATGAGTATAGTATAATCCTGTATAAAAAAAAAGCACTTGAGTTACTCTCCACTCTCAAATATAGTCTTAAGGCTATCCTTTCAATCTTCAAAAATTGCAACGTCACTTTCGTGTATTATAATTTCGGATCACCAGAGGTAGTCGTCTATCAATTCTTGAGAGCCGTAATCAATTATTAATTTGACTTTATATGTTTCATGAATATTAAGGATGTTTTAGTACACGACTCACAAAGTATGTCCAATAGTAACTTGCAATCAAATAGTTTCACAAACACTTTTATTTTCACTTAGACACAGTTTTATTACTGAGAACATTATATGTTCTTCGCCATGTAAAAGTTAAAATTAGTTCTCAAGTACATGGAAGTATTTTCGGCTCATACAGATATCGACCAATACAAAGCTCAATCAGTAATTAATACAAATTATTTCACACAACATCTTTTCACAAGTGTACATCGTTAAAAGTAGTAGACATAGCAATTAAGTATAGCGTCCGGCATCTTCTCGTCCCAGAATTGTGAAGGAGGTTCGATGAACCCTCTGCCAGACACTTAAATGTGATTTGCACAGTATCGATGTAGACGTAGATGTAGATATTTCCCGCGACCATCCGCTCGCTGAAGGCTAAGTGCGTCGACGCCAGCTGCTCGTGTATGGTGAAGATATCCTTAGGCTGCCACTTAGTTGCTCTGCTCTTCATGAAAAAAAAAAAAAAAAAAAAAAAAGCATACACATTTTTTTAGTTTCCAATAAAGAAAATTTTAATTTACTACACAATACTTAAAACTACTAGGCAGGCACTGGTACTTACCATACGTCGTTGCTGCGATTAGACTCATAATGATAACCGTACGAGTATATCATTGCATGTGATGGCTCTGGATGCGTTCTGTCAACCAATCCCTCCTTTCAGTCAAGTTTTACAATAAGTTTCCTTTTCCCCAAGTATCATTCAGTATCTCTTCTTCAGATATTCGATCTATCCGTTTGATCTACAGCTTTCTTCTGTAGCATGACATTTCACTTTCATTCTCTTATTGTCTGATCTGTTTTGTCGTCTAAGTTTCACTTACGTACAAGACTACACTCCACACAAATGCCTTCAGAAGTGTTTCCCTAAAATTTAAATTTATATTCGATGTTAACAAAGTACTTTTTTTTCATAAATGTTTTCCTTCACATAACCAATCTGTATTTTATATCCTCTCCTTACTTCGACCACTGCCTGTTATTTTGCTGCTCAGATAACGAAGTCCACTACTACCTTTGCTGTTTCGTTTTCAAATCTAGTTCCCTTAGCATCGCCTGGTTTAGTTCGATTTCGTTCCATTACTCTTGTTTTGCTTTTATTGATGTTCATCTTATGATCCCTTTCCAAGACACTATCCCTTCCGCTCAACTGCTCTTCCAAGTCCTTTCCCGTCTCTAATAGAATTACAGTGTCATCGCTGTATCTCAAAGTTTTTATTCTTCTCCTTGAACTGTGCTTCCCTTTCCACATTTCTCATTACATTCCTTCTCACCTTGCTCAATGTACACAAAGAAATGTTAACATACCGTGTGTACTTAAAGACCCGTTACAGAGTGATTACACGATTGTAGAAATATCACTAGAAGGAGTTACTTCCGTTAAATATCTAGAAGTCTGCTTGTGCAGCAGTTTCAAGTGGAAGAAACACGCAACATTAATCGCGGGTGAGGCAGATGCCACTCAGAGACTCATTGGAAGAATTCTCAGGAAATGCAATCCATCAACAGAAGAGGTATCTTACAAAACACTCGTTCGAACAATACTTGAATATTGCACATTAGTCTGCGATTGTAGTGACTTATTCGTGTGTCTGGGTGTGTGTATACTTATGCTGCAAATAATACATCGTAAGATCACATACGGCTAACACAACAGATTCAGTACAACTTCTTATCACGGCCGAGTATTATTATATTTGATATTGGAATAATTTGTAAAAGAACCTGCCGTCTTGCAAATGGCAGTCAATAATACTAATTACAACTCGCGCTGTTCCACATGTTCTTAATCGCTAAAAAAAAATTACAATTGATTTTCATACATGTAGGGATGCTACCGTCAGTGAAATAAGTGGTTTGGTTATAAATGACAGCATATATTTACCAGCAATACGTTACAGGATACATGCGTCTCCATCCAATTCTTACTCATATGAAGATTCGAACCAGAGTAAAATAATTAAGGAAAACTGTTTCTGTTGTTTTCATTGCTCTCAAAACATACATTATCCTGCAATATTGATACTGCTTTTCATATACATCACATCCTGACATGATTAATATTTTTACGTACTCTTTCGCACACGGAAAAACTGTTCGTTTAAACATTTCATGTCAACCATAAATAAATGGTTCTCGTTCCCAGACGACCAGTACAGTATCCGTACGAGACAGAATTGATAAGGAAAACTGTTTCTGTTGTTTTCATTGCTCTCAAAACATACATTATCCTGCAATATTGATACTGCTTTTCATATACATCACATCCTGACATGATTAATATTTTTACGTACTCTTTCGCACACGGAAAAACTGTTCGTTTAAACATTTCATGTCAACCATAAATAAATGGTTCTCGTTCCCAGACGACCAGTACAGTATCCGTACGAGACAGAATTGATAAAGGAAATAGTGAAGATCCAAAGAAGAGAAGCGAAAGTATCACAGAAATGCTTAGCCAACTCCAGTGATAGACGCTGGAAGAAACGTGTTGTGCTTCAGAGTGTGCTTTACTGTTAAAAGTTCCGGGGGCATACGTTTCTGACGAAATAACCAATATTTTGCTTCCTCCCGCGTAACACCACAAACATAAAATCAGAAAGATTCGGGCCATAGCGGAGGCTTACCAGCAATCGTTTGTCCCGACACAAAGCATCTTTCGCTACACACAGAAGATTCAGATGTAGATGCAGATGTAGATGCACTTTTGAATAACGTCTGCGAGACTAAAATCCTGTCCCATTCCCTTCTCAATAGTGCCTCAATTTTCTTGTCCTTTGACTCGTATCACTGCAGTCTGGTTTCTAAGCGCTGTAAAAACGTTTCGCTATCTGTACTTTACGCCCACGTTTAGAATTTCGAATTGTGTAATTCAGACAATATTGTCAATTCTTTTAAACGTACAAATGCGATAAACATAGGTTTGCTTTCGTCTAAGGGAAGTCGTAAGATCAGCGTTGCCTCACGTTCCATTCTCCTGCAAATAATTCGTGTCAGTATTTTGCAAGCATTAACCATTTTGCAAGGTTACGGATTCAGTTCCGCATGTTGCGCCCATCTTCTCCATTGTTTCTTAACACTGATTCTTCCTCCTGTTTGCATCTTCTTTGGTAATCTTTCATTGTAAATCTCTGTGCGTGTTTCCACCATACGTTTCTCCAGCATACTATCTATGCTTCCAAATTGACTACTTCTGTGAGTCCACATTAACCGTTCAGTCTATTGATGTAACACCTAGAGCTCATTTCCAGGTCTCTTTTCTGTTTTCTTTCTCTTTTATCTGATTGCCGGGCATTTCTCATAGACCATTAACATACGGCTGTGCGGCCGGCCGCAGTGGCCAAGCGGTTCGAATCCTGCCTCGGGCATGGATGTCTGTGATGACCTTAGGTTAGTTATGTTTAAGTAGTTCTAAGTTCTAGGGGACTGATGACCTCAGATGTTAAGTCCCATAGTGCTCAGAGCCATCTGAACCATCATACGACTGTGCGTTATCTTATTGAAAGATAACGTCAAGGAAATATCGAACACACGACACAGCCACCGGCCTGAACACGCCAGAAATGTAACGGTCGCTGTTCAAAATGCCAGCTATGAGAACCAGAGATGATGGTGTTGTGTACCCAAAGGTACCTCCTATCATAACGCCAAGTTATGGGCCCAATTGACTATGACGAATTCAGTTTGGCAATGTTTGATCTCCAGACACACACACACACACACACACACACACACACACACAGACAGAGAGAGAGAGAGAGAGAGAGAGAAGTGGGTCGTGATGCTCAATGCACGACCAAGACTCATCCGAAGATGTGCTGGAGCTCCTGCTTTCTGCTGGTCCCAGAAAAGCCGCAGCATTGATTATCTTGCTTACAGTCCATGGTGTTCCAGGCTGACCACGTGAATACTTGCCCTCCTGCAAACGGGTCCATTTGCTGACTCCAGGTGAGTGACGTGTTGGTACGATCCTGCAAGGCAGAGTGAACAATATCTGTATCCTCTCGGACGCTAGACGCGTGAGAACACAGAGATTCTGCAGGAAGTTCAATAGGAGCACCTGAATACTGTGATTCCATATGTCCACGACATTCGTGGGAGCCCGACCAATGCAGTCGGCGAAACGATGAACCGTCATCCTGGCATATTTCCACCAATGTAGAATTCGAACGGTGCGAGGTTGCGCCGTGATTGGCACGCCAGATTCGCATTCGGGAGAATGACGGTACAAATCTCCGTCCGGCCATCGAGATTAGAGTTTTTCGCGATTACCCTGAACAGCTCCACGCAAATAACGGTAAGGATCCTTTGAAAATCGCACGGTCCATTTCCTTCCCCATTCTTTCGCAATTCTCTAATGATCTCCCTGTCGACGGGACATTAAATTCTGCTCTTCCTTCCTTTCTTCGAATTCAGACAAGCGTTAGTAGGCGTTTCTTCTTCTTACTTTCTCACAAACAAACTGAAACATCCCTTTAGAAAATTTTATAAGTGACATTGCTGGAAAACCTCTACGTTATTTGATTTTCAAACAGCTGAGCAAAACTGAACTTACTCAGACATTTCTCTCTTTACTTATTCTGAGCAACACTGAACTGATACACAATATTTTTAGCGCAACGCAGTCTGACTTTCAATAATCCCTGCAAAAGAATGGCCCTGACTAACAATAACCTATACCTTTAATGAATCAATTACCTCACAAAAATCTTCGTTACTCGAACTACTGCAATACAGCAAGCGCCAATACTGCCAGCTAAATAAAAGATTCTATCTACTGAAGGCACTAACTACTGATAGGCATAGTTAGCAAATGAAAGATTTTGATGGAGAACGAACAATGTATTTCCCTTAATAGCGTTCAAAAGTCATAACATATATATCAGTTCATGACATCCAGTCTTATAAATTTCCTTTTTCTGACGGACACACGTCCATAATCGTCCGCTCTCAAAACTCTGCCATCTCTCCCCCCACATCCACCACTGCTGGCGGCTCACCTCCAACTGCACAATGCTACGCGCTGTTCACATCCAACTGCCCAACACTACAATAGCGAATGTTCCAACAATGCCAACCAGCCACAGACTGCACACAGCACAGTCAGTGATTTTCATACAGAGCGCTACGTGGTGATACCAACATAAAAACCTAAACAGCCCACTTACAAAACGATACTGAAATAGGAGTTCTGAAATAAAAACTTGCTGTGTAATACATCCTCATTTGCAGAACGGAATCGACATGGCTCCAACCTACTATTTCAATGGCATTGAAATGGTAATTATTTGCATATCCAAGTACGTAGAATACTTGCGTGCATCTTTCGTCGTGCTGACATATTAATGATCAAAGTGTGTGTGTATGTGTGTGTGAGAGAGAGAGAGAAAGAGAGAGATAAATAGCAGGTGGTGTTATGGTATGGAAGAGCTTCTCACTGTCAGTCTGCGATCCCCTTACTGCGCTTAAGAAAATGGTAACTGCAGAAGGATATGAACAAATTTTTCAGCATTTTGTACCGCGCACAGTGGAGGAACAGTTGGGAGACGATGATTGTATGATGGCAGCGCACTCTGTCATAAAGCAGCATCAACGAGGCAATTGTCTGAGGACGATAAAATTTTTGAAATGGACTGGGCCGCCCAGAGTCGCTTCCTGAACACAACTGGAAAAACGTTGGGATGAGATAGGACGGCGACAACGCTCCAGATCTCAGCGTCCAACATCACTGCCTTCTCTGGTTTCGGGTCTTGAGGAAGAGTGGGCTGTCATTCCTCGACAGACACTCAGGCAGTTCATTGAAAATGTTATCAGCAGAGTTCAAGCGGTCATAAAGACAAAGGGTAGACACATCCCATATTGTTGTTGTTGTTGTTGTTGTTGTGGTGGTCTTCAGTCCTGAGACTGGTTTGATGCAGCTCTCCATGCTACTCTATCCTGTGCAAGCCTCTTCATCTCCCAGTACTTATTGCAACCTACATCCTTCTGAATCTGCCTAGTGTATTCATCTCTTGGTCTCCCTCTACGATTTTTACCCTCCACGCTGCCCTCCAATGCTAAATTTGTGATCCCTTGACGACTCAGAACATGTCCTACTAACCGGTCCCTTCTTCTTGTCAAGTTGTGGCACAAACTCCTCTTTTCCCCAATTCTATTCAATACCTCCTCATTAGTTATGCGGTCTACCCATCTAATCTTCAGCATTCTTCTGTAGCACCACATTTCGAAAGCTTCTATTCTCTTCTTGTTTAAACCATTTATCGTCCATGTTTCACTTCCATACATGGCTACAATCCATACAAATACTTTCAGAAACGACTTCCTGACAGTTAAATCTATACTCGATGTTAACAAATTTCTCTTCTTCTGAAACGCTTTCCTTGCCGTTGCTAGTCTACATTTTATATCTTCTCTACTTCGACCATCATCAGTTATTTTGCTCCCCAAACAGCAAAACGCCTTTACTACTTTAAGTGTCTCATTTCCCAATCTAATTCCCTCAGCGTCACCCGACTTAATTCGACTACATTCCATTATCCTCGTTTTGCTTTTGTTGGTGTTCATCTTATATCCTCCTTTCAAGACACTATCCATTCCGTTCAACTGCTCTTCCAGGTCCTTTGCTGTCTCTGACAGAATTATAATGTCATCGGCGAACCTCAAAGTTTTTATTTCTTCTCCATGGATTTTAATACCTACTCCGAATTTTTCTTTTGTTTCCTTTACTGCTTGACAATATACAGATTGAATAACATCGGGGAGAGGCTACAACCCTGTCTCACTCCCTTCTGAACCGCTGCTTCCCTTTCATGTCCCTCGACTCTTATAGCTGCCATCTGGTTTCTGTACAAATTGTAAATAGCCTTTCGCTCCCTGTATTTTACCCCTGCCACCTTTAGAATTTGAAAGAGAGTATTCCAGTCAACATTGTCAAAAGCTTTCTCTAAGTCTACAACTGCTAGAAACGTAGGTTGGCCTTTCCTAAATCTTTCTTCTAAGATAAGTCGTAAGGTCAGTATTGCCTCACGTGTTCCAATATTTCTACGGAATCCAATCTGATCCTCCCCGAGGTCGGCTTCTACCAGTTTTTCCGTTCGTCTGTAAATAATTCTTGTTAGTATCTAGAGTTGACGGTAAATTGCGTTAATGGTTCAGAGTAGTTTCAGGGGTAAGACAAGGCTGCAACCTGTCTCCACTATTGTTCATATTATTTATGGATCATATGTTGAAACCAACTAACTGGCTGGGTGAGATTAAGATATGTGAACATAAAATAAGCAGTCTCGCGCATGCGGATGACTAAATTGTGATGGCAGATTCGATTGAAACTTTGCAAAGTAATATTTCAGAGCTATGGTATGAATATTAACATCTCCAAAACGAAAGTAATGTCAGTGGGAAAGAGATATAAACGGATTGAGTGCCAAATAGGAGGAACAAAGTTCGAACAGGTGGACGGTTTCAAGTACTTAGGATGCATATTCTCACAGGATGACAACATAGTGATAGAACTGGAAGCGAGGTGTAGAAAAGCTAATGCAGTGAGCGCTCAGCTACGATCTACTCTCTTCTGCAAGAAGGAAGTCAGAACCAAGACTAAATTATCTGTGCACCGTTCAATCTTTCGACCAACTTTGTTGTATGGGAGCGAGAGTTGAGTGGATTCAGGTTACCTTATCAATAATGTTGAGGTTACGGATATGAAAGTAGCTAGGATGATTGCAGGTACTAGTAGATGGGAACAATGGCAGGAGGGTGTCCACAATGAGGAAATCAGAGAAAAACTGGGAATGAACTCTATAGATGTAGCAGTCAGGGCGAACAGGCTTAGATGGTGGGGGCATGTTACACGCATGGGAGAAGCAAGGTTACCCAAGATACTCATAGGTTCAGCAGTAGAGGGTAGGAGGAGTCGGGGTAGACCAAGGAGAAGGTACCTGGATTCGGTTAAGAATGATTTTGAAGTAATAGGCTTAACATCAGAAGAGGCATCAATGTTAGCACTGAATAGGGGATCATGGAGGAATTTTTAAGGGGGACTATGCTCCAGACTGAACGCTGAAAGGCATAATCAGTCTTAAATGATGATGATGATGAGTATATTGCAGCTGTGACTTATTAAACTGATAGTTCGGTTAATGTCGTCTAATATGAGTCCAGATACTCAGATAGTGTAAATAACACTCATTAGGTACATTTGTGCCTCCCCCCCGGAATATTTCACATTGCACTCGAAGTTACGGCGCCGACTCTGAGGGAGATGTAAGTGTAGTGGCCGGTGTCGGCCACTGGTGTGAAAAAGAGGGGAGATGAATAGGAGCGGCCGTTTCGTAGCGGGCGGCGAGCGCTTTGTCTCCGCCGCCACCCAAGACTAGGGAAGGGGGCCGGGTGGGCCGGCCCGGGGCGGGTAACGGGGCGGAATGCAGCAGGTAGAGGGGGAGAGAGAGAGAGAGTGTGAGGGAGGGAGGGAGAGAGCGCTGGGCGGCGGCCGCGCTAATCACAGGACAGGCGCCCGCAGTCTCAATCAGGGCTGGCGCCCTGGCCGGTCGTCACACCCGCTGACACGGCGGGGCAGGCTGGCCTCTGCTGCAGGCGGGAACCACAGGCCGTGGCCGGGGGTCTGCCGAGTTGCGGGTATCCGAGGATAAAAGACCACGCCGATGCGGATATCAGAGTGTGCATCTGCGAGTATCGAAATTAATGCTTAGTGGTTAAAAGTTATAGGATTACGATTTTCATCTGTTTTTAAGATTCAGTGTCCCAGACTGTAAAAACGGAACCCTAATAGGATCGCTTTATTGTCTATCTGTCTTAGGGTGACCGACTTTTCTAAACGAAAATAAGGGCGATTCTTATATCCTTGAAAAAAAAATAAGGGGGATAAATAGCACGGCAAAATTTCGCCAAAAGTCAAAGCAGTATTTGTAAAAGTAGACTATTTATTTACACATCTCAATTACTTATACATATTTTGCAACAGGTTTTCCCCCAGTCAGTAGTTTTACATCATTTTTAACAAATTCAAAGAATTCACTACAGGAATAAGGAAAATTCATGGCAACTTGTAGCTCAGATTTGATTAAGTTTGTGCTACTTCTGTTCCTTACATCAGTCCACTTATTATTCATAAGAGAAAATATTCTCTCAGTGTGAGCATTACTTCCTGGTGTACTCATAACAAAACAAACGAGCTTGTGTGGTAGACTAATGAAAGTTCACCAGCAATGGTTTTCACATCTTCGTTTGTTAAGCCTTTGCTCAGGTGGGGAGAGATGAAGAACATAGTTATTTTGGATGAAGTAATTACAATCATTTGCCTTGTTTTTGTGACCTACAAGCAAATACAAGATGTTAACTCAGAAAACTGCGGATTACTAATTACTACGCACTGAACAGTAATATATATATATATAATTTATTACCGTACATGAAGTATTCATGTGCTGTAAACAACCGTTCTTGCCGCCATGCGCGATGCTAAACCCCCGTTTGCAAATTGAGCAGTTTGCTTTATAAGCATTTGACCGTGCTGGTCCAATCCAGGAATATAAAGCTTCCCATTTCGTAAGATATGTACACATATACTTTGTTTTCTTTTTTGGTGGCGTTTTAGCTTCGTCTTCGCTGTCCATCATAAAATCTTGAACAAGTTAACGACAATTCACAGTAAGCACTGGCACAGGAACAAAGGAACATCTAACCGCCAAGTGTCGGTCGATCATTCCAAAGATATAATGTCGACATCTATGGTCGAAGGTCGATATAGAATTAGTTGTCTCTGCTGTCTACGAACGAATCCTGACAGTGCGTGCAAAATTTAAATGATTGAAAAATATTTTTACATACCGGTCGTGGTAAGAAAAATAAAGTTGAAAACGGGAGATAAACAGCCACTGAGCCTGAAAATACGGGAGACGGGAGATTATGAAAAAATGTCTCTAAATACGGGAGATCCCCGGAAATACGGGAGAGATGGTCACCCTAGTCTGCCTTCTCTCTGTTCGAGTATTAAGAAGCCTTTTTCTCAGAAACGGTTAGACGTATAAAGCTCAGATTTACGTCATATGTTACGGTCTACAGTCCCTCGGCGGTGTAAAAATTTTGTTCAAATTTATGTCACATATTAAAAGTCTATGATCCCTTGGCAGTATAAAATCTGTAAGCTTCTACATCAGTGCACTCAAAAGATACGGCCATTTATCCGACTCGAAAACTGACTCACCAGAACCCATACGTTACTTCCCATTGACCTCGAATCATAAAATTTGGCAAGAAGCAATGTTTCACAGAACAAGTAGAGTAAGAACAGGCGCAAGATGTGTATTACTGCCTGACGATGGCATATTCCTTACTGAGTGGCCGACACCGACCTTTACGTTGGGACATATTTTGATATTCGAAAACTTACTCATCAAAACCCATAGTGTGTTTCCCATTGACTTAGAAGCGCGAAATTTGGCGAGAAGCAAGGTTCCACAGTACAAATAGAGGAAAAATCTGAAAATCGTTAATTTATAATAATATCATACCAAAAAAATTGTCACTTTTAATGCTTTTGTCTGTGTGTCCGGCTGTTAAGGCCTCTTTCTCTTCAGGGTAAAGCATGTTGCGGGAGTCTTTCCGAACGTGGAGAGCAATATCAAACGTGACAGTTATTCTGAAATTGCGTTTGAAAGTAGACCATTGAGATGCAAGAACGCCACGTACGTCACATGTATGCCGTCTCATTTCTGCAAAGAGTCATGAGATTCCATATTGGCTTTCATTTGAATCCCATATTCGGTTGGTTTTATAGTACAACTTACGTCCTGTGAACATATGCCGTTTCAAAGCATCAGCAAATTGAGGACCTCTCGAAAACCTGTCTATTATTACTACGACTTGATGTAATAAGAGCGCTTCAGTGAGTCATTCAACACGTTTCTTTCCGAAAGCAGATTGGTTTTATTCAGGATTGGAATACAAGATATTATTCCCCACTCTTTTCTCTACAAAGCCCTATTTTTTCAACATAATGTCCGTTAACTACGACGGCGTTAAGCCACCTTACTGGCAGGCTCAATGTTCCCTGCATGTACCACTCTACTGGTCGACATCGGATCCAAAGTCTTGCTGCGTCAATAACCTCCCCATCATCCCACGAAGCACATCCTTCATTGGGCCAAACAGATGGAAATCGGAATTTGCGAGATCTACGCTCTAAGGTGGATCAGGAAGAACAGTCCAATGAAGCTTTGTGAGTCCGACAGCCTTGATTAGCAGGCCCCATATTGATACAATAAGTTATGTCGTTCACTGCATACCTGAAAACCAATGTAATATTCATATCATCATGAAATCATCAGTAATCAATTATTATTATAACTTCTCTAACGCAAGGTGCGTATCAAAAATGGCTCTGAGCACTATGGGACTTAACTTCTGAGGTCACCAGTCCCCCAGAACTTAGAACTACTTAAACCTAACTAACCTAAGGACATCACAAACACCCATGCCCGAGGCAGGATTCGAACCTGCGACCGTAGCGGTCGCGCGGTTCCAGACTGTAGCGCCTAGAACCGCTCGGCCACTTCGGCCGGCGGGTGCGTATCGTTTGCCGCTACACTTTGCACTGTGTTGACAGAGCATCTTTTAAATTACAACGTTTAAGAACTGTATTATACAGGGTGATTCAAAAAGAATACCACAACTTTAGGAATTTAAAACTCTGCAACGACAAAAGGCAAAGCTAACCACTATCTGTCGGCGAATTAAGGGAGCTATAAAGTTTCATTTAGTTGTACATTTGTTCGCTTGAGGCGCTGTTGACTAGGCGTCAGCGTCAGTTGATGCTAAGATGGCGACCGCTCAACAGAAAGCTTTTTGTGTTACTGAGTACGGCAGAAGTGAATCGACGACAGTTGTTCAGCGTGCATTTCGAACGAAGTATGGTGTTAAACCTCCTGATAGGTGGTGTATTAAACGTTGGTATAAACAGTTTACAGAGAATGGGTGTTTGTGCAAAGGGAAAAGTTCTGGACGGCCGAGAACGAGTGATGAAACTGTAGCACGCATCCAGCAAGCATTTGTTCGCAGCCCAGGAAGATCGACTCGCAGAGCTAGCAGAGAGCTGCAAATTCCACAATCAACTGTATGGAGAGTCCTACGAAAAAGGTTAGTTATGAAACCTGAACGTCAACTACCCGAGGCGATGGATCGGCCGCCAGGCAGCCCGTGACAGAGCACTTCATCACTGGCCTCCAAGAAGCCCTGATCTTACCCCCTGCGATATTTTCTTATGGGGGTATGTTAAGGATATGGTGTTTCGGCCACCTCTCCCAGCCACCATTGATGATTTGAAACGAGAAATAACAGCAGCTATCCAAACTGTTACGCCTGATATGCTACAGAGAGTGTGGAACGAGTTGGAGTATCGGGTTGATATTGCTCGAGTGTCTGGAGGGGGCGATATTGAACATCTCTGAACTTGTTTTTGAGTGAAAAAAAAACCTTTTTAAATACTCTTTGTAATGATGTATAACAGAAGGTTATATTATGTTTCTTTCATTAAATACACATTTTTAAAGTTGTGGTATTCTTTTTCAATCACCCTGTACACTAACGCGAAAAAAGTCATACCGTGCATCCTAATATCGTGTCGGACCATCCTTTGTCCTGCGTAGTGCAGGAACTCGACGTGGCTTGCACTCAACAAGTCGTCGAAAGTCCCCTGCAGAAATACTGACTGATAATGTCTCTACAGCCGTCCATAACTGCGAAGGTGATGCCGGTGCAGGATGTTGTGCCCGAACTGACCTCTCGATTATGTCCCATAAATGTTCCATGAGATTCATGTCGGGCGATCTAGGTGCCCAAATCATTCGCTCGAATTCTCCAGAATGCTCTTCAAACCCATCGCGAACAACTGAGGCCCAGTAACATGTGATCGTTGTTTGGGACCATGAAATCTATGAATCGCTACAAACAGTCTCGAAGTAGCCGAACATAACCGTTTTCAGTCAATCATCGGCTCAGTTGGACCAGAAGATCCAATCCATTGCCTGTAAACGTAGCTTACATATTACGGGGCCACCACCACCTTGCATAATGCCTTGTTGACAACCTTGGTCGATGGCACTCGAAAGCTGCCATCAGTTCTCAAAACTGAAATCGGAAACCATTTGACCAGGTGAAGGTTTTCCAGTCGCCTAGGGTCCAATCGCTATGGTCACGAGCCCAGGAGTGGCGGTGCAGGCGACGCCGTGCTGTTAGCAAAGGCATCGCATCGGTCGTTAAGTGAAGGCTGTCGGCCACTGCGATGTCCGTTGTGAGAGGTAATGCCTGATATTTAGTATTCTAGGCACTCTCTTGATACTGTGGATCTCGGAATATTGAATTGCCTTACGGCTTCCGAAGTAGAATGTTCCTTGCGTGTAGCTCCAACTGCTATTCCGCGTTCGAGGTCTGTTTTTTTCCCGTCGTCCGGCCTTAGTCACATCGGAAACCTTTTCACATGCATCACCTGTGTACGAATGACAGCTCTTCTAATGAACTGCCCTTTTATACCTTGTGTATACTACCGCCATCTGTACGTGTGCATATCGCTATCCTATGACTTTTGTCGCCTCAGTGTAGTTTCATATCGTAAGTGTCGAGTTTCATTCCAAATTAAACAATGGTTCTATCTGTCAGTACAGCGCCCAAAGAACTGTTTTTGTTTCCGTGTAAAACAGGCGAAAGATACTCGATTCGTTCCACACGGTAACTGCTACATGAGGTTGTACTTCATTGTTGTGGAGGTGATTTGGAAACATCCTCTCCGATGACACTGTGTCAGTGGTTAGTGCAGTTATCTGGAAGATGAGAAAGTTAGAAATGCTGGTTGTATATCCTAGTAAGATAGGATTACGAATATGTTGGTTACACGCACTCTATTAGCAGCACTTCTCTGCGATTTTGGTGGAACGGGAGCATTTGTAAAAAGTGGTTGCACCTTACTCTTATATTAGGCCGTGGTCGTACGAATGATGAGTGCTGTCCATATACACAGACATTCCTTTAGATACCACACTAAGTGCGTCTATACTTGAGCTACAGCAAGATAGGCTCAACAGTATCTAACTTTTAATGGGAGTTCGCATGGCCTATGCAGTCAATCTTAAACAAGCGGAGTTTGTGTACCTTTATCTGATACAAATGAAGATAAAAATCTAACTTTTTTACAAGTTCCTTATCCATATTGTTTATGTCTACTGAAGCATAATTAAGAGATACAATACAAAATAACCAGAGATATAATTTTTTAATCATACAATTTTTTATCATGAATCGCTAGGTATAGAACGCCATAGTAAAACCGGTCACAGTGTTTCATGTAGCTGTCACAGGTAGTTTCTTATACTGTATATAGGCACATAAAGTATAAAAACACGTTTTGAGAAAATCGCATTTAAAATTTGAAATAACAAAAGCCCATTTTATTCTTTACCAACCTCCTCTTCTAACAGCGTCTTCCTTCTGGTTGACCTTGCTCCTTTCGTGATGAATTCGGCTGCACGCTGTGCCTTTTCAAGTCTTAGCTTGTTTAATAATTTCAACCCCTTTACAATATGAAGCCTGGAGTGATATTAAGATGGGATAGAAGTCATTTTCTCCCCATGTTCCTGTTATTAAATGTTAATATAGCGACACCAACTCCCCATTTCTCAGTATTCAGCTCTACAAACACATTTTTGGGCACTAGTGTCCGTATAATATTATCGAAAGACTCGTTGTTATTCTGAGTCCGTCCGCAGATATTTTCGGAGCAGGTCTGGGTGAGTTAAATCCCTGTAAATTGGCTTGATGGCTTCGGTAATAGCTTGAAGAATATAATTCTTGTACTAAAAATACACTATCAAATCTTCAGCCTTCTGGAATTTACACCGTGATTCAGGTAATGATAGGCAAAGTGAATGTATCGTTGGTTGAGAATTTCTGGAAGTATGAGACACAGAATGCTTTCTTCGTACTTTCTAAACCATTTCCATTTTTCATGTTGGTCGTTGCATTATACAGCTGAAGCTGTTCTTCTGTTGTTTTAATTTTCTGTGGAGTATGCTCATCCTTTTTGGCCTGTGTCCAACGCATTCCAGTTTCTTTATGCCCACGTTTTCACATGCATTTGATTCATCTATAGAGTTATACGGTTTACGATCATCCTCTCCAACCTAGTCACATATAAAGAGACGCATGTCCAAATTTAAGTAGTTTCAGAGTAACTCCAGTAATAAAATAAAATTAAAATATTTCTAATCGTCGTAAAAAGGTGATCCATATACTGTTTTGTGCAGGAAAGAGTGAAGAATATTGTAGGACTTGTTTCCAGGAAGTCAAGTCCAAGAATCGCTTAATCCTGTTGTGCCATTTTTGGCAATACTTCCATATGCTTACGAACCTTTGTAGTTCCAATCCTAAAAACGAACTGTGTTGTCCCCAATGACACCAGATCATTATTTCTATTCCACGTAATTTATGCGCTGGAGTGCCTAGTCTCCTCCTACACACGATGTCTACACTAATCACAGATACTTATGTACCGGTGTCGAGTAAAAATTTACATTCCTTACGATTTACAAAACCCATCAAACCACAGTCTGTCTCTGCAATAGTGTCTGTAGCACTCGGACTTACTAGGTATATTTTCCGACGGACGAAACACTTCTGTCTATGTTTAAAGTTTACCGTTGCTTATTTCCGTTACCCTGCTTTCTATTCCCACATTCGTTTTTCTTGTGACCAAAACGCCCACATCTGTAACATTGTGGTTGACTACATTGCGCCTACAAACGCCCTTTCTTCCCACGGCGATAACAATTCTTCTCAGAAGCAAAAATTCGCTTATTACTGCGCACTCGTGTACCAATATCGGCCGGCCGTTGTGGCCGAGCGGTTCTAGGCACTTCAGTCCGGAACTGCGCTGGTGCTACGGTCGCAGGTTCGAATCGTGCTTCGGGCATAGATGTGTGTGATGTGCTTAGGTTAGTTAGGTTTAAGTAGTTCTAAGTCTAGGGGACTGATGACCTCAGATGTTAAGTCCCATAGTGCTTAGAGCCATTTGAACCATTTTTTGAACCAATATCTATTTGCTACAAACGCGTGGCAACACGTAGTGCTGTAGCCAAATCCTCTGGATTTTCCATTCTTACTCCTAGCGAAAACTCCACAGGAATTCCTTGCAAAATTAAATCGAGAGCTCCGTTTTATACCCCCTGAGTATGATGCGACCCGCTTCTGAATTCCCCGACAACTCATGTGTCTGCGCATTTATTTTGCGAATTCTGTCCGAAAATGTCTCCATGGTCTCATTTGCCTTCTGTGTTAACCCACTCAACTTTTGCCCAAGAAGTACCGTATCTTTGACGCAAACCTTCCGCTAGTTGTTTAAATGTATTTGCCTTGCTCAACCTTTCGTGATGCATCACAAACGTCTTTGCTTCATCGGAAACGTGTAAATTGGCCATCCGCAGAGTAGTTTCATCTGTCAAGTTACTCATCCCGGCTGCAGCCGTTACAACGTTAATAGATATCGTTACATCCTGTGCTGTTTTTCCGGAGTAGGGCGTGATTTCGTTAGCTGCTGAAGGATCTACTGAAAAGTGGAGACTTGCTATTGGTAACTTAAATTCACTCGTATCCGATTGTAGCTCTCGCGCAGCCCGCAAAGATTCCAGCTCAACCATCAATTCATTAGGGCGTAACTTTTTTGAGCATTTTCCTCTAACAAATGTGACACTTGCTCCGTCTGTTTTGAATGTAATTTTCCTTTTGTTCATTGCATTCTATTACAACAGCCGTGGTGAGATTGCATGTTACTTGCTACAAACATGCAACACATTTCAAGATGGCCGTCTCTACATTGCACATTCACGGATCCACGTCACTTCCATTTCACATTTATACCATAGCAGCTGTTCGGTGCTAGTTGAGCATGCTCGTGACTTGTAAGCATTGGAAGACAAACAATAAAATACCCCGTTACAGTAGTCAAGATACATACCACTCTGCTCCTGGCGTAAGTGGCAAACTTTACTTAGCTTACGGCCGAATTAATGAAAGTCAATTAATATTAAGCACATCCTAAAATATTACTGTCTCTCTAAGTAGTTTTGTATGTTGCCTAGTATGAAAATTACATTCTTAAGAAGCTCTTAAAGTTAGTTCACGTGATTCGATTTTACAGTTAGTTCCTTGATGCGTATTATGGTAAAATACGGCTGAGATTCACAGGCGACAAGAATACCTGATGCCGCCCGCATTTTAACGTCCACTGATTCAAAATGGATCAAATGGCTCTGAGCACTATGGGACTTAACATCTGAGGTCATCAGTCCCCTAGACTGAGAACTACTTAAACCTAATTAACCTAAGGACATCACACACATCCATGCCCGAGGCAGAATTCGAGCCTGCGACCGTAGCACCAGCGCGGTTCCGGACTGAAGCGCCTAGAACTGCTCGGTCACAGCGGCCGGCTAACGTCCACTGATCTGACGAAGTAATCGGACAGACGGAAGACACAGTAGCAATTCAGAGATGTTTCAACGTTGTTTTTGTAAAACATTAATGCGAAATGTGAAATTTAAAGCTTTCCCCGCAAACAGAATATTCCGTTATATTTCGAGAGAGGTGCCAGATGTATGCAATTTGTTGCGACAATATTTCGCCGCATAGTCTGACCATTCTGAGGTAAATACTGCCATAAATGCTCTGAACTCCCGTATTACATTGGGAGCTCAGTGCATTTTCGTCAGTATCCACCTGAAGATGACCAGAAGACTCTGGATCGAAGTATCGTGGAAGCAAGTAGCCGTCATTCGGTAGTTCACTCGAAATTTTATGCAACATTAATTCGGAAGGTTTACAGCACATGCAGTTAGGCAGTAGAAGAATTCACATTGCACATAAGGACCTCGAAGACTCGAGAAATCAGGACTCATACGGAACCATGCACTCGTTTTCCCCTCGCTACAAGTATCATTACTTATGTTTTGGTATGTTTCCATGCAAAGCCTAACGACACAACGACGTTAGACAACAACTGTGATATGAGGGATGAGATATAACGATTATACTGACATCCAAAAACATGTAAGATTTTTCGACCACAAATGTACTTATCGAGTAAGGACGACAGGGAGAGGAGAAATCAGGACTTGTAAAGAAGCATAAAGTCGTTACCCCATCGTTCCATTTGCGAGAGGAATCGGAAAGGGAATGACTATCAGTGTTACAAGGTACCCTACACTCTCCACTGTAGGATGATTTCTAGAGTATCTCTGTAGATGTGATTCTGAAGTATAAACTTATGGTTACACACCTAGGACCATAGGTCAGAGCAAAACATTTTTGTTTTTCGTGTACGAACATCTATGGACGGGATGCTTCGGTGCCACCCGAAAAATTTGAGTCAGTCGGCTGCTTTCATTCCAAATTTTTAGTGTATCCAATCGAATGAAATGTCATCATCAACATGCTTGGTGGGAAGAGGTTGATTAATCAGTGGTACACTTCTCCAGGCCAGTTCCCGCTTCCTGTTTGTTATGGCGTATTTTGTACACCAAGTGTGGGAAGTGCCTGCTGAATTCTCCTATTTTCTTCTTTTGTCAAATAATCAATATTCTGGTTCGAAACTTCCTGGCAGATTAAAACTGTGTGCCCGGTTCGTCAAGTTGGCAACAACATTGAGTCATCTGCTCCATTGGTGTTTCCCTTTTTAATGTTGGGAGGTAAGGGCCATTTGTCATCCAATCACTGTTGTTGCTGTTGTTGTAGTCTTCAGTCCCGAAACTGGTTTGATGCAGTTCTCCATGCTACTCTATCCTGTGCAAGCTTCTTCATCTCCCAGTACCTACTGTAACCTACATCCTTCTGAAACTGCTTAGTGTATTCATCTCTTGGTCTCCCTCTACGATTTTTACCCTCCACGCTGCCCTCCAATACTAAACTGGTGATCCCTTGATGCCTCAGAACATGTCCTACCAACCGATCCCTTCTTCTTGTCAAGTTGTGGCACAAACTCCTCTTCTCCCCAATTCTGTTCAATACCTCCTCATTAGTTATGTGATCTACCCATCTAATCTTCAGCATTCTTCTGTAGCACCACATTTCGAAAGCTTCTATTCTCTTCATGTCCAAAATATTTATCGTCCATGTTTCACTTCCATACATGGCTACACTCCATACAAATACTTTCAGAAACGACTTCCTGACACTTAAATCTATACTCGATGCTAACAAATTTCTCTTCTTCAGAAACGCTTTCCTTGCCATCGCCAGTCTACATTTTATATCCTCTCTCCTTTGACCATCATCAGTTATTTTGCTCCCCAAATAGCAAAACTCCTTTTCTTACTTTAGGTGCCTCATTTCCTAATCTAATTCCCGCAGCATCACCCAACTTAAGTCGACCACATTCCATTATCCTCGTTTTGCTTTTGTTGACGTTCATCTTATATCCTCCTTTCAAGACACTATCCATTCCCTTCAACTGCTCTTCCAGGTCCTTTGCTGTCTCTGACAGAATTACAATGTCATCGGCAAACCTCAAAGTTTTTATTTCTTCTCCATGGATTTTAATACCTCCTCCGAATTTTTCTTTTGTTTCCTTCACTGCTTGCTCAATATACAGATTGAATAACATCGGGGAGAGGCTACAACCCTGTCTCACTGCCTTCCCAGCCACTGCTTCCCTTTCGTGTCCCTCGACTCTTATAACTGCCATCTGGTTTCTGTACAAATTGTAAATAGCCTTTCGCTCCCTGTATTTTACCCCTGCCCCTTCAGAATTTGAAAGAGAGTATTCCAGTCAACATTGTCAAAAGCTATCTCTCAGTCTACAAATGCTAGAAACGTAGGTTTGCCTTTCCTTAATCTAGCTTCTAAGATAGGTCGTAGGGTCAGTATTGCCTCCCGTGTTCCAATATTTCTACGAAATCCAAACTCATCTTCCCCGAGGTCGGCTTCTACTAGTTTTTCCATTTGTCTGTAAAGAATTCGCGCTAGTATTTTGCAGCCGTGACTTATTAAACTGATAGTTCGGTAATTTTCACATCTGTCAAAACCTGCTTTCTTTGGGATTGGAATTATTATATTCCTCTTAAAGTCTGAGGGTATTTCGCCTGTCTCATATATCGTGCTCACCAGAAGGTAGAGTTTTGTCAGGACTGGCTCTCCCAGGGCTGTCAATAGTTGTAATGGAATGTTGTCTACTCCCGGGGCCTTGTTTCGACTCAGGTCTTTCAGTGCTCTGTCAAACTCTTCACGCAGTATCGTATCTCCCATTTCATCTTCATCTACATCCTCTTCCATTTCCATAATATTGTCCTCAAGTACATCGCCCTTGTATAGACCCTCTATATACTCCTTCCACCTTTCTGCTTTCCCTTCTTTGCTTAGAACTGGGTTTCCATCTGAGTTCTTGATATTCATACAAGTGGTTCACTTTTCTCCAAAGGTCTCTTTAATTTTTCTGTAGGCAGTGTCTATCTTATCCCTGGTGAGACAAGCCTCTTTGTCCTTACATTTGTCCTCTGGCCAACCCTGCTTAGCCATTTTTCACTTCCTGTCGATCTCATTTTTGAGACATTTGCATTCCATTTTGCCTGCTTCATTTACTGCATTTTTATATTTCTTCTGTTACCCAAGGATTCCTAGCAGACCTCGTCTTTTTACCTACTTTATCCTCTGCTGCCTTCACTACTTCATCCCTCAAAACTACCCATTCTTCTTCTAATGTATTTCGTTCCCCCAATCCTGTCAACTGTTCCCTTATGCTCTCCTTGAAAAACTGTACAACCTCTGGTTCTTTCAGTTTATCCAGGTCCCATCTCCTTAAATTCCCACCTTTTTGCAGTTTCTTCAGTTTTAATCTACAGTTCATAACCAATAGATTGTGGTCAGAGTCCACATCTGCCCCTGGAAATGTCTTACAATTTAAAACCTGGTTCCTAAATCTCTGTCTTACCATTATATAATCTATCTGAAACCTGTCAGTATCTCCAGGCTTCTTCCATGTATACAACCTTCTTTTACGGTTCTTGAACCAAGTGTTAGCTATGATTAAGTTGTGTTCTGTGCAAAATTCTACAAGGCGGCTTCCTCTTTCATTTCTTCCCCCCAATCCATATTCACCTACTACGTTTCCTTCTCTCCCTTTTCCTACTACCGAATTCCAGTCACCCATTACTATTAAATTTTCGTCTCCCTTCACTATCTGAATAATTTCTTTTATTTCAGCATACATTTCTTCAATTTCTTCGTCATCTGCAGAGCTAGTTGGCATATAAACTTGTACTACTGTGGTAGGCGTTGGTTTCGTGTCTATCCTGGCCACAATAATGCGTTCACTATGCTGTTTGTAGTAGGTTACCCGCACTCCTATTTTTTTACTCATTATTAAACCTACTTCTGCATTACCCGTATTTGATTTTGTATTTATAACCCTGTATTCGCTTGACCAAAAGTCCGTAGAACGCCAGTTTTCTCTCTTTTGATAACGACGTCCTCCTTAGTAGTCCCCGCCCGGAGATACGAATGGGGGACTTTTTTACCTCCGGAATATTTTACCCAAGAGGGCGCCATCATCATTTAATCATACAGTAAAGCTGCATGCCCCCGGGAAAAATTACGGCCGTAGTTTCCCCTTGCTTTCAGCCGTTCGCAGTACCAGCACAGCAAGGCCGTTTTGGTTAGTGTTACAAGGCCAGATCAGTCAATCATCCAGACTCTTGCCCCTGAAACTACTGAAAAGCCTGCTGCCCCTCTTCAGGAACCACACGTTTGTCTGGCTTCTCAACAGATACCCCTGCGTTGCGGTTGCACCTACGGTACGGCTATCTGTATCGCTGAGGCACGCAAGCCTCCCCACCAACGGCAAGGTCCATGGTTCATGGGGAGTCACTACTTGGCGCACCCCAGCTGATTTTAGGGGAAATGTAAGTGGTCTAGCGGTAGCGTCTTTCACTAGTAATCAAAAGGTCCTGGTTTCCGGATTCTAACTTAGCCACTGCTTAAGTTTTGAATAAAAGTCATCAACAAAGGAGGCGGGAAACTTCCGGTGTAAGAAGTCACCTTCGTTCTGCCGATAGCGTTATCAAAGAGGGCGATGGACAGAGTTTCAGGGCACACAATTATTGGATTTTCGCGTCGCTTTACGTACTGAATTATCGTCTCAATATCCTCTTATACTTTCTCTGTCTCTTCACATTCTGCTTGCAACGTCGGGATGTAAACCTGAACCACTGATGTCGCTGTTGGTATGCTGTCGATTGCAGTGACTATTCCAGCTGGATTGCAAAATGGTCAGACAATATCGTGATTTCCCTAAATCGCTCCAGGCAAATGCCGGGATGGTTCCTGTGAAAGGGCACGGCCGACTTCCTTCCCCGTCCTTCGTTAATACGATGAGACCGATGACCTCGCTGTCTGGTCTCCTTCTCCAAAACAACCAACCAATCAGACAAAATCCAGGAGTATCCAGGAGCAGATTAGAGACTCATATAACAATTTAGTCGTGATGAAGAGTGGACTGAAGTTCAGGAGAATCTTGAGGAACAATCAGCGTGGAATGAAAAAGATGCTGAAGCACTGTGGAATGAGGAGACATGTTTGAAGTTCGTTGAGGATGTATATACACACATCAAAAAAGTTTTTGCATCACCCATGTTCCCACAACTTCTGAAGACAGACGTTGACTGTGGATATTGTATCACAGACACAGTCCCTTTGACTGTTCAGAGATGTCACTAAACCCGCCCAAAGATGTGAACAACCATGCAAGAGCAGCGCCTATTAGACGGAGGGGGTCCGACAGCCGATCAGTTCCAGTCATTCCACCAGGAAGGAGGTACACGGTTCGTGTTGTCTGTAATTCAACCATGCCTAGACGGTCAATACCGCGGTTCGATCGCGTCCGCATTGTTACTTTGTGCCAGGAAGGGCTCTCAACAACTCAAACTGTGCGTAATAGGCTGCATGATGCGCAACTTCACTCCCAACGTCCACAGCGAGGTCCATCTTTGCAACCACAACACCATGCATCGTGGTACAGATGGGCCCAACAACATGCTGAATGGACCGCTCGGGATTGGTATCACGTTCTCTTCACCGAAGAGTGTCGCATACGCCTTCAACCAGACACAATCGTCGGAGACGTGTTTGGAGTCAACCCGGTCAGGCTGAAAGCCTTAGACACACTGCCTATCGAGAGCAGCAAGGTAGAGGTTCCCTGCTGCTGTGGGGTGGCATTATGTGGGGCCGATGTACGCCTCTGGTGGTCGTGGAAGGCGCCGTAACTGCTGTACAATACATAAATGCCATCCTCCGACCTATAGTGCAACTATATAGGCAGCATTTTGGCGACGCATTCGTCTTCATGGACGACAATTCGAGCACTCATCGTGCACATCTTGTGAATGAACTTCCCTTAGAATAACGAAATCGCTCAACTAGAGTGGCCAGCATGTTCTCCAGACATGAACCCTACCGAATATGCCTGGGATAGATTGAAAAGGGCTGTTTATGGACGGCGTGACCCACCAACCACTCTGAGGGATCTACGCCGAATCGCCGTTGAGGAGTGGGATAATCTGGACCAACAGTGCCTTGATGAACTTGTCGATAGTATGCCACGACGAATACAAGCATGTATCAATGCAAGAGGACGTCCTACTGGGTGTTAGGGATATCGGTGTGTACAGCAATCTGGATCACCACCTCTGAAGGTCTCGCTGTACGGTTGGACAACTTGCAATGTGTCGTTTCCATGGGCAAGAAAAGGGGCGGAAATGATGATTATGTTGATCTCTATTCTAATTTTCTGTACAGGTTTCGGAACTCTCGGATCCGAGGTGATGCAAAACTTTTTTTGATGTGTGTACTATGATTAGAAATGCACCTTTTGATAACTTTTCAAACCTCACTTGCCTCATGATCGAGAATGTTGACGTGATATAATGTATCTAATGAACAGTTTTATATGACTGACATAATACTGCCTTTGAAAATGACGTAAAGCCGAAACGCGTAATGTTGTTGGAAAAATAAACGTGTGGTCAAGACATTAAAAAAATTATCAAAAGTGCATCCAAATGGCCGCATCGTCTCACAGCATTTTCATGCAAATTGGAATGCATTTTCTAAAAACAGCAATATAAAATGTCGGAAAGGCTAATATAAGTATTAGTAAGGTAAATGTGAAGTTAATCTGCGTAACAGAAAAATACTAAAATTATTTAGCGAAAGAAGGAAGTATAAAAATGTTTAGGGAAAGACAACAATTCAGCAACATGGATCAATCAGGAGCGAAAGAAATAGGAAGAGCAAGGAAGACAAGTCGAAATGGCTGCAGTAAAACTGCGAAGAAATAGGAAAAGAAATGACCATCGGAAGGCCTGACTCAGCATGTCGAAAATCAAATCAACCTTCGATGAAATTAAAGAAAGGGCGGCAACATTAAGACTGCTGCTGTATTTCCTTTGTATAGCGGAGAGGAAAGAGCGGATGGATGGAGAGAGTACAGTGAAGACCTCTATGATAGAGAGGAATGGTCTGATGACGTGATAGAAGAGGAAATTCGAGCCGATATGGAAGAGATAGGGGATCCAGTATTGGAAATGAGAACTTAAAAGAACCTCGGAAAATTTAAGATCAAATAAGACAGATGGACTAGATAACATTTCATTTGGAATTCCTAAAATCACTGTGGAAAATGGCAATCCAAGAACTATTCAAATTAGTGTGTAGAATCTATGGGACAGGCGGCACAGCATCATGCTTTCGGGAAAACATCACCCACACTCTCCCGAGGATAGAAAGGGTAGATAAGTGCGAGAACTATTGCACTATCAGCTTAACAGACAGTGGATCGAAGTTGCTGACAAGAGAAATTTACAGAAGAATAGAAAAGAAAATTGAGGATCTGTTAGATGGAGATCACTTTCGATTTAGGAAAGGTAAAAGCACCAGAGATCAGGTCCTGACGTTGCGTTTGTATGGAGTTACCGGCACGTGACCCTATTTGCCGTGGCTCACTGGGAAAGGGGACAGGTATACAACGAAGGATCTGGCATTTGTTTTCAAATATATAAATTTTTTCTTTAGGTGTAATCTGCTTCTAAAATTTTACATATCATCTTGAGTATATTTAAGTTCAATTACGCTAGAAAAAGTTTCACGTTAAAAATTAGTTTCAGTCGTTTCCCTTAGATTCAATAGTAATCCAATTTAACGTAAATAAGATTTTCAGAACAAGAAAACAAACTTCTGTCAACACAATCAATAAAACCTTGCAGATGCTGACCTGCCTCTTGAAAATTGATTACCCAGCTCTTGTTGTTGTGAAACAGTAATGTAAACGAGCCATTGGCCAGCAAGATTTTCACAGCCTATTTGGAAGGTTTATGAAAGAGAGTTGCTGCGGATCTTGGCAATGTGGTTGATTTCCAGTGTATTGTATTTTTTACTATTTGTGAATGTTCTCATTCTCCTTATGGAGTTTTGTTGTCTCTTGGGACAGAATTTCTTATGTAGGTTTTTTTTTTGCACTTGATACAGTTTTATACAGCATGTTGTTATAATTTATGTAATGATTCGATGCGTTTTGTTAATGTAATCAAATTTTGGAAGTTCATTAAGTGCTACTGACATGTTTGAGTCATCATTTTTATCGGTTGTTCTTATATTCTTTAAATTAAGACAAACACAACCAGCTGCTGTTTGAAGATAAAGAGAGATCCCATCGAATTTCAACTGTTAGCATTTGAGAGTAGAACACTGCAGTTATTTGTGCTGAATTTTGAGGTAGTTGGTACCATCCATAGTCTATTGGCACTACTTTCATGTCATTAAACTGCAGATTTTCGAAAATTGCAACTCCACTGAACTCCCGAACTGTTAATGTAATGCAATACATTTACTGTCATCCGCATTCAGCTCGTATGTTGCAAGATTCATGGGAGCACTATGTAATGATAGCATTCGATGAGTGGTGCAGATGATGGTGACACTGGAAACTCAGAATCTTGAAAGAATTCTGCATGCTGACTTGATTTCTGATCTGATGTACAAGGTATACTTTCCGATACTGGTGGTTCAATTGTCAATGTACAACGTGGATATATTATAAGGAAGTCGAAGTCTCAAAGCATTCTGTGTTCTCTTCTGTTTTATCAGGCGCTGCATCAGTGCTTCTGTGTGCCGAATTTATTTTTGCTCCAATGCATCAGGGAATGATTGCACCGAGGGAGAAATAATTAATTTATGAAAACTGTGAGAACACATACATATACACACAATAGCAACGCTAATAATAACCACTGAGGAGGGATTTATGCTTAGACTCAGGTATGAGTGTTTTTTCTGTCTGGATGAGGCACTTCATGATGATCAGCCTGTTAAGCTCGCCTGATGAGTGTATGATGCAGAGGAATGTTGGTGGTAGGTGACTGCAGCATCACGGTAATTCGAATAAGTATTTGGGAATGCGCCCATACCTCAGATCCAATATATAGGGTCGCCACCTTGGATTCTGATGTCTTCGATGACGTTCTGGATCGCCATCTTGGATTGTCATCTTGGATTTTAGACTTAGTGGCCATCCTGGATTCTGAGCGCGAGTGACCTACTTCCACTATGATGTTATGGGAAATCCCAATAGGGCAAGTAAAATCTGCCAGACATGCAGACTGCACCAGCTGTGGAATGTTTGTGAGGTATAAGTAAATCCTACAACCATTCTACATCTACATCAACATTTATACTCCACAAGCCACCCAACGGTGTGTGGCGGAGGGCACTTTACGTGCCACTGTCATTATCTCCCTTTCCTGGTCCAGTCGCGTATGTTTCGCGGGAAGAACGACTGTCTGAAAGCCTCTGTGCGCGCTCTAATCTCTCTAATTTTACATTCGTGATCTCCTCGGGAGGTATAAGTAGGGGGAAGCAATATATTCGATACCTCATCCAGAAACGCACCCTCTCGAAACCTGGCGAGCAAGCTACACCGCGATGCAGAGCGCCTCTCTTGCAGAGTCTGCCACTTGAGTTTGTTAAACATCACCGTAACGCTATCACGGTTACCAAATAACCCTGTGACGAAACGCGCCGCTCTTCTTTGGATCTTCTCTATCTCCTCCGTCAACCCGATCTGGTACGGATCCCACACTGATGAGCAATACTCAAGTATAGGTCGAACAAGTGTTTTGTAATCCACCTCCTTTGTTGATGGACTACATTTTCTAAGGACTCTCCCAATGAATCTCAACCTGGTACCCGCCTTATCAACAATTAATTTTATATGATCATTCCACTTCAAATCGTTCCGCACGCATACTCCCAGATATTTTACAGAAGTAACTGCTACCAGTGTTTGTTCCGCTATCATATAATCATACAATAAAGGATCCTTCTTTCTATGTATTCGCAATACATTACATTTGTCTATGTTAAGGGTCAGTTGCCACTCCTTGCACCAAGTGCCTATCCGCTGCAGATCTTCCTGCATTTCGCTACAATTTTCTAATGCTGCAACGTCTCTGCATACTATAGCATCATCCGCGAAAAGCCGCATGGAACTTCCGACACTATCTACTAGGTCATTTATATATATTGTGAAAAGCAATGGTCCCATAACACTCCCCTGTGGCACGCCAGAGGTTACTTTAATGTCCGTAGACGTCTCTCCGTTGATAACAACATGCTGTGTTCTGTTTGCTAAAAACTCTTCAATCCAGCCACACAGCTGGTCTGATATTCCGTAGGCTCTTACTTTGTTTATCAGGCGACAGTGCGGAACTGCATCGAACGCCTTCCGGAAGCCAAGAAAAATAACATCTACCTGGGAGCCTGTATCTAATATTTTCTGGGTCTCATGAACAAATAAAGCGAGTTGGGTCTCACACGATCGCTGTTTCCGGAATCCATGTTGATTCCTACATAGTAGATTCTGAGTTTCCAAAAACGACATGATACTCGAGCATCAGGGAATGAATGAGTAGGATATGACTGTTTGTGCCAAGTGATCTCTCGCGACGGCATCGCACATCGTGAACGTTACAACTTTGTATCTGTAGCTAGCCTCCATAACAGCATGATTAGTATGTGAGTGATGTGGAACTTGAACCTAGCTGTCATGCTTGATCTTTGGTCTGCATCAAAGCTCTCGTGGAATTCTATTCCTCGTAGGCATTCCGTGAATTTAGCTGTAAAATAGAAGCGTATTGCGCAATTTCTTATCATTTTCACTGTATCGTGAGTTGTTTTACTACAAAAAATCGAGAAGTTCGTTATAATTTGACTGTAACATAACAGGCGAACATATTACAATGTCTTACAACCTATAAGGCTGGTAGAATTTCTCCGTGTCTACACACGTGGTCATTTCACATCACATATCCTGAAACTCACTATTTATGACCAGCAAAAGACAACCTGCACAAGCGCCACTGTTTAAGGAATCTTGCTGGTATTCATAAGATCATGATTTAGAAATACTTTGGAAGAGTGTGAACTTTCAAATAGAATCCCACTATCCCAACATGAAAATGTTTCACATGTTCATCACACCTTCAGATTTTTCAACTGCCACCATTTACAAATCCGCTGGAAATTTTATGTGCATTAAGTAAAAGGTAAAACACGATTTATGTGAGGGATCACTTAAAATGCAATGATAGCCAATAATGCACAGTGGTGGCACCTAGCAACATTGGCTCTTAACTCAACATGGACAGTCGGCTTGAGCTGACGTATCTTGGGGCAGTGGTAATGGCGACAAAGTGCTGTCTTTGGCATGACACAGCGCAGTTTGGTGATGGCTTGAAGATGGGTGACGGCTCTCTGCACCATGTTACGATGTGGCATGATGGATATTGTGTTTGATTAAAGATTCAGGTGCACACCTCTCCTATTCCTATCCTTCTGCACATGGCAGGAGCAGGTGACCGACAACCATACATGCTGCATGCACCACTGAGCTATACAGCTTTTAAGTTAGGACAAGTATCATAGTTCTGACAACCAATGGGCTTTCCACCACGGATTTTAAAGTTCCCTTCACTTTAAACTTAGCACAAGCGATTTCTTATTTTCTTGTCGTTTTAAAATCAGGACATTTTTTGAACATCCTGTCATTTTAAAATCAGGTTCAGATTCTATACTTATCGTAAGTGACCTACCAAACATGCAGGCTGGCCTTGTACGTCTGGCTATGCCGTCTTACATTCTGACAAAATATCTCTGTATCCACCATCTTGGATTGTGATGACATAAAGGCTGCGAAAATTTGACAGTCAAGCAGGCTGGCCCCATGTCCCCAGGTCCATTATTTTGTATTCTGCACTTAGAACAAGCAAAATGGCAAGATGCAGGCTCGCTTTTCAGGAATATGTCTGTCATCTTGGATTTTCCAATAATAAGACAATTTCTCATATTGAATTTTCGCCAATTTACAGTTAGGATAACTTGGTTCTGAGCCGTAACATCATAGGAATGAGCAAAACCCTATATTTTTGTAACCCCCATCAGTTTTCGATTTTCCAGCGATTGAATACATAAGGCAATTAGATTTTGAATATGCCAGGAATTATCGAGTTTTCCGCCATTTTGTACATGGGACAATTGTTCTATATCAGAGTGGGTGGAGGGAGTGAGGGGGAAACCTGGTAAAATGCATGATATCTTCCGCGACATCATGGGAGCAGGGAATCGAGTAACAATGCAGAGTTGCCCCGAACCGACCTAGCCACACTACTGCCATTTCATTCACGTGCTCCTGACAAGTGAACTCTGTTTTCATAGCAGTTCGCCTGTTCTGACCGACCTTGTCGAGCAAAGTGCTTTAATAAGTCTGTTTATTTGTGCCGTGTGTTTCTTCGAGCTATTGTTGTCAGCATATGTGGAATGTGAGCTGCTGTGTATTAGGGCTCTGAGGTGGCGTACAACGATGTACAAAATCTAATCAAGGAATCAGCACCATTTAGTCCATGGCATAAATCACAAAACAGTGTCCAAAGAGACGCTGCAGTGGCTGATAAAGAAGCAGCTCTGTTTTTCTAAATTGTAGAGAACAGGTACATATTTTTTGGGCACAGAAAGCAACGGTTGCATAATTAAAGAACTTGTAACGTGAGTACTTAAAGATAGCCCTAAATCCATTACATCCAAAACGTTGCTCCAGAAAGTACGACACAGGCTGTCAATTTAAACGGAGATTCATTGACGTTCTTCAGACTCTGACAAACATAATTCTCATGAGTAAGAAATGTAATGAAGGAAGTTAGTGCTTGGTCTCAAACAGAAAATTGTATCATGTAGCTTTGTTACCCTTTCATTAATTCAATTCAGAATGCTAGACAAATGCAGTACAATAATTAAGACCTCGCATTCAGGGTATGAACGTTGTACCTACGTATGACCTCTTAAGTAAGGAGCTGCCATAACTAGCATCGAAGGATCATTTGTCAAACACCTTGACGAAGATGTCGACATCTCTGAAAGATGGGGCTTCGAGAGTAAATTATTTAACAAACGAATAAAAACAGTAAAGAAGCAACGTGACAAGCTTAGTAAGTACGAACAGCTCACTGCTGAGGTTTCAAGCGTGAAGCAATTTATAGGTACATATGGTCGACTGCTGATATGAACCACCAGCGACGAAGGTCTTAGAAATAAAGCACTTCAGTTTTCAGTGGCATTTCCAGATAAGGTTGGACTGTCAATAAAAAACTTTAAAGAATGGAATTTTTTCTAACATATTCCATACTGTTTTGCAGATACTAAAATGGACAAAAATTTATTAGTTTATATTTTAATACTGGTATACATACTTATACACCTCACAAACATTTTACTGATGTTAGAAACTCCTGTTGATGCTTCCGTGTTTACGAATTAAATTTGGGTTTTTAAACTCCGTTTTCCGTAAAACAAAGCATTTATTTTTTTCTATTTTAGGTCTAGTACATATAACAAAGAACTTTTGCATATAACGCAATGTTTATACGACATCATTTGCTTAGCAGATGACACAGATACCCAAATAAAACTGCTACACACTGACAAATAGTTCTCCCTAAAATTAAATTCGCCACTAAGACAGAAACAGACATGAATTTAAATTTCCTAGACATCATTGCACACAATCAACAACAAAGATAATACTCGAACGTATAGGAAACCCATAACCAATCACAACCAGTCCCATCAACCAATGACTTAGCAAAAATTAAAGTTTCGGATACTTGCCACACAGACTTTACAGAAATCTATAAGATAAACTCTACTACACAAAGTCAGCGACAATATGTACAACGTGCAAACAGTAAACGATCTAACAAGAAAGCACAAATGAAAAATTACTAGCCACAATAAAAAGCCAAAAACACAGAACATGACAAACATAGGGAACACAGGCGAACAGGAACATCTTAAAAGTAACACTGCATGTCACATGCTAACATACAGCAACAAAAACGTCTCTAGGTGGGGAACTTACCGAGCAAACAAGGAGAAATATCGTGCTGCACAAACAACGCAGTACAGAAAAAATTCAGCGCTAACAACACCTCCTGAGACAAATTTAACAAAGCTGGAATCTATCGGTGGTGGTCCTTGCCAATTTCTCTACGTAGGTCAAACAAGCATAAACTGTAAAACTACGTACTCTGACCACCTCAGGTCTTAAAGAGTAATAGTACACACTTGCAGACTCCCTCATAGAGGAGAACCACGAATGAAATTATATCGAAACTGATCCTATTGTCCACACGGGAAGCTATAGTCTGCACCAAAAACATGTAATAGAGGAAAAACAGTGATAAAACAATAGAAAGTTTTGAATGAATACACAACACTAGGTGCAATAAAACACTGTTTGCAGTACCTAATAAATTAACGAGGATACTCCCTCAAAGAAAATACAGAAATACAGTATATCAGTCATTCTCGATATACAACACCATTTGCTTCCCATCAACCTTCGCCCCCCTCCCTCTATACATTCAATCCGTCCATCTCTCTCTCTCTCTCTCTCTCTCTCTCTCTCTCGGAGAGAACCATCTCAAAATTAGTAACTCTTAACTCTTTAAGCAAATTCTTCCTGCTACTTTGCAGATGACATGGCGTCAAGTCATAAAAGAAAGCTGATCTGAACAAATCCATTTCCACGATTAGTGCAGTTTCAGCTGAGGCAATCAAAACTATTTTAAAAATTACACTTGTTATAGCTCTTAGGCCTAAAACAGAAAAATAGTCACGAACTTTGAATAATATTTTCACACAACTAAATCAAGACCAACAGAAGAAGTCACATAGGTGACGAAATATGTTCCTGTAAACGACAATGTTTTATCCTTGAAAAACAGAAGTGAACAATAAAGAGCGGTACACTCTACCGTATTATATTTCATTAATGTCTACCTCGGATGGTGTACTTTATTTGTTATGTGCAGAGATGTAAGGTTGAATAACTGTTTAAATATTTACGAGGGCAGTTCAATAAGTAATGCAACACATTTTTTTTCTGAAACAGGGGTTGTTTTATTCAGCATTGAAATACACCAGGTTATTCCCCAGTCTTTTAGCTACACAACACTATTTTTCAACGTAATCTCCATTCAATGCTACGGCCTTACGCCACCTTGAAATGAGGGCCTGTATGCCTGCACGGTACCATTCCACTGGTCGATGTCGGAGCCAACGTCGTACTGCATCAATAACTTCTTCATCATCCGCGTAGTGCCTCCCACGGATTGCGTCCTTCATTGGGCCAAATATATGGAAATCCGACGGTGCGAGATCGGGGCTGTAGGGTGCATGAGGAAGAACAGTCCACTGAAGTTTTGTGAGCTCCTCTCGGGTGCGAAGACTTGTGTGAGGTCTTGCGTTGTCATGAAGAAGGAGAAGTTCGTTCAGATTTTTGTGCCTACGAACACGCTGAAGTCGTTTCTTCAATTTCTGAAGAGTAACACAATACACTTCAGAGTTGATCGTTTCACCATGGGGAAGGACATCGAACAGAATAACCCCTCAGCGTCCCAGAAGACTGTAACCATGTCTTTACCGGCTGAGGGTATGGCTTTAAACTTTTTCTTGATAGGGGAGTGGGTGTGGCGCCACTCCATTGATTGCCGTTTTGTTTCAGGTTCGAAGTGATGAACCCATGTTTCATCGCCTGTAACAATCTTTGACAAGAAATTGTCACCCTCAGCCACATGACGAGCAAGCAATTCCGCACAGATGGCTCTCCTTTGCTCTTTATGGTGTTCGGTTAGACAACGAGGGACCCAGCGGGAACAAACCTTTGAATATCCCAACTGGTGAACAATTGTGACAGCACTACCAACAGAGATGTCAAGTTGAGCACTGAGTTGTTTGATGGTGATCCGTCGATCATCTCGAACGAGTGTGTTCGCACGCTCCGCCATTGCAGGAGTCACAGCTGTGCACGGCCGGCCCCCACGCGGGAGATCAGACAGTCTTGCTTGACCTTGCGGCGATGATGACACACGCTTTGCCCAACGACTCACCGTGCTTTTGTCCACTGCCAGATCACCGTAGACATTCTGCAAGCGCCTATGAATATCTGAGATGCCCTGGTTCTCCGCCAAAAGAAACTCTATCACTGCCCGTTGTTTGCAACGCACATCCGTTACAGACGCCATTTTAACAGCTCCGTACAGCGCTGCCACCTGTCGGAAGTCAATGAAACTATACGGGACGAAGCGGGAATGTTTGAAAATATTCCACAAGAAATTTCCGGTTTTTTCAACCAAAATTGGCCGAGAAAAAAAATGTGTTGCATTACTTATTGAACTGCCCTCGTATTTATAAGATACCATACACAGTTTTAACAAAGTAGTAAAAACTTTCTTTCTCAAAAGCTTTTCAGCCAAGCATGGGGGAAAGTGAACATGAAGATAGAGTAATATTGGAGAGCGGGGCGTGATTGTAAAAGTTACGGTGTGGCGACGTTTTTATGCAGTGGGAAGTGAGAGAGGTGCGGAGGAGATGGAGGATCCCCACTTTGGGTACTTGCTGTATGGGCCCCATGACTGCAGTTGCACCCTTGGTTGAAATATTCTCGTCCAAAAAACTCACAATACTCGTTTAGGCATGAGTTAGTGTGAGTGCCACCATTGAAACAGAACATCTAGATTTTAGTGCAAACCTGATGCCAGCACAACGTATACCTATGTCGGTCAGTAGGGAGGTGACAGCCGATTTATTTGTCCTGTAACCTGTTTCCTTCCTTTCGTTTTCTTCTTCAGTATAACTACTGCTGTTCTGTCGCTGACGCAATGTAAATGAAATATTGATGTAGGATTTCAGCTGCTCCCTATAGTAATCTTACAACCAACAACAGCAGAAACATGTTATATACGAAACGCAAGTTGACAAAATCGCATCCACACGGAACAAACACAAAATAATGATTGTTTTCCATGTTCGCAGTTAAATTACAGGAAGCTGCACTGGTTGTGTGTCTTACGGAATATCGTCAGTATGTTAGTAATCGACAGTATTAAGAAATTTGAATACCCTTTGAGAGATCACTTGGCATGTTTATGAAAAAATTATAGACCCTTCTCTTCAATATACTCAGCAATGCCTTATTTAATTTGGCTAGCTGTTTAGTACAATAACAAATGACAACATGAACATAACGAACTGAAGATCTACCCTGGCTTTACACAGGTAGCAATAAGTATTTGCAGCCAGACGACTTGTCTGGCGCAGCAGAAAAAAAAAATTATATACACAGATCTTCCTTTTCGGTCAGTCTTTATATTAGTTAAATTGATATCAAAATTCGTGTTTTAGTTCCTGACATTGGTATTCACACAAAAACTGAAAGACACTGCAGAGATATATAATCAATAGTATTGAAAGGAGCCTATTTCATTCCCTTTCATGTAAATGTACTCTGTTTGCTTTGTAATCAGCCTAGTAGCTTAGTTTTCTGCTATCTTTTAATGTACCTTTTATCCTGTGCTTGGAGAGAAAATTCATAGGGACAAACTTGTTTTATTTGTGACTCACATCAGTGAGAACTTTCCTTTCCTTATTTCACGTGATGAATAATTTCTCCACTATGTGGATGTGAGGGTAATTTAGTGTTCATTTGATCCAGTAGATATCAGAATAGTTATATTTTCTGTGTAATTTTGTGACATTTTTGTTGAGTCCTGCCCAGATATGTACTGTAAATTTGTTTAATGTAGGGACATGGACCTCCTGCTCTTTTTAGTGTTTTGCCATTGGTGAAGCACTCTCCTGCACTGTCTATCACTTAAGATTGGTCCAGCAATCCACCATCTGGTGAAAAGTCAGACTTCAGTGCTAATAAATAGGGGTTACACAGTTTGATGATCATTGTATGTGTGTATCTGGGATCTCCTCGCAAACCACTGTATCAGTTTTAACCATATTTGGCTCACAAACTGCAAACTTGATGAACATCAGCACTGTGGGGTTTATAACTTCTTAGCTCCAGCAGGAGCATTGATATGGGCAAAAATGCATTCTCAGCCACTGGCGAGGCTGCCCTGTATGATAGACACGTTGTGTGGAAGTAGTATTAGCCTGCCTTATCGATCTGCTTTGCAGGGAAGCCTACACATTAGGGACAAGAAACGATTTTCCTTCCCCTGACAAGTAAGCTGCTTTGCACAACATGCATGTTGTGTTGAAGTAGTATTTGCCTGCTTTATTGACCTGTTTTACAGAATACATGTATGGGTAGGTATGGCTGGGGGCATTTGAGGTGGAGTCCACCTCTACAGCCGAGTGGTCAGCATGGTAGCATGCTATGCAAAGGGGCCCAGGTGCGATTCCCAGCTGGATCAGAAATTTTCTCCGCTCAGGGACTGGGTGTTGTGTTGTCTTCATCAACATACCATCCCTATCGAGACGCAAGTCGCCGAAGTGGCATCAACTCAGAAGACTTGCACCAGGCGACCAGTCTAACTGACAGGAGGCCCTAACCATGTGGCATTTCATTTCATTTCGATAGAGAAGGGGATGGACAGAGACAGGCAAGCAGAAGGGGACCAATAGTGGGAGAGGGGGGGGGAAAGAGATAGACAAAGAGATAGATGTGGAAGGAGGAGGTGGACAGAGAGAGGTGGGAAAAGTAAATTGACAGAAAAACAAGGGAGCAGATGAGTTGGGCGCGATGGGTATGACAGAGTGACTGGGATGAACAGATGGTCAGAGAAGAGGAGGAGGAGAAGATGGTCAGACATGATTGGAGATGAAGGGAGGATGTTGGGAGGGGAAGATTAGAGATAGGGTGGAGGAGGAGATGGGTAGGGGACAGGGACTGGAAGAGATAAATAATGAGAGGTGTTGAGTAAGAGGTGGGTAGAGAGATGGTAGAGAGGGACAGGAGGAGATAGATAGAGAGTGGTGGCAGGAGAAAATCGTCAAAGAGGGGGGGGTAGAATGAGATAGAGAGAAGGGGGAGAAAGATGTGGTCAGGCAGAGGGGAAGGACGAGGTGAATGGGAAGAGGTGAGGAGGGGATGGACAGAGAGAAGGGCAGGAGGCAATAGTTGGAGAGAGGGATGGAGGAGATGGACAAAAAGAGGGTGGAGAAGGGGATGGAGAGACAGAGGGAATGTGGATGAGGATATGGACAGAAAGAAGTGGGAGGATGATGTGGACAGAAGAGACAGGGGGAGAGAGAGTGGGAGGAGGAGCTGGACAAAGAAATGGGGGTAGAGGAGATATGTGCAATGTAAATGGCTAACACATAAGCAGCAGGGAATGCCGCAGGCAAAAGCTTAGTTATCAAATATAGCGGACTTTTATTTCTGACCCTTGAAACATTCCCCTGCGATCGTAATGAATGCTGATGTCAATACATTATGTAATTTCTTCAGTAGTTTTCTGTCGCAAGATTCAGAATTGTTCCCTTACTAATGTATCCACACTCCCTATTTCTTCCTACGAAGTACACATGCTGGTACTAAAAATAAATATTGTTGGTATTAATCCCCATACAGTTTAAGTAACCATGCTTATTAAGTGCTTTTCTTGATACACGATGTGTGCTATGAGAGCGAAGAGTTTTCTTTTTAATAAATACTTTTTATAGAATACGAAACTTTTGCTCTCGACAAAGCTCATGGTCCACCTTTTCCATGCATTACTTGTAAAATCAATAACAGAAAGAACATTCCGTTAGAATATGTTAGGCAGAAACTCAAAGAAATATCATCCCTGTATCGTTGCGTCGAGGTCTTCACATTTACTCCATTTCGCATTTCATTAATCTTCAGGGCATAAAATTAATTTTAGTACGACTTTGCATGACATTTCACACACAATTGATCTGAAGCATAGAAATGCCACTTCCTTTTCAAATGTGCATGCTGTAAGGCCAAAGTGGTGAGCCAGAGAATAATTGTAAAGTAAGAGTATGGGTCAGCATAGCAACAAAAAGATAGGGGACTTCTTTTAATATGCAGTGATATCAAGAGAGGAACTAAATGACCAAGTTTTCTTCAGAAAGATATATAAAAACTAACAAGAAAACTATTAAGAGATTAATTTGAAATATTTTAAACTGTAGTTGTAACGGGTGGGTTCTGGAAAACAAGCAAAAGAAAAAATTAGGGTTGTGTACATAAAAAAAGGCAACAAAAACATCGAGTGAAGAAACATTAAAGAAATGAAGAACAAAGGGAATTGATTAACGTGATACAGAGAAGAAAAAATAATTTAATTGGCAACCAAATTCACAAAACAAATATCTTAGACGGAGAAATCCCGGGTAAAAACATGAAGCCTCAATATTCTTAACTGTTATTGTTGTGCCAGACGAAAAAAGGAACTAATCGGCACTATGGTGGGTTCTTATATTTACATCAGGAGGAAACAGAGTTGATACTACAGCACACATTAAATCACTTTATTATAGCTTGCACAAGATGAAATGCTTAACTTTGGAAGAAATTCATGGGCACGGGAATGTCATGTATATTTATTACCATCAGTGAACACTAACGTATCTCTTGATACGATACAAGATAATAGTCTCTTCTCTCAATGTACAACTGACAATAAAGTTTGCTCCATAGCTCCGTCTAATACAAATCTCGCGCTGCTGGTTCTGTGGTGAGACGACGCTGTCGTCTTTGGCGATAACTGCAGAGACAGATGACCGGCGCTTCGTTCTGACGTAGATAAGCACGCTGCAGCGATGGCGAATGATCTCCTGAGCCCTGAGGGCGTGTCTGCGTCGATGTCTCCCATTCGTGGCTGCGTTGGCAGCGACTGTGCTTGCTGTGGTTCTATCGTGTGGTACCAATATGGCCATGGGACCTCGTTCTTCAGGCACCACCATTATCAGTGGAATGAACTGCAGCAGCTACGATCAAACTGTAAAGATGACAGGAGACAGAAGGATGGCTACATCGCAAGCAGCTGCGTTTAATGATGCTGACGTTTTTTTTTTTTTTAGAATCTAAACCAGAAAGTAGTCAGGTCTGTTTGTTATCTGACCCATCATAGAGTTACGAGTCTTCTTAACCAATAACATGGGGAACTAGTGCTTGTGCAGAGGAAATTGTAATTGGGAAATAATTCGAGAAAGAAATCTACCAAACAACTATCAGTGAATATTTACAGGCTTTGTAAATGATCGCAACAGATGTTTAGTTTGTTCAGTGTCCTGCTTGAAATGCTGGCACTGCAATGCGTTGGAAAACTGTGAAAATTGACTTTAATTTCACACTTATGTACAACATATTTAATGTGTAATTAAAACAATGACTCTCATTAACTGTTAGTTTATTAGTGCAAACACTTGATATTGACATTTTGTAGAAAATGTAGGAGGAAGATGTTTCTTTGTCTTACTTTGTGTTGCCATGCAGTTGACAAGATGCGATATTCTTGAAGATGCTTTGCGATATACATAGCTCGGAGTACAAGATTGCGTAGGCAGAATTGGTCGATTTATTTAAATTATTTCAGTTGCTTCGGATGTTCCTCCACTCACTGCTCGTCGTGACATACCATCTCTAATGTTGAAGGCTAGGAGTTGAGTAAGGGATAAATCGTGTAAGAAGTTCAATTATTTGACTCACAATGACCTGGTTCTCGAACATTCGCGTGTACCCCCTCTGATTTTCTGAAACAGTGATGTTTATCTGCAATACAACAGCATTCACATCGTCTTTGATCGATAGCGACATAGGTACACTACGTATGTCGACCAAGACATTAACCAAGGCATTACATTTAACACACACTTTCTAAACCTCTAGGCTTTCATTTATTTCCAGGGCATACACCGATGAACCAAGACATTATTACAACCTGCTTAAGGATACAGGGCACTTTTCCGGCTCAATATTATGTAAAAATCATTTTTTTCAAGCACTGTTTATAATGTATATGTTTTACAGATTTTTTGTGATATCAGGTAATGCAGCGCACTTTCTAAACAAATTATAGGTATTTTGAATATTTTTGAACCTTTTTAGGGCTATTAAAAAATTACAAAGAAATTGATGCAATTTTTTTCCAAAATGCTTGAAATTGAGGTACCATTTCATCCAATGTTATAATTTGAAAGAGACCAAATTTTTACGAGATATGCATGACATGATGACTGAGGTACTAGACCTATTTAATTCCACCTATTATGTATATAATAATGATAAAAAATATCACATGTTACATTTTAATTTTTATAATCTTTTCCTAATAAAAATGTTATTTTTTCTGTAATTGAGTTGATTCTGCAATCAAGCTTGAGAGTACTACATAAGTACTGACCATTGCAAGTTACAGAAAAAAATTAGAGCAATGCTTTATAAACTTTAGGACATATTTGAACCTAAATTCTGAAAAATACGACTTGCGCGAAATTGCGAATGAAGATTGAACTGTGCCTCAGAACATTCCTGAGGCATAGTTTTCATCCTGCAGCATTTCTTAATCTACAAGGTCCCTCTTAGCGTTCCTTTTAGCACTTCTTGCTTCTTTGGTAACTTGAGGAGCGAATCTTTCAGCTTCATGCACGCGTTGTCTGTCACACACAAGAAATTGATCTTCCATATTAGAACCACATTTTATGCCTACGTTTCTCAGGACTTCCAACCGTCCTATCACTCCATCATTGAAACGTATCACCTGTATCTAGTACACCAACTTTTAATGTATTTAGTCCTACAAAAACATTCTTGGGTAATCTTTCCCATATGCAATGGTTGAAACTTTCATTTGTATTCTGAGTGCCCCTATGAAGACATTTACTAAGCAAAGCAGGGTTACTCAGGTCTCTATAAATTGGTTCATTTCATTCATAACAGGCTTAGGAAAAGAATGCTTATGATGGTATATTTGACCACTTTCTTTTACTTATTTTGGTAACCGCACCAAGAATTTGCTCCTTTAGGGCAAAGTCCGTGAACACGGTGGTCATCTGTGGACAACTTATGAAAGCAGGTGGCCCGTGCAGCTTTTTTCATTGCTGTAATATCATTCAAAGGTGCAGCTCTTTTGCACATGTCCACAACACTCCAGTTTTGTTACCAAGGTATCACCATAAACATTGAACTCATTAATTTTATTGAAAGCTTTAGAGTACCCATCGCCTAGGTACTTCGTACATGCAACGTTATAAACGGGCACCGACCTCTGAAATATTTTTAGAGCTCCATCACATTCCATACCTCCATACCGTCAAGGCACCTAAAAGTATTTTTATGTACTTCCTGAAACTACTGGGAGGAGGAGGAAGGTCCATCAAACCACAAGACGTTTGAGCAGCCTTTTCTCCTTTTCCTATTACACGCATTGCATCCACTATCTTCAGAGTCACATCATATGAATTATGCGCAATGTTCAAAGTCATTTTCGAGGTCGATTTATTGCAGGATCTACACAGAACAACTAATTTTGACGCTAAACCCTTCCTGCTACTTTGTTGTTCAGCTATTTCCAGACAGCCTACACCATCACATTGTTTACATTTCGCCACTTCCTTTATCAAAGAAGTTAAGATGCCCACGTCAACAACAACAAATCCACTACAAACAGCATCATTGTTAACACAAAATTATTTGAATCACCTGGAGGAGTGCCATATGATTCTTCCCTGAGAACTGATACATAGGTTATTTTCAAAATTTCCTTTTATTGAATTTCTTGATGCGTTGAATAGTTCGTATTTATTGCATACTAAAGTATATGTACTTCCACAAATATATGTAACACTTGGGCAACAAACATTCAGTAACACGTGAACAAACTGCTTCAGCGAAACAAAAGTAAATACTACTAAAGATAATCATTTACAGACACTAGAAACCTGCAGTGTTACCAACATATACAATGCATCAGACGTATAATCGCTGGAAACAGAAAGTTCACAGTACTTTTCGAAATAATACTCGTTTCTGTAACAGAAATAAAGGGGGTGTGGTGGCATACATGACCATAACTTTCATATCTGGCATATATATATATATATATATATATATAATGTGTGTGTGTCATTTTTCATTTGAAATCCTATAATGTATATATCAATGTAATCAGGAAAGACTATAGAATTTAATAGTTATAAAAAAATTTCTATTTTTTCCCCTCTTTATAACTTTCCTGTATCCTTAATAACGAAATGCAATACATCAGCGATTTGACGTGGAATGCATTCGACAAGTCCTCTGTAGTTTCTCGGAAGTGTGTGATACCAGATGTCTCCTCAAGGGTCAAGCAATTCCTACCAAGAGAGCAGTGAGTGGAGGAACATCCGAAGCAACTGAAATAATTTAAATAAATCGACCAATTCTGCCTACGCAATCTTGTACTCCGAGCTACGTATATCGCAAAGCATCTTCAAGAATATCGCATCTTGTCAACTGCATGGCAACACAAAGTAAGACAAAGAAACATCTTCCTCCTACATTTTCTACAAAATGTCAATATCAAGTGTTTGCACTAATAAACTAACAGTTAATGAGAGTCATTGTTTTAATTACACATTAAATATGTTGTACATAAGAGTGAAATTAAAGTCAATTTTCACAGTTTTCCAACGCATTGCAGTGCCAGCATTTCAAGCAGGACACTGAACAAACTAAACATCTGTTGTGACATACCATCTCTAATGTTGAAGGCTAGGAGTAGAGTAAGGGATAAATCGTGTAAGAAGTTCAATTATTTGACTCACAATGACCTGGTTCTCGAACATTCGCGTGTACCCCCTCCGATTTTCTGAAACAGTGATGTTTATCTGCAATACAACAGCGTTTAATGATGCTGATGTTTTTTTTAGAATCTAAAGCAGAAAGTAGTCAGGTCTGTTTGTTATCTGACCCATCATAGAGTTACGAGTCTTTTAACCAGTAACATGGGGAACTAGTGATGGTGCATTGGAAATTGTAATTGGGAAAGATTTCGAGAAAGAATCTACCAAACAACTATCAGTGAATATTTACAGGCTTTGTTCTATTACTAGTACTCACTTGCCTATTAGATTATTGTACGAGGGGCAGTAAAATGAAAACAAACACCCGCCATCAGGACCATGGAACGGTTCATCTGCATCTACATCTACGTGATTACTCTACTATTCACAATAAAGTGCCTGGCAGAGATTTCAATGAACCACCTTAAAGCTGTCTCTCTACCGCTCCACTCTCGAACGGCGCGCGGTTAAACAAACAATTAAATTTTTCTGTGAAAAGCCTGATTTATCTTATTTTATCGTGATCATCATTTCTCCCTATGTAGGTGGGTGCCAACAGAATGTTTTCGCAATTGGAGTAGAAAACTGGTGATTGAAATTCCATTCAAAAGTAATCACCACAGGCGTTAAGACATTCCGACAGCCCGACGGCAAACGGCAGAGCCAACAGTGGTAACATCTCATATCCCCCGAGTCCAAGAAATTTAAGGCATTTCACACACACACAGGCTCCAGTAAGCTCATCATAATCTTTTTATTTGCCTGAATAGACCCTCTGCTCGTCGATTTCGTGGAGCGTTGAACCACAATGAGTGTGTAGCGCTATGAAAACTTTCCAGAAAATGCGACGCGCCATACGTCAAAAAGCCCAGGAATGCCGACGGAGAGTGCTGTCGGGCGGAATCTTCCCGTTCCACGATAACGCCCGCCCCTACACTGCCAAAAGGACTAAGGCTATGCTTCAGCTATTTGGTCGGGAAACAGTGCAACATTCTCTGTTCGGGCCGGATCTTTCACCGTGTGTTTTTCACATCTTTTGCGACCTCAACAGAGACATGCGTGGAAGTCACTTTCATCGGACGTGGATGTGCAAGAGTGGGTGTGGGGGTGGCTCCGCCAGACGCCGACCGCTTTCTACGAAACAGGAATTGTTCGTCTCATCTCGCAGTGGGATGAATGTGTTAACGTGTGTGCTGATTAATTTTGAATGGAACCATTCCATGGTCCCGTTGTGGCGGGTGTTAGGTTTTTATTTGAGTGTCCCATATACTTTACACGATATATTCTCCACAATCTGGAAGACAGATAAGAAGGAAATGGAGACCAAATTTTCAACTGCCTCATTAAGGACACTCTTAATTAAGTTTAGCACTGAACGCTAGGAACTACGGTTCAGCAATATAAACTTCTCATTGTAGTTATACGTAACTGACACACTGTCTCGTATTTCACAACAAGAGTGGAATAATAAAACGTTCACACAATTTTAGAAGATGAAGCAGTTATGAAATCCGTCACTGTGCCCATCTTGCTGATCGATCACCTTTAGCTGTGTCACGTTCCCCAAGAAATACCAAGGAGAAGCTTGCGGTTTAATATAGGGCGTTAGCGCAGCATCTAATGAGAACAGCTCTCTTATCCTAATAGGTCAGCTATTGATTATGAAACTTGTTCCACCAGCAGGACTTTCCTCGAAGTTTCACACAAACATGGAGAGGCTTTAGTGACTATTTCATCCACCCATTACAAATTAATTATTTCATTACTAATAAATCCAGTCACAGATTCACACTGGAGGAGAAATTACAAATCTGATGATTTATCGTGGATCAGTAGAGTGTATATTTAAGAACTCAGGAAACTAAATGCGTAAATTCCTATTGTAAAAGCAATTTCGCTTGGTATTGTGGATCTGCCGATGTGTTTCTAAGGTGTAGATCCTTTGCATGGCACGGTCAAAGTGATTTTAATATATCCCGAACATATTGCACAAGAAAACCACAAAACGGCGTAAATGATTTAAGAGAAGAAGCACTTCATTCAAATTGGCTTCGCAGCCATACTGTCACGGAGGAAGATCTGTTTACGTGGGAGCATCCGGGTGGCATCATTGCAGAACGCTCAACCTAAGAGAGCCTCCCCCGCCACACCGCCTAAAACTCTGCAGTGGGGATTAGCGCAGCCTCCCCAATGAAGTTGGTAGTAGGAGTTACTTTTTACTACTGTACACCATTTGTGTGCCTCCAGCTATCCAATAAAACTGACAGACACACTGACCGTCTTCAGTCTGATGCAGATCCTCGACAGTGTTGTGGTTGTTAGATTGCTCGTAAAAAGAAGCTGCTGCCATCACTGCGTAACACATAGTAGCCTCCACTACCTTACAGTCAGTTGCGTTTAGAGTCACAATGGTACGAATCCAGTCGCACCGTGGGAGATGTTCACCCCCTACTGTGATCACAGAAATTACGTACCCTCATACTCTGCACACTGATGTTGCTTTCGTAAAAGATGCTGCATGTGTCGCCCTTTACATTCGAATCTCTTCCTTATCACTGTCAACAATGTCTCCTATCTTCCTCTTAGGGTTGTTCCCACGTTTCACTAGTGAGTACTCTCTAGTCGCTGGTCGAAAATTCATTTCTTGTTCGATAAATTTCTCTCTTGCAACTTCTAATTCCCATCGACGACTGACAAATGACATACGCCGGAATTGTGGACTGGTATCGGTCCATTACTGGCTGCTTCATATTTTCTTGTGTCTAATGGTCACTACACTTACTTATTTTTATTTATTTTTTTATTTAACCTGATTGAATTATATACACAGTAGTTAGAAAATGTCTCAAATGTTTGTAAGGGTATTCCATGGTAGGTTGTGCTGAGAAATAATTGTGAATGAAAAAACTTCGTACGTTGCGCTATTTCCGAGCTAATTAACAGTGAAGTTACTCAGGCGGTTGCGTACAGATTCAAGGGGCCCGCCACACACAATTGGTGTCAGTTGTTCTCACAGCGTAGTGATAACACACGAGGCTGCTCAACTTTTGACTCGTATTCCATCCTCGCTACCGCCCCACGTCCAATTTCCGTATCACTCTCTTTTTCAGTTTTAGGAAACCAAACAAAGCACACGTTTGGCGACGCTGTCTCTGGCGGACCGCTTGAATTTGCGCGCACAACACCCTGATTGGTTAACTTCAATTTCATTAACTCGGAAACGACGCGACGCGTCGAATTTTTCAACAATTATTTCTCAGCACAACCTACCCTGTAACACCCCTACAACCTCTCCAGAACGTTTCTGATCACCAAGTATATATCTACACTGATCTACACTGACAAGCCAAAACATTATGACCACTGCCCATCGCGACGTTGGATGCCACCTGGTGGCGTTGCGGGCAAGTGACGCCGTAACAAAAGTACGTATGCGGAGCAGACACGGACGGGGGATCACCCTAGCGAAGATATGGGCTGAAAATGGGGAAATCCATTGAGATAATCGACTTGGACAAAGGGCAGATTGTAATTACGCAGAGCCTGTGAACGAGTATCTCGAAAACGGCAAAGCTGCTCGAATGTTCACGTGATACTTCAGAAACACGTAGAAGAACAGTGAAGCTACCACTAGACGCTAATGATTGGACGTCCACGACTCTTCACAGAAAGTGGACTTTGGAGGTTTGTCTGCTCTGTAAAGTAGGATAGATGGCGATCTGTGGCAACTCTGCCGAAAGAGCACAATGCTGGTGCACGCACAAGTGTTTCGCAGCACACCGTTCATCGTACATCGTTGAGCATGGAGCTCCGCAGCAGACCGCCCCCTACGTGTTCACATGTTGACCCAACGATATCGTTAGCTGCAATTGCAGTGGGCATGGTACCATAGGGATTCGACAGTCGATTAACGGAAGCGTGTCGTTTGTTCGAGTGAATCACATTTTTGCTGCACTAGGTTGATGCTATCTACAATTTGTACAGAAACCAGATGGCAGTTATAAGAGTCGAAGGACATGAAAGGGAAGCAGTGGTTGGGAAGGGAGTAAGACAGGGTTGTAGCCTCTCCCCTATGTTATTCAATCTGTATATTGAGCAAGCAGTAAAGGAAACAAAAGAAAAATTCGGAGTAGGTATTAAAATCCATGGAGAAGAAATAAAAACTTTGAGGTTCGCCGATGACATTGTAATTCTGTCAGAGACAACAAAGGACTTGGAAGAGCAGTTGAACGGAATGGGTGGTGGCTTGAAGGGAGGATATAAGATGAACATCAACAAAAGCACAACGAGGATAATGGAATGTAGTCGAATTAAGTCGGGTGATGTTGAGGGTATTAGATTAGGAAATGAGACACTTAAAGTAGTAAAGGAGTTTTGCTATTTGGGGAGAAAAATAACTGATGATGGTCGAAGTAGAGAGGATATAAAACGTAGAATGGCAATGGCAAGGAAAGCATTTCTTAAGAAGAGAAATTTGTTAACATCGAGTATAGATTTAAGTGTCAGGAAGTCATTTCTGAAGGTATTTGTATGGAGTGTAGCCATGTATGGAAGTGAAACATGGACGGTAAATGGTTTGGACAAGAAGAGAATAGAAGCTTTCGAAATGTGGTGCTACAGAAGAATGCTGAAGATTAGATGGGTAGATCACATAAATAATGAGGAAGTATTGAATATGATTGCGGAGAAGAGGAGTTTGTGGCACAACTTGACCAGAAGAAGGGATCGGTTGGTAGGACATGTTCTGAGGCATCAAGGGATCACCAATTTAGTATTGGAGGGCAGTGTGGAGGGTAAAAATCGTAGGGGGAGACCAAGAGATGAATACACTAAGCAGATTCAGAAGGATGTAGGTTGCAGTAGGTACTGGGAGATGAAGAAGCTTGCACAGGATAGAGTAGCATGGAGAGCTGCATCAAACCAGTCTCTGGACTGAAGACCACAACAACAACAACAGGTTGATGCTCGTCTCCACAAACGCTGTCATCGGGGTGAACGGTGGCTCGAAACGTGCAGCACTCCACTTACGCAGGCTGGTACGAGCAATATTACGCTATGGGGAGGCATTCTCCTGCGCTTGTATCGGATCTGTGGTAGTAATCGAAGACACGCTGACAGCTGCGAACCATCTGCATCCCTTCATGCTTTATGTCTTCCTCACAGAAACGCCATCTTTCGGCAGTATAATTGTCCGTGTCTCGGAGCCAGAACCGTGCTACAGTGGTTTGAGGAGCATTACAGTGAACTCATGTTGATACCTTGGCCACTAAATTCACCTGTTGTAAATCCTATGAAACCCATTTGGGTCGCTATCGGGCGCCATCACTGCGTACGCAGATCAGCGGCCCGTTATTTACGCGAATTTCATGACCTGTGTGTAGACATCTTATGCCACATACCTCCACAAACCTACCAACAAACTGTCGGATACCTGATACGCAGAAACTGTGATGTATTTCCTTCCAAAGACGGACAAAAAAGCAGGTGGTAATAATGTTTTGAGCTCGGGTTCCGCTGGATAGGTCAGGAGTCCACTACACGCAACAAGCGGCTACACGGGTAGCAGGGGTTGTGTGGCGTCGGCTGGGCGGTTTTTTAGGTTAGATGGCCTTGGGCAAGTACAGAAAGGGCAACAGCCTCAACGGGTGCGGGGCAAAGTCAGGACATGCGGGGACCAAGCAGCAATCGGTATTGTAATTGTAAACTGTCGAAGCTGCGTTGGTAAAGTGCCGGAACTTCAAGCGCTGATAGAAAGCACCGAAGCTGAAATCGTTATAGGTACAGAAAGCTGGCTGAAGCCAGAGATAAATTCTGCAGAAATTTTTACAAAGGCACAGACGGTGTTTAGAAAGGATAGGTTGCATGCAACCAGTGGTGGAGTGTTCGTCGCTGTTAATAGTAGTTTATCCTGTAGTGAAGTAGAAGTGGATAGTTCCTGTGAATTATTATGGGTGGAGGTTACACTCAACAACCGAGCTAGGTTAATAATTGGCTCCTTTTACCGACCCCCCGACTCATCAGCATTAGTGGCAGAAGAACTGAGAGAAAATTTGGAATACATTTCACATAAATTTTCTCAGCATGTTATAGTCTTAGGTGGAGATTTCAATTTACCAGATATAGACTGGGACACTCAGATGTTTAGGACGGGTGGTAGGGACAGAGCATAGAGTGACATTATACTGAGTGCACTATCCGAAAATTACCTCGAGCAATTACACAGAGAACCGACTCGTGGAGATAACATCTTGGACCTACTGATAACAAACAGACCCGAACTTTTCGACTCTGTATGTGCAGAACAGGGAATCAGTGATCATAAGGCCGTTGCAGCATCTCTGAATATGGAAGTTAATAGGAATATAAAAAAAGGGAGGAAGGTTTATCTGTTTAGCAAGAGTAATAGAAGGCAGATTTCAGACTACCTAACAGATAAAAACGAAAATTTCTGTTCCGACACTGACAATGTTGAGTGTTTATGGAAAAAGTTCAAGGCAATCGTAAAATGCGTTTTAGACAGGTACGTGCTGAGTCTGTGAGGGACGGGAAAAACCCACCGTGGTACAACAACAAAGTTAGGAAACTACTGCGAAAGCAAAGAGAGCTTCACTCAAAGTTTAAACGCAGCCAAAACCTCTCAGTCAAACAGAAGCTAAACGATGTCAAAGTTAGCGTAAGGAGGGCTATGCGTGAAGCGTTCAGTGAATTCGAAAGTAAAATTCTATGTACCGACTTGACAGAAAATCCTAGGAAGTTCTGGTCTTACGTTAAATCAGTAAGTGGCTAGAAACAGCATATCCAGACACTCCGGGATGATGAAGGCATTGAAACAGAGGATGACACGCGTAAAGCTGAAATACTAAACACCTTTTTCCAAAGCTGTTTCACAGAGGAGGACCGCACTGCAGTTCCTTCTCTAAATCCTCGCACAAACGAAAAAATGGCTGACATCGAAATCAGTGTCCAAGGAATAGAAAAGCAACTGGAATCACTCAACAGAGGAAAGTCCACTGGACCTGACGGGATACCAATTCGATTCTACACAGAGTACGCGAAAGAACTTGCCCCCCTTCTAACAGCCGTGTACCGCAAGTCTCTAGAGGAACGGAAGGTTCCAAATGATTGGAAAAGAGCACAGGTAGTCCCAGTCTTCAAGAAGGGTCGTCGAGCAGATGCGCAAAACTATAGACCTATATCTCTGACGTCGATCTGTTGTAGAATTTTAGAACATGTTTTTTGCTCGAGTATCATGTCGTTTTTGGGAACCCAGAATCTACTATGTAGGAATCAACATGGATTCCGGAAACAGCGATCGTGTGAGACCCAACTCGCTTTATTTGTTCTTGAGACCCATAAAATATTAGATACAGGCTCCCAGGTAGATGCTATTTTTCTTGACTTCCGGGAGGCATTCGATACAGTTCCGCACTGTCGCCTGATAAACAAAATAAGAGCCTACGGAATATCAGACCAGCTGTGTGGCTGGATTGAAGAGTTTTTAGCAAACAGAACACAGCATGTTGTTATCAATGGAGAGACGTCTACAGACGTTAAAGTAACCTCTGGCGTGCCACAGGGGAGTGTTATGGGACCATTGCTTTTCACAATATATATAAATGACCTAGTAGATAGTGTCGGAAGTTCCATGCGGCTTTTCGCGGATGATGCTGTAGTATACAGAGAAGTTGCAGCTTTAGAAAATTGTAGCGAAATGCAGGAAGATCTGCAGCGGATAGGCAATTGGTGCAGGGAGTGGCAACTGACCCTTAACACAGACAAATGTAATGTATTGCGAATACATAGAAAGAAGGATCCTTTATTGTATGATTATATGATAGCGGAACAAACACTGGTAGCAGTTACTTCTGTAAAATATCTGGGAGTATGCGTGCGGAACGATTTGAAGTGGAATTATCATATAAAATTAATTGTTGGTAAGGCGGGTACCAGGTTGAGATTGATTGGGAGAGTCCTTAGAAAATGTAGTCCATCAACAAAGGAGGTGGCTTACAAAACACTCGTTCGACCTATACTTGAGTATTGCTCATCAGTGTGGGATCCGTACCAGATCGGGTTGACGGAGGAGGTAGAGAAGATCCAAAGAAGAGCGGCGCGTTTCGTCACAGGGTTATTTGGTAACCGTGATAGCGTTACGGTGATGTTTAACAAACTCAAGTGGCAGACTCTGCAAGAGAGGCGCTCTGCATCGCGGTGTAGCTTGCTCGTCAGGTTTCGAGAGGGTGCGTTTCTGGATGAGGTATCGAATATATTGCTTCCCCCTACTTATACCTCCCGAGGAGATCACGAATGTAAAATTAGAGAGATTAGAGCGCGCACGGAGGCTTTCAGACAGTCGTTCTTCCCGCGAAACATACGCGACTGGGACAGGCAAGGGAGGTAATGACAGTGGCACGTAAAGTGCCCTTCGCCACACACCGTTGGGTGGCTTGCGGAGTATAAATGTAGATGTAGATGTAGATGTAAAACAGAGTATATTCAATCAACTTTTTGCCTCTTACGTCTTACTTTGTACCCGTCCCCCTGTCCTTTATTCTCTATCATTATTTCGCTGAAAAAAATGGTTGAAATGGCTCTGAGCACTATGCGACTTAACTTCTGAGATCATCAGTCGCCTAGAACTTAGCACTAATTAAACCTAACTAACCTAAGGACATCACACACATCCATACCCGAGGCAGGATTCAAACCTGCGACCGTAGCGGTCGCTCGGCTCCAGACTGTAGCGCCTAGAACCGCACGGCCACTACGGCCGGCTATTTCACTGAAATACGTTCTGAATGTTCGATCTCCGATGCTGCCAATTTTCAGAAGACAAAAAAATTTCAGGTAAGCTAGCTTTTATCTGGTAATAGGAAAGTAGTAACACGTACGGCTGGAGATTGAATTAATTCATTTACTTTCGTTATTTCATCGAAGGCATTCTAATGAGACTCACAATTCTTATTTAAATATTCATTTCCATAAGAGGCAGTCAGACCAAGCGAGAGAGATGGAAAAAAGTAAGTTAACTGTTTATTAATTCAAATATAATCGTCATAACTGTTAATACATTTATCCCACTCTGAGATAAGATGGTCAATGGCTTCAGAATGAGATTTTCACTCTGCAGCGGAGTGTGCGCTGATATGAAACTTCCTGGCAGATTAAAACTGTGTGCCCGACCGAGACTCGAACTCGGGACCTTTGCCTTTCGCGGGCAAGTGCTCTACCAACTGAGCTACCGAAGCACGACTCACGCCCGGTGCTCACAGCTTTACTTCTGCCAGTACCTCGTCTCCTACCTTCCGCTGCAGAGTGAAAATCTCATTCTGGAAACATCCCCCAGGCTGTGGCTAAGCCATGTCTCCGCAATATCCTTTCTTTCAGGAGTGCTAGTTCTGCAAGGTTCGCAGGAGAGCTTCTGTAAAGGAAGGTAGGAGACGAGGTACTGGCAGAAGTAAAGCTGTGAGCACCGGGCGTGAGTCGTGCTTCGGTAGCTCAGTTGGTAGAGCACTTGCCCGCGAAAGGCAAAGGTCCCAAGTTTCAGGTCAATGGCTTCATAGAAAAATGTCTGCGGTTGCCTAGGGAATACTGCGATTATGAATAACGCAGTAGGCAGACTAGTTGAAGATGATTGGACATCTCCTAAAATGGCAATCACAGAAGTTTGAGAGAAGAACCTAGGTAGAAGGAACTGCGAAGAAACCAAGGGTAATAGATCGAGGAAATAAGAAAGTACAAAAATGTTCAGGGGCATTCAAGAATACAGAAATACAAGTCACTTCAGAATAAAATGTACAGAAAGTGACGGAAGCACAGGCTAAATGGTTGTATCAAAAATGTGAGAAAATCGGAAAAGAAATGATTGTCGGAAGGACTGCGTCACCTTACAGAAAGTCAAAACAACCTTCTGTGAAACTGAAAGCAGGTGTGGTAACGTTAAGAGTGCAATGGGAATTCCACTGTAAAATGCAGAGGAGAGAATGGACAGGTGCTAAGAGCACATTGGGGGCCTCTATGAGGGGGAGGACATATTTGATGACATGATAGAACAAGAAACAGGAGTCGATAGAAAGGAGAGAGGGGATCCAATATTAAATTCAGAATTTAGAAGAGCATTGGTGGACTAAAAATCAAATAACGCAGAAGGGGTAGATAACATTCCATCGGAATTTCGAAAATCGTTGGGGCCAGTGGTAACAAAACGATTATTCACGTTGGTGTGTAGAATATAAGACTGGGGATATACTATCTGATTTTCGGAAAACCATCATCCAAACAATTCCGAAGATAGCAAGAGCCGACAAGTGCGAGATTTATCTCACAATCAGCTTAACAGCCCATACATCCAAGCTGCCGACAAGAAAAATATGCAGAAGCATGGGAAAGAAAAATGAGAATGTGATGGTTGATGGTCAGTTTGGCTTCAGGAAAGGTAAAAGCACGAGAGAGGCAGTTTTGACGTTGCGGTTGATAATGGAAGCAAGACTAAAGAAAACTATAGACATGTTCATAGGATATGTCGACCTGGAAACGTTCGACAATGTCAAATGGTACAAGATGTTCGGAATTCCGAAGAAAATAGAGTAAGCTACAGGGAAGGACGGGTAATATAAATACATAAAAGAAAGAAGAGGGAAGAATAAGACTAGAAGACGAAGAACGAAGTGGTCGGATTAAAAAGGGTGTAACACAGGGATGTCTTCGCCCCTGCTGTTCAGTTTATACATCGAAGAAGCAATGATGGAGATAAATGAAAGGTTCAAGAGTAGAATTAAAATTCAACGTGAATGTTAAGATTCGCTGATAAAATTGCTATCCTCAGTAAAAAAGTAAAGAAGCATTACTGGATGTGCTGAATGGAATGAACAGTATAATGAGTACAGAACATGGATTGAGAGTACATCGAAGTAAGACGAAAGTAATGAGAAGTAGCAGAAATGAGAACAGCGAGAAACTGAACATCACAGTTGGTGATTACGAAGTAGATGAAATTAAGGAATTCTGCTACCTAGGCAGTAGAACAACCCATGACGGTTGGAGCGAGGACGACATCAAAGCATACTAGCACTGGAAAAATGGGCATTCCTGGCCAAGAGAAGTCTACTAGTATCAAACATAGGTCTTAATTTGAGGAATACATTTTTTTGAATACACTTTGGAGCACTGCATTGTCTGGCAGTAAGACGTGGACTGTTGCAAAGACGGAACGGAAGGAAATAGAATCATTTGAAATGTTGTGTTATCGAAGACTGAAAAGGTAGGGAATGAGAAGTTTCTGTGTAGGATCTGCGAGGAAAGGAATATATGGAAAAGACTAACAAGAAGAAGAGACAGAGTTACAGGATATCTGTTACATCAGGGAATAACGTACATGGTACGGAGCTGCAAAGGGTAAAAACTGTAGAGAAAGAGAGAGATAAGAATTCATTCAGCAAATAACTGAGAATGTACTCAACAACTTTTTTATGGGTTTGTGACCGCATTGTCAATATGTAAAACTGCCGACGTTTCGGCCACTGTTGTTTAAAACAAAAACACCCTGAAGAAGGTTACTTACAACAGTGACCGAAACATCGGTAGTTTTACATATTGACAATGCGGTCACAAACCCAGAAAAATTATATTTACTGTGACAATGGCCGCGGAAGTCTACGTTCATAATTGAGAATGTAAGTTACACAAGCTACTCTGAGATGAAAAGGTTCGCACAGGACAGAAATTCGTGGCAGGCAGCATCAATCCAATCAGATCATCACTGATTCAAAAAAGGAAAATGAATCCACCTCTTTGTCCGAAGCAAACCGACAGCCACAAATGCCTTTCTTCAGGCTTCCAGAAATATGGAAATCGCAAGGCGAGAGGTCAGGACTGTATGGAGGTCATCATCCAGTAGCAGAATCATGCCGATCGTTGCATCCTTGGGCGTATGGCCTTGATGGCGTGCTTCAAGTTTTGTAAATTGTCCGTGCATCGCTGTGCGTTAATTGTGGCATCGTGCTCCAGAAATCCGATGAACAGCAGGTCCTTGCAGTAAAAAAAAAAGGTCATCATGAATTTTCCTTATCTGACGTGACTGTTGTTTCGTTGGGTAGCCCTTACGCGTCTTCCATACAATCCCGATCCCTTCCCAAGCGATTTTCATATTTTTGCAGCGCTGCGCTAGCCGTCTATTTGCTTCCGAGGAAAAGGCACACGCTGGGTGTAATCATTGTTCGGCAGGCAGTCGCAAACATTTTTCCATGATGGCAGTGACCGTCTTGTCCCACAGCAGGATAAGCGTATTAACAGTTACGGCGATTAATTTTGAAATAATAAACTGTTTACTTACTTTTTTCTCATCTGTCACATTTTCATATGACTGCCCCTGATACGTTCCATTTTACTATTGCACAACTTGACGTTCAGTAACAGGACCTTGGGTTCGGGAGTTCCAGAGGTGAGCGTCATTGACGTGGCATTCCGTCGCATGATGTTCCTTGAACTAACAGTGCCTTTGCATTACGCACAGTACCAACATGCTGTATTAGTTATTTAACCGCGGAATTAACGCGTTCTTGATGTTTTCTTTGTATTCGATTTGAATTCGTGCAGTCTGACTCTGAACATTTAAAAATGTGTTGCCGGACTTAACTGAAAGCACTTGGAAAAATACAGCAACATTTACAGACGTACGTCCGAAGCATGTCTTACGGACTGCACAGAGAAATACATACACTACTGGCCATTAAAATTGCTACACCACGAAGATAACGTGCTGCAGACGCGAAATTTAATCGACAGGTAGAAAATGCTGTGATATGCAAATGATTAGCTTCTCAGAGCATTCACACAAGGGTGTCGCCGGTGGCGACACCTACAACGTGCTAACATGAGGAATGTTTGCAACCGATTTCTCATACACAAACAGCAGTTGACCGGCGTTGCCTGGTGAAACGTTGTTATGATGCCTCGAGTAAGGAGTAGAAATGCGTACAATCAGTACAATCACGTTTCCGACTTTATTAAGGTCGGATTGTAGCCTATCGCGTTTGCGGTTTATCGTATCGCGACATTGCTGCTCGGGTTGGTCGAGTTCCAATGACTGTTAGCAGAATATGGAATCGGTGGGTTCAGGAGGGTAATACGGAACGCCGTGCTGGATCCCAACGGCCTCGTATCACTAGCAGTCGAGATAGCAGGCATCTTATCCACATGGCTGTAACGGATCGTGCAGCCACGTCTCGATCCCTGAGTCAACTGATGGGGACGTTTGCAAGACAACAACCATCTGCACGAACAGTTGGAGGAAGTTTGCAGCAGCATGGACTATCAGCTCGGAGAGCATGGCTGCGGTTACCCTTGACGCTGCATCACAGACAGGAGCGCCTGCGATAGTGTACTCAACGACGAACCTGGGTGCACGAATGCAAAACGTCATTTTTTCGGATGAATCCAGATTCTGTTTACAGCATCATGATGGTTGCATCAATGATTGGCGACATCGCGGTGAATGCACATTGGAAGCGTGTATTCGTCATCGTCATCGCCATCGCCGTACTGGCGTATCACCCGGCGTGATGGTATGGGGTGCCATTGGTTACACGTCTAGGTCACCTCTTGTTCGCATTGACGGCACTTTGAACAGTGGACATTACATTTCAGATGTGTTACAACCCGTGGCTTTACCCTCCATTCGATCCCTGAGAAACCCTACATTTCAGTAGGATAATGCATGACCGGACGTTGCAGGTCCTGTGCGGGCCTTTCTGGACACAGAAAATGTTCGACTGCTGCCCAGGGCAGCACATTCTCCAGATCTCTCACCAATTGAAAGCGCCTGGTCAGTGGTGGCCGAGCAACTGGCTCGTCACAATACGCCAGTCACTACTCTTGATGAACCGTGGTATCGTGTTGAAGCTGCATGGGCAGCTGTACCTGTACACGGCATCCAAGCTCTGTTTGACTCAATGCCCAGGCGCATCAAGGCCGTTGTTATGGCCAGAGGTGGTTGTTCTGGGTACTGATTTCTCAGGATCTATGCACCCAAATTGCGTGAAAATGTAATCACATGTCAGTTCTAGTATAATATATATCTCCAATGAATAACCGTTTATCATCTGCATTTCTTCTTGGTGTAGCAATTTTAATGGCCAGTAGTGTAGTTGTACATAGTTGGGCTTTCGTTAGGTATATAAATGTACAGATATTTTTGTAACTTTTCAATAGCACATGATTAAAATTAATCTTCGTGTTTCAGATTCCCTATGGAGCTTTTACTAGACATATTGTAAAACACGGCAATGCATATCAACGCAGGGTGTTGGAAGAAACATCACTGGAGTAATGAGAGAAAACACGCCTCCTGTAGTATTGAATCGCAACGAAAGAAGCTGCTGTCCGAACGAAAGATTTCATCAAAGCCACTTTGTACCACTTTCTTCTTATTTTGCTGCCCAAAATCTTCAAAAATTCGAGATTCTTTAAAGATACAGTGGGAGGAAATATGTGTGAAAGAGGAAAATTAGTAACTGTCACAGCCTGAAATGCAGGCAGTTATCGGCGTCTCCAGTAAGAGAAAATCCTGTTTCACTAAGTTTGAGCACTACAGAAATATGCATATTGCTTTTTCGAGTTGGATTGCTCGTTCCGGGTCTCGGGCGCATTAAATTACGACGCGCTGAAAACTCGAAGCACTTTAGTCGAGAGTCAGCTTTCACATTAGAAGAACGCAGGAGAACTTAGCAGCCTGCGGACCAGTTTCACCGGTTATTGTGTTGGCGAGTTCTCGCCCGAGGTGCTTTCGTTGCCGGGGACCGTGGGAACCCTTGTTTCTGGAGGAAGACGTCTGTCGACCCGCCCCGGCTCAGAGGTTAATGGATGTCCGTAAAATACGATACCCGCAGGTCACCTCCTCTCCCTCACTCTCTCTCTCTCTTACGTGGGTCTTTGTGGCCGGCCGAGTCATGGCGGAACGTGGCAGCACCAGGAAGTGCTTTTACCACCGTTATGGCGAGGATGATCAGTCCCGTAATTCCGATGTCTACAGTGATCTACACGCATTTCTGTACCACAAAAATTAACTTACCGCGTGTGGCGAAGGGTGCTTTATATACCAGTTTTAACAAACATATTAATAAAATTATAAACAGCCGACCAGTTGCAATGGATAAAGATTTCTTTACCTAGGTTTCAACAAATTTAAATTTGTCTTCTTCAGAAGGTGGCAATTTTACATTAGTATCGACTAATGTACCATCGCCGTTTTTACAAATGTCTTCTGAAGAAGACAAATTTAAATTTGTTGAAACCTAGGTAAAGAATTCTTTATCCATTGCAACAGGTCGGCTGTTTATAATTTTATTACGTGGAACCGTTGCTGTTGTGCAGCTACGTTTAAAACACTGAAACATATTAATGTTCTATTCGCGAGTGGTGCACTGCAAGAACAGTAATTATTAAAGGTCTCCAGGGCAAGGGATAGAATTTAATTTTTCTTGCACGGTCTTTCCGTGATGTACAGGGGGCTTCACAAATACGTCTACAAACTTTGGGGACGGTTTCATTACACCAAAACAAAAAAAAGTTCATATAAAGATACACTGGAGCGCCAAGGAAATTGGTATAGGCATGCGTATTCAAATACAGAGATACGTAAACAAGCAGAATACGGCGCTGCGGTCGGCAACCCCTATATAAGACAAGTGTCTCGCGCAATTGTTAGATCGGGAACTGGTTATACAACGGCAGGTTATCAAGATTTAAGTGAGTTTGAACATGTCGTTATAGTCGGCGCACGAGCGATGGGACACAGCATCTCCAAGGTAGCGACGAAGTGGGGATTTTCCCGTACGACTCTTTCACGAGTGTACCGTGAATACCAGCAGTCTGGTAAAACATCAAATCTCCGACATTGCTAAGGGTGGAAAAAAAATTTTATAAGAAAGGGGCCAACGACGACTTAATAGAATCGTTCAACGTGACAGAAGTGCAACCATTCTGTTAACTGCTGCAGGTTTCAGTGCTGGGCCATCAACAAGTATCAGCCTACGAACCATTCAACGAAACATCATCGATATGGGCTTTCTGAGCCGAAAGCCCACCCGTGTACCGTTAATGACGGCACGACATGAAGCTTTACGCCTCGCCTGGGCCCGTGAACACCGGCATTGGACTGTTGATGACTGGAAACATGATGCCTGGTCTTACGAGTCTAGTTTCAAATTGTAACGAGCGGATGGACGTGTACGGGTATGGAGGCAACCTCATGCATCCATGGACTCAGCATGTCAGGATGAGACTATTCAAGCTGGTGGAGGCTCTGTAATGGTGCGGGGCGTTGGAGTGATATAAGACTCCTGATAGGTCTAGATACGACTCTGACAGGTGACACGTACATAAGCATCCTATCTGATCACCTGCATCCATTCATGTCGATTGTGCATCTCCACAGATTTTGCAACTCCAGCAGGACAATGCGACCCCCCACACGTCCAGAATTGCTACAGAGTGGCTCCAAGAACAGTCTTCTCAGTTTAAACACTTCCGCTTGCCACCAAACTCCCAAGACATGAGCATCATTGAGCATATCTGGGATGTCTTGCAATGTGGTATTCAGATGAGATCTCCACCTCCTCGTACTCTTACGGATTTATGGACAGCCCTGCAGGATTCATGGTGTCAGTTCCCTCCGGCACTGCTTCAGACGTTAGTCGAGTCCATGCCACGTCGTGTTGCGGCACTTCTGCGTGCTCGCGGGGACACTACACGATGTAAATTTCTTTGGTTCTTCATTGTATACTCGAAAATCCGTTGTTTTCTGGTTACTAATGAAAGTTTACAATTTAGATGATTGGTGCTCGTCAGCAACTCATAACAAATGCTCTAAATGTGCACCTTTTGCTTCTAAACACGCATGCACTCGTCAAATCACGGCCTGTCGCACACTACCAAATACTCCTGATTGTTTCAAATGCTTTCGCAGGCTTCCATAAGACATCTGTCAAGAGTGTTAGCAGGGTGTTTGAGATGTCCCAGATATAATAATCCAAATGACTGGGGTCGGAAGAAAGTGCAGGCCAATGCGTAGGTCATTGTAGATACTGGGGGTGCACCTCGCCCAATTACACTGAAATGTGCTGGATCTCCATCATTCATAAACCACATTATTCTTCTTGTTTGCAGGGGCAGATATTCTAATACGCCTTGGAGGGTATTCTGAGTAAAGTCTCTGCATGCAGCATCCGTAAGACGTGCTGGCGGAATGTGTGGCCCTACCAGACAATCACAATTCCAGGACACACAGTAATCTTAAACTGATGCTGAAGTCCAGCCTGTACTACAGCACAAAGTTTGCGATCAGCCCATATATGTTGGTCGTGGAAATTTGTTATTCTATCTTTTCCAATAGTAACTCAGTAAAAGAAAACTGAAGAGACAAATAACGGATTGGCAGATTGTACAACAAGTTCTTCCTGGTGGGTGTCGTCAAACGTAAGGTCCCGCACACGTTGAAGATGATACGGATACATGAGCTGGTCGCGAACCATCCTCCATGCTAAACATAGACATGTACAACATGCCGCGGACAGTTGTCTTGCTCCCGTAGAATGTACTCTTCCTAGTCAAACATAGGAAACATACGTGGTCTACCTCGATCAATACAGGTTATGATGCTGAAGTATCCTGTTTCAGCAACGCTGCGGTGCCCAACACTGAACGTTTAATGGCTCGGCTGTATTCTGTCTGGAAACGCCGTCTGATACAGCCGTGCAGTCTCGTATTGGAAGTAGATAAAAACCATGTCTGTCTGCTCTCGAAATAAATATCTTGCCATGTTTGAACGGAGCACTTTCAGTTAAGTCACTACCTATAGTACATGTACACTATGGACATGTTGAAGACAGACGAATGACGAATGTAAACAAGTCCTCCTGGCAACACAAAGCCATCTGGGATAAAATGAATCACACAGGTACATAAATAAGTGAAGATGTTGGGTTGTACCTGGAAAGCAGTTGAGCGTCAACTTTCATGTGTAATATTGGAACAAATAAGCCTTCGGTCACAAATATTAAGTCAAAATTGACCTGGTTTCGACGATACTATGAGCGTCTTCTTTGGAATTAGACTAACTGTTCTAAAACATATTAGGTATATAGTACATTAATAAAATTAAAGTACAGTACGAGCAGCCCTTAGCGGCTCGCCATTTCACAACTGTTCATGACGTCGCCTTTCCTGCTCAGATCTTTTTTAATATGTTACTTGTAAGTACTGCATCTTTTCCAGTCAGTACAAACTTTAATTTTATTAATGTACTATATACCTAATATGTTTTAGAACAGTTAGTCTAATTCTGAAGACAACGCTCATAGTAGCGTCGAAACCTGGTCAATTTTGACTTAATATTTGTGACCGAGGGCTTATTTGTTCCAATATAATTCTGACACGGTCACTGAACCTTAGCAGCTATGTTCAAAGTATCATGTGTAACTCGAAAACGAAGGATTTTCGGATATACGTTTGCATCAACTTTTCTTTCTTGTTTCGGTGTAAGGAACCTTCTCCCAAAATTTGTAAACTTTTTTTGAAAACCCTACACAGAAGAGGATGCAGTACGTTGGTTATCTTAACAGTGAATCACACTATGATATACAACGCCTCTCTTGCAGCGCCTACAGTGGACATAGATGAGCATCTCAGTGCAACTTTCAAGCTTATTAAATGAAAGCGTGACGAAATACTCTGTTCTTCTTTGGATGTTCTCTACTCTACCTACTCCACTAATCACATCTGGTATGTATCCCAGATTGACGAGCAATATTCGTGTATATGTCGAAGAAGCGCTTTGTAAGCTAACTGCTTTGTGGGAGGACTACGCTTCTAACAAATCTCAGTCTGACCTCTGCCTTTCCTGTGATAAGTTTTACGCGGACGTTCCGCTTTAGGCAGTTGCGTACCCTTACACCCAGATATTTAACGGACGTGATCCTTTCCAGCAGTGGTGTAGTCATACAATAACTGGTCATTCCGCATATCTACGCGCAATAAGTTTTTTTACGCAGAAGGTCAACTGCCGATCACTGCACCAAGCGTCAATCATCTATATTGGCGAGTTATACGGGTATAAAATGCAACAAGTCGTTTATTTGAATTCTGATGCGGCTTACTGTTAACTAGTTTTCAAGCCACTGCAGCCTCATAATCATATGGAGATGTTACAGGGGAATTGTCTGGATAATGTGCAGTTAGACACTACGGTCGTGTTCCTGATGGATATAACGGAAATCGAGTTAATGGAATATTTTTGAAACGTTCCATAAATACTCCGGTAGCTACATTTCCGTTATATTCACCAGCAAAACGATCTTAGCGTCTAACTGCACATTATCCAGATAATTCTTTTCAAGAAAATGTCAATTGTCCTATTTGTATGGTAATTTGCTGCGTATATTAAGCTGTAAGGGGCAGTCAAATGTAAAAGAGGGAAATGGAAAGAAGTGAGTAAACTGTTTATTATTTCAAAAGTAATCGCCATCACTGTTAATACAGGTCCAGTCACATTAATGTAATCACCTGTGAGACGCCTGAATAACAGGAGTAACCCATTTAATTACAGACCCATATCACTGACCTCAATTTGCAGTAGGATTTGGAGCATATGCTGTACTCGAACGTTATGAATCACCTTGAAAAAAATGACTTATTGATACATAAGCAACACGGATTAAGAAAATATCGTTCTTGTGCAACACAGCTAGCTCTATATTCGCACGAAGTAATGAGTGCTGTCGACAAGGGATCTCAGATCTATTCCAAATTCCTAGATTTCCAGAAGACACCGTTCCTCTCAAGCGGCTATTAATCAAATTGCGTGCATGTGGAGTATCGGCTCAGTTGTGTGACTGGATTCGTGATTTCCTCTTAGAGAGGTCACATTTCGTAGTGATACACGGTAAATCATCGAGTAGAACAGAAGTGATATCTGGCATTCTGCAAGGTAATGCCATAGGCCCTCTGCTGCTCCTGATTTACATAAATAATCTAGGTGATAATCTGAACAGCCCCCTTGGATTGTTTGCAGATGACGCTGTAATTTACCGTGTAGTAAAATCATCAGACGATCAATTCCAGTTACAAAATGATCTAGACAGAATTTCTGTATGTTGGGAAAAGTGGCAAGTGGCACTAAACATAGAAAAGTGCGGAGTCATCAACATGGGTAATAAAAGAAATCTGATAAATTTTGGGTATACGATAAATTGCAAAAATCTAAGGGCTGTCAGTTCGACTAAATACCTAGGAATTACAATTATGGGCAACTTAAATTGGAAAGACCACATAGATAATATTGTGGGGAAGGCGAAACAAAGACTGCGCTTTGTTGTCAGAACACTTAGAAGATGCGACAAACCCACTAAAGAGACAGCCTACATTACACTTGTCCGTCCTCTACTGGAATATCGCTGCGCAGTATGAGATCCTTACCTGGTAGGATTGACGGAGGACATCGAAAAAGTGCGAAGAAGGGCAGCTCGTTTGGTGTTATCGTGCAATAGGGGTGAGAGTGTCACTGATATGATACGCGAGTTGAGGTGGCAGTCACTGAAAGAAATGCGGTTTTCTTTGCGGCGAGATCTATTTACGGAATTTCAATCACCAACTTTCTCTTCCGATTGCGAAAAAATTTTGTTGACACCCACCTATGTAGGGAGAAATGATTAACATAATAAAATAAGAGAAATCAGAGCTCGAACGGAAAGATTTAGGTGTTCCTTTTCCCCCCGCACCATTCGAGAGTGGAATGGTAGAGAAGGACTATGAAAATGGTTCGATGAAACCTATGCCAGACACTTAGGTGAAAATTGCAGAATAACCATGAAAATGTAGATGTAGACAGGGAGGACGTGAAGAAAGAGAGTCAGTGAGGTTCTGGAAGGTACCGACAGGGGTGTGGAGCCATACCGAGTCCAGTGGTTCAAATGGTTCAAATGACTCTAAGCACTATGAGACTTAACATCTAGAGGTCACCAGGCCCCTAGAACTTAGAACTACTTAAACCTAACTAACCTAAGGACATCACACACATCCATGCCCGAGGCAGGATTAGAACGTGCGACCGTAGCAGCAGCGCGGTTCCGGACTGAAGCGCCTACAACCGCTCGGCCACAGCGGCCGGCCGAGTCCAGTGCCGTGGTCAGCTGCACTGGTTTTCCTGTTGAGGAGCCATGGCGAGAACAGCTCGATTGAAGTGGTCCACATATTCTAGATTGGCTTTAAATCCGGGGAATACGGTAAACCCCTTCGTTGTGCATTTCGAGTCATACATGTACATTACGAGCTGTATGACACGTCGCATTGTCTTGCTGATAGCAACCATTGCGGCAAGGAATGAACAAACAGCATATAGGAGTGGACATGTCCCCCAAGGATAGATGAATATGTGTGTTGATCCATTGTGCCTCCCACAATGACAAGATCACCAAGAGACTGCCATTCCCAATGCCGTAACGCTCCCTCCTCCGGCCTGTACCCTTCGAAAGTATGTTGCAGTATCGTACACGACAAGGTCCATTTGTCTAATGGAGCATAAAATGTGTTCCTTGTGGAAAGGTCACCTGTCGTCACCTCACCATTTGCAGACGAACAGCAGTCAGCGTGGGTGCATTTACAAGGCGCCTGCTGTGGAGGCCCATACGCAGAAACGTTCACTGAACAGTCGTTAAGGAGACACTGTTGGTAGCCCCTCAGTTTATCTGGGCAGTCACTTGCTGAACAGCTGCACATCTAGAATGAGATTTTCACTCTGCAGCGGAGTGTGCGCTGATATGAAACTTCCTGGCAGATTAAAGCTGTGTGCCGGAGCGAGACTCGAACTCGGGACCTTTGCCTTTCGCGGGCAAGTGTTCTACCATCTACGCTAACGAAGCACGACTCACGACCCATCCTCAAAGCTTAAATTCCGCCAGTACCTTGTCTTCTACCTTCCAAACTTCACAGAAGCTCTCCTGCAGACCTTGCAGAACTAGCACTCCTGGAAGAAAGGAAGTTTCATATCAGCGCTCACTCCACTGCAGAGTGAAAATCTCATTCTGTAAACATCCCCCAGGCTGTGGCTAAGCCACGTCTCCGCAATATCCTTTCTTTCAGGAGTGCTAGTTCTACAAGGTCTGCAGGAGAGCTTCTGTGAAGTTTCGAAGGTAGGAGACGTAGGAGACTTGGTACTGGCGGAAGTAAAGCTGTGAGTCGTGAGTCGTGCTTGGGTAGCTCAGATGGTAGAGCACTTGCCCGCGAAATGCCAAGGTCCCGAGTTCGAGTCTCGGCCCGGTACACACTTTTAACCTGCCAGGAAGTTTCAGCTGCACATCTATTCGCCAGTAAACATCTCCGCAGTCTTCGTTTACCCCGTTATCTACCGAGTGAGGAGGCGCAGTGGTTAGCACACTCGACTCGCGTTCGGGAGGACGACGGTTCAAAAACGCATCCAGCCATCCTGTTTTAGATTTTCTGTGTTTCCCTAAATCGCTTCAGGTACGTGTCAGGATGGTCCTTTGAAAGGGCACGGCCAACTTCCTTCTCCATCCTTCCCTGATCCAATGGTACCGATGACCTCGCTGTTTGGTTCCCTCCCCAGAATCAACCAACCAACGTGTTATCTTTCTTGATACAATAATTTACCAACAGCTGTATGTATTGTAGAAATTTATTTTATGAACTTCTTACATCCAACCAATTTCGGCATTACATTGAACCATTTTCAGGCCCCACACGTCATAGCCGCAAAATCGCTATCCACAGAAGGAGCCATGTAACTGGATCCGTGAATCAAATTTCTATGCAACAGCTCTTGGTGTCCAGGCGACACAGACTGGGGCGGTTTGCAAACATCGATATTTGATCACCTGGCCACCAAGAGCTGTTGCATAGCTATTAGATTCACGGATCCAGTTACATGGCTCCTTCCGTGTATAGCGATTTTACGACTATGACGTGTAGGGCCTGAAAATGCATCAATGTAATGCCGAAACTGGTTGCATATAAGAACCTCATAAAATTGGTAAATTATTGTATCAAGTAATACATGTCAGCCGTTGTCTCACAGTCCATAATGGATCAACAAAGAACCTGTTATCTTGGCCCCTGAGGCACCAGAGTTGCCTCGGCACCGTTTTGTATAGAGCCGTTTTGTCATGCAAGGCATACTCCAACCACGGTGGCACGCGGACATTTACAAACTTAGTCGTTTCAGAAATGCTTCCACTATTTCTAACAATCATATCCTTTTGGACGTCAAAGCGCTCCATTTCAGTTTTGCGACAATGACTACACTGTTTTCCGCATTCCCCTGACATGCTTTATATTCCCTCAACTTTCAGTGCTGCCACTTGTCGTCTGTAAGTGATTATTGCACGTAGACATTGAGTATAGTCCATAGCCACAGTAACCGTGTACATTTATTCTAAGGTGTTCGCCCCCGGTAGCTGAGTGGTCAGGGCGACAGAATGTCAATCCTAAGGGCCCGGGTTCGATTCCCGGCTGGGTCGAAGATTTTCTCCGCTCAGGGACTGGATGTTGTGTTGTCCTAATCATCATTTCATCCCCATCGACGCGCAAATCGCCGAAGTGGCGTCAGATCGAAAGATGTGTACCCGGCGAACGGTCTACCTGACGGGAGGCCCTAGTCACACGACATTTACATTTATTCCAAGGTGAGACAAGATAGTCATTGCTCTCGAGGAAAAACTTCGCGATTTCATATGGTGTCATGGGTAACCAGGCGTGCACCTTTTCGTCCGAAGCAAACCGACGGTCACGAATACCTTTCTCCAGGACTCTATAAAAAGGAAATCGCATGGGGACAGATTTGGACCATATGGAGGCTGTGTAACGACTTCAGCGGAGCTTCTGCAGAGTAGTCGAAACAATGTTAACATGTGAGCGTTCACACGAAGAGCTGTATGCCTGGGTACAATCGTGGTTCCTTAGGCAAGCACAGCCGGCTGGGGTGGCGCTACAGCCTGGAACCGAGCGACCTCTGCGGTCGCAGGTTCGAATCCTGCCTCGGGCATGGATGTTTGTGATGTCCTTAGGTTAGTTAGGTTTAAGTAGTTCTACGTTCTAGGGGACTGATGACCTCAGAAGCTAAGTCCCATAGTGCTCAGAGAAATTTGAACCATTTAGGCAAGCACAAACATTTTTCTATAAAGGCACTGACCGTCTTGTATCACAGTGAGATAAATGCATTCACGGTTACCGTCGTTACTTCTGAAATAATAAACATTTTACTTACTTCTTCCATTTGTCTCATTTTCATTTGACTGCCACTCACACATTCTTGCACCAAAACATTATGATCACAGGCTACAGTGAGAATGGGGCTTTGTGAACACGCGAACGCGTTTTAGAAAGCTTAGAACCAAAGGTGAGACGAAGGAGGGAATCATTCTAGCGACGACACAGAAGGCAATTGGGCAAATAATTTGACATAAAAGATTTTGATAAAGGACACAATATTCGGGCCCGACGCCTGGTCGGCTATTCTCGTACCAATGTTGTCAGCACCTACAGGAAGTGGCTATAGGATGCTGGCGCGAAGAGTGGATGACGAGGTGTTGGACATAACGCTCACTAGAGAGCGTGCAGGTCGGAGGCCTGACTGCTCTGTGAAGCAGGACAGGAACCGATCTGTGGCAGATCTGACAACAGCGTGTAATACTGGTGCAAGCGTAAGTGTTTCGAAGCACACGGTTTATCACACATGGTAGAACATGGGGGTCCGTAACAGACGGCCCCTATGTGTTTCCATGTTGATCCAACGGCATAGCCACGGGTTCATTGCGATGTAACAGACGGCCCCTATGTGTTTCCATGTTGATCCAACGGCATAGCCACGGGTTCATTGCGATTAGATCCTCACTCAATGGAAACGTGTCATCTTGCCGGATGTATCATGTTTCTTGTTACAACTTGTCGAAGGCCGTGTCCAGATACGCCGCCATCCAAACGAACGGCCGCACGAAACATACAGTGAACTGACCGAAGTCATGGGACAACGATATGCACATATGCAGATGGCGGAGAGTAGTTGTCATTTGCACTCAGGTGATTCATGTGAAAAGGTTTCCGACTTGGTTATGGCCTCAAGACGGGAATTAACAGACTTTGAACGCGGAATGGTAGTTGGAGTTAGACGCATGGGACATTCCATTTAGTAAATGGTTCGAGAATTCGATATTCCGAGATCCACAGTGTCAGGAGAGTACCTCTCACCATGGACAAATGACTGGTCGACGGCCTTCACTTAACGGCAGATAGCAGCGGCGTTTGCGTAGAATTATCAGTAACAGCACAGCATGGCCAGCACTGCCTCTCCTGGACTCCCGACCATGTAGGTTGGGCCCTAGACAACTGGAAAACCTTGGCCTTGTCGGATGAGTTCCGATTTTAGTTGGGAAGAGCTGATGGTAGGGTTAGAGTATGGCGTAGACCCCAAGAAGCCATGGGCTCAGGTTGCCAGCAAGACAAATGTAAGCTGATGGTAGCTGCATAATGGTGGAGGCTGCTTCTAGATGGAATGGACTGGGTCCTCTGGTCCAACTGAAAAGATCATTGAACGATGGAATTTTCTTGGATGACAATTGGCCATGTCACTCGGCCACAACTTTTCGCGATTGGTTTGAAGAATGTTCTGGACAATTCGAGCGAATGATTTGGCCACCCACATCACCCGCATAGAACATTTATGGGAGTAGTCGAGAGGTTAGTTCGTACACAAAATCCAGTACCGGCAACACCGTCGCTATTATGGACGGCTGTAAGGGCAGCAAGGCTCAATATTTCTGCTATTGGTTGAGTTGCACCTTCACGAAACAGCAGTGCCTATGTTATTATACATGTCCGAACATTGCATCATACTTCTTAATAACAAAGGGACTGCTTTTTGTATTTATTAGCTAATACCAGGCTCTCGACCTCAATAAATATGTCCTTCCTGGACGGAAATATACGTAACATACGAGTGCAGGCTGTGGCACAAGAAAGACGACTTATGGAAGTTTGTGCCTGGGAGTGATTCACGCATGGATAGCCGAAGCGGTTAAGATGACGGCTTGCATAAAACGGGGAATCGGAGTTCGAGTCTCGGTCTGGCACAAGTTTTCATTGTATGAAGATGGTATCTGTTCTTTCGGACATGTCCGAAAGAACAGATACCATCTTCATATACTTAAGACTAACCGGCCATTGACCTTCTTCCTCAGTGCTGGATACACACGCATTGCCCGAACTCTTACGGGACTCGGTGAGATTGTCTGCCGCGAGTAATGAGTGTAATGGGCAGGGGAACTACGAATGTATGTGGGTCTCACGGGGAGCATGCAAGGGATAAATCCCTGCAGTCACGCTATCTTCTGTGCCCTCGGTGGCTCAGATGGATACAGCGTCTGCCATGTAAGCAGCAGATCCCAGGTTAGAGTCCCGGTCGGGGCACACATTTTCAACTGTACCCGTTGATGTACGAGGTGCATTCAAGTTCTAAGGCCTCCGATTTTTTTTCTCCGGACTGGAAAGAGATAGAAACATGCGCATTGTTTTAAAATGAGGCCGCGTTCATTGTCAATACGTCCCAGAGATGGCAGCACCGTACGGCAGATGGAATTTTACCGCCAGCGGCGAGAATGAGAACTGTTTTAAATACTTAAAATGGCGACGTTTTCCTTACTTGAACAGCGTGCAATCATTCGTTTTCTGAATTTGCGTACTGTGAAACCAATTGAAATTCATCAACAGTTGAAGGAGACATGTGGTGATGGAGTTATGGATGTGTCGAAAGTGCGTTCATGGGTGCGACAGTTTAATGAAGGCAGAACATCGTGTGACAACAAATCGAAACAACCTCGGGCTCGCACAAGCCGGTCTGACGACATGATCGAGAAAGTGGAGAGAATTGTTTTGGGGGATCGCCGAATGACTGTTGAACAGATCGCCTCCACAGTTGGCATTTCTGTGGATTCTGTGCACACAATCCTGCATGACGACCTGAAAATGCGAAAAGTGTCATCTAGGTAGGTGCCACGAACGCTGACGGACGACCACATGGCTGCTCGTGTGGCATGTTGCCAAGCAATGTTGACGTGCAACGACAGTATGAATGGGACTTTCTTTTCGTCGGTTGTGACAATGGATGAGACGTGGATGCCATTTTTCAATCCAGAAACAAAGCGCCAGTCAGCTCAATGGAAGCACGCAGATTCACCGCCACCAAAAAAATTTCGGGTAACCTCCAGTGCTGAAAAAATGGTGTCCATGTTCATGGACAGCGAGGTCGTAATCCTTACCCATTGCGTTCCAAAGGGCACTACGGTAACAGGTGCATCCTACGAAAATGTTTTGAAGAACAAATTCCTTCCTGCACTGCAACAAAAACGTCCAGGAAGGGCTGCACGTGTGCTGTTTCACCAAGACAACGCACCCGCACATCGAGCTAACGTTACGCAACAGTTTCTTCGTGATAACAACTTTGAAGTGATTCCTCATGCTCCCTACTCACCTGACCTGGCTCCTAGTGAATTTTGGCTTTTTCCAACAATGAAAGACACTCTCCGTGGCCGCACATTCACCAGCCGTGCTGCTATTGCCTCAGCGATTTTCCAGTGGCCAAAACAGACTCCTAAAGAAGCCTTCGCCGCTGCCATGGAATCATGGCGTCAGCGTTGTGAAAAATGCGTACGTCTGCAGGGCGATTACGTCGAGAAGTAACGCCAGTTTAATCGATTTCGGGTGAGTAGTTAATTAGAAAAAAAATCGGAGGCCTTAGAACTTGAATGCACCTCGTATATCAACACCTGTCGACAGCTTAGGGTCTTGATTTAATTATCATTTCAGTTTTCATTATCGTCTATCTAGTATGTAGCAGAGGCTAAAATAATTGGTGGTGTCGTGTTTGTTGTTGTCAGAAGTAGTTTATCTTGTAGTGACATTGAAGTAGATAGTTCCTGTGAGTTAGTATGGGTAGAGGTCATTCTTGGCAATCGAAATAAAATAACTATCAGCTCCTTTAAGCGACCTCCAAATTCAAATGGTACAATTTCTGAAACTTTCATTGAAACCTTGAGTCTAATTTCCGATATGTTGGCGAAAATACATGTTTCAATCCGTAGGTACGCACTAAACGTCGTCCAAAATTGTGCTAAACGCATTCTCTAAAACTTATTTCGAGCAATTAGTTCATGAGTCCACTAGAATAGTAAATGACTGTGAAAACACATTTGACCTCTTCATCAAAACGGTTACGGGGATTAGTGAACATAAAGTTGTCGTAGGGAGACTGAATACCATAACTCCAAAAGCCAACAGAAATAAACGAAAAATATATCTATTCAAAAAGCAGATGAAAATTCTCCTGACGCTTTTCTGAGAGACAATCTCCACTCCTTTCAAATTAACAATGTTTAGTATAGACCAGATGTGGGATGAATTCAAAGAAATAGTATCGACAGCAATTGAGAGATTTATACCAAATAAAATAACGTAGCTGATCCCCCATATTACACAACAGGTCAGAACACTGTCGCAGAAACAACGAAAAAAGCATGCCAAATTTAACCGAACACAAAACAACCAAAATTGGCAACCTTTTACAGAAGCTCGAAATTCAGCACGGACTTCAATGCGAGATACTTACGACAGTTTCCTCAACGAAACTTTGTCCCGAAACCTAGCAGAAAATCCGAAGAGATTCTGGTCGTACGTAAAGTACGCTAGCGGCAAGACATAATCAATGCCTTTTCCTCGCATTAGCAATGGTAATGCTATCGATGACAGGGGTGCTAAGGCAGAGTCTCTAAACATAGTCTTGCTAAATTCCTTCACCAAGAAGACGGAGTAAATATTCCAGGATTCGTATCAAGAACAGCTACCAACATGGGTAGCTTAGAAGTAAATATTCTCGAATTAGTAAAAAGAATCAACTTAAATCACTTAATAAAAGCAAGTCTTCCGGTCCAGACCATATACCAATTAGGTTCCTTTCAGAGTGTGCTGATACAGTAGCTCCATACTTAACAATCATATACAACGACTCTCTCGACGAAAGATCCGTACCTAAAGACTGGAAAGTTTCACAGGTCGCGCCAATGTTCAAGAAAGGGAACAGGAGTAATCCACTAAATTACAGGCCCCTCTTGTTAAAGTCGACATGCAGCAGAATTTTGGAGCGTATATTGTGTTGGAACATTATGAATTACCTCGAAGAGAACGGTCTATTGACACAGAGTCCACAGGGATCTAGAAAACTTCGTTCTTGTGAAACACAACTAGGTCTTTACACACACGAAGTGCTGAGCACTACTGAGAAGGGATTTCAAATTGATTCCGTATTTCTAAATTTCCGGGAGATTTTTGACACCATGTCACACAAGCAACGTGTAATCAAATTCCGTGCTTATGGAATATCGTCTCACTTATGCAATTGGATTCGTGATTTCCTATCAGAGAGGTCAAAGTTCGTAGTCATTGACGAAAACACGTCGAGTAAAACGAAAGTGATTTATGTCGTTCCTTTTGTATATAAACGATTTAGGAGACGAACGGAGGAGCCGTCTTAGGTAGTTAGCAGATGATGCTGTCATTTATTGTCTAACTAAGTCATCGGAAAATCAAAATAGGTTGCAAAACGATTTACAAAAGACATCTGTGTGGGGAAAAAATTGGCAATTGATCCTAAATAATGAAAAGTGTGAGGTCATCCACAGTAAATCAATCAACTCTGAAGGTGGTAAATTCACCTAAATACCTAGTCATTACAGTTATGAACAAATAAATTGGAAAGGATACATAGAAAATGTTATGGGGAAGGTGAAGCGAAGGCTGCGATTTATTGGCAGAAGACTTAGAAGGCACCACAGATCTGCTACAGATCATTACGCTTATCGGTCCTCCTTTGGGGTTCTGCTGCACGGTTTGGGATTCTTACCAGATAGGATTAATGGAGTACATCGAGAAAGCTCAAAGAAGGGCAACACATTTTGCATTACCGAGAAATAGTATATGATACGGGATTTGCGGTGGACATCATTAAAACAAAGGCGTTTCTCGTTGCGGTGGGATCATCTCATAAAATTTCTCATTCACCTACTTTCTCCTCCGAATGCGAAAATATTTTGTTGACGCCGACCTACATATGGGAAAACGACCATCATAATAAATTAAGGGATATCAGAGCTCATACGGAAAGATATACGTGTTCGTTTTTTTCGCGCGCTGTTCGAGAGTGTAATAATGGATAATTGTTGTGAAGGTGGTTTTATGATCCCTCTGCCGTCACTTAAATGTGATTTGCAGAGTACCCTTGTAGATGTGGATGTACAGTCGAAGGTAGTTCATACTCGCAACTGCGAATACATTTCCTATGTACATAAACATTATTATGGACCCCCAACATAGTTAAGTGTTTCATATTTTCCCCGGTGGCGACAGAAAATGCCAGCGGGATGACTGTACATGTAAAAAGGCCAGAATCTTGCAACAGTGTTTTGAGGAGCCTAGTAGTGAACGCTTACTGATGTCCTGGTAACCAAATTCGCCTGATGTGGACACGTTGGAACACAGTTGAACTCTTGCTCTGCACCTACAAACCACAAACCTGTAGTTTATGGGAAATTTGAGTCATTTAGGCGTGGACATTTGATGACACATTACTCTGGAAATCTCCCAAGGACTCGTCAAACCCATGACACTCAAAATCATTAATGCACTGCTTCCAAAAGTGGACCAATGCGCCATTAAACATCTAGCCATGATGTTCTGCTCATCAGTGTATGTGAATGCAACAGCTACTCCACCTGAAAGACTCATCAGCGTATGTGGTTGCAACAGCAAGTCCACCTGAAGGATTGCGAGGAACAGTACCTCATTCTTTACTGATGCAGTATGGATTTCTACCAAAGATAAAAATTGAAAAAAATTAAAAAGGGAAAACTATGTCGAACCTACGTAAACCGCAGTTGAAGGGAAAGAAAATACAGGTGGTATGTGTTTTCAGAATATACGAGTATCATTATAAACTCCTCTGAGTTGCTTGTCTATAATTTCCATTTCCTTTTTGTTGTACCACAGCTGATTTGAAAAAAATTATCTGAGTTGTTTATTGTGTCACTAGCAATAAAACTTCAGTGGAAACAAAGGAATTATTCTCTTTCCTAAGTTTATGAACAATCTAAGTTTCTTTGCTGCTGGTAAATCTTTCGGCGTATGAGATCCTGGTACACGAAACTCTTCTGTTCCTAACATGTCGTCCAGAACATCGTTGGACATCAGAGGCGTTTCCCCTCCATTGAGTCTTGCCGACTAACGGGTCGGTCGTCTGAGAGCGATATATACAGGGTGGTCCATTTATCGTGACCGGGCCAAATATCTTATGAAATAACCGTCGAACGAAAAAACTACAAAGAACTAAACTTGTCTAGCTTGAAGGGAAAACCAGATGGTGCTATGGTTGGCCCGCTAGATGGCGCTGCCATAGTTCAAATACATATCAGCTGCGTTTTTTAAAATAAGAACCCCCATTTTTATTACATATTCCTGTAGTACGTAAAGAAATATGAATGTTTTAGTTGGACCACTTTTTTTGCTTTGTGATAGATGGCACTGTAATAGTCATAAACATATGGCTCACAGTTTTAGACGAACAGTTGGTAAAAGGTAGGTTTTTTAAATTAAAATACACAACGTAGGTACGTTTGAACACTTTATTTCGGTTGTTCCAATGTGATACATGTACCTTTGTGAACTTATCATTTCTGAGAACGCATGCTGTTACAGCGTGATTACCTGTAAATACCACATTAATGCAATAAATGCTGAAAATGATGTCCGTCAACCTCATTGCATTTGGCAATACGTGTAACTACATTTCTCTCAACAGCGAGTAGTTCGCCTTCCGTAATGTTCGCACATGCAATGACAATGCGCTGACGCATGTTGTCAGGCGTTGCCGGTGGATCACGACAGCAAATATCCTTCAACTTTCCCCAAAGAAAGAAATCCGGGAAAGTCAGATCCGGTGAACGTGCGGGCCATGGTATGGTGCTTCGACGACCAATCCACCTGTCATGAAATATGCTATTCAATATCGCTTCAACCGCACGTGAGCTATGTGCCGGACATCCATCATGTTGGAAGTACATCGCCATTCTGTCATGCAGTGAAACATCTTGTAGTAACATCGGTAGAACATTACGTAGGAAATCAGCATACATTGCACCATTTAGATTGCCATCGATAAAATGGGGGCCTATTATCCTTCCTCCCATAATGCCACACCATACATGAAACCTGCCAAGGTAACTGATGTTCCACTTGTCGCAGCCATCGTGGACTTTCCGTTGCCCAATAGTGTATATTATGCCGGTTTACGTTACCGCTGTTGGTGAATGACACTTCGTCGCTAAATAGAACGCGTGCAAAAAATCTGTCATCGTTCCGTAATTTCTCTTGTGCCCAGTGGCAGAACTGTACACGACGTTCAAAGTCGTCGCCATGCAATCCCTGGTGCATAGAAATATGGTCCGGGTGCAATCGATGTTGATGTAGCATTCTCAACATCGACGTTTTTGAGATACCCAGTTCTCGCGCAATTTGTCTGGTACTGATGTGCGGATTAGCCGCGACAGCAGCTAAAACACCTACTTGGGCATCATCATTTGTTGCAGGTCGTGGTTGACGTTTCACATGTGGCTGAACACTTCCTGTTTCCATAAAAAACGTAACTATCCGGCGAACGGTCCGGACACTTGGATGATGTCGTCCAGGATATCGAGCAGCATACATAGCACACGCCCGTTGGGCATTTTGATCACAATAGCCATACATCAACACGATATCGACCTTTTCCGCAATTGGTAAACGGTCAATTTTAACGCGGTTAATGTATCACGAAGCAAATACCGCCCGCACTGACGGAATGTTACGTGATACCACGTACTTATACGTTTGTGACTATTACAGCGCCATCTATCACAAAGCGAAAAAAGTGGTCCTACTAAAACATTCATATTTCTTTACGTACTACACGAATATATAATAAAAAATGGGGGTTCGTATTTAAAAAAACGCATTTGATATCCGTTTGACCTATGGCAGCGCCACCTAGCGGACAACCATAGCGCCATCTGGTTTCCCCCTTCAAGCTAGACGAGTTTCTTTGTTTGTAGATTTTTCGTTTGATGCTTATTTCGTGAGATGTTTGGCCCGGTCACCATCAGTGGACCACCATGTATACTGTACAAGAAGGGGAGTGTGGCCAGAGATATACATGATGAGCAGAGATTATGAATGTCAAAGATAAAATCTAACTAGCGACTGTCGTCTTGTCAAAACTGTTTAGCGTTTCTGCAGAGGTACTGTCGATATGCCGCTATGTTTCATAGTCCCTTCTTTTCAATCAAAATTATCCCTATGTTTATATGTTTTAAAGGCTTCTGTCCATTCCTAAACCATCAAGTTGTTCGTGCGATGATGAATTTTAAGAACAACTTGATGGTGTAACAATGGGTAACCCATTAGGACCCGCTATAGCTAATTTCTGTAGGGAGAAATTGGAACAGGTAGCCTTAGAAAAAGCAAATAAGAAACCACCTCGCTGGTATCGGTTTGTGGATGACAAATTTGTGGTCTGGCGTCATGGTAAAAAAGCTTTGGACGAATTCATTACTTCTTTAAATAACATAAATCCAAAAATCCAGTTCACAATGCAAACAGAAAATGACAACAAAGTTCCCCTCTTGGATGTTGTAGTTATGAGACAGACCGATGGAAGTTTGGAATGTAAGGTTTTTCGAAAAGTAACGCACACGGACAAGTATTTACGTAAGAACTTTAATAATCATCCACAACAAAAATCATTAAAAATCTTGCCGATAGAGCCAAAAAGATTTTCACTCCAAAAAACTGGACACAGAATTAAAACGTCTAAAGCTGGCTTTCGAGAAAAATGGCTACTTGGGGAAAGAAGAAAACAAAATTTCACGACCAAATAAGGGAAGGCCGAAGGAGAAGCATGAAAAACAGCGATGGAAGAATACAGTTTCTCTCCCTTTTATTAAAAAAGTAACAGATCAGATCGGAAAGATTTTACAGAAACATGACATTAGACCGGTCTTTAGACCAACAAAAAAAATAGGTCAAACGCTCCGGCGTGTAAAGGATCAGTGCCTTTCTCTGTCAGCATGAGGCGTATATAAAATTCTGGGTACGTGTGGTAAAGTTTATACTGGAACAACGAAGAGAAGCGTAAACATACGGCTAAAGAAACACAAAAGTCTGTGCTGACTAGGGAAAATAGATAAATCCGCTATAGCAGAGCATGCTCTTCAGCCATGAAGTCACGAGTGAAGTTTTCTGAAACAAAAATTTTATTTACGACGAGCCCTTGAAATATATAAACACAGGAATAATTTAAATGGTAAAGAAGAGATATGTGGACAGTAGCACTGCAGAATGGTTAAACAGTTTTTTTATCTTTGACGACAGTCGATAGTTAAGTTTATCTTTGACAAGTGTCATCTCTGCTTATCAAATACGAGTATATCTCCGGCCACGCTCCCTTTATTACAGTATATCTATCGCTCTCAGACGTCCGACTCGTCACTTGGTAAGACTCAATGGAGGAGCAGCGCCTCTGATGATGTCCAGCGCAGTTCTGGACGAAACGTTAGAAACGGAAAAGTTTCGTAGACCAGAACCTTATAGCCCGAAAGGTTTATCAGCAGCACTGCCATCCGGTCGAGAAAGCCTTCCTTATGTCATTATAAGTTTCTTTTATATAATGTATTAAAGTAGCTTATTATTTAAGAAAATTATAACTAAAAAGAAAAGAAAAACGGATGACAAAGTTTTAAGAGTGGTATCTGGTGTAGGCAGAACAAAGATTTAAAGAGATGTGTTAAGCTGTTTGCAGAATATTAATTTGGTTTTCTGCTGTTAGGAAAAAGAAAAATATAAGTTAAATGTGTTTAAAATTTGGAGTGAAGTCAAAAGAGATTTGTTGGTAAAAAGCAAAATATATATTAATGCATCCCAAGAAAACTCAGTTTTACAACAGACAAGAATTGTCAAGAAAACAGCACGATAAGACCGTTAAAAACCATGCGAAAGATTTGTAAAAGGGATGATATTCACACGAGACGAACATTAGCTTATTGGAAGATAAACATGCTCATTAAGTAAGAGAGAGAGAGAGAGAGAGAGAGAGAGAGAGAGAAAGAAAATTGCGAAAGAGAGTGTGAGAGGGGGCATACAAAAAATATAATTGAAAGAATTGGCGTTGAACGGTCTGGATATGTAGCAGCTGATACTAGCCATTCGTGTGTGTGTGTGTGTGTGTGTGTGTGTGTGAGAGAGAGAGAGAGAGAGAGAGAGAGAGAAACGGGGAAGGACGGAGGAGGGGAGGCGGTACATGCAAAAAAATATTATTGAAAAGGATATGTCTTCTGGGTATGTAAGAGCTTCCAGTCTTAAGAAACAGAAAGACAGCTGACGTAAAAGTTTCGCTGTTTACCGTCAGACTGCTACAGTGATGGCGTATGTAATACACCCCCACCATGGTGAATCGTGCCTACCATAGGTTACCTCTTGCACTACAGGCACCATTGCGGTCCTCCAACCTACGCTGCCTCGTGTCATCGCTTCGTGTCTGAGGAACATTTGTAGGCTGACGGTATTTGCAAACCATCGTTATTTCTTTCTATGTCTTGTTTAGCAACTGCTCTGTGTACTGGCAGTCCCTGAGTCATTATATTCGCTATTGTGTGGGACTACAGTTCTAGGCTTCGTATTTCTTAACTGATGTGTCGTGCTAGTGCGTCGCATTATTACATTCCAGCTACGTCGAGGAATTAGTATCATTGTGTACGTAAATTTGCCAGACAGCACTATTTGCCGTATATTCTTGTCTTTTTAGTTTTCGAATCTGCTCAGGTTGTTCATTGGAATACCAATCAGTACTCTCTGCAATACATTGTGTCTTATTTAAATAAGTACTCTCCCGCAGAGGTACATTTACAGTTATACGACATTGCTTATAAGCTATAAACTAAGAGTTAAAATCATAAGCTGAAAATTATATCTGATTGTGTCTCATGAGAAGAGCAAGTTGCCTTTAGAAACGGCAGATTTACAGCAGAAGCAGTATTCAACAAAGATACCCACTTAAGTCGAGAAACTTTTTAAAAAATCTTGTGGTAATATTAATAGAAAAAGCCGTGTCTTGTAACGGAGAAAATGCTATCCACTACATTTACGATGCCTGTACGAAGATGATAGGCTCATCCTAGGCTAACATGTCAAATTAACGCAATCTGTATTGACTTAAAATGTATGAGAGAAGGGTGTAACGTATTACACTTGCCTTTTAACATACTCGTATATTTTGACAGTGCAATACGTGGATAAAGTGGTAGTTCAAATCGTCTCTTAGAATCTTATCACGCGAAAAAATTAAAACTATGCTTTTGAGAGAAAATAAATAAGAGCTTTGTGTATCGTAACAATGCTGGATTTACTTCAAGAGGAGGTCGGGCGGTTACAACAACACGCATAACATAACATATTGTGAACGTTAATCTCTTAATACTTACTTGCTTTCCAGATCTACTTGAATGACCAGAGAAAACATGTTCCTGTCGGTAAACAAAACAGGCGAATATGATCCTGTTTGAAAGACAGACTGATAAGTGGGGTATCAGTGCCTCGTTCTACCTTCCTCAGCACCTTTAAAAATTCCCAAAAATTTAGTAAAATTTCGTGCTCTTTTTAACGTGCAACACATGTATCACACCGACAAGCTCCCCTTGGTGTAACTCGCTCACACGCCCTAGCCCCTCGCTGTACCTCGCTCATATACCTCCACTCCCACTCGACCGTTCTCACTTACTCGCTCATCCCAGCTAATTGTTGTTATATCTTAGCATCTCTCTGTCACTGTCACCCGTCTCAGAACTACAGTCCTCTTCGTTCTGTCCCACTACTAGTGTCTCCGCTCACAGTCACTGTTTCCCTCTTGCTCTCTCTTACTGCTACTTTCTCGTTCATTTCTTCCCACTGGTGCTGTCTCTTCTCACTATCTTGCTCTTCTTCGCTGCGTTGTTATAGGCTCTGTGCCTCATTATCACTGACTCCAACCCACTTCTGCTTTATCCGTCTCTCTATTCCTCTGCCACTGGTACCTTCTTCTTCACTCTTTCCCTAGCACTGTTCTGTCACTATCAACTACGTTCCACTGCCATTGTGTCCCCCCTCTCTCTCGTATTTCCATTGTCTCCTACGCTCTTTCTGTACCACAACCACTGTCTACTATCTTCCATCTCTTTCACGCTGCCACTGTCTTCTTCTCTCTCAGCACAAAACAGTGCGAATGTGTAAAGCGCCAAAATGTTCACATGCCAAATTTTGGGGAAAATTTTTAAAAGTACTGAGGAAGATAGAATAAGGCAGCTGATATGCCAATTTTCAGTCAGTCTTCTAAACATGAGACAGAAGAAGCCAAGCGCTGCCGGATCTGAGCTATGTCGGTGCTGCAGTCTTCATTGTCGATCACCGAATCGGGAGAGCGTTGCTGCGCTCTGACGTAAGTAGTCTTCCAGCAGCGGTGGCGTATGGAACCTCTCGAGGATGTGTCTTCGACGACGACGACGACTCCCATTCGTGGCTCCGTCTGGCAGCGACTGCCTTTAGCTTGTGGTGCCATGTGAGGTACCAACTGTAACCTGGGACATCACTCTTCGACGACATCGCAAGAAAAAAAATTATGGAAAAGAAATGTTAGAACTAATTAAACAGGTTAATTATATATGCCGTGGACTACATGTCATACAAAAATTTGGTGAGAAACTAGCAGAACTCACAAAGATGTATGAGACAATAATTACGTGCCTGAAGAGCAAAGCACGGAAAGACGCATCATTACAGTTTTATAAAACAACGCATGTTCCCACATTAGACTGCGGAAATTAGTCAAGAGCTAACATTAAACTTCTCAGACAGCTGAACATGAACACTAAATTAGACAGAGTAGGAAATGACAGCATTGACGTAACCGGAATTCTTTAACTCAAAAATAAAGTATACGAAAACAAAACATAATGATGTGAAATCATTAACACAATCACTAGTCAATACGTACCATCTAAATACGAAAGTAAAACTCTGAAGAGAGAAGCAACCATATAATAGCAATAAACAGATCCTTGACATCAAACTTTAAACAACATAGAGTTGTATTGTGCGAGAACTTTGACTTATCTGAAATCTGTACATTACGGATGGACAATAAACTTTCCCGTCTGTAAGGTCACAGCAAATAGTAATTGAGAAAAATTTATCTAGTGAAACCGAAAGATATCTTAGGTTCTCCAAAGCTGTAGGTCTTCTTCTCATCTTAATCTACATAAAGGAATTAGGAACCAATATGGGCAGCCTTCTTTGACTGTTTTCAGATTCTGCTGTCGTTTACACTCTAGTACAATCATCCGAAGATAAAAAAACAAAATTTATTTAAGTAACACCTCTGACACTAAATAGTAAATAGTGGTTACTCCATAAATCCTAAAAAAATTAGATTAAGTTTTGGTTGCACGATAAATCACACTAATTAAAGGTTGTCGGTTCTTCTAAATACACTGAAGAGCCAAAGAAACTGGTCCTCCTGCCTAATATCGTGTAGGGCCCCCGTGGGAACGCCGAAGTGTCGCAACACGTTGTGGCATCGACCCGACTAATGTCTGAAGTAGTGGTGGAGGGAACTGACACCATGAACCCTGCAGGGCTGTCCATAAATCCGTAAGAGTACGAGGAGGTGGAGATCTTTTCTGAACAAATCGATGCAAAGCGTCCCAGATGCGTTCAAAAATATTCATGTTCGAGGAGTCTGGTGTCCAGCGGAAGTGTTTAAACTAAGAAGAGTGTTCCTGGAGCCACTCTGTAGTATTTCTGGACGTATGTGGTGTCGTATTGTCCTTCTGGAACTCCCCAAGTTCGTCGGAATGCACAATGGACATGAATGGATGCAGGTGACCAGATAGAATGCTTACGTACGTGTGACCTGTTAGAGTCGTATCTATACATATCGTAAATACCGTATCACTCCAACTGCACACGCCCCACATCACCAAGAGCCTCAAACAGCTTGAACAGTTCCCTGGTGACATGCAGGGTCCATGCATTCATGTGGTTGTCTCCATACGCGTACACGTGCATCCGCTCGATACAATTTGAAACGAGACTCGTCCAACCAGGCAACACGTTTCCAGTCGTCAACAGTCGAATACCGGTGTTGACGGGCCCAGGCGAGGCATAAATCTTTGTGTTGTGCAATCATCAAAGGTACACGAGTGGGCCTTCGGCTCCGAAAGCCCGTATCGATGATGCTTCGTTGAATGGTTCGCACGCTGACACTTGGTGGCCCAGCCTTGAAGTCTGCTTCAAATTGAGGAAGGGTTGCACTTCTCCCACGCTGAACGATTCTCTTCAGTCGTCGTTGGTCCTGTTACTGTAGGATCTTTTCTCGGCCGCAGCGATGTCGGTGACTAGAGGAGGTAGTAATGTTGAGCGCTGGGGTCTTGAGCGAAGTCGACGATAGATGGTAGTGATATGATTGATTGATTGATTGATTGATTGATTTATTTATTTATTCTTCGTAATAACAGCCTCTTGTCTGAAAAGCTAAAAGAGGTCATACAAATCGTATTTCCTTGGATAGTAATAAATTATGTATTAATTACTTATTTCTGATACTTAATTAATATATATTAAAACTACAACTACTCCTACTACTGCAACACGGTAGTGATGTTGGACTCTGGGGTATGAAGCAAAGGGACATTCTAACTCATCCCAAAAGGAGTTCCATTGAGTTCACGTCGGAACGCAAGGCAGACCAGTTCGTTTCAGGAATGTTATTGTCCACAAATGACTGCCTCAAAGAAGCTGCTTTATGACAGAGTGCATTGTCATGCCAATATAATCAGTCATTGTCTCCAAACTGCTCCTCTACTGTACATAGTACACAATGCTGCAAAACCTCTCATATCCTCCCGCATTTAGCGTTTTCTTAAGCACAATAAGGGGACCAAACCCTAAGCTCATAACTACAACCCCATGACGTAACGTCACCCCCTCCGTACGTCGCAGTTGGCACTCCATATGAGGGCAGGGAACGTCCTACCATCGGATTGCCACAAGATGTAGCATGATCCATCATTCGAAATCTCTCGTTTCCAGCCATCCACGGTCTAGTGGTGTCTTGGTTTACAACACCTCAAGTGTCGCTTTACATCGATTGCTGAAATTTTTGCCGTTGTACCTCATTCTTTTCAACTTCTTACTCACAGTCATTGTGTTAAATGGATTGCTATTAGCACTTTCGAACTCACTAGTGATTCCTTCGGCTGATATAATGCAATCTTCTACTACCACCCTCTGCAAAAAGAATGTTCTAGGAGTATAACGCAAGATCCTATAACTCTTCCTCTCCAATCAAGAAAAATTACATTGGCAAAAATATTTTTATTTTGAAAATTAGAGTATGTAGACTAGGGCTCCGTTGCCGGAGTTTGCAGTTCCTAATTCGCGAGTGCGTGAATATTAATTATTTACAAGCACAATGACTTCATTCCAGCTTGAACATTGAACGTCGTAATGAAATAATAACTGCAGGCTCTGTAAAAGTTGACTGCAGTTAGTAGCGATCTGCGTGAGCTGTAGAAAACGGTTGCTAATCGTTCGGTGGCAAGATGTTATTCCGAAAAGCGTTAGAGGTACTTACAGGAACCTCGACATCTGGACTGTGAGCTGTGAAAACGGTAGTAATTAGTCTTATATTAATTACACATACATCCTTCCTACTCAATGCAGTTACTGTTATCTAATAATCACAAATGCTTACACAAGCAATGGCTAAGACAGGTGAGAGTAGGCTAGCAGAAGAAGACAAGAGAGTTCATCAAAGACAAGTGATGAACAAGTTAAAAAAATTCACAGTACTGTTTTGTTGATTTTCATCGCAGTTACTGACATATAAATTACCTTTACCTTCTCTAGCCATGTGCAAAAAAAGTCATTCAGTTACAGATATTAAATAGCATTTACACACACCAAAAAAAGTTTTGCATCACCTCGCTTCCGAGAGTTCCGGAACCTGTACAGAAAATTGGAATAGAGATCAAAATAATCATCATTTCCGCCATTTTTATTGCTCATGAAAACCACACGTTGCATGTTGTACCACGATACAGCGATAACTTCAGAGGTGGTGGTCGAGATTGCTGTACACACTGGTACCTCTAATACCAAGTAGCACATCCTCATGCATTCATGCATGCCTGTATCCGTCGTGGTATACTATCCACAAGTTCATGAAGGCACTGTTGGTCCAGATTGTCCCACTCCTTAACGGCGATTCGGCGGAGATCCCTCAGAGTGGTGGTGGGTCACGTCGTCCATAAAGAGCCCTTTTCAATCTATCCCAGGCATGTCGATTGGGTTCATGTCTGGAGAACATGCTGGCCACTCTAGTCGAGCGATGTCGTTATCCTGAAGGAATTCACTCACAAGATGTGCACGATGGGGGCGTGAATTGTCTTCCATGAAGACGAATGCCTCGCCAATATTCTGCCGATATGGTTGCACTGTTGGCCGGAGGATTCACGTATCGTACTGCCGTTACGGTGCCTTCCGTGACCACCAGAGGCGTACATCGGCTCCATATAATGTCACCCCAAAATTGCAGGGAACCTCCACGTTGCTGCACTCGCTGAACAGTGTCTAAGGTGTTCAGTGTGGTGTCACCGCCAGACACCACACTTGCTAGGTGGTAGCCTTTAAATTGGCCGCGGTCCGTTAGTATACGTCGGACCCGCGTGTCGCCACTATCAGCGATTGCAGACCGAGCGCCGCCACACGGCAGTTCTAGAGACACTTCCTAGCACTCGCCCCAGTTGTACAGCCGACTTTGCTAGCGAGGGTTCACTGACAAATTACGCTCTCATTTGCCGAGACGATAGTTAGCATAGCCCTCAGCTACGTCATTTGCTACGACCTAGCAAGGCGCCATTACCAGTTACTATTGATGCTGTAAAACATGTACCGTCAAGAGCGATGTTCACCAATTATGGATTAAAGTTAAGTATTCCAGCAGCTACGTCCTTTTTTTACTAGTCTCAATTCCTTTAACTGCTCCAGACCTCACGCCAGCCTGCGTGAGCTAAAACGCGTGCCTTTCGGCTTCCTGTCATAGTGTGTTGGCTGTCTTGCCAATCCACAACATTCAGCCTTACCGGATTGACTCCAAACACGTCTCCGACGATCGTCTGGTTTACGGCATGTGCGACACACGTTGGTGAAGAGAACGAGATGCCAATCCTGAGCGGTCCATTCGGCATGTTGTTGGGCCCATCTGTACCGCACTGCATGGTGTCGTGGTTGCAAAGATTGACCTCGCCGTGGACGTCGGGAGTGATGTTGCGCATCATGCAGCCTATTGCGTACATTTTGCGTCATAACACGACGTCCTATGGCTGCACGAAAAGCATTATTCAACATGGTGACGCTGCTGTCAGGGTTCCTCCGAACCATAATCCGTTGGTAGCGGTCATCCACTGCAGTAGTAGCCCTTGGGCGGCCTGAGCGACGCATGTCATCGACAGTTCCGGTCTCTCTGTATCTCCTCCATGTCCGAACAACATCGCTTTGCTCCACTCCGAGACGCCTGGACACTTCCCTTGTCAAGAGTCCTTCCTGGCACAAAGTAACAATGCAGACGCGATCGAACCGCGGTATTGACCGTCTAGGCATCGTTGAACTACAGACAAAACGAGCCGTTTACGTCCGCCCTTGTGGAATGACTGGAACTGATCGGCTGTTGGACCTTCTTCGTCTAATAGGCGCTGCTCATGCATGGTTGTTTACATCTTTGGGTGACTTTAGTGACATCTCTGTACAATCAAAGGGACTGTGTGTATGATACAATATCCACAGTCAACGTCAACCTTCAGGAGTTCTGGGAACCAGGGTGATGAAAAACTTTTTGTGATGTGTGTATAATATAAAATACGTACAACTTTAAGAATCATTTGACATACATAGAAAAAGAAATCGACGTATCGTTACTATTCCACGTACACACTTTACGAATTACGGACCTTTGAGTGGTCTACCCAGTCATGGGAAAAGAAAGCGATGTATCGTTACAATTTCAGACATACACTAACGATCTACGGATCCTCGACTAGCCTACGCAGTCATAGGAAAAAAAATGAATGTAGCGTTACAATTTCATCTCACTTGACGAATAAGAACCCTTGAATGGCCTATCCGGCCATAGGAAAAGAAATCGACGTATCGTTATAATTTCATACACACACTGGACGATCTACGGCCCCTTAACTGGTGTATCAGGTCATGAGGAAAAAAAAATCGATGTATCGTTGCAATTCCACATATACACTTGACGAATTACAGTTTCTGGACCTGCCCAGTACTCTGATTTATCATCCATAGGGCATGTCTACAGATGCTGCGGGGAAACGTATTATTTCGTATCACTGTCCAGCCAGCAACGAACTGACACAGGATGTTTCAGACATGGCAAAAAATTCAAGGTGACTTTTGGTGGTTGTTCGCTCCCATGCCACAACGAATACAATATTATTGCCCCTGTGAATCACACCTCGTACTGATGTTGATAATGAACATATGAATGGAACGAAAGTTTAATCATTTAATACTCATTATGGGACGATCCTGCCCATATAGTTTCATAAATATCTGGCAGGTGCTTTACGGTTTAACTCGATTTCTGTCAGTATATTTATACGAGAACAATACCGGTGAGATATCCTTACATCATCACATATACGTACTTTGCAAACCACTGTGATGTGCACGGCAGAGGGAACCTACCATAGTACCACATGTTACGACTTCTTTCCATTCCAATCACACATGGAGTGGAGGAAGAATGACTGCTTAAATACCTGTGTGGATACTGTATTTAGCGTGATGGTGTTTCCCCTGTCACTGTGGGAACAATACGTAGAATGATGCAGTATATCTCTAGATTCTTCACTTAATTCTGTTTCGCGAAACTTTGTAAGTAGGCTTTCGCAGTCTAGTTAGCGTCTATCTGGAAGCGTCTGCCAGTGCAGGTTTTTCAACGTTCCTGTTGCTCTCTGCCTGAGTCGAATAAATCATTGCTGCCCTTCTTTGTACACTTTATCTCCTGTTAGTTCTACTTGGTACAGGTCTCATACACTTGACTAATATTATAAGATGGGATGCACATGTCATTCGTAGGTAGTTTCCTGTGTACAATGACTGCCATTTCACAGTATTCTGCCAATCAACTAAGTCTGCCCCCTGCCTTACCTGTTATTTATCCTATGAGATCATTTCATATCCTACGCCTACAAATTGTTACATCCAGGTATATGTAAGAGTCAGCTGTTTCCAGTTGTTATGCACCACTGTTGTAACGTTGGATACTATTTTCCAGCATTTTGTGAAGTGCACAATTTTTCATTTCCGAAGATTTCAAAGTTGTCACTCTTTGAACAACTTTGAAATCTTACTACAATCTGACACTCCACTGGGGCACATCTGATGATACTCTTGCCCAAGCTTTTACGTAACAGTTTATGCCCAAACTGTCACGCAACCTTGTCATGCAATGTAATCTGCACATCTCGTTAGCCACTATCGTCAATTCGTTAACATTGCTTGGAAACTGCCGACAGTAGTCACTACTGCCAATGACTGCACCATTTATTAGTTCTTTTTTTCTCTTTTTCCTTTTATTATAATGAGGGAGACCTGTTTTTTCTGCAGCCTTGGAAGCTTTCTTTAGATGGCTTGTGGCAGAAAAGTTAACTTAGAAGCATCGGAGTATCATAAGCTTGGTTGGCACGGAAAGCCTTCTTCATGCACATACAGGAGGGTAAACAGTGTCCACGCACAGCATCATAGGAGAGAGCAGACTGCATTCCTTAAAAACAGCATTGTATGAGATGTTAAAAGGAATCCTTTTGGAACTGACGGCCACATGAGAAACGTGGAGCATTAGACCGTGGGACCAGACGTTGTGACACTGGCATATTGCGCTGGACTGTTTGTTTAAATCTCAGTATGGGGGTCTGTGATTGACTCACAGTAATTATTTCAGTAGAAGATATGCTTTGTCTTGTTTTGGAGCATATACTGTATTCAAACATTATGAATCACCTCGAAGGGAACGATCTATTGACACGCAATCAGCATGGTTTCAGAAAACATCGTTCTTGCGCAACGCAGCTAGCTCTTTATTCGCACGAAGTAATGGCCGCTATCGACCTCAAGTTGATCTCGATCTCAAGTTGATCTCGATCTCAAATTGATTCCGTATTTCTAGATTTCCGGAAAGCTTTTGACACCGTTCCTCAGAAGCCACTTCTAATCAAGCAGCGGGCCTATGGGGTATCGTCTCAGTTGTGCGACTGGATTCGTGATTTCCTGTCAGGAAGGTCGCAGTTCGCAGTAATATACGGCAAATCATCGAGTAAAACTAAAGTGATATCAGGTGTTCCCCAGGGTAGCGTCCTGGGACCTCTGCTGTTCCTGATCTATATAAATGACCTGGGTGACAATCTGAGCAGTTCTCTTAGGTGGTTCGCAGATGATGCTGTAATTTACCGTCTAGTAAGGTCATCCGAAGACCAGTATCAGTTGCAAAGCGATTTAGAAAAGATTGCTGTATGGTGTGGCAGGTGGCAGCTGACGTTAAATAACGAAAAGTGTGAGGTGATTCAGACGAGTTCCAAAAGAAATCCGTTGGAATTCGATTACTCGATAAATAGTGCAATTCTCAAGGCTGTCAATTCAACTAAGTACCTGGGTGTTAAAATTACGAACAACTTCAGTTGGAAAGACCACATAGATAATATTGTGGGGAAGACGAGCCAAAGGTTGCGTTTCATTGGCAGGACACTTAGAAGATGCAACAAGTCCACTAAAGACACAGCTTACACTACACTCGTTCGTCCTCTGTTAGAATACTGCTGCACGGTGTGGGATCCTTACCAGGTGGGATTGACGGAGGACATCGAAAGGGTGCAAAAAAGGGCAGCTCGTTTTGTATTATCACGTAATAGGGGAGAGAGTGCGGCAGATATGATACGCGAGTTGGGATGGAAGTCATTAAAGCAAAGACGTTTTTCGTCGCGGCGAGATCTATTTACGAAATTTCAGTCACCAACTTTCTCTTCCGAATGCGAAAATATTTTGTTGAGCCCAACCTACATAGGTAGGAATGATCATCAAAATAAAATAAGAGAAATCAGAGCTCGAACAGAAAGGTTTAGGTATTCGTTTTTCCCGCGCGCTGTTCGGGAGTGGAATGGTAGAGAGATAGTATGATTGTGGTTCGATGAACCCTCTGCCAAGCAGTTAAATGTGAATTGCGGAGTAGTTATGTAGATGGGCCTTTGTGCAAGGCTTTTGATTGGCCAGAATTGGAAATCTGTCACATAGTGGGAGAGATGTTCTGCCTTACTTACTGTGGCATTCCATAAGTGGTTATCAATGACAAAATCTGTGAAAGTAGAAAAGCTGTTAAACTTGTCATTACAATTATTATTGGGTGGAACTTGCAATGTCTACTGCAAATGGCCAGTGATATTCCTATGCTGGCAGAGTCAGGTAAGTTTCGTAGGGTAAAGTCAGAACACACTTGACAGAGAGACATTGAAGAGACCATTTGCTTCAGCCAGCCATAGAAGATATTCTCAGAGAGATATGTCTCCGACTTAGAGCAGAGTAAAGTGGCGAAGCTGGACTCAGAATTTGCACCCGTTACTGCAGGCATCTTCCATACTCGCATGGTTGACGAGCTGTAAGCATTGGTCATTGACGCAGCCAACAGGGTTAGGGGGATGCGAAGATATGCGCTTTGGCGGAAATATTGGTGTTTTCCGGAACCTTTCTTCTAATCACTAACGATTTTCAAAATCTTTTTCTGTATCTGTGATGTAGTTACATGTTATATTATGATGTGTCAACCCACCTGTGCCAAGGCTGTAGTTTGTATTTGCATCCTCTCGTCCAATTATTAAATATTTATTTGCCCTACGGCAATAAACCAAGTTGTTATAGTGATTTCTAATTTCCATTAGTAGTTTGATGAGTCCCTTCTTTAACATACAAGCACATCCGTGCTATGTGTGGTACCCATACGTACCTAGAATTATCTTTCAACAAGATGTTATCCGTTCTGCAACAATTCTTTCTCTCAAATTTTCATGATCTTAGGCTGGAACGGATTAGTGAAGTTTTGTGGTTGGGGGTGGTTAGCTAGAAGAGAAAGAAGACTCGGGGGTCCTCTCCTTGAAAGTTAAGGGAAGGAAACCTTCAAAAATTGTTTTAAGCTGTTTTGATATTTACTAATATCAAACAATTGCAAAAATGTGTTTTATTTTACATAAAATTTTAAATTTCTTGAAATGACTAGTATTCACAACCTTTTCGCGTAACTTCTTTTACATTGTTGTTAACACGCAACAGTAAGCTCATAAGCCTTTTGTTAACATAGTTGATAAGCAAATTAAAAGCAAATGAACTGAAATTAGAATAAAATACTTTTAAAACTGTATTTCTTAATTTGTTGATAGCTATATTTTTGTCAGTTTATATATATTGAAAATTGTAATTGTAACTTCAGTGACAACAGGCACGAAAGCTTGTAGACTTACATAGCCACGAGTTTTGTTTGATGTCCCATATGACCGCACTTTCTTCAGTACTCGTTGATGTGGTACACAGACAAACTTTTATTCAAAAGCGAAGAAACACCTTCTTCACATGATTTTCATGAACCACCTTTTTCAGGCAGCAATAATGGGAGTATGAGGACTGACCCCTGTGATACTCCTGCGAAAAAAATGTTTCCATGACGAATTTTCAGTCTCTCTGAGAACATTTACTTCCAGATTGTTTCGGAGCACTATTTTTTTTTCTCTCAAATTTTTAACCCTTTGACCCCCAGTGCTTTCTGGCGCAACCCATCATTTCACAGTACTGGCCATTAAAATTGCTACACCAAGAAGAAATGCAGAAGATAAAAGGGTATATATTGTACTAGAACTGACATGTCATTACATATTCACGCAATTTGGGTGCATAGATCCTGAGAAATCAGTACCCAGAACAACCACCTCTGGCCGTAATAACGGCCTTGATACGCCCATGCAGCTTCAACACGATACCACAGTTCATCAAGAGTAGTGACTGGTGTATTGAGACGAGCCAGTTGCTCGGCCACAATTGACCAGACGTTTTCAATTGGTGAGAGATCTGGAGAATGTACTGGCCAGGGCAGCAGTCGAACATTTTCTGTATCCAAAAAAGCCCGTACAGGACCTGCAACATGCGGTCGTGCATTATCCTGCTGAAATGTAGGGTTTCGCAGGGATTGAATGAAGGATAGAGCCACGGGTCGTAACACATCTGAAATGTAACGTCCACTGTTCAAAGTACCGTCAATACGAACAAGAGGTGACCTAGACGTGTAACCAGTGGCACCCCATACCATCACGCCGGGTAATACGCCAGTATGGCGATGACGAATACACGCTTCCAATGTGCGTTAACCGCCATGTCGCCAAACACGGATGCGACTGTCATGATGCTGTAAACTGAACCTGGATTCATCATGAAAAATGACGTTTTGTCATTCGTGCTCACAGGTTCGTCGTTGAGTACACCATCGCAGGCACTCCTGTCTGTGATGCGGCGTCAAGGGTAACCGCATCCATGGTGTCCGAGCTGATAGTCCATGCTGCTGCAAACGTCGTCGAACTGTTCGTGCAGATGGTTGTTGTCTTGCAAACGTCCCCATCTGTTGACTCAGGGTTCGAGACGTGGCTGCACGATCCGTTACAGCCATGCGGATAAGATGCCTGTCATCTCGACTGCTAGTGATACGAGGCCGTTGGGATCCAGCGCGGCGTTCCGTATTACCCTCCTGAACCAACTGATTCCATATTCTGCTAACAGTCATTGGATCTCGACCAACCCGAGCAGCATTGCCGCGATACGATAAACCGCAATCGCGATAGGCTACAATCCGACCTTTATCGAAGTCGGAAACGAGATGGTCCGCATTTCTACTCCTTGCACGAGGCATCACAACAACGTTTCACCAGGAAACGCTGATCAACTGCTGCTTGTGTGTGAGAAATCGGTTGGAAACTTGCCTCATTTCAGCACGTTGTAGGTTTCGCCACCGGCGCCAACCTTGTGTGAATGTTCTGAAAAGCTAATGATTTGCATATCACAGCATCTTCTTCCTGTGGGTTAAATTTCGCGTCTGCAGCACGTCATCTTCGTGGTGTAGCAATTTTAATGGCCAGTAGTGTATTTTGAAATACCGGTGCATTTAGGACGAAACCATTGATGTTACAAAAGCTTTCGTAGCATTGGTGGTTTCGTGCTAAAGGCACCGGTGGATTGCGACAGAAGCCACTAGGGCGCAAAGGGTTAAGAGCATGAAATCGGTGCATTCCTGCCTACGAGCGACGTAGGTCGGAGCTGGGTGGCCGCCCGGCCCCTTGAAGAAGTCCCGCCGTGTTCCCGCGTGTTATTGTTTGCGGCCAGAGGCGCGGCGACGCGCCCAGCCCGCTGTGTGAACACAGGAAACACCTCAGTTTGACGAGCCGCCTAATTACTTATGCAAATCAGCTCCGGGAACTGCAATGGAGACACCACGTGACGTGGCGCGAGCCGACACTCGCTCCCCACGCGGCGTACCCTCCAAGTCCTCACGGCTGCTGCGCACTCGCTCTGCCAAGTATTGCATGCAGTCCGCAAACTGCTGCTTCGTCACTCGACTGCACACACTGGACGCTGAATCGGAGCCAACTGAAACACGTCAGTGGAGCTATAAATTTCCTTTCATCTTAAGTCTTTCTTGTTCTACAATACCGGAGTATTTGCCGCGAATACTAGTTCTAAAACCATTCCTCGTCTGCGGACGCGTTCCAATGTTCCAGTAAGTAGACCACCTTCTCCCCTACCCTCTCACCCATCACATTACCCTCAATTTATCTCTCTCACACACACATACATACACACACACACACACACACACACACACACACACAAACATCTGCCGCTTGCCAGGAGAATTAAAATGGCATCTTTCCATTCTTGATAAAGTATTTGCAAAGCTGATAGTTAGTGACCAATTAATGAAAACATCCGTGCTTTCTGACGGGATTGCAAACAGAACGCAACATGTCACTTGGATGTTGGAGAGAAATATTCAGGTCGCGTGTACTCAAAGAGAGTGTTATAGCACCATTACTTTTCACTGTATGTATAAATGTACAGCTCGCTCAGAATACTGTGGCCGAAGCGCAATAACCAGCTTTCGTCCAAAGCGCTGGGCGAGTTCATTCGTTTGTTCGGAAGGAGAGGCCAGAAAGTATTTTCCATCGGTCAGCGATGACAGAATCGAGAAGCGCACACCGCAATCTTCGTCAAACGATTTTATAGAAACTGTACGGTAAAAAAATTTCAAAACTGTTCAAATGTGTGTGAATTCCTAAGGGACCATACTGCTGAGATCATCGTCGGTCCCTAGACTTACAGACTACTTAAACTAACTTATGCTAAGGACAATACACACACCCATGCCCGAGGGAGGTTCAAAATGGTTCAAATGGCTCTGAGCACTATGGGACTTAACTTCTGAGGTCATCACTCCCCTAGAACTTAGAACTACTTAAACCTAACTAGCCTAAGGACATCACACACATCCATACCCGAGGCAGGATTCGAACCTGCGACCGCAGCGGTCTCGCGGTTCCAGACTGTAGCGCCTAGAACCGCTCGGCCACTCCGGCCGGCCCCGAGGGAGGACGCGAACCTCAGGCGTTAGGGGCCGCGCAGTTAGTGGCATGGCGTCTCTAACCGAGAGGCCACTCCGCGCGGCAAAGAAAATATATATAAATTAAAGTTGAAACAAATGGGCTCTCGGTCATTTATATAGTTGCGTATGAAATTTAGCTAGAATGTTGAATTTTTCCTTAGACTTGAGTAGAATTATATATCTGCTCCAATCTCGAGAAAATTGATCTGATGTAGCACACTCGTTTGCGATCGCGTCGCGCCAGCGATGAAGCCAGAGTGAAATATCCACAACATTCACATCTACATCTACATCGATACTCTGCAAATCACATTTGAGTGCCTGGCAGAGGTTTCATCGAACCACCTTCACAATTCTCTATTATTCCAATCTCGTATAGCGCGCGGAAAGAATGAACAACTATATCTTTCCGTACGAGCTCTGATTTCCCTTATTTTATCGTGGCGATCGTTCCTCCCTATGTAGGTCGGTGTCAACAAAATATTTTCGCATTGGGAGGAGAAAGTTGGTGATTGCTGAGAAGATTCCGTCGCAACGAAAAACGCTTTTCGTTTAATGATTTCCAGCCCAAATCCTGTATCATTTCTGTGACTCACTCTCTCATATTTCGCGATAATACAAAATGTGCTGTCTTTCTTTAAACTTTTTCTATGTATTCCGTCAGTCCTATCTGGTAAGGATCCCACACCACGCAGCAGTATTCTACAAGAGGACGGACAAGCGTAGAGTGGCAGTCTCCTTAGTAGGTCTGTTACATTTTCTAAGTGTCTGCCAATAAAACGTAGTCTTTCGTTAGCGTTCCCCACAAGTTGTCCGTAATTGTAATACCTAGGCATTTAGTTAAATTTACAGCTTTTAGATTAGACTGATTTATCGTGTAACCGAAGTTAAACGAGTTTGTTTTAGCACTCATGTGGATAACCTCACACTTTTCGTTATTCAGGGTCAACTGCCACTTTTCGCAGCATACAGATATTTTTTTCTAAATCGCTTTGAAGTTTGTTTTGATCTTCTGATGACTTTATTAGTCGATAAAGGACAGCGTCATTTGCAAACAACCGAAGACGGCTGCTCAGGTTGTCTCCCAAATCGTTTATATAAATAAGGAACAGCAAAGGGCCTATAACACTACCTTGGGGAACGCCAGAAATCACTTCTGTTTTACTCGATGACTTTCCGTTAGCTACTACGAACTGTGACCTCTTTGACAGGAAATCACAAATCCAGTCACATAACCGAGACGATATTCCACAAGCACGCAATTTCAATACGAGCCACTTGTGTGGTACAGTGTCAAACGCCTTCCGGAAATCCAGAAATACGGAATCTATCTGAAATCCCTTGTCAATAGCACTCAACACTTCATGTGAATAAAGAGCTAGTTGTGTTTCACAGGAACGATGTTTTCTAAACCCATGACATTCGATCTCATATTTAATAACCTGTTTCAGATATCGAAATGAGATTTTGGCAAATGATAGAACGCAAAGGGGAGAGTATTTTACCATGTTGTTATTACATAAGACTTCATTACCTACCGTGTTATTCCAATAACTACAGACTTTTTTCGTGAAAGAATCTTATTTTCAAGGGCCATCGATAGCTGGCGAAATGAAAAATGCTATGGGTTTTGGAACAACATGTGTGAAGAAATTACAGGTTTTTTTTTTTTCTACAGAGGATGCGCTTTTTCATAAGAGGCTGACTTTACTGAGGCAGTGTAAACTCCACTGTGTTTCGGCGAAAGACACAAATTTTGACAAGGCAACCAAAGAAATATAGAGGTTTTACTCAAAATTCACCACTCATGACGCTTCTCAGAAAGTTACTAATACAAAAAATAAACCGCTGCTTTTCTGGCGGAATTCTTTTTAGATACTAGCGTAAGCAGAGGTGAAAGTAGATCTTTTTGAATGGTCACCACGCAAGTGTGGGCATAGAGGGGCCCCGCTTAATGTTTAAAAAAAATGTGAGTGTAGGATCCAGTTTAGAATGGCACCTCCCCTCCAGCACTCGGTATTTCCCCTGCAGCGCTCTGAGCAACCCCCCACCACTGCCGCTTTCTGCATGCAGCCCCAGCCTAATGCACATCTGGTGGCCACAGGAATTTGAACGCACTATGCCATGAGGCAGTAAGCGAAATATGCTGTTGTGAACAGAGAAGTCGCAATGCTAGAACATTAAAGCGAAGTCCAAGAAGACCTGCAGAGGATCAACAGTTGGTGTAAGGATTGGCAGTTGATTCTGAACATAAAGAAACGTTTTCTACATTACATCACAGTCGTATTTGTCTATAAAAGTTGTTTATTTCCATTACTGAAATATCAGTAGTGTGGCTATAATCAAGTGGTATAGCTGTGCTTTAGTACATTTCAGAATCTAAAAATCCTCTTACGAGTGTATATGTCGTCCTCGTATCCATATGCTGGGTCTTTTAACGTTGTTAACGTCTTTAAGCGGTTGTTGTTCTTGTGGTCTGCAGTATGAAGACTAGTTTTGTGCAGCTTTCCATGTTATTCTATCCTCTGTATGCCTCTTCATCTGTGCGTAACTACCTCAACCCACAACCATTTAAACCTGCTTGCTGTATTCAATTCTTGATCTCCTACGGTTTTTACCCCTCACAGTTGATTCCATTACCAAACTGACAATTCTTTAATGCCTAAGGATGTATCCTGTAGATGGATACCTTAATTCAGTCAAGTTGTGCCATAGACTATCTCGGTAACTTTGCTATCAATGTGGTGAATTGCTAACCGAAGGAGCCCAGGTTTGATTCCTGACCGTGTGGGGAGGGATTTTCTCCTCTCGGGCTCTCGCTATTGTGTTGTCCTTACGTTCATATCGTCATAAATGACATTGCATGGTGAGATGGGTGTATGATCACGCCCCCAAAGCCAATAGCTTTTTAAAAAAGTTGTGCCATAAAGTTCTCTTTCCTCAGTTCCAATCAGTAGCTTCTTATTTGTTATTCCCTCTATCCATCTAATCTTAAGAATTCTCTTGTAGTACCACATTTCGGTGTACATTGAGGATATAATTTTTACTTTTTTTTTTTTTTTCAAGCTGATTGCTGTTGCTGTGCTTGCCACACGGTGCGTGCTCACAGGGCGTGTGGGACAGCGGATATAGATCCTTATACCTCTAAACGTAGTTGGATTCAGACATCTGGGAACTACGTTAGAGCAAGTCTCAACGTTATAGAGTGGGCTTCAATATCCCTCGACGCTTGACAATGACAATATGTAGAAATTACAGTCACAATAAATATCTTTAACAGCCATAATCAGAATGACTCCTTTCGGTAATTACATTAAGGCCATGGTCCTAATCGTCATCAAAAAACTGGTTCGGCAGTATTCACACCTGTAAGTAACTTCCTTCCTTGGAATTGGAGTTCTTATATCCTTCCTCAAGTCTGACGGTATTTCGCCTGTCTGGTGCACCGAGGTAACGAAAGTCATGCGATACCTCCTAATATCGTGTCGAACCTCGTTTTTCCCAGTGTAGTGCAGCATAATCTCGACGTGGCATGGACTCAATAAGTTGTTGGCAGTGCCCTGCAGAAATACTGAGCTGTTCTGCCTCTATATCCGTCCATAGTTGTGTTGTCGATACAGGATTTTGTGCACGAACTGACCACTCGATTATGACCCATAAATTTTCGAAAGGATTCATGTCGGGCGAACTGGGTGGCAAAATCATTCGCTGGAATTGTCTAGAATATTCTTCAAAACCATCGCGAACAACTGTGACACGGTGACATGGCACATAGTCATCCATAAAAGTTCCATCGTTGTTTAGGAACGTGAAATCCATGAATGGTTGCAAATTGTCTCCAATTAGCGGAACATAACTCTTTACAGTCAATTATCGGTTCAGTTAGACTAGAGTACCCAATCAGTTCGGTGTAAACGCAGCCCACACCACTATGGAGCCACCAACAGTTTGACATTGTTCTTAAATGGCTCTGAGCACTGTGGGACTTAACATCTGAGGTCATCAGTCCCCTAGAACTTAGAACTACTTAAACCTACCTAACCTAAGGACATCACACACATCCATGCCCGAGGCAGGATTCGAACCTGCGACCGTAGCGGTCGCGCGGTTCCAGACTGTAGCGCCTAGAACCGCTCGGTCACACCGGCCGGCTCATTGTTCTCAACTTTGGTTCATGGCTTCGTACGGTTTGTGTTTCTTACCAACTGCAATCGAGATTCGTCTGACCAGGGTCTAGAATCCTACCGATGTGGTCACAAGCCCAGAAGAGGTGCTGCAGGTGATGTCAAGCTGTTAGCGTCAGTCATCTGCTGCCATAGCCCATTAACTCCAAATTTCGCCGCACTGTTCTAACGGACACGTTCGTCCCAGACCGATTTCTGCGGTTATTTCACGCAGTGTTTCTGGTTTGTTATCACTGACAACTCTACGCAAACGCCCTGCTCTCTATCGTTAAGAGAAGGCCGTCGGCCATTGTGTTACCAGGGGCGAGACATAACAGGATATTTTCGGCACACTCTCGACTCTGTGGATGTCGGAATATTGAATTCCCTAACGATTTTCGAAATGGAGCGTTCCATGCGTCTAGCTCCAACTACTATTCGGCGTTCTGATTCTGTTAATTCGCGCTGTGCGGCCATAATCAGTTCGGTTTTCACTTACGTACTTATAACAGCTCCGCCAATGCACTGCCCTTTTACACCTTGTGTACGCGATACTATCGCCGTCTGTATATGTGCACATCGCTGTCCCGTGAGTTTGGTCTCTTCAGTGTATATCTTACACAGCAGGTCGAATAATTTTGTCATGCCTGGCTCTCTCAAAGATCTCATTAATTCTGGGGAAGGGGGGGGAGGGATTTTTCTACTTCAGACGGAAAGACCCAGTATAGGAAGATAAACGATTGCAGCACTACCACTGGAAGCAGTCACATCCATTAAAGATCTATGAGTAATTCTACGGAAGGATGTAATGTGGAACGACCACATAAAACTAAACTCGGGTAAGGCAGCTACCAGACTGAGCGGTATTGGAGGATCCTCAGGAAGGTAGTCCTCTCACGAAGGTAGTAGCTTACAAAACCATTGTTCGACCGATACTTGAATACTGCTCGTCAGTCTGGGACACGTAACGGATAGGATTGATAGAGGAAAGAAAAGCGGCACGTTACGTCGCACGTTCATTTATTAAGCGTGAAAGCATCAGGGAGGTGCTCATCCATCTCCAGTGGCATATGCTGTATGCAAGGCGTAGTGCATCATGGCGTGGTTTACTCTTAAAATTCCGAGAGCTTACCAATATAGCGCTACCTTGTTCATGTACTTCGCGAAAAGACCATGAAAAGGTTCGAGCAGATATGCAGGCTTACTGGCAACAGTCCTTTCCTCGCTCCATTCCCTTAGGAGTAGGAACGCGTATACAAAGTACCCTCTGCCCTACAATGGTTCAAAATGGTTCAAATGGCTCTGAGCACTATGGGACTTCACAGCTATGGTCATCAGTCCCCTAGAACTTAGAACTACTTAAACCTAACTAACCTAAGGACAGCACACAACACACAGTCACCACGAGGCAGAGAAAATCCCTGACCCCGCCGGGAATCGAACCCGGGAACCCCCTACAATGTAAGGTGGCTTGTGGAATATTGATCTAGAAGTAGATAAAAGTGTAGAGTTTATAGGTATTGGAAATGACCTAGTTCTGAAATAATGAAGAAAACTGTGTTGCGATTTAAAGGTTTGATTTGCTCAGTTGGGCATGGATAACTTAGAAGAGCATTGCACGCTAACTGGCAGGCTTGCGTATTTTGACTCTATCCAGAAGACAGCTCGAAGTTATCGCAAATGATGGACGCAGCGTAAGCTCCTCCCGTAATGGAAGAACAGCATCTCAAGTATTCTCCCGAAGCCACGGGGTTAGTAGCACTGCAGCTTGTGAAAGAGAATGTGCCTTAATTCGAATGGACGGCGTTTATGTGACATCTCCCTGGCTGCAACGTAACACTTTCCGTTTAGTTTCGCAGTTTCGTGTCACGTTTTCCTGTGTATTTCCTCATCGAGTATCTTTTATTATCGATTAGAATCTTAAGTGAAGGTATAATAAGGGGATACGGCGCTACAGACATACGCTCTACGTTGATTTGAAGCAGGAGCAGCCATGTTAGATGCCACAAGACATAAACAGACTACTGTTTACTGTTGCTTCTTGTATTCAATTTCTGTCGAGTGCACCCAACCTTTGTTTTAAATCGAAAAATCTCAGAGTGTTTTCATGAATAACACAGTGTCAGGAAAGCGTTTCTGGTATCTTAAATGCATATCTATCAGTGATACGACGCATTTCGTCTCGTTAAAGTAACATTCATTTTGGCGAGACTGACGTTCGTTGTATGTTCTCTTCCGTAAATTCTGAGACAATATTTTGCTGTTTGATCGGTTTTCTATCTCTCCTTTTGACAAAGTTCACCCAAAGAACATTACGAGTAATATCGATAGTATATCTACACTTAAATGATAGAAATAAAACCACTACGGTTAAAGAAAAAACCAAAACTAAAATTCATGTACGTAAAAGAAAATATCGCTTGAACGACTCCATTTAGAAAAGAAATGACGTTCCCTTACACTTTATAATGAGAATGGTTATCACACCAATAAATAACGAAAGCTGGCATTTTTATTAAAACAATTCCACCAGAAGCTAACGGTTTGCGGGCATCGTCTTCGATTTTGTCACGACTTGACAGGTTCTTTTGTTATAGCTTCATGGGCGCTCATTTGAGCAATTTTATCTCTGTTGCCGTCTCGTTTTAAGTTGTCTTGAAATAAATGAAAGGAGTGAGAGGCAGATGTTGCTTTTCTTTTCTTGGAAGTTGTGAATAGGAGCGAACGCGAAGAAAATTACGCTCACAAAATACGTTGGCATTTTGTATTTTTTCCTGTTTAATCATCCTATATCTGTGTTTAGAAACAGACAGAGAAGCTGAGAATACAGAACCAAGCAAAAGATTTCTTCCACCAGTCTCAGTATCACTCGCAGCAGAAATATTTAAGTGGAAACGGGAAAAAAATGGAAATTGGAAATTTGTGGTAAGGTCTTATGGGACCAAACTGCTGAATTCATCGGTGCGTAATCTTACACACTACTTAATCTAAGTTAAACTAACTTACGTTAAGGATCACACACACACACACACACACACACACACACACACACACACACACACACACACACACCTCCGATGGGGTGAGCCGCGTGGACCGTGACAAGGCGCCCGAAACCACGCAGCTACCCATCGCGGCTGAAAACTGGAACACGCCGGCAGCTACTTGACGCTTTGAACCGTAGAGCGTGTTCGTGGCTTAGTTGGAAGATCATCAGTAACGGGAGAACGTTGAGTTTGATAATCCACCCTTAGCTTCCTCGATATGTGCTAATAAAATATCATTTCAGTTTTTAAACAATTTTTGTCAATCCGAGGGAAGCAACATTAACGGAATAAGGAGTAAATATTTTTTGGTGTAAATTATTAAATTGTTTTGCACAAACGAGTTAACTTTGAGAAACAAAATATGGAGAAAACCATACAACCATCCAGCTTTATACTATGGAAAGTACCTCACTTTTAATTAAAGTACCATATCATCAAAAAACAATAAGCTGAATAGAAAGCTATCACTTTTTGTGCGCACTAGTACAAAATCCAAAAAAGTATATGTCTGAATACTTCAGTCAAAGGAATAATTGTCAATTTTAGGAAGATAGAAACTGAAAATATAACACATTTTTCCACGTTTTTATTCCCAGCTGTAGTACAGGACATAATTTTGGTCTAATATCTACGTAATGTAGAAAAAAAGTAAAGTAGTTATTACAAAAAAGTAGTTATTAGAAACAGGGAAGTATTTAGAATTATATGTGGGGTACACACATATTTATCTTTAGTATCTGTTTAAGTGGTGACTAATATGAACCACAGCATCGCAGTACATATTTCTTCTGATGAAATCTGCTATCAATAATGTATTCGTGGTTGAAAATAATAGATATTTCTCAGATACAATGCTAGATGAAAATATTATCTGCACTGCCGTCTAATAAATAAATTTGCATCAGAACCGAGTGAAATAAACAGGTACAAAAATTGTTTGTCACATGTGTCTAAAGAAATAACTGTCCGACAGATGGTAATAGTGTTTTGATATACTGGTAAAAGTATTGTTCCTCCACAAATCCTCTACCCCCCCCCCCCCACACACACACACACATTTAAGAACAGTGTATAATTTCTGTATAGCTGACACATACCATGTTGAAGTGTTTATCGTGAATAGAATCTATGAAACGTATAACTTCGAGGGGACTTCAAAACGGTGTGGCCGATCGGTTCTTGGCGCTTCAGTCTGGAACCGCGCGACCGCTACTGTCGCAGCTTCGAATTCTGCCTCGGGCATGGGTGTGTGTGATGTCCTTAGGTTAGTTAGGTTTAAGTAGTTCTAAGTTCTAGGGGACTGATGACCTCAGATGTTAAGTCCCATAGTGTTCAGAACCATTTGAACCATTTTGGACTTCAAAAAATAAAGTAAATTAAACATTATTATGGCATGCCCAGTTAACTCTTATCGAATTCTTCGCTACACTTCAAAGAGACACGCATAACACTTTCTTCGAATTCAGTTACGAAGTCTCGGTAAAGAACGTTCTACCAATTGTTCATCGACGACACATTTTTGCTCCTAGGTCACTGTACCATTTGAGAAACAGTGTCAACGCACCCCATTGTTGAAAAATCTCTCCAACGCCCGCTCCCCTCCAAAGTCCTTTCAGTTTGTCGAAAAGATGGGAAAATCATGATGCGAGATCTGGACTCCCCGATTAGTATTGCCTGCTTCTGTGAGATCTTGGTCAAATTCTTGACATCGTTTCACTACGGCTGGACACAAACTGCATTTATCGCCAGACTTCCACGGAGAATCTGTGTGCAATTTTGACGTTTTTTCCGCAAGAATCTCACTGTCCTATGAACTTCAACTTCGAAGTGCGTTTGCAGTTGGCCATCATTTGAGTCGCACACTGTTATGCGCCTGTCATCTGCACCGCAGCAGACTTGTTTTTGCAGGAAACCTGGAAAAGGTGCTCGCCACTCTTGCCGAGCAATAGTCTTAACGTGTGACGACATGTGTAACTTGTAACCTACTTTCTGAATTATCTATGTATCTGAATGGCATATTTTAATAAGATATGGTCTTGATCGTAAAAAGATGATTTATTAATGGTGACCGGTTTTAGTCTTGAAGGACCATCATGAGACCACAGGAAATCGCCATAGCCCATAGGTGATTCGCGTAGACGCTGACCGGAGTTGTAGCACATGCCAGAAGGCACAGTCGTCAGTTCCAGCGACCAATGTATCTCCGGCCAGCGTCTATGCGGGTCACCAATGGTGATTTCCTATGGCCTCAAGATGGTCCTTCAAGACTAAAACCGGTCACCATTAATAAAACATCTTTTATGCGACCAAGACTGATTATTTTCTGAAAATTAGGTTTAGATCGCTGTGGTTTCCAAATATGTCACCAAAAATTATTTAAGGCGTGTCCCTGGATTCCAGTTCCCATCTCTAGGCGGTTTTACGAGGTGCATTCAAGTTCTAAGGTCTCCGATTTTTTTTCTCCGGACTGGAAAGAGATAGAAACATGCGCATTGTTTTAAAATGAGGCCGCGTTCATTGTCTATACGTCCCAGAGATGGCAGCACCGTACGGCAGATGGAATTTTACCGCCAGCGGCGAGGATGAGAACTGTTTTAAATACTTAAAATGGCGACGTTTTCCTTACTTGAACTTGTGTGCAATCATTCGTTTTCTGAATTTGCGTGGTGAGAAACCAATTGAAATTCATCGACAGTTGAAGGAGACATGTGGTGATGGAGTTATGGATGTGTCGAAAGTGCGTTTGTGGGTACGACAGTTTAATGAAGGCAGAACATGGTGTGACAACAAACCGAAACAACCTCGGGCTCGCACAAGCCGGTCTGACGACATGATCGAGAAAGTGGAGAGAATTGTTTTGGGGATCACCGAATGACTGTTGAACAGATCGCCTCCAGAGTTGGCATTTCTGTGGGTTCTGTGCACACAATCCTGCATGACGACCTGAAAATGCGAAAAGTGTCATCCAGGTGGGTGCCACGAATGCTGACGGACGACCACATGGCTGCCTGTGTGGCATGTTGCCAAGCAATGTTGACGCGCAACGACAGCATGAATGGGACTTTCTTTTCGTCGGTTGTGACAATGGATGAGACGTGGACGCCATTTTTCAATCCAGAAACAAAGCGCCAGTCAGCTCAATGGAAGCTCACAGATTCACCGCCACCAAAAAAATTTCGGGTAACCGCCAGTGCTGAAAAAATGATGGTGTCCATGTTCTGGGACAGCGAAGGCGTAATCCTTACCCATTGTGTTCCAAAGGGTACTACGGTAACAGGTGCATCCTACGAAAATGTTTTGAAGAACAAATTCCTTCCTGCACTACAACATAAACGTCTGGGAAGGGTTGCGCGTGTGCTGTTTCACCAAAACAACGCACCCGCACATCGAGCTAACGTTACGCAACAGTTTCTTCGTGATAACAACTTTGAAGTGATTCCTCATGCTCCCTACTCACCTGACCTGGCTCCTAGTGACTTTTGGCTTTTTCCAACAATGAAAGACACTCTCCGTGGCCGCACATTCACCAGCCGTGCTGCTATTGTCTCAGCGATTTTCCAGTGGTCAAAACAGACTCCTAAAGAAGCCTTCGCCGCTGCCATGGAATCATGGCGTCAGCGTTGTGAAAAATGCGTACGTCTGCAGGGCGATTACGTCGAGAAGTAACGCCAGTTTCATCGATTTCGGGTGCGTAGTTAATTAGAAAAAAAAATCGGAGGCCTTAGAACTTGAATGCACCTCGTAATTTGTCGTAATGATTGATACTCAGACCACAGAATTTCTTCACGGGTGCGTTGAGTTCCTGGTTCCGGAACGGGAGGACATTTCCGACGCTCGGTAGAAGTACAGGCGCATCCGCGCCGAGGTAAGAGTGCTCCAGCGGACGAGGACGCACGTTGACAGTTGGTCACGGCAGTACAAAGGGAAGTGTATTAGAGCTGGTCGCTGTTCCTTATACTGGGTAAGTGTGATAGTCACATGAAGTTTGTCGCATATCGTGGGTCCTCTTTCAGTGGGAGCAAGCCCACGTTTGCCGCGCAGGGTAGCCGCGCAATCTAGGCACGTTGCCACGGTCCTCGCGGCTGCTCCAGTCGGAAGTTCGAGTCCTCCCTCGTGCATGGGTGTGTGTGTTGTCCTTAGCGTAAGTTAGTTTAAGTTAGCCTAGGGGCCGATGACCTCTGCAGTTTGGTCCCATAGGAACTTACCATAAACTTACAATTTCCTAAATCCATGTTAATAAGACTGCCTGTCTGCTTCCTGCTGCTCGACGACTGCCGCATTCGTAAAGACGTCAGTTTGGAAACGACAAGCCACCTGGACCCACCTTCTGTCTGTGCTCTTTTTTTTTGTTCTTTGAAGTGTAATATCAAGTTACTGACTACGTATCATAGTGATCCTCTATACAAAATGGCACCTATATCATTCAGCCCTTGCCTAAATCAAAATTGTATCCGGTAAGGGCTAGTAGAGCACGGCTCAGCTGTAATTCTAGTTTCTAAAAGTGGATCCGTTACGAGGCCCATTGACTAATGCTTGTGGCCGTTATAAATTTAATAGTGCAACACCTCTCAGCCGTACAATGAATAACTAACGTCTGTGTGTTTTCTTTTGATTAATGGTTCATGTTCATTAAAAGGCAAAGCGTTTTTATTAATGTGTATTTAGTCTGTGCCTTGTGCTTTCGCAGACTGTCACGAGCGACTGATTAATCTGTCTCTGTTTTAGAAAATTTGAATTTTAGCCTTGTTACGAGCCCTGATCCGTGGTGAGAATTGCCGTAAGTACAGTGAACGCCTAGTGGAAGCATAAGATAGGGGCCACTGGGTCCTGGTTATACGTGCCCGTTTGTGAGCCGGTATATGTCTGGTACTTTCTATATTTGATTTTCGAAATTGTTTAAATAGATTCATTTTCTTTAAAGGTTCTTGCTAATACAATATTAACTGATTTGGCGATGGTGCCGTTGTTTTGAGATTTTATAATGCTTCGTTATTTATCGAAAGGACTTAAAAATTATTTTTAGTTTGGTTTTAACAAGTGTTTTTTTTAATTTTAAACTGTTTTTTTTAATTTCCTAAAATTTCAATGTTTAAATTTTTTCTTGATTGGACTTTTCAGATAAATGTTGATAACCGGCTTCACTTTGATTGATAGATTGTTTCAGAAATAAATCAGAATATGGAATTGTAAAACGGATTGTTTCTTGCTCATTCGTTTAAAGTATGTCATGTTTCATGGTACTGATTGTCAAGTGTACTCTGTACCCTAACATGTACAGGATAGATTTTGTGTAAAATACAGATTGTCAACTGTTTTTCTTCTGTGAGTTCAGTAGCTACAACTCCGGGATCCCCACGTCCTCTCTACACCTATCACAGGTTCTAGAAGATACTGGCTCAGAAATCATACGTTAATACTAACGGCACGATTACTTGAATGGGTCTACAGTACAGAGTTTAGCCTTAATTTTTCGTATATAAGTACCTAACAGGCATTATCCGCGGAAAAAACAGCGACTATAACGTCCTTTAAACTCCTTTAAATTCTGATAAAAAATCTTGATCCCCTATTTCTTCCCTGTCGACTATTTTTTCTTCTTCTCTCAAGTCATCAGAAATGCTCTCTCCTTCACAGAGGTCTTCAGTATACTCTTTCCACCTGTCCACTCTCTCCTCTGCATTTAACAGTGGAATTTCCTCTGCATCCTTAATGTTACAGCCCTTGCTTTTAATTAAATCAAAGGCCGTTTTAACTTTTCTATATGCCAAGTCGGTCCTTCCGACAATCATTTCTTTCTCGATTTCTTCAAATTGTTCAAGCAGCCATTTTGCCTTAGCTCCCCTGCACTTGGTATTTATCTCGTTCCTCAGCGATTTGTATTCCTGTATTCCCGAATTTCAGTGAACATTTTTGTACTTCTTTCTTTCATCGAACAACTGGAGTATTGTTTATGTTACTCAGGGTTTCTTCGCAGTTGCTTTCTTTGTTATTTCACTATAAAAATACAGCAACCAGCCACTTTTTAATGCGTTTTATGTATGCCAATATGCATTTCGGGTTTGCACCCATCTTCAGCTGGCAAATTACATGTATCTTCAGTTTCTACAGTGTTACAATCTCGACAGCAGTTTGGATGCTGCAGCTGGCCTGTGTAAAAGCGACGATTCCAATCATTTACTTCAATTTCGCGAGTTTAAAGTTACGCACTTTCAGTTGTTCATTTTACTTACATTCTCCTCCTTGTTTTTTCTTGGCTTTTCTTCTTTTTTACAGCAACACAAACACTTTTTGTCACGTATTTCACACAGGTGTACTGCGTTATCCGCCATGTTGTCGACTGACAGTTTTTGTTCACATACAAGTGGTTTATCTACGGACAGAGTTATATTTTACGAAAGTTTTGAGGTTCTAAGATAAGCTACTGTTTTCTAAACATTGACTTGGGTGATAGAAGTATTCTAAGTACGATGTATACATTTTTTTTTGCAGTATTGAAGAAAATAAACTAACATAACACATTTATACAAAGCAGTAATTCATACATTTACAATATAACAAAGATAGAATTAAGATTTTAGAATTAAGATTTTTATGTTGTATATTATTACATGCATTTGTTGGGTTTATATTAGATTATGTTATTTCTTGATTGTGCTTAGTAAGTGGTTTGATAAGTAGAGTGTGGAAGTATCTTTGTATCTAGATTTTTCTTTCAAACTTCCGTGATTGCCCTTTCTAGAGATGTCTATTCCTCTTCAACTGAACTGCCCACTGAGCTATTCCCTATCGCAGTGTGTATAGTCTCAGAGAACTTCAAGTGTACTTTTTCATTCCTTAGTACTTCCGTGTGCCACTTCTTTGCGTATTGATTCTTCCTGACTAGTCTCTCAAACTTAATTGTGGTCTGAGGCTATATCTGCTCCTGGGTACGCCTTACAATCCAATACCTGATTTCCGAATCTCTGCCTGCCCTTGATGTATCTAATTAGGATCTTCCCATATCTCCCAGCCTTTCCCCCCCCCCCCCCCCCCCATATTCTCCGTAACCGTTTGTTCTACTCCTTCCTCTACAACCGCATTCCAGTCGCCCATGGCTAATAGATATTCATCTCCCTTTACCTACTGAATTACCTGTTCAATATCTTCGTATACTTTTTCTACCTCTTCATCTTCAGCTTACGACTTCGGCATCTATACCTGAACTATTCTTGTCGGTGTTGGTTTGCTGTTGATTCTGATGGGAACAACCCTGTCACTGAACTGTTCATGTTAATATAGTCTGTGTCCTACCCCCCTTTTAATCACGAATCCTACTCCCGTTAAACTATTCTTTGTTGAGGTCTATATCACCTTATATTCATCTGACCAGAAATCCTTATCTTCTTCCCAGTTCACTTCACTGACTCCCACTATATTTTCATTGAGCCTTTGCATTTCCCTTTTCAGATTTTCTGTCTTCCCTGCCACGTTCAAGCTTCTGACATTCCACGCCCGTCTAGTAGAACGTTATTCTTTTGTTGGTTATTCAAACTTGCTCTTGTGGTCACCTCCCCTTTGGCAGTCCCCTCCCGGAGATCCGTATGGGGACTGTTCCGGTCTCTTTTGCCAATGGAGAGATCATCATGGCACTTTTTCAATTACAGGCCACATGTCCTGAGGAGAGACGTTGCGTGTCTTTCGTGCAGTGGTTTCAGTTGCGTTCTGCATTGCTGATTCTTCCGCGTTTAGGTGCAGTTCCCCCCCCCCCCCCCCCCAAGGGCAAGAGAGTACCTTGAACCTCCTCTGCCCTCTTTGACAAGGCCGTTGACAGAATGTGGGTGACTTCTCTCGCCGGAAGTCTTCGGCTGCCAAAGCTGATGATTATTAAACAAAATTTAAGCGGCGGTGTGTTCTAATCCGGGACCGAGAACGATTTGGTTGCTAACCAAAGACACTACCACTAGACCGGGTGGCATTAAAAAAATTATGTACTTAACAAAAATGTGCAGTTAATGCTCATCGCCTTCAGAGTAGCAGCCATGTACGCCTTTATGCACTTAAATTTGTTCCTTGGACTGCTCAGTACATTTTGGCATAACAATTTACTGACGGTTGCTCAAGAACTCCGTTACTGTTGCCTTCTGCTGGAGCACAAGGGCACTCCCTTAGTGAACTGCTCATCCACAGCCACTGCGTTGATGGATTTTACGAAAATTTTCACAGCGTAACGACAGATTGCAGGAATGAGGAACAGCTATTAGCTAAAACGCTGCGGGACAAATAGTTTCTTTAGTAATGCAACAGTCTTTCTTTTCCTTTTGTAGAGCGGTGTGTATAAAGAGCTCCGGATTGGCATGGGAGCTTTTTCTATTCACGCGCGGAAAAGCTAATCATAAATGGAACCAGAATACATGCTGTGTACGTAAACTATTTCTGTGCGACAGCTTGGACGGGCCTTTCTTCAACTGAGGAACTAGGGATGAATGACTAAGTCCACTTACATTTGTCCGATTACGACAACAAACAGAACATTTGATTTTGGAGTAACATGAATACTAGACTACTGCTCCGCAACGCCTCCATTCCATGTAAATATGGCTGCATCAGGGAACATTAACACCTAGATTTTGGAAGATGCTCTTGACAGTATTGTGACACTGACAGGGACAAACGTACAGGAAAACTGTTCTACTCCACTCCTTGCGAAGTAAAGGAAAAGGCCATATTTTAACAGGATAGGGCACTAGTTACGTTGCGGAATACAATGGTACGCAGACATATTGAAAACTTAAAGGGTGATTAAAAAAGAAAGAACATATTTCAGCTGTTTATTACACAGAAACTTTGAAGATACAAACATATTTCGCATGTTACTGGATAGCGAAAGATTCAATGTTTTATGTTCGCGCACACAATATCCCATACACTCAACATTAGCACCATGCTTTAATCGAGAAACATTGAAACGGTAGTCCATTTTCATTCCGCACGCGAATCAACAGGTTCCTGTAACTGAAACAATAGCTTCAGCAACTCGATTTCTCAGCTCTTAAAAAGTACCTGCTATATGTGGGACAAAGACACTGTCTTTTATGTACCTCCCACAGGAAAAATATCGCAACGGGTGAGGTCTGGTGCCTGGAGGCCAGAAGGTATGAACAAGATCTTGTTGTCCACCTCTTCCTATCCAACGTTGTGGGATGGTTTTGTTAAGATAACGCCGCACCTCAACGTGAAAGCGAGGCAGGGTGCTGGCATGCATAAAGATGAAATCACTGAAATCTACACGAACTTCAGGAAACAACCACTTTTGCATCATATACAAGTATGACATTTCTGTCAGTTTAGACTGCAGAAAAGATTGGTCCGTAAACGTTGTGAACGGAAATGGCACAAAACACATTGGGTTCCGGAGAGTCTCTTTCATGACAACGTCGGCGCCAGGATTTTGTGAACCCCAGATTCTTATATTATGGCGGTTTATTTTATTCGATAGATAAAACGTCGAGTCGTGTGAAAAGATGAGACGTTCGAAAAAAGTGTCCTCTGCCATATCGTGGAGGACTGAAATGCAGAATTCGTACCTTCTGTTATGGTCGCCGAGACGCAGTTGCTGCAGTAGCTGTAACTTGTAAGGATTCATACACTGGCGTCGTTTCAGAACACGCCACACCGTTGTTTGAGGAAGTTGTTGTTCATGGCCTGCCAGGCGGTTCTGCTTGCGTACATGTTGTATGCGCTCGACATTTTCGTCAGACGTGCGTGGCCGACTAGCGCTCTTCCCTTTATATGCGCAACCAGCTTCCGAAAATTTTGTGTGGCAGGCATAAATCTGATTGTGCAGAGGCGGTTTCTCGTTGAATCGACGGCGGAATACACGTTGTACTTAAACAATGGATCGACTTCGCGCAAATTCCAATATACGAAATGATTTCTCTCGTGGTGTAGTTTTTGGTACAAACAAATAACAGCGCAGCTGTGTCAAAACTCTGAATCTTCTCCTGTCCCGTGACGCCCGAATTGTGTTTCTATCTTTCATAGTTTGTCTGTTCTTTGTTTTTGACTCGCCGAGTATTTTGCTCCATCGCTTTCTCATTGCGAAGTAATGCAAAAATTTGCAGATTGGAACAATGGCAATGTTATGGAATTCGATGTGTAACTAGCCTCGGAGAAATTCGATATCTGGACGGATGTCAGCCCAACGAACTTAATTTTTTTTAATAAATTAGTTGATTTTAACGTTTTAACCTGTCTGGCTTGGTGGTCTTCCTCACATGTCGTCAATAGTTTTAGTCTGTCTTTCTCGTGGAATATTTAGTTTATCAATAAGTCATGCTTTAATTTTGAGATTTACGTACAGATACGACACCGAAGAGGAAAGTTTTAGTTTATCAGGATCCTTCATTTCGTCTTTTGAAAAAGCTCTTTTTACTACGAGAGGTGCGACGACATAAAGACGAAATTTTCGGTTTACTTACGTTCCTATTCCCGACATCCAAGAGAGTACCTCAATTTGGTCGCAGCATCGACAACGCTGATGAAAGCAGAATACTGAAGCAAAAAAAAAAAAAAAAAAAAAAAAAGTTTTTTTAGAAAAAAGGAGGGGTAGCGAAATAAGATGTAGTAAACTGCGTGCACTGGTTCAGGTTCGACCATGTTTCGCCACATAACCTAACTACCGGCCGAGCAAAAATATCACATATCTAAATGTATTGTTTGTCCCATGTCAAATGGTTCAAATGGCTCTGAGCACTATGGGACTTAACTTCTGAGGTCATCAGTCCCCTAGAACTTAGAACTACTTAAACCTAACTAACCTAAGGACATCACACACATCCATGTCCGAGGCAGGACTCGAACCTGCGACCGCAGCGGTCACGCGGTTCCAGACTGTAGCGCCTTTAACCGCTTGGCCACACCGGCCGGCTGTCCCATGACTTTAGGATCAAAGTTATACAGGATGGTCAAAAACGCTTTGAAAACTCGTAAGAGAATTGCAGCGCAGGTTGCACTGAGAAATAATTCTTAAGAATAAACTTCGATTCGTTTCGCCATTCCCGAGTTAATTAGCACTGAAGTTAGTCAGTGAGGCCGTTGACGCGCAAATTTAAGCTGTCCGTCAGATACAATTAGTTCAAATGCCTCTGAGCACTATGGGATTTAACTTCTGAGGTCATCAGTCCCCTAGAACTTAGAACTACTTAAACCTAACTAACCTAAGGACATCACACACATCCATGCCCGAGGCAGGATTCGTACCTGTGACCGTAGCGGTCGCGCGGTTCCAGACTGTAGCGCCTAGAACCGGTCGGCCACTCCGGCCGCATGATACAATTAGTGTCAGTTGTTCGTATAGCATAGATGATGGCGCACAAGACTGCTCAGCCTGCTCACGTTTAGCGACACTGCCTCTAGTGGTCCACTTGAATTTGTGCACGGAACGCTAATTATCTCAGAAACGGCGTAACGCATTCAGTTTTTTTCTTGGCAATTATTTCTACTGCAATACTCTAACAAGTTTTTTCAGACTGTTTCTGACACTCCCGCCCCCCTCTATATAGAAGGTAGCGGAGCCTAAATTACGGGTATTTTGGCTAACGGAACCAATCGCCTTAAATCAATATCTGAGGCAGCAAGAGGTCTTGAATGAGCAAACCATGTTTCTAAACTGCTTATGCCGGCCGGTGTGGCCGTGCTGTTCTAGGCGCTTCAGTCTAGAACCGCGCGACCGCTACGGTCTCAGGTTCGAATCCTGCCTCGGGTATGGATGTGTGTGATGTCCATAGGTTAGTTAGGTTTAAGTAGTTGTAAGTTCTAGGGGACTGATGACCTCAGATGTTAAGTCCCATAGTGCTCAGAGCCATTTTTTAAACTGTTTATGTTTCATAACAAACAACTTCATGTCACGCCGATGTTGGTGGCGTTATGTTGAAAAACATGCCCGTGATGCATAACACTGGAGTTAACCACTGTTTACAGTTTATGCCTAGTTGTTGAAAACGGGCACAAACTTACAAACAAGAGTTTAATGTGCAGTGCAGCAGGAAATAGTACCCGGAAGTACTAACGAATATACAGCGAATAGTTTCGAAACTAGAGTCCTCCTAACAGTAAGAAGTTTCGGGAATACATTTGTCTGTGTAACATATTTAAGTGATTAACACTGCAAGAACACAGCTTAGTGTAAGCGCGAGATACGCCATTGCAGTTGTGATATGCTGGTACATTAATATCCGGTGTAGCCGCCAGAATGTTGAATGAAAAGATGCAAACGTGCATGCATTGTGTCTACAGGTGCAGGATGCCAACTTGTGAGATGGAGTTTCATGCCTGTTGCACGTGGTCGGTCAATGCAGGGACGCTGGAGTTGTCATCCAGCGATGTCCCATATGTGCTCCTTTGGAAACTGATCCGGTGGTCGAACAGGGCAAGGTAACGTGTCGACACTCTGCAGAGCGTGTTACAACAGTGGTATGTGGACGAGCGTTATTCTGTTGGGAAACACCCCCTAAACTGCTATCATGAACAGCTGCACAACAGGTCGAATCAACAGATTGACGCACAATTTTGCAATCAGGGTAGGAGGGATAACTGTCATACAATACGCGGGTTTATGTCATACTAAATCGCATCCCAGACCACAACTCCAGGTGTAGATGCATTCCAGTGTGTCTAGCATCCAGACAGGGTAATCGCAAACCCTCAACTGGCCACCTCGTAACCATCGCACGGCCATCACGGCACTGGGTTAGACTCAGCTTTCAGTAGAACATACAACAGACCTCTTCCCTGCCTTCCAATGAGCTCTCGCTCGGCACCACTGAAGTCGGAAATGGAGTTTTTTGGGGTCAGTAGAATGTACGCGACAGAGCACCTGTCTTGGAGGTATTCTTGAAGTAACCGATTTGTAACAGTTCATTGTGTCAATGGTGGTGTCAACTGCTGCTCAAATTGACGCTACAGATGCAATTACGATGCCCCAGAGCCATAACCGAACGCAATAGTCTTCCCTCTCGTTAATGCCACCTGGCCTTCTGGGTGCCTTTTCTGTATCTTTCCGCCATTGTGCCGATCGTTTCGGTACTCAAGAGCACCGAACGGTCTGGGTACTCGAATTAGAGCCCCTGCATTGTTAAGTAAGCATTTCGGAAGCGATACCGTTCGGGTCTAGAGAAGCGAAGCGTTGTTGTCGGTTCGCGTCGCGTAAGCCAATCAAAAGCAAGCGGCCGCAGATCCGCGCATGCGCACTGCAGCGCGCACAGCGCCACGAACACAAAAGCGGCTAGCAGACGACGCAGGCGCGCTATTCTTCGAAGTACCGAAAATTGCGTTTACGTTGCCATAACGCATGACGCCGCATTCCTTCGAGCTGGCGTGCCCACCTTCATCACTCTTGCCTCCTCTTTAACAGTATCAGGCGCAGTATATCCATTTCCATGATTCTCAGCTGGAATGCATAGAAATTTTTACAGTTTCCCTTACCGCATGTTTCCATGCATGCATAATAACGCTAGCGTATTTGACTGTATTCTGCAGACTGTCGTAAATGCCGCATTATATCATCTTATTCTCATTCACACGGACATCGTGTTTTGGAATTTACGTTCCGGAAAATGAGTTAGAAATAGTGTGTAGTACCACATTGTACTAATACGTCTATAAAAACACCCGAAAAATTGATTCTGAGAGTTTCAAAGAATAAGAAAATAAACAGAATGTGGTTATAATTCGCTCCTAGAGATCCAAATGATTAAGTAGCCCACTTCGCTATATGATAAATCAACGATCTGGGTCTTAAAAACAAAATTGAAAAAACGCATTTTCTAGAGCTCCTGCAGTTCGTCGAAGTTTATAATATGCATCTCATGAATGAAAATGTTTCGTATATGGTGCTACAGTCTAAAAATATTACGGCGGAGATCTTACATCTCTGTCTGCTGTTGTTGAGGATTCGATCGCAGATAAATACTTGTGACAAACAAGATTATGAAGATGACTGCTTCTAGTTACATTCCCAGTAATTTAAGTTGTGTTCTTAGATTCCTGTCTAACCGCATACTCGGAAATCACTACATGCTCGGAAATCACTACATACTCGGAAATTACTACATACTCGGAAATCACCACATACTCGGAAATCACTACATACTCGGAAATCACTACATACTCGGAAATCACTACGTATTCGGAAAAATGGTGGACTATTTCTGACAAGAAAAGATATAAAGGTCACTGTCGGTTGTTTCATTCACAGCAATTTCATCTCCAGCAATTTCATATTTCGTTTTTTAAACACACAGAAATCACGAAATTATTACCGAGGAAGTGCGCTCTTACATTAACTAATAATGAATATTGAAGAAAAATCGTAACTTACACGAATAACAATGTCTCAGAACGTGTTGCATGGAAAAAAAAGAATTTGTGCCCATCCGTGAGCGAACCCAACAACCCTACAAGTCGCATTCACGCGCGCCAACCACAAAGCCACGCCAAACAACGGAAGCGTAGTGCTCAATTCTTGCACTATTGCGTAGAGGAACGTAGGCTGTCTTCATTGCCAAATAGCGCTGCGCAAGTCATAAATGCGTGATAGTTTGGAAGGTTTCCGATATCAGGCTTCAAAAATTGCTTTCCATTGTTAATTGAAAGTTGTGAACACGTTTCAATAATTACTAACTAAACCATTTGTGGGAAAAAGTACACAAAGTCACTAGTAACAGCCGGTCAGAGTGGCCGAGCGGTTCTAGGCGCTACAGTCTGGAACCGCGCGACCTCTACGGTCGCAGATTCGAATCCTGCCTTGGGCATGGATGTGTGTGATGTCCTTAGGTTAGTTAGGTTTAAGTAGTTCTAAGTTCTAGAGGACTGATGACCTCAGAAGTTAAGTCCCATAGTGCTCAGAGCCATTTGAACCATTTTTTTCACTAGTAACATCAGTTCACACTCATGTAATATACATAAGCAGAGCCGATGTCTTAATGATCTTTAAACTCTTATTTGCATAAAAAATAAGGCGTATTTTGAAAGAATATTGACCGAAAACGGTTTTTTTATGTAATCATTCACAGTAACAACCTAACCTAACCATATTACTAACAAAGGAAACAGTCTATTATGAACTCACTTTTCAACCGGATGCGTCCTCTGGTGATTCTGTAGTAAAACAGTTACTAAATCCAAAGCTAAAACCGCTAAATATGTTTAAAATAACACATTATAGGTGTACATAAACCACTGCTCACCGATCGACAGGGCCCACACCGAAATCCAAAGCCTCTCGGTACAATTGTCTTAAAATCGATGGGAGGACCGTTCGGTAACAGGTCTCAGAAGCTTACTGAATAGGATATTTTGACAAAGAACCGAAAATGACGTCACTACCGAGACTAACCTACTACACCGATCGGTATGAACGATACAGAGTAGGGCCCCTGGAGCCCGGTCATCTTGCGACCGTGCATTGTCGTGACAACCGCTGACGCAGTCGTAAACAGTGGCTACATTGCTGCCAAGTCTTTCTGCAGTGTTGCACAAGGGGTATCCACCTTCTCGTAGCCCTGTTACAAGACCTCGTTCAAACTCAATGAGGTGTTGAGAATGGCGCCATTGTCGCCTTAAAGGCATTTTTTACTAACAACTCAGAACGCCCAATGTCAGAGGTAACTAATGCACACGACCCTTACAGGGTGTGTTTAAAGCAAACCTGATTTGCATCTTCATACTGCCGCTACTAGCGCCAGCGTTATGCGACTGGCGCGGATTTGGAACGTACGTCTTCTTTCTGATGTAGAAAAACGCCAAGCAACTTCCGTTTACATCTTACAATTCCTTCTTGGTGCTGCAGTTTTTCTCTTTTCCGTCACTGTATTTGACACTGTGACGATTTCGTTCCGCTCTTCCTGTATGTTTTTTATGTCAGTAAAAAGTTAAATTTTTATATGGGACCACTAGTTTCGTTTATTCCCAGACGTACGATAGCCGTAGTAAATGCGCCACGGCAGAGTATCCCCGGTCGCGACGGCTCGCCTGCCGAGGTGAGAGCCGCCGGAGCACATAAATCCCCGCCGGCGCGGAAGACTGTCCGTGGCAAAGCGGCAGGTCGCCGGCTAATTGCCGTCCCAGCCGCGTTCCAGGAAGCGCGCTGATGGTGGGGGCAGCGCGGCGGTCACGCTTTGTTCCTGACCAGGCCACGCCACAAAGGCGGCGCAGCACCCAGCGCTGCGCTGCTTGCTGAAAAGGGCCTGCCCGCCAACCGATCGCAGGCTCAGAGGACTCGATTAACAGTTATTTCTTCTCTCCAACAAGACACAACCTGCTATCAGTCTTCCAAATGTTAGAGACACGCATATCTAGAGACCTAAGTCAAAGGATGCTTCCTCCTATCGTACGCTTTTCAAAACCGCTTTGAAATATCCACCTATAATTTTTGTACGCCTTTGAACTAAAATCCAAAGACGTGCAAGTAGTTTTCCATAACGTGGAAAATGCTTTCGTGATATTTCCATTTATGTAGCACCTTTATGTACTTAACAATCATATACAATCGTTCGGTAGACGAAAGAACCGTACCCAAAGACTGAAAAGTTGCACAGCTCACACCAATATTCAACAAAGGTAGAAGGATTAATCCACTAAATTACAGGCCCATATCGTTAACGTCGATATGCAGCAGGATTTTGGAACATACATTGTGTTCAAACATTATTGATTCAAATGGCTCTGAGCACTATGGGGCTTAACTACTGAGGTCATCATTCCCCTAGAACTTAGAACTACTTAAACCTAACTAACCTAAGGACATCGCACACATCCATGCCCGAGGCGGGATTCGAACCTGCGACCGGAGCGGTCACGCGGTTCCAAACTGACGCGCTTAGAACCGCACGGCCACACCGGCCGGCCATTATTAATTACCTCGAAGAAAACTGACTATTGACACACAGTCAGCATTGGTTTAGAAAACATCGTTCCTGTGAAACACAACTAGCTCTTTATTCACATGAAGTGTTGAGTGTTATTGACAAGGGATTTCATATCGATTCCGTATTTTTGGTTTTCCGGAAGGCTTTTGACACTGTACCATACAAGCGGCTTGTAATGAAATTGCGTGCTTATGGAATATCGTCTCAATTATGTGACTGGATTTGTGATTTCCTGTCAGAGAGTAGTAATTGACGGAAAGTCATCGAGTAAAACAGAAGTGATTCTGGCGTTCCCCAAGGTAGTGTTATAGGCCCTTTGTTGTTCCTTATCTATATCTACGATTTGGGAGACAATCTGAGCGTCCGCAGCTCGTGGTCGTGCGGTAGCGTTCTCGCTTCCCGCGCCCGGATTCCCGGGTTCGATTCCCGGCGGGGTCAGGGATTTTCTCTGCCTCGTGATGACTGGGTGTTGTGTGATGTCCTTAGGTTAGTTAGGTTTAAGTAGTTCTAAGTTCTAGGGGACTGATGACCGTAGATGTTAAGTCCCATCGTGCTCAGAGCCATTTGAACCATTTTTGAACAATCTGAGCAACCGTCTTAGGTCGTTTGCTGATGACGCTGTCGTTTATCAACTAATAAAGTCATTAGAAGATCAAAACAAATTGCAAAACGATTTAGAAAAGATATCTGAATGGTGCAAAAATTGGCAGTTGATCCTAAATAACGAAAAGTGTGAGGTCATCCAAATCAGTGCTAAAAGAAATTCGTTAAACTTCGGTTACATGATAAATCAGTCTAACCTAAAGGCCGTAAATTCAACTAAATATGTTGTGTCTAGACAAGACAGTCTAGACACAGGGCGAGGAAGCCGAAAGGGCACGCGCTTAATTCACGCAGGCTTGCTTAGGTCTGAAACAGGATACGTAATGAATGCTATAAAGAAAAGTACGTAGCTGCTGGAATACTTAACTTTAATCCATCATTTGTATACAGCATTCTTGATGATACAAGTGAGACTCTCTCTAGAAATGGTTAATGGCGCCTTGCTAGGTCGTAGCCATGGACTTAGCTGAAGGCTATTCTAACTGTCTCGGCAAATGAGAGAAAGGCATCGTCAGTGTAGTCGCTAGCAAGTCGTCCGTACAACTGGGACGAGTCCTAGTCCGTCTCTCTAGACCTGCCGTGTGGTGGCGCTCGGTCTCCAATTACTGACAGTGGCGACACACGGGTCCGACATGTACTAATGGACCGCGGCCGATTTAAAGCTACCACCTAGCAAGTGTGGTGTCTGGCGGTGACACCACAAAATACATAGGTATTACAATTACGAACAACTTAAATTGGAAGGAACACATAGAAAACGTTGTGAGGAAGGATAACCAAAGACTGCGTTTTATTGGCAGGACACTTAGAAAATGTAGCAGATCTGCTAAGGAGACTGCCTACATTACGCTTGTGCGTCCGCTTTTAGAATACTGCTCCGCGGTGTGGGATCCTTAGCAGATAGGACTGACGGAGTACATCGAAAAACTGAAATGGAGGGCAGCACTTTTTGTATTATCGGGAAATATGGGAGAGAGTGTCACAGAAATGATACAGGATTTGGGCTGGACATCATTAAAAGAAAGGCGTTTTTCGTTGGGACGGTATCTTCGCACGAAAATCCAATCACCAGCTTTCTCCTCCGAATGCGAAAATATTTTGCTGACACCGACCTACATAGGGAGAAACGATCACCATGACAAAATAAGGGAAAACAGACTCGTACGGAAAGATACAGGTGTTCGTTCTTTCCGCGTGCTATACGAGATTGTGATTAATAGAGAATTGTGAAGGTAGTTCGATGAACCCTCTGCCAGGCATTTAAATGTGATTTGCAGAGTATCCATGTAGATATAGATGTAGACGTTTTCTGTGATCACTGCCTATCGTTTGCAGGCAACTATATTACCCCTTCAGTTAATATCGTATATGGCCCATTTTCGTGTACTGGAGAGTTTGCATTATCACTAACTTCGGAATTGAATGGTGCTAGCCTAGAACTAGTTTGGAACTTATAACACGGCGTGTTTCAGGAAGCAACTTTAAAAAAACTCTGAAAGAGGAGCTGTGTCTTAATTTGACCTATAGTGGAGCTCTATATTGTAAAAAGGATATCTTATGCGTTATCCCTTCTTGAAAATAAAAACTCCGCGTCGACCGATGGCCGTGTCTTCCTTTACCACTGGCATCATTGGATGTGGTATGCAGGGACGTGGGCTCAGCACGTCGCGCTCCCGGACGTCGTGAACTTCCCAGACCATGGAGACGTTGCTACTCGCTCAGGTAGCTCTTCAGTTGACATCTAGAGGCAGGGTGCACCCTGTTACAGTCCTCTCACAAAGAAAAGAAATCTCTAGCGGTACCGGGAATCGAACCCGAGTCTTCCGCATGGCTGTCAGCCGTGCTTATCACTCATGTCGTCCTTCGAAAGAGTATCTTAATTTTGTGTTTAGTTACCACTGATAATAAAGTGAGCCTAATTGTACCATATTCTCTCGTCGATGGTCAACCGTAGGCTTTGTTGTCATGACAAACAGGGGGAAATCTATTGGAGCTAGCGCACAAGGCAAGATTTAACTTATCGTGTCTCACCTCGTTGGCGTGTAAATCGTTCACTGCATGTGCAACTGTCGCACGGGATCCTGACTTGTGAAATTAAAATGTTCGAACCCTGCACTTCCTGATTCTTCTGGCAAAAGGAAAAGCGAGAAACAGGGCAATGGATACGCTGAGTTCCGACATGACCATGCAGTCACTAAACCAGTTATTTCATTCATTGTGCATTTTCTTTGTTAGATCACTGACATTACACCCATACTTTCTGAAGAAAAATGAAAGTGGAATAATCTTGAATAACAGTTAATCAGCACTCGGGAATGTGGTCACTTTTTACAAAGCTTGTTGCCACATTCGAAATATAAAAAGCATAGAAAATCTTATACTACTTTAGTCCATTACGTAGACACTACGGAGGAGTGGATTTCGTCAATGTTGCTTGGGAATTCAGCGTGAAAGCATTGGGATAATGAGTCTACAGACATGCACTCATGCAGAGAATCCAGGAAGACAGAAATTAGCAAGAGGGGCAACACCTGTCATACCATACTACAATAAATTCAAGGGGGCTGCGAATTATTCATTTGATACAATGACTCTTGAGGCCTGAGCTCTGTCCCACTAGGGCGGCTACAGTGAAACTGAAATAGCTGGTGACCACATGGCGTCTGACACCATGGTAAGAAAAATCACGAGACTCGCTAAACATTTTGTGATTCTAGTGTTTACCTGATTTGGGCTGACTTTTCCAGATATAAAGTGGTTGTACGATAATGTGGTGCATTCCTATAAGACGCTAATTTTGTACCACTTATATCATGTTAAGTAAATGTGTTGGACTGTGTGTATCTCATGCCGCACAGTATACAGAAAAGTACGTTAATAGTCTAAGATCATTGTACTCGATAACGGCGTGAAAGCCGAAATCTAGATTGTACGTAGGACATATACAATATGCAAATGGCGGCTCAGTGCCATCGAAAACTACTTACTATAGCAGTAATTTTTATTTTATTCGTAACTGATATGAGATCGTAATTGTAAAATTCAGCGTTAAAATGTGACTCAACAACATATTAACAGTGCTAGGAATACTATAATTTGTGCGTTTAGATGGTCATTCTATTATTCCGTGAATACCAAATAATAGCCAGATCCACGTCCAAGGCAAATCCCTTATAATGCAGCTTCCAACTGCCTCTCTTAGCACCGTCGAGGTGTACCGTGCTAAGGCTAGCCACGCACTGCCTGCCGTTCACAGAAAGAAGCAGCTCAGTTCGCCCGCCAAACCAACCTTTTACATCGCGCCATGCCACTTCCGTTGCGGAGGGACTTCCCTACAGCGTTTACATGTTACAAATACAATTCCCCTAAGCACGAACCAGCTTTTAACAAAGTACTCTTTTTTATAAACATATTCTTATTATAATAATTTAAAATTTCAACATATTCTTTTGCTTTTTTCATATACACATTACTAAACTCTAATTTTCTTGCCATACATCAAGGAGTTCAAACAACACCAATACACAGTTACATAAAATAAACCTACTTGTGATCGATATAAGTTTTACAACTTGGGCAGTTCCAGCAGGACAATGCGACACCCCATACGTCCGTAATTCTACAGAGTTGCTCCAGGAACACTCTTCTGACTTTGAACTCTTCCGCTGGCCACCAAACTCCCCAGACATGAACATTATTGAGAATATCTGGGATGCCTTGCAATGTGGTATTCAGAAGAGATCTCCACCTCCTCGTACTCTTACGGATTTATAGACAGCCCTGCACAGCTCATGGTGTCAGTTCCCTCCAACACTACTTCAGACATTAGTCGAGTCCATGACACGTCGTGTTGCGGCACTTCTGAGTGCTCGCGGGGGCCCTTCACGATACTAGGCAGGTATACCAGTTTCTTTGGCTCTTCAGTGTAGTATAGCAACGGTATCCGCGACACAAATCTCAAACTAAATGTAAATGTCGTGTGACTAGGGCCTCCCGTCGGGTAGACCGCTGGGTGCAAGTCTTTCGATTTGGCGCCACTTCGGCGACTTGCCCGTCTATGTGGATGAAATGATGATGATTAGGACAATACAACACCCAGTCCCTGAGCGGAGAAAATCTCCGACCCAGCCGGGAATTGAACCCGTGCCCTTATGATTGATATTCTGTCGCGCTGACCACTCTGCTACGGGGGCGGACATCTCAAACTTATCTCAATTATACTGCTTTTAAAATGGCTCCACAGAAAAAAAGGACTCGCCAAGAAGGTGCTATCGGATTATCAGGATAAGACAGATGACGGTAGATGTAAAGTACATACAAAGAATAACAAATGATTGTAATTTCAGAAGCTTTGGATGAATTATTCACGAGAAAGAGCGCCACAAACTGAACAGTTAAATAACGCATTGGTCCATCTCTGGCCATTACATGCAAACAGTTATTTGGCTTCGCACTGATTGATAGAGTTGTTGGGTGTCCCCCTAATGGATATCGTGCCAAATTCTGTCGAAATCTCATGTTAGATCGTCAAGATCCCGAGCTGGTTGGAGGTCCCTGCCCATAATGTTCCAACGTTCTCAGTTGGGGAGAGATCCAGCGACCTTGCTGGCTAACGTGATTTTGGCAAGCACGAAGACAAGCAGTAGAACTGTTGCCGTGTGCAGGAGGGCATTATCTTGCTGGAATGTAAGCCTAATATGCCTAGCCATGAAGGGAAACAAAACGGGGCGTAGAATACCGTTGACTAGCGGCTGTGGTGTAAGTGTACGGCGCAGTCTTGCTATGAAACGAGATGGCACCCCTGACCATCGCTACTGGTTGGAGGGCCTAATAACTGCTTGCAATGTGGCCAGAGATGAACCAAGATGTTACTGAATTACTTAATTTTTTAAGCTCTTTCTCTTGAAGAAATCATCCAATTTTTTCTGAATTTGTCGTCTTTCGTTTTTCTCCACTTGTACGTCACTTTTGCCGATTTTGTCCCATTCGAAGAATTCCATCGCGGAACGTTCTTTTTTGTGTCTTACAGTGTTCGAAAATACCAATCATTCTGCGACAGCCACACTCTACACCGAGGTAGATGAGCAGTCCCGATAGTTTTTGCTATCCATGGAAGCCTCATCTCTAATAGCTATTTGCTATATTACAGGCCACGGACAAACGAGAAACTGTTATGGGCACGATGTCTGGGAACAAGAACCTCGGGAACAGCAAGGCTAGTCCACTTTTCAGGTTTTACTGCAGTGAGCACCTATGGTAAGTGATTGAAGACGGTGAAACCATGAGTAGGCAACAAGGTGGGAGTCTATGCTCACCTCGAGCATGGATGATAGTGGCTTGTCAACTATGTAAAGTAGGATAGTCGGATATCTGTGTCAGATCTATTAATAGAGTACTGGTGCAGGCACAGTTGTTCCGGAACACGCTGTTCAGTGCACATACTGAGTATGGGACTGCTCAACAGATGTCCCACACGTGTTTACATGTTGATTCTAGGACATCGTTAAGTATAGCCGTAGGGTACAGACAGACGTTGAATCATGGTTTCTGTTACACCAGATCAATGGTCGTGTCCGGATGCCCTGTTATTTAGACGATCGGCTGTTGGAATAATTCAACGTGCTAAGGATGGAGGCCGGTTGTGGCAGTATTATGTTATAGGGAACATTCACCTGGGCTTCCATGGGACATGTAGTAATCGAAGGCCCCATGAGAGCTCTAAACATTAATGCGGACCACCTGCATAATTTATGTCTTCCATCTTTCACCGGATAACTGGTGGTGTTCCAAGGACACAGTCGTGGTAGAGTGATGAGGAGCGTGACAGTGAACTCAAGTTCATGTCTTAACCGCCAAATTCGCTTGAGTTAAACCCGATGGAATGCATCTGGAACACTGTCGGATGCTATCTTCGCACTGACAAAACACTTTCCCGTAAATATGGAATTTACGTTGCTTATGCGTAGACTTCTGGTGCCCATACCTCTGAAAAGTTACCAACGATTCGTCGACTCCGTGGTACGCAGAATCGCTTCTGTATTGTGTTCCAATGGTGGATCAAACGCTGTTAAGTTGCTGAACATAATATTTTGGTTCATTGGTCTAGTTTATAAGAGATATGGATTGACTTCTTCCGCTGACACTGGAAGTCACTTGGAACACGCTAAGAGTAGTATTTGTTCAGACTAAGTCCATTTATATACACACATCGAAAAACGTTTTGCATCAGCTCGTTTCCGAGAGTTCCGGAAACTGTACAGAAAACTGGAATAGAGATCAACATAAACATCATTTCCGCCCTTTTTGTTTCTCATGAAAACCACACATTGGATGTTGTAGAACCATAGAGCGAGACCTTCAGAATTGTTGGTCCAGATTGCTGTACACACTGGTACCCCTAATATCCAGCAGCACGTACTCTTGCATTGATGCATGCCTGTATTCGTCGTAGCCTGGTATCCACAAGTTCATCAAGGCACTTTTTGGTCCAGATTGTCCCACTCCTCAACGGCGATTCAGCGCAGATCCCTCAGAGTGGTTGGTGGGTCACGTCGTTCATAAACAGCCCTTTTCAGTCTATCTCAGGCATGTTCGTTAGGGTTCATGTCTGGAGAACATGCTGGCCACTCTAGTCGGGCGATGTCGTTATCCTGAAGGAAGTCATTCACACCATGTACACGATGGGGGCCCGAATTGTCGGCCATGAAGACGAATGCTTCGTCAGTATGCTGCCGATATGGTTACACTATCAGTCGAAGGATGGCATTCACGCATCGTACAGGAGTTACGGCGCCTTCCATGACCACCAGCGGTGTCGTCGGCCCCATATAATGCAACCCCAAAACGGTAGGGAACCTCCACCTTGCTGCACTCGCTGGACAGTGTGTCTAAGGCGTTCAGCCTGACCGGGTTGCCACCAAACACGTCTCCGACGATTGTCTGGTTGAAGGCATAAGCGACACTCATCGGGGAAGAGAACGTGATGCCAATCCTGAGCTGTTTATTCGGCATGTTGTTGGGCCCATCTGTACCTCGCTGCACGGTGTCGTGGTTGCAAAGATGGACCTCGCCATGGACGTAGGGAGTGAGGTTGCGCATCACGCAGCCTATTGCGCACAGTTTGAGTCGTAACACGACGTCCCGTGGCTGCACGAAAAGCATTATTCAACTTGGTGGTGTTGCTGTTAGGGTTCTTCCGAGCCATAATCCGTAGGTAGCGGTCATCCACAGCAGTAGTAGCTCCTAGGCGGCCTGAGCGAGGCATGTCACTGGCAGCTCCTGTCTCTCTGTATCTCCTCCATGTCCGAACAACATCGCTTTAGTTCACTCCAATACGCCTTGACATTTCCGTTGTTGAGAGCCCTTCCTGGCACAAAGTAAGAATACGGACGCGATCGAACCGCTCTATTGGCCGTCTAGGCGTGGTTGAACTAAAGACAACACGAGCCATGTACCTCCTTCCTGGTGGAATGACTGGAACTGTTCGGCTGCAAACATCTGAGTTAATGCCGTGGGAAATGGGACTGATGCGTCTTAGGAAAGATAACCGATATATGTATGTTGACGCGTAGACAACATCCGTGGTCGCCACTTAGAGCAAGATGCAAATGATGTTCGCTGTACAGTCATCTTCCCTTCATTACACAATATGTCCGATTACACACTGAATCAAAAGGCATGCTCTCGTATATACAATATTAGACTCTTGAATCGAATTAGCAACATATTCTAACTGCAAAGAGTTTGTAGAATATTATCTTGGCAGTCAATATTTAGTGAAATGATTCTACAGAGAAAATTTTATTTATATGAGCCAGAATAGTCGTAACAATATCTCAGTTTGATGAACAAGAAAGCAGCGAGATTTGTAGTTGCGTGCAGTGCACTGGGCATGTGGGCCCTGTTATGGCGCCAAACAATGTGTGTCCGAGTGGTAGACGCCGGTCAAAATACAGTTCTGTTCAGTAACGTGCACGAATTGAAGCATAAATCAAACAGGAAATGAATAAGCAAGCGTCACTGTAAAATAGTTGTATTGAGATATACTGAACGCCTGCATGTGATTCAGTACTCAAGTCCGTTGCCTACTGATGGCGATGACCTGCACAATTTTGAGTATCTGTATAGTAATCAAAATATCCACGGGTGTGCTGCCGGTCTATAGTGTCCAACGGGCACAATATTTCGGCGATCATACATGTCGCCATCATCAGGTGAACTGACGGACTGAGCTCCTGTGAACGTGCCGGCACGGAGATCCGTACGCTATGGCTGCTCAGAGGGAACTGGGTTCGGTCGCGGCGGCGGCCGATTTAAATACCCTCCGCCCGCGGCGCGCTCCCTCCTCCATCCGCGCCCCGCGCCACGGTCGCGCGGTGGAACAGATTGCGACTGCGTCTGAGATGACGTCGGAGTGATGGCTCTGTCCGCCGTGGTCGTCACAACTATACGTTTGCTCGATTTACTCTTGATTAACCCAATCGCTGGTTCCCAAGCCTTGCTAAGATTATAGCCACAGTGATGGTTTATGAGGTGGTCATTGGTGCGAATTTCGATGGCCTCTCTAACAACGCTGTCCCAATATCTCGACGTCTGTACCAGAATCCTCGTGCGGTCATACTCCATGGCGTGATTTTCCGACAAACAATGTTCAGCGACCGTCGACTTGCTCGGATACATCAGTCTAGTGTGCCTCTGGTGTTCACGGCATCGATCCTCGACGGTACGCATCGTCTGACCAATATACGACTTGCCACATTGACACGGAATCTGGTACACGCCGGCCTTGCTCAAACCGAGGTCATCTTTGGCGTGGATATTTTGATTATCAAATACGCCGGGAGAAACTCAAGAATCACATCTGTATAATAGTTCTGTTGCGCCAGACTGAAGTTGAAGTTCCGCAAAGCTAACTGTCCTAGCCGTGAGCTGACGTCTCTGAGGCGAGGTTAACACTGAATAGCAATGTACGTCACTGTACTGCTAACTGCCTCCTCCGACGTCGTCGTGGACTAATCTGGCTGGGCCCCAAAGAGTAAGTGAGGACTACCTGGACTGCCGCTTCCGACGGTGTCTCTGTATGCGCTAAGTCTCGCGCCCTGGTAGCGCCTGGCGCCGCTGGGTGTTGGATGGCGTCAGTTGCAGTGGGACCGCTGGTGGACGGCCGCTGCACTTGTGCTGCCAACTTCGGCGTCTTCATCGATGAGAGCCCTGTTTGGTATTGATCGTGCATCTGTACCACAGACACAATTGCAGGACGTCAAAAGATCATACTTTACATCTAATGAAGGACTGCCACTCTGCTAACTAGGTCACCTCCTACACTGACCTTTTCAGTTGGGAGATCATGCATAGAAAGAAGTAGCATGATGATTGGATCTAGTTTTAATATTAATTGCAGTGAGAAATCTATAAAATTCTAGCAATCGCTGATGGCAAGTAGTACTTTTCACGTCGAATGACCGTATGCTGATTGCTAAGTGCAAGTCGGCAGGCTCTCGTCAAAATAGGAAGCCGATTGTCAGGGATAAACTGAATTGAAAGAACATTTGAATATAAAAATATATAACTCTCTCTAAAGATAATTCAACCGCGACAGCGGGAATGGTAAATTCATCCAACAAATGTACTCAAACCGTACACCTTCGAGATACATCTTACCACATTGCATGTTGGAAGCAGAGCAGCGCTCCATTAGACTGTAAAATAAGATCCTTCGCTGCGTTCGGCCGAACACCAAAATGCTTCTTCCAACTCGTAACCCAGAATACCGCGAGGCGGGCTGCAACCCGTCGGTCAGCTCAGCCGGAACTGAAAGACTACTTCCAGAACACCTTACAGACTGGCCAAAAGGTATACTACTCTGTTCGCCTTCGAGTACTGGCTGCAGAATCCTATGTTTGCTGAAGACATGCGTTAACTACTCGTAATACACCAAGTAATTTAATAGCGAAAGTTTCAGATTAGATAGTAAATGTTTCTAATGTTAACAACGAACTTTCAAACTACATGCTCTCATTGTTTCGTAGCATTTGTCAGTTAGTGGTCACTGTGTGTTACGTGTGTGATGTTACTGATATTTGTGTTATAGGCATTAGGTGGTGGTCCAAGGCATAATTCTCTTCCTAACGTTTCACCATCCAATGCTGGAAACACAAGTAGAGGGTTTAATGACTCAGAAACGAGTTACCGAAACAAACTCAGCAAGCCGAACTGTTTATGTATACCCACGCAATGGTCGGTTCGTGACGTCATCAGAGTGCTTCCTGAAATCGCAAAGTCTCGCTGACTTACGCTACGGAGCTTTTAGTGGAGAAGAGTTGCTTGGTGCCGTTTGGTTTATATAGCACTGAGACCTACACCCTGTCTAATTTCAACCCTACTTTTCTTTTGAAAGTGGTTTTGTGATTTTGTATTTCTTTGGCCCCGGTCCCAGAGCATGATCTACTGTTTATCAGTTTTACCCAGGCGACAATTGTTCTTGTGTTCCTTGAGGCGAGTGTTAATGCTTGTTTTTGTAGTTCCTATATATAATTGGCGGCAACTGCATAGGATTTTATATACTTCTACTGTCATAAGCGGCTGGCTTAGGTCTTTTGAAGTGTTCATATATTCTCGCACCTTTTTTGTTGGTTTAAACACTGTATCGATACCGAATTTTCTGAGTTCTTCGCTGATGCTACCCGTGACAGCTTTTACAAATTAATGGAAAACTTTCCGATTAGTTTGTTCTTTTTCATTAGAAACTCTAGACCTTTTAAGGTTTAGTGCCCTATTTATAACGAAAAAGAACCAACTATAGAGAAACATTTGCTTCCATTTGTCAAAACAGACACAAATCGCTTCGTAAAGTATTCAGAAAACACCATATCGATACAGTGTTAAACCAATAAGAAATTTGTGCGGATATTTGATCTGCATAGCAGGAGTGTATAAAATCCCTTCTACTTGTGATTGGTTAGTCATTTGAACGATTCTTTTAACGAAATAATGTGGAACGAGTCAGTGTACGGGATGTGTACACATGATTAGTGGGGTTAATGAACACATTACTATTTTAGTCCTACTCACGCAACTACACTTAAGATGCTGGTTTTTTGTGTGTTTTTTATTGGCTACCAGTTTTTAAGTGTAAATTTACCAATGGAATAGAATAGGTCGTCCTGGAGAAACGACTGCAATGTCAACTGTCAGACTTTTTATGTTATTGGGCAGATGATAAGATTTTTTTTTATTTTTTTTTTTTTTTTGCAGCGTATTGAAATCCTTTCTGAGCCACTGACGGCTTCAATAATGGGTAATAAAGTTCATTTTTCCCTCTACTGTTGTATGTATGGACATCACTGTTATTCTCAAATTGTGATGGATTATTTGTGATGAATTTAATTAGCGAATACCATCATACGTATTGCAGTTAAAATGCCTATCTCCTTGTAGAGGTACCTAGATGACGTCCGTGGGTGAACTCCACATATTATTGTTACTACTTGCTATTGTGCAATCTGCGGTACTCCAGAAAATTATTTCATAAGATATTACTGAGTGGAAATATGCAAACTACGTCATGAAATTTATTCGTTTGTTTCCAAACTTGAGTTTTTCTAAGTGAGTATTTTAGAATTACAAAAATAAGCATTAACACCCTCCTTAAGGAAAACAAGAGTGATTGTCGCCTGAGCAAGACGGATAAATCAGTGGTAGCAGATCATGCACTAGGACTGGGGAGCCGCCAACTTCCTTCCTCTGACACTGTGGTTTTAACAAGATCTCATAATTACTACACTTGGATGTACAGAGAGATTATAGAAACACAAAAGCATAAAACAATTTCAACACAAAAGAACAAGGATTGAAATTAGACAAGTTTTGGGCCTTGATTCTAACAAAAACAATCAGCGCAAACTCTTCCCCGCTACAGGCCCATAGCAATACGTCAGCGCGACTCTGCAACTATAGGCGGTGGTCTTAAGGTGTAACGAACTGAATGTTGCGTGTATACGTCATATGAACAGTCTGGCTTGCTGAGCTTGTTGCTAGGCGCAAATTGAGACGCGTATAGCGCGTGTGGCACGACGCAGCGCAGCGCGCTTTTTTTCTAACTTTTAACAGTTCCAAGTGGGACTGCGCAAATTGGGATGCAAAGCGATGGGGCGCGATACGCACCTGGGCCAGGTCGCACGGCGTTGTGGTTGTGGCACAGTTTCTCGCGCCGTGCTCCAAGCGAACACTGTGGCAGGGGTGAGATGGGGAGCAGTCCTCCCATACGCTCACTTCGGCACCGCACATATGGACAATGATTGTACTGACCATCCGAAAATTATAGCCTTACTATATAGTAATTTTATTGTCACTGAGTAGTGTTTCGTTTTCCGCCATATTCCATCTTTTTCATTAACACACTATATTTTTCAGTTATTTAAATCTTTGCTGTTTTTTGTTTTGTTTCATTGTTGGTCTTCTATGTTCAAGTCCATGGACTGTGCTGGCCAAGGAAGACGCTGCAGTTCAGATGAATGTTCCTCATACCACAATTTTACTGTCCTGGCTATGTGGTTCAAATGGTTCAGATGGCTCTAAGCACTAAGTCCCCTAGACTTAGAACTCCTTAAACCTAACTAACCGAAAGACATCACACACATCCATGCCCGAGGCAGGATTCGATCCTGCGACCGGAGCGGTCGCTCGGCTCCAGACTGTAGCACCTAGAACCGCACGGCCACTCTGGTCGGCCTAAACCTAACTAACTAACCTAAGGACATCACACACATCAATGCCCGAGGCAGGATTCGAACATGCCACCGTAGCAGCTGCGCGGTTTCGGACTGAAGCGCTTAGAACCGCTCGGCCACCGCGGCTATGTGAATGGCTGCTTTATCGTCCTGAAATATGACGTCATTTGATTCATGAGGTGCACCTGATCACCTAAGATGTTCACATTATCGTTGGATGTAGAACGGCCTTTGAGAGTATGGATGGGACAAGCAGAGTACCATGATATGGCTGCCCACATCGGCACACTTACACCTCCATGCTTAACCGTTGTAATCAGGCAATCATGATTGTAGGTTTATTTTGGCGTTCTCCAGACGTAAACACGGCCCTGTGTTGGAAATAATGTAAATGTTGATTCGTCATACCATATGACGTGTTTCCACTGATCAGCCGTCCAGGATTTATGCTCCTGACACCATGTTTTACACTTCTTTGCTTTGGTTGTCGTCACTAATGATTCCGGTACAGCAGTTCGTCCATTAATATTAGCTTTATGGATTTCTCGGCGGACGGTGTCGATAGATACGGAGACTCAAAGATGGCTGTTGAGCTCTGCAGTCACTTTAGCAGCCGTAGTTTTGTGTTTAGACACAATTCATGTTAGCGTACGACGATCTCTGTCATTTAGTTTTGATTTGCGCCCACTATTACGTCTACACGATGATATTTTTCCAGGTTTTGTGTAGACTGTCATGACTGTTGAAACAGCTGCTCTTGAAACATTCAATTAGTTGGCTGTCTTGTCACATGCTCCATCTAATCGGGCCCCCACAATCGGCGCTCTTTGGAACTCTGTTAGGTCTTTCATTGCACATAGACCTCGGCCTCTGAATGCAAAGACGAAGTGTAGACTAGTCGTAAACAACTTGCACTGATGCCTAGGTCCGTACTGAATATGCACAGTCCAGCGCGGCACGTGCCTTACCTGAGTTGTTGACTGTCAAACACAAGCATCCCATTACTATCACTGATCACATTATTTTGCCTATCCCCTGTATATCAGTTTCACTGTTGTTTCTTTAATATGGATGTAGTAACACACATATACTACCTGCACGCAGACATCACATTTTCATTGCAATCTAAGTCGAGAAACCCCCATGACTGAAAATGTTTTAACTGGCGCGTAGCATCAATGAACTAATTACACAACAGGCTACACAAATGAAGGATTATTCCGAAAGTGTGAGTATCCTGAAAGACATGACACATTTAATTAGCTGAAATATATTGCTGACAAACGTTGGTCTACATTCATGACAATGTTTTTTCCAACGACGTGAACTCTTCACATTACGAGGCACACCTGGTTAGCTTCCGCATTCCTGCCGGCTGCATTATTCCCAGCTTCTGGCAGTACACTGACGATCGTCTTGTGCGCTGGATCAATTGTTCACTTTTCTCAATAATAACTATTTCATTTGCGAATCACACATTGCCGGTTCAGCAAGACGTAAGAAACCAGCATCTGCCATGGCAGCACCTGAAGGGCACACTAGTCATCATTTTGATAATGCTCAGGTGAAGAACATGAAGAAAATTCTTCGACATGTTTGTTGTGACTTGGCAAGACAGCCAAGCCACTAGGAGGAAGCCGAAAGGCACGCGTTAAGCTCACGCAGGCTGGCGTGAGGTCTGGAACATTTAAGGAAGTTAGACTTTAGCAAAAAAAAAAGGTCGTAGCTGTTGGAATACTTAACTTTAATCCATAATTGGTGAACATCGGTCTGATGGTACATGCATCACCAGGTAAATAGTAACTGAATATGGCGCCTTGCTAGGTCGTAGCAAATGACGTAGCTGAAGGCTATGCTAACTATCGTCTCGGCAAATGAGAGCGTAATTTGTCAGTGAACCATCGCTAGCAAAGTCGGCTGTACAACTGGGCCGAGTGCTAGGACGTCTCTCTAGACCTGCCGTGTGGCGGCGCTCGGTCTGCAATCACTGATAGTGGCGACACGCGGGTCCGACGTATACTAACGGACCGCGGCCGATTTAAAGGCTACCACCTAGCAAGTGTGGTGTCTGGCGGTGACACCACAATGTTACCATCCCAATAGTTCAGTATTAAAAATACGATGGGACACGGAGATTCTGACAAAATTGCAACAGAACAGGCGATTTGTTTTTGTGTGAGTTGTTAATCTTTTCTCATTCGAAGAAGTATCATCATTTACGAGTAACTGCTACATTTTTCTTGTTGACGGGTTTAATAGAGCTTCCTCTGCCAAAACACAGTATAATTTGCACAAACTCGCCTTGCAGCAGCTGTCGCGACAGAGTTCTCAATCAGAGCGTCTCATTAAACTATAGGTTGGCGGCCAGGGAGGCCAACAGCTTATGGAAAAATCCCATTGTGTTGGTTTTTAGTAACATCAGAAATTTCATGTTTATTTTCATACTGGGAAGTTCTCTTTTCACTAGCTGTCGATGACTCTTAAATACTGGACTGGAAAAGAAAACCTATACCTTCTGATGCATCGCTGTAAATAAGAAAGTTCCGTGTGTTAACGATTTGGCAAAAGACTCTCCTCTTTGTGTGCTATCATCTGCCAAAATCTCGTTTCGATATCTCGATCGGTTTAGGAGATATGGCCGGCCAGAGTGGCCGTGCGGTTCTAGGCGCTACAGTCTGGAACCGAGCGACCGCTATGGTCGCAGGTTTGAATCCGGCCTCGGGCATGGGTGTGTGTGATGTCCTTAGGTTAGTTAGGTTTCAAATGGTTCAAATGGCTCTGAGCACTATGGGACTCAACTGCTGTGGTCATAAGTCCCCTAGAACTTAGAACTACTTAAACCTAACTAACCTAAGGACAGCACACAACACCCAGCCATCACGAGGCAGAGAAAATCCCTGACCCCGCCGGGAATCGAACCCGGGAACCTGGGCGTGGGAAGCGAGAACGCTACCGCACGACCACGAGATGCGGGCTTACTTAGGTTTAAGTAGTTCTAAGTTCTAGGGGACCGATGATCTCAGAAGTTAAGTCCCATAGTGCTCAGAGCCATTTGAACCATTTTCTTCATTTGTGTAGCCTGCTGTATAATTAGTTTATTAATGCTGATAATGTGCATGCAACAATTCTCATCACGGTGAACCAATTAAAACATTGTTATTTGTGACTGCTTTTCGACTGTGTCGTATTACATTATTACATCCGTATCCAAGTAGTCACAGTGAGACTTCTATACTTCAGATCTTGTGCGCTTTTTACCAGGAGCACGAAGGGATCACACCTGTGGAGAGTATCCCTTTCTAAATTTTTGTAACAGATCGTACAGGTACGCCAGTGTGCTAGGCAGCGAGAATATAACCTTGCTTTACTTCCCTGCCTTGCTTCTTAATCACGTGATTTTAAAAAATTCCTTGCTTCCTTATTCACTACCTTCTGTCCCTTCTTGCGATCTGAAAACATCGCAGAGGCATATGATACAATTCCAGCGGCGAATGGCTCATCAGCTACTGAAGTATGCATTTTTCTTGACAGAAGAAAAACAAAACAAAACTATACAAATATAAATAAGAGAAAAGTACACGGTGATAAAAAAGGCAGTATAAATTTGAAAACTTAATAAACCACGGAATAATGTAGATAGAGAGGTAAAAATTGACACACATGCTTGGACTGACATGGGGTTTTATTAGAACAAAAAGAAAAACAAAGTTGCAAAATGTCCGACGGATGGCGCGTGAAAGATCTCTTGCGCGCGTCGTTTGGTGATGATCGTGTGCTCAGCCGCCACTTTCGTCATACTTGGCCTCCCAGGTCCCCAGACCTCAGTCCGTGCGATTAATCGCTTTGGGGTTAACTGAATTCGCAAGTGTATTGTGATCGACCGACATCTCTAGGGATGCTGAAAGACAACATCCGACGCCAGTGCCTCGCCATAACGCCGGACATGCTTTACAGTGCTGTTCACAACATTATTCCTCGACTACAGCTATTGTTGAGGAATGATGGTGGACATATTGAGCATTTCCTGTAAAGAACATCATCTTTCCTTTGTCGTACTTTGTTATGCTAATTGTTGCTATTCTGAGCAGATGAAGCGCCATCTATCGGACGTTTTGTGAACTTTAGTATTTTTTTGGTTCTAATAAAACCCCATGTCATTCCAAGCATGTGTGTCAGTTTGTACCTTTCTATCTACATTATTCCGTGATTTATTCAGTTTTCAAATTTATACTGACTTTTTGATCACCCGGTATAGTGTGCTAACGAAGAAAGCTGGAGCGTTTAGCCGGCCGAAGTGGCCGCGCGGTTCTGGCGCTGCAGTCTGGAACCGCGAGACCGCTACGGTCGCAGGTTCGAATCCTTAGGTTAGTTAGGTTTAACTAGTTCTAAGTTCTAGGGGACTAATGACCTCAGCAGTTGAGTCCCATAGTGCTCAGAGCCATTTGAACCATTTTGGAGCGTTTAAATGGCGAAAAACGAAACACTACACAAAAGCAATAAAATTTATTACACAGTAAGGCAAAATTTATCGTGTGGGCAATACTACCACTGCTCATACGCGCCGTTCCGATTTGAGCATATGGCCGGGCTACTTTTCCGCTCCCCGCCTCAAATTTCCCACGCGCGGCGCGAGAACTTGTGCCACAACTCCGCGCGACCTGGCGCAGGCGCGTGTCGCGTCCCAGTCGCGTCGCGTCGCAATTTGCGCGGTCCCATTTGAACCTACGAAGTTACAAAAATGCGCGTTGCGCTGCGTCGCGCCGCACGCGCTATACGCGTCTCAATTTGTGCCTAGCCTGCACGTGCTGTACGCGCCTCAATTTTCCCTTAGCCTTAAAGTCTGCATCTGCTTTCTAAGTCTTTATTGCCTCTGATGTTTCCAGCACTGGATGACGAAACGTTAGACAGAGGATTACCCCTTGGACCAAGGCCCAGTGCCCATAGTGCAAACATCGTCGATGTAGGAAGTACCGGCCGTGAACTCGTTGTCTGTGTGTGGCAGGGCGCTGGGGCGGGCGCCGGCGGGCGCGTGGGCGGTGAGCGGCGCGTGCCGGCGCGCGCGGGCGTCGCTGGGGCTGGCGCGGCGGCAGGCGCGGCTGTGCCGGTCGGCGGACGGCGAGGCGATGCCGCACGTGGCGCGCGCCGCCGCGCTCGCGGCCGCCACCTGCCAGGCGCTGTTCGCCGACCGCCGCTGGAACTGCTCCTCCGTCAACAGCGCGCCCGCCTTCTCCAGGGACCTCACCACAGGTCAGCCGCCGCGACGCGCCGCTCTCCTCATCCTTCTTAGACATCGTGTCTTCTGACCTGTTCGCTGCGGCCCACCACAACATCATCATCCTTTGCCAATATCTTCTTCTCACAGGTGCACATTGTCACCACCTGCTGGATAACTCGGCTGCAGTTAGCGTGTGCCCCCGGGCCTGATGTGAGTCCGTCCACCGTGTCTGACGATGAACAGGCACATGCACAGCGTCCAGCAGAATGCATAGCAGGATTTAAGCCGCATAGTAAGACAGTGCTGTTTTACCTGCACGGAATACACTTTTTTTTTTTTTTTTTTTAACTTTCACTGACAAGGAGAGCAAACAGGAGACATGTCGATACGAATTCTGTGAATGTCATTCACCGTACTTGGGACAGTAGCTACAGCTGGTAAATACGTAAGTGAACAATATACTCAGATGTCAGCATTTGAGAGAGAACGCGTAGTTGGTTTCAGAGAAGCCAGTTGGAGTAATCGCGAAACGCTCGACATTTGAATAGGACCGATGTCACTATTCCCGGCTCCATGGCTGAATACAGCGTCAAAAAGCAAGAGCTCGACCTAAAAGGCCAGATGGTCAGAAACCCTACCGACAGAATCGATGGCTCACCAATTCTTCAGCGTCGAGAGGCACGATATTTTGGCGTCATCGTCGACGAGAGATGGAACTTTGCTGCACAAATTGAGACCGTAACTCAGTGATTGATCAAGGTACTGAACAATCTTATTGGAATTGGAAATAAAAGATCTCACCTTCTGGACAATCTGATCCAACTATATCACAAAAGTATCCTCACCTCGATCTTGGGTTGCAGCTCCGCAGTTTGGGCGCGCAGGCTCACGAAGGTAGTGTCCGTCGTGTCTGTGCGGAGAGTGCAGCGGAATATGCTGATGAGGTCAATTTGGGCATATAGACAAAGTCCAGGTGGGGCCCTGCTAGCGATAATGGGGCTCTCTGCCCACTTGACATTAAAATTCGGGAGCAGGCAGCCTGACTCTGGGTAAAGAGGCGGAAAATTGAAAAGACTGCAGAAACTATAGAGGTTCAGGTAGGGGACAAAATTTCGATCAAACGACCAGAGAGGGTATAGGCATGAGACTTGGCAGACTGACGGGACGGGCGGCACGACATCTCAGTTACTAGCAAGTATTTCAGAACTGCTGAAACACGATTTTCAACCAAGCAAAAGACTGTTGCACTTCCTCAGAGGACATGGACCCTATCCGGCATATCTACGTCGGTTTGGGAAGCGGGCGGTGCCTTCGTGCGACCATGACCTCGCTGTTTGGTACCATCCCCCGAATCAACCAACATAGCGGGGCTGGTGGAACGGTGGAAAAACGCATGTCTACAAATCCTGAAGTCACTGGATCGAATCTCGCTGGGACCATGCGTGTTTCAGTCTCCGTTTTAAACGAGCCTTCACCTCTCAAAGGTGTGAGGAGTCGCCAGAAGCAGTACGTGGTTCAGATTTCACGTTAAACGGTAGGGTAACTTTGGTAGGTTAGGAACACACTAGTTGCCAAAGTGGCGTCCAATAGAAAAAGAAACCTAACACCAGGCCGTTCAGCCATACGCGAGTATGAAATCCTGTACCCTGTTTGTCTGCCGATCTTTTCTGAGAGGTCTATCTGCATGGTCGCGCATTGCAAAGTTAACGGCAAAAGCCGAACAATCGATTTCTTCCTTATTTATTTAACCCAGTGAAATAAAATTTAGACCTGGCATATAGCAAACAAATGTGATATCGTTGTTAGAACGGACTGGAGAATGATATACCACGAGATATTGCGTCCCACATGCTTGCGGTCATTAGCTTAAAGCGAGATAGCCTACACCAATTGAAGGCACAAAAGCTTTAGAAATCAGAACGGGTTCAATAGCCTTCGCGAATCGCATTTTCATGCGTGACTCATTACTGTCTCCAACGGCTGATAAATTAGTTTTAGTGTTTCTTTGTCCCAGCGCATTGTATTTTTCCAACATAAAAGGCGTAGCAGAGGCGGACAGCTGGGGCGCGCTGTGCCAAACACAGAATCTGCGCAGGCATTGAGCTGATCTTTTGTTACAGTTTGCAACGCTTGCAGTCGACAATAGCTCGCTTATTCATTTCTCTGACTCGCTAATTAGTCCACAGCGTAATTCGTTCCTGGAACTGCATCAAATAATTGCTAACGACGTAAAAAGAAAAAATTGTGAAGAACAGAGCTGCTGCGCTTCATACCTGCTTCTTCACTGATAATTTTCTTAATTCTGTTTTGTCAAATAGCGAAGTGATTAGAATATGGCTGTTTAAAAATGCACGCGGATTCTTTCAGAAAGTAAAAGCATTATTATATTTATTGAAAAAATAGTGTCGTTACCGGTGCCTGTTTTTCGCATTTAGGATTCTTACTCTCTCACCAATATGTCAATTATTCATGTCCTTCTGGTAATGATGTACGTTCATTCCTGTCTTCAATAACTGCTATCTCTGTATGTAAATAGCTTTTAAGGTAAACTGCCTTTGAACGCCTGAAAAATACTAATAATTTTCATAAAGTCCACACGATCCTGACTAAAACAGGTGCACTCTTAGTAGGATGAAAATTGTAGGACAATAGGAGTGTTACTTGCTAAACGTTTTGATACACAATTAATCACGTGAGTTCTCACATTGTCTTTATTATAATTGTTTTTGAAGATCACAAGCGCCAGTTCCATGACGGCTGTTTGGGCTGTCTAAGATACTTAAGGAGGGGATGCCACTTCGCCGCATTGTGAGAGATATAGGAGCTTCAACATACAATCTAGAAAAGCACCTGGCTTCTCTTCTGAGCCCTTTAGTAGGAAGATGTGAACATCACATTCGAAACTCAGCAGAGCTTATGCAGCGACTGAAGACTTTGCGTTCCTTTGTTCACACGAGTCTCTCTGGTTGATTCACTACAACTTATAGGAGTTAAGTTGGAGGAGGACATCTTACACTTATTCAGACATGTGCTTACCTCGACTTACTCTTTATTTAACAACAATATTTTGAGTAAACTGACGGTGTTGCTATGGGTAACACTTTGTCTCCCATACTAACTAACCCTTTTGTGGAAGACTCGAGGAAAAAGCAACTCAGTCGCGGTGTTGAAAGCTAAATGTTTCTGGAGACACGTGGACGACACCTTAGTATGGCCACATGAGACAAGAACGCTTCCTGCATTTCTCGTAAACCTTAACTCCCTTCATCGGAGCATTTGCTTTACCACGGGACTGGAGAAATATGGAGACATCCCGTTCTTAGATGCCTTGGTCCGTAGAAAAGAAGATGGTTCCTTAGGTCACAGTGTGTTCCGTAAACCATCTCATTGTATTGTATTGTATTGTATTGTATTGTATGTTAACCGGGGACCTAGAAACGACGGAGAGGCTCCGTCCCCGCCGCAGCCGCAGTGGTCCACAACCCCACGACGACTACCGCAGTCCACTTCACCCCTCCGCCGCCCCACACCGAACCCAGGGTTATTGTGCGGTTCGGCCCCCGGTGGACCCCCCAGGGAACGTCTCACACCAGACGAGTGTAATCTCTATGTTTGCGTGGTAGAGTAATGGTGGTGTACGCGTACATGGAGAACTTGTTTGCGCAGCAATCGCCGACATAGTATAACTGAGGCGGAATAAGGGGAACCAGCCCGCATTCGCCGAGGCAGATGGAAAACCGACTAAAAACCATCCACAGACTGGCCGGTTCACCGGACTTCGACACAAATCAAACGGCCGGATTCGTGCCGGGAACCAGGCGCTCCTTCCCACCCGGAAAGCCGTGCGTTAGACCGCACGGCCAACCGGGCGGGCAAACCAACTCATACTGTCCTATACCGACGAGCTACATGCTGCCATTACCAATTTAAGCGCAGTAGCGTATTACGGACTCTCATTCGTAGTGTCAGAGTTGTCTCAGATGCAGGGAGCTTATCAGCAGAGCTTAGCCATCTTCAGTGTGTGTCTGTACAAAACGGGTGGTGTGAGAAACAGACCTGTGACGCATTTCAATCTGCAAGCAGTAAATCTTAAGAATAGCCAGAAGAAGCAGAGAGCTCCATGAGGATCGTTTTTCTACCCTATGATGGTGGCATGCCTTTTAACGTCGCCGGCCGCGGTGGTCTTGCGGTTCTAGGCGCTGCAGTCCGGAACGGCGGGACTGCTACGGTCGCAGGTTCGAATCCTGCCTCGGGCATGGATGTGTGTGATGTCTTTAGCTTAGTTAGGTTTAAGTAGTTCTAAGTTCTAGGGGACTGATGATCTAAGATGTTAAGTCCCATAGTGCTCAGAGCCATTTGAACCATTTGAACCTTTTAACGTCGGCAAGCTGTGCAAGAAACACCAAATAAAATGTCTTCCTCCCTCCAGTGCGACAACAAACGATGTCGGTTTCTGTTAAAGATTACGCATGTTTAAGGAGCCCAGGAATACACAAAATCCCGTGCCAGTGTCGGAAATCATACATTGGCCAGAGGGGTCGCACTGTTAAGGATACACGCGCTGAACATAGACGTCACACCAGACTGAGTCAACCAGAAAAAGTTTGCTGTGGTTGAACACTGTCTTGACACGGGACACAGCACGAACTACGCAGAGGCAAAGATTCTTTCGTCCTCTTCCACGTACTGGAACTCCACCATTAAAGCAGTCGAAATATGTTTGAGTAACGACTTGAGTAATAGAGACACGGGATTTCAACTCAGTAAGGCATGGTAACAGCACAGGCAGGACTAAGGCATCGTCGGCCGCAGACGAAAGAATCCGAGTCTGCACACACGGAGAATCGCAGACAGCACACTTAAACTGGGCGCCAACACACTGCCCGCACGCTCTCTGGGTCGCTATTTGCGACCGCGCTTTTGAGGGTCGCGCATGCGAAGATCGTGGCCCGTTTCTTTGGCAGGGGGCGCTGGATGTCGCCGTACTTTTTGATTCGTCTACGATGACGTTATGGCCCCACTCCTTCGCGCCTGCGCTTTTCCTGCTAGCCAGCGTATGTATTGGCGAGTCACTACACCAACAAGTCAGCAAACGCCTGAAGATGAACAACTGTCTCGTGGAATGTTGTGCAATTTTCAACAGGCAGAACACGACGCTGTTGTCGGCAACGGCTATATAAGACAAAAAGTGTCTGGCGTAGTTGATAGATCGGGTACTGCTGCTACAATGGCAGGTTATCAAGATTTAAGTGCGTTTGGACGTGGTGTTATAATCGGCGCGTGAACGATGGGACACAGCATCTGCGAGGCAGCGATGAAGAGGGGATTTTGCCGTACAACTATTTCAGAAGTATACCGTGAATATCAGGAATCCGGTGAAACACCAAATCTCCGGCGGAAAAAGATCCTGCAAGAACGGGATCAACGACGATTGAAGAGAATCACTCAACGTGAAAGATGTGCAACCCTTCCGCAAATTGCAGCAGATTTCAATGCTGGGCCATCAACAAGAGTCAGCGTGCGAATCATTCAGCGAAACATCACCGATATGGGCTTTCGGAGCCGAAGGCCCACTCGTGTACCCTTGATGACTGCACGACACAAGGCTTTACGCTTCGCCTGGTCAACCGCAACATTGGACTGTTGACGACTGGAAACAAGTTGCATGGTCGGATGAGTCGCAAGTTGTATCGAGCGGATGGACCCTGCATGTTAGCAGGGTACTGTTCAAGCTGGTGGAGACTCTGTAATGGTGTCGAACGTGTGCAGTTGGAGTGATATGGTGACACGTACGTAAGCATCCTGTCTGATCACCTGCATCCATTCATGTCTATTGCGCATTCTGACGGATTTGGGCAATTCCAGCAGGACAATTCAAAACCCCACACGTTCAGAATTGTTACAGAGTGGCTCCAGGAACACACTTATGAGTTTAAACACTTTCGCTGGCCACCAGACTCCCCAGACATAAACATTATTGAGCATACCTGGAATGGCTTGCAACGTGCTGTTCAGAAGAGATCTCCACCCCCTCGTACTCTTACGAATTTATGGACAGCCCTGCAGGATTCATGGTTTCAGTTCCCTCCATCACTACTTCAGACATTAATCGAGTGCATGACAGGTCGTATTGCGGCACTTCAGCGAACTCGCTGGGGCCCTACACGATATTTGGCAGTTGTACCAGTTTCGTTGGCTCTTCAGTGTATACGCCGCTCCATACTTGGAAGTTATCCACTGCCTAACTGGCTGACTTAGATGCTTGAAAATGTAAGCCCACATTAACAACACTTCTATCTAAAAGGTAAACAACATTCACGCCATTTAAGTCGTAAGTTTATATTCTAAAATTATTTACACCTGGTTTTCTTTATAATTAATTAGTATGTATTTTCCTTCCTGTTGATGGTACGTTAGTATCTGCAGTCTACTTTCCTCGAAGCAGCACCCTGAAAAATTCTAAATGAATTCATACTTGTAGCTAAAATAAATTTTTTGCATAAAATAAACATTTCAGAAAATTTGTTTCTCATGAACTTCAGTTCAAAGCTATATTTGATCAATGGCTGACCTCTATTGTTCCTAACACATTGCCACTGCATAATCTTCTTAGCTTATATGTTTCTCACTTCCTCTCTTCCTTTCTTGTTTCTCCTTGTTATTCTGGTGTCTTCAGTTGCCTCAAGGTCCCACTTTTCAGCTTCGACCACTCTCATGTAATCAGTTTCCAAAAGTGTCTTATATTAAACCCAGGGTATATACGCAGCAACTCTAGAAGTTCACGCCTTCTAACTACCCATCATTAAACAATTTACAGGTTTTATAAAGATTCAAGTGCGACAAAATAGCAATAAGTCAAACAACAGTAAAGTTTATAAGGAAAAAAATGCTTGAATACCAAAGACATAGAAAAGCATCATTGGGCAGAATTACTAAGCCCTTATGCGGGTAAATGCCCTCATCACGTTCGTAATTCTATGGATTTCGTAAAACGTCTCGTCAACTTCAAGCTGAAAGACTCAGATATCCTGGTGAGTTTTGACGTTGTTTCATTATTCACCAGGGTGCCTCTTCGAGAGTCAGTTGAGCTTATTGCACAGAAATTTGACGAGAAGACGACCGGCCTTTTCAAGCACGTTCTGACCTCCACGTATTTTCTCTACTTCGAGGAGGAAGCTTTGGCGTCATGCAAATGGAAACCTACTTGTTTTCTACGTTATGTGGATGATACGTTCGTGATCTGACCCCATGGAAGGGACAAGCTTCTAGACTTCCTTACCCACCTGAACTCCATACATCCGAACATCAAATTCACTATGGTGACCGAAGCAGAAGGAAGATTACCATTCCTGGACGTCATGGTCAAAAGAAGAGCGGATGGCACCCTGGGCCACGGGGTGTACAGGAAGAAAACGCACAACGACCTGTTTTTGCAAGCGGATAGCTGCCACCGCTTTGCGCAGAGGAATGGGGTGCTAAAAACTCTGGTGCACAGTGCGCGCACCATCTCTGATGCAGAGAGTCTGCCCCAAGAGCTGGAACACCTCAAAACCGGGAATGGCAGATGAGACGCGCTCTCCGCCCCACCTCTACAGTACAGCGTCTGGAGACGGGAGAAGTCACGGAGAAAGAGATGGCCGCCGCGCGGGATTAGCCGAGCGGTCCTGGGCGCTGCAGTCATGGACTGTGCGGCTGGTCCCGACGGAGGTTCGAGTTCTCCCTCGGGCATGGGTGTGCGTGTTTGTCCTTAGGATAATTTAGGTTAAGTAGTGTGTAAGCTTAGGGTCTGATGACCATAGCTGTTGAGCCCCATAAGATTTCACACACATCTGAACATCATCTGAGATAGCCACTGCTTATATACCGTATACTGGCGCAGTATCGGGTAAAATATGACGAATATTGAGGAAGTTGCCCACCAAATAAAACGGGAGCATTATTGGGAAGTGTAAAAGACGATTTCGGTTTTCGGAAGGCCGGCACATACCAGATTTCGTGGCAAAGTGGGAAGACCTATATTGGACAGAAAGTGCGCACCATCGAAGATCGTTGCCAAGAACATCAGAGGCACACTCGACTTGGGTACCCCAACAAGTCGGCGGTCGCAGAGCACTGTTTGTCCGAAAATCACGAAATGGACTACCAACATACCAGGGTATTGACACAGACATCTAAATACTGGGACAGCGTCGTTAGAGAGGCTACAGAAATTCGTACCAGGGACGGGCTCGTCAAGCGAGATTGCGGCTACAACCTCAACAGGGCATGGGAACCGGCACTGAGTAATAATTAAAAAGACGCTCAGCAAAGGAAACGAACGGGTGACTAGGGCAAACGAGGCAATTACACCGAAACCAACACAGACTCCGACGCCAGCGCCTCACCGACCAATGACGCGCGGGCGCGGATCGCGGAGAGAACGCCTCGCGAGGGGAGGGAATTCAAGACGGCCGCCCGCCCTCAGGAGCCCAGTTCGTCAGCGCACCTGACGATAGCGACATGTCTGACCGCCGAAATATTGTGCCCGTTGGACACTATGGGCCGACAGTACACCCGTGGACTTTTCGAGCAGTTGTATAGTACGTTTCTCGAACATGAGTGTAATGACAACATTGACATGTGAAGAAAGTAGAAACATGGATGTGGACGCATACCAATAGACGTTTAAGTTGATTTTTGAACAACCTCCCGATGTCTAATTCAGTTCTTTTAACTGCTGCTTTGTTTAAGAGCCTCTAGACATCGATTTCAGACAAAAAACATAAAAATCTGTTTCTTGAAGCGGATTCACAAGAAAGTGACCTTAACTCGTCAGTAAAGACTCCTCTCGCCTATATGTTTGTGAATTATAGTAGAATATGTCCCACTGCTAAACTTTAATCTGTTTTATTAGTTATTCATCATTTGATTTTGGAGCTCTAACAGTAGCAGTGTTTCAGACAAAATTATGGGATTTCAGGCCCGCCTGTTGTACATAAAACTGTTTTTAATAAATGTCCAAATGCATTCCATCATCAATGCACGACCATCAGCGGGTAAGTTTATTCAGTTCTGCAAAACATAAGTATGTCTCAAGCAATAAGTATCCTAAGTAAATTGAGCCTAAAAACAGCTTTTGCCTGTTCTTGTTTTTACCTTAATTATCTCTACACTGGATTCTGTACGACCCTGCAGTTCATTGTTGTCACTGTTAGTTTGAATGGCATCTTCACAAATCGCATTACCTATAAATGCAATCTTTTTTGCACGAAAACACTTCGTGACTTTATTTTGTGATTACTTACCGTTAGTTTCGAAATGTTCCTTCTCATCCGCATTATTATCTGTTGTTGAAAGGCACACACAGACACAATGCATGTTTTTGGGCACTTGACTCTCAAGTTACAGTTTTCACTTTACAAAACACAGTGTTTGTTTCTTCTGTATGTCCAGCCCCTGTTGATGTTCACTTGCTTTCATATAAATTTGGCGCCAAATTTGAATTTTATTTACTTTTTCTCTCCCTCTGTGTGCGTGTGCATGCTTGTGTGTGCGTGTGCATGCTTGTGTGTGTGTGTGTGTGTGTGTGTGTGTGTGTGTGTGTGTGTGTGTGTACGCGCGCGCGTAGGTAATACGGTTAAAACAATACGTTAGTGATCTGTGTTGTAATAAACAGCTGATTAACACTGGACTTAACAAAACACGTTTACCATTGACCAATAAAATCAAAATATCAGCTTACTTTGAGGAAATAACAGAAAAACTGAAGGCATACACACAAGAGATAATGCTGGAAACAGGAGAAACAAAGCAAAAAAACTCAGCATAGGCATGAACAACACAAGAACACACAAAGCAAACAATCATCAGAATTTCCATAACAGAATAATCAACCCAACTGACATAAATCTGTCCAAACAAGAAACGTGCCTATAGATAAAGGATCAATCATCATCACCATCATCATCATCATTTAAGACTGATTATGCCTTTCAGCGTTCAGTCTGGAGCATAGCCCCCCTTATACAGTTCCTCCATGATCCCCTATTCAGTGCTAACATTGGTGCCTCTTCTGATGTTAAACCTATTACTTCAAAATCATTCTTAACCGAATCCAGGTACCTTCTCCTCGGTCTGCCCCGACTCCTCCTACCCTCTACTGCTGATCCATGAGTCTCTTGGGTAACCTTGCTTCTCCCATGCGTGTAACATGACCCCACCATCTAAGCCTGTTTGCCCTGACTGCTACATCTATAGAGTTCATTCCCAGTTTTTCTTTGATTTCCTCATTGTGGACACCCTCCTGCCATTGTTCCCATCTACTAGTACCTGCAATCATCCTAGCTACTTTCATATCCGTAACCTCAACCTTGTTGATAAGGTAGCCTGAATCCACCCAGCTTTCGCTCCCATACAACAAAGTTGGTCGAAAGATTGAACGGTGCACAGATAACTTAGTCTTGGTACTGACTTCCTTCTTGCAGAAGAGAGTAGATCGTAGCTGAGCGCTCACTGCATTAGCTTTTCTACACCTCGCTTCCAGTTCTTTCACTATGTTGGCATCCTGTGAGAATATGCATCCTAAGTACTTGAAACCGTCCACCTGTTCTAACTTTGTTCCTCCTATTTGGCACTCAATCCGTTTATATTTCTTTCCCACTGACATAACTTTCGTTTTGGCGATGCTAATCTTCATACCATAGTCCTTACATTTCTGATCTAGCTCTGAAACATTACTTTGCAAACTTTCAATCGAATCTGCCATCACAACTAAGTCATCCGCATATGAAAGACTGCTTATTTTGTGTTCACATATCTTAATCTCACCCACCCAGTCTATTGTTTTCAACATATGATCCATAAATAATATGAACAACAGTGGATACAGGTTGCAGCCTTGTCTTACCCCTGAAACTACTCTGAACCATGAACTCAATTTACCCTCAACTCTAACTGCTGCCTGACTATCCATGTAAAGACCTTTAATTGCTTGCAAAAGTTTGCCTCGTATTCCATAATCTTGTAGAACAGACAATAACTTCCTCCTAGGAACCCGGTCATATGCCTTTTCTAGATCTATAAAGCATAGATACAATTCCCTGTTCCACTCATAACACTTCTCCATTATTTGCCGTAAGCTAAAGATCTGATCCTGACAACCTCTAAGAGGCCTAAACCCACACTGATTTTCATCCAATTGGTCCTCAACTAATACTCGCACTTTCCTTTCAACAATACCTGCGAAGATTTTACCCACAACGCTGATTAAAGAGATACCTCTGTAGTTGTTACAATCTTTTCTGTTTCCATGTTTAAAGATTGGTGTGATTACTGCTTTTGTCCAGTCTGATGGAACCTGTCCCGACTCCCAGGCCATTTCAATTATCCTGTGTAGCCATTTAAGACCTGACATTCCACTGTATTTGATGAGTTCCGACTTAATTTCATCCACCCCAGCCGCTTTATTGCACTGCAATCTATTGACCATTTTTTCCACTTCCTCAAATGTGATCCTATTTCCATCATCATTCCTATCCCGTTCTACCTCGAAATCTGAAACATTACTGACCGCATTTTCACCTACATTGAGCAACTCTTCAAAATATTCCCTCCATCTGCCCAAGGCATCCACAGGATTCACCAGCAGTTTTCCTGACCTGTCCAAAATACTTGTCATTTCCTTCTTACCTCCCTTTCGAAGACTGCTAATTACACTCCAGAATGGTTTTCCAGCAGCTTGACCCAAAGTCTCCAACCTGTTTCCAAAGTCTTCCCACGATTTCTTCTTGGATGCTGCAATTATCTGTTTGGCTTTGTTTCTTTCTTCAACATAACTTTCTCTGTCTACCTGGGTTCTGGTATGTAGCCATTTTTGATACGCCTTCTTTTTTCTTTTACAGGCTGCCTTGACTGTATCATTCCATCAAGCTGTTTGCTTCATCCTACTTTTACACACTACTGTTCCAAGACATTGTTTAGCCACTTCTAGTACTGTGTCCCTGTACCTTGTCCATTCCTTTTCCAATGACTGTAATTGACTACATTCAACTAACTGGTACCTTTCTGACATCGCTGTTATGTACTTGTGCCTGATTTCCTTATCCTGAAGTTTCTCCACTCATATCCTCCTACATATGGACCTGACCTCCTGCACTTTCGGCCTCACAATCCCAATTTCACTGCAGATTAAATAATGATCAGTGTCATCAAAGAATCCCCTGAATACACGTGTGTCCCTCACAGCCTTCCTGAATTCCTGATCTGTTATTATATAGTCAATGACATATCTGGTTCCCCTGCCTTCCCAAGTATACCGGTGAATGTTCTTATGTTTAAAAAAGGAGTTTGTGATTACTAAGCCCATACTGGCACAGAAATCCAAGAGTTGTTTCCCGTTCCTGTTGGCCTCCATATCCTCTCCAAATTTACCCATAACCTTTTCATACCCTTCTGTTCGATTTCCAATCCTGGCGTTAAAATCACCCATGAGCAGAACACTGTCCTTGTCCTTTACTCTAACAACTACATCACAGTGCCTCATAAAAACTATCCATCTTATCTTGATCTGTCCCTTCACAATGCGAATATACTGACACAATCCTAATTTTCTTGCTAGACACTGTCAAATCTATCCACATCAGTCGTTCGTTTACATACCTTTTTGCAACTACACTGGGTTCCATTTCTTTCCTGATGTAAAGCCCTACACCCCATTGTGCTATTCCTGCTTTGACTCCTGACAGGTAGACCTTGTATTCTCCCACTTCCTCTTCTTTCTCACCCCTTACCCGAATGTCACTAACAGCTAAAACGTCCAGCCCCATCTTACTTGCAGCCTCTGCCAGCTCTACCTTCTTCCCAGAGTAGCCCCCATTGATATTAATAGCTCCCCATCTCATTACCATTTGTTTGCCAAGTCGTATCTTAGGAGTCCCTGGTTTGTCAGTTAGAGGTGGGACTCCGTCACCTCCAAAGGTCCGAGGCATTTTGCTCTGATTGTTGCCAGCATCATATTTAAAGTACCAGGGAAGCAGGTTGCTAGCCTTACTTGCCCCGAGTCCCATTGGGTTTTACCCCTAACGGCTGAGGGACTAACCGGTGGATTTGGTAGTCTTTGCCGTATGAGCACAAAGGTGACCACGACTCAGAATATGTCCGAGATGCCCAGTCTTATTCCAAAGTAACTGGTATCCCGACTGCCGGGACCACTTACTTCGCCACTCATACGTTGCCCGTGGTTCATGAACTAGGACATGACTACAGGAACCCACACCATGAACCACATAAAGGATCAAAATACAGAAAAATAAACATTCACACAAAAGATATAGAAAGAAAATAAAGGAAACTCACAAATCCATAAAACCTGTCGCTAGTAGAACAACTCGAGAAATTACAACCAAGAAGCCACAACAAAAATTGAAACTATACAGTATCATACTAACAAAAGCAAACGAATTATGAGTATGAATAAAAAGGAGTTCATAGACAAAACACCAGATTTTCTGAAGCTTAACTCTATCACCAAGATGACCTGTAACCCTACCGCGAAGTACCATAGAAACATTCAACAAACACTGAAAAACATTGTAATAATTCACAAAAGGTCAGATAAACAGAATGGTACAGAATAATCCAGTACAACTTATGTATCTATTTATTTATTTTTATTTATTTATTGATTTATTTAACCTGGCAAGATTAGGGCCATCAGGCCCTCTCTTACATCCAACCAGGCATTCTACTTATTTTACATTCATATATTTTAGTAGGCATGTTAAACTACATCTAGTACAAAAAGTGAAATAAACAATTAGAAAGGTACACCTGGAAAAATACATACATATAGAGTTTATAATTAGACATTATTGAAGAGACAGATTTTAAATAGGAGTGCTGGCAGCAGGGAGTATGAGGGAGACTCATGGTGAAGGGAGGAGAAGAATAGAGAGACATGAAGAAACATAATTAAGGAAATATAAAGGAAAAGAAGATTGCGTGGCTAATAGAGATAGATGAAGAGGAAGGCATCTCAGGAGCAAGATAGGAGACGCTAGCTTTGTTATTTGACAGATGAGAGGATTGGCCTGGTACATTAATTTTGTGGAGAACTTTATGAGGATGATAGTAGGAAATGCTTCAACTTCTTCTTAAAAGCAGCAGGAGATTGAATTTTGCGTAAGGTAAGGGGCAGTTTGTTCCAGAGGCGGACAGCGGCAACTGAGAAGGAGTTTGCAAAAGTTTTTGTTTTGTGAGTGGGCACAGTTAGGATACCAAATAAGAGTGACCTCGTGTTTCGATTATGATGGCATGACAGGTTTTTAATCTCTGAAGCAAGGTACTGGGATGCTTGCGCGACGAGGAGTCGGTGAAGTAGACATAGAGTGTGGTAGTCACACAATTTGTCCGGCCGCAGCCACCCTAGCTCGGAGTATGAAGCACTAACATGATCATATCGGCGAATGTTGCAGGTGTAACGCACACAGGCATTCATGGTTAGCTCTAGCCGTCTTTTGTTTTCACTACTCGTGCCTTGTTGAATCACATCACAATAGTGGAGGTTCGGTAGAACGAGTGCTTGCACGAGCTGGCGTTTCAAGTCCTGTGGAAATATGTTCCGAAACTTTTTGAGAGCATAGAGACAAGCAGACGTCTTTCGGCACACTGCGACTGTATTCTCCGCCCAGTTGAGATGCTCATCCAAAGTTACACCCAAGTTCTTCACTGTTTTCTGGTATGGTATTGGAGTACCGTCGAGCAGAATAGGAGGTAGCCGTTCGCGGAAATCTGAACTTATTAATTTCTGATGGGCTATTAAGATTACTTGCGTCTTTTTTGCATTTAGTTTAAGCCCCAGGTTTTTCGCCCATGTCACTACTGAAGACAGATCATCATTCATCTGAGCGATTGCAGTGTTTACATCTTCAGGTCTTACGCTTAGGTAGAGCTGGAGGTCGTCGGCATAGAAATGATATTTACAGGAGGACAAAAAAATGGTTCAAATGGCTCTGAGCACTATGGGACTCAACTGCTGTGGTCATAAGTCCCCTAGAACTTAGAACTACTTAAACCTAACTAACCTAAGGACATCACACACATCCATGCCCGAGGCAGGATTCGAACCTGCGACCGTAGCGGTCGTGCGGTTCCACTCTGTAGCGCCTTTAACCGCTCGGCCACTCCGGCCGGCCAGGAGGACAGGACCGACGAAGTATCGTTGACATATAAAGAAAAAAAAAGTGGTCCTAAGACTGATCCTTGTGGCACTCCCGAGGAAACATGTTTCCAGGAAGATTTCTCATTTACGCAGACAACACATTGCTGTCTGTCTTTTAAGTAGCTTTCAAACCATCTCATTGCACTATCAGAGAAATTAAGCTGTTGCATTTTTCTGAGCAATATGTCAAAGTTAACAGTGTCAAAAGCTTTGCTGAAGTCCAGTAGCGTCAATATTGTTGCCTTTCGATTGTCTATGGTATATTTCAGGTCATCAGTTACTTTAATTAGAGCAGTGTTTGTGCTGTGATGTTTACGGAAACCGGATTGAAAATTGTCATATAGGCTGAATTCATGCAAGTGTTCAGTGATTTGGTCATGAACAATATATTCAAGTGCTTTGGAAACAGCAGGCAGTATGCTAATTGGTCGGTAATCACTAGGCAATTGCGAGTTTTCGATCTTATGAATGGGTCGAATTATGCTTCTTTTCCATGCAGTGGGGTATATTCCGTTCACGAGGGGAAAATTAAATATGTCAGTTAAGACAGGTACTAAGATATCGGCAACATTCTTAATCATGGTTATACCGATACTGTCGTTGCCTATTGCATCAGAAGAGATTCTCATTATTGCTTTTCTTGCCGTATTTGTTGTTACATGTTTTAGATGGAAGGTATCGTTGTTAGTTATCCTGTTTGGGGATTCTTGTGGACGGTAATTACCAGCCGTGCTGGTATTCAGAGGTGAAGAGAAGAATTCATTTAATTCGTTAGCTGACACATGAAAAGTAGTTTCCGATTTTGCCTTTCCAACCCCCATGCTACGGAGATTCTTCCATAGAGTTGTGGGCGTCAGATCGCTGCATACAAGGGAGCGAGCGTGCCTGATTTTAGCAACTTACTCTAGGTTTCTTAGTGAAAGTGCACAAACTAAATATTCCGGTAAGGTCAGTCACTTACTTCAGAAATGCTCCAGTCTATCACATAGCCCAACACACACACACACACACACACACACACACACACACACACACACACACACATACAGCATAAAAACACACATTACTAAAGAAAATATACACTTTCCAAAATGATACGAACCTAGAAAACTCAAAGGAATTAATAAATTGGGTTAAGAACGTTGACATTCCAGACACAGCATATCTGCTGTCACATCAGTGTATACTTGCATTCCAATAGACGAAACAATCAACATCACATAAGGTCTAAAATAACAAGGTAACACAACAGACACACACATTGCTGAAATAGCAGACATCTCAGGACTATAACAGCACAAAATTATTTTATGTTCATAAAATATTTTACTCCCATACGAAGGATTGCTAATAGGATCATCAATTTGTGATCTCTTAGTCAACATATTCATTAACAACTTAGAGATCTTCAGATTTACCATAAATACAAAAATACACATTTATTTACTAACTTGTTATGTTGATGACATAATATCCCTGACTGATAAAATACAAGCATACATAAAACAACTACATAATGAACCAAACAATTTACGTGATAAAGTTTATTTTACAAAGCAGAAACAAAACAGACATCACAGTAATTTTTCTGATTCCCAACTTACAAAAAAAAAAAGAACACACATGATTTCACAATACACTGGAAACACACAAACACAAACACCACCATTCACAATCTATCACCCACTGACCACTGACATACAAATGAGCAAGCTTCAGACTGATCCTCTACTGATGAAAGGGAGCACCTACACACACAAATTAAATACAGTAAAACAAATACGCTATGTACTTACAATTGAAGAAAATTTCCACATACAAAAGGCATTCGCAGAAGGAATGCGGATTATAAACAACTGCACTACACTATGCAATGGCACACTATTTAACACATTAAGTGAACTGTGCAGAAAAGACGAACAGGTAAAAAACGGGAACTCCAAAAAATAAGAAATTGAAAAAAGAGACCACACACATACATAGAGGGAGACAGAAAGTAAACAGAGTTTACATTTGGTGCCAAACTAATATGAAAACATCAACTGGGACTGAACATAAGCGGCAACAAAAATGCGATGTTTCGTACAGTGGAAAACTGTAACGTGAGACTGAAGTTCCCCAAAAACATGTACTGTGCCTGTGAACTCATTTTCACTACGGATATGAATGTAGTTGAGAACAGATATTTCGAAACTAACTGTAAATAATCGCGAAATATAGTCGCGAAATATTTTCAAGCATAAAAATTGCGGCTATAGAGAAAGTGATTTTGTTAAATCGCCAACCATACATACAGTAACGTTACTGAACTGCAGATGACAAGCTACCAAAGTACAGTTATGTAAAAAGAGGTCTACATAACCCAACAATGTTGTAAAAATTAATGTGATAACAACAACAGACAAAAACGGTTTTGAGCATAATTTCGTTACAATAATTATTACGAGAACATATTTACATTTTACAGAACTCAATAAGAGTACCGACTGACGATGGCACAAAGGTGCTGAAACATGTTTGTGCCTGTTTGTATAACAGGCGGACCTGAAATCCAGTAACGTTTTATTAGTGTTGTATCTCCCGTTCACCTTTCTCCGTCTACTAATTAATTGGGATCCCCTGCAAGTAGGAACGATGCTTGTTGTTTTCCACGGTTGAGACTGAGTTGGATCTTAATTAAATCCCTGGCAGCTTGAAAATTTCTGCTCCAGAACACAGAACCAGTTGCTACGGCCTGAAAATTGTGTGGCGAGCAGTTCACGACTGGATACCCGAGGTTTAGGGGGTTACACCTTCTTGAGATAAAGACGTTGTTTCAGCTTATGTTAGTTTACAGTAACAGTGTTTATTGAAAGCTTTAAACGTTATTACAAGAAGGTGTTGGTGTGTACAGTATTGATTCAGCAACTGTAAAAAGAAATTGACCTAAAGGTCGCTGAGGCTGGGTACGATACTAGCAAAAGCTTGCGTCTATCACTGCACCTGAAGACTCACCAAACAGCCAGTTTGTATTCTAGCTAACTGGACTGATTAAAGAATCTTCATGATCTGAGGAATGTGATCAGGAAAATTTCCTAGACTGGCTCGAATGTGATGTTGTGGCCGGCCGCGGTGGTCTAGCGGTTCTAGTCGCTCAGTCCGGAGCCGCGCGACTGCTACGGTCGCAGGTTCGAATCCTGCCTCGGGCATGGATGTGTGTGATGTCCCTAGATTAGTTAGGTTTAAGTAGTTCTAAGTTCTAGGGGACTGATGACCATAGATGTTAAGTACCTTAGTGCTCAGAGCCATTTTTTTGTGATGTTGTGGACGCTGGCTATCAAGTACTGAAAAAATTAAATAATTGCCAGTGTTATCGACGATCAAGATCCGTGCAATGACAAGGAAAAGCCTGGCTGCAGATACCTTGCTGCAAAAGGACAATCCATTGAGGAAGATCTTGAATGTTTTTTAACTGCTATGAAATGGTTAGAGCAACAAAAAGAATGTGGCACTGTCCAGTTGCTGCCTTTAAAACGTTTACATGATTGAGCGACAGAGAAACAAGCCTCAACTCTGGAGTCTACACAAATTTTTGACTTGTCTTCGAAAACTGTACGTCTGTTTTATTGGTCATTTTCAAACTAGGTTACTCAGTTAGTTCTCTCTCTTATTCGTAAAACGTGTGATGAAAAATATACGTCTACAGTTTTGTTTAATTCAGTTTCCGCTTGCCTCACAGTCCTAAGAACACTGGTACAACAGGTTTTCGTAAATGGTTATCTGAGAAATCAACTATCCGAACACCCCTCGTCCCCAGCTGCTTAGTATAAACGATGCTTTATTGTATTATATAAAGTAGATGACTGATAAGTGTAGTATGTACTCAGAGATGAAAAGACTAACACAGGAATGGAGAAACGTAATACACGAGAAAGACTAATGAACTACGAGGAGAACACGGCAAGTGCCACAGCCCGATTTCCCAGAAACTTCGCTCAGTTGAAGAGGGGTCAAACTCGGTGAACACGTGTCTCGGCTTCTCTGTACATACTCGACCGTTTCTGAGAGAAAGACGGTCAAAATTTTCAAGGTATTTTACGTGCCTTTTAGCGAGTAATTATTTCAACCGAAGCTGTGGCACAGTGGCTAGCGTTGTAACTTCACTCTTTAGCACCCCTTGTTTGAAACCCGATTATTATTTTTATGTTTTTCTTTTATCTACCCATATATGGAGAAGAATATTACACGAATGTTTTTTGGAATAACATTGTCCTTATTCGTCTCCCAATTGCATGTCTGGTGAATGAATTTAAAAATAAAATAAAAAAACATTAAATGAATGAGAAAATTATTTGAAATTGTTTTCGGTGAAATCCTCGTAGCGTATCTTGATTTATAATCAGTTGCAAGCGCCAGTTTTCGGAAAAGTGACCCGCTGTGCCCGCTTTGTAGAGAAATTACTGCCAACGTGGGAAATCTACACCAATGTTAATGGCGTTTCTTTACCGTGTGAGCTAGATACGAAAAATATTGTGGAAAACCTGACTTCACGCGTTGCTCGTGGTGTTCAGATTTTTCTATGTTTTCGAATGTTTCTACGATCGGTACCATCCAGAGGAAAGCACCAAATCTTCCTGAAGAACATAACAACAGACGTAAGATTAAAATATAAGAATTAATATAAGAATGCGAGAATTTAAAAAGGTTATAATCCCTGAAAACACCATACACATGTGTATTATACAGGGTTATTCTAAATGATGGACCCATTTTCAAAACTTCGTATTTATTCAAGTATAAATCCAAAATGAACAAGCTGTATACCAATGAAAAGAGGAAATTTCAAAGTTTTTTGTATTGTTTGATATCAGTTTAGTAAATTTAATAATTTGTAATTAATTAGTTTTTAATAATTATTTAATAATGATAAACGTTATAAATGTCTCAGAACTTTCCATACAGCTGGCTGGGGTATTCCAAGTTCTCAACTGGCTCTATTGGTAGACGTTACTAGGACTTCGCACAAAACTTTCTTGAATAAATCGGACATCATACTCTGACACAAACCGTCGGCCTGTGCTTTTTCCTTTGCACACACTCCCAGTCTGTATAAATTGCTTAAACCCACGGCTAATGCTTTTGTAAGTTGGTGGTTGAATACCGAATTTGGTACGAAATGCCCACTACACTGCAATTTGCGCCTCGCTTTTCACGAACTCAAGGCCGCAGAAAACCTTGTGGTCCACAGTCGCCATCTCACAACTGACAGTGAAACGTAATGACGGCCGAATTGAACCGGTCGCTTCTGAAACCATCACCACTCGCCCGTCGCCGCCCGCCAAAAACTTTGAAACTTCCTCTTTTTAGTGGTATGAAGCTTGTTCATTTTGGATTTGTACCTGAATACATACGAATTTTTGAAAATACGTCCATCATTTAGAATAACCCCGTATAATAAATGTATGACATTATGAAACCCAGCTGTAATTTTACAGTTAGTAAACCATACACGATTCCAGTTACTCCCTAAGAGAAGATCAGTGTAATCAAACACTTCTTTGCGGCTGGCCCACCTAAAAAGTCGAACACTGAGCGATAAGGCACTGCCGGAGTGGCCGAGTCGTTCTAGGCGCTACAGTCTGGAACCGCGAGACCGCTACGGTCGCAGGTTTGAATCCTGCCTTGTGCATGGATGTGTTTGATGTCCTTAGGTTAGTTGGGATTAAGTAGTTATAAGTTCTAGGGGACTGATGACCTCAGAAGTTAAGTCCCATAGTGCTCAGAGCCATTTGATTTGATAAGGCACTGTCATTGATATTAGAAAATGGATTATAACAAGCTTTGAATATATATCAAAGCTTTTTTTTCCTACTATTACATCCCTGAAAATGAAACGTACCTGTAATACCACCATAGCACCACACAATCTTAGTCTTAATATCACCAAACAAATAGGCGATATTAGTTTTAAAACAGGAACGAATATTTGTCTTGTTACCTTCCGCGAGTTTCCCTCCCGAAATACAATACTCAGAAACCCCCAATTCTTTAATAATTGTATCACCGAAGTGGCCTTTACCACCTACAAAAGAAATTAACATAGTAGTTACATATATGTCAGGGGTTCATGTTCGTGTTGAGAGAATTTCGAATGATTGTGGAGCATCTAGAAAGTTCTTTGAGGAGCAAGGTAGTTTGGAGAAGGTACGTACAGTGTGCAGTAATTAATTGGGACACTTTAGTACACAAGGTTTTAATCTAGGTGGTGTACTGTGGCATACATACTCGAATATAAAGGTAAGAACAAATGGAAATTCGTTACGCAAAGCAAACCTAAACAGTCTACTGAATTGGATAAGGTGAAAGAGTGGCCTACATTGGAAACTGTATGCAAGGCAGAAAATGTGTTGTTTCAGGGTGCAAACCCATTTTATATTGGACTAATGGCGTCAGGTCTAAAACCTAAGAGAGATTCTAAAGATCAGAGTGTAGTTAAGTATTTGTCACTTCAAATTGGCCTTTTTTTTGGGGGGGGGAGGGGGATGGGGGATCACATCCTCTATTATTGTGATAGCTTGGAGGCTGGCCTTCCTGGTTCCGACTGATGATCGCATTTATGAACTTGCAGTAACATTGTATCGCAATTTGATAAGAAACATTCGCCACCGGGCGAGATGGCACAGTGGTTAGCACACTGGACTCGCATTCGGGAGGACGACGGTTCAAACATGCGTCCGGCCAACCTGATTTAGGTTTTCCGTGATTTCCTTAAATCGCTTCAGACAGATTCCGGGATGGTTTCTTTGAAAGGATGCGGCTGACTTCTTTCACTACTCCGATGGGACTGCTGACCTCGATGTTTGGTCCCTCCCCCCAAATCAACCAACTAACCCTCTACGGATATGTGGGGGTAAAAGAAAAAAGAAAAACTAACATAAAATAAAAACAATAATCGGGTTTCGAACACGAAGCACAAAACTGACAGATCGAAACGCAAATCACTGTGCCACCATTTCGGCTAAATTAACGTATTCTAAAAGTCATCTGAATTACGTCGAAAACTTTAACCGTCGTTTTCCCAAAAACGATCGAGTACCTACGGATAAGCCGAGACACGTGTTACTTTCTCTTGACTACTCTTAGACTGAGCGAAGTTTCTTAGAAATCGGGTTATGGCACTTGCCGTGTTCTTCTCGTTAGAAAGGCAGAAAGGAAAAAGCAGTGGGAAAGTACCAGCAACGAGAAGACTCTGCGTAGTCGTGGAAAAGTGCGAGTGGGTACGGTAGGGGCGGAGTCGAACGCGGAGGTCGGCTTGCCGTAAGTCAGCGACCGGCGGCGCTAACTGAGACGTTAATGCGTGCGATTTGTCGCCGGCCTATTGTGTGCTAACGGCGGGCTGTTGAGGCAGCGCTGCCTCCGCGACGGCAACCGGTCGTACTCTCTCTCTCTCTCTTTACCGAGTGACGCCAAATACTGGTCTCTGCTGGTGCTATCGACACCTTATGTCTGCTTCACACCCCGTTTATTTCGCGAAAGATTCAAGATACTGAAAAGAGGTTTTCAGCAAATGCAGAGGGACACGTACAACGGATGTTCAATAAGTAATGTAACACATTTTTTTCTCGATCAATTTCTGCTGAAGAAATGCGAAATTTGTTTTGTAAGTTTGATCCTCTGTATTTTCGTGAAGTTTCGACTGGTGACGGCGCTACAAGAAATCTCCAAAATGACGTCTGCAACGGAGGTGTGTTCCAAGCAGAGAACTATGGTTTATTTTCTTTTGGTGGAAAACCAGAGCATGCGCTAGGCAGTGAACAACAGCACGGTGAGTCGTTGGGCGAGGCGTGTATCATCATCACAACAACTTCGCGCAAACTTGTATGACACCCAGACTGCCGCACACAGCTGCGTCTCCTGCAATGTTCGAGGTGATCAACAGATAACAGTCAAACATCTCACTGTTCAACTGGACTTCTCTGTTGGTGGTGCTTACACATTCGTCCACCAGTTGGGGTACTCAAAGGTGTGTGCCCGCAGGGTTCCTTACAACCTATCAAAAGACCATAAAGAGTAACGAAGGACCATCTGTACGGAATTGCTTGCACGTTACGACGCTGGTCGTAACAATTTTCTTTTTCGAACATCGCCACAGGCGATAAAACATGGGCTCGTCACTTCGAACCGGAAACAAAACCCATGGAGTGGAGTCACACCACTTGTCCTTCGAAGAAAAAGTTCAAAGCCGCACCCCGAGCCGGTAAGGTCATGGCGATGGTCTTCTAGGACTTTGGACGGGATTTTCTGTTTGATGTCCTCCCTCGTGATGCAACGATCAGCCCTGAAGTGTACTGTGCTATCCAAAGGGAACTAAAGAATTGCTTCAGTGTGTTCGTTGCCAGAAAAGTGCAGATGATGTGCTTCTCCACGAGAAGGCAAAACTTCACACAAGTCTGTGCACCCGAGAGGAGCTCATAAAACTTCACTGGACTGTTCTTCCTCACCTGCCTACCTGCCAAAAGCCCGAAAAGCACATATTTCAACGTGGTCTGCAGCGAGACGTGCAGGTAGAGAGTCAGTGTGGGTATGGAAGGTGGCGACAGCGATGTGAAGCCGTATCGACTCCAGTACAGCGATAGCTGCCCTAGGTTTTGAAGCATCCCCAACTCTCTGGCGGTTCCCTTTTTAGATGCTCCACGTCGACGTCTGCTCGTAGATACGTATCGTCGGTAGGTTTTCCTGCTTTACTTCCCGACGTGACAGCGACGACTCTCCGATGAGGTGCGGGCCTTGTGTTTTGCTATTAATGCGAGTCTTGTAAATATCGCCTTTATTTAGTAATTTGCTCTGCTAAAACTCTCCCCTTTTATGATTAAGACAGCCTGCGCCACGTTTCAGAGGGAGTGGGGACGTCAAAGAGTCACAAAAGTTCATATTAAGCAGTCCGTAAAACACGTAAACGTTCACTTCAGTTAGCGTGTTAGTTAATGCCTACGCTTTCCGCTAGATGGTGTTGACTTACTGCTGAATAGCTTTGGTTCCGTAAAACCGTCACTAATTAGTACTAGGTAAATGAAATAAGTATAACACACTTGTATTTCACTTTCACTCTATATTCAAGGATTAAGATGGTGATGTATGATGGTCTATTTAAAAGGTTTCTAGCCTGGAGGAAACTAAATAGTCCGCAAATGCCGATACACGGGCTCTTCGTCCAGATTTACAACTAACGGCACACGACACTTTCAAAAGTCCACACGTTAATATCTGAATACCGGTACCTCTGAATTCACTCGTATCAGCAGATAATTTGAGTTTCCGTCGTCTATTGTGTCCGTAAAGTTCCGATCTAGCACTAAAGTCCTAAAATCCCCTTAATACTCCGTTGCTACCAACGGTCAGAGATCGTACACTACATCATTTTTAATCACCGTAATATTCTAACAGTTTATCGTGAATCTTAACGCGATAAAGTCTAATCTAATTATTGTCCCGCTGACTGACACGGGTTCCCCGCCCTTGAACGGAACAATCAAGAAAAAAAAGGCGGCAATAATGACGATCAGGCCTTTTTATAGGTTTTTCATCAAACTGCCTTCTCCATGACGGAGCTTCCGTGGCTTTGCTGTACTTAGACGTTAAACTGCTTGCTGATATACTATACATTTGATCTGCAAATACCGAACTCTGATTCTACACTATTTCCCCTCTAAAAATTCTATTCTTAATTTTAAATTATTCTTTTTATAGCTTTTATCACTGTAAACTGAACGGAGGTGTTACAGTTCCTCGGTTGAGAATCCATGGCGCTAACTCCCTGATCGAGGTGGTCTCACAGACTGGGTTTAAATGCGGGCAATTTGATGGTCAGGGGAGTGCAATAAACTCATCCTGGTGCTCTTTGACCTATGCACGGACAGTGTGAGGTGTGTGATACGTTGCAGTGTGCAGTTAGTAGATGTCATTGTGCCGTGAAAAAACAAATGCATGTAGTTGTGGACATGGTCCCCAGGGATAGATGCAAATGAGAACTTTTAACATTGCAGTGCGTCAGCAATCGTGAATAATTTAATGATTATAAATAATCCGCCTCGATTGCAAATTGAAACCGGATGTTGACCTAGGTTTCGGCGCGGATAACCACGCCTTCTTCGGAACACACTAAAACTACAAACTGCCTAAAGAGGCATGGTCCAACATTAATACAGAACGCCCAAAAGAGCAAGAGACTCGCATCAAATGTAAAGTAAACGGTACGTGTGTACCATGTCAATAGCTGTACTTAGCTCTAACGGCAGAAGCGTGCTTCCTCACCCCAGCTAACGTTCGGTGAGCCGCGGGCTCTCAGGTAAACTCAGTTGTCCATTTGATGTGTGTCTTTTGCTCTTTTGGGCAATCTGTATTAATGTTGGACCATGCCTCTTTAGGCAATTTGTAGTTTTAGTGTGTACCGAAGAAGGCGTGGTTATCTGCGCCGAAACCTAGGTCAACATCCGGTTTCAATTTGCAATCGAGGCGGATTCTTTAGAATCATTAGATAGATGCATACTTCTGTTGAACCACTCTGCCATCCAGGATGACGAGATCACCCAGTGAATGGAACGAAAATATTCCCCACAAGGTGCTCTTCAAACCACGCACGTACACTGCGAGCTGTATGACACGTTGCATTGTCGTCCTGGTAGATGCCATCGTGCTGACGAAAAAAACACTGCGTGTATGAATTGGTGTGGTCCCCAACGATATCCGGCCATCCTGATTTAGGTTTTCCGTGATTTCCCTAAATCACTCCAGGCAAATGCCGGGATAGTTCCTCTGTAAGGGCACGGCCGACTTCCTTCCCCATCCTTCCCTAATCCGATGAGACCGATGACCACGCTGCCTGGTCTCCTTCCCCAAACCAACCAACCAACCAACCATCCCCAAGGATACATGCTTACTTGGGTTGAACCAATGTCGTCTCAGAATAACGATTTCTTCCATGGAATATCACGAAAATATTTCCCAGACCATAACGCTCCCTCATCTGGCCTGGACCTCTCAGTTTCAGACGTTTCACGCTGTAGACGCTAACGGGGATCTGTCCAATGGAGCATAAGATGTGATTCATCTGAAAAAGCCACCTGTCGTTAGTCAGAGGACGTGCAGCTGCGGTACTGGCGGCAAATTCCAACCTTCAAAAATGGTTCAGATAGCTCTAAGCACTATGGGACTTAACATCTGAGGTCATCAGTCCCCTAGACTTAGAACTACTTAAACCTAACTAACCTAAGGACATCACACACATCCATGCCCGAGGCAGGATTCGAACCTGCGACCGTAGCAGCAGACTGAAGCGCCTAGAACCGCTCGGCCACATCGGGCGGCATTCCATCCTTCGACGCCAGTGAACAGCTTATGTTCAAATGTGTGTGAAATCTTATGGGACTTAACTGCTAAGGTCATCAGTCCCTAAGCTTACACACTACTTAACCTAAATTATCCTAAGGACAAACACACACACCCATGCCCGAGGGAGGACTCGAACCTCCGCCGTGACCAGCTGCACAGTCCGTGATAGCAGCCCCTTAGACCGCTCGTCTAATCCCGCGCGGATGGTGAACAGCAGTCAGCAATGGTACATGCATGAGGCAGGCGCCTGCTGTGGAAGCTCATACGCAGCGACGTTCGCTGAATGGTAGTTGAGGAGACACTGTTGGTAGCCTCTTGGTTCATCTGGGTGGACAGTTGATCAACAGTCCCACGACTATTTGCTCACACACATCTCCTCAGGCATCATTCACCCCTGTCATATATGGCCTGTGGTCCACCACTGCTGCTTCAGCGCCAGTTTTGGGTAGCACCATTTTGCCGTACTAGGTATACTTTAATGCCAACAGTTTACAGACTTAACCGAATGCTTCCACATTTGGCCTGACAGCAAATGCTTATGCTCTTTTGGGAGTCAAATAAATCACTCCGTTTCCGCATTACGACAACGAGTGTGCTGTTTTCCGCATCCTCGCGCCACGCTATATACCCTCCACTGCTAGTGCTGCCACTTGCCGCCTATGAATGTTTATTATACACTGATGTCGAACAAACGCGGTGGTCACATTAGTGTGACTGAACTGTGTAGAAGTGTTGACTGTGGTGTTCCACGAATGCGCCACACTCACTCTACGAAGTGCATTCAAGTCCTAAGGCCTCCGATTTTTTTTTCTCCGGACTGGAAAGAGAGAGAAACATGCGCATTGTTTTAAAATTAGGCCGCGTTCATTGTCAATACGTCCCAGAGATGGCAGCACTGTATGGCAGATGGAATTTTACCGCCAGCAGCGAGAATGAGAACTGTTTTAAATACTTAAAATGGCGACGTTTTCCTTACTTGAACAGCGTGCAATCATTCGTTTTTTGAATTTGCGTGGTGTGAAACCAATTGAAATTCATCGACAGTTGAAGGAGACATGTGGTGATGGAGTTTTGGATGTGTCGAAAGTGCGTTCGTGGGTGTGACAGTTTAATGAAGGCAGAACATTGTATGACAACAAACTGAAACAACCTCGGGCTCGCACAAGCTGGTCTGACGACATGATCGAGAAAGTGGAGAGAATTGTTTTGGGGGATCGCCGAATGACTGTTGAACAAATCGCCTTCAGAGTTGGCATTTCTGTGGGTTCTGTGCACACGATCCTGCATGACGACCTGAAAATGCGAAAAGTGTCATCCAGGTGGGTGCCACGAATGCTGACGGACGACCACACGGCTGCCCGTGTGGCATGTTGCCAAGCAATGTTGACCCGCAACGACAGCATGAATGGGACTTCCTTTTCGTCGGTTGTGACAATGGATGAGACGTGGATGCCATTTTTCAATCCAGAAACAAAGCGCCAGTCAGCTCAATGGAAGCACACAGATTCACCGCCACCAAAAAATTTCAGGTAACCGCCAGTGCTGAAAAAATGATGGTGTCCATGTTCTGGGACAGCGAGGGCGTAATCCTTACCAATTGCGTTCCAAAGGGCACTATGGTAATAGGTGCATCCTACGAAAATGTTTTGAAGAACAAATTCCTTCCTGCACTGCAACAGAAACGTCCGGGAAGCGCTGCGCGTGTGCTGTTTCACCAAGACAACGCACCCGCACATCGAGCTAACGTTACGCAACAGTTTCTTCGTGATAACAACTTTGAAGTGATTCCTCATGCTCCCTATTCACCTGACCTGACTCCTAGTGACTTTTGGCTTTTTCCAACAATGAAAGACACTCTCCGTGGCCGCACATTCACCAGCCGTGCTGCTATTGCCTCAGCGATTTTCCAGTGGTCAAAACAGACTCCTAAAGAAGCCTTCGCCGCTGCCATGGAATCATGGCGTTAGCGTTGTGAAAAATGTGTACATCTGCAGGGCAATTACGTCGAGAAGTAACGCCAGTTTCGTCGATTTCGGGTGAGTAGTTAATTAGAAAAAAAAAATCGGAGGCCTTAGAACTTGAATGCACCTCGTAGTTTGAAGAGGATGTCCATTACGTGGAAGAGAACCCGACGGTGAGTACTCCAAAACATTGCCCGTGTCATGGGCTTTTGTAGAGGACACGGATCAGAGCTCATTGTATCCGCTGTGTGCGTACGGTGAAGCGGGGCTTTACAATTTATCCGAATTTCAAACTTATTTTACATACATACGATGTCCATGTGGTATCAACATTCTGGACTTACCGCTAACTCCGTACAGATGGCTACAAATCCTCCAAACACCATATTTGGAGATTGCTGAAATGATCATTCGGAAAACACGAAATGTCCGGCGTGCTCACCAGAAATAAGTTCTCTGACTTAAATCTGTGGGTAAAATGAAAATGAGATCTCTACAAGGAAACAGTTGACGACTCATGAAGACATGACACGCCGTATAACGTGAATCCTTTGCTGAAATAAGATCAGATGAAATTCAACGGGTAGCACTGTGTGTCCAGAATCGCATTGTAGTGCGCACCAATGTTCAAGCTTGTAGAAGACTGTGCACGTTGTCAGGTCTCAGGCACGCAGAGAGGTGGCTCAGTCATATTTTCGGCTGGTTTCGTATATTGATGTCGAACGCATATAGGACTGTGCAGTAGCGGGAATGGGTCAGCAAAACAATTGCCCAGCCCCCAGCCCCACAGCCAGCATTTTGGAGAAGAGCTGTGCGCGAATGCCTTCAATTCGTGATGCCCTTTCTCCAGGAAGTAGGAACCAACGGAAGGCAATGGCCTGTGGTATCTCCTGAGACGGGTCAAACTGAGCACACTTAACACCAGGTGAAATTTTCCGTGGGTCCTGGGCTAAACCTTCCTTTCACGCTGGATGATATTTCTTACTTTGTTCTATATTCTGGACTCTTAATTCTTTCGTTATACCTCCTTCCCTTACCTTCATTAGAAACGACCAAGACATTGTCTCATAGAACAATCTATCTCTTGAAACAAGGTTTGACAGACTAAAGCTCACACAGTCATCGGGGAAAGTTGCCATATTTTTTGCTTCTGCATGAAATTATGACTGTAAATCCTGAGATTTTTAAAACGAGAGTAATGAAACTTGTTTCGCAAGGTTTCTCCAAAGTGAAATCATCCCGTAGTATCTTTTATTTACAGGTTGGACTACTAGGCATCTCATCCGGAAGACCGGTGTAAGATTGCAAAATAAATTATATACAATCACCGATTTTATTATATACCTTACTCTCAAGTAGTACAAAATAAAACTTTGTGCTGCAATTACTGACAGTTCTATGGTTGAAATTTACTGTTTTACAGCACAGTCGTTACACGTATCAGTTTCATCTGTACTCGTTCCACAAAGTCACTTCTTACTGCGAATGTCTTGAATCCAATCCACTTATGGTCCATTTTTTTCGCAGAAGTTTCTTTTACACTCAACAGACATTATCTTCGGCAGTCGATTTTCTTTTTCTCCCCCGTTTAGTGCATGGAGGAATCTTTTTCGTATCTCTCCTTTTCTGTTGCGCTGATTTCAAACTTTGTAGAGTTTCCTGGTCTGTGAATCCTAGTGCAGTTTTCTTCCTCCTTTCTTCTAGTGGTTCCAAAACTTGTGTCTGTGCAATCTTTTCAAACGAGGTAGAAACCCATGCTTCAGCTGCAACATGTGCTCTAGGTACAATTTATGCGCTTACAGAGTCATTAGGAATGTTGGGCTCTGATTTACCTTAGCCACCTAGGATATTGGTTCCATTAGGATGCTGCTCCACCAAAATCGCATCAGAAGTAAAAAGTGCTTCCTCTAAAGTTTTCTGTGGATTTAGTATACAAACTCCTCAGCCTTCAGTTCACTAGTGGCGTTTCATTACGTTGCTTGTTTTTGCCACGCCTCCTTCAGCAAAGGTGCCTGCTGAACTCTTGACACTCGCCTGCCTGAATGAGACACTGTCCAAATCTGCATTGCCTTGTGGGAGTGATTCAGTGATTTAAAGGAGGACGAATTTAGCAGTTGTAGAAAATGTGTTCAATGAGGAGACAAGTAAATCGACATGACGTCATGGCTATCCGCAAGTACCAACACCTCAGTATCAGAAATATGAGATTTACGGTCGTCTAAGAGTAATAAAACTTTACCTTCTGGTTTCCTTCAAATCAATTGTTCGTCCAGGCACAACATGATTATTAAGTCACACTCGCTGGACAGTGTATCTAAGGCGTTCTGCCTGACCGGGTTGCCTCCAAACACATCTCCGACGATTGTGCGGTCCATTCGGCATGTTGTTGGGCCCATCTGTACCGCGCTGCTTGGCGTCTCGGTGGCAGAGATTGACCTCGCCATGGACGTCGGGAGTGAAAAAAATTGTTAATTTGTAGTAAGATCTTATGAGACCAAACTGCTGTGGTCATCTGTCCCTAAGCTTACACACTACTTAATCTAACTTAAACTAACTTACGGTAAGGACAATACACACCCATGTCCGAGGAGGACTCGAACCTCCGACGGAGAGACCCCACGAGAACCGTGACAAGGCGCTCGAGACCGCTCGGCTACCCCGCGCGGCTCGGGAGTGAAGTTGCGCATCATGCAGACTATTGCGCACAGTTTGAGTCGTAACACGACGTCCTGTGGCTGCGCGAAAAGCGTTATCAACATGGTGGCGTTGCTGTCAGGGTTCCTCAGAGCCATAATCCGTAGGTAGCGGCCATCCACTGCAGTAGTAGCCCTTGAGCAGGCTGAGCGAGGCATGTCATCGACAGTTCCTGTCTCATTGTATCTTCCCCATGTCCGAACAACATAGCTTTGGTTCACTCCGAGACGCCTAGACACTTGCCTTGTTAAGAGCCCTTCCTGGCACAAAGTAACAATACGGACGTGATCGAACCGCGGTATTGACCGTCTAGGCATGGTTGAACTACAGACAACACGAGTCGTGTACCTCCTTCCTGGTGGAATGACTGGAATTGATCGGACATCGGACTCCCTCCGTCTAATAGGCGCTGCTCATTCGTTTATGTTCACATCTTTGGGCGCGTTTAGTGACATCTCTGAACAGGCAATAGGACTGTGTCTGTGATACAATATCCACAGTCAACGTCTATCTTCAAGAGTTCTGGGAACCGGGTTGATGCAAAACTTTTTTTGATGTGTGTATATTAATAAATTGCTAACTGAATGAAACAGTCTGAATAAATCAGGATATACACTCCTGGAAATGGAAAAAAGAACACATTGACACCGGTGTGTCAGACCCACCATACTTGCTCCGGACACTGCGAGAGGGCTGTACAAGCAATGATCACACGCACGGCACAGCGGACACACCAGGAACCGCGGTGTTGGCTGTCGAATGGCGCTAGCTGCGCAGCATTTGTGCACCGCCGCCGTCAGTGTCAGCCAGTTTGCCGTGGCATACGGAGTTCCATCGCAGTCTTTAACACTGGTAGCATGCCGCGACAGCGTGGACGTGAACCGTATGTGCAGTTGACGGACTTTGAGCGAGGGCGTATAGTGGGCATGCGGGAGGCCGGGTGGACGTACCGCCGAATTGCTCAACACGTGGGGCGTGAGGTCTCCACAGTACATCGATGTTGTCGCCAGTGGTCGGCGGAAGGTGCACGTGCCGTCGACCTGGGACCGGACCGCAGCGACGCACGGGTGCACGCCAAGACCGTAGGATCCTACGCAGTGCCGTAGGGGACCGCACCGCCACTTCCCAGCAAATTAGGGACACTGTTGCTCCTGGGGTATCGGCGAGGACCATTCGCAACCGTCTCCATGAAGCTGGGCTACGGTCCCGCACACCGTTAGGCCGTCTTCCGCTCACGCCCCAACATCGTGCAGCTCGCCTCCAGTGGTGTCGCGACAGGCGTGAATGGAGGGACGAATGGAGACGTGTCGTCTTCAGCGATGAGAGTCGCTTCTGCCTTGGTGCCAATGATGGTCGTATGCGTGTTTGGCGCCGTGCAGGTGAGCGCCACAATCAGGACTGCATACGACCGAGGCACACAGGGCCAACACCCGGCATCATGGTGTGGGGAGCGATCTCCTACACTGGCCGTACACCACTGGTGATCGTCGAGGGGACACTGAATAGTGCACGGTACATCCAAACCGTCATCGACCCATCGTTCTACCATTCCTAGACCGGCAAGGGAACTTGCTGTTCCAACAGGACAATGCACATCCGCATGTATCCCGTGGCACCCAACGTGCTCTAGAAGGTGTAAGTCAACTACCCTGGCCAGCAAGATCTCCGGATCTGTCCCCCATTGAGCATGTTTGGGACTGGATGAAGCGTCGTCTCACGCGGTCTGCACGCCCAGCACGAACGCTGGTCCAACTGAGGCGCCAGGTGGAAATGGCATGGCAAACCGTTCCACAGGACTACATCCAGCATCTCTACGATCGTCTCCATGGGAGAATAGCAGCCTGCATTGCTGCGAAAGGTGGATATACACTGTACTAGTGCCGACATTGTGCATGCTCTGTTGCCTGTGTCTATGTGCCTGTGGTTCTGTCAGTGTGATCATGTGATGTTTCTGACCCCAGGAATGTGTCAATAAAGTTTCCCCTTCGTGGGACAATGAATTCACGGTGTTCTTATTTCAATTTCCAGGAGTGTAGACGTATGACTTATAGAACTTCCAGCAGTTGTCAATCGTTAAATAGATTAACAGAGGACATATCTCTACTTGCTTAGTTTCTGTAGTAATTTATAGCAAATGTCTTGTTCTTTACAAGGTCAGTAGACAGTGTGTTTTCTTAAGAAAGTGGAAGAATTAAACTGTGATCTTCTTAAAACATACTGTGCTCTCATATCGGTCCATGTATCAGGCCTTCCGACTGTTTATTTATTTCCACAAAAACTGTTCTGTGTTACCTGAATACGTACAGATATTTGAAACACCTTCTGTATTATTGTTGTTGTTGTTGTTGTGGTCTTCAGTCCTGAGACTGGTTTGATGCAGCTCTCCATGCTACTCTATCCTGTGCAAGCTTCTTCATCTCCCAGTACCTACTGCAGCCTACATCCTTCTGAATCTGCTTAGTGTATTCATCTCTTCGTCTCCCTCTACGATTTTTACCTTCCACGCTGCCCTCCAGTACCAAATTGGTGATCCCCTGATGCCTCAGAACATATCCTACAAACCGATCCCTTCTTCTAGTCAAGTTGTGCCACAAACTCCTCTTCTCCCCAATTCTATTCAATACCTCCTCATTAGTTAAGTGATCTACCCATCTAATCTTCAGCATTCTTCTGTAGCACCACATTTCGAAAGCTTTTACTCTCTTCTTGTCCAAACTATTTATCGTCCATGTTTCACTTCCATACATGGCTACACTCCATACAAATACTTTAAGAAACGACTTCCTGACACTGAAATCAATACTCGATGTTAACAAATTTCTCTTCTTTATAAACGCTTTCCTTGCCAATGCCAGTCTACATTTTATATCCTCTCTACTTCGACCATCATCAGTTATTTTGCTCCCCAAATAGCAAAACTCCTTTACTACTTTAAGTGTCTCATTTCCTAATCTAATTGCCTCATCATCACCCGATTTAATTAGACTACATTCCATTATCCTCGTTTTAATTTAGTTGATGATCATCTTACACCATCCTTTCAAGATACTGTCCATTCCGTTCAACTGCTCTTCCAAGTCCTTTGCTGTCTCTGACAGAATTACAATGTCATCGGCAAACCTCAAAGTTTTTATTTCTTCTCCATGAATTTTAATACCTGCTCCGAACTTTTCTTTTGTTTCCTTTACTGCTTGCTCAATGTACAGATTGAATAGCATCGGGGAGAGGCTACAACCCTGTCTCACTCCCTTCCCAACCACTGCTTCCCTTTTATGCCCCTCGACTCTTATAAATGCCATCTGATTTCTGTACAAATTGTAAATAGCCTTTCGCTCCCTTTATTTTACCCCTGCCACCTTCAGAATTTGAAAGAGAGTATTCCAGTCAACATTGTCAAAAGCTTTCTCTAAGTCTACAAATGCTAGAAACGTAGGTTTGCCTTTCCTTAATCTTTCATCTAAGATAAGTCGTAGGGTCAGTATTGCCTCACGTGTTCCAACATTTCTACGGAATCCAAACTGATCTTCATCGAGGCCAGCTTCTACCAGTTTTTCCATTCGTCTGTAAAGAATTCGTGTTAGTATTTTGCGGCTATGACTTATTAAACTGATATTTCGGTAATTTTCACTTCTGTCAACACCTGCTTTCTTTGGGATTGGAATTACTACATTCTTCTTGAAGTCTGAGGGAATTTCGCCTGTTTCAAACATCATACTCACCAGATGGTAGAGTTTTGTTAGGCCTGGCTCTCCCAAGGCTGTCAGTAGTTCTAATGGAATGTTGTCTACTCCCGGAGCTTTGTTGCGACTCAGGTCTTTCAGTGCTCTGTCAAACTCTTCACGCAGTATCATATCTCCCATTTCATCTTCATCTACATCCTCTTCCATTTCCATTATATTGTCCTCAAGTACATCGCCCTTTTATAGACCCTCTATATACTCCTTCCACCTTTCTGCTTTCCCTTCTTTGCTTAGATCTGGGTTGCCATCTGAGCTCTTGATATACATACAAGTGATTCTCTTTTCTCCAAAGGTCTCTTTAATTTTCCTGTAGGCAGTATCTATCTTACCCCTAGTGAGATAAGCCTCTACATCCTTACATTTGTCCTCTAGCCATCCCTGCTTAGCCATTTCGCACTTCCTGTCGATCTCATTTTTGAGACGTTTGTATTCCTTTTTGCCTGCTTCATTTATTGCATTTTTATATTTTCTCCTTTCATCAATTAAATTCAATATTTCTTCTGTTACCCAAGGATTTCTACTAGCCCTCGTCTTTTTACCTACTTGATTCTCTGCTGCCTTCACTATTTCATTCCTCAAAGCTACCCATTTTTCTTCTACTGTATTTCTTTCCCAAATTCCTGCCATTTGTTCCCTTACGCTCTCCCTGAAACTCTGTACAACCTCTGGTTCTTTCAGTTTATCCAGTTCCCATCTCCTTAAATTCCCACCTTTTTGCAGTTTCTTCAGTTTCAATCTACAGTTCATAACCAATAGATTGTGGTCAGAGTCCAGATCTGCCCCTGGATGTCTTACAATTTAAAATCTGGTTCCTAAATCTCTGTCTTATCATTATATAATCTATCTGAAACCTTTTAGAATCTCCAGGTTTCTTCCATGTTTACAACCTTCTTTCATGATTCTTGAACCAAGTGTTAGCTATGATTAAGTTATGCTCTGTGCAAAATTCTACCAGACGGCTTCCTCTTTCGTTTCTCTCCCCCAATCCATATTCACCCACTATGTTTCCTTCTCTCCCTTTTCCTACTGTCGAATTCCAGTCACCCATGACTATTAAATATTCGTCTCCCTTCACTACGTGAATAATTTATTTTATCTCATCATACATTTCCTCAATTTCTTCATCATCTGCAGAGCTAGTTGGCATATAAACTTGTACTACTGTAGTAGGTGTGGGATTCGTATCTATCTTGGCCACAATAATGCGTTCACTATGCTGTTTGTACTAGCTTACCCGCACTCCTATTTTCCTATTCATTATTAAACCTACTCCTGCATTACCCCTATTCGATTTTGTATTTATAACCCTGTATTCACCTGACCAAAAGTCTTGTTCCTCCTGCCACCGAGCTTCACTAATTCCCACTATATCTAACTTTAACCTATCCATTTCCCTTTTTAAATTTTCTAACCTACCAGCCCGATTAAGGGATCTGACATTCCACGCTCCGATCCGTAGAACGTCAGTTTTCTTTCTCTTGATAACGACGCCCTCTTGAGTAGTCCCCGCCCGGAGATCCGAATGGGGGACTATTTTACCTCCGGAATATTTTACCCAAGAGGACGCCATCATCATTTAATCACACAGTAAAGCTGCATGCCCTCGGGAAAAATTACGGCTGTAGTTTCCCCTTGCTTTCAGCCGTTCGCAGTACCAAAACAGCAAGGCCGTTTTGGTTAGTGTTACAGGGCCAGATCAGTCAATCATCCAGACTGTTGCCCCTGCAACTATTGAAAAGGCTGCTGCCCCTCTTCAGGAACCACACGTTCGTCTGGCCTCTCAACAGATACCCCTCAGTTGTGGTTGCACCTACGGTACGGATATCTGTATCGTTGAGGCACGCAAGCCTCCCCACCAACGGCAAGGTCCAAGGTTTGGGGGGGGGGGGGGGGGGGGAGGGCACGCAAGCCTCCCCACCAACGGCAAGGTCCATGGTTCATGGGGCGATCAAAACGTTTCCGTTCGAAGGCCGTGCGGTCCAGAGTCGGGATACTAATCAGGCAAAATCGGCGTGTGCATTGGGGCAATCATTCCACCGACGTGTTACGTTGAAGATACGTGTTTGGTAAAACACGGTGTCCTGCTGCGTGAATAACTCGGTAACTGCCTGCTGCACATCTTCGCCCAAAAGGGATCATCGCCCCTTCGAGGCCTTTGTTAAGGGATCCAAAGCATAATAATCGTATGGTCAGAGATGCTCAAGTGTCTTTCACTTGAGGGAGCGCAACATCTACTTCACGTCATTTGCCATATACGGTCGTGCGTTATCATGAAGCAGCAGCACCCTTATCGTAGTTGGTCTTCGACAGGTTTTGCTGCCGCCTGTCCCATACACATTCTTCATTCTCCGATGTCTACCTTTGTTTGCCCTTCGGCAGTCAAGAAAAGAATGACAGCACTTCAGTCCTATTTGAGAGCTTTTGGTAATAACGCCGCCATAGTTCACGTTTTCGCATTCACCGCATGCGCGTCGGAAACATCCGAATGCCACACAGATTTCTTGCTTACACATCGGTGCTTATATACCTGCATCGCGGTCGCGCTACGTTGCATATACGCTGCAGCAACGCCATCGAACGGAAACTTTTTGATCACTCCTTATACTAACCGGAAAAAAACAGTCACCTGATCAACACTTTCAATTGCAAGTTGCCTATCCGACGGCTTAAGGGGCAAGAAAAATTTGATTTTCATAACCATGCTATATTAGTACGGCATTAGAGAATGAGAGAATTTATCGTCTTCCAACAAACTTTACACACGATTCCAAGACTTTCGGAGACACTTTCTCGCTCTTCTAGGGGCGTGTGTTCGAGGAACTTAAACGATAGACCATACAGCGATGTAGCCCGCCTCTCATACAGCGTCTGCCACTGGAGTTGTCTGAGCATCTCCGTGACGTTTTCGCTAAATTAACCTGAAAGAAAACGTGCTGCTCTTCTTTGGATCTTCTCTATTTCACCTATCAATCCTATCCGGTTCGAATCCCAGGCTCATGAGAATTATTCAAGAGTTGGTCGAACGAGTGTTTTAACATCTGTATTGATGGAGTACATTTCCTGAGGATTCTGTCAATGAATCTCATTCTGTCATCTTCCTTACTCGCCATTAATTCTATGTGGTCATTCAACTTCAAATCGCTCCGTTTTCATACTCTTAGATATCTTTAGGAAGTGAGTGCTTGCAGCGAATGAACTACAATCGTGTAATCATACAATAAAGGCTATTTCCGTCCATGTATTCGTAAAATGTTACATTTGCGTATGTTGAGGGTTAAGTGAAACTCCCTGCACCAAGCGTCGGTCCTCTGTTGGTCTTTCTGCATTTCGCTACAGTTTTCCGCGTTGAGATTTCTCTGTGTGTAACAACATTATTCACGAAAAACATCATGGAATTTCCGACTTCATTTGCTAGGTCATTTATATGCATTGTGAAAAGTAAAGGTACTGTAACATTCTCTTGGCCACGCCCGAAGTTACTTTTACTCCTGAAGATTTCTCGCCATTCGAAATGACATGCAGTGTTCTGCTTGCTAAAATTCGTGTATCCATTTACGCAGTTCGTCTGATATTCCGTACACTCATATTTTGTACATTGGACGACAATGTAGAACTTGATCGAACGCATTCCGGAAGTCAAGGAATGCGACATCTACCCGAGTGCCGGTATTCGGTATCTAATCCTTTCTGGGTCTCGTGTACCGACAGAGCAAGCTGGGTTTCACACCAACGTTGATTTCGGAACACATGTTGATTGCTACAGAAGAAATTGTCCATTTCTAGAAATGCTTTTTTTTTTCAATGTTCTTTATGCGGCTCGCCACTAATTCCTCTCCTCTGCCAACCTTTTCATTTCAGAGTAGCAATTGCAACTTACGTCCTCAGTTATTTGCTGGATGCATTCCAATCTCTGTCTAACTCTACAGCTTTTACCCTCTACGATTCTCTCTCTAATACCATGGGAGTTATTCGCTGATGTGGTAACAGATGTTCTGTCACCCTCGCCCATCTTCTTGTCAGTGTTTTCCATAGATTCCTTTCCTCGTAGATTATTCGGAAAATCTCCTCATTCTCTTCACCTAATATTCAACATTCTTCTGTAGCACCACATCTCAAAGGCTTCGACCCTCTTTGTTCCGGTTTTCCCACAGTCCAAGTCTCACTACCATACAATACTGTACTCCAGGCGTTCATTCTGAGAAATTTTTTTTTCGCAAATGAAGAACTATGTTTGAAACTAGCAGATTTCTCTTGGCCAGAAATGCACTTTTTGAGAGTGCTAGTCAGCTTTTTATGTCTACCTTGCTCTGTACGTCATTGGTTATTTTGTTGCCTAGGTAGCAGAACTCCTTAAAGTTGTCTATTTCGTGCTCACCAATTAAAAAAAAAATAGTTCAAATGGCTCTGAGTACTATGGGACTTAACATCTGAGGCCATCAGTCCCCTAGAACTTAGAAATTACTTAAACCTAACTAACCTAAGGACATCACACACATCCATGCCCGTGGCAGGATTCGAACCTGCGACCGTAGCGGTCGCGCGGTTTCAGACTGAAGCGCCTAGAGCCGCTCGGCCACACCGGCCGGCTCACCAGTTCTGTTGCTAAGTTTCTCGCTATTCTCATTTCTGCTCTGATTGTCTCTCATTCGTTTATGCAGATCTGGAACGCCAGGAGGACTATAACACTTCCTTGGGGGAACGCCAGAAATTACTTTCGTTTTTACTATGTGACTTTCCGTCATTTATTACGACCTGTGACCTTTCTAACAGGAAATCATAAATCTAATCGCACAAGTGAGGCGATGCTCCAAAGGCACGCAATATGATTAGAAGTCGCTTGTGAGGAAGGGTGTCAAAAGCCTTCTGGAAATCCAGAAATTTGGTATCAGTCTGACATCCCCTGTCGATAGCAATTATTACTAGGTGAGAATAAAGAGTTAGTTGTGTTTCACAAAAACGATATTTTCTGAACCCGTGTTGGCTGTTTGTCAATAAATCGTTCTCTTCGGGGTAATTCATAATGAAATAGCCTATAAATCTTTTTTTATTGTTTTTTGCAGTTTTTGGACACTGAGGCTTAACGATACCAGATACTTTCTTCAAGCGTTTGAACACTGGTTCCCCACACTTGTGTGCGCGAGGTTTTTGCACTGCGGGGCCACCTAGCCGGGCAATGCGTTTTATATATAGACCGTCTCTTTGGCAGGGGTAATCGATTTAGCACCTTGGGGCGTGAGACAGCTCGTAGCTACACCCAGCCCGCCAGACAGCGGATTAGCCGAGAATTTAATGCCGGGGCCTTAATGCGGGCTTTATTAGCATATCACTCCGCGTACATCTGTTCGATTCGCACAAAAATAAAAGGCGTCCCACAGTCAGAGGCATTACACCATCAATTATCGAATGGGCAGGGCTCTCGAAAGAGAAATCCCGTCGCTTTCCGCGCCGTCAAGCAAAGCGCATTCGCGCTGTTTACGTATGCACCGCCAGTGCAATCCGACTGCATACGACTCTCACTTCTCCTCAGCCCCCCCCCCCCCCCCGCCCCCCACTCCTTCCTCCTCGCAAAACAAAGCTTTGGCTGAGCTCATCTGGCGCTGCCCGCAGGGCGCGAGAAACCTCCTCTATAAACTTGCATTCTTGTCAACAGCACGGCGTAACTCACGCGTAGGGGCCCCATTGTCTTTATGCTTATCCATTTTCATCAGGACACCTTGGCGCGCAGTCAACAGCGCTGTTTGAACTTCGTGGCCGACTGGGCGCGCGCCCGAATTTTAAGCGGGTATTAAATTAACGGGCAGGTCCGGGTGGCGGGTGATTTACCAGGGATTTACGCCGGCGTCGCGCGCCGGACGGCTCCGCGCGCGCACCGCCGCTTATTACTAATCTAAGCAAATGAATGCGCCGCCAACAGCTCGTCCGCAGTTGTGCGATACGGCGACACCGGTCCTGTTTCCAGGCATAAATGACGCTTCGTTAATGCCTCTAATAACGACGTCAAAGCAGCCCTGTCCCTAAAACTACTTCCGTTCAACCCGTACCCACCTGTATAGTCGAGGTCGCAAATTTCGATATGAATCCCGTACCCTCCCCAAGGACAGTGTCTAGTAAACATTTACGATAGAGCGGTGCCCCTGTTTGTTGGTTCGCATTCATGGTTATGGCATTGCTGACCCCACCAGCCTCACGAGCTCGCTGCTGGAAGGACTAGCACTGGTTTCCCTCAAGTCCTCCGTTTCGCTACGGGTGCAGCCCCGAATCCTCCCGCGGTCAGAAAAATGGTACCGAATTCTCCCAGGCCCGCAAGGGTCTGAAAAACGATGGGACCGAATCCTGCCGTTTGAAGCAGGTAGCAGTTCTAAACGTGCCGGCCGGAGTGGCCGTGCGGTTCTAGGCGCTACAGTCTGGAGCCGAGCGACCGCTACGGTCCCAGGTTCGAATCCTGCCTCGGGCATGGTTGTGTGTGATGTTCTTAGGTTAGTTAGGTTTAATTAGTTCGAAGTTCTAGGCGACTGATGACCTCAGAAGTTAAGTCGCATAGTGCTCAGAGCCATTTGAACCATTTAGTTCTAAACGTTATGAATACTCCAAGCAGGCAAAGGAAAGCATATGAAGTTACAGCAGAAGTTGCAAAAATTTTTCGTGTGTATTGTGAGTATATTGTTGCGGGTCTAATACAAAATCTGGTACATATTTCTTCTTTATAAGCAGCCTAGAAACACAGTTATAACAGTTTTACCCTAAGATCGTACGCGGATTCCAGTGTCGTAGCTAGGGGCTGGCCAGAGAGTCGGCACTTGGAACCCGCAGCCAGCACACCACTGCGGCACAGACACAAAATTATTGTGGACTGAACACGATATTGCAAAAAGCATAAACGTTGACCTTGTAATTGATAAATTAGAAAATTTATTAAATTAGACCTACTGTGATGAAAGCTCCTAGTTCTTGGAAATAAGCTTTAAAGAAAATGCATGTGAAAATATCAGTTCGTTTAGCGTTACCTAGGGTGCACCACGAGGAGGCAAACTGATTCACACCTGAAAAATTTTTACATTTTTAAATTTTCTAAATTTCTTTTTTTTTTGCATTCTTAAGTATATTTAGAAAAAAATCATTTTATCCCAATGCGTTTATGTACATCTAAAAATCATAATCGTTTATTGTGTAGCTCCTGGTCTGATTTTGTATGAAACTGATTTTACGTACTGAAATCTGGAAATTTTACCAGTTTCGAAATTTGCCACTTGCTGTTCCATAAATTTCAAGTGTGGGCAATTTCTTTCCTTTTTCTTCGTTTTCGACGAATTTACTGCAATTTTAAAATCGAGCTTAATTTGTTTCAGCACTTCAAGAAATCAGTAAATGTCAGGACTGGAGGAGTAGAACTGACTAGTATATTTGATATGGAAACTTTCGCAAGCATTAGTTGTTCGCTGTCCGTTACAACTTAGTTCTGCTCACATGGATGTAGGAAAGAATGCATTCTCCTCTATGTAAGTTTGTACTAAATAGTCACAAAAGGATTGCAATTTTTCCGATGGGGGTATCTCTGCCATGAAATCGTCAACAAAACAGTCGCCAACCATATCAGGAGCCAGCATGGGCAAACCAAATACGTACGGCAGAAACCTTCCAATATCAATTTTTGCGTAGTGGTCATGTGCAAGCACCAATGTTTGTATTTTTCGCCATTAGCTCTGTGTTAAATGAAATTTGCATCCTTGAATGCGAATATCAGGTCAAACCTCACTTCCAGCTTTCATTATGCTCTCTTCAAAGTCAGAAAACATTGTTCATGGCGAAAAGTTCAAACCTATGTCACTACATTTATCAACAATGCTATGCAATACATACTGATACGACGAAAGTTTTTTTGTCCTTCAATAAAGAGAAGACCAATGGAATCGAATGGCCATTAACGAACCCAAGTATTGTAAACAGCTGATAAAAAACTTTGGACAGCACTTGAACGTACCATCAATATATATAGATTCAGACTGGTCTGTCACCGCCAACTGCGAAGTGGCCGCTGGCAGCTGTGGTCATTAGCGCTCACAATGCTCTGTTGCGTTGTGTCGGTTTGGGAGGATTCGGTCCTGTTACCTGCTTACCTACCTGGTTTCTGGAGGATTCGGGGCATCGCCCGTCGCTACAAGAACATCCCGGCGCCTTTCTTCTACTTGGGCACTTCTGCTTGCAACTCAGCTTCACATTCGACGCTATAATGGCTTCACATCTGGCGATAACGAAGATCTACTTCGTCCTGCAACGGAGATGGCAACCGAACCAGTATGCGATGGCGTGTCGTATGGTGACCAGTTCACGCAGTCGTGCACGACTCTGACGTCCACTTGGTATGTGACAGTTCACACATGAACGTCTAAATTAAATCCAAATGGCGGAATCCCCCAACTTCGTGCAATGTAATGTGACTGACAAGAAACGAACGCCGCTTTACCTGCGGAGAGGCCGCGGCGGTCTAGTACTTAGTCAAACAAATGTTGGCTTACACACTGTTGGTAAACCGGCGTACGTCACCGCCCTAACTCATTTGGACGAGACGTACTATCCGAGGATCAAGGCCAACGTGATCATGTGGATCAAAAGCCATACAATCTATTATATTTAGTGACGGCCCAAAAGATGTACTTGATTTTTGGAACTACACTCATGCTCATAAATGAAGGATAATGCTGATACACCGTGAAACAACGCTCTGGTGGGTGGTTTGCGGGTTTAAATCACCTCGGGGTATGACCATGCGGTGCGTTTGACCTGCGGTCGTCTCACGGTGGCGCTGGCAGCAGTCCACATAAGCAGAGGTGTGTTGGTGCATGTCAGAGTACGGTGCAGCGAGTAAGTGTGCAGACGTTTTCAGACGTGCTAATGGTGACTGTGTGTTGAAAATGGCTCAAAGAACACATGTTGATGACGTTATGAGGGGTAGAACACTAGGGCGACTGGAGGCTGGTCAAACATAGCAGGTCGTAGCACGGGCCCTCCGTGTGCCACAAAGTGTGATCTCAAGATTATGGCAACGATTCCATCAGACAGGAAACGTGTCCAGGCGCTATAGTACGGGACGTCCACAGTGTGCAACAGCACAAGAAGACCGATATCTCACCATCAGCGCCCGCAGACGGCCACGGAGTACTGCAGGTAGCCTTGCTCGGGACCTTACCACAGACACTGGAACACTTGTCTCCAGACACACAAGTCTACAGACGACTGAACAGACATGGTTTATTCTCCCGAAAATCTGCAAGGTGAATTCCACTGATCCCTGGTCACAGGAGAGTCCGTAAAGCCTGGTGTCAAGAACACAGTACATCGTCAATGGAACAGTGGTCTCAGGTTATGTTCACAGACGAGTCCAGGTATAGTCTGAATAGTGATTCTCGCCGGGTTTTCATCTGGCGTGAACCAGGAACCAGATACCAACCAACCAGATACCAACCCCTTAATGTCCTTGAAAGGGACTTGTATGGAGGTCATGGTTTGATGGTGTGGTGTGGGATTATGATTGGTGCACGTACACCCCTTCATGTCTTTGGTGTATCGGGACTTCATTTTGCACCAGTATGTCCGCCTTTTCAGGGATGCAGTGGGATTCCACCTTCCTCCTGATGGATGATAACGCACGGCCCCACTGAGCTGCCATCGTCGAGGATTACCTTGAAACAGAAGATATCAGGCGAATGGAGTGGCCTGCCTGTTTTCCATGCCTAAACCCCATAGAGCACGTCTGGGATGCTCTCGGTCGACGCATCGCTCCACGTCTCCGAACCCCTACGACACTTCAGGAGCTCCGACAGGCACTGGTGCAAGAATGGGAGGCTACACCCCAGCAGCTGCTCGACCACGTGATCCAGAGTATGCCATCCGTTGTGCGGCCTGTGTACGTGTGCATGGTGATCATATCCCATACTGATGTCGGGGTACATGCGCAGGAAGCAGTTGCGTTTTGTAGCACATGTGTTTCGGGACGGTTTTTCAACTTATCACCAATACCGTGGACTTACAGATCTGTGTCGTGTGTGTTCCCTATGTGACTATGCGATTAGCGCCAGTTTTGTGTAGTGCCACATTATGTGGCACCATCTAAATTTATGAGCATGAGAGTACATACTGGAACGGCATTCGCGATAGTTAGGAATCCCAAATACAGACAATATTTTTCAAACTACTTCCGGACTGCGCTGCTGTAACATTCATGGCGAGAGACGACGACCATGTTGCAAGTCAGATGACTTGGAACGAAAAACGGTGACCAAAAAGAAGAGACGAGAACATATATACCTTCGGTATACACACCATCAGATTATTTGACTTGTCGCTCTAACGAAGTAGGCGAGTGTCAGCAATATGTCTCGTGGTCTTATCGTGGCGTGTTTATCTTCTGCCGTTAGGTCAGACGATAGAAATGTCGCCGGCCGGAGTGGCCGAGCGGTTCTAGGCGCTACAGTCTGGAACCGCGCTGCTCTTGCGGTCGCAGGTTCGAATCCTGCCTCGGGCATGGATGTGTGTGATGTCCTTAGGTTAGTTAGGTTTAAGTAGTTCTAAGTTCTAGGGGACTGATGACCTCAGGTGTTAAGTCCCATAGTGCTCAGAGCCATTTGAAGCAGCCAAGCTTCTCCGCAGCGTTTCGTAAACCGATGGCGTGTGACACTATTGATAGTGATGAAGCGTCCGTCGGAAGGGGACGTTAAGCTCGTCAGGCCCCTTGGTGTTATTCGAGAGGAGTGGGCTACGTGCCGGCACCGGGTTTTACCCTGCCCCTTCCCGTCATGAGTAACAACACTACACTCACCACAGTCATCTACACACGCACTGGTGCCCAATTGACACTGCATAACAGGTTGGAGGCAGGCAGTGGCAAACCACCTCCGCTAGAAACTTGTCCATGATCTCCATCTGCTCACCAACTCTCCTTCCATGTGTATGGGACTCTTGTTATGTTCTGTTAGTCAAACACAAACTTTTCCTCCTATCTGTGACTAATGATACTTCGCACTCGGTGGAGGCACTATCACGCAAAGACGTTCTTTAGAGTGATTTCACTTCACAGGGTGGCTCAAACCTCTCGGGTCCAATTGAAATAGGTGATAGTCTCCGCAGCCGATTATATTAAGATAGGGAACCAATGGCCAGAAATGTATATTATTGTGCTAGGGTCATACATAGCGTACACCGCATAGCAATAACGCAGCTGATAGTAATTGTTCAAAGTGACAACCGTCAGTTTCAATGCATGAAGTTCTGCTGCATTCTCTCAAAGATCTCTGGGGTCTGTTGTATAAGGAGAGAGGCAGCTTGGATCCTAGCAAACAGCCCTCTGTCGGTGTCTAAGGGGGTTTCATACATCAACGTCTTGACGTAATCTCAGAGGAAAAAAGTCTATAGGCGTGAGATCCGGCGATCGCTCTAGCCATGGAAATGACCTTCACTTCCAATCCAGTAGTGAGGGCCGGTGTTCTTCAGATGCCCGCGGATGCTAATTAACATCGTCATGTTGAAAGCACTTCCTTTCTAGGGCGACAAGGGGTACAGTCTCCAAGAACTGTGGCAGCACATCTCGCTGGAATATCAAATAACCATTCAAACGGGAAGGCAGCAAATACGGTTCTCTTAGGTGATCTTGGACAACGCCTGCCCACACCTCACCAAGGACACATCACAAACTGTCTGATGTAATGGACAGACGACACCATGGATAGTGGTGCGCGTGCGGCACAGTTTAATACGACGGTCCGAAGCTTGCGATCGTCACATGGCACACGTATGTGTGTTGTGTACAATATCTCTGCCTGATCTTCTTGGGTGTAAGCTATTTATCGCCCGCTGGCCGTTCTAGTGTACGCGAGATTGAGGTAGAACTGCATGTGCCGTTCCAATACAGGGTGGTCCATCTATCGTAAGCAATTGTTCAAAGCGTCGACCCCCAGTCTCTATGCATATACAAGGTGGTCCATTGGTAGTGACAGGGCCAAATATCTCACGAAATAAGCGTCAAACGAAAAACCTACGAAGAACTAAACTTGTCCAGCTTGAAGGGGGAAACCAAATGGCGCTATGGTTGGCCCGCTAGACGGCGCTGCCATAGGTCAAACGGATATCCACTGCGTTTTTTTTTAATAGGAACCCCCCCCCCCATTTTTATTACATATTCGTGTATTACGCAAAGAAATATGAATGTTTTAGTTGGACCACTTTTTTCGCTTTGTGATAGATGGCGCTGTAATAGTCACAAACATATGGCTCACAATTTTAGACGAACAGTTGGTAACAGGTAGGTTTTTAAATTAAAATACAGAACGTAGGTACGTTTCAACACTTTATTTCGGTTGTTCTAATGTGATACATGTACCTTTGTGAACTTATCATTTCTGAGAACACATGCTGTTACAGCGTGCTTACCTGAAAATACCACATTAATGCATTAAATGCTCAAAATGATGTCCGTCAACCTCATTGCATTCGGCAATACGTGTAATGACATTCCTCTCAACAGCGAGTAGTTCGCCTTCCGTAATGTTTGCACATGCATTGACAATGTGCTGACTCATGTTGTCAAGCGTTGTCAGTGAATCACGATAGCAAATATCCTTAAACTTTCCCCACACAAAGAAATCCGGGGACGTCAGATCCGGTGAACGTGCGGGCCATGGTATGGTGCTTCGACGACCAATCCACCTGTCATGAAATATGCTATTCAATACCGCTTCAACCGCACGCGAGCTATGTGCCGGACATCCATCATGTTGGAAATACATCGCCATTCCGTCATGCAATAACATCGGTAGAACATTAGGTAAGAAATCAGCATGCATTGCACCATTCTGACCGCCATCGATAACATGGGAGCCAATTATCCTTCCTCCTATAATGCCGCATCATACATTAACCCGCCAAGGTCGCTGATGTTCCACTTGTCGCAGCCATCGTGGATTTTCCGTTGCCCAATAGTGCATATTATGCCGGGTTACGTTATCGCTGTTGGTGAATGACGCTTCGTCGCTAAATAGAACGCGTGCAAAAATTCTGTCACTGTCCCGTAATTTCTCTTGTGCCCAGTGGCAGAACTGTATACGACATTCAAAGTCGTCGCCATGGAATTCCTGGTGCATAGAAATATGGTAAGGTTACAATCGATGTTGATGTAGCATTCTCAACATCGACGTTCTTGAGATTCCCGATTCTCGCGCAATTTGTCTGCTATTGATGTGCGGATTAGCCGCGACAGCAGCTAAAACACCTACTTGGGCATCATCATTTGTTGCAGGTCGTGGTTGACGTTTCGCATGTGGCTGAACACTTCCTGTTTCCTTAAATAACGTAACTATCCGGCGAACGGTCCGGACACTTGGATGATGTCGTCCAGGATACCGAGAAGCATACATAGTTCACGCCCATTGTGCATTTTGATCACAATAGCCATACATCAACACGATATCGACCTTTTCCGCAATTGGTAAACTGTCCATTTTATCACGAAGCAAATACCTTCCGCACCGGCGGAATGTTACATGATACCACGTACTTATACGTTTATGACTGTTAGAGCGCCATCTATCACAAAGTGAAAAAAGTGGTCCAACTAAAACATTCATATTTCTTTACGTACTACACGAATATGTAATAAAAATGGGGGTTCCTATTTTAAAAAAACGCAGTTGATATCCGTTTGACCTATGGCAGCGCCACCTAGCGGGCCAACCATAGCGCCATCGGATTTCCCCATTCAAGCTAGACGAGTTTCGTTCTTTGTAGTTTTTTCGTTTGATGCTTATTTCGTAAGATATTTGGCCCTGTCACTACCAATGGACCACCTTGTATATGCATGGAGACTGGGGGTCGACGCTTTGAACAGTTGTTATAAGCTACGTTGTTTTTATGCGGGGCACCTTGTGTATTTCCATTACACAGTAAATATGCATTTCTAACCATTGGTTCCGTATCTCAATATGTGGATCCACTATCATCTGTTTGTTTGGCCCAAAATGTTTGAAACACCCTGTATAGACACTTACTGCAGTCAAGAAACACAGTCAGGAGGAGGCATCCAAGAAAAATGATATTCGGCGTAGTCAATGGAAATTACGAAGTCTTAAAATAGCAAGACAAAAGAGTCATTAATGTAGACAAAATACAGGGTTTACACATATAGATGTTGGAGGGCCGCTCCCGAGTCTGTTTAAAATGTATATAAAAAACACAACCTATTTACGAAGCGTGTAGCAGACTTCGGTCCGTCGTCAGTCGTAGGCCTATAGTTCAAGTGCATTGCTCCCTGGAAATCTGCGACGTTGGAATATCTGATGGTTATAAAGTGCAGCTACTCACAGAGGTCCAGTGTTTACTTTAATTATCGTATGGCAGTGAAACTTGGCAGATATTCTAATGCATTAAAGCGCAACCGATTTGCGCTGGAAGAAATAAGTTCCACTTCTGGCCATTAGGTGAAAATTTGGCGTTGTGAATACAAGAAAGATGTCATAAATGTTTCCATACGTGATGGATTAGGAACGAGGAGAAAAGGCCAAAAACTGAAAAGGCATAATGACGATTATTAACCGCTGCTTACACAATTTGATCAATGTGAGCACCGAAGACGTAGACGAGATGCTGCATCAGTAAAATGACATGATCAACTGATGCTCGCAGTAGTTCCTGTGGAATCTGAGCAACGTTTTCCTGTATACTGACCTTCAGATGAGGTAGAGATTAGCCGTGCGGTCTAAGGCGCTTCAGTCATGGACTGTGCGGTTGGTTCCGGCGGAGGTTCGAGTCCTCCCTCGGGTATGAGTGTGTGTGCTTGTCCTTAGAATAATTTAGGTTAAATAGTGTGTAAGCTTAGGGACTGATGACCTTAGTAGTTAAGTCCCATAAGATTTCACACACATTTTTTTCACGCAAACATTTTAGATCGCGTATGTTGCAGGCCAATCGTTTAGAAAATCTCTGGAGATAACATGTTCGTGGAAGGTTGCATAAAGGTGATGCTTCATGGGTGAGCGGCATGAGGTGTTGCCCCATCTTGCATAAAAACAGTGGTTTCCATACAATAGCGCTCTTCCAAAGCAGGAATTGAAGGCTGTACAAGGAGGTCCCGATGACGTGCAGACGTCATGCCGTACCTGAAAGGTCCTCTGGCTACATTCTCTTCAAAGAAGAACGCATCGAGAATAAAGGTGCTTGTGAATTTACACCGCACTGTCACATACAGTGAGTGCAATGGCTCTTTTTGCACAATACCTGGTTTAATAGTACCACAAATTCGGCAGTTCTGCGTATTCACTGCACAATGTAATGGAAAATGTGCATCGTTACTCCATAGATTATTCCCCGACCACATGTCATCAACGTCGATCCTTGCCGGAAACCGAATAGCAAATTCGGAGATTTGCTGCGGATCATGAAGTTTCACTTGCTGCACTGTATGGACCATGTACAGATACCATAGTAATACAGACCACAAAACTTTCCGTGCTGTTGACCACTGATGACAAATTCGCGTGACACTGCACGAGCTCTTGCACGACCCGGGGCACCAAGTTTCGCTGTCATACGATAATTGCAACCCACACAGGACGTCTGGGAATAGCTGAACTTTGGTTATAACCACCCGGTAGCTGCACTCATGTGCGTCTTAATTGCGTATTTTCTCGAGAACGCTGCATCTGAACTTCACCCATCCACTGTTTGCTAACTACAACAGAGATTTTCTGGGAGAAGCACACCGGGTCAAAACACCTAATCTGTCACCTGATGATGGAGCAAACTCCTTGAAAGGGTAGTAATTTTTTTTTAAAGTTTAGTAACAGTTTTATGTTGTGCTCTGTAGGATACAGCTTGTATCAAAGCGATTCATCCGATCTCACGAGATTTTACCACCTACATGAATGCATCAAAACTAAAAACCTCCGCTTGGCGCCAATTGTAAGTTACCGGATGGTTATAAATGAAATGCAACTATTCAAAATATTTGTGTGAATTCCTAAGGGACCAAACTGCTGAGGTCACTGGTCCCTAGACTTACACACTAACTTATACTAAGAACAACACACTCACACTCATTCCTGAGGGAGGACTCGAACCTCCGGCGGGAGGGGCCGCGCAATCCATGACATGCCGCCCTAAACCGCGCGGACACTCCGCGCGGTTGCAGCTATTCATAGAGATCCATTGTGGACTACAATTTTCGTATAGGAGCGAAGCTAGGTAGATACTACAATACGTTAACTCGCAGCCAAATCACACTGAAAAAAATTAGTTCCAGGTTTGGTCACCAGTACAAATCTGACCCTGTGAATGCGAGAAAGACATATAGTCATATGTGGTCTGGAGCTTTCCCGGCGTATATGCTGTTGGAGCATCAGAACCACCTGATGATGGCGGAACAGATATTCGCTGAAATATCGTGGGCATTTGACGATCGTATCCGGGTGGACACCCGAGAATCCTTCAAACGTGTAGAAATGTTTTCATATGTAGTGGATTAGGAACGGGACATAGGCAGAAAAGGTCAAACAAGTGGGAGAGGTATAATGTTGATGTTATTATTAACACTAGAATGGCGGAGTTTCTCACATTCCGAAAATGGCAGAAGGGGGTCATTTTGACCCCACATAAAATGTTTTCATAATTGACTTAAACAAGAACTTTGTTTTAGTGTTTCTTCATGCATACCTTGTTTTTATTAAGTACAATAATTATTTAAAACAATAATTAATAATTACTATTTATTTCAACAACAAAAATCTTACAAATTTATTGTTGCTAATGGTAACAAATTTTCTAAGCTGTAGATTTTCGTATATTAACTATTTGTACAACCTTCTAGACACATTTAGTATATTTGTTCCATATCACTCTAACATGTGTTCTACACATTGCTTTGTATTGCTTTTCATTCAAGTCACTGGGATCTGCTAGACGCACTTAGAACAGGTGATTTCTGGTTTACGCGCACGTTTTCCACAGGCAGCTTTGTAGCTCTTTGCACAATTCTCGCTGTTGTTGCTGCCTAAACAGAGGTTGATATGGAACTTCGTCCGCCTTCTAGGTGATCTCAGTCCCGTATCCTTTCTGATTTTCTTGTTCTTTCGTTCCCTTGAGTTCATTCGCCAGCTAAAGTATGAACTTCTTACTTTCCATTTCCTTGTTCGTTATTATGTCGTATATGACCCGTGTATTTATTGCCTTCTTGTTCAAGACGTTCTAGAAGACTCACATTGGCTGTCTCCTACATGCAACCTTTGTAGTACATTTATGCATCATTTGATCAACCACGTCCATCACATACTTCGTTGTATTGTAGAATGTTATGGGTTCAAGTTTCTTCTTTCCTTTCTTGCTTATTGGTACTTCAGCATGCAGTGCACTCAGAAGCATGACATTTTTGTTCTTCTTTTCTCGATATACAGTCATGGTACTGTCTGTATTGCCACTATGATGCAGGATGATGGTGGAGTGTATTTCAGCATTGGGCTTCTCTACTTCATCGGGGAATTCACAACGTATCTAGTTCACTGTACCCACTAGTGAAATGTTCTCTTGAGTTCATTAGCAAGTTAAGGAGACATAAAGAAGTTATCTGTCATCACATTTCATCCTTGATTTACAAATGTTTCCATGAGACGCAGAACGACGTAATCTCAAAGTGGTTGCTTCTCTCTATGCGTTTCCTCTTTGCCGAGGTATGGGAAAGAAGTACGTATATACTTTAACAGCCAATAAGAATTAGAGACCATATTTGACTGGTTTGTTGCACATGAACTGAGTGAACCTGCATCATGTTGTGCTTGGTAATGGTTACTCGTCTGCAGGGAAGTAAGAACGAGTACTGTTTTCAGTTAACTTTCCCAAAATTTCATATTCAAGAGTAAATTTGTTGGCTGCCAGGCGTTCAGCTCGGGTTGATTTTTCATCGGAATGGAGAAATCTGAGGAGCTCCTGAAATGTGTCCCTTGGCATAATGTCCGTCATAAAAGTAGGCCCCTAAAGTACAACCGGAGATCATCCACAGGCATACTTTTTGTAAAAAATGCACCCCTAGTATACAAGATGACTATCAGTTACTGCAGTTCCTCAAATGATACAGTTCAGTAATTGTTTCTTAGTACTTTTCGAGCATTTGATACCGCGTATTTCTTCAAGAGACGTAGCACTGCTTCTTCAAAAATAAGACGGAAGGCTCTGGTAACAGAGCTGTCTACTCGCTAGCAAGCGTAACCAGTGAGATCTCCTCTCTCCCTCAGAAGTTCACAGCCGACCTGCCAGAAGATGACAAATTGACGATCTTCTACACTATACAATCCCAGGCAACTATCTTTGTAGACGTTACCAACTGTGCCTGCTGTGATGAGAGGTGATGGTGAACGTAATCGGAATATAAATCCTCTTCCACTACTCGCTTCTAGTCCACAATGTTTTTATCTTCACTTGTCTCAGGTACATAATCATTATCTTCATCAGTAAAGTCAATTTCCGATTCAACTTTAGAATTCTCTAAGAAATGTGACATTTCTTCATCAGAAAGCCCACACTGACGATACATATTGTGGTGTCACCGCCAGACACCACACTTGCTAGGTGGTAGCCTTTAAATCGGCCGCGGTCCGTTAGCATACGTCGGACCCGCGTGTCGCCACTATCAGTGATTGCAGACCGAGCGCCGCCACACGGCAGGTCTAGAGAGACGTCCTAGCACTCGGCCCAGTTGTACAGCCGACTTTGCTAGCGATGGTTCACTGACAAATTACGCTCTCATTTGCCGAGACGATAGTTAGCATAGCCTTCAGCTACGTCATTTGCTACGACCTAGCAAGGCGCCATAACCAGTTACTATTGATATTATGAATAATGTACCGTCAAGAGCGATGTTCACCAATTATGGATTAAAGTTAAGTATTCCAGCAGCTACGTACGTTTTTTGCTAGTATAATTCCTTGTCCTGTTCCAGACCTCACGCCAGCCTGCATGAGCTTAAACGCGTACTTTTCGGTTTCCTCATAGTGGATTGGCTGTCTTGCCAATCCACAACACATATTCAATAAAGTGTTTTGCGGACAAAGACTGTTAACTGAATGACACGGTATAAACTAGGATGAACTGTAATTTACACGTACCAAGTTGAACAATGAGCAGCAACTGCTCTACATGTCTGGTGAATGTTGCCGCTTCATTGCTGGATAATTTACATACTTTCAGAAGAGAAATTACAATGGGGTCTAACTGACCACTTCCCCCTGTTCTAAGTATATCGAATTAAATGTTCAAGAAAATTTAAGTATTTCGTAAATCCTAAATCATCATTGTAAAGAGGAGAAGAAATTAGAAAAATTTATATGCTGTCATTAACGAAGTAAATACACTGGATGTGTCAATGAAGGAATTAACTGGTATGAGCACTAGAGACACTGACGAGATGCTGTACAGCGCCAGACTTGACCCTGGTGGTCAAAATTGGAAGTAATTTTTTCCAGCGTACATCGGGTCCGCATTAACACATTAGAAATCCACCAAGTTTCGCTGCCATGCGATAATTACAGAGCACGCTGGACCTCTGTGAGTAGCTGCATTAATTATAACCACCCGGTATCCGTACCTGAGGATGTCTGTTACAGCTGACTTATTCGCTCGCTCGATCGTTGGAGCATGTAGAGTTAAAATGGAGGTAACACAGCAAAAAAAGCATTTTGCGTTCTCCGTTCCAACAGGTGCAGTTCAGTCACGACTGATTTTTGTCGATAGTACGGCACCAGGTCTCCTGCAGCGTAAGGGGCCTAGGCATCCCTTATTGCAGAGTAATGGCTTCCAAGGTTGCCTGATCTCACTGTATGTAACATTTTTATGGCAATTTGTGAAAGATTCTGACTGTGTGTCACCCCTTCCGTCAACCCTGGGTGTTGCGAGGCGGCACAGCGACAGCATTGAATGCAATAACTCTATACATGCTCGCAAAAGTATGGGAGGAGTTTAACTATCTTCAGGATGTTACTCGGGCATCGGGTGAAGAGCACATTGAAACTTTGTGAAATACAAACAAAAGCTTTATTCCTGAACTCTTACAAGTAATTGCAAGAAGTAGCCCAAGGTTGTATCTTACACATTTATAAGATATACAGCAGGAACCGTGATAATCGACATACTCAGGTATCTCTCAATGCCGAATTATCAAATATGTCTGATTATCAAGACCATTTTTAAAAACCTATTATATGTGAAATATGCAGTTTCGAACATACAAAAATAAATAACCATTACTTATTAAACACCACATAAGATTACAGTATAAAAAGTTAAAATTATTTATTAATTTTCTGTAATAACCAAACTGAATTATAAGTCGAATACTGCAGTATTCTATTAAATCAGCTTAAGTATCAAAGTTTTAGAAAAGTGTACATAAATAATTTTTTGTACCCCAGTTACGAAATACAATAAGTACCACTGATTTGAAAGGAATAAGAACCAGCCAATTAAAGAATATTGTTACCCTTTAGGAAAAGCTGACGTCGAGGACGTGGAATATGTCGGACAGGTACCTATCATTGACGGTTTTAGCTGGAATTGTCCTCTCAGCCTCTGAAACATTAATCAGGTGTACAATTTCAGAGCGAACATTGTCGGCTCGTCATCATTTGCTGTACATCTCTTTCCATGTCGCATTTTTCGATCAGTTTAGGCCATGGTTTTCTCCAGGCCCTGAGCTATGTTGTATTTTTCACAGAGTCCCCGAGCAATTGCAGCCGTTAAAATAGCGTCCTTAATGTTAAAATTAGGTTGGAACACTTTGACACCGCAATCTGAGCTTACAAGGGAACCTCCCCATCGCACCCCCCTCAGATTTAGTTGGCACAGTGGATAGGCCTTGAAAAACTGAACACAGGTCAATCGAGAAAACAGGAAGAAGCTGTGTGGAACTAACAAAACATACAAAATATACAAACTGAGTAGTCCATGGTATGATATGCAACATCAAGGAAAATATGGGCTTCATAGCGCTGTGGTCCCGTGGTTAGCGTGAGCAGCTGCGGAACGAGAGGTCCTCGGTTCAAGTCTTCCCTCGAGTGAAAATTTTACTTTCTTTATTTTCGCAAAGTTAAGATCTGTCCGTTCGTTCATTGACGTCTCTGTTCACTGTAATAAGTTTACTGTCTGTGTTTTGCGACCGCACCGCAGAACCGTGCGACTAGTAGACGAAAGGACGTGCCTCTCCAATGGGAACCGAGAACATTTGATCGCACGGTTCTGCAAAAAGATCCAGCACCTCCATGACATGTCAACACATTTGATCGCAACGTCATAGGTCAACCGATTCCTCCACAGGAAAACATTTCTGATCTATACGACACTGGTGACGGCATGTGCGTCACATGACAGGAATATGTCGTCGACCAACCTAACTTGTACACTTGGCGAATGGGTAAAAAGATTCTTCTATCTTGCCCGATTTAGGTTTTCTTGTGGATGTGATAATCACTCCCAAAAAAGTGATGAAAACATACGAGTTTGTCACATAAACTGAAAATAAAAAAATTAAACTTTTCACTCAAGGGAAGACTTGAAGCCAAGTACCTCTCATTCCGCAGCTCCTCACGGGACCATTTTTTTTTTTTTTTTTTTTTAGATCTCATTTTGTTCGTTATAGTTCGTTGCAATTGTTCGTGGCGGACGTCCCCTGACGCCCATTGAAGTTCGTTATTGATCCATTCACTCAGTTTATTTATTACAGAGGGCAGCTAGCCCTCTGACCGAACACTTTTTTTTATAAAAACATTTATTAAAAAACAATGTTACACTCCAAATACATACTAAGTTATGCATACATGAAGTTATTTAAACAAAACGGTTTGATCATTTCAGTTACGCTGACGTTAAGGAAAGACAACAGAGGATTGTGTTACTGACTAATTACCAGAAAGAATTAATTTAAACTTCAAGAACAAAATTTTGAAAGACATTCAAACTTCAACCTGAAGAAGTAAAATCTGCACTTTGAATTACATGAGGTGCAATCTTTACAGAAGCATAATTTCTTTATGATGGATATCAGCAAGTTGATGGGATAATTTTAATTAAAACAATTTAATAATCATATTAGACAATTTCTGAAATACTTGAGAATGGCGGAAAGGAGATATATAATAAAGTTGACTAGCCTTCCAACTACACTTTCTGGACATTAATTGAATCCTGAGTATCTGAAGTGATAAGATCTATATAATCAGTCTTTCACTGGATCAGATCTATATAATCAGTCCTTCACTGAGAAACTGACTTACACATCACAGTGCAAAAATGAATAGGGCAATGTGCCAGCCATTGAATATTACATTTATCAGATAGAATCTTATGGTTTTAAACAATCAGTAAGGACATTCTATAAAAACTGTCTATTTCCAAATGTCTAGTATAAGCCAATAATGCACCTTTAATGTTTTGTGTTTTGACACTATTTCGACACACAATCTCAATGTCACATAAGTTCTGTACATTAGCTTATAAGTTGCAAAAACTACTCTCTGAAGTAGAAAAAGTACACATCATAAATATACTGTAAAATCTTAAATAGTATCCTTAAGGTAACTGCAATACATCACTGACAACACAGTCTTCTTTTTTATATTAACCAACGCCTATTCTTTCAAATACAATTTTTAACATATTACCGAACTTTTTCTTGTGATTCGAATAGCTTCTAATTTTGTGAAACTCACACAGCATGTGTACCTTGAACTCTATGATGCTATCGGATCCTAATTTGTTAAGGACGTAGTTAACAAAATTTCCCAGCAACCAGTGCACAGCGTTATTTTTTGCTTCTGGGAAATAGCGTGCGTCAGGCCTGTGTATCAATGACAGCGATATATACTCAGGGGATGTTCTTGTAATCAGAGCTATTTGCTCTCGGACCCACTTCCAACTATTCATGTGACCACTGCAAGTATATCTATGAATTACTGTGTCAACTAGATGGCATTGTTGACATAAATTTGTTTCACAGAGTCCGATTGCGTGCAGTCTTTCATTGGTGCTAACTATGTTGTTAACTGTCTTGTACCATGCCGTTTTTATGTTAGACGTGAGCGCATTAGAACTAATGTTTTTCCAAATCTCAGTCCACACTGTCGTTCTATTTTGTTTCTTCCTTCGCTTTTCTTTCGTTCCCGCATTATGGCTCTCGATGTTAAGTGTCGTGACTGCCTGAGTTCGACACTGACATAACTAAACTCAACATAGAAAATCCTCACGTGCTGTAAGCGACTGTTGATATTCTGCACGTCAATCGGGGGAAGCAGGCTTGGAGGCTTAATGATCTCGAAAAGTTGGCTGGTTATGCTTTCTCCCGAGTCTCTTATTAAATTAACTTGCCTTTTGATAAAAAGAGCAGAGGCTTTATCCGTTATATCAGTTAATCCTAGTCCACCATTTTTAGGATCTAAAGTAGCTACTTTAGCAGGTACTCTGAATACTTCACCTCTCCACAAAAAGTTGGTGATTTTGGACATTATTCTCCTCGCTATCATTCTCGGTATTGGAAACAGCTGGGCAGTATAATAAGCCTTAGCAAGGATGCATGAGTTGATATACTGTGTTCTTTGAACTTGGTTCATATATCGAGTTAAATTCTCTACAATGGCTCCTTGCACTTTATCTGCTGCAACTTTCCAATTTAAAGCCGTCATTTTCATAGGACATGCTGTCAGGGTGATCCCAAGTGTTTTATGTTGTCGGACTATTTTTGCCCACTCGACGTTGATATTATCAAAACCTCTGAGATTTAACATCTTACTTTTTTTTTCGTTTGCATTGGCTCCAGATGCTCTACAGTACGAATCAATCACCGTTGCTAGCGTGGTTACCTCGTCATTATTCCTTATAATGACCCCTATATCGTCAGTATAGTCTCTTATAACTGTTTTATTTCCTGATAATGTTAAGCCTTTTAATGTAGCATGGACATGTCGGAGGAAAGGTTCCAGCGAAATGGCGAAGAGCGACATGGACAGAGGACTTCCTTGAGGAACACCTCGTTGTATTTGCATCGGCCTGGATTGTTGACAATTCACCGCTATTTTAGCATTTATTCCAGTTGCTATGTTCTTAATCAACTGTATGACCCTATCGTTGAAACCTATTTTCTGCAATGTCTGTAGAAGATATTCATGATTTACTACATCGAACGCTTTATAAAAATCTAAAAACAATAAAGCACACTTTATGTTTGTTACAGAAGATATTGCAATGACATCCCTGAATTCCGCTAGATTTTGAAAAATTGTTCTGCCTTGCGCACAGTTCTGATGTTGACTAATAATTTTATCTGTAAGGCATGAAATTCTCTTGTTTATTATTCTAGCTATTAATTTATAATCAGAATTCAGCAGTGAAATTGGACGAAAATTATTTAAATCTTTGTTTCCATTATTTTTTGGCACCAAAACAATTTTACTCTCCTTAAACTCAGACGGAATCATTTTACCCTGAATAACCTCATTTACAATGTCCGTGATTTTCGCACCCACTATTGGCCAGCAACGGATGTAAAACTCTGCTGGCAGACCATCCGGTCCTGGGGATTTTTTTGGTGGTGAGGCGCACAGAGTACACACGTCTTCTTCGGTGACAACCTCGAGAAAATTTTCGTTGTCATCTTCTGTCAGTTGTGGGGCTAGGATGTCAAGGAATTCTTCCAAGGAAGCATCTCTACTTTGATGTACAGAATATAGCTCGCAATAATAGCGATAAATCTCGTCCATGATATCCTGCTGGGTTCTGAGAATCGTACCGTGTTTTGTTCGAATTTCATCAATAAAAGTCCTTCTCCTGTTTTTCGTATGCTTCACTAAATGATATAGGGAAGTAGTTTCATCTTCTGACACCGAATTTGCCTTCGATTTTATTTTCAACCCTTCCATTTGACTTCTCTTGATATTAAGTAACTTGGCTTTGACTTTTTTGATGTCTGTTATCCGAAGTGAGGAACCTACTGAGACTTGATCATATAGATCTCTCAAAACGGAGTAGTAATACTCTACAGTGCATTTCATTTCCCTTGCGCTCTGGGCACTGTATTGAATAAGAACTTTCCTCAACTTTGGTTTTGCCATTTTAACCCACCAGTCAATAGCAGTGGCATATCTACTACGGGCTCGCAGGCATATTGCCCATGTTTCTTTAATCAGATCTTCTAAATCATGATTTACTAACAAGGAAGTGTTCAAATTCCACTGATTCTTGAATCGGGAACCGGCTGTCTTGTTAGATTTATGCAAGCTAAGACACTTGAATGGTCTGAAAAGTACGTAGGAATGGTTTCTACTTTTGTCACGGAAGTTTCAAGATTTTTAGAAATATATAGTCTATCAATCCTGCTGCGTGATATTGCCGTGACATAAGTGAACTCAACACTGGAGGGGTATTTGATTTCCCATACATCCTTTAATTCTAAACCAGTAACTAGTTGTTTTAGTTCACTTGAGAAATTAAAATTAGGTAACTGATCTTTTCGATTTAAAACACAATTAAAATCACCTCCAAGTAATAACTTTCTTGGCGATTTCCTTAACAAGTATATCAGGTCATCTTTGAAGAAACGTGCCCTGTCAGCTCGATGAGAACTTCCTGAAGGGGCGTACGAGTTGACGATAGTCACATCATAGATATTTAGTCCTATTCCTCTTCCGGATTCCAGTCGTTCCACCTCACTTACTGCAATCCCTTCCCTCACCAAAATAGCTGTTCCAACACTTGTTTCGGGAGACACATTTATGTAACTGACAAAACCGGGAATTACCAAATCCGAAATTAGAACTTCTTGTAACAGGGCAATATCAGTCGCGGATTCGTACAAAAATTCCTTAAGGGCCGATAATTTCAAACCGGTCGTGATTTTATTTATGTTGATAGTGGTGACAGAATAAGATTGCGTCATTGTGCTGTCGCTATGTAGTTGTTTTGATGAACTAACATAGTTTTATGTGGTTCAGGGTTCAGTTAAGCTGTAACAGCTTTCTCGGAAGGCTGAACATGGAATAACACTTCAATCAGTTTATTAGTTACTGTCCCGTTTTTTTTCTGCTTCTGATGTTTTCTCTTGTAACGCAAGCAGACTGATTTCCTGGTAAACTTTCTGATTTTTCCTCCAGTGATTCGTGTACGACTGTTTCGGACTGAACAATCTTTGGGCTTGGGTCGCCCCTACCGGATTTTCCCTTCCCTTGGTTACGAGCTGCATTCTCATTTGGTTGTGTCGGTATTTTACTTCGCGGCTTATCTGGAGCAGCAGCAGACGCTTTCGCAATTTCGGTTGCCGGCGCCTGCCCTGAGGTGTTGACCGTGATTTCAGTTTGGCCACCACTTCCTCTTTCTTTATTAATTTCACTCACTTTCTGATCGAGGGAAACAAGTGGAGACTGCAGTTTTGCAACCTCTCCTTGAATCTGTTTATTAACAGATAGATTCTGATCTTCGCAATCGGCTACTGCACCTGATGTTTCTTGCAAATTAATGCTGCTTACACCCCTTCATTTTCTGGTACCGTATATGTATTATCTTTCTGTTCATTAGTTTCCATTCGCATTTTGCCTTCAGGTTCCTCTGCCTCCTCATCGCACTGTTTTTGCTTGCGAAGTGAGGGAGTGGGACAAGACAGCTCGTCCTATGAACAACTATCAGTTATCTCCAGAGGTCGTTTTTTCGGTTGCATTTCAGTTTCACGAGTAGTGGCAACAGGGTTTCCTTTTGTTGTTAACGGGGGAAATTGACTGTTATCGTGAAGGGAGACATCAGCTTGGCCCGCTGCGTTAACATCCTCAACCAGTTGTTCCGGGCTATTCTTTGGTAACAGATCATTTAAGGTAAGCTTCTGACGCTGTATCAAATTACTTTTAAGAACAACAGTTCGCCGCGGACATTCCTGTCTGAAGTGGCCGGTTTCGTTACATATATGACATGTAGCTTCCTGACCTGTATAAACAATTTGTGCCTTATACCCACAAACAGTTATGTGAGACGGAATATTCGTCTTAACGCCCATCTCTACACAGCGGACCCCGTTAAAACACTGCAGTTTAAAGCGAGGCGACCATCTTTCATTTGCAATTGATTTAACGTCTCCGTAGTTTGAAAGAGCTTCCTTAATCTTATCATTTTCAATTTCAATGGGAAGATTCAAGACACGAACGGTTTTGTAATGAATGTCCGCTCTATAGATGGAAACCTCACTTTTATAACCATTTCTATGCACAAAATCTACTTCATAGCCCCACTTTCGTAACACTTTATCAACAGTCGAAGCACTGATTAACTTGACAAAAACACAGTATTTTTCCTGATCCAGTTGCCAGGTATGAACGGTTTCAGAATTTAGACCAATTACCTGTGTAATCCAGTCATCTATTTCCAGGGATGTCGGTTGAACAGGACGGGATTCCTTGTCAAAAGCAAATACCAGAGTATTCTTCCTGAGGTTTGTAGCCATGGTCAATCCAGCGAAGCAATTTCGGTTAAACAACCGAAATTCCAAGTAGCAGCAGCAAGACCAGAAAGAGCGATCAGATCACAAGGAACAGGAACGAACACGGAGATTAACGGACGGACGGCACTCGGCGAAGCACAAGTACAGCGATGTAAACACTGAAGTGCAGCGCAACAGTTAACAGCGGCCACTGGCGAGCGCGGCTGAAACGGAACTGAACACTAGGAGCTACCGTGCCGGCAGTGACCACGGCGCTCATAAGCCCATACTTTCCTTCATGTTGCCTATCTCCCGGATGGACTACTCAGTTTGTATATTTTGCTTATTTTTTCATAGTTCCACACAACTTCTTCCTGTTTTCTCGAGTGATCTGTGTTCAATTTTTCAAGGCCTATCCACTGTGCCAACTTATAACTAAATCTGAGGGGGGTGCGATGGGGAGGTTCCCTTATTAGCAACTTTTTCACAAACATTTATCTGTATCAACTAGTGGATCCCCTGGTCAATGGGTTGAATTAGTGACATAACGTTGGTAGGAAGAAGTGTGCAAAAATATTACCTGATTTCCAATGCCTACCGGACTATTGGATTATCGAGTGCCGAACTATTGTGGTCTTACTGTACACCGTCCGTCCAAAAATTTTCGAAACTTATTTTATTCCTAGAGAATAAGCTACGTCAGCGCACAAACTACAGTGACAACTTGAACTAACAACTATAAACAACAGATGTGCATTCGAGCAGTCAGTTGTGAGCAGACGGCGTTAAGCAGTGGATGTGCGCCCGTAGTGTGTCAACGTTGCAGGGCCACAAATCACAATGGGGCACAGCCCTCAATTAAATGTTGAGGACCTTCTCCAAAGTGCATTGAAGAACAGAAAAGTGTGTGCAATTCGCCCCGCACACATTGACTCCCGAACAAAAACAACGTTCTGTCGAGGCCTACTGCGACTTGATTTTAAAGCAAAATGCGGATAACTCTGTTCTGGAAAAGATCATCACGGGTCACGAGACATGGTATTATCAACATAGACCTACCACAAAACAAGAAAGTGTAGAAACTGAAGTGAAGGGTCAACGCTTTGACGCATAAACCACATTCAAGCCAATGTGACCCAAAACTTAAAAACTCCAAAGAAGGCTCGAAACTTTTTGAATTGACAAGAGTACCCATGTAAAATTGGGTGGTTCATTACCACAATAACTAGTAGCATTCAATCGTAATTTTTGTCCTACACACAACTCAAAACCACGTTTTGAGAAACAATGCTTTCATAATCAGTTGTAAGAAAAACCAGTCTAAAGTTGCAAATTTCACTTTTTTTATTCACTCGATGACTAGTTTCGGGTCGGGAACATTTGTAAATCATCGTAACATAGTCAAAAATGGTATTTCCATAATGTAAAAACCATGTCAAAATGTGCAAACTAACAGTTACAGCGCATACAGATAACTGCAGGCTGAATGTTCGATCTCATCATCAGGTTGTAAAACGCTAAAAAGTTTATCAACGTAATTGCGGTGTTCACAAAATAAAGTGAAATAAAAACTCATTACATTAAAATCGACAACTTCTGCCGGTGGCCGTCCCATCTCTTACTGGACACTGCACCAGGCAGCGTCGTGCTGGTCTGCCGTGGGCTGCGAGAGTGTCACTTTGACACTTATACAGGTCTCTGGGGCTTGTTGTGATCTGACATGTCCTCTGTATTCCAGCATGAGCGCAGCTGCTGACTCACCCATAATAATGTTCCACTGGTCGCCTACATTTTTCTCGTTTTCTATGTGTACCGACTTCAACTTATACCTAATTCGTCAAAGAATCACTGCAAATTTATGATAATGTATCTGCCCTAAAATAATTCTGCAAAGGCGTTCAGGAATGTCATTCCGTTGTCCTTATTTCTTTTCTTTTGATGAATGGCGATCTCCCGTTCTTCCAGCAAGTCGAATTTCCTCCCTTTCTTTTCTAAATGTACGATTTCCAGATCTTCTATTCCCTTGACGCGATGGCATGTTTCGTATACGCGATTCGCAACAGCTGATTTAGCATAATTACTAAGTCTGAATATGCCTTTATGTGCCTTTTATCTTGCCCAAAATGTGTTTCCTGCCTATCCAACATTCAGTTGTGTTGGTACACATTCTACTCTTTTAACCTCAAGAGCAAAGTTTCACAACTTGATGATGAGAGTATTGTCTCTCAAAACGCGCTGTTGAATTTTGTGTAGGACACTAATTACGGCTGAATACTACTAATCATCAAGGTAAAAACATAACAATTTTTGGAAATACAGAAGCGTCCGATCTTACCCGTCGGCTTTGACCCATGACGTCACAAATACCGCGGAAACGACTATAAACAATTCCAATATGGCGGATATAAAAACATCGCATACGTATTGTAAACACTGAAATACACAAGTTTCACAAAAAGCCTAATGACTGTAACGGGACAAGCGTGGGAAATTAGGGGTTTTTGGGTGCGGAGAAACTAAATATACAGAAATGTAGCCACCGACCGCCATTCAAAACCACGCAAAACAACGAAATAAGTCAACATCACAAAACTGACCAAATACCAAAAAACACATTCCTATCCATAATCGGACACTTCCCTTAACCTATATAGCTCAACAGAACCTACCGATCACATCCCCCAATAGAAAACTAAGAAACGAAAGCTTCCCTTACACCTACATACATCGGCACTTATGCAGTTTAGCAGGTACGGAAAAAATTTTTCATTTTTTTTCAAAATTTGATCATCATGTGTCGTTATGCGGTGGGGGGAGTCTGCAGTGCCCCCCCATCCCCCCACAGGCTTCATTAGTGTCAAATCAATGTTTTCGAATCATAGGCGGCCGCTGCCGCGGCCGCATTCCAAAAAAAAACTCCCAACCTAACCTCAAGTGGGCTACGCTACAGATCAATATGTTCATCAAATTGCTTCATATTACGTATACATGTTCATTAGTGTCAAATCAATATTTTCGAATCATAGGCGGCCGCTGCCGCGGCCGCATTCCAAAAAAAAAACTCCCAACCTAACCTCAAGTGGGCTACGCTACAGATCAATATGTTCATCAAATTGCTTCATATTACGTATACATGTTCATTAGTGTCAAATCAATATTTTCGAATCATAGGCGGCCGCTGCCGCGGCCGCATTCCAAAAAAAAACTCCCAACCTGACCTCGTATTCAGGGCTACGCTACAGATCAACCGAACCACAACCAAATACACTCAATAACAAACTCACCCGACGTACAGCAATGAGCATTAAATTAACCATTAACTCACTAATAGAAATTCCGCTTCAAATCCAACACCTGAGCAACAGAAAACTGACCCCACCACACGAAACAAACGAAACAAACGAAAACCATGAACACACCACCAGAGAGCACGACAAACAAAAACAAGACATCTACAAACACGCCACAATCGCAAATCAAACTCCGCGCCGTAATGACGTCACACACCACAACACGCTTACGTCACGGGTCAAAGCCGACGGGTAAGATCGGACGCTTCTGTTGACCCCAATTTTTATCTCATATCCATCATGGGGAATATTAAAAGGATGTTCCATTCGAAAATCAAAGCTCTGTAGTCCTATACGTAAGGTATAATTTTCCCAAATTACTATCTTCATTCTTGCAAAATAGGATGCAACTCGTTCGAAGCACCCGTTAATACGTCTCAACAGTACCTGTCAGTAGTTTGTTGTGCTGCCGTAGTGACGTGAATATGTTCTGTGTCTTCTTTACATACTCAGTCCATTCATGTTTCAGCTGGCACTCCAGAGACAATAACTTTTATTTTCTCCGCAGATTTCGTCCCGTTGTACGGGAAACTCGCTAGAGACCTAATTTGACCAGTAACTGTGTCTTTATTGTTCACGATACACACTGATTGGCCAAAAGCCACGGGAAGGTACTGGATGTGATACAGGTCGTCAGCTGCTGAAACGAATGCGATGCATTTGTTCCGGCGTATTTGTTTCTGTCAGGTCTTGGTAGTGATGGGTCTTTGACGCCCCATAATCAAACTGGCTGCGATCTGACTCACTGAAAACCGTCGATCGCCTTGTATGGCTCAGTGGCGCCGACTTGACGTCCGTTCGCCAAATATTTATGGCCTTCCTGTGTGGCAGTTTGCGCATATGGAAACATTGTCTGAGCAATACTGAAGGTACACTATACGCACTGTTAAATTCGCAAACCCGATGTCTCCTGTTCATCTCCGATATGTCAAGACCCATGAGTCTTGTACCCATTATCATCACATGTTGGAAGACGGTTAACTACGCAAATCGTGGAGATGGACCAAAACTGTTTTGAGCAGTTTAGTTTACTCGACAAGTATTTTTGAAATACAGTCTGTAAACATCTCCCGCTGCCTACCAGCATGGATTAACCCTAGATTACTAAACGCTCGTAAAATTTACGATTGCAGTAGGGTATAAAAGGACATTTTGTACTTAATTTGGTGTGTAACATATCACTGAAGATGTAATAACTTTAATTAACTAACGGATAACCTATAAATTATAACTTCCCTTGAATAAATTTGGAGTATTAGGGCAAGGTAAAGTAATTTGGCATTATTTTCAGCAACACATATTGTTTTAATAGAACAAAATATTAAAAATTGTTGTAATTAATTTTACTGTGTAACTATATGTGGGAGCTTTAATTATATATGTGAGCCACATTTTATAAATATATTCCACTCTTCTTATTATTGACACTGTTCATAACTGTATACGTATATACTTGAAGCATACAAAGGAGGGTAATGTTGCAGTTGGTAAGGTATTTCTACAGTAGTGGTAAGGTAATTTTGCAATACCCTACTACACCAGTCCTTACTTTCAGAAGTGGAAAGTTCACAACAATTTGACAGATGTAGACAGCTTCCTTCGTCAGTTGTTTTTGACAAACATCATAGTACAGTGTTAAGCAAAAAGAACATTGTTTTCATGATCCACTTGTTTTTTGCTTAACAATAGAGGAATAAGTCTTCGAGCAGATACTATAAATCCATTCGTCACCTCTCCTGTTGTCTGAACATTGTCGTTTGGCAGTTGTTTCAACAACAGTAGGTTAGGAAATTTGGCAGTAATCCTGAAATTTAAAGTTTTTATAGTTATGTGTGTGTAATATTTGCATGTAACAACATTTGCTTAAATGTCTTGCAAAAACGCGTAGAACTGATGCAAGGGCCGAACTTCAACAGTCTTCCAACTGATTGACCCAAGATGTAGCCAGATTACCGTAACACCAAGTGCTTACTTCTTAAGATCCCTGTCTTCACATATTACACAAAATAAATAAACTAAATTATTTAGATAATGCTGCAGGTCTAATCTATTGTGTGTAAATAAACTGTATGTTAGTTGCTTCTCGTACCTGTGAAGTGGATTTACAACTATGAAGGAACAACCTATCCTGCTTCCACCATGAGATGCATGATTAGTAGTCACTTGTTTTGCCAGTGCATTCCACTGACTGCGGAAGAGCACAGCTGTAACACAAATCGAAAAGACATTGTCATGTCATCTGTTACCAAAAATACAAATCATTATATTGGGTTGGTTCATCGCAGCACGATTGAAAGACTGTAACAAAATACTGCAAAACTACTTACACTGCGAAATTACTTTATGGTACCTTACAATATACGGTGGTTTAGTTGGAATGTAACAACCCTCTCCCTTTCCTTTAGTGTTCTAGGTTTAAATCTACTGCATTACGTAAAGCCCAGGCACCACAGCACTGGGAAAAGTTAAATTGCGTTTTACGTATATATTCTTTGTAAGAATTATTTGCGATGGAGTTGTGCATTGTTCAGTCTGTCTAATTTGGAAGGAAACATATTGATGATGCTGTCTACTATGTCTAATGGATCCTTAGGCAACTGAACAACGGCTAATGCTTCAATCACATACGTTGATATTTTGCTTGTTGTTGACTGCTCTACATGTCAAATACATCGAAGACATTCTCTGTTAAAGCGACAGTTCTGCACAACTGTTTCGCATGAGTTTCAGTAGAGTACTATGCAATTAAAATGGCGGACATAAACTCCAGTATGTGTAAAATATGCACCACAACAAGCATTACAAATATTTTGTTCTGTCTCAGTTTGAGGATATACAGGATGAGTCACCTAACGTTACCGCTGGATATATTTCGTAAACCACATCAAATACTGACGAATCGATTCCACAGACCGAACGTGAGGAGAGGGGCTAGTGTAATTGGTTAATACAAACCATACAAAAATGCACGGAAGTATGTTTTTTAACACAAACCTACGTTTTTTTAACTGGAACCCCGTTAGTTTTGTTAGCACATCTGAACATATAAACAAATACGTAATCAGTGCCGTTTGTTGCATTGTAAAATGTTAATTACATCCGGAGATATTGTAACACCTAATCTGTCACTCCTCCGCTGTTCGATCGTGTGTATCGGAGAGCATCGAATTACGTAGGGATCCAAAGGGAACGGTGATGGACCTTAGGTACAGAAGAGACTGGAACAGCACATTACGTCCAGATGCTAACACCTTTTTATTGGTCTTTTTCACTGACGCACATGTACATTACCATGAGGGGTGAGGTACACGTACACACGTGGTTTCTGTTTTCAATTACGGAGTGGAACAGAGTGCGTCCCGACATGTCAGGCCAATAGATGTTCAATGTGGTGGCCATCATTTGCTGCACACAATTGCAATCTCTGGCGTAATGAATGTCGTACACGCCGCAGTACATCTGGTGTAATGTCGCCGCAGGCTGCCACAATACGTTGTTTCATATCCTCTGCGGTTGTAGGCACATCACGGTACACATTCTCCTTTGACGTACACCACAGAAAGAAATCCAGAGGTGTAAGATCAGGAGAATGGGCTGGCCAATTTATGCGTCCTCCACGTCCTATGAAACGCCCGTCGGACGTGTACCTCACCCCTCATGGTAATGTACATGTGCGTCAGTGACAAAGACCAATAAAAAGGTGTTAGCATGTGGACGTAAAGTGCTGTTCCAGTCTCTTCTGTACCTAAGGTCCATCACCGTTCCCTTTGGATCCCTAAGTAATTCGGTGCTCTCCGATACACACGATCGAACAGCGGAGGAGTGGTACTCAAGCGACAACTTTAGGTTACAATATCTCCGGATGTAATTAACATTTTACAATGCAACAAACGGCACTGATTACGTATTTGATTATATGTTCAGATGTGCTAACAAAACTAAAGGGGTTCCATTTAAAAAAAACGTAGGTTTGTGTTAAAAAACATAATTCCGTGCATTTTTGTGTGGTTTGTATTAACCAATTACACTAGCCCCTCTCCTCACGTTCGGTCTGTGGAATCGATTCGTCAGTATTTGATGTGGTTTACGAAATATATCCAGCGGTAATGTTAGGTGACTCACCCTGTATATGGTATAAATAAACTTCGTGTACAAAGTATTAGACTGCTTTATGCAACAGAAACGTCACAGGTGCACCACTTCTCCACTACGGTCAGTAAAGGTTTTGACGCTAGTGATGTTCAGTACAAACCGTCACGCGATGCAATATTCCTGTTTCTGGCCTTTATGGATTTCTCCTTGTGGAGCAGATGAGGTGTTGAGTGCACGAAACAGCGACAGACACTCCATTAGAGCTGCTTGCCCGTTTGGCCAAAGCTACAACCATTATTTGTGAAACACCTGATTGTTTTGAGCGTGTTAGAAAGCCATTAGTAGGCAGAAGCCTGTTGTGCATTAAAGTAAACGGACGACAATTTCAGCAACATCCCTAGAACAATATTCATCATACGGCAGTCAGAACATCGTCTCTGAACATCAGTAGCATCAAATCCTTCATGTACTACTAGCAGGTAAACAGTGGGCCTGTCACATTTTTGTCACGTGAAAATGTGTTTCTTCTTTTATTCTAAAATTTTGTATACGTAGTTTTTTTTTTACACCCTATGTACAAGGTGTAAATTTTATGTTGACAAACTTAAATAACTCGGAAAATAAGCTTCACACGAGAAAATGTGTAGAATCCGAAGTTGATTATTGTCGAGGGGGACATCGGTTGGTGCTAAAATTAACTCGCCACCCCAGATCCCTGGGGGTGGGGCGGGAGGCAACTTAAAAATTTCAAGTTGGAACCCCCATTTTTTATTGCAGAATCAGATTCTACATAAAAAACTACGTACATTTTGTCTTAAACATTTGTTTTGATTCTTGATAGTTGGGGCTGTAATTCAAGAAAACCCATGTTCTCATTTTTGTGTAGAAAATGGTTACGGATAAGTAAGAATATTTATTTACTTTGTTTGGTTAGATAGTTAGCTAGTCAGATTATATTTTTGAGAATTAAAAGTTGTGTGGCCTCATGACCACGAAACAAACAAAAATTATCCGAATCTGTGAAAAAAATTAATATTTAGGTCAACATTTGTAGGGAGCTCCAACGTTAGGCGGGTTATGGAGCCCCTCAGGAAAATAGCGGGTAGGTCGGGGAAGAATGCCAGTGTGCACTCGGTGTGCTTGCCGGGGGGTCTCGTCCGTAATGTGGAGGAGGCCCTTCCGGCAGCTATTGAACGCACTGGGTGTGACCGGCTGCAGATAGTAGCACATGTCGGAACGAATGACGCCTGCCGCTTGGGTTCTGAGGCCATCCTTGGTTCCTTCCGGCGGCTGGCTGATTTGGTGAAGACAACCAGCATCGCACGCGGAGTGCAAGCTGAGCTTAATATCTGCAGCATAGTGCCCAGAGTCGATCGCGGTCCTCTGGTTTGGAGCCGTGTGGAGGGTCTAAACCAGAGGCTCAGACGACTCTGCGACTATAATGGTTGCAAATTCATCGACCTCCGTTATTGGGTGGAGAACTGTAGGGCCCCCCTAGACAGGTCAGGCGTGCACTACACACCGGAAGCAGCTACTAGGGTAGCAGAGTACGTGTGGCGTGCACACGGGGTTTTTTTAGGTTAGAGGGACCCCCCCTTGGGCGAAACGATAAAATACCTGACGGCTTACCAGAGAGGACATTATCATCGTTGATAAAGAACGTCCGTCCTCAGAGACCAAAAACAGGAAAAGTTAACGTAATGTTGGTAAACTGCAGGAGTATCCAGGGCAAGGTTCCTGAATTAGTATCTCTTATTGAAGGAAATAGTGCGCATATAGTATTAGGAACGGAAAGTTGGTTAAAACCGGAAGTGAACAGTAACGAAATCCTAGACACAGAATGGAATATATACCGCAAGGATAGGATAAACGCCAATGGTGGAGGAGTATTTATAGCAGTAAAGAATTCAATAATATCCAGTGAAGTTATTAGCGAATGCGAATGTGAAATAATCTGGGTTAAGCTAAGTATCAAAGGTGGGTCAGATATGATAGTCGGATGCTTCTATAGACCACCTGCATCAGCAACCGTAGTAGTTGAGCGCCTCAGAGAGAACCTGCAGAACGTCGTGAAGAAGTTTCGTGATCATACTATTGTAATAGGGGGAGACTTCAATCTACCAGGTATAGAATGGGATAGTCACACAATCAGAACTGGAGCCAGGGACAGAGACTCTTGTGACATTATCCTGACTGCCTTATCCGAGAATTACTTCGAGCAGATAGTTAGAGAACCAACTCGTGAAGCTAACGTTTTAGACCTCATAGCAACAAATAGACCGGAACTTTTCGACTCCGTGAATGTAGAAGAGGGTATCAGTGATCATAAGTCAGTGGTTGCATCAATGACTACAAGTGTAATAAGAAATGCCAAGAAAGGAAGGAAAATATATTTGCTTAACAAGAGTGATAGGGCACAAATCGCAGAATATCTGAGTGACCACCATCAAACGTTCATTTCTGAGGAAGAGGATGTGGAACAAAAATGGAAAAAATTCAGAAACATCGTCCAGTACGCCTTAGATAAGTTCGTACCGACTAAGGTCCAAAGCGAGGGGAAAGATCCACCGTGGTATAACAATCATGTACGAAAGGTACTACGGAAACAAAGAAAGCTTCATCATAGGTTTAAGAGTAGTCGAATCATAGCTGATAAGGAAAAGCTGAACGAAGCGAAAAAGAGCGTAAAGAGAGCAATGAGAGAAGCATTCAACGAATTCGAACATAAAACATTGGCAAACAATCTAAACAAGAACCCTAAAAAGTTTTGGTCATATGTAAAATCTGTAAGCGGATCTAAATCCCCTATTCAGTCACTCGTTGACCACGATGGCACCGAAACAGAGGACGACCGAAGAAAGGCAGAAATACTGAATTCAGTGTTCCGAAACTGTTTCACTGCGGAAAATCGTAACACGGTCCCTGACTTCAGCCGTCGCACGGACGCCAAAATGGAAAATATTGAAATAAACGATATCGGAATTGAAAAACAACTGCTATCACTTAGTAGCGGAAAAGCATCCGGACCAGACGAGATACCCTTAAGATTCTACAGTGATTATGCTAAAGAACTTGCCCCCTTTCTATCAGCAATTTATCGTAGATCGCTGGAAGAACGTAAAGTACCTAGCGACTGGAAGAAAGCGCAGGTCGTTCCCATTTTCAAGAAGGGTCATAAATCAGATGCGAATAATTATAGGCCTATTTCGCTTCCGTCGATCTGTTGTAGAATAATGGAACATGTTTTGTGTTCTCGTATTATGACGTTCTTAGATAATACAAATCTCCTTCATCATAACCAACATGGATTCCGCAAACAGAGATCATGTGAAACTCAGCTCGCCCTATTTGCCCAAGAAATTCACAGTGCCGTAGACACTGGCGAGCAGATTGATGCCGTATTCCTGGACTTCAGGAAGGCATTTGATACGGTTCCGCACTTACGTTTACTGAAAAAAATACGAGCTTACGGAATATCGGACCAGGTTTGTGATTGGATTCAGGATTTCCTAGAAGAAAGAACACAACATGTCATTCTTAACGGTTCAAAATCTGCAGATGTAGAGGTAATTTCGGGAGTACCGCAAGGAAGCGTGATAGGACCTTTATTGTTTACAATATACATAAATGACTTAGTTGACAACGTCGGTAGCTCCGTGAGGCTATTTGCAGATGACACGGTTGTCTACAAGAAAGTAGCAACATCAGAAGACTCGTACGTACTCCAGGAAGACCTGCAGAGGATTAATGCATGGTGCGACAGCTGGCAGCTTTCCCTAAACGTAGATAAATGTAATATAATGCGCATACATAGGGGCAGAAATCCATTCCAGTACGATTATGCCATAGGTGGTAAATCATTGGAAGCGGTAACGACCGTAAAATACTTAGGAGTTACTATCCGGAGCGATCTGAAGTGGAATGATCACATAAAACAAATAGTGGGAAAAGCAGGCGCCAGGTTGAGATTCATAGGAAGAATTCTAAGAAAATGTGACTCATCGACGAAAGAAGTAGCTTACAAAACGCTTGTTCGTCCGATTCTTGAGTATTGCTCATCAGTATGGGACCCTTACCAGGTTGGATTAATAGAAGAGATAGACATGATCCAGCGAAAAGCAGCGCGATTCGTCATGGGGATATTTAGTCAGCGCGAGAGCGTTACGGAGATGCTGAACAAGCTCCAGTGGCGGACACTTCAAGAAAGGCGTTACGCAATACGGAGAGGTTTATTATCGAAATTACGAGAGAGCACATTCCGGGAAGAGATGGGCAACATATTACTACCGCCCACATATATCTCGCGTAATGATCACAACGAAAAGATCCGAGAAATTAGAGCAAATACGGAGACTTACAAGCAGTCGTTCTTCCCACGCACAATTCGTGAATGGAACAGGGAAGGGGGGATCAGATAGTGGTACAATAAGTACCCTCCGCCACACACCGTAAGGTGGCTCGCGGAGTATAGATGTAGATGTAGATGTAGACTCTAATTCCTCTCTCTCAAACCCCACCCTATGGGGAGACAGGGAGAGTTTTCGTTTTAGCGAATCAAAATTTACGGGCAAATTTTAGCACCAGCAGATGTCCCCCTCGAAAATAATCAACTTTGGAGTCTATACATTTTTTCGTGTGAAGCTTATTTTTCGAACTATTGTGGTTTGCCAACTTAAAATTTACACCCTGTATAATGTCACACACCGCAGTATTATTGCGTCCCAGCCCAAAGCAGACGTCTGGTATCGATAATTCACCGCTTCCCAGTACAATGAACATTGTAACAACAGTCAAAGATTTCGGCGGAGTAATATAGAATAATTTACTTTTTGACCTCTGATTTTTGTTTGTAGAGAAATAGTTTGGATGACGCAATAGTTGGTTGCTACATTAAAGAGCTGTACATCGACAGATATTCTCAAAACCACCGAGCGAGGTGGCGCAGTGGTTAGCACATACGACTGGCATTCTGGAGAACGACGGTTCAAACCCGCGTCTGGCCAGTCTGATTTAGGTTTTCCGTGATTTCCCTACATTGCTTGAGGCAAATGCCGAGATATTCCTTTAAAAGGCCGACATCCTTCCACATCCTTCCCTAATCCGATTTGACTGATGACCTGCAAAACAATAAATCAACCATAAATGTTGCAGGAAGTAATATGACAGTCCAAAAAGTTATGTTTCCCCGTGTATAATCTCTTTGGCACAGTTTCATCATTGTAAAGTAAAACATTTTACTACGTAGTTCGACAGGAATTTTGTATTTTCATGTTTTATCGGATATAATGTGGCTTTAGTGGTTGTCTTAAGGTGCGACATGATGACTCCCGATGATATGATGTAAACTTGTGGCGACTTATGCCACTGCTGAATAGGTCTATAGAATAATTCTTCACTTTCTGTTAAAAATTTTTATTATTGACGCCTTTAGGTCACACGATAACATCAGAACTTCAGAAAGAAAAGTCTTCGTACAAAGTATGGGATCACATGTGTCTGCTGACAGAGCCATTGGCTGGGTTCTGACGTTGACGGCCGCCACATGTGGCTCCACACTTTGTATAAACAATTTTTTTAGAAGTTCTGAAGATGGGTTGAGCCCGAAATCGAGTCAATAAATAAGAAATTTTAACGGCAAGTGACCAGTTATTCTAACGACCTATTTATCAGTAGCAAAAGTCTCTATAAGTTTAATGGTTGTATTAAGTTACATCACATTGAAAAAAGTTACGTATTCTTGGGATTCAAAACGTAATGATTCGTCACTGTGTGTGTCTGCATGCAGTTTTCCTTCAGTGTTCATGTCACCACATTGGTTGTCTTGGAAATAGCTACGGCAATGCTCTTACCCACTACAAGCGTTTTCGTGCTCTCTTGGCTTAAAACGCAAAACCATCGAAACTGAGTACGTAGACAAGATTATAATTAGAGCCACAAACAATTTCGACGTGGTGAAACAAGAAACTTGACCAAATATTGTAAGTGAAGCGGTTAATGACACAAGAGATACAAAACAACGTCTTGGAACATGTCGAAAAAGTGGCATCAACAAATGCTCAGTACATTGCTCCAGAGGTGCACAGATCAAAAAAAGTTTTGCATCACCTCGATCATAGAAAATTGGAATAGAAATTAACATAAACATCATTTCCGCCCTTTTTATTGCTTATCAAAACCACACATTGCATGTTGTACCAAGACACAGCGAGACCTTCAGAGGTGGTGGTCCATACTGCTGTACACGCCGGTACCTCTAATACCCAGTAGCACGTCCTCTCGCATTGATGCATGCATGTATTCGTCGTGGCATACTACCACATATTCATCAAGGAACTGTTGGTCCAGATTGCCCGACTCCTCAACGGCGATTCAATGATCCCTCAGAGCGGTTGGTGAGTCACGTCGTACATAAACAGCCCTTTGCAATCCCTCCCAGGCATGTTCGATAGGGTTCATACCTGGAGAACATGCTGGCCACTCTAGTCGAGCGATGTCGTTTCGTGAAGGAAGTCATTCACACGATGTGCTCGATGGGGGCGCGAACTGTCGTCCATGAAGACGAATGCCTCGCCAATATGCTGCCGATATGGTTGCGCTGTCGTTCGAAGGATTGCATTCACGCATTATACAGCCGTTACGGCGCCTTCTATGAGCACCAAATAATGCCACTCCAAAACAGCAGAGAACCTCCACCTAGCTGCACTAGTTGGACAGTATGTCTAAGGCGTTCAGCCTGACCGGGTTGCTTCCAAACATGTCTCCGACGATTGTCTGGTTGAAGGCGACGCTCATCCGTGAAGAGAACGTCATTCCAATTCTGACCGGTCCATTCGGCATGTTGTTGGGCCCATCTGTACCACGCTGCATGGTGTTATGGTTGCAAAGATGGACCTCTCCATGGACGTCAGGAGTGACGTTGCACATCATGCAGACTATTGCGCACAGTTTGAGTCGTAACAAGACGTCCTGTGGCGGCACGAAACGCATTATTCAACATGGTGGCGTTGCTGTCAGGTTTCCTCAGAGCCATAATCCGTAGGTAATGGTCATCCACTGCAGTAGTAGCCCTTGGGCGACCTGAGCGAGGCATGTCATCGACAGTTGTTGTCTCTCTGTATCTCCTCCAGCTCCGAACAACATCGCTTTGGTTAACAACGAGACGCCTGACACTTTCCTTAATGCAAGCCCTTCCTGGCACAGAGTAGCAATGCGGACGCGATCGAACCGCAGTATTGACCGTCTAAGCGTGGTTGAACTACAGACAACACGAGCCGTGTACCGCCTCCTTGGTGAGATGACTGGAACTGATCGACTGTCAGACCCCCTCCGTCTAACAGGCGTTGCTCATGCATGCTTGTTTACATCTTTTGGGGGGGTTTAGTGACAACTCTGAACAGTCTAACAGACTGTGCCTGTGATACAATATCCACAGTCAACGTATGTCTTCAGAAGTTCTGGGAACCAGGGTGATGCAAAACATTTTTTGATGTATGTATGTGTTTTGGCAAAGTGAAGTGTACTCTGCACAGAACGAAAGACTACATTTTTAAAAAATGATAAGTACACTTATTTTAAATAACCTTTTTCGTGCACAACGCTCTTTACTCATTATTTTTGTAGCGAAAGAGCGATTTTGAAAGGCTGCAAGATAGTTATATACGGACCTCCCACCATCTTATTTGACTTAAAACCCTTTCCAGTCGGCAATTTCTTTAGATGTAATAATTAGAAGTCAAAGGATGCCGAATCTGATCAATTGGATGAAATCTCAGAATAGCACATGCACGCAACGTCCTCAGTTATTTGTTGGACGTATTCCAATTTCTGGCTTCTCCTACAATGTTTACCCTCTACGACAACATCAATTACAATGGAAGATATTCCTTGACGTCTTAACTCATGTCCTGCCATCCTGCGCTTTCTTCTTGTCAATATTTTCGATAAGTTCCTTTCTTAGTGGATTCTGGGGAGAACCTCCGCATTTCTTACCTGCTCGATACACGTAATTTTCAACATTTTTATAGCACCGTATCTAAATGCTTCTATTCTCTACTTTTCCGGTTTCTCCATAGTCGTACTGTCCGTTGTGGCCGAGCGTTTGTAGGCGCTTCATTCTGGAACCGCACGACCGCTACGGTCGCAGGTTCGAATCTTGCCTCGGGCGTGGATGTGTGTGATGTCCTTAGGTTAGTTAGGTTTAAGTAGTTCTAAATTCTATGGGACAGATGACCTCAGATGTTAAGTCCCATAGTGCTCAGAGCCGTTTGAACCCATAGTCGTTGATTTTCTTCCACACAATGCCATGCTCCGAACTACACACTCCAAAATTTCTTCATCAATTAAGGCTTATAATGATTGTTCCTACAATTTTTTTACTTCTCCTAAAGCAGTTTGGTCGTCATACAATTTGGATACATACGCTATTAAGCTGATTATGCAGTAGTTCCTACACTTATCTCCTTGCTATCTTCAGGATTGTGTCACTGGTATTTTTCCTAAAATCTGATGGCATGACACCAGACTCATATATTCTACAAATCACCTGAATAACCGGTTAGTTGGCACTTCCCCCCCAATGATTTCAGAAATTCCGAGGGAACGGTATCCACCCCTACATATTTCACAATCTCTAGTAACTCCGTCTTCTGTTCCTCCCCCTACCCCTGCTACAGATCTCCAATCCCCCGTGAGGCCTTCTTATTCCGTTTGTCATTGTGTCCCTGCATGTTTTATCAGCTTGAATATAACAGTCCGTATATTTAAACGTTGTTACCTCTCTACCACGGGGAGGTGAATATCAGGAGTTTCCTTTCAAGGGAAGAAATAAACTGATTAGGAATATAGTTAGAAATTACGGCTCAACATTGACTCGATCAAAAATACGTGTAGATAAAAATTCCAGTAGTAGTAGTTATCGCAGGCATAGTTCGCAAAGTGTAGCGAAGACAAGGAATTTCTGCAAAAGTGATTATGCAGCCACAGCGCAATACCCAACGCTGTGTATTTTGCTTGTGTATGTGGTCGCTGCCGGCTTAAGTGACCGAGCGGTTCTAGGCGCTACAGTCTGGAACCGCGCGACCGCTACGGTCGCAGGTTCGAATCCTGCCTCGGGCATGGATGTGTGTGATGTCCGTAGGTTAGTTAGGTTTAAGTAGTTCTAAATTCTAGGGGACTGATGACCTCAGCAGTTAAGTCCCATAGTGTTCAGAGCCATTTGAACCATTTGTGGTCGCTACCGTCAAAGTTGCCCACAGTTTTCACCACGGAGCAGTACCACACTGAACGTCATCACACCGCTCTCATCAGTCGATACACAAATTCCAACGAAACTGACGACCTCACTGGTAATCAGCTGCGTGGTCGTGGATTTTCCAATGGATTCCGCAGGTTTCGTAATGTACAGTAATCAGCCTAATGCATTAACAGACCAAGTAATAATCAACATAACCCATAAATATGTATGTACATTAGTAACATTTCTTGTCGATTATTCCCGAGTGGCAACTCACATTTTTGGTCTGCAATTTTTTTTTACCGGTTCTCTGTTTCAAATACAGAACTCAGTTAACAGAATTTCCAATAGTATTCTACGTAGTGAATTAAATAGTTATGTACGTAAATTTGAATCTAATGTTGGTTGTGCTCGAAACTTTTAAGCGTATACATCTTTATAACCTAAAGCTACTCCTCGTTTATTCATTCCTGGCTAGTCCCGTGCCTTTTGCTGCGAAGAAAGTTGTTATAGCGGAATTCAATCGTTTAGAGGCAGCTGGTGTTTGACACGAGTCGCCTCTAGCCAATGGGCGACGGCTTTAGATGTATTTAAATAGCCTAACGATACAATTTGAATTATGGCGATGCTAAAGCACCTATTAATGCTCATTCTAATGGAGATGTTATTCAAATCCATGGCCATAAAAACTACTGACAAAGTTATTAAGAGGCCAGTACTATTTTAAGACAGATTTAGCTGTCACTTACGTGCAGTTAATCTTAAACACAAAATCAAAGCGTTTTACGCTACACTACTGGCCATTAAGATTGCTACACCACGGACAGGACGTGCTACAGACGCGAAATTTAAGCGACAGGAAGAAGATGTTGTGATATGCAAATGGTTAGCTTTTCAGAGCATTCACACAAGATTAGCGCCGGTGGCGACACCTACAACGTGCTGACATGAGGAAAGTTTGCAACCTATTTCTCATACACAAACAGCAGTTTACCGGCGTTGCCTGGTGAAACGTTGTTGTGATACCTCGTGTAAGGTGGCGTGATGGTATGGGGTGCCATTGATTACACGTTTCCGACTTTGATAAAGGTCACATTGTAGCCTATCGCGACATTGCTGCTCGCGTTGGTCGAGATCCAATGACTGTTAGCAGCATATAGAATCGGTGGGTTCAAGAGGGTAATACGGACCGCCGTGCTGGATCCCAACGGCCTCGTATCACTAGCAGTCGAGATGACAGGCATCTTATCCGCATGGCTGTAACGGATCATGCAGCCACGTCTCGATCCTTAGGTCAACAGATGGGGACGTTTGCAAGACAACAACCATCTGCACGAACAGTTCGACGACGTTTGGAGCAGCATGGACTTTCACCTCGGAGACCATGGCTGCGGCTACCCTTGGCGCTGCATCACAGACAGGAGCGCCTGCGATGGTGTACTCAACGACGAACCTGGGTGGACGAATGGCAAAATGTCATTTTTTTCGGATGAATCCAGGTTCTGTTAACAGCATCATCATCGTCGCATCCGTGTTTGGCGACATCGCGATGAACGCACATTGGAAGCGTGTATTCGTCATCGCCATACTGGCATATCACCCGGCGTGATGGTATGGGGTGCCACTAGTTACACGTCTCGGTCACCTCTTGTACGCATTGAGGACACTTTGAACAGTGGACGTTACATTTCAGATGCGTTACGACCCGTGGCTCTACCCTTCACTCGATCCCTGCAGAACCCTACATTTCAGCAGGATAATGAACGACCGCATGTTGAAGGTCCTGTACGGGCCTTTCTGGATACAGAAAATGTTCGACTGCTGCCCTGGTCAGCACATTCTCCAGATGTCTCACCAATTGAAAACGTCTGGTCAATGGTGGCCGAGCAACTGGCTCGTCACAATACGCCAGTCACTACTCTTGATGAACTGTGGTATCGTGTTGAAGCTGCATGGGCAGCTGTACCTGTACACGCCATCCAAGCTCTGTTTGACTCAATGCCCAGGCGTATCAAGGCCGTTATTACGGCCAGAGGTGGTTGTTTTGGGTACTCGTTTCTCAGGATCTATGCACCCAAATTGCGTGAAAATGTAATCGCATGTATATTTGTCCAATGAATACCCGTTTATCATTTGTATTTCTTCTTGGTGTAGCAATTTTAATGGCCAGTATTGTAATCATACGCTCCAGAGATATATCATTTATCTACACATCTGGAGTCCGCAGGTCGTGGTCGTGCGGTAGCGTTCTCGCTTCCCGCGCCCGGGTTCCCGGGTTCGATTCCCGGTGGGGTCAGGGATTTTCTCTGCCTCGTGATGACTGGGTGTTGTGTGATGTCCTTAGGTTAGTTAGGTTTAAGTAGTTCTAAGTTCTAGGGGACTGATGACCGTAGCTGTTAAGTCCCATAGTGCTCAGAGCCATTTACACATCTGAAAAAAATTAGTACACCCTTTTAGACGTTTCCAATTCACTCAAGTTTTATTGTTGCAACAGTGTATATGAAGTACATGAAATGATTACATTTACAGATCAATAGCACAAGCAGCTCTAAGGTACCCATGCTGAAACACTCATATCAGTATGTTGTAACCTTCACGGGCGACAATTCAGGCGCTGACTTTGTCATCCAGTCGATCGTACTGTCGTTGGATAGGTTATGCTACGCCTGGTCGAAATGTTCGTGTAGATCTATTAATTCTTCGTTGACGTGTCGCACGAGTCATTTCTCGTCCCAATACATCACACACGTGCACGACAGGAGACAAGTCCGCAAATTTTGCTGGCCATCTAATTTGCTCCACGTCTTGCGGAGACCGTTGAGTTTCATGGACGGTGTGTGGGCGAACATTATCCTGCTGTGACAACATATCACCTTCCTGTTGCAAGAACGGAAATGGACGGGTCTAACAATATTCTGCACGTACCGAGTGGTGGTTAGCGTCACCTTCAGAAACAGCAAAGTTGAACGAATGTGTAGCTTATCGCACGACTGTCCATAAGGCCTGGGGTTTGGAAAAAGTGCCTTGGAATCACTTGCGTGCAAGCAGAATCAGAATCTGCTTTCATCGCTGAAGATCACGGTGCACCATTCCAAGTGATCTTCTGACGGCACCAGAGCATGTCGATGCTGTGGCGTGAGTGGAAGACGGCCCAGAGGTATGCGTGCCCGTATTCCCACCCGACTGCTAATAATAGGTTCGCAACAGTTCGTGTTGACACGTCTGGACTCACAAGCCCTTGTAAGTAGGCTGCTTAGGTTTTTTGTATTGGTAACGCCACGTAGCGCTCTGTGTGAAAATCACTGGCTGTGCTGTGTGCAGTCTGTGGCTAGTTTGCATTGTTGTCTGCCATTGTAGTGTTGGGCAGTTGGCTGTTAACAGCGCGTAGCGTTGCGCAGTTGGAGGTGAGCCGCCAGCAGTGGTGGATGTGGGGAGAGAAATGGCGGAGTTTTGAAATTTGTAAGACTGGATGTCATGAACTGCTATATATATTATGACTTTTGATGACTATTAAGGTAAATACATTGTTAGTTCTCTATTAAAATCTTTCATTTGCTAACTATGCCTATCAGTAGTTAGTGCCTTCCGTAGTTTGAATCTTTTATTTAGCTGGCAGTAGTGGCGCTCGCTGTATTGCAGTAGTTCGAGTAACGAAGATTTTTGTGAGGTAAGTGATTTGTGAAAAGTATAGGTTAATGTTAGCCAGGGCCATTCTTTTGTAGGGATTATTGAAAGTCACATTGCGTTGAGCTAAAAATATTGTGTGTCAGTTAAAGGACAGACATGTATAATTTTTAAAAGGGGAGGTTTCACCCTCTTATATGTACCGTGGTAGGTGTAAAATTTGTGACTGCTGCCCTTACAATACGACAGTCCTAGGGGGCGTCTGTTCTGTGTGGACGTCCAATCCTCGTCTGCGGATGTGAGGACGTTCACGTGACCACTGATACCAGCATCATAGCGCCACTGACGCTGCACGTCCTCCAACGTGTGTGGCAGTTCTCCGAAAGGACCATCCCGTCACTCGGAAGGCTACTATTTGAACCCTTTCAAACTCGCTCGGTTGGTTCTAGGAAGCACGAGGAGGGCTCCATGACACGGCCGGCTGTTTGCTTCACTGAGCCCTCTAGATGTGAGCATTCCCTAGTAAAGCATAGACACAGATGGCGCTCTGGTAGCTACACCGCTACGTTGTCTTTTAGCGGACGACGTTGAAACCATTCTCAGTTCATCTCGCGACTGCTACGGTCGCAGGTTCGAATCCTGCCTCGGGCATGGATGTGTGTGTGATGTCCTTAGGTTAGTTAGGTTTAAGTAGTTCTAAGTTCTAGGGGACTGATGACCACAGATGTTAAGTCCCATAGTGCTCAGAGCCATTTGAACCATTTTTCAGTTCATCTCAGGTGGCATATGCAGTCATCGGATCAAAATCTACGTCGTCTCTATAGGTGTACTTTTTTTTCAGTAGTGTATGTTACTAGACGGATTAGTTGGGCCTACTGACCTGGTCCCAGATGCAGGTAGCCTATTTAATGACTTGCAAGGGAAACAAAAATTTGATTTTCCATATTTTATGTAACTATTGACGGAATTCAGGAATTTAAAATTCCGTAGTTATCTACTCGTAAAGAGGTATATTCTTATGTTAAAGGTTTAACGTAGTAGGTCAAGTATTGTAGTTGGAAACTGCGTATATGTCTTGAGACAGCATAAATGTAGCGTTTAAGAAGTAGTTCACGCAAAAGCATCGTACTAAAATACCGTCATTTGACCATTGCATAAACTTCCTTATGGAGTACATCGTAGCAGGTATCACTGACGTAGAGAAGCGACTGTAAGAGTTGAAAACGAAAAAAATCGGCTGGTCTGAATGGATCCCAGTTCGGTTTTTCAACAAAGAGTATTCTACGGCATTGGTCCCTTGCTTAGTTTGCCTTTATTGCAAATCTGTCTCCCAGAGCAAAGTCCTAAGCGACTGGAAAAAAAGCGATGGTGACCCGTCTGTATAAGACTGCTTGAAGGACTCCGCAAAAATTTTGGAACAATATCCTTAACATTGCTTTGCATCAGAATTCTTGAACATATTCTCAGTTCGAATATAATAAATTTCGTTGAGAGGGAAAAGGTTCTGCTCACAAATCAGCATGCATTTAGAAAGCATCGCTCGTGAGAAACTTCGCATGCCCTTTCCTCACATGATACACTGCGAACTATGGATGAAGGGCAAAAAGCTGACTACATACTAACATACCCTGAAGCTCCAAAGAAACTGGTATAGGCATGCATATTCAAATACAGAGATATGCGAACACGCAGAAAACGGGGCTGCGGTCGGCAACGCCTGTATAAGACAACGAGTGTCTGGCGCAATTGTTAGATGGGTTACTGCTGCTACAATGGCAGGTTATCAAGATTTAGATGAGTTTGAACGCGGCGTTTATACACTCCTGGAAATGGAAAAAAGAACACATTGACACCGGTGTGTCAGACCCACCATACTTGCTCCGGACACTGCGAGAGGGCTGTACAAGCAATGATCACACGCCCGGCACAGCGGACACACCAGGAACCGCGGTGTTGGCCGTCGAATGGCGCTAGCTGCGCAGCATTTGTGCACCGCCGCCGTCAGTGTCAGCCAGTTTGCCGTGGCATACGGAGCTCCATCGCAGTCTTTAACACTGGTAGCATGCCGCGACAGCGTGGACGTGAACCGTATGTGCAGTTGACGGACTTTGAGCGAGGGCGTATAGTGGGCATGCGGGAGGCCGGGTGGACGTACCGCCGAATTGCTCAACACGTGGGGCGTGAGGTCTCCACAGTACATCGATGTTGTCGCCAGTGGTCGGCGGAAGGTGCACGTGTCCGTCGACCTGGGACCGGACCGCAGCGACGCACGGATGCACGCCAAGACCGTAGGATCCTACGCAGTGCCGTAGGGGACCGCACCGCCACTTCCCAGCAAATTAGGGACACTGTTGCTCCTGGGGTATCGGCGAGGACCATTCGCAACCGTCTCCATGAAGCTGGGCTACGGTCCCGCACACCGTTAGGCCGTCTTCCGCTCACGCCCCAACATCGTGCAGCCCGCCTCCAGTGGTGTCGCGACAGGCGTGAATGGAGGGACGAATGGAGACGTGTCGTCTTCAGCGATGAGAGTAGCTTCTGCTTTGGTGCCAATGATGGTCGTATGCGTGTTTGGCGCCGTGCAGGTGAGCGCCACAAGCAGGACTGCATACGACCGAGGCACACAGGGCCAACACCCGGCATCATGGTGTGGGGAGCGATCTCCTACACTGGCCGTACACCACTGGTGATCGTCGAGGGGACACTGAATAGTGCACGGTACATCCAAACCGTCATCGAACCCATCGTTCTACCATTCCTAGACCGGCAAGGGAACTTGCTGTTCCAACAGGACAATGCACGTCCGCATGTATCCCGTGCCACCCAACGTGCTCTAGAAGGTGTAAGTCAACTACCCTGGCCAGCAAGATCTCCAGATCTGTCCCCCATTGAGCATGTTTGGGACTGGATTAAGCGTCGTCTCACGCGGTCTGCACGTCCAGCACGAACGCTGGTCCAACTGAGGCGCCAGGTGGAAATGGCATGGCAAGCCGTTCCACAGGACTACATCCAGCATCTCTACGATCGTCTCCATGGGAGAATAGCAGCCTGCATTGCTGCGAAAGGTGGATATACACTGTACTAGTGCCGACATTGTGCATGCTCTGTTGCCTGTGTCTATGTGCCTGTGGTTCTGTCAGTGTGATCATGTGATGTATCTGACCCCAGGAATGTGTCAATAAAGTTTCCCCTTCCTGGGACAATGAATTCACGGTGTTCTTATTTCAATTTCCAGGAGTGTAGTCGGCGCACGAGCGATAGGACACAGCATCTCCGAGGTAGCGATGAAGCGGGAATTATCCCGTACCACCATTTCACGAGTGTACCGTGAATGTCAGGAATCCGGCAAAACATCAAATCTCAGACATCGCTGCGATCAGAAAGAGATCCTGCAAGAACGGGACCTACGACGACTGAAGAAATCGCTTAACGTGACAGAAGTGCAACCCTTCCGCAAATTGCTGCCGATTTCAATGCTGGGCCATCAACATGTGTCAGCGTGCGAACCATTCAACGAAACATCACCGATATGGGCTTTCGGAGACGAAGGCCTACTATCGTGTACCCTTGACGACTGCACGACACAAAGCTTTACGCCTCGCCTGGGCCAGTCAACACAGACATTCGAATATTGATGACTGAAAACATTTTGCCTGGTCGGACGAGACTCGTTTCAAATTGTTTCGAATGGAGGGACTTGTACGCGTTTGGGGACAACCCCATAAATCCATGGACCCTGCATGTCAGCAGGGGACTTCAGTTTGGTGGAGGCTCTGTAATGGTGTAGGGTGTGTGCTCTTGGGGTGATACGGAACCCCTGATACGTCTAGATACGACTCTGACAGGTGACACGAACGTAAGCATCCTGTGTTATCACCTGCATCCATTCACGTCCACTGTGCATCCCGACGGACTTGGACAATTCGAGCAGGACAATACTACACCCCGCACATCCAGAATTGCTACAGAGCGGCTCCAGGAACACTCTTCTGACTTTAAACACTTCCGCTGACCAACAAGCAACCCATACATGAAAATTATTGAGCATATCTGGGATGTCTTGCAACGTGCTGTTCTGGAGAGATCTCTTCCCCCTCTTACTCTTACGGATTTATGGATAGCCCTGAAGGATTCATGGTGTCAGTTTCTTCCAGCAGCACTTCAGACATTAGTCGAGTCCATGCTACGTCGTGTTGCCGTACTTTTGCGTGCTCGCGCGGGTCTACACGATTGTAAGCAGGTGTACCATTTTCTTTGGCTCTTCATTGTACTATGTCTGGGTACAGTTCTTCCATGTTGTCTGTCACCACGTCTGAGGGGTGCGTGGATGTGCAGTCTACTGACATCTTCAAAGCTGATTGACACACTTCAGACCTATATCCAGATGTTCCACAAGAGGTACATTTTGCTAAATGGTTATGGCACCGGTGTTGCTGATGACATACAACACTGACTTCAGACACGATGCTGTTGGAGACGGTGTCGGGGTAACAAGTCTTTCCTTGAAGTTTTTATGTCAGATCGGACAGGTGTCTGTAATTGGGCTTGGGGACGATGGGTTGTCCAAGTTGTAGACACCTGTGAGGGGTCCTGTAGGGTAGCTGAGGACCAAAGAGATCGTTCGAGTGCCTTGATGATGGGAAGAAAAGTTTCTAGAGACGGTTCTTTCGGTTTCAAGACATCAGGTCTAAGACAGTCATAAGGGTATGCACTAAAATTACTTCTCTAACGAAGAAAGCAATGTATGATTGTATGCATTTGGGGTTACTGCACTGAAAAAGGAAGTCGGAAATAAATCCTGTAGGCGGGCAATCCATTCTGTGTATGATTGTCCTTGGAGTTTATGACAACTAAAACTTGAGGGCGGCTGCTTCCAAGTGCACTTGAGAGTCACCGTGTTCCAGTAAAATTCGTGTTCAGCTAGGCTGCTGTGCTGTGAATCAGGTAATGCTGCCCCTTGCATGAAAAGAAGTTTGTCCATGTTTCGACCTTCCTGTCGAATGGATGGAGAGCTGGTGGCGCCAACCAGAAATCCTTGGTCGTGGGACCGAAAATGAAGAGGCAGGTAAAGATATCCAGATGCGATGTGAAGATGGCCGCCAGAGCTCGACCAGGAGTTTGTGGGCAAGCTGAAAGTGGTAGAATAGTGTCAGTGCTTGGGCAGAGGGATCCAACGATTCAGTTATGCTGCAAGCAATGTTACAGTCAGAGAACTGTCAAGTGTGAAACATATGCAAGCTCTGACTACTGGATCAGAGCATATGTGTGAGCCTGATGTGAATAGAAAACCTTGTCACCAACTGATACGTCTGACGATGGTGGCACAAAAACATCCAAATAGCGATGATTGAACAAGTTTATTTATCAGATATTAATACCGCCCCTACACTGACGTGGACTGAAACAAAACATAAAGTAAGTGACTTCTCGGGACAGAACAATAATACTTCTGGCGGCTGAAGGCCAGATAGAATGTCACTAGGTTCTTTAAACAGGCACTTTATAAAAGTCAAAGTCTCGTAGGGTACTCAAAGTACAGTCTGAGTTAATAAAGTCTGAGTCCCGTAGGGAGCATTGTCTAAGTCCGGCCTGTAGCCATTTGAATGTTAACAGGAATAAATTTACAAACCCTCAATTCTGTGACGATGACAGAGTCCCATCTTCTTTGGGGAGGATGCCACTAACACTCGAAGTCCTCTGATGGCAGCTATTGGGATTGTGAAGTCATATATGAATGACAGATAAGTCGTAGAGCTATCGAGTGAGATTCCTGATTGATGAAATCCCTTTGGAATCGGCACATGGCCCAAGAAACTCACTCACAGGGCACTGGTCTGGTCTGGCCTAGTGGTGCTATAAATACCACTCGGCGCTAGGATACAGCTGGGACTATTTTCGATCACGTGTCTTGCGGAAGAGAATGAGTCCGCGTGGCCCCCAGCCTCTAGCGGAAGTTGCTTCTCCTGATGTGAATGGCCGAAGCACTGTCGTCTGGCTTAAGGAAAATTGTCCTCTGTATGCTAGGCATCTTCAAAGCATAGATGTGATGCTGATTGCTGACACCACAGATGTTAAGCCTCAAACATTACCCATGTTTGGAATTTCATCATTTGGAATTTGCGGAGAGTCAAATTTAGAATACGATTCATTGATGGGTATGCGTTCCACAATTCGTTACGAAATCCAGCAATAATGCCGTATCGTCTAGTTTATTACAAGACAGGTTCAAAATTTTGATCTCAAAATTTATTGTAGAATATACTTGGGTTGAGGATGGAGGAGGGGAAGAATACGGAGATTGACGCACGTACTAGACAGAGATTGGAATACAATCTACAAATAACTGAGGACTTAAGTCTAAAATGCTACTCTGAGATGTAGAGGTTGACACAGGAAAGTAGTTCATGGTGCGCTGCATCAAACCAGTCACAAGTATGATGACCCAAAAAAAAGTTAAATAAGTGTGGCCTTGCGTTTAATATCCCAGTCACAGTGTGGAATGGTGCAATGAGATCCTGTTCTGATGCCAGAAGAGTGTCATACATCATTGTCGTCATAGCATCACGCAGAAAATAGCCAAGACGTGTAAGAACTGGTGGCCGTGGCGGGTTGCGCAGAAAGTGTCGCCGCTTCTTTCGCAAAGCTGGTTGCAGGTGAAGCTCCAAAAATGAACAGTAATACGACTTAAGCCCTTCTGACTTTGATTTGATTCCGAAGATGAAGGAACCACTTCGTGGCATTTGAATCAGAACTGTTCCAGAGATTCGACAGGCAGTAGACGGCTCCATTCGCACCGCACCATCAACAGAACAGGCTCTGCTACGCCTTCCACATCGCTGGCAACGGGTTCTACACAACGCTGGTACCTACTTTGAAGGACAGTAACAGGTTCAAACATGTAACCCTTTTGTATCGATTGTGAATAAATAGTTGCCACTATTTAAGTTCCAACTCTCGTATAAACACTGTATACATATGGAATTTGTAAATTGTCCGTAAAAGCTCTGCTTCTCCCTGCTGCAGCCTGCAGTTTGGCACAAAAGGTCGGTGAATGCCTTTATTCATCGACGATAGCCTCTGGGATCGGAAGGTTTAACTAAACACCAGCCGTGAAAGACTTCAGGTATTATATTTAAAAATTGGTTCAATTGGGTCTGAGCACTATGGGACTTAACTTCTGAGGTCATCAGTCCCCTAGAACTTAGAACTACTTAAACCTAACTAACCTCAGGACATCACATACATCCATGCCCGAGGCAGGAATCGAACCTGCGACCGTAGCGGTGGCGCGGTTCCAGACTGAAGCGCCTGGAACCACTCGGCCACACCGGCCGGCCCCTCAGGTGGGTGTACGAGAAATTGCACGAGGTGCAGGAATATGCCACAGTAGTGTGTGCAAAATCTTGCATCGGCATAGGATTCATCCGTTCCATATCTCACTGCACCAAGAACTGTACGGGAATGAATTTGAATCCCGTATTGCATTCTGTCGTGTTGTACTTCATCAGTTGCAAGGTAATCCAGTATTCCTAAGCAATACATTGTTTACGGACGAGGCTTCATTTACAAATCATGGTAATGTGAATCTGCGGAACATGCACTACTAGTCCGTACAAAATCCCCACTGGATTCGCCAAGTTGCTCATCAAGGACAGTGGAGTGTCAATGTTTGGTGCGGTATCATTGCTAACTATACTGTAGACCCCTATTTTTACCGTGGAACATTGAATGGACAGTGATACGCATCATTTCTTCAACACACACTAGCGCTCCTCATGCAGGATCTAGGATTGGCTGTCAATGTAGTTCCAACATGATGGATGTCCCGCACACAATGCAAAAGATGCCAGAGACGTTCTAGATGCGACGTTTCCATATAGGTGGATGGGGCGGGGAGGTACTGTGCGATGGTCTGCACGGTCCCCCGACTTGACGCCATTAGACTTCTTTCTCTGGGGCGCAGTGAGAGGCAGAGAGTATCAAGAACTCTCAACGACAATAGAGGATATGCAACATCGTGTTACTGCGGCGTGTGCGGCAATATCTGTAGAAACTACAATCTGTGCAACACTCTCTCGTTACTCGTCTGCAAACGTGTATTGATGCAAACGGAGGGCATTTGGAATATATGTTGACGTGACACAGTTTCATTTGTCAAGATGGTTCAAATGGCTCTGAGCACTATGGGACTTAACATCTATGGTCATCAGTCCCCTAGAACTTAGAACTACTTAAACCTAACTAACCTAAGGACATCACACAACACCCAGTCATCACGAGGCAGAGAAAATCCCTGACCACGCTGGGAATCGAACCCGGGAACCCGGGCGTGGGAAGCGAGAACGCTACCGCACGACCACGAGCTGCGGACCATTGGTCAAGATGTGGGTGTATTTTCTATGCTGGATGTAATGCACAACAATACAGTTTCTGTGGGCGACAGGGCACTAGTAAATATGTTTAGCAAAGTGAATTCAAGTGTGTTATCTCAAATTGTAGCTCTAGTTGTCATTTCGCTAGAATAAACCTACATTTACAATTTGAAAAACGTAACTTTGCGTTGGACGTGTTACTTGTTTATTTTTGAGGATTGTGCATATCTCCCCATTGTGTGAGCCCCTGACACAGGTAGCGTGAGGTGCACGTTTGAGTCTCAGGACGTGGGCTAGCTGTGCGCTTCATTTATTTCAAGCGCCAACTTCGCTTCGCAATTTCTCGGGATGTAATTGACGTATTGCGATGCAACCAACGCCATTACTTTTGTGATTTAAAAATACACTAGTCTGTGTTGAAAATAGTATTTGTTTATGTGGTGTCACCGCCAGACACCACACTTGCTAGGTGGTAGCTTTAAATCGGCCGCGGTCCGTTAGTATACGTCGGACCCGCGTGTCGCCACTATCAGTGATTGCAGACCGAGCGCCGCCACACGGCAGGTCTAAGGACACTTCCTAGCACTCGCCCCGGTTGTTCAACCGACTTTGCTAGCGATGGTTCACTGACAAAATACGCTCTCAGTTGCCGAGACGATAGTTAGCATAGCCTTCAGTTACGTCATTTGCTACGACCTAGCAAGGCGCCATTACCAGTTACTATTGATGCTGTAAAACATGTACCGTCAAGAGCGATGTTCACCATTTATGGATTAAAGTTAAGTATTCCACAGCTACGTCCTTTTTTGCTAGTCTAATTCCTTGACCTGTTCCAGACCTCACGCCAGCCTGCGTGAGCTAAAACGCGTGCCGTTCGGCTTCCTCTCATAGTGGGTTGGCTGTCTTGCCAATCCACAACAGTTTAAGTTTTAAAATTTCGCATAGTATTTGGTTTCCTAAGCCCCTGCCGTGCGTTCATGCTGGTGAAAACCGTTTTTGAATATCTATTGCTCTTCCAGAGATATTTGAGGTGGCAGAGTTAGGTGAGACTCTCTATATAATCTGTGTTGCGTTCACGGTGGATCAAAAAGTTTCCGTTCGAAGGCAGCACAGTCCAGAATTGGTACGTCAATCTGGAAATCGTCCCCCGACGCACCAGGTTGAAGATACCCGTTTGATAAAACACCTTACCATGCTGCAGGAAGAATTCCGTAACTGCCTGCTGAGAATCCTCGTTCGACAGGAATCATCGACCTTTCAAGGCCTTTTATTATGGGACTGATGGCGAGATAATCGCGTGGGGAGAGATCAGGTCTATAGGGCGTGTGCTCTACTGTCTTCCACTTGCGTTGGCTCAACTTCTGCGTCACGACATTTGCGATGTGAGGAGTGCGTTATCATGAAGCAGCAGCACCCCTTGTCGCAGTTTTCTCGGACGTCTCGCCTTCATTGCATGCCGTGTGTTCTTCAGCGTTGTGCAGTATCGTTCCCTAATTATGTGGACGTCAGGTTCCTTGAAATCAACAAGCAATCCCAGATCGACTGGTGTCTTGTGTCGAATCGCGACCAGCACGGCATGTGACGCACCATTCCACAATGATGATTTTCGACAGACATGCGGCCCCATTAACATTCTTCATTCTCCGATGGATGTCTAATGGTGATCGTCCTTCGGCAGCCAAGGAAAGGACAACAGCACATTGGTCCTGTTTGGATGCATTTAGTAGCAACGTCGCTATAGTTCACGTTTCCGCATTTACAGCACACACGTCGGAAAGACATGAATGTCACACAAGTGTATCGGCTACAGGTCGGTGCTTATATGCCCTCATCGGAGTCGCACTAAGTTGATAATACGTTGCAGCAACGCTCTCAGACGCAAACTTTTTGATTGCCCCCTTATGGTAGTCAATGAAAATCCAGTAATTCAATTTTGCTAAATTTTACAGTGATACAGACAAACTGCCTACATGTGTAACTGTATAATAGACGCCCAGTTACTGAAATATTAGAGAAATCTGTGCACTTTCAAATCTATCTTTGATAATGGCGTTACATCTGTATCTACACCTATATCTACATCTACATCCATACTCCGCAAGCCACCTGACGGTGTGTGGCGGAGGGTACCTTGAGTACCTCTATCGGTTCTCCCTTCTATTACAGTCTCGTATTGTTCGTGGAAAGAAGGATTGTCGGTATGCCTCTGTGTGGGCTCTAATCTCTCTGATTTTATCCTCATGGTCTCTTCGCGAGACTCTTCGGTGAAGGTATGTTCTCGAAACTTTAACAAAAGCCCGTACCGAGCTACTGAGCGTCTCTCCTGCAGAGTCTTCTACTGGAGTTTATCTATCATCTCCGTAACGCTTTCGCGATTACTAAATGATCCTGTAACGAAGCGCGCTGCTCTCCGTTGGATCTTCTCTATATCTTCTATCAACCCTATCTGGTACGGATCCCACACTGCTGAGCAGTATTCAAGCAGTGGGCGAATAAGCGTACTGTAACCTACTTCCTTTGTTTTCGGATTGCATTTCCTTAGGATTCTTCCAATGAATCTCAGTCTGGCATCTGCTTTACCGACGATCAACTTTATATGATCATTCCATTTTAAATCACTCCTAATGCGTACTCCCAGATAATTTATGGTATTAACTGCTTCCAATTGCTGACCTGCTATTTTGTAGCTAAATGATAAAGGATCTATCTTTCTGTGTATTCGCAGCACATTACACTTGTCTACATTGAGATTCAATTGCCATTCCCTGCACCATGCGTCAATTCGCTGCAGATCCTCCTGCATTTCAGTACAATTTTCCATTGTTACAACCTCTCGATACACCACAGCATCATCTGCAAAAAGCCTCAGTGAACTTCCGATGTCATCCACCAGGTCATTTGTGTATATTGTGAATAGCAACGGTCCTATGACACTCCCTTGTGGCACACCTGAAATCACTCTTACTGCGAAAGACTTCTTTCCATTGAGAATGACATGCTGCGTCCTGTTATCTAGGAACTCCTCAATCCAATCACACAATTGGTCTGATAGTCCATATGCTCTTACTTTGTTCATTAAACGACTGTGGGGAACTGTATCGAACGCCTTGCGGAAGTCAAGAAACACGGCATCTACCTGTGAACCCGTGTCTATGGCCCTCTGAGTCTCGTGGACGAATAGCGAGAGCTGGGTTTCACATGACCGTCTTTTTCGAAACCCATGCTGATTCGCACAGAGTAGATTACTAGTCTCCAGAAAAGTCATTATACTCGAACACAATACGTGTTCCAAAATTCTACAACTGATCGACGTTAGAGATATAGACCTATTAGTTCTGCACATCTGTTCGACGTCCCTTCTTGAAAACGGGGATGACCTGTGCCCTTTTCCAATCCTTTGGAACGCTACGCTCTTCTAGAGACCTACGGTACACCGCTGCAAGAAGGGGGGCAAGTTCCTTCGCGTACTCTGTGTAAAATCGAACTGAAATCCCATCACGTCCAGAGGCCTTTCCTCTTTTGAGCGATTTTAATTGTTTCTCTATCCCTCTGTCGTCTATTTCGATATCTACCATTCTGTCATCTGTGCGACAATCTAGAGAAGGAACTACAGTGCAGTCTTCCTCTGTGAAACACTAGCGGAATTTGAATGGTCCAGGTGGAGGCAATATGCATCGATTTTGAAGCGTATAGTTGAAGGACGGCCTGTCACTGTTAATGTAAAGAATAAACCAGGGATGGTTATTAAACATCGGGGCCTGGTGATATTTGTATCAAATGAATATTCAATTGGTGAGGAAGCACTACTCAGTAATGTCATCTGTAATGTCATATTGTTGCAGTTTTGAAAAGTTCTTCGCAGACTCTGCAAATCACTGTTGGGTTATCTCCTATTGTACCAAGCATTATCGTTTTTTCGTGTATGGCGACGGAAAAGATGATAATGCTCTGTGGGCGCTGAAATTAATCTTGTCTTTGTGATCCCTACAGGAATACGCGTAGGCGTCTGTAGTATGTTCCTAGTTTACTAACTGTTGTTTGAAGCTTTTTAACTAGGTGTTCACTGGAAAGTTGGTATCTGTCTTCAGGTATCTACCATTTCAGGTTTATCAACATCTTATGCTCTCCCGTTGGTCAAACAACCATGTGACCATTCACTCTGGCCTTATTTGTATACGTTCAGCATCCCGTGTTCTATTTGGTACGGGCCTCTCAAGCCAGAGCAGTATTCTAGAATGACTGCCATGAGTGTACAGCAAGCACTCTCCTTTCTATTATGCTTACCTTTTCCCGTCCTGTCAACGAACCGAAGTTTATCACCTGCTTTACCTACGGTTGAACCTATGTGATCGTTCAGTTCCGTATCGTTACAAATTGTTACACTCAGATATTTGCGAGAGTTTACTGATGCTAGTTCTGATTCATTAACATTTTTGCTATCGAATACTAATTTTTGACGTTTTGTGAAATATGCAATATTACATTGTTAAACATTTATAGAAGTTGTCAGTCATTGTAGTACTTTGAAATTCTATCAATATCTGACCGAATATCTGTGCATTTTCTCTAAGTGCTTTATTATAAGTACTGCTTCATCTACAAAAAGCCTAAGGTTACTATTAGTAGTGTTTGCCAGGTTACTGCGAGGACCTATCACCCCAAAAGTAATGCCTCCGAATTTTTTATTCTGTTCTCAGTATCGGTTGAGATATCACATGTCATGTATATTACTCAGTCGTCTTTCCTGCTTCGCTGACTCAAGTTGAAACTCTCTGCAGCTATAGGGGTCCGAATAGTCGCGTGTAACGTGGAGGAGTGAAACGTAACTATGTCGATGCTTGAAAACAGCATGCTGTAATCGAATTTCTAACCGTGCCTCCAACGGAAATCATCGGTCAACAATTTCTTTAGAGTTTTGAACGTTTCGGTGATGGGATCCTAAACAATACCGTGACAGGCGATGAAAGCTGGTTTCACTATTTTGACCCCGAAAACAAGAATGGAGCTCCGCCACAAAGGATTACTGACGCCAAAAAGTTCAAGTTCATACTGTCAGCAGGGAACTCACGTTCACAGCGTTCTGCGATTTTCAAGATGCGGTGCATTTGGAATTCATGCCTAAAGGCACCGATATAAACTCTGCAAGGTATTGCGAGACTCTCACAAAATTAAAAGCACGAATTCGAAACGTTTGGCCACACATGCAGCACCCTCTCGTTCAGCGTGGCAGTGGCAAACCACACACGAACGCTGTGACATCTCGAACAAACCGACGCCTTGGCTGCAGTGTCATCGATCATCCTCCATACAGTCCCGACTTGACTCCACCCAATTTTCACCTATTTCCAAAACTTGAATAATACCTTCGAGAACTTCACTTTGACAGTGATGAAACAGTGAAAACAAAGGTGAGGCTGTGTCGCCGTCAACGAACATATTCCGTGTACTCCTGTGGCGTATTGAAACGGGGCAAAACATAAAGGTCACTTTTTCTTACACGTTGCGAGAAACGGCGGCGTTAACTAGTGTGATCTGTATTAGGCGTGTGCAGCAACAGCGACGAACCGAAATGCTGTTAACGATTGGTTTAAATGCTTGATAGGCATAAAAGTAACTGTTGATGATATTAAGAGTTCTGGTTGACTGTCAGCAAGCGTAATGGCAGATAAGTGTGGCAAAAACTGGCACAACATTGGCAACTGTGAGAAATGAGGATTCTATTACATTACTGAATTTTACTGGCATTAATCGAAACTACCAAGGAACCAGAGCCACATTACATTATTGGTGTATCTGATGATTACAATAAATTTACGTTAGAATGTAGTGTGTGATAATTATATGTGTTGCAAGAGGGCTGCATACTCCGCAACACTTTTTCTCTGACGACCTCTGACAGGATTTCATATGCGATTCATAACAACAGACCTCTTTCAGTGCAGGTTACAATGTCTTTGAAAGTCAATGATATTTTCTAAATTTTTGTATTTTATGGTGTGGGTATAGTTCTGACTGTGGAAAATTGGTTTCTGCATATTCTTAGCCTTTGGCAAAGCTAGTTTGTGATCACTATACCATTGAACCGAAAAGAATACATGATCTAAATGACCTTCTGACGTTAAGACCCACGATCGAGGCCCATCTGTGGTGGTGGTTGAAAAATTTCTGTCATGTTGGATATCCTATACCGCATGTCCAAACTGTATTCGCAGGATTAGCAAGAGGGGTATTTACACCATCACTCGTAGAGAACTGGTTAACCGGAAGATCTTTAACTGATTTGATTAACGACTGAAGGGCAATATAATGGAAACCGCACAGTCATTGAAATAAATGTTTTTCAATGTAGAGTAAGAATGCATGCTTCAAATTGGTTTTACATTTGCAGCAACAGTGTGTATAAGGCAATTTACAAAAATCTAGGAACTAAAGAGTCGGAGATAGGCCTTAAATTTGTCGCTGTCTTGTCGAAAGTATACATAATGAAAACCATGGCGGTAGTATAGTACGTAAGGTTCCGACTGGCTGCAGTTTTATAAGCCTTATAATAATGCTTAAGCGTTGTGTTGTTTAATAACAACAATTAGGTCACAAAAAATTATTTTACAAACAACAGTACTGACAGACTTGCACCATGGAAGAAGTGCGAAGAGCGGCTGATGGCAACACCAGCAAACCTGGGAAACATGGAACTCCTAAACCCACACCGCTCAACCACTGCATTGCTGAATAGGATACCTATACAGGTTAAATTTTAATTTATGAATAATTTATTATTTCTTGCATGTCATATAATGCTCAGCGGACTCTCACCCCCCACCCCCCGCCCGATGAGCGTCGCATTTTAATGCTAGCATAACCTGTTATCATATCCAAAAGTGACTGGGGGCATAATTAATAATTAGCAATTTAATTGATATGAGGTCCCGACAGTGCTCGTATTTAACCTTCACATGACACTATCTCATTCGCCTTGTGCCACTGCATCCGATGGCTCATTGTATTTTTATCCTCACTGACATATCCAGCTCGCAGGAGCGCCTAGCCAGATCTGTTGCGCAGTGTAGCCTACTCGCCGGCAGTAAGCGCTTGGCGGTCGCCGTGTTGCAGGTACGCGGGAGCAGGCGTACGTATACGCGCTGTCGTCGGCAGCGGTGGCGCACGCGGTGGCTCGCGCATGCGCTGCGGGCACCCTGCGCCAGTGCGGCTGCGCGCTGCCGCCTCGAGACCCGCCCAACGGCAACTTCAAGTGGGGCGGCTGCGGCGACAACCTCAAGTGGGGGCTCAGCTTCGCGCGCCGCTTCACCGACCCGCCGGAGAGGCGCAGCGCCAAGGAGAAACCAAAGTAAGCACATCCTCCTCGTTCCCATCTTAATACATTTTTAAAAATCCAAATACGTTGATAATCAATATGTATTATAAAATTAAGTGTACATTGTGTGTGCCAGTAAAACTCAGAAACGAGTCCCGGTACGATCAAGGGAGTTACATACTGTGGTAACCCGTATCCCCCATCCATGAAGAAGGTTGTTTTTACCTGATGCGCGTGCATTTGAAGACATAAGGGCTAGGAAGTTTCGTCCTTAAGAAGTTTATAGAATAATCCAGGGTATTCGAGAACATTCGAGAGTATTCCACAACATTCCAGAATGTTCTGGAATGTTACAAAATGATCCAGGATATTCTGGAATGCTTGGGGATAGTCTGGAACATTCGGAAAGATTCCAGAATGTTCGGGAACATCCTCGAACATCTCAGATCATTGTGGAACATTTCAGAACTCTCTCTAATGTTGTGGAATGTTCTGGAACATTGTAGACCATTCGAAGCCTTTTTCGTATGTTCTGTAATTCGTCACTGGTGGGGCTATCCATTGGCAAATATCTGTCGTGGGTTCGGACGTCAGTTTCTTATCAGTGACCGAAAGAGAAACCGAAAAATAGTGCAGTGAGTAAATAAAAACAAATAGTGATGTGAAAGTGTGAAAGTGATACAGTGACTGAATATAAAAGAAAAATAAAGTGTGTAAAATGTCATTAGCGTATTTGCTAGTAAAAAGTGGATTTGATTTATATTTTAAATAACGCTAAAACGTAAAAAAGAAGGAGATCTTACCAGTTCTGAAGCAAAGTGGCGAAAGCAAGAAGAACAGCGAAGAAACGAAACAGACGAAGAGCGCGAAGCACATTTAAGTTCCCAACCAACGAGAATGAGCACTGTGAGAAGCAGAGAAACCCAAGAACAACGAAATAAATGGACTGAAGGCTCAAGAACCGCGACACAATCTTACAATAAAAGACTGCGAACTCAAACTAGCCATCAAAATATCACTGCACGAGAAGCGCGGACGAGGACAAGTAAACAGTACAACATAACAAATGAAGCATTCCACTACGACCCAACGAATGATACAATAAACAAAACACTTCGTAATCGGAAAAACTGATAACATCTGCCAATTTTTCAACGCAAAGAAAATCAGTAGAGAAGTGCCAGGATTTTGTTGCATGAATGGAGAAATTCGATTACCACCACTGAAAGCACCTCCGCAGGAATTTTTACATTACATGACCGGGAAAACTCCAGAACCAAAACACTTTCTTCAAAATATAAAAGCGTACAGCGCCTGCTTCCAAATGACTTCTTTCGGCATCACTGCAAACAACACTAACAGAGACGGAATCGATTATGTTTTTTCCATCCAAGAACAAATCTATCACAACATGGGATCATTACTACCACTACTCAATGAAGACCATAAATTTCTGCAAATATATTTCATCGTAAATGAAGGAACAGAAATTGAACAACGATGCACAAATATCAATGGACTGAGTTGAGAAGTAGTCCAAAATATACAGAGGATCTTACGCAAATACAGTCAACTGATTCACATATTCAGAACAGCACTAGACTGAATGACTAACTGACTATAAATTTATAATTCAAGCTGACAAAAGACCACCTAGAGAACACGAAAGTCGATGCAGTGTTCCTCAGACAGACGCAATCGCCATCGTAATTGCGGACAATGAAAACACAAGCCGTGACATAATTGTACAATGAAGAAGAACAGGACTACAATGCATCGCAGAGTCACACCGTTCATATGACGCCCTCCAATATCCATTAATATTTCTGCACGGAGAGATCGAATAACATTTTAACGTGAAAGAAATCCAACCTGAAACAGGCGTAGAAACAAACAAAAAAGTCACTTCCAAGGAGATCTATGCTTAGCGCTTAGCTATCACAGGCGATACAATCACTCACATTCTGAACACCCGCCCTTTGTACCAACAGTTTCTGGCACATATTATGCAAAAATAGGTGCGCAACGGATGCTTTACGTAAGACTGAATCAGAAGAAACTACATCCACCTTCGAGACGCAATCATAAATGACGGAAAGATTGACGACACTGGAACAATGGTAATCTTACCCACATCATACATAGAAAGTCCGAGACATATGCACGAATATACTCAAGATGCCATGACCTACCTAAGAAAATACGGACGACCTGACCTATTCATACGCAAATCGTCGTGGCCAGAAATCAAAGAACAACTAAGGTACAGACAAGCCCCCATGCATCGACACGACTAATAGCCCGAGTTTTCCGACAAAAACAAATAAGATTTATTGAAGTCATCACAAAATACCACACCTTTGGAACCGTTGGATGCTGGCTGTACACAATCGAATGGCAAAAACGATAAAAAAATTATACGTTGTCGTGCTGGAATTCAGATCTGGAAGCTGGAGAGATCTGTAGAGATTGAATAAGAGTCCCTAACCGTTCTTTCTACCATCCTGTCGTCTTCTAAAGTTGTGTGCCCAGCGCAGAAGACAGCTCTTTGGTCGCGGGATCTTCTTTGGCGGAGGCTGCCATGCTGTCATCTCGAATTTGAACCTGTGTTTGTGCCTTTTTTATGGCATTCCATTTGCTCAGGTTAGTCTCTGTATCTACAGAGGGCAAGATCTGTAGTACTGACAATGATGGTAGGAGACACCTCTCATTAATGTATCCTGTTACTTTACGTTTTAAAATATCAGTTTTCACACTGTCTTCTACAACACTCGACGTAGCTTTCTTAATAATACGGTAACTTTTCTGACAAATTCCAATACAGAGTACGACATGTCCGTCTGAAACAGAGATATACGAGGGCTGTTCAGAAAGTAAGCTCCGATTGATCGCGAAATGGGAACCACAGTGAAAATTAGAAATGTTTTATTTTTAACAGTTAGCTACACCATCCAGCTACTTCTCTACGTAGTTGCCGTTCTGACTAAGACATTTGTCGTAGCGTTGTACCAACTTTCCAATACCCTCATCATAAAAGACAGCCGCCAGTGCTTTCCGCCAATTCTCTACGCTGGCCTACAGCTCGTTTTCTACATCTACATCTACATCTATACTCCGCGAGCCACCTTACGGTGTGTGGCGGAGGGTACTTATTGTACCACTATCTGATCCCCCCTTCCCTGTTCCATTCACGAATTGTGCGTGGGAAGAACGACTGCTTGTAAGTCTCCGTATTTGCTCTAATTTCTCGGATCTTTTCGTTGTGATCATTACGCGAGATATATGTGGGCGGTAGTAATATGTTGCCCATCTCTTCCCGGAATGTGCTCTCTCGTAATTTCGATAATAAACCTCTCCGTATTGCGTAACGCCTTTCTTGAAGTGTCCGCCACTGGAGCTTGTTCAGCATCTCCGTAACGCTCTCGCGCTGACTAAATGTCCCCATGACGAATCGCGCTGCTTTTCGCTGGATCATGTCTATCTCTTCTATTAATCCAACCTGGTAAGGGTCCCATACTGATGAGCAATACTCAAGAATCGGACGAACAAGCGTTTTGTAAGCTACTTCTTTCGTCGATGAGTCACATTTTCTTAGAATTCTTCCTATGAATCTCAACCTGGCGCCTGCTTTTCCCACTATTTGTTTTATGTGATCATTCCACTTCAGATCGCTCCGGATAGTAACTCCTAAGTATTTTACGGTCGTTACCGCTTCCAATGATTTACCACCTATGGCATAATCGTACTGGAATGGATTTCTGCCCCTATGTATGCGCATTATATTACATTTATCTACGTTTAGGGAAAGCTGCCAGCTGTCGCACCATGCATTAATCCTCTGCAGGTCTTCCTGGAGTACGTACGAGTCTTCTGATGTTGCTACTTTCTTGTAGACAACCGTGTCATCTGCAAATAGCCTCACGGAGCTACCGATGTTGTCAACTAAGTCATTTATGTATATTGTAAACAATAAAGGTCCTATCACGCTTCCTTGCGGTACTCCCGAAATTACCTCTACATCTGCAGATTTTGAACCGTTAAGAATGACATGTTGTGTTCTTTCTTCTAGGAAATCCTGAATCCAATCACAAACCTGGTCCGATATTCCGTAAGCTCGTATTTTTTTCATTAAACGTAAGTGCGGAACCGTATCAAATGCCTTCCTGAAGTCCAGGAATACGGCATCAATCTGCTCGCCAGTGTCTACGGCACTGTGAATTTCTTGGGCAAATAGGGCGAGCTGAGTTTCACATGATCTCTGTTTGCGGAATCCATGTTGGTTATGATGAAGGAGATTTGTATTATCTAAGAACGTCATAATACGAGAACACAAAGCATGTTCCATTATTCTACAACAGATTGACGTAAGCGAAATAGGCCTATAATTATTCGCATCTGATTTATGACCCTTCTTGAAAATGGGAACGACCTGCGCTTTCTTCCAGTCGCTAGGTACTTTACGTTCTTCCAGCGATCTACGATAAATTGCTGATAGAAAGGGGGCAAGTTCTTTAGCATAATCACTGTAGAATCTTAAGGGTATCTCGTCTGGTCCGGATGCTTTTCCGCTACTAAGTGATAGCAGTTGTTTTTCAATTCCGATATCGTTTATTTCAATATTTTCCATTTTGGCGTCCGTGCGACGGCTGAAGTCAGGGACCGTGTTACGATTTTCCGCAGTGAAACAGTTTCGGAACACTGACTTCAGTATTTCTGCCTTTCTTCGGTCGTCCTCTGTTTCGGTGCCATCGTGGTCAACGAGTGACTGAATAGGGGATTTAGATCCGCTTACCGATTTTACATATGACCAAAACTTTTTAGGGTTCTTGTTTAGATTGTTTGCCAATGTTTTATGTTCGAATTCGTTGAATGCTTCTCTCATTGCTCTCTTTACGCTCTTTTTCGCTTCGTTCAGCTTTTCCTTATCAGCTATGATTCGACTACTCTTAAACCTATGATGAAGCTTTCTTTGTTTCCGTAGTACCTTTCGTACATGATTGTTATACCACGGTGGATCTTTCCCCTCGCTTTGGACCTTAGTCGGTACGAACTTATCTAAGGCGTACTGGACGATGTTTCTGAATTTTTTCCATTTTTGTTCCACATCCTCTTCCTCAGAAATGAACGTTTGATGGTGGTCACTCAGATATTCTGCGATTTGTGCCCTATCACTCTTGTTAAGCAAGTATATTTTCCTTCCTTTCTTGGCATTTCTTATTACACTTGTAGTCATTGATGCAACCACTGACTTATGATCACTGATACCCTCTTCTACATTCACGGAGTCGAAAAGTTCCGGTCTATTTGTTGCTATGAGGTCTAAAACGTTAGCTTCACGAGTTGGTTCTCTAACTATCTGCTCGAAGTAATTCTCGGACAAGGCAGTCAGGATAATGTCACAAGAGTCTCTGTCCCTGGCTCCAGTTCTGATTGTGTGACTATCCCATTCTATACCTGGTAGATTGAAGTCTCCCCCTATTACAATAGTATGATCACGAAACTTCTTCACGACGTTCTGCAGGTTCTCTCTGAGGCGCTCAACTACTACGGTTGCTGATGCAGGTGGTCTATAGAAGCATCCGACTATCATATCTGACCCACCTTTGATACTTAGCTTAACCCAGATTATTTCACATTCGCATTCGCTAGTAACTTCACTGGATATTATTGAATTCTTTACTGCTATAAATACTCCTCCACCATTGGCGTTTATCCTATCCTTGCGGTATATATTCCATTGTGTGTCTAGGATTTCGTTACTGTTCACTTCCGGTTTTAACCAACTTTCCGTTCCTAATACTATATGCGCACTATTTCCTTCAATAAGAGATACTAATTCAGGAACCTTGCCCTGGATACTCCTGCAGTTTACCAATATTACGTTAACTTTTCCTGTTTTTGGTCTCTGAGGACGGACGTTCTTTATCAACGATGATAATGTCCTCTCTGGTAAGCCGTCAGGTATTTTATCGTTTCGCCCAAGGGGGGGTCCCTCTAACCTAAAAAACCCCCGTGTGCACGCCACACGTACTCTGCTACCCTAGTAGCTGCTTCCGGTGTGTAGTGCACGCCTGACCTGTCTAGGGGGGCCCTACAGTTCTCCACCCAATAACGGAGGTCGATGAATTTGCAACCATTATAGTCGCAGAGTCGTCTGAGCCTCTGGTTTAGACCCTCCACACGGCTCCAAACCAGAGGACCGCGATCGACTCTGGGCACTATGCTGCAGATATTAAGCTCAGCTTGCACTCCGCGTGCGATGCTGGTTGTCTTCACCAAATCAGCCAGCCGCCGGAAGGAACCAAGGATGGCCTCAGAACCCAAGCGGCAGGCGTCATTCGTTCCGACATGTGCTACTATCTGCAGCCGGTCACACCCAGTGCGTTCAATAGCTGCCGGAAGGGCCTCCTCCACATTACGGACGAGACCCCCCGGCAAGCACACCGAGTGCACACTGGCATTCTTCCCCGACCTACCCGCTATTTTCCTGAGGGGCTCCATAACCCGCCTAACGTTGGAGCTCCCTATAACTAATAGGCCCGCCCTCTGTGACTGTCGGGACCTTGCCGGAGAATCGGCCACTGGCCCAACAGGCGAGGCATCCTGTGGTGGCTCGGAAACGATGTCGTCACCACTAGGAAGCACCCCGTACCTGTTGGAAAGGGGTAAGGCAGCTGCCACGCGGCCAGATCCCACCTTCGCCTTTCGGCCAGGCACGCGAGAGCCCACCACTGTCCGCCATTCACCCTGGAGTGATGGCTGACCGGTAAGATGCTCACTGCCGGAAGACGCAGCGACATCAGGGGTTCCATGTGATTCCAAGGCCACCGAAGTAGGCATAGGTCTCACCACAGTTGCCCCAACGCCACTACGAGCCGACGCCTGCGCCTCGAGCTCGATGAGCCTAACAGACAAAGCCTCCACCTGCCCCCGAAGAGTGGCCAATTCTCCTTGCGTCCGCTCACAACAACCACAGTCCCTACACATGACTATGTTTACCCTATCCTATACGGTGACAAATTCCCAAGATAATCTTCTGATGAGCTACTCTGATAATCAAGAAACACTCACTGAAATACGAGACGCGAAAACTACGCTAGGTTTTCCCAGAAAAACTATTTAAAAGCTAAGCGCAGCAAATAAGTACAAAAACGCTTTATACAAACAGTACTCGCTGCTGCTGGTGCTCTCGCTGTCACAAGACAACTGCTGATTCAGCCAAAATGTTGTACTCATAGCCAGCGGTTCATGTGAGCAGAAATGAAACGCAGGGGGAGTCAATTACGGGCTGTATTGTGGGTAGTCAAACATTTCCAATTGAAAACGATGCAGGAGCATCTTCATTGCCCCTTCAGAATGCGGCTGAGAATATTGCCTTGCAGAAGAAACTGCACGACAGTTATGTAATGTTGGCTGTATAGCTTCAGGCGAAATTTCTCACCAGGTCCTCGTACTTGGCGGGAGACACTATTCTCTAGACAGCTTTACGCGATCACTGTGAGCTCAGAAATGAGAGGAGTGACGTGATGCTATCTAGGGTCATACTAGAGACACTGCCCAACACATCTGTGCAAAGCTTTATCGGATTATCATAGTCGTTTCCATTTCGCGATCAATCGGAGCTTACTTTCTGAACAGCCCTCGTACGTCCGGTTCTGAAGAACACCCGAAACAGAGTGACTAGCGCAACCAAAGTACTTCGTCTCCCAGGCGGGCTAAACCGACTCGAAGGTGTCCGAAGCACTTCGGTTGTAACATCATTATTCTTATGTTTCTCAAAACTAGTGAAATTTAATAAAAAAACGGTAGACTCGTAGGGTAACCACGAGAGATTGTCATACTGAAAACTGTGTTAAATACAATGAAAATTAGGCGTTTTGGCGCCTAACTCTCGAATGTGCCGACGAATCAGAAGCAAGTTCAGTACAATTGGCGGACTCTTCCACGGGAATGGTACATACTGTACCATCTGCCGCTTGTACCTCACTCCACTTTTGCACCATATACTACTTCACTACTTCAAGTTGCATCAAGGCGAGCTTCTAACGAGATAAAATACTGGCGGCCACAGCCTGGAATACCACAGCGAACACAGCCTCGCTCACACAATCTCATATGGCCACACAACAGAATTCACCCCCCATAATTCTACAAAATCATCCAAGCTGAATTTCCCAATCCACAAGAAGATCCGGAACTGTACGACATAATAATGAAAACGGATCATGTGGGCCATTAAACACCAGTTCGCCATGTATGAGTGATGGAACATATACAAAAAACCTACCCAAACCTTGCTTGGACGACACACAAACCGGAGTTGATGCTATCCCAAATACAGAAGAGGATTACCGAAAAACGGTGTAGCAAAAATATGAACACGAGGCAGCGACGAACTGGAAATAGATTATCAATGAGTAATACCATATAACATACTACTTTCCAAAATGTTCCAAGAACACATAAACGTTGAATAGTGCAATTCAGTTAAATTTATCAAATATGTCTCTAAGTATGTGACCAAAAGAAGTGAGATGGCAGTATTACAAGTAGCCAAAGATAGCGAACAACAAAACAGAAACGACGAAATCCTCGAGTACCAAATGGGAAGATACATAAACAGGAACAAAGCAGCGAGGCGGATTTTCGTTTTGCCCATACACGAACGCGAACCAACTGAGCAACATCTGTCCGTACACCGGGAGAATGGACACAGAGTTTATTTCACAAAAGACACCGTCACAAAAAGTGTAAGCAAACCACCTCAGAACACAACATTAACAGCTTTTTACCAACTGTGCCAAATGGACCCATTCGCGAAAACATTACTATCTGTTGACTTTCCTACCTGCTATACGTGGAACACAACAAGAAAAATCTTCCAACGACGAAAACAAGGAATTCCATTAGAAGATCATCTAGGAATCAAGAAAACAGACGCACTAGACCGAGTATACACCGTACATTCGAACAACGCCGAATGTTTCTATCTCAGGATGTTGCTAAAGGAAATACGGGACCAACAAGTTCCACAGATCTGAAGACTGTTGACAGTCACCTATGCCAGACGTACAGAGAAGGATGCCAATGCTTAGAACTACTGGAAAACAACGACCACTGGGAATTAACACTACAAGAATCCTCACTCACAGCCATAGCTGCACAAATCGCCATAATTCTAACAACATGTAACCTATCGAATCCAAAACAGCCATCGGTCTTATTCAAAGAGAGTACGAGTGATGACTGAACTGACCATCGAGTTCAACGACGACATCAATGAAACACTCATTCGCCTAAAAGATAAATGTTTAGCAATAAACAACCAGATATTCGTACAACTTGGGATGCAAGCACCGTGAGAAGATGCTATTAGTGTGCTAAACTTCGAAATTACAAAGGAAATAAGCTACAACATCAACTAACTACTTCAATACATTTCTCACATCAAACTACTTCTCGATGGCGATCAAAAGGAAATCTACAAAGTTATCATGGGTCGGATCGGCAACTACACTGGCGGAACTAAATACTTCGGCGCACTAGGCTGCACTGGCAAAACGTTTCTAATAAATCTATTGCTGGCTGAAATGCGTGTTAAACAACACATCGCACTTGCACTGGCATCATCGGCATTGCAGCCACACTTACGGTAGGATGACGAACTACCCATTCCGCCCTACAACTACAATTGAATATAGCCGAAGAATAATTCCCAGTATGTAAAATCTCAAGACAATTTGGACTGGGTGAACTTGTAAAACGAGTTAAAATTATCTTCTGGGACTAATGCACAATGGCAGGTAAAAAAATCACTCGAAGCCATGGACAGAACATTGCTAGACTTGCGAGGAAACTCTGAAGTGATGGGAGGAGCTCTTAATCGTACTCTCAGGAGATTTTTGAGAAACACTTCCGGTTATCCCCAAGTCAACACCAGCAGACAAGATCAAAGCACACTTAAAAAAATCACACCTCTGTCCACATACACAAATACTGCGACTAACAAAAAATGTGAGTGCTGAACCAACGAAAGACGAAACAGCAGCACATTTTGCTCAACAGCTTTAACAAAAAAGGGGAGGCACACACGAGAATCCTACTGACCAGAAGACCGGCCTCATTAAACTCGACAGTGATTTCTGCAACACAGCCACTGCTGAAAACGAACTCATTCATCAAATTTATCCAAACATTACTCACAACTACACTAATTCCGACTAGCTATTTGAAGGGGCATTTGGCAACTAAAAATAGTATTGTCGACGATATTAAATTTATATTCAAAAGAAAATTCCCGGTGAAGAGAAAAGATACAAATCGATCGACACGATGGTAAACGTTGAAGAAAGTGTGAATTTCCCTACAAAATTTCTAAGCTCTTTGCATGAACCAGGGATGCCATAACACTGCCTTCGGCTTCAAATTGGATCTCCGGTCATAATATCAGAAATGACAACTCACCAAAACTGTGTAATGGAACAAGTTGCTGACAACAATCATAAGAATTTTGAGAATGTATTGGCTGACGATCAGTTTGACTTTAGGAAAGGTACCAGAGAGGCAGTTCTCACATTGTGGTTGATAATGGAAGCAAGACTGAAGGAAAATCGAGATACGTTCTTATGATTTGTCGACCTGGATAACGCGTTCGATAATGCAAAATTGTCCAAGATGGTCGTAATTCTGAGAAAAATAGGGGTACGTTATAGGGAAAGAATGATTATATACAATAAGTACAAGAAAGAGAGGAAACTTTAAGACTGGAACACCAAGAACAAAGTGCTTGGATTGAAACGGGTATAAGACAGAAATGTAGTCTTTCTCCCCTACTGTTCAACCTGCACAGCGAAGAAGCAATGGCGGAAATAAAATAGAGCTTGAAGAATGCGATTAAAATTTAAGATGAAAAGATATCAGTGAAAAAATTCGCTGACATTGCATCGTCAGTGAAAAAGAATACAGGATGCGTTGAATGGAGTGAGCAGTCTAACGAGTACAGAATATAGATTGAGAGTAAATAAATCGAAAAAAGACGAAAGTAATGAGAAGTAGCTGAAATAAGTACAGCGAGAAACTTAACATCAGAATTGGAGCTACGAAGTTGACAAAATTAAGGCATTCGGCTACCTTGGCAGCAAAATAACGCATAATGGATGGAGCAAGGAGGTCATAAAAAGTACACTAGCACTGGCAAAGAGGGCATTCCTGGCCAAGAGAGGCCTACTACTATCAATTTGAGAAAGCAAAGCACTTTATGGTTGTGAAATATGGAATGTGGAGAAATCGGAACAGAAGGAAACTGAAGAATTTGAGATGTGGTGCTTCAGAAAAATGTTGAAAATTAAGTGGAGTGATAAGTTGAGAAATGAGGAGGTTCTCCATTGAACCGGCGAGGAAAGAATATACACTGTTGAAGTAAAACATTATGACCACATACTTATTAGCTTGTTCGTCCGTCTTTGGAACAGAATACATCACTAATTCTGCATATCAGAGGTCAGGCAGTTTCTTGGTAGGTTTTTGGAAGTATATGGCATTAGATGTCTACCCATAGGTTGTGTAATTTGTAAATAACGGGCCGCTGATTTGCTTGCTCGGTGGTGGCGTCAGAAGGAAGAAAGGAAGGACGATTGTTTTAACGTCCCGTCGACATCGATGTAATTAGAGACAGAGCTGATGACACTGCTATCATCAATGAAAGTGAAGAATAACAGGATGTGTTGAATGGAGTCATGGACGGGGAAGGAAATCGGCCGTGCCCTTTCAAGGCAACCATCCGGCATCTGCCAAGAGCGATTTAGGGAAATCGTGGAAAACGTAAATCTGGATAGATGGAGGTGGGTTTGAACCGTCATCCTCCCGAATGTGAGCCCAGTGGGGTAACAACAGTGTCATCTGGCTCGGTAATGGCGCCTTGCAGCGACACAGATGGATTCCACAGGATTTAAATCAGGCGAATTTGGTCGCCGAGACATCAACGTGGGTTCACTATAATGCTCCTCAAACCACTGTAGCAGGGTTCTGGCTCCGACACATGGACGATTTTACTGCTGAAAGATGTTACCGCCGTAGGGGAGGACATTTAGCATGAAGGGATGCAGATGGTTCGCAGCTGGCAGAGTGTCTTCGATTACTACCACAGGTCCCATGCAAGCGCAGGAGAAGGTCTCCCACAGCATAATATGGCGCCCATCAGCTTGCGTCCATGGCGCGCTGCACGTTTCGAGCGGCCGTTCACCTCGACGGTGGCGTTCGTGGAGACGATCGTCGACTTAATATAGGAAAAATGTGATTCATCCGGAAATCAGACACGTTTCCACTGATCGACGGTCGATTCCCGATGGTCCCGTGCCCACTGCAATCGTAATCGACGATGTCGTTGCATCAACATGTGAACACGTAGGGTTAGTCCGCTGTGGAGCTCCATGTTCAACAGTTTACGATGAGCGGTGTGTTCTGAAATACTTGTGCGTGCACCAGCGTTGTGGTCGCTCGGTAGAGATATGATAGATCATTATCTACCCGACTTTACAGAGCCGATGACGCCAGGAATACGAAAGTTATTTGTTTCCGAAATATGTTTAAGGGGCTTTATGCCTATTTTAGAGTAGTGCTATCTCAAACTGGGAAGGCAAAATAAAACTGGCCCGCAAAATGTGTCATGCTCCTTAAGACAGGCTACATTATCCACCGTGGATGTAAGTTATAAGTTGGGTTGCCTATCTTAAGGTGCAACAGCCATTATTTGTAAGATTATGGCACACTTTTTTTCGAAAATCCTGTTTACCATTGTCCATCTGTGGTAAAATGACGATTGTTTAAGCGAGTTTTATCATCCTGCTGTGACCGAGGTAAATGTGCCCTTGTTGACGCTAGAATTGATAGCTTTATGTTCTGTACAGTGATCTATAAGACTCGGACGCAAGCGAAGGGCGAAAAACTTCGTCTCCTGGATGTTTTGTGGGATGGGATGTGTTGTGGGTTGGCGGAAGAGCCAACACCGGTTATGAGAGAAAGCCGAAAGGCACGCGTTTTAGCTCACGCAGGCTGGCGTGAGGTCTGGAACAGGACAAGGAAATTAGACTTCAGAAAAAAACGGACGTAGCTGGTGGAATACTTAACTTTAATCCATTAATGGTGAACGTCGCTCTTGACGGTACATTATTCATAATATCAATAGTAACTGGTAATGACGCCTTGCTAGGTCGTAGCAATTGACGTAGCTGAAGGCTATGCTAACTATCGTCTCGGCAAATGAGAGCGTATTTTGTCAGTGAACCATCGCTAGCGAAGTCGGTTGTACACCTGGGGCGAGTGCTAGGAAGTCTCTCTAGACCTGCCGTGTGGTGGCGCTCGGTCTGCTATCACTGATAGTGGCGACACGCGGGTCCGACGTATACTAACGGACCGCGGCCGATTTAAAGGCTACCACCTAGCAAGTGTGGTGTCTGGCGGTGACACCACGGGATGTATAAGGTACGGCCAATTGAAAAGAACACTTCCAGCCTTGCGGCGTAACTTCAGTGGGTGAATATGTTTGCCGACAGATGGCATTGTGGTATTCCCAACTGCACAAAGTAAGTTAAAAGATTCTCATCAGTTTTATCGTTTCTGAAGAGTTGTTTCCGCAGTTCGTTGCATGATGGAGTGCTCCCAATCAGCACAAAGAGTGTTTATCGAATTTATTTGCACAGAAGGGGAGCATGTTTCACAAATTTCTCTCTGGATGAAGGAGGTGTGCAGACAACAATGTCTCCCACGGTGCAAAATGTTCAGTTGGTGTCGGCGTTATGAGGTGGGCTATGTAAATATCTAGGACACGCCAGGCGCTGGGTAGACGCACATTGTCACCACCAGTTCCACGATTACGGCTGTGGAGGGGCTTGTAATGGGACACCTTTTTTATAGAAGAAGTCGATAGCAAGTAACTTGTACATTACCTCAGCTGTTTCACTAAAACAATTTCATATGATTTTGTATATGATGTATTATATTTCAGACTAAAATGTATAAAATGAAATTAATTTGTTAAACTCTGTATGTACGGTTAAAATTACTCTTTTTCTAGAAATATTTGAATTACGAAATATGTGGCTTACTTTAAATTCATATTATTAAATGCACAATCAAACGCCAATTATTAAATTTATTTCTGGATTCATTTATAAAATAATGTTATATCTTGGTGATGGTTCTTCTTTTATCAAGAAAGTTTGTAAACTCTTTTGCTTTATAAACGCTTTGGAATATTGTGAGTACCGAAAAATATAGGGACTAGTGGACATGCATCTGATAGAAGCAGACGTAATTCTAATCTTGTCAATAACAATGTGAATTTGAGTTCTGAAGTGCAAATTGTAAAGTCGGTGTGATATAGAAGAATGGGACAAAATAAAAGGAAGTCATAGCAACAGAAAGAATTTCATAAATTATTCAGATCAACAATTATTCAGATCAAGTCAAAATTTCAGACTCAAGGATGTTCCCCTCGACGCGAGATCTGCAGCCAACCACAAGAAGAGAAAATGAAGATAAGTAAAAAGTTTTTATTTTGTATAACTTACGCCACTCGAAGCTTTCAAAACTTTTAGAGACAGAGAAATATACTGTTGACGTGTGGGAGGGTAAGATTACAAGCTCATACAGGGGAATCGTCGGCTCATCACATGTAGCATTGCTGTTGAATTGTAGATAAGCAAAGGAACTATGCGCCACATAATCCACGAGAAGCTTCGTTGTGGCAAAGTTTGTGCACAGTGGGTGCCAAAACCGCATTCAGAGAATCAGAGGGCGGAGAGAATGGATCTTTATCTGATCCCTCTCTTGAGCAAGAAACGGATTTCATTGCTGAGATTGTGGTATGTGATGAAATATGGTGCCAGCCTCCAAACGGATGAGCATGTAGTGGAGGCGTGCCAACCCAGCTCCCTTCGTCCAAAAAAAAAAAAAAAAAAAATTAAGAAGAAACTTACTGTGCTCTGAAGGCCGGAAAAGCGAGCTTTTTCTTTTTTTTCTTTTTTTCTTTTCTTTTCCGCCGAAGAAGGACCTCTATTCATCGACTGGCTACCAAGGGGTGCAACAGATAACGCTGAGCAATATTGCAACACGTTGCTGAGGCTCAAACAGGCCATCAAGAACAAGCGCAGGGGCAAGCTCTCGAACTGGATAATGCTTCTCCAGGACAACGTTAAGCCATATGTGCCCAAGAAGACCGTCAAGCTCCTTCAATAATTTCGGTGAGATTTCCTGCAGCATCCTCGTTATAGTCCCGAATCTCTGCATGTGACCCGCATATCATCGACCCCTTAAAATAATCTCCGAAAGGTCAGAGGCTAACATGTTGCAAGGAAGTTCAGGACTCTATGGAAAACTAGATCCTTCAGGAACTCAGGAGTTTCTGCAGCGAAGCCATCCTCTGCCTTCCTGCACTGTTGGATTGATGTATCTACGTCAATGTCAGTCGTGTATAGTTGTACAGTTCCACACGAAATGTAATTATAATATCGTTATTAAAATATCTTTACGTATAACTGTATTGGGCGCACCTTATATGAATTAGAGAGTACTCCTACGTACCATTCGTTCTTACAAATTTTACACATAGAACGTTAGTTATCACTGTGATTTCATAGCATGACAAGTAAGATTTTGGTGACAGCCTACATAGAACATGGCTGTTAAGACTTCCGTGTAACTTTCCATGCCACCTTTCGCTTAATCTTGGGCCAGGTAGAAAATCACTGACAAAAATCAAACCAAGTGACTGTTCATCTGGAGCAAGAACTAACGTCCATCACACGACCCGTGTCTCTCATTTTTTAATCCTTAAGCATAATTTCCAAGAACTTCTCCAATTACATTGTACACTACTGGCCATTAAAATTGCTACACCAAGAAGGAATGCAGATGATAAACGGTACTCATTGCACAAATATATTATACTAGAACTGAAATGTGATTACATTTTCACGCAATTTGGGTGCATAGATCCTGAGAAATCAGTACCTCGAACAACCACCTCTGGCCGTAATAACGGCCTTGATGCGCCTGGGCATTGAGTCAAACAGAGCTTGGATGGCGTGTACACGTACAGCTGCCCATGCAGCTTCAACATGATACCACGGATCATCAAGAGTAGTGACTGGCGTATTGTGACAAGCCAGTTGCTCGGCCACCATTGACCAGGCGCTTTCAATTGGTGAGAGATCTGGAGAATGAGCTGCCCTGGGCAGCAGTCGAACATTTTCTGTGTCCAGAAAGGCCCGCACAGGACCTGCAACGTCCGGTCATGCATTATCCTGCTGAAATGTAGGGTTTCTCAGGGATCGAATTAAGGGTAAAGCCACGGGTTGTAACACATCTGAAATGTAACGTCCACTGTTCAAAGTGCCGTCAATGCGAACAAGAGGTGACCGAGACGTGTAGCCAATGGCACCCCATACCATCACGCCGGGTGTTACGCCAGTATGGCGATGACGAATACACGCTTCCAATGTGCGTTCACCGCGATGTCGCCAAACACTGGTGCGACCATCATGATGCTGTAAACAGAATCTGGATTCATCCGAAAAAATGACGTTTTGCATTCGTGCACACAGGTTCGTCGTTGAGTACACCATCGCAGGCGCTCCTGTCTGTGATGCAGCATCAAGGGTAACCGCAGCCATGGTCTCCGAGCTGATAGTCCATGCTGCTGCAAACGTCCTCCAACTGTTCGTGCAGATGGTTGTTGTCTTGCAAACGTCCCCATCAGTTGACTCAGGGATCGAGACGTGGCTGCACGATCCGTTACAGCCATGCGGATAAGATGCCTGTTATCTCGACTGCTAGTGATACGAGGCTGTTGGGATCCTGCGCGGCGTTCCGTACTACCCTCCTGAACCCACCGATTCCATATTCTGCTAACAGTCATTGGATCTCGACCAACGCGAACAGCAATGTCGCGATACGATAAACCGCAATCGCGATAGGCTACAATCCGACCTTTATCAAAGTCTGAAACGTGATTGTACTGATTGTACGCACTTCTACTCCTTACTCGAGGCATCATAACAACGTTTCACCAGGCAACGCCGGTCAACTGCTGTTTGTGTATGAGAAATCGGTTGGAAACTTTCCTCATGTTAGCACGTTGTAGGTGTCGCCACCGGCGACACCCTTGTGTGAATGCTCTGAAAAGCTAATCATCTGCATATCACAGCATTTTCTACCTGTCGATTAAATGTCGTGTCTGCAGCACATCTTCTTCGTGGTGTAGCAATTTTAATGGCCAGTAGTGTATTTTATTTTTTTCAACCTTTAAAAATTTTAATGGCACCCCGTCATACATTCCTGTTCAAGACCAACGTTTGCCTAAAAAAGGTACGTTTCATCATCATATATAGTATGAGGGCATAACACAACCTTCTTTCGGTCCAAAATGTACCAGCAGAAGTTTTGTGAGACTCTACTAACACTTGTATTATCCATTTCACATATGGTGTCCTACAATTCATCATCTCGGTGAACAATAGGAGCGAAAGTTGTCCAGCACTTTGAGGAAATTTATATCAGTATAAGCATTTGTGGAGTGACGACTTTCGAGACCTTATTCACACCCCCAGATAGGATTCTTCCTGAAGGTTACATGTGCTATTCCTCTCCTGGATATGTGCGCATGTATGGCCTACTCTAAGTATTGTTTACCTTAAATTGTTGCTGAACGCTTATAAGTCTTTCACGTTTGGTAACGAATTTAGGACACGTTGTGCTCTTCCGCGTTAAGAAATGGAAGTGTAATCACTGGCCATAAAGCACGCAATGGTTTTGTCTTTTTTCGCACTTAATTTATAAGGCGAAATGTGCAAGAGCATGAGGTACACTTGCTAGTTGTGCTTCGAAGACTCTCTGCCAAACTACAGTGTACTCATTGCAGACGGCCATATAAAGTTAACACTTTATTTTATAAAGCATCTCGCAACAAAAACTATATATTAACTCCAAGTTACCTGTACAACAGCAGTATTTTCGGGCAGTACGAATTTCTGCGGTATTCCATTCTCACTGCTTCATCACATTTTCAGTCCCATAATCTTTCCGTTCTAAGATGTTCTCCACATACACCCTTGTATCCTGACATATTCTTCTCTCTCCCCTATCTCCCCTCTCACTGTCCCTTCCGTTCTCCCCCTCTCTCACTATTCCTCCCCAGTCTACTTCACTCCTCCCTCTCTCTTTTCCTTTAAGTCACTCAAATCGTTTTATTTCTTCCCTCTCCCTGTCGCTCTGTCCTGCTTTATTTCCACCCAGTCTCTCACTCTATTCTTCATCTTACTCTCCCCAGTCTGCCTCGATCTTCCACCCCTCTCTCCTTCTTTCTCTTTTCCTCACTTTCAATCACAAACCAAAATCATTTACTAGTGTTTAGTCACGCTCTGCCATAAATATTGTCACCTAATTACTTTTGCATAAATATTTGTGCATACAGTCACGGGAGATAAAAGCAGAATGGTTACGAATTTCACTCCATTTTTTATACTCTTGTTTTTTCTGTTCTCTCTGGCGCTAGTCTCGTGGGGCCGTTGAAATATTGCTTGGCGATGACTATAGACCTCCTGAATCTATCGATTTCATATTCACATGACAGCCATGTGAACCTGGCCAATATAACGGAACGATAAACCACAGCTTTGATAGGCCATGATCCTGCTAGAGTCTGCGCAGGATACAGTGGCCAATGCGCAGTGACCAATTTTAGTCCAAAGCAATGGGTTTTTCATTGATTTGTTCGGAAGGGGAGGCCGACATCGTTTTCTAGCTTTCGGCCGGTCGGCGACCACAGAATGTAGGCATATGCCCTGCAATCTTTCTCAAACGATTTTACAGGAACTATTCGCTAAAAAAAAATCTCATTTTTGCTTTACTTATAGTTTAATACATCAGCTTTATTATTAGATGTGCATTATTTCGTTAATGTTCACAATTGTGATATTTGCATTTAAGTAAGACACTGTCCGAAATTCGAAAAAGTTTGCAAAGAAAAGTAGGGGTCGGTATGATTTTGCGTTTGGTGCGTATTACATAATATGTTGCTACGTATCAAATTGGTCAAAGATATTGAATTTTCTGTACACTTGGATGGAAGTCGTCTCTATCTGTCACAAATCTCGAGAAAATTGATCAGATGTGGCTCACTCATTTGCGACCGCACGTGCCAGTGATAAAGCCAGAATGAAATATCCACAACACCCCTCATATTTCATGAACGGTCTGAGATATCGAAATGAAATTTCGGCAAATGATAGAACACAAAATTTTGTCATATGGTTAATATGCAAAATTTCATTATCTACCGTGTTATTCAAGTAATTACCGACTTTTTCGATGAAAGACTGTAATTTTTAAGGGGCATAGATACCTGGTGAAGTGAGAAACGCTGTGTGTTTCTGGAACAACGTAAGTGAAGAAATTACACGTTTATTTTTCTACTGAGGATGTGCTTTTTCATAAGCTATTGACCTTACTTTTCCTCAGTTCCTCTCTTAATGAAACACTGTTTCGCAATTCTCTCGCAACTGCGTTTGCACAACACGTTAGTGATGCGACATTTTGTAAACGCGCTGTGTTTTGACAAAAGAAGTAAATTTTAACATGGCAACAAGAGAAATATAGGTGTTACTGAAAATTCGCCACTCATGACGCTTCTCTGAAAGCTAAAAATGGTTAACACGTCAGGGGAAACTAAATCGCTGCTTTTGTTGCATTTTCAGCGGAATGCTACATCTACATCTACATTGTTAGTCTGCAATTCACACTTAAGTGCCTGGCAGAGGGTTCATCGAACCATTTTCATACTTCTTCTCTACGATTCCACTCTCGAATGGCACGTGGAAAAAGGAACGCCTAAATCTTTCCGTTCGTGCTCTGATTTCTCTTATTTTATTATGATATTTTTTGATACTAACCAAAGCAGAGATGAGAGTAGCTCTCTTTGCAGGATCACCATGCAAGTGTGGATGCGGAGGGCTCCACTTAATGTCTAAAAACTTGTGAGTGTAGGCTTCAGTTTAGAACGGCGCTGCCTCTCCAGCGCCCGACATTCGCCCTACAGCGCCTGTTCACAATCCCCATCGAGAGAGGTAGCGCAGTGGTTAGCACTCTGGATTCGCATTCGTGAGGACGACGGTTCAAGCCAGCATCCGGTCATCCTCATTTACGTTTTGATTGCCCTAAATTGCGTCAGGCAAATTCTGGGATGGTTCCTTTGAAAGGGCAAGGCCGACTTCCTCCCCCATCTTCTTTTATCCAATGGGACCGACGCTGTTTGGTGCCCTCCCACAACTCAACCAGCCAACCAGCTACAACCCCCACCACTACCGCTCTGTCTACACCTGCCCTGCCGACTGCACATCTACCGGCCACGTTAATCTGCGCGCATTCTACTTCGAATTCCAGCATGTCGGAAGACGTTTCTCCTTCTTACATCGATATTCTTAGAAACAGTCAGCCTTCAAGTACGTTTTCCGAGTGAAAACCCAGCTGTGTAACGTTTCCTTCTGTACAGAATATAGGAAACTTTTATCCCACCTGCTTGATGCAGTTGCGGTAAAATGTTTATCATTCGCATATCCAGGCAGGTAGTTCACCAGTATGACGTTTGTTGCACGCTGGCTTCATGGTTTTGCAGTTTTAATGCCCACCAGTGTGTCACTGTCTAGTGTAGTTGTCAGTGGTCCCAGAGTGCGGTTGCCGGCCGTAGTAGCCGAGCGGTTCTAGGCGCTACAGTCTGGAACGCGCGACCGCTACGGTCGCAGGTTCGAATCCTGCCTTGGGCATGGATGTGTGTGATGTCCTTCGGTTAGTTAAGTTTAGGTAGTTCTAAGTTCTAGGGGACTGATGACCTCAGAAGTTAAGTCACATAGCGTTCAGAGCCATTTGAACCAGAGTGCGGTTTGCACGCGTTTGTGTTTCAGGAGCCGCAGCACCGTCGCACCTGCGCCAGCGAGTGGCGGCAGCGGTGGCAGCGGCCGGCTGCGGGGGCGGGTCCGGAGGCAGCTGGCCGCCGTCAACCTGCACAACAACCGTGCGGGCCGGCTGGTACGTTGTCCGGACAGCGCTCACTAAACTGCGCACACCTACAACAATCGACAGCTTGAACAGCATTCCGCGCCCGCACACGGGAACGCACTTGTTAACATTTCCAAAGCTTTCTGTGGGGCAGCAACTTTAAGGATCACTGAGGATCAATCACTCCCCATTTAATACGTCCCCAAAGGGCACATCATTCGTTTCCTACCTCAACGAGGGCTGCTAGCTGACTTTTCAATTTCGAGACCACAATGTAGCTCCACATTTGTTTCGGCCTTTTAGCCAATCAGATTGTGGAACATAATTTACCCATTTACGTCCCGAATTTTATTTCTTTGTCTTTGACATTAATCAATTTTTATGTTATTACAATAGGTTGAAAATTACTTCAGTAGAAATAAAACCGCGCCAACGGCAGTGGTAACACCGGTTCCCAGCAGATCAATGGAGTTAAGCGTTATCAAGCATTGCTAGAACTCGGATGGGTGACCGTCCACGTCAGTGCTGTTGGCAAGCAGGGTGCACTCAGCTCTTGCAAGGCCTATTGAGGAGGTACTTGATTGAGAAGTATCTGTTCCAGATACGAAAACTGACAATGTCTGGGACGGTAGTATTCTGTCCACATTCCCCTCCGTAACCGCATCAAATGACGCCTATCAGTTGAGGATGACACGGCGATCGGTCGGTACCATTGGGCCTACCAAGGCCTGTTCTACGGAGTTTAGTTCAGAGTCCCGTCACGTCATAATGGTACCAAAGGAAGGAAGTGCTGTCGTTCTGGCTACCGACAGTCCATCGAGCCCCACTGGCCAACTTGTCAGCCTTAGCCAATGGCGTCATCGAGATGCATTATGATCATGGGGTCAGCACGTTGCTCTTCAGCTGTTGTCAGGTTATTAGATCTGGTACCGCTGCTGCTTGATCAGGCAGCTCCTCAATTGGCATCACGAGGCTGATTGCACCTCATCCCAGTCCTCCCACCAAGGAAACAGCCTTTGTAGTACTGGGAAACGAATACATGTCCCTCACTTGGCACTCAGGCACGGTGACCATTGAGCTACGGAGGCGGAGTTCATTAGGGTATGGTCATCAACAAGCATTAGATACTTCACGATAAGTGATAATGATCAAAATATTTTTTCTATCATTGGCACATAAAACACGTTACATTGAGAGCACTTTGAATGTGAGAGCACTTTGAATCAATCTGATTGCATTGTAAATAGCACAGTAGAACAACCTCCACAGTCGAACTGTTAGCGTCGCTGTCTTCAGTGTGGAAGGATCCGAGATCCATTATAGGTACCAACCCATTATTTCTGAGGTAAGAAGGTCTGGTACAGGATCTAATCACTTCTTGTAAGACCAAATGAGGTGTTGCGTGAATAGAAGCAGCGAAGTCATCAGAATTCATCAATTGGTGATTTGCTGATCACATACCCCATGATTATAGTTGAGTCATCGTATTTCCTTGTAGGCAGCAGTCGGCCAGTCGAAACAGGTCCAAAACCTAATCCCTGGATGACGTTTACGTTTAAATTGCACAGTTTTCACATTTCTCTCGACTAGCAATGAGATGTGTCCATGAGCTCCAAATTTTGGGTTGGAATTTCATTTGAAAGTGGGATTCACTTCTTTCTTCTTATGCTCTGAAAAAAGTTGGGAAATGTTTTTTTAACATCGCTACTGAATTTCTTCAACTTCTGGAGAGTAAGTAGAGCTATCCTGTCGATATTGATACTTGGCATGCCATTATTTTTCGTTTGTTTGGCCTGAAAATTGTTGACTTGTAATTCTTCAAGGACGCGTTTTACTTCAGAATCACAATTTTCCTCATATGTTTTACTAATATCATAGGGGAAAATCCCCCTGGAATAACTCCAGTGTCTCCAATTGTCTAAATATCTTCAATATTTTGTGCTTCTGAACAATTATTAGCATAAACAGACTTATCACGAAATGAGGAAAAAATATGAAGACCAGATTATCACAGAACTCAAAATCAAGCACAGACTCACCCACTTCCAGCTACACGCAACCAAAGAGCGCGTAAACTGCGCGCACTGAGATTCGAGCCGCTCTGGAACCAGAAATAACACATCTGTGGAAGTTCTACTACGTTTCAATAAGGTACCAGGCTAAGAATTAAGTTGGGGTCGATCCCGTCAGGCCTCAGTGATAGATAACATTATATGCTCTTTTTTAGGCGAGTCAGAAATCCTATCAGATCATGAAGGGTGAAACTTCCCCTTTGTATGTAAAGAATGACAGTGCTGGAAAAACTCTTACGTTATTTGATTTTCAAACAGCTGAGCAAAACTGAACGTACTCAGACAGTTCTCTGTTTACTTATTCTGATCATCAGTAAACTGACACACAATATTTTTAGCGCAACGCAATCTGACTTTCAATAATCCCTACAAAAGAATGGCCCTGACTAACAGTAACCTATACAGAATGAGATTTTCACTCTGCAGCGGAGTGTGCGCTGATATGAAACGTCCTGGCAGATTAAAACTGTGTGCCCGACCGAGACTCGAACTCGGGACCTTTGCCTTTCGCGGGCAAGTGCTCTACCATCTGAGCTACCGAAGCACGACTCACGCCCGGTACTCAAAGCTTTACTTCTGCCAGTATCTCGTCTCCTACCTCCCAAACTTTACAGAAGCTCTCCTGCGAACCTTGCAGGACTAGCACTCCTGAAAGAAAGGATACTGCGGAGACACGGCTTAGCCACAGCCTGGGGGATGTTTCCAGAATGAGATTTTCACTCTGCAGCGGAGTGTGCGCTGATATGAAACTTCCTGGCAGATTAAAACTGTGTGCCCGACCGAAGCACGACTCACGCCCGGTACTCACAGCTTTACTTCTGCCAGTATCTCGTCTCCTACCTTCCAAACTTTACAGAAGTAAAGCTGTGAGTACCGGGCGTCAGTCGTGCTTCGGTAGCTCAGATGGTAGAGCACTTGCCCGCGAAAGCAAAGGTCCCGAGTTCGAGTCTCGGTCGGGCACACAGTTTTAATCTGCCAGGAAGTTAGTAACCTATACCTTTCATGAATCACTTACCTCACAAAAATCTTCGTTACTCGAACTACTGCAATACAGCGAGCGCCAATACTGCCAGCTAAATAAAAGATTATAACTACTGAAGGCACTAACTACTGATAGGCATAGTTAGCAAATGAAAGATTTTGATAGAGAACAAACAATGTATTTACCTTAATAGTGTTCAAAAGTCATTATACATAAAGTTCATGACATCCATCTTACAAATTTCCTTTTTCTGACGGACACACGTCCAGATCATCCGCTCATAGTAACCTCTCAAAACTCTTGCATCTCTCTCCCCACATCCACTACTGCTGGCGGCTCACCTTCAACTGCCCAACGCTACGCGCTGTTCACATCCAACTGCCCAACGCTACACGCTGTTCACATTCAACTGCCCAATACTACACAAGCGAATATTCCAACAATGAGTTCAACCAGCCACAGACTGTACACAGCGCAGTCAGCGATTTTCATACAGAGCACTACGTGGCGTTACCAACATAAAAACCTAAACAGCCTACTTACAAGGCTTAAACTAAAATAATAGGTTCCGAACACAACACATAAGAGACAGATTAGCGATCATAAGAATCACAGAAACACCAATGCAGCATCTTCAGGCGGCACAAAGCCCCTTCACCTCAGTACTGGAAACTGGCTCCGTCGTCCATATTGGTATAAAATAAAAGCCCGAAGTGGACGAAAAACTAATCACCTCAAGAGACACAACGCTGATAGGGTGTAATATTGCCTGCAGTGTTGAAAATAGTGTCATTTTTGGCGAGTAACATGTCTACAACTGAAAGTTTCTTTCGGTATTCCACATCTAAACGAAGCTACTCATTCATGATTAGATCCCACAAAGCAGGGACAGCCAAGAATTGGGCATAGGACCAGCGCTCATTCTCAAGTGCCGTAGCTCTCTCGTCTGGCTGCACGTTTCCCCCACCGCCATGCCATGCTGTCTGAGCATGAGGAGGGCGAAAAGGGGAAAATGCGAATATGCCGCATTTAAATGGCGCTGGAGTCTTACTGCATACAACTGGTTTTAATATTTCATATTTCTCATCAACACAGATCACAAACAAAACAAATTTTCAGTATTATTTAATTATTCTTGGCGCACTGAAGAAATAATATAAATTTTATCTGATACAAACTGTTGGCATGTGGACAGACGCATACAGTTTCACAGATTATAGTTTCACAGATTCTCGCCCTCACGTTCCCACGTAATTGTGACTGACTTAGTTTCACAACCGATAGCAACACTTTCACACAAATATGTTGATCGAAATATTTTATCACTTTTGAAAACTCACTATGGAGAAGTGGAATTTCTGCCCAAGGAAAATAACTTAGACTTCCTGGACAGTTTTGATGTGAAGACTTTGCCTTTTAAATGGGTATCACACGGCAGATCAATCAGTTCCATGAATATACAGCGAAGTGTAAACAGCGCTGGCACCATCATTTTGCCGAAATGAAGACTGTCATTCCGACCGCAAAATGCCGCACCGCAATGCCAAATCAAGTGACGCACTCTACCGAGTACTTTCGAGAAGGACCGAGCAAAGACGAGACAGGCCGAACGTTGGCACACACTCGTGTGGGCGCTTCGTGTTCGCGTGCAATTTGGCACGCCGTGGCCGATCCTGCCGTTTTCGCCTTACTGCAGGAATGGAGATTACACCGTTGCTCCAAATAGTCTCAGACATTTTCTAGGGGATTAAAATCGGATGACTAAGCTGTGATAAGATGACTGAGTGTACATCAAACCAGGAACAAATGTGTGTAATCCTGTGAGTATGGACGTAGTCATCTTGAGAAACAGAAGTGTTCACTGCAAACTCAACACGGAGATGTAGCAGAAACCACAACTCCTGCTGACCGAGAATTTTCAGACGATCGTCCTGGTTCATCGTCGCGCTAACGTAAATGAGGGAACAGAAGTCAATATACGGAAGACACATCTCATTAAGCCTTCAGTGTACACGACGTCTTGTACCATATATTTTGAAAAAAGGCAAAAACGCGAGTCTTTGGGCCACGCTACATGCCTCCAGTCAGCTAACTTCCACTTTCTATGTTGTTTGGTCAACTGAGGATCCGCATCTGTAAGCGGTGTTATGAACAGAGGCCTTTTGCAAGGTACCTGACTCCAAATGTCCCTCGTATTCGCAGTGTTGTCTCGGAAACGGGTTGAGATGGAACTGCATGTACTAACAGCAGAAATTCCTGTCGGGATTTAAACTGATGGTCGTTGACATCCGTCCCCGATCCCTATGGGCTAGCAGCTTTTTACGGTAACTGTTCTTACGCCGTATTACACAGCTGTGAGGTATGCACTATTCCTTGCAAAAACGTTGCACGGGCCACATTCGTACTCCATCAAATAGGGCAACTTCTTTCGTGGCGCAGTCATTGACATATCGAAACACGATAGCTTCTTTCTGCTATGTTGTCAAGTCGTCTCATATACATGCCTATCTTACTACGCTCATACCGCACACGCGACTCTACACTCGCCTATACGCCACTTCACTGCCATGCCTTACGTCAGCGATGGAGGGGCAGATGACTGCTTGCTACCAGTCATATACCACCTACAGCACTCCAACGAGATCAGTGTTCTCTTTAAAGGGTAAGATCAATAGTTTGGGCACTGAGCTTATGTTCCACTTACGGCTCTGTTGCCCTTTTCCTGTTTTCAAGTATAGTGTTTTCTTTACGTGTATCTTTACGAGTTTGGTCGCGCTTGTTACGTAGCGTGACCTAGGTGAGACTGTCTTCTGTAACGTCTAAATTCGGACTCGCGAATCCAAGCAACAATACTAACACTCTGAGTAAAAACTATAACCCACGCTTTGACTAAACTTAATCGCGTATTTACCTCAATGAATTTTAATTTGTCTATCGAATAGCTGAAGCCTTTAACAGGCAAACTATTGGATCGTTGTATTTAGCAACAAAGTATTCGGTGCGCTTCACTACTTACCTTGAATTATCGCTTTCATAATTTATGTTTCCCACTAAACCTAGCGACTTCATTCACCACTGTAATACAAACCGTGACTAAACTCCCCTTCAGAAATTCCTCCTAAAATTCAGCTCTACTATTTCCTGTTTCTGAAGGAACGGAATTTGAACGTAACATACGTTCACTCAACTTGAAATACTTATTAGGTATAGATCCAAAATTTTTCTTTCTGATGGGCCCTCTGCATGTATTTGGTCCAAGAATGACATATTAGATAAATACTGCGAATATTTAGCTGCTTTTTTATTGGCACTTTATTAGTTCGTTAAATGTCTATGAAGACGAGCTCGTCTCGGCATTTTTCCATTGTCAAGCAAGAGTGAAATTGTGGCTCCGTTTTTCTTAAAAATGAGAGATAAAAGTATTTTGCTTACTTTACCGGTTATTTCGTGTACAAGGCAGCAGAATTTCTACACATCGTCTACTTCGTGGACCACAGTTTTGACATTTGAGTTTCCCACTAGTCTCATTTATGATTACTTTAGTTTTCTTCGGCCTACTCAGAATCCATAGTGTGTGCTCAAGTAGACTGCTCATTCTAAGCAGTATGATATGTAACTTTCCTCGCTTTCGCCGAGGATAAGAATATCATCAGCGAATAATAATGCTGATATTCTTTCACCCTGAAATTTACTTCCACTTCTGAACTTATATTTTATTTCCGACATCGAGACTGTAAAACGATTTTATGTCTCTGAGGAGAACCAGTCACTGTGGTGCTGCTTGCGCACAGTACTTGTCTCGATTTGAGCTGCTTACTTACTTACTTACTTAACTGGCGATCAGGGACGTTGAAGATAGTGGACAGACCTTAAAAAATACCTCGACCAGATCCTATGCTGTGCAGCTATCTTTCAGTTTCTTGTGAGTGCTAGCTATTCCAGGTATTTTTGTAGTCCTTCCTCCCATCTAGAATTGGTCTTCCCCGAGGCCACTTTCCCTCTTACCTTCCTACCAACTCTAGTTTTGGAATAGCATCGTCATATGAATGTAAATTAGAGTTTGTTGTTATAGTGTTCTTCAATCCAAAGACAGGTTTGATGTAGTTCTCCGTGCTTCTCTATCCTTACAAACATCTTCGTCTGTGAATAACTACTGCAGCGCACAACCATTTTAAACTGCAAGCTGTATTCATTTCTTGGAGTACCTCTACAAATTTTGCCGTCTAAACTGATGTCTAAGAATGTGTCTCATCAACCGAATCCTTCTTTTAATCCAATTGTGCCATAAATTTCTTTTCTTTCTAGTTCTATTCAGTACCTCCTACTTAGTATTCTTCTGTAGCAGTACATTTCAAAAACTTCCTTTCTCTTCCTGTTTGAACTGCTTATCGTCCACGTTTCACTTTCATACAAGGCAAGACTCCACACGAATACCTACAGGAAAGACTTCCTAACACATGAATTTATATTCGATGTTATCAGATTTCTCTTCTTGCTATTTCCAATCGATATTTTATATCTTATCTACTTCGGCCATCCTCAATTTACCTTCCCTCGCCCACACCCCTCCCAAATAGCATACCTCATCTCCTAGTTTTAGCGTCTCATTTCCTATTCTATGCGGGTCGTTCAATACGTAGTGCAACTCATTTATTTTCTACACTAATTTCGGCTGAAAAATGCAGAATTTGTTGTGGAACGTAGTGGAATATTCCCGCTTCAGCTCCTATAGTTTCATGAAGGTGGCGGAGCTACACGTAGCCTTCAAAATGGCATCTGTAGCGGAAGTGCGTTACAATCAGAGAACTGTCATTGAGTTTCCTTTGGCAGAAAACCAAAGCATCGCAGGTAGTCATAGGCGCTTGCAGAATACCTACGGAGACGACAGTGAACAAAAGCACGACGAGTCGTTGGGTCAAGCATCTGTCATCTACATCTACATCTACATTTATACTCCGCAAGCCACCCAACGGTGTGTGGCGGAGGGCACTTTACGTGCCACTGTCATTACCTCCCTTTCCTGTTCCAGTCGCGTATGGTTCGCGGGAAGAACGACTGTCTGAAAGCCTCTGTGCGCGCTCTAATCTCTCTAATTTTACATTCGTGATCTCCTCGGGAGGTATAAGTAGGGGGAAGCAATATATTCGATACCTCATCCAGAAACGCACCCTCTCGAAACCTGGCGAGCAAGCTACACCGCGATGCAGAGCGCCTCTCTTGCAGAGTCTGCCACTTGAGTTTGTTAAACTTCTCCGTAACGCTATCACGGTTACCAAATAACCCTGTGACGAAACGCGCCGCTCTTCTTTGGATATTCTCTATCTCCTCCGTCAACCCGATCTGGTGCGGATCCCACACTGATGAGCAATACTCAAGTATAGGTCGAACGAGTGTTTTGTAAGCCACCTCCTTTGTTGGTGGACTACATTTTCTAAGGACTCTCCCAATGAATCTCAACCTGGTACCCGCCTTACCAACAATTAATTTTATATGATCATTCCACTTCAAATCGTTCCGCACGCATACTCCCAGATATTTTACAGAAGTAACTGCTACCAGTGTTTGTTCCGCTATCATATAATCATACAATAAAGGATCCTTCTTTCTATGTATTCTCAATACATTACATTTGTCTATGTTAAGGGTCAGTTGCCACTCCCTGCACCAAGTGCCTATCCGCTGCAGATCTTCCTGCATTTCGCTACAATTTTCTAATGCTGCAACTTCTCTGTATACTACAGCATCAACCGCGAAAAGCCGCATGGAACTTCCGACACTATCTACTAGGTCATTTATATATATTGTGAAACAACGCAACAAGGTCGCGCAAACCTGTCGCATCTCCCGCGTGCCTGCCGGCCGCGCACAGCTGTGACTCCTGCACTGCTGGAACGCGCGGACACTCTGATTTGAGGTGACAGACGGATCGCAACGAGACACCTCGCTGCACAACTGGACACCTCTGTTTCTTGTGCTGACACACTCGTCCACCAGGTGGGTACTCAAAGGCGTGTGCCCGCTGGGTTCCTTGCCGCCTAACAGGAGACCGTAATGAGCATCGAAGGACCATCCCTGAGGAATTTCTTGCCCGTTACGAATCTGATCGTAACAATTTTTTGTCGAACATCGTCACAGACCATGAAACTTGCGTTCACTTCGAACCGGACACAAAACGGCTATCCATAGAAGGCGCCACACCACCTCCCCTTCAAAGGAAAAGTTCAAAACCGCGTCCTCAGCCGCTAAACCCATGGCGACGCTCTTCTCGGACGCTGATGGGGTTTTTCTGTTTGGTGTCCTCCCTAATGTTGCAACGATCAGCTCGGAAATGTACTGTGCTACCCTCAGGAATAATAATTCCAATCCCAAAGAAAGCAGGTGTTGACAGATGTGAAAATTACCGAACAATCAGTCTAATAAGCCACAGCTGCAAAATACTAACACGAATTCTTTACAGACGAATGGAAAAACTAGTAGAAGCCGACCTCGGGGAAGATCAGTTTGGATTCCGTAGAAGTACTGGAACACGTGAGGCAATACTGACCTTAAGACTTATCTTAGAAGAAAGATTAAGGAAAGACAAACCTACGTTTCTAGCATTTGTAGACTTAGAGAAAGCTTTTGACAATGTTGACTGGAATACTCTCTTTCAAATTCTAAAGGTGGCAGGGGTAAAATATAGGGAGCGAAAGGCTGTTTACAATTTGTACAGAAACCAGACGGCAGTTATAAGAGTCGAGGGGTATGAAAGGGAAGCAGTTGTTGGGAAGGGAGTAAGACAGGGTTGTAGCCTCTCCCCGATGTTATTCAATCTGTATATTGAGCAAGCAGTAAAGGAAACTAAAGAAAAATTCGGAGTAGGTATTAAATTCCATGGAGAAGAAATAAAAACTTTGAGGTTCGCCGATGACATTGTAATTCTGTCAGAGACAGCAAAGGACTTGAAAGAGCAGTTTAACGAAATGGACAGTGTCTTGAAAGGAGGGTATAAGATGAACATCAACAAACGCAAAACGAGGATAATGGAATGTAGTCGAATTAAGTCGGGTGATGCTGAGGGAATTAGATTAGGAAATGAGACACTTAAAGTAGCAAAGGAGTTTTGCTATTTGGGGAGCAAAATAACTGATGATGGTCGAAGTAGAGAGGATGTAAAATGTAGACTGGCAGTGGGAAGGAAAGCGTTTCTGAAGAAGACAAATTTGTTAACATCGAGTATTGATTTAAGTGTCAGGAAGTCGTTTCTGAAAGTATTTGTATGGAGTGAACCCATGTATGGAAGTGAAACATGGACGAAAAATAGTTTAGTCAAGAAGAGAATAGAAGATTTCGAAATGTGATGCTACAGAAGAATGCTGAAGATTAGATGGGTAGATCACATAACTAATGAGGAGGAATTGAATAGAATTGGGGAGAACAGGAGTTTGTGGCACAACTCGACTAGAAGAAGGGATCGGTTGGTGGGACATGTTCTGAGGCATCAAGGGATCACCAATTTAGTATTGGAGGGCAGCGTGGAGGGTAAAAATCGTAGAGGGAGACCAAGAGATGAATACACTAAGCAGATTCAGAAGGATGTAGGTTGCAGTAGGTACTGGGAGATGAAGAAGCTTGCACAGGATAGAGTAGCATGGAGAGCTGCATCAAACCAGTCTCAGGACTGAAGACCACAACAACAACAACAACAACCCTCAGGAAATTGAAGAAACGATTTCAGCGTGGTTGTCACACATACAAAAAAATTAAACGAACTTCTCCTTCTCCATGACAGCGCAAGGTCTCACCCAAGTCGGCGCACCCGAGGTAAGCTCACAAAACGTCATCGACTGTTCTCCCTCGCCCACCCTACGACCAGGATCTCACACGTTCCGACTTCTATGTGTTTAGCCCAATGAAGAAAGCACTCCACGGGAAGCAGTACGTGGATGATGGGGAGATTACTGATCCAGCAAGACGTTGGCTCCGATGTCGACCGGTAAAGTGGTACCATGCTGACATACTCGCCCTTCCAGTAAAGTGACGTAAGGAGACTGAACGGAGATTGTGTTGAAAAATTAGGTTTTGTAGCCAAAAGAGAGAGGAATAACATAGTGTATTGGAATCCTGAATAAAACCAACCTGCTTCCAGAAAGAAATGTGTTGAATTATTTATTGACCGCCCCTATTACTTCCCTCAGCGTCACCTGATTTAATTCGAGTATACTCCATTAGACATTAGATAACCGCAATGTTGCTGCTGGTTTCTGTAACGTGGTGGTGCGCGCTGTCTGCCGCAGGCGGTGGAGGCGAGCGTGCAGACGCAGTGCAAGTGCCACGGCGTGTCGGGCTCGTGCAACATCAAGACGTGCTGGCGCGCGCTGCCGCCGCTGGCGGACGTGGGGGAGCGCCTGAAGCGGCGCTTCGCCGTCGCCGCCGAGGTGGTGAGCCGGCGCGTGGGCGCGGGCCGCCGCCTCCTGCCCGCCCCCGCGCCCCAGGCCGCCCCCGCCGCCGCCGCGCGCGCCCCCTTCTCGCACCACGACCTCATCTACGTCACCAAGTCGCCCGACTACTGCCAGCGGGACCCCAGGGTCGGCAGCGTCGGCACCAAGCACAGGTCACCCGCCACAACTAATTGCCTTTTTATGGTCAAAAATCACGCAATGCGCTTTTGTCTGAATTCTCCTAGCGAAACCAAGAGTCGGAAATGGACAAAAGGGCTATCAAATTGAGTAGCGGGATATCTAGTTTTGCATGAGACAAAATTACGTAATTCATATTTCCATTCCCATATGAAGTATCAGAAATGGACAAAAGGGGTATCGATTTGACCATTGTGAGGTCTAATTTTGCAAAAAAGTAATGACGGCAACTAAGTAAAATTTAATACAGGCATCTGAGGGAAAATGTCCTTCTCTTCAACATCTAGCTACTTTGCGTATGGCAAATTGCGTTTCTGTTATATTTAACTGTCAAAAAATAAAAGGGTTGGAACTTAAATAGTGGTAAATATTTATTTACAACCGATACATGTTTGCACCTGTTACTGTCCTTCAAAGTAGTCACCAGCGTTGTGTAGAACCCGTTGCCAGTGATTTGGAGGCCGGGCGGGATTAGCCGAGCGGTCTTGGGCGCTGCAGTCACGGACTGTGCGGCTGGTCCCGGCGGAGGTTCGAGTGCTCCCTCGGACATGGGAGTGTGTGTTTGTCCTTAGGATAATTTACGTTAAGTAGTGTGTAAGATTAGGGACTGATAACCTTAGCAGTTAAGTCCCATAAGATTTCACACACACATCACAGTGATGTGGAAGGCGTAGTATACAGTTAGCAGAGCCTGTTCTGTTGATGGTGCGAATGGAGCGGTCTACTGCCTGTCGAATCTCTGGAACAGTTCTGAAGCGAATGCCACGATGTGGTTCCTTCACCTTCGGAATCAAATCAAAGTCACAAGGAATTAAGTCCTTGGAGTATGCTGGATGGTACAGTACTTCCCAGGCCCATCGACGGAACAGACCAGTCACAGCTTGCGCTGTATGAGCCCGCGCGTTGTTGTGCAAAATGATGGGAGGGTTGCGCAGAAAGTGTCGTCGCCGCTTTCGCAAAGCTGGTCGCAGGTGATTCTCGAAAAACGAACAGTAATACTGTGCATTGACGGTCTGCCGTGGAGGAACGTAATGCGTTAACATAACACCATCACAGTCGTACACGAGAATCACCATAACTTTCAACATATTTGGGCTCTGACGCACTTTCGACTTTCGCGACGACAAAATAATGACGCCATTCGTTGGATTGGCGTTTCAGTTTTGGCTCGTACGATGTGGCCCATGTTTTATCCAGTGTTACGATACGGCATAGGAAAGTCTCTCATACGCACTCATAGCGCTCCAAGTGCGTCTGAGCAGCGTCGTAACGCATCCATTTCTGCATTTCCGTCAAGTCATGCGGAACCCATCGTGATGCAATTTTTCGCATGCCCAGGCGTTCCTTCAGGATGCGAAGCACAGTCGTATGCGCTAATCCGGTTTCGTGGGCGAGCTCACGAATCGTATGGCATCAATCACTGTCCACTAACGTGGCAACAGCAAGCACTTCTTCTTCAGAGACGCTAAGACGACCTGCCCGATGCATATCTGTCACAGTTTGCCGACCTTCGTTGAGCATTTACCCAACGTGCCACTGTTCTGTACGGCAATGCCGATTCCCCGCACGCCTCTTGAAGACCTTGATGATACTGTTGTGCTGTACGACCTCTGACACATTCAATCTTCATCCAACTCCGTAGTTCCTGTTTCGAAAACATAGTGACACCGTTACGTTAGACCGCTCGCTCACAAGTGACTCTTTCCCTCGACTGTGTGCACGTCGGTGACGTGAGACGCGCGAGTCCATTTGCTCGGAGGTAAGGTAGGTATGTCAACAACGTGTGCTATCAGCGACAATAGTAGATACCATTGCATAGTGTCTCCACAGCAGTGTTGCCACTATTTAAGTTCCAACCTACGTATTTGAGTGGAGAGAAAACAAGACTCCCTATAACACACACAATGGATTTTTTTCGAATTTTCATAATCAAAAGAAGACTTGGAAATGGACACATGGGGTATCAAATTGTCCAACATGAGTCGTTCCGAAAAAAATCCATGAGGGTAATTAAGAGAAATTTTATTAGTGATTTAACTGAAAAATGAAATATTTGACAAACTGCTGATTTCTGAATAAAACTTAAAAATTAAAAGAAAAGGAAAAACGATCAAATGTTTTGTTGAAAATTTGGCAAACGATGTCAGATGTTTTGTGGAACGATTTGGCTGAAAGTAAGAAATAAAATAGATTAGAGGGACATTTGACACACCTTTGAATGATGCAAATGAGGTGAAGAATGAAAATTTTGTGTTTTGTGTAGCTATGCTACATGTACATCTAGATCTACATCTACATTTATACTCCGCAAGCCACCCAACGGTGTGTGGCGGAGGGCACTTTACGTGCCACTGTCATTACCTCCCTTTCCTGTTCCAGTCGCGTATGGTTCTCGGGAAGAACGACTGTCTGAAAGCCTCTGTGCGCGCTCTAATCTCTCTAATTTTACATTCGTGATCTCCTCGGGAGGTATAAGTAGGGGGAAGCAATATATTCGATACCTCATCCAGAAAAGCACCCTCTCGAAACCTGGCGAGCAAGCTACACCGCGATGCAGAGCGCCTCTCTTGCAGAGTCTGCCACTTGAGTTTGTTAAACATCTCCGTAACGCTATCACGCTTACCAAATAACCCTGTGACGAAACGCGCCGCTCTTCTTTGGATCTTCTCTATCTCTTCCGTCAACCCGATCTGGCACGGATCCCACACTGATGAGCAATACTCAAGTATAGGTCGAACGAGTGTTTTGTAAGCCACCTGCTTTGTTGATGGACTACATTTTCTAAGGACTCCCCCAATGAATCTCAACCTCGTACCCGCCTTACCAACAATTAATTTTATATGATCATTCCACTTCAAATCGTTCCGCACGCATACTCCCAGATATTTTACAGAAGTAACTGCTACCAGTGTTTGTTCCGCTATCATATAATCATACAATAAAGGATCCTTCTTTCTATGTATTCGCAATACATTACATTTGTCTATGTTAAGGGTCAGTTGCCACTCCCTGCACCAAGTGCCTATCCGCTGCAGATCTTCCTGCATTTCACTACCATTTTCTAATGCTGCAACTTCTCTGTATACTACAGCATCATCCGCTGTATCAGTACAATATTTAGTAGCTCGATTGTCCATACCAGTAGTACCCTCACGGCAGCAGACTGCAGTCTGCGTAACACACCAAGTAAGCATCCTCTAGTACGTTAAATTTCTAAGTTAAACATCGAACTTCAAATTCTCAGTCAGAACCTCATTTGCTGTACTTGATTTGAAGGATCATCCAAAGACACCTCAAATGTGTGGTACCGTACAGAGACCGCACTGCCGTACCAAAGTTGGCAACGCGAATCGGTACCACAGACATTAGCGAGGGTTCACTGCAAGCCGCAATGACGTATGGGAGGCGCTCCTAAAGACCACGCCCCCATCCCCTCCTCCCCCTCAGCATAGTAGCGCCCCCACACTAAGGTCAACACAGTGTTGCGCTACCAAGAGCACTTCTGCCTCAGTTCGTGACCTCATCTGGAGGACACAGCATCATAGTGCAGGAAGAACGTGATAGTTAAAAGTTTCTGATGGACTTGTTCATTTAAATGTGGAACATTCTACAGCAAGACAACAGTTTGTTATTTAGTGCATTAGGTGACGCTACGCTAGTCCAAGACAGTTGTAAATCTTGCAGTACTTCTTCGGCAAATAAATTTATCCATTTATGTAACAAAATAAACCAATGTTTCATGTGTTCTAGTTTAATGTGCCACCTCGTCGAACAATCAAAGAACCACAGCCATGGCCGGACGAAAGAAGTCTCCTCTGATCACAACAAAATGTTTCTCTAATCTGTTTTAGTTCTAACTTTTATGCAAATTATTTGACCTTTTTTTCTTTTTCTCAAAAAAAAATGTTTAAAAGAACGTTATGATCACTGTAATGAGCTGTTGCTTTAATGAAACACGTCACCTTCAAGTATATAAAAAACAAGTCAACGTACTTAAAGTACACTGATGAGCCAAAATATTATGAGCACCTCCTTTTAAGGCTTTGGTTCACTTTTCTAACACAATACAGTAGCCATTTTTTGTGGCATGGATTTGACAAGTCCTTGGTATGTTTCTGGATTTGCGTGGCATCAGATGTCTATGCAAAGGTCACACGTTTCTCTTAAACAACGGACCAGTGTTGGCCCTTCAAGTTTAGTAGCTAGTACACTATTCTGATTGATCCCAGTTTTATTCAAAAAAAAAATATTCAAACGTGTGTGAAATCTTATGGGACTTAACTGATAAGGTCATCAGTCCCTAAGCTTACACACTACTTAACCTAAATTGTCCTAAGGACAAACACACACACCCATGCCCGATGGAGGACTCGAACCTCCGCCGGGACCAGCAGCACAGTCCATGACTGCAGCGCCTTAGACCGCTCGGCTAACCAGTTTTATTCATGTAACTTTAATAATGTACTGGGATTTCAATAAGAACAACATTTAACCAAAACACTTTAGATCATCGGTTTGCGATTGTTCTTTTTGAAACTTTAATTACCCTTTTATGAAAAATACCTGGAGTACTTCAAACATTAGACCCACTGGATGGTTATTAAATTTACCACTACACAAAGTTTAATAGTTATAGTGAAAGAAGACAACTACTCTACAGTTCAGAAATATCGTAGCACTTGGGGTAGGATTCTGTCTAGGTAACTGATTAAGGAAAAAAATATGATTACTCAACACAAAATTTACAGAACAAAAAATTATTATTGGATATTAACATACTTAACTGGTCCATGCAGTTACACAGCACTCAACTTATTCCTTGAGATGATGACGTGATAGTGTCGATCTTCTGTGGTTATTCAAAAAAGGCGGCAAAAGTATCCATGGCTCTTGCTGTATAACAGGTTCTGAAAATTCTGTTTTTGGCGTCTTATTTCCGTATTTCAGAGGTAACCAATGTATGCTGTGAATGAGCCAAATTTCTTCCACATCCGATGCTATGTAAAATAATCTTGCTGCTATTCTTGCCTCATTTCACTCACAAGATGCGAACACTTTGCATGCTACCCGCTGATCGACTCTTGCCAGAAAGGGCCCTTGCAGTTAGACCACCAGATACATCTTTTCTGTTCCCACCAAGTCAGTTTCGTTGCGGTGGGACTTCCCTCCAAGTTTTACAACATTAAAATTCTAATTGCCATACGCGTGAACCAGTATTACAAGTAAAGTTTTAAGTGTTTTATTCTTTCACAGAAAATTACTTTTAATATTACATCCATGGATTAATTACAATTACATAAGTGATAATAAATGAAGGTATAAAACATTCATTCAGATGTTACATCAAAGAGCATTGTTATACAGATATACCTTTAAATAAAGCAGACAAAGAAGTTATATGAGATAAGAGTAGAGAATATGGATTTAGGTGTTACATGCTTTGCTGTAATAAGATATTGCATTGCCTGTGTTATTCCAAATCCGATGCTAAGTTCGTTTGCACATGCATGCTTGTCCAAAGGAACAGGCACTGCGGCGACTATAGCGGCTCTGAAATACATTAAATGTATTTGCAATTGCGAGTATGGACAGCAATCAGTTGTAGGATGGAATGACGACAGTGAAAAGTTTTGCCCGACTGGAACTCTTGCCCGGCTTTGCCGCTTATCGCGAGCGATCGCCTTGCTGTTTGGCTATCTTTGCACCACTCACGCCCAAACTCAAACTTCCATACATTGTCAACCACACTTCTACAACCTGTACTCGTACACCTATTATGTATATTCCCGTACATGCGAGACATTGTACTTCAAAGACCAAACTTCCATATGTCTTCAACCACGCATCTACAAACTGTAATCGTACATCCATTATGTATATTCCCGTACAGGCGATACATTCTACTTCAAAATCGCTTGCCCGGTGTCGGCGGATAAATTCGATATTGCAGTGCCTGTGTTATTCCGAATACGATGCAAAGTTCCTTTGGACATGTTAGAACTGCGGTAGGGAATGCGAATGGTCGATTTCGGTTTATTGTGAAAATTTTAGGAAAGAGTCCTTCACCTGTGACGGAGACCGCATATAGGACGGTGGTGCGACCTATTCTTGGGTACTGCTCGAGAGTTTGGGATCCGTACCAGGTAGGACTGAAGGAAGACAGTGAAGCAATTCACGGGCGAACTGCTAGATTTATTACCTGTAGGTCATAACAACACGTAAGTGTTACGTCTGCCGCGGGAACTCAAATGGGAATCCCTGCAGGGAAGGCGACGCTCTTTTCGAGAAACACTGTTGAGAAAATTTAGGGAGATGGCATTTGTAGCTCACTACCAAACGATTGTACTGCCGAAAACATACATTGCGCTCAAGAACTACGAAGATAAGATTCGAGAAATTAAGTTTCAGACGGAGGCACATAGACAGTCGCTTTTCCCCCGCTCTATTTGCGAGTGGAACAGGAAAAGAAATGTCTGGTAGTCGTACAGGATACCCTCCACCAGGCATCATACGGTGGCTTGTGGAGTATCTATGTAAAAAAAAAAAAAATTCAAATGTGTGTGAAATCTTATGGGACTTATCTGCTAAGGTCATCAGTCCCTAAGCTTACACACTACTTAACCTATATTATCCTAAGGACAAACACACACACACCCATGCCCGAGGGAGGACTCGAACCTCCGCCGGGACCAGCCGCACAGTCCATGACTGCAGCGCCTTAGACTGCTCGGTATCTATGTAAAAGTGGATATAGAAACCCAGGAACGCATGAGTCACCACAGACCGCACGACTTAGAGGATAGAAGGGCAAACCTACATTTATAGCAATCGTAGATTTACAAATACTTATTACAATGCCGACTGGACCCCACTCTTTAAAATTCTGAAAATAGCAGGGATAGAAAAACGAGGGCGAAAAGTTATCTACAACTTGTACAGAAATCAGACCGCAATTGTAGGAGTCAAAGGATATTAAAGAGAAGCAGTAATGAGAAGAGTTGTAGTCTATCCAGAATATTTAATGTGTACATTCAGAAAACAGTAAAGAGGTAAAACAAATTTAGAAAGTGAATTAAACTTCAGTTATAAGTAATAAAAACTCTGAAATTTGTCGATCTTTTTGTAATTCTGTCAGATACGTCAAGAGACTTGCAAAAGTAGTTGATCGGAATGGATGGTGTGTTTATAAAAGGTTATGAGATGAACTTCAAGAAAATTAAAACAACGATAGTGGAATTTAGTCGAATTAAATCAGTCGATGCTGGGGAATAGTTTCGGAAATGGAAACTAAAAGTAGTAGATGAGTTTTGTTGCTTGGGCAGCAAAATAACTGTTGCTGGTCGAAGCAGAATGGTTATCAAATGCAGACTGGGGATAGCAAGAAAAGCGTTTCTGAAAACAAGAAGTTATTTGTCTTTAGTGTGAACTTGTACAGACGTGAAACGAGAACTACAAACAGACGAGAAGGGAAAAGGAGCTTTTGGTATGAAGCTTAGCCGAAGAATGCTGAGTATTAGGTGGAAAGATCGAGTAACTGATGAAGTGCCACTGAACAAAATTGGGAAAAAAAGATACGAGGAATATTCGAAAAGTAAGTTCCGATCAGTCAAGAAATGGAAACCACTCTGAAAATCTAATAAATCTTTGTACAAATGTGTTAGTCAGGGTCGGTTGCGTCACTTCGCTCTTTCAGTTGTGAGCGCATGGTGAGCACATAAATATGCCGCCAGGTATGAGGCCCTGGTGAGAGATTTCGCCTGATGTTATGCAGCCCACATTACAGAACTGTCATACGGTTCCTACTTCGTGACAAGTCTCGCCCGCATCTCGTGGTCGTGCGGTAGCGTTCTCGCTTCCTACGCCCGGGTTCCCGGGTTCTAGGGGACTGATGACCAAAGATGTTAAGTCCCATAGTGCTCAGAGCCATTTGAACCATTTTTTGACAATTCTCGATCGCAATCTGCAGGGACAATGAAAATGCTCCTGCAGCGTTTTCAATGGGAAGTGTTTGATCAACCGCACTACAGCCGGTAATTGGCTCCCTCTGTGTTTCATCTCCGCTCACATTGCCTACTGGCTATGAAGACAACATTTTCGCACAGACAACGTGCACAGATGAGCGTAGAGAATTGGCGGGAAGCACAGGCGGCTGCCTTCTATGACGAGGGTATTGGAAAGTTGGTACAACGCTACGACAAATGTCTAAGTCGGAGTGGTGACTCTGTAGAGCAGTGGCTGGAAGCAGTAGCCAACTGTTGCAGATAAAATATTTCTGATTGTCACAGTGGTTTCCATTTCGCGATCAATTGGAACTTACTTTCCGAATAGTCCTAGTATTTATTGCAACCTGACTAAAAGATGGGATCGTTTTGCAAGAGACATTCTGGGACATCAAGGATTTGTCAGGTTGGTAATGGTGGGACGTGTGCGTGTGCGTGTGCGTGTGCGCGAGTGAGTGAGAGAGAGTTGTAGAAAGAGAAAAGTACTACTTTCAGACGAACTTTGCTGAAATATGAAATATGTGAACAAGCGTCACTCACTCATACTGAAATCATGGTCAAGAGTCTCCATAACGGACTTGTTATCTCTTTATATAAAAGGCAGTGTCTTGACTGACTGGCTCATCATCACCCAGCCCACACCATTAAGGACAGAAACTTAAAATTTGCAGAGGGTGCTGATGTTATACTGTAGTCTTAGTTTAAGAAGGGATTTCTCTATGTTCCATCGCTATGCTGGTGAAATAGGGGATGAAATGCTTTGTGAAAATATGCCGCTATTAAGGCAACTTTGATGCTAGAACTACGAAAATTGTTATTTGGTTCCTTGGCTAGAAAATAAAAAAATAAGATTTCGGCATTTTCGGAAATTCAGTCCTTATGGAAGGGAAGTAGTGGATGAAATATTTTCTTAATATGTCTTTATTAAAGAACTACTACAGTATTTTTAAAGCTACATCTATGAAAATTGATGTCTGACTTCTCGGTTACAAATATTAAAAGTACGTCTTACAGTGTTTCTGGAAATTCAACAGCTAAGAGGGTGAAATAGGGGATCAAATTTTTTATGAAAATATTTCAGTGTGGAAACATTTTTAAAGGTAAATCTATTGAAAATTGAATCTGAATTTTCGGTTGGAAATAAAAAAAGTAGATGTTTCACTATTTTTTGAAATTCAGTCACTAAGGAGGTGAAATGGGGAACGAAACTTTTTATGGAAATATTTAACTATGCAAGCAGTTTTGAAGCTAAATCTATGAAAACCTGTATTTGCTTTCTCTGTTAGAAATAAAAAAATACGCACTTTTTTGTTGTTTGAAATTCGAGCCCTAAGGGGTAAAATACTGGGGGAAATGTATTCTGAAAATATTTCATTGTGAAAACATTTTCAAAGGTAAATTATTGAAAAGTGGTATTTGGCTTCTCGGTTGCAAATTTAAAAAAAAATCATGTTTCGCTGTTTTTGGAACAACACCTAAGGGGTGAAATACGGCCATCATCACCAGCCCAATAAGATAAGGACTGAAACTTGAAATTTGGAGAGAGTGTTGATTCATGCTGTAGTCGTTCTTTAAGATGGAATTTTTCGAAATTCCACTCCTATGGGGATTAAATAGGGGATGAAAGTGTTTTTGAAACTGTGTCAGTATTAAGACAATTTTGAAGCTAGAACAACGAAAATTGGTATTTGGTTTCTCAGTCAGAAATTTAAAAAATGTCTTTCAGTTTTTTCTGGATGTTCAACCACTTAGGGGGTAAGATAGTGGGTGAAAGATTGTTTTTGAAAATAAATCATTATTAAAAACTATTAAAGCATGTTTGAAGCTACATATAAGAAAATTGGTATTTGTCTTCCCAGTTAGAAATTAAAAAAAAATGCATCTTCAGAGTTTTTCGAAATTCAACCCCCTAAGAAATGTAATAGAGGATGAAAAGGTCTATGAAATTATTTCAGTCTGAAAGCATTTTCAAAACTAAATCTACCAAAATTTGTATTTGGCTTCTCTGTCAGAAATAAAAAATTCGTCTTTCATTATTTTTGGAAATTCAGTCCCCAATGGGATGAAATAGGGGATGCAAATTTTTAAGAAAATGTTCTGTTATATTAAAAAAACTGAATCTATGAAAACTGATATTTTACTTCTCGGTTATATATTAAGCAAAATGTGTTAGGGGATGAAGGTTTCTGTGGAAATACCACTACATAAAAGCAAAAGACATGATTGACGAAAACCTTGTATTTCAGCTACCAGACTTGCTTTTGCGTCAGAAGGACATTCGGAAAAGACGATGCTTTTGTCGCCTTACTAGCATAAGTTTAGAAGGTGTTGCAAAATACGAACAACATAAAAATTTGGTTAAAGAGAAAAATCTATGTATACCACACAGTCTACGCGAGTGTAGCAGCGGGCGCTAAGCCAGTCATTACAGAAAACGAAGCCATCTTCCACGCAGATATTCAGAAAGAACAGCATGACATCACGATAAATACTTTCGTACCGTGAAGAAGAAGAAGTAGAAGAAGAAGGAGACGGTTTCGGTAAATTTAAATCAGTAACCAGATCGTTGTAATATCCACGAGATAAGAATCGTGGATCATTTCCTTCACAGTGGCCTTGAAACGTTGGGTCGTCGTGCTTGGTTCAAATGGCTCTGAGCACTGTGGGACTTAACATCTGAGGTCATCAGTCCCCTAGAACTTAGAACTACTTAAACCTAACTAACCTAAGGACACCACACACATCCATGCCCGAGGCAGGATTCGAACCTGCGACTGTAGCAGTCGAGCAGTTCCAGACTGAGCGCCTAGAACCGCTCGGCCGGCTCGTCGTGCTTCTCTTCCCAGCTGTCTTCTGCCTATTCGTCACTACATTTCGTCTTCACACACTGCACCATTCTCACGAGTACTTGTGTCAGTAATTCTTCACTGTGACATACGAGCCTTATTACACACTGCACAGTTTTCTTTCTTTTCCGGATGATTGCATCTCTTGTTGTCATGCAAAAATAATAGTCCGCTGTTTGGTCAGTTGGTCCTCTCCAAATTACGGGAGCAGCAAAGAGCATATGATGTGATCCTCTTAATCAGCATGTAAAGAGTGTAATACGGGATGGGAGGGGGTAGGGGAGTAATTCTTGTACAGGTCGGCAACCTGACAATCTAAATAAGGTTCGTAGCACTTATTTACAAGAGGGTTAAATTCAGTTTTTGAGTTTTTGTATTGACTCTTCACAGACACGAGAGAAATAATTTGCGCTCTTCACACAGTTACGAGGCATTTCCTCTGATCAGTTAAAGCCAAACAGAAAACCAAAAACTCCACGAATTGAGAACGACAAGCAGTCACAGCGGTACCACACCACCTTCATTTCCTGGAGTTAGTTTCTGAACTGAGAGTTATGTCTGGCAATTCTTTGTACATACTTACATTATTTTTCAACAATGAAATCTGTAAATCAGTTTAAGCCACAGGAGAATAACCGATGTGTAGCGTTTTCAAGGATTCCGATACAAGATGATAGTGTGTCATAAAAAGAAAAAAAATAGAGTTTGAAAGCCAAAAACTGATTTCATTTTCGAATCCAGCAGTTACTACTTTGCAAAGACCGCCGTTCACATTCTTCGTAATAAAAATGTTGCAGACCATCTAGAAGAGAACACTGCACTGAGGACGGAGCCATCTGCCGAGTTCGCCCTCTTCGCCCACGAGATTCAGAAAGCAGTAGATACCGCAGCCCGGGATGATGCTGTGTTTCTTGACTTGCGGAAGGCGTTCGATAAAGTTCGGCACGGCCGCCTAATGAACATAATACGACCGTACAGAATATCGGGGTAACTGTGTGACTGGATTGAAGAGTTTCTAGAAACGGAATACATTACGTCACTCTCAATGAACAGAAATCTTCAGACGTAAAAGCAAAGTCTGGCCTACCCCATGGGAGTGTTATTGGATCATTACTTTTTACAACATACTGTGTGTTAACTAATATGGCGAAATCTCTGGGGAATGGATAGATGTCTCAAAAATAAGCAAAATAGTTCACATATAAATATGGTCTTTTTTTATTTTCTTAGTTACAGACTCTATCCCGTTGTAACATGTTTGCTTCATTCCCATTTTCTTTTCAAATATCCAGCTTCATTGTACAGGTACTTTTTCTTTTCAAATGTTGTCTTCTGATGGCTAAATGAAATGCTCGAAACATCTATAATTAGCTCTAACACAGGCTTCTAAACCCTGAATCATGGTGTGTCTTACTCACTCCCCTACTGCAGGTGTCTGCTGTATTTGCTGTAATCCTTCTTGAACACGATAGCAAAAAATGACAACATTCGCAATAGCTCTTGAACCACATTAAGCACATTAAATGCCCACAAAAATAAAAGTACAGTGCACTGAGATCAGGAGATCGTGCAGGTCAAGATGATGGTACCCCACGACCTATCCATTCAATGAGAACCGCTCATGTAAGTTGTTCTTGCTTGCAGAGCAAAATGATATTGCAGATGTTGATATTCTTTGCCAGCGTGTTCAAGGAGGATTTCAGGAGATACAGCAGACACCTTGTATACGAGAGCGAGTAAGATAATCCATGATTCATCATTTGGAAGGTTGTCTTAGAGGTAATGATGGACGTTTTGAGCATTTCATTTATGCCATCAACAGACAACAACTGAAAAGGAAAATTACCTGACGAAGCAAGCTGGTAATTTGACAACAATAGGACAGCAACGAAGCAAACATGCAACAACTAAAAAGTGTTTATAACTAAGAAAGTAAAAAATGACCATATGTATACATGAAACTTTTTTTGCTTTTTTTTAAGTCCCCTATCCATTCCCCAGAGGTTTCGTACATATTAGTTGACACCCAGTATGTCAAATACCTAGTGGATAAACCCGGGAGTTCCAAGATGTTTTTCGCTGATGATGCTTTTGTATAATGATGCTTTTGCATACAGAGAAGTCGCAATGCTTGATAATTATTGCGAAATGAAGGAAGACTTGTGAAGGGTCGACGCTTGGTGCACGGATCAGCAACTGACTTTCTACGTAATGAAACGTATTGAGCCATAAACAGGCACATTGGTTCAAATGGCTCTGAGCGCTATGATCTTAGATCATCAGTCCCCTAGAACTTAGAACTACTTAAACCTAACTAACTTAAGGACATCACACACATCCATGCCCGAGGCACGATTCGAGCCTGCGACCGTAGCAGTCCCGCGGTTCCGGACTGCAGCGCCTAGGACCGCACGGCCACCACGGCCGGCTATAAACAGGCAGAATGACCCATTATTGTTGACAGCGCGATTACAGAGAAGTCACTGGAAGCAGTGTCATCCGTAAAATATCTAGGAGTATGTGTCTGGAGCAATGTGACTTGGAACGACCACATAAAGCTAATTGCAGGTAAGCCAGATGCCAGACTGAGATTCATTGAAAGAAGTTTCAGGAAATGTAGTCACTTAGCAAGGAGGTATCTTATAAAACCCTCGTTCGACGAGTACTTGAATACTGCTCTTCAGTCTGGGGTCTATATCAGACAGGATTGATAGCGGAAATAGAGAGGAACGAAAAAAAAAGCAGTACATTTCGCTTCTGGTTTATTTCGAAAGTGCGAAAGCGTCACGCAGATGCTCAGCTATCTCTAGTGAGGCCTTCCAGAGAGGCCTTATGAATCACGGTGTGCTTTACTGTGTAAATAGCGTAAATTATCCCTTCCTGTCTTTAAGCGACAGAGAAGTAGACTGAAATTGAAAGTTAATTTGAATTGGAAGCCCAGTAAATCCACAAGTCTACGTAGAAGTCAATATGAAATCTATGATCCTGTGAAAGAAAAAAACATTCTTCGGTCGGAGTTTCTACGCTGTGTGGAATGCGCGGCCGATAGTGAAGCTGGAAGATCTCTTTATGGTGGCGTGAAATGCTGTTGACCGTGCTACAGGCTCGTCCGCGATCTCCAAACATTCCTACCCTATCCGCCCGGCGAGGTGCAAGCTCTAATTTCTAGGACTTATTAGTGAAAGAAGAGTCAAAGTAATTCAATTTAAATCTCAGTAGCAGTCTCGTGATGACATTTATTCGATGATTTCCTTCATAATTACAGTTCCAATCGGTACAGTTTGTAATGGCGGCGTGTTTGTTAATGGCTCATTTACACAATCTTTCCCAAGACGTCACCAGACAGGGAAAACCGTCCACATCCAACACAGACGTCCTTCATCAAAACATGTAACAATACTAGATTCTAAGGAATAAACAGCTCACGGAGCTCATATTACAGCTACATTAAGGAATAATACTATCGTTGGTCAACAAAGTGGCGCACTGCCAGTACACTTAATTAACAGTTTGACATAAACAAAACAAACGTGAGATTGTACAGAAAATGGGATACTAAAAGCGGAGGAAAAGACCATAAAGGTAAAATTAGAGATGTTCTAACTCACACAGAGACTTACCAACAATCTCACCGCGTACCATTCAGCCACTGGAACACGAAAAGGAAGAACTGACATAAGGATTAAAACCACCTCGCGTAAGACTATCTTTGGTTACACGGTCCATAATATAAAAAAAATTGTTTATAAACATCGTTAAAAGTCAAAACCCCCTTTGCACAGAAGCTTTAAAGATTCTCTTAAACGACCAAGCATTCAAGCAGACAATAGGGGAAAAAAGGGGGTAAAAGAGGGGCATAGCGAGTGATGGTAAAGTGCAGATCGAAGTTAACAGAAATAAATCACAAATGAGGGACACAGAGGAGAGGGTTGTGAGTGGTATGGCAGGAGGGGGTGGGGTGGGGGTAAGGTGGGTAGTCTGATTAAGTAGATAGAGAAAAGGGGGAGGGGAGAAGGAGGAAAATAATGTACACACACATATATATACAATCTATAGTGAAACATTACTTAAGCATTTGTTTAAGATAAAAGATAAGCTTCATAACTGCACGAGAGTTAACAAATGTAGTAAGTGTACTAGAAACTGAAAACTGAAAATGTATGGGAGAATTCTTCATTTATAAATATAGTGATGTAGTACGGAACACCAATTGTTCCATTAATTTAAAATAATATTATAGTATGAAGGACAATCTTTATTCTTTAAATAAATGTTCGTGCAGAAGTAATTGCTCTATTATTTTAGAAAACTAGGCTAAAAAACTGTGAACAATATTCCAGAGTTAATTATGGAAGACGACACGACATCCACAAAACTTTTTATAAAACCATCTGGAGGCCACATATAACATTTGTTTCTGAAGCTTGTAAGACGGGAGGTGTAAAACAAACCATGTAAAACAGAAACATATATATATATATATATATATATATATATATATATATATATATATATATATATATATACACTCCTGGAAATTGAAATAAGAACACCGTGAATTCATTGTCCCAGGAAGGGGAAACTTTATTGACACATTCCTGGGGTCAGATACATCACATGATCACACTGACAGAACCACAGGCACATAGACACAGGCAACAGAGCATGCACAATGTCGGCACTAGTACAGTGTATATCCACCTTTCGCAGCAATGCAGGCTGCTATTCTCCCATGGAGGCGATCGTAGAGATGCTGGATGTAGTCCTGTGGAACGGCTTGCCATGCCATTTCCACCTGGCGCCTCAGTTGGACCAGCGTTCGTGCTGGACGTGCAGATCGCGTGAGACGACGCTTCATCCAGTCCCAAACATGCTCAATGGGGGACAGATCCGGAGATCTTGCTGGCCAGGGTAGTTGACTTACACCTTCTAGAGCACGTTGGGTGGCACGGGATACATGCGGACGTGCATTGTCCTGTTGGAACAGCAAGTTCCCTTGCCGGTCTAGGAATGGTAGAACGATGGGTTCGATGACGGTTTGGATGTACCGTGCACTATTCAGTGTCCCCTCGACGATCACCAGTGGTGTACGGCCAGTGTAGGAGATCGCTCCCCACACCATGATGCCGGGTGTTGGCCCTGTGTGCCTCGGTCGTATGCAGTCCTGATTGTGGCGCTCACCTGCACGACGCCAAACACGCATACGACCATCATTGGCACCAAGGCAGAAGCGACTCTCATCGCTGAAGACGACACGTCTCCATTCGTCCCTCCATTCACGCCTGTCGCGACACCACTGGAGGCGGGCTGCACGATGTTGGGGCGTGAGCGGAAGACGGCCTAACGGTGTGCGGGACCGTAGCCCAGCTTCATGGAGACGGTTGCGAATGGTCCTCGCCGATACCCCAGGAGAAACAGTGTCCCTAATTTGCTGGGAAGTGGCGGTGCGGTCCCCTACGGCACTGCGTAGGATCCTACGGTCTTGGCGTGCATCCGTGCGTCGCTGCGGTCCGGTCCCAGGTCGACGGGCACGTGCACCTTCCGCCGACCACTGGCGACAACATCGTTGTACTGTGGAGACCTCACGCCCCACGTGTTGAGCAATTCGGCGGTACGTCCACCCGGCCTCCCGCATGCCCACTATACGCCCTCGCTCAAAGTCCGTCAACTGCACATACGGTTCACGTCCACGCTGTCGCGGCATGCTACCAGTGTTAAAGACTGCGATGGAGCTCCGTATGCCACGGCAAACTGGCTGACACTGACGGCGGCGGTGCACAAATGCTGCGCAGCTAGCGCCATTCGACGGCTAACACCGCGGTTCCTGGTGTGTCCGCTGTGCCGTACGTGTGATCATTGCTTGTACAGCCCTCTCGCAGTGTCCGGAGCAAGTATGGTGGGTCTGAAACACCGGTGTCAATGTGTTCTTTTTTCCATTTCCAGGAGTGTATATATATATGTATGTATGTTTCTGTTTTATGTGTGTGTGTGTGTGTGTGAGAGAGAGAGAGAGAGAGAGAGAGAGAGAGAGAGAGAGAGAGAGATTATTTACACGTACGTGAGAAAACAACTCATGCACTGTATACATTAGTTATATTTTAGCACTACTTTTCTGCTATTTGTACTTTTATTGTGTATTCATTTATTCCAATTGTAACACGCGAGAATGACCTAAGACTGAAATCAGCATATCATGCAGTCACATGACGGTTATATCTTTCCGTAAGTTTCGCATGACTGTGGCTCCACATAAAGTAAAAATTATCATTGATAGCACAATGAGTAGTCTGTCGAAACCAGGAAAGCAACTACACGAAGTATCTGAGTTAACTTAGGTAAACTTTGTAGTGGAAAGTAATGTGCTCAGTGACGATGTAAGCTACTAACATGGCAAAAATGGACGCTCCAGAATCGATACTGAAGCGGCTGGTAAATCGGATCTCAGAGCCACACGTAACCGTAGTGACTGTGAGTCAGCTGTGTACTGGCCGCTACTGCCACTGGGCGCCGCTTATGATGGCAAGTCTTAAAGCAAAGCAATTGGTGGTGCGGTGGCGCAGTGTTTGCGTGCGGGGGCGGTGGGCGTGTTTGTCCGCAGCGCGGCGCACAGTAGCGGCGGCGGCGGCGGCGCGGGGCACAGAGCAGGGCCAGAGGCGGCGGTTTGCCGGCCGGTGCTAAGAGGAAGCACTTGGCTGGCCCCGCCTGTTTGGCCTTCCCATCAGCGCCCGCGCCGTTTTCACACCTCCACTCCCCCCGGCGACTAATCAACGCCCGCCGCTTGTTTGGTGAAACAAGTAGCAGACAAATTGTGACGGATCCGCGGCCGAATTCCTGCAGACGACCTTTTAAACCCCCAGGCCACCTTACCTTCCGGAGGCAGCCTATTTTCCTCCGTCCACTCGTACCAATTCTTCTTTGCAGAAGGTAAAGAGACGACAGCTGCTTAGTGTTAGCGAAAGGTAGGGCAGTAAGATAGAGCACTATCTTGCAGTAGCCACATTACCCTTCCAACAGTCTTCCAACAGGAGCGGCAGGGTCACCCGCAGACCAAAAAAATGGTTCAAATGGCTCTGAGCACTATGGGACTTAACATCTATGGTCATCAGTCCCCTAGAACTTAGAACTACTTAAACCTAACTAACCTAAGGACATCACACAACACCCAGCCATCACGAGTGCGACCGTAGCTGTCGCCCGGTTCCAGACTGTAGCGCCTAGAACCGCTCTGCCACCTCGGCCGGCTCACCCGCACACAGTGCAGATATGCCTCGCCTGTTACAAGTTCCGTGGATCATTTGAACGATTCTTTTATTGAAATTTTGTGGAACGAGTTAGTTTACGGAATATGTATACATGATTAGGGTTAATAATAATGAACAAATGTCCTGCTCACGCAACTACACTCGAAAACAAGGTGTTTCTTTACTGGCTACCAGTTGTTCAGTGAAACTTCATCTGTGCAGTAGAAGGGTTTTTCAGGGGAAATGATTTTCAGTTAGATTTTATGTTATTGAGCAAATAATCAAAAATTTTTGTTGCTGAAATGCGACAGGGAGCTGGGCCATAACTTTAACAGGTTTAATAAAAAAATAAAATAATTTAGTTACACTCAAAAAAAGAACCGAAACCTCTCAGCAGCTACCACCAGAATTTACTAATGAGTTTTTCATTTGGAAGCAAGACAAATGATGGTGGAATTTACAAAACCTCTAAAATAGTATTTTAAAAAATGAATCTCAAGAAAAAATTATTGAAATCTTGACATCAAATTCAAGCCTTGACACAGATGTTTAATAAGATCAACAATGTAGCGTTTAGGTGGCCGGTGTGACCGAGAGGTTCTAGGCGCTACAGTCTGGAACCGCGCGACCGCTACGGTCGCAGGTTCGAATCCTGCCTCGGCCGTGGATGTGTGTGATGTCCTTAGGTTAGTTACGTTTAAGTAGTTCTAAGTTCTAGGGAACTGATGATCTCAGATGTAAAGTCCCATTGTGCTCAGAGCCATTTGAACCAATGTAACGTTTAACAATACATTCCAAATTTAAGCTATAGTAACTTACAGTATTGATGAACAGACAATTAACATCCGACATCCACTGTCAAGTGAAACAGATTGCGTGTAATTAGGAAAAACAACAAATCCAAATAAATAGGCTGACGACTAGTCTATATAAAATACAATCACCTGATAGTGCAGGCAAGATGCGCGTGTAGGGCCAAAAGAACTTCTTTCTTTCGTTTATGAACGACACAGACTGGTTGGCCACCTGAGTTTTTCGGCTCTGCTTTGTACAGTTAACGCAGAAAGAAACCAGTTTAGGATTAGCCATTTCTTTTACTCAAGATTCGTTTAACGGAACTCACAAAACAAACCACTTGTGTATTCAAGCTATTCTGTAACATATAAATTACTAGTTAACAATTTTATAAAAAATTACTGTACTAAAGGACACTGGAGAATACGGTTCCAAACAATAAAATGAGATCACTTCGAAGTAAACAAAAACTACTTTACAAACGACGATGAATAACCAGGATGACAAGTAAGAGAATAGCCTTTCCACACACAAACTATAAAGATTGTGACTGTAATTGAATGCTCACCATAATTCCCAGGACGTTGGAACATAAGTCAACAACCACCCGACCAATGGCTGCAATCGGCTGCACATATGCACCAGTCGCTCTCGCGTTCATTCCGAAACTGCCCGCATAAAACCATCCCGGCACCACTGTGGACACAGGCTTCTTCCGAATGCAAGTAGATACCCAAGCAACACCCATATATAACTTCTACATCGGGCAGTCTCCAATGATCCGGCCGACACAAGACATAACGTAACCCGCTCTAACTAACGTTCAAAATGCAGCAGCGAGCGAAGGATGTTATCGGGCACGACGTCGCGACGCTTGCTACCTGCCAAAGCCACACAAACTGTTAGACATCCGGTCACTGAAAGAAAACCACCCGCGACGGTCGCGGTCGCGATTAAATAGGCTTATTTATCACTGCGCTTTCCTCTGGCGGAGGAAAATCGCTCTGACTTTACCACCGCCAGTGATACTACCAACCAGAGGGGTCTACCGATACTGAACTGCCCCACGATGTACCCATAGGGCACAGTTGCTACTCCTTTCTGAGCCACTCATTGCTTTAATAATGAGTAATAATAGAGAAAGTGTATGAGGATATTGAAAGGGTAATGCAGTATGTAAAGGGGGACGAAAATCTAATAGTCATGGGCGACTGTAATGCAGTTGTAGAGGAAGGAGTAGAAGAAAAGGTTACAGGAGAATATGGGCTTGGGACAAGGAATGAAAGAGGAGAAAGACTAATTGAGTTCTGTAACAAGTTTCAGCTAGTAATAGCGAATACCCTGTTCAAGAATCACAAGAGGAGTAGGTATACTTGGAAAAGGCCGGGAGATACGGGAATATTTCAATTAGATTACATCATGGTCAGACAGAGATTCCGAAATCAGATACTGGTTTGTAAGGCGTACCCAGGAGCAGATATAGACTCAGATCACAATATAGTAGTGATGAAGAGTAGGCTGAAGTTAAAGACATTAGTCAGGAAGAATCAATACGCAAAGAAGTGGGATACGGAAGTACTAAGGATTGACGAGATACGTTTGAAGTTCTCTAACGCTATAGATACAGCAATAAGGAATAGCGCAGTAGGCAGTATAGTTGAAGAGGAATGGACATCTCTAAAAAGGGCCATCACAGAAGTTGGGAAGGAAAACATAGGTACAAAGAAGGTAGCTGCGAAGAAACCATGGGTAACAGAAGAAATACTTCAATAGATTGATGAAAGGAGGAAGTACAAACATGTTCCGGGAAAATCAGGAATACAGAAACACAAGTCGCTGAGGAATGAAATAAATAGGAAGTGCAGGGAAGCTAAGACGAAATGGCTGCAGCAAAAATGTGAACACATGGAAAAAGATATGATTGTCGGAAGGACAGACTCAGTATACAGGAAAGTCAAAACAACCTTTGGTGACATTAAAAGCAACGATGGTAACATTAAGAGTGCAACGGGAATTCCACTGTTAAATGCAGAGGAGAGAGCAGATAGGTGGAAAGAATACATTGAAAGCCTCTATGAGGGTGAAGATTTGTCTGATGTGATAGAAGAAGAAACAGGAGTCGATTTAGAAGAGATAGGGGATCCAGTATTAGAATCGGAATTTAAAAGAGCTTTGGAGGACTTACGGTCAAATAAGACAGAAGGGATAGATAACATTCCATCAGAATTTCTAAAATCATTGGGGGAAGTGGCAACAAAATGACTATTCACGTTGGTGTGTAGAATGTATGTGTCTGGCGATATACCATCTGACTTTCGGAAAAGCATCATCCACACAATTCCGAAGACGGCAAGAGCTGACAAGTGCGAGAATTATCGCACAATCAGCTTAACAGCTCATGCATCGAAGCTGCTTACAAGAATAATATACAGAAGACTGGAAAAGAAAATTGAGAATGCGCTAGGTGACGATCAGTTTGGCTTTAGGAAAAGTAAAGGGACGAGAGAGGCAATTCTGACATTACGGCTAATAATGGAAGCAAGGCTAAAGAAAAATCAAAACATTTTCATAGGATTTGTCGACCTGGAAAAAGCGTTCGACAATATAAAATTGTGCAAGCTGTTCGAGATTCTGAAAAAAGTAGGGGTAAGCTATAGGGAGAGACGGGTCATATACAATATGTACAACAACCAAGAGGGAATAATAAGAGTGGACGATCAAGAACGAAGTGCTCGTATTAAGAAGAGTGTAAGACAAGGCTGTAGCCTTTCGCCCCTGCTCTTCAATCTGCACATCGAGGAAGCAATGATGGAAATAAAAGAAAGGTTCAGGAGTGGAATTAAAATACAAGGTGAAAGGATAGCAATGATACGATTCGCTGATGACATTGCTATCCTGAGTGAAAGTGAAGAAGAATTAAATAATCTGCTGAACGGAATGAACAGTCTAATGAGTACACAGTATGGTTTGAGATTGCTCAAATGGCTCTGAGCACTATGCGACTTAACTTCTAAGGTCATCAGTCGCCTAGAACTTAGAACTAATTAAACCTAACTAACCTAAGGACATCACACACATCCATGCCCGAGGCAGGATTCAAACCTGCGACCGTAGCGGTCACGCGGTTCCAGACTGAAGCGCCTTTAACCGCACGGCCACACCGGCCGGCATGGTTTGAGAGTAAATCGGAGAAAGACGAAGGTAATGAGAAGTAGTAGAAATGAGAACAGCGAGAAACTTAACATCAGGATTGATGGTCACGAAGTCAATGAAGTTAAGGAATTCTGCTACCTAGGCAGTAAAATAACCAATGACGGACGGAGCAAGGAGGACATCAAAAGCAGACTCGCTATGGCAAAAAAGGCATTTCTGGCCAAGAGAAGTCTACTAATATCAAATACCGGCCTTAATTTGGGGAAGAAATTTTTGAAGATGTACGTCTGGAGTACAGCATTGTATGGTAGTGAAACATGGACTGTGGGAAAACCGGAACAGAAGATAATCGAAGCATTTGAGATGTGGTGCTATAGACGAATGTTGGAAATTAGGTGGACTGATAAGTTAAGGAATGAGGTGGGTCTACGCAGAATGGGAGAGGAAAGTAATATGTGGAAAACACTGATAAGGAGAAGGGACAGGATGATAGGACATCTGCTAAGACATGAGGGAATGACTTCCATGGTACTAGAGGGAGCTGTAGAGGGCAAAAACTGTAGAGGAAGACAGAGATTGGAATACGTCAAGCAAATAATTGAGGACGTAGGTTGCAAGTGCTACTCTGAGATGAAGAGGTTAGCGTAGGAAAGGAATTCGTGGCGGGCCGCATCAAACCAGTCAGTAGACTGATGACCAAAAAAAAAAAAAATGGTCATTGTTCCCTCTAGTGTTGTTGGTATGGACCTCACTGTTCTTCTCAAATTGTGATGGGTTATTTATGACGAACTTCATTAACCAATATACGCATTTAAGGTACCTAGCTCATTGAAGAGGTACATACATGACGTCTGTGGGTGAACACCACCTATTATTCTTACTGCTGTCTTCTGTGTAATCATCGGTTTCCTTCTAAGTTATGAGATATCCCAGAAAATTATCTAATAAGAAATTTTTGAGTGGAAATATGCCAGATATGTGAGGAAGTTGACTCGTTTGTTTCCAAGATTAGCAATTTTACGAAAAGAAAAAGTGATTGAACTTAATGTTTTGAGAAGCTCAGTGATATGCTTCTTACAGTTCACATTTTCATCAGTATGTCCACCCAAGAATTTGGAGCGCTCTCCCATTTCCTGACAATTGCTCATGTGCTACATCAATTGTTGAGCAGTCCATTTTCTGAGAGCCACTTAATAATTCCTTGGAAAATATCGTTTACTATCTCTTCTGTTGCTTTCCCTCTAATGAGCTTTACCATAACACCAGTATCGCCTGCATAAAGTACCAATTCTACTTGTTGAATGTTAAGTGGGAGGTCATTCACATATATAACTAATAGGAGTGGACCCAAAATTGAACCCTGTGGGACTATCTTCGTGATTTATCCCAGTCACTAAAATTGTCTACCCTTCCGACATTGTCTGAGTTATTCAGCCCGACCTATTGCGTTTTGGTTGTTAAGTACGATTCAAACCAAGTGTGTGTCAAGCCATCAGTTCCACAAAACTTGAGTTTTTCTGAGAGAGTAACATGATCTATAAAATCACAAAAAAATACCAACTGGTCATATTTTATTATTTGAGGCTTGTACTATTTCATAAATGTATGTATAAACAGTATTCTCTGTCGAGCAATCCTTTTGGAATCCAAACTGTGATATGCTAAGTAACTGGTTCCCACTTAAGTGTAAGACTACTATTGAATGTTTTGTGGTAGGATGGTTGCTCCCCCGAGACAGTCGTCAATAATCCCCAACCACACATTGATACCAAACAGGTGCTGATGATTTGCTCCCACCACACCATGAAGATTCTCTTAGCCCATAAGTGGATGTTGTGATTGTGGACGGTACCGCCCATCGTAAAAGTAGTTTCATCTGTGAATAGGATGGATGACAGAAATCCCAGCACCGTGGTGACCTGTGCGATGAGCCAGAGGCAAATCATTGTCACGGAAGCAAGTCCTTAGGTAAGTGGTATGGACAGCGGCAGTTGTGAATAATGTTCTTCCACGCGGTCGTCTAGCTCATCCCACTTAAGTCGGTGTACCTCCCATGAAACGCATTTCCCGCCATGGTTCTTATCTTGTCAGGGATTGTTTCCTGTAGTTCGTCCCCTTGTAGCAAACTCATTCTGTATATATGATGTGGAGAAAAACAACTTTATAATGTCAGAGGCGGGTACAGGAAGTCGAATCGAGTAAAATTTTCCTAATAACTGTAGATCGGAGATGCACAGTTGTGGACAAGGCTACGAAACGACAGCCAGTCAGCGGCGAGCGCGCAGACGGTTTGTATGGTAAGCGGACGCATTTCGATGAATCTGGCTGCAGAGCTTTGTCTGGCTAACTGCTACTCTGCTATGCTGTGACTGTCGTCAACTTTATAGCAATACTGGAGGCGGGAATTTCGAACAGTTGCTTTAAAAAACATGATCTGAGAAAAACAAGTGTTTAAAATATTAATTTCTGTTTCCTTTCTCATCTTTATTTTATTTCACACTTACTGATCTGCTGTACTTGATAGAAAAAAAGTTTATCCATGCTCTCTGTGCATTAGGAAAAAATTAAACCATGTGCTTTTATATTTCGTTATTAATAACATTGGACTTTACAGTAGCACATTTCGGCCTTCTAACTGCAGTGCTGTTCCGTAGCACAGCTTTTCACAAAACAGTAGCTTCTACATCAATGAGTATAGAAACTTGGTGTTAGTTTTGGCTTACTATAAGACTACGAAGTTGTCATATTTAAAAAACATCCGATTTTACGAGGATATATCTTTTACATGCATGCTCATACAACCTCGGGATACTTTTATAACTACGGGTAGGATCACAGTTATCATTTACTTTTCACAAACGTTCAGTGTGTGCCTCGACTCGGCTGCACAACAAACGTACAGACCATTAGTCAAATTGTTCCCATATTTTTGATAGTATTTTACTGCATTTTATGTGACGTTACATTTCAAAAATGGTTCAAATGGCTCTGAGCACTATGGGACTCAACTGCTGAGGTCATTAGTCCCCTAGAACTTAGAACTAGTTAAACCTAAATAACCTAAGGACATCACAAACATCCATGCCCGAGGCAGGATTCGAACCTGCGACCGTAGCGGTCTTGCGGTTACAGACTGCAGCGCCTTTAACCGCACGGCCACTTCGGCCGGCCGTTACATTTCACTTAAATTTGTTGCAACGAGAGGCTCATAGATAGAATCATTCACAAATCCTTGCAAATTACAAAAAAAAATCGCACATCGTAAAATTAGCTGATTTTAGAGACCAATGATGCAATGCAAGATCCATAGCCCAATAACCGATCTGTCACTGAGGCACCTCACTGTCAAGAAACGCGCTTGCATGGAGGTGCCAGTGTTGTGGTGTCCCGTTCTATTGAAAAATAAAATCATTGGCACATTCTCGAAATTGTGTAAGAAGCCAGACGTCCAACATACACAGATACACAGTTCCTGCAACTTTATTTCCCGCAAAAAAGGAAAGGAGTGCCAGTTTTTCCTTGAGAAACGGCACAATACACATGAAGCTTCGGAGAGCCTCTATCGTAATAGACTATTGTACGTGCGTGCAGTGCTCTTCATAGTCTTCCGGTGAGACGCGTCACTTTTCCACTTAAATGGAATGCAGTCTCACCACTGGACGCTATAGGTGAAAGGAAATGGTTATCTACCATCAACACACCCAGAAAGAATTCACAAAACTGTACACATTATTGTCTGTCACCATTATGAAGGGCTTCCTACATGGTTTGAAACAGAAACGTCACCACAAAACGCGCCAGTTAGACAAATTAGAAACGCTTAGAAATTAATTCGCTGATCGCGAATTTCTTACATCAATTGTATTGGGTATAGATCCACAGATCCACAGTGACAAACTAAAACTTGTGGCGGAATGGGACTCGAAGTCGGATTTCCTGTTTATAGCGAGCGGCTGCCTTAACCACGTCGGCTATCCGTGGACATTCGTGGACTCCTGTGACTTCTGTACACGAGAAGGGTAAAAGAACCGACCCACAAACTTACAGACAAATATTCTTAACATCGGATGTTGCAGAATTCTTGACCGTATTCTCCGGCCGAATATAATAAATTTCCTTGAGATCGAGAAGCTCATGTCCACGAGTCAGCACTGTTTTAGAAAGCATAGCTCATGCAAAATTCAGGTTCCTCTTTTCACGCGTGTTATACTGTGAACTGTGGCTGAAGCACAACAGACAGAGTCCATATTTCCGAAAAGCATTTGGCGCGGTGCGCCACTGCAGTCTGTTGAAGAAGGTAAAAGCATATGGAGTAGGTTCCCAGATACGTGAGAGGCTCGAAGACTTCTTAACTAACAGAACCCAGTATATTGTCCTCGATGGCGAGTGTTCATCACAGACAAGGATATCGTAAGGAGTGCCTCAGGGAAGTGTGATAGGACCGCTGTTATTTTCTACAGGGTGAGGCAGCTAAGTCATAACACCCCTTGTATCTCCCCAACCGTAATAGATACAAAGATGTCGTTTGGACAGTGAATTGAAGGGACGGGGGCTACTTGAATGCATCACATTTCATGTTTCTGCTATTTTTATTACAGAGATATGAGGTCATCTTTGGTTTTTTAAATGGAACCCTATGTTAAATTTTAGCATAACATGATGGGCTTAAAAAGACGGTTTCAAATATGTGTATCTCATAATATTTAGGCGAATAGTTTTTGAGACACAGATATGTTCCTGTACCGTATTCATCCTTCGAAGCGGCGTTGTCCAATGCGACCTTTCCAGTTGACCACTGAGGAACTTAAGAGGGAACACGTTGTTTTCCTGCTTCTCGATAACGCCACAAGGTGACGCACGAGGTAGCTGGAGAGAAGGGTATAAACATGCTGCTGGGGTAATGAGACATCGCATTTCCTTCACAGTTTCTTGGAGCAGATATGTACACCAACGAAGAAACGTTAGATATGCTTCTAGTGTATGGTGAAAGCAGAAGAAATGCTGTTTGAGCAATAAAGGGATATGGAGAGCTGTATCCTGATCGTGAGCGTCCTACGTGCCAGATCCTTGCACGTATTTGCAAGAAACTACTTGACTCGGGACCATGGAACGCCATACAGAGGACAAGGCAGAAAACTGCCACTGGCGAGGTACATGAAGAGGGCGTTCTAGCGTTGGCGCATAGCGACTCTACTGTTTCGTCGCGACCTACCGCCTCGGAATGTGGTAAAGTCAGAAGTGTTCTACGCATATTCCACCGACATAGATTTCACCCGTTTCACCTCTCATTACATCGAGCACTCTCCGGTGTGGATTTCGAACGGCGCCAGGAATTTTGTCGATTTGCACTGCAGCACCTACAAGATGATCCAACGTTTTTTCGACGACTGCTTTTTAGTGGTGAAGCGAATTTCACCAATCACGGTAATGTGAATTTGCATAATATGTATTGCTGGTCAATAGAGAACCCTCATTGGCTTCGACAGGTACAGCATCAGCAACCGTGGAGTGTTAACGTGTGGTGCGGCATCGTCGGAAATGTCATTGTGGGGCCGTACGTCATTCCAGGTATACTAAATGGCAATAACTATGCACAGTTCCTGCAAAACGTTCTGCCCATTTTGCTGGAGGAGGTACCACTAACTACGCGTCAGTGCATGTGGTTCCAACAAGACGGCTGTCCCGCTCACTCTTCCCGTGTGGCTACAGAACTGTTAAATGAAAAGTTCTCGGATTGTTCGATCGGACGACGTGCTGAAGTGAAGTGGCCAGCCCGGTCTCCTGATTTGACCCCTCTTGATTTTTTTCTGTGGGGAGCAATCAAACATAAAGTGTATTCTCAAATATCAACTACGCCAGACGATATGCAGCAACGTATCATCGAAGAGTGCGCTGATATCTCACGTGACACCCTCGGAGCCGTTCACAAATCATTCGAATGGCGACTACAAGTGTGCATTGCAGCAGAGGGGAAGCATTTTGAGCAAATTCTTCAGTAAAATTTTGCATCATGTACAGTATGTATTTTGCATCTTTGTATGTATTTGCTTCGTATTGTGATCAATAGTAAATATTTTAAAATAAAAAAACAAATACTTACAAAATAATTGTGACCAATGAGGGCCTCCTCATTTACATTTGTATTTCTGTTACTTAAAACGTATTAACATCTCATAGTATTTTAATACTGTATGTTGTCTACTATTTTGGCATCACAGTTGTCAAATAATTGAATAATATTTACACGACATCATCATTTATTTTTTGCGCAAAATATCGCACTATGTATTACTATTGTCGGGTAAATGGGCGTGTTTGTGAAAGGACGAACTCGCGACGTTTACCATGTACTCTACACAACAGGAAAGGTCGCATTGAACAACGACGCTTCGAAGGACAAACACGATATGAGAACATATCTGTGTCTCAAAAACTATTCGCCTAAATATTATAATATACACATATTTGATATCGTCATTTTAAGCCCATCGTGTTAAGCTAAAATTTAGCATAGGGTTTCATTTAAAAAAACAAAGGTGGCCTCATATCTCTGTAGTAGAAAATAGCACAAACATGAAATGTGATGTATTCAAGTTGTCCCTGTCCCTGCAATGCACTGTCCAAACGGCATCTTTGTATCTATTACGGTTGGGGAGATACAAGGGATGTTACGACTTAGCTGCCTCACCCTGTATATGCATAAATGATCCGGTGGATAGGGTGGGCAGCAAGCTGTGGTTATTTGCTAATGTTACTGTGGCGAACGCGAAAGTGATGAAGTTGAGTGGCCGCAGAAGGATACAACATGACTTCGACTAAATTTCTAGTTGGTGTGATGAATGGCAGGTCGCCCTAAATAGAGAAAATAAATTAAATGCGGATGAGTAGTAAAAACAAATTCGTAATGTTGGGATACAGTATTGGTAGTGTGCTGTTTGACACAGTCACGTTGTTTAAATATTTAGGCGTAACGTTGCAAAGCAATCTGAAATACAACGAGCATGAGAGGATTTTGGTAGGGAAGGCGAATGGTCGACTTCGGTTTATTGGAAGGATTGTAGGAACGTGTGGTCCATCTGTAAAACAAACCGTATATAGGAAGCTAGTGCGACCTACTTGAGTACTGTTCGAATGTTTGGAATCCACACCAGGTCAGGTTAAAGGAAGACATCGAAACAATTCATGGGGGGTGCTGCTACTTTGTTATACCGGCAGGTTAGAACAACATATAAGTGTTACGGAGATGTTTCGGGAACTAAAACGGAATTCCTGGAGGGAAGGCGACGTTCTTTTCGAGAAACACCACTGAGAAAATTTAGTAAACCGGCATCTGTAGCTGACTGCAGAACTATTCTGCTGCCGCCGACGTACATTTCGCGTAAGGATTACGAAGATCAAATACCAGAAATTAGTGCTCATACAGAGGCATATAGACAGTCGTTTCTCCCTTGCTCTATTTGCTAGCGTAACACGAAAGAAAATGACTAGTAGTAGTAGTAGTACAGGGCATCCTCTGCCACGCTCTGTGCGGTGGCTTGCGCAGTATATATGTAGATGTAGATGCAGATCGACTTCGTATACCACACTGTCTACAATCTTATATACCAGTCCACTAAATTGATCATGTAATGCTCGCAACGTTACTTGGATTTCCGCAACAGGGAGAACGAGACAACAAGTAATTGAGATCAGTGTAATCACGGTGCGCGCTTAGGGATGTAATACTTACACTATGTGATCAAAAGTATCCGGACACCTGTCTGAAAATGGCTTACAAGTGCATGGCGCCTTCCATCGGTAATGCTGGAATTCAGTACGGTGTTGGCCCATCCTTAGCCTTGATTGCAGATTCCACTCTCGCAGGCATACACTCAGTCAGGTGCTGGAAGGTTTCTTGGGGAATGGCAGCCCATTCTTCGCGGTGTGCTGCACTGAGAAGAGGTATCGATGTCGGTTGGTGAGGCCTCGCTCGAAGTCGGCGTTCCAAAACATCCCAATGTGTTCTTTAGGATTCAGATCAGGACTCTGTGCAGGCCAGTCCGTTACAGGGATGTTATTATCGTGTAACCACTCCGCCACAGTCCGTGCTTAATGAGCAGGTGCTCGATCGTGTTTAAAGATGCAAGCACCATCCCCGAATTGCTCTTCAACAGTGGGAAGCAAGAGGGTGCTGTGATAGGGCCACGCAAAATAACAAGGGGTTCAAGCCCGCTCCATGAAAAACACAACCACACCATAACACCACCGCCTCCGAATTTTATTGTTGGCACTACACACGCTGGCAGATGACGTTCACCGGGCATTCGCCATACCCACACCCAGCCATCGGATCGCCACATTGTGTACCGTGATTCGTCACTCCACACAACGTTTTTTCTCTGTTCAATCGTCCAATGTTTACGCCCCCTTACACCAAGCGAGGTGTCGTTTGGTATTTACCGCCACTCGACCATGAAATCCAAGTTTTCTCACCTCCGGCCTAACTGTCATAGTACTTGCAGTGGATCCTGATGCAGTTTGGAAGTCCTGTGGGTTGGTCTGGACATTACACATTACGACCCTCTTCAACTGTCGGCGGTCTTTGTCAGTCAACGGACGAGGTCAGCCTGTACGCTTTTGTGCTGTATGTGCCCCTTCACGTTTCCAGTTCACTATCACATCGGAAACAGTGGTCCTAGGGATGTATAGGAGTGTGGAAACCTCGCGTCCAGCCGTATGACACAAGTGACACTCAGTCACCTGACCACGTTCGAAGTCCGTGAGTTCGGCGGAGCGCCCCATTCTGCTCTCTCACGATGTATAATGACTACCGAAGTTGCTGATATGGTGTACCTGACAGTAGGTGGCAGCACAATGCACCTAACTTGAAAAACGTATGTTTTTGGGGGTGTCCGGATAATTTGTATCACATAGCGTACATGCTGTCTGAAAGAACAGACAGACACTGTTGACGTTCCACAGCCATATGAAACACTTCGAGATTGCGATTTTGCAGTGCCTGTATTGTTAAGAAGAACGATGGAATATTCCTCGGACATGCATGTATGTCCAAAGGAACACTGCATTGTTCTTCTTAACAGTACAGGCACTGCAATGTCGTATTTATCCGCTGATGCCAGACAGTGACTATCAATTAAAACGTCCTTTGCTTTACAGGAATTACATAAGGGGTGTACGACTTCAGGTTGTGACACAAGAACGACGACGTATGGAACTTTGGTCTTGCAATGAGTTGGCTAGGATAGCCAAAGCAGTTAAGGCAACCGCAGGCGTAAAGCTGGAAATTCGGGTTCGAGTCCCGATCCAGCAGAAATTTTCCATGTAATCATTCCCTTGTACACCTGATGGATATTCGTAACTGCAACTGCGAATACATGTTATGTACATCGAATCTAATTCGCTGGCTGCTAATTCGTTGACATTAGATGTACTGGGTATAGATCTACTACCCAATAGTGACATATGAAGTGCTGGGCCGGGACTCAAACCCGGGTTCTACTGCCGCCTAAAATTGGGTAGTAGATTTATACCCAATATGTCGGATGTCAAGAAATTCGCAGTCAACGAATTGATTTCAAAGTATTTCGTATAACTGTGGATCGCCAACAGTGTCTCTTCTTTCAGACAGGCATGTAAAAATTAGCAATGGCCAGCTCTCTGCTGGCACGACGAATAGACTTCTGCTTCAAATGTTTTGAGAACTAGGTGGGGCATAACCATACTCTCATCGAAAATCAAGCTGCACGGTAGTAACTGTTGAAATGGAGAGAAACGGAAAAAGAAAATGCCTTTTTGCAGTTTTTCGCCCTCTTGACACGACCGTCATTCGGTAATGAACGAATGAGTGAGCCAGCAAGCTAGTTGCGCCAAGGAGGCCCTACCGGTAACCATATGAACAGTAAGCTTACGACGTATGTAATGTTTTAAGGAGATCGATGAAGTTTTAGACTGTACGTCTTAAGTTGTAGACCAGTATAGAATTTCGTATCCTCATTTATTGGCTTAAAATGTTCCTTGCTTGATCTATTTTTGAGATTCATTAATACACTCCTGGAAATGGAAAAAAGAACACATTGACACCGGTGTGTCAGACCCACCATACTTGCTCCGGACACTGCGAGAGGGCTGTACAAGCAATGATCACACACACGGCACAGCGGACACACCAGGAACCGCGGTGTTGACCGTCGAATGGCGCTAGCTGCGCAGCATTTGTGCACCGCCACCGTCAGTGTCAGCCAGTTTGCCGTGGCATACGGAGCTCCATCGCAGTCTTTAACACTGGTAGCATGCCGCGACAGCGTGGACGTGAACCGTATGTGCAGTTGACGGACTTTGAGCGAGGGCGTATAGTGGGCATGCGGGAGGCCGGGTGGACGTACCGCCGAATTGCTCAACACGTGGGGCGTGAGGTCTCCACAGTACATCGATGTTGTCGCCAGTGGTCGGCGGAAGGTGCACGTGCCCGTCGACGTAGGACCGGACCGCAGCGACGCACGGATGCACGCCAAGACCGTAGGATCCTACGCAGTGCCGTAGGGGACCGCACCGCCACTTCCCAGCAAATTAGGGACACTGTTGCTCCTGGGGTATCGGCGAGGACCATTCGCAACCGTCTCCATGAAGCTGGGCTACGGTCCCGCACACCGTTAGGCCGTCTTCCGTTCACGCCCCAACATCGTGCAGCCCGCCTCCAGTGGTGTCGCGACAGGCGTGAATGGAGGGACGAATGGAGACGTGTCGTCTTCAGCGATGAGAGTCGCTTCTGCCTTGGTGCCAATGATGGTCGTATGCGTGTTTGGCGCCGTGCAGGTGAGCGCCACAATCAGGACTGCATACGACCGAGGCACACAGGGCCAACACCCGGCATCATGGTGTGGGGAGCGATCTCCTACACTGGCCGTACACCACTGGTGATCGTCGAGGGGACACTGAATAGTGCACGGTACATCCAAACCGTCATCGAACCCATCGTTCTACCATTCCTAGACCGGCAAGGGAACTTGCTGTTCCAACAGGACAATGCACGTCCGCATGTATCCCGTGCCACCCAACGTGCTCTAGAAGGTGTAAGTCAACTACCCTGGCCAGCAAGATCTCCGGATCTGTCCCCCATTGAGCATGTTTGGGACTGGATGAAGCGTCGTCTCACGCGATCTGCACGTCCAGCACGAACGCTGGTCCAACTGAGGCGCCAGGTGGAAATGGCATGGCAAGCCGTTCCACAGGACTACATCCAGCATCTCTACGATCGCCTCCATGGGAGAATAGCAGCCTGCATTGCTGCGAAAGGTGGATATACACTGTACTAGTGCCGACATTGTGCATGCTCTGTTGCCTGTGTCTATGTGCCTGTGGTTCTGTCAGTGTGATCATGTGATGTATCTGACCCCAGGAATGTGTCAATAAAGTTTCCCCTTCCTGGGACAATGAATTCACGGTGTTCTTATTTCAATTTCCAGGAGTGTATAAAGTGTGCCATAAATGTTCGAATATGTTGAAACCGCGATTAACTGTATGGAGGACTGACGCATCCGAACACTCGAATACAGCTCAGGTAATATTATAATTTTCAATGCGATAGGGTCCGCAGCTGCGATGAATATTTGAATGATTTCTTGAAGGCTTGTGCTTGGTTTTCTGATAGTATCACAGAGGGAAATAGCATCTGTTCTCAACAAGAATTCTCATTGTACCATGATCGTTCATGGTAAACAGTCTGATAGAATGTCCTTGTCTCGCGTCCACATAACGTGTCGTATCGCTTGTTTTTTTTAATTTATGAAGTAAGACGTGAGTGCTCGAAAATGACAAACGTATTTACACGGATAGAAAGGTTTTAAAAGCAGTCCCAGATATGTAAAAACCCCTTCGATTGGTAATCAAAATCCAGTTAACCGATGTAATTTCGTCAAAATTAAAAGTTTCGAAAGTTTAAACGCTTATTATTTTCAAAACAACATTTTTCAAGTTGGCGGCAGCTGTAACTCATGAAATATATATGCAGTTACGTTATACCTGTTTCTAACTTGTGAGTCGGCGCTTTTTATACTTCAGTGCGTAGGACTTCTGTGATATAATTTCATTTAGAATTTGGCGCAAGTTCTTACAGAACCTTTTTGCCGGAAAAATTGATTTTTATTTCAGAGTGCCTCCGTTTTCTTAAAAATAGTTTTTTTTAATATCCCTACGCACTACGCTAGACGATATCATCAGTTTCAGAACCGTTTTTGAAATTTTGTTCCAGGTTGAAAGTTGTGGCGTTTAGAGTTGCCATCAACCGCTCTCGCACTCCGCAAAGACCTTCGGTCAGTGTTGTGTAGGCCTAGTATCCTCTTGATGGAAGTTTTTTACTTAAAAACTACGTAATACAATCATAAGGGTGGACGATAGAGGTCTAAAGTCTATTTTGTAATTTCCTTGTTATTTTACTGAAAAAAAAAACATGAGTATCCGTTCCAAAATCGATCGTCATCCATGGCTATCCCCTTAAATTACAGTGATCGTCAGGACTACAAGTTGCTTTTTTACCTCTACTGCTGAATATGGTGGCGAGAAAGAGTCGTCACCCTTTCCGTATTGTCATGTCTTACGTACGAAAGACTTATCTTGGTCGCTTATTCCATTCACTTACTGTTCTCTTTACGCCTCGATTTCCTTTTGTTCTCGTCCCGATCGCGCGGCCCTGACATTGTAATAAATCAGACCGATAACATCTGCCTTCCCAACGGCTGCCTCCTATCGTGATGAACGAACTACGATGGCGCGAGATGACCGGCGAATAACAATAAAACACGCCGTGGAGCGATCTGTAATTATAGCGCCCGCGTTCGTAAGAGAAAGGGAACCCCAGAGAATAACAGAGGAAAGTTACACCACACCACGGCTTCGCTTAATGTGTGTAATCCCTGCGCCGCTACTACGTCATACAGCTGCCTGCCAGTGATACCAATCGCGACAGTCACTGTAATCTCTCTGACCAATGACTCTCAAGAGCCTTTAGTTCTTTTCGGACCCCTCCGGCCAACCTGAGTGCTTATGTATATGCATGGTTCTCGGATTAAGTACTACAACGATGGTGCAACCGGCATTTATGTTTAGCTGGCTATTCGGAAAAAAATAATGTATCGCTTCCCAGGGCTAAACTATCTGTCACGCGATCTATAACTTTCGAAATAGGGGCCGATTTATGATCCGTTGCTCGGTAAGCTGGCGCACCCGGCGAAGCCTGACTCGAGCCAGAAATCAAACGACCTGGCTCCTTTACTGCGACTGGTTCTGCCGGAACAGTGACCAGTAGGAGGTTTTTATAGGACAGTATTTACGTCCGTCTGATTTAGTACAGCTATTTAACTTCCCAAGTACGCAATGATGCCATCGTTTCTTGACAAATTGAAACGCGAGGTCTTACATTTAGAGTGTGTGCCATTTCTTTCCCCCCTAATTTGCTGACCTTAAGTCAGCCGATTAACAGATTGTGGCAGAAAATTGCGACTTGCTTTGCGTATTGGAAATATTAGCATATAAACCGATCTTGCAGTTAATTCCTAGTCCAATCACAATTCGACGTATCAAGGAGTCAGAAATTCGTTTTAGAGGCGCACACAGACGCGATGAAACTGGGTTCATAACCAGTCAAAAGGAACCAAAAGACGTATATCCAACAAATAAGACTACATTACGACAAACGAAGTGGCAATACTCATCATATGATTGCCAAGTATATATCTTCTTTTCTTTCATTCTTCCAAATGCCTACGTTATGCAATTTAATGCGTCTATTCAGATCGAAGACCAGATCTAAGAATTCTAGTGTGTCGGCCGCTGTGGCCGAGCGGTTCTATGTTCTACAGTCTGGAACCACGCGACCGCTACGGTCGCAGGTTCGAATCCTGCCTCGGGCATGGATGTGTGTGATGTCCTTAGGTTAGTTAGGTTTAAGTAGTTCTAAGGTCTACGGGACTGATGATCTCAGAAGTTGAGTCCCATAGAGCTCAGAGCCATTTGAACCATTTTTTAAAATTATGCCTCAAATCTTCTACAAATAAAAATAATAGTACAAATGATAGCTCTTATTTGTGTTACTTAACACTTCATTAATGAATGTACAACATACAAAACAATTGAGTCTTTATTTTAATGAAATGCTGACTCTACTGCCCTCTCATCATTGCGTTACCATCAAAATATTTTGCCTATCTTAATCGTTTCCCTCATTTACTTTTCGGTGTGGGGTATTTTGTTTATATCTGTAGCCATTCATAGTAATAGGATCAGTATTACTTTCAGCCACAATAAGAAGGAAAAACACACGCACACATCCACACACAAATATATACAGGATAATTCAGCTGCCCCTGCCACTGGGATTAATGCAACCCGCATCTTGTTCAAAAGCCACGCGTGAGATTTATACACTCCTGGAAATTGAAATAAGAACACCGTGAATTCATTGTCCCAGGAAGGGGAAACTTTATTGACACATTCCTGGGGTCAGATACATCACATGATCACACTGACAGAACCACAGGCACATAGACACAGGCAACAGAGCATGCACAATGTCGGCACTAGTACAGTGTATATCCACCTTTCGCAGCAATGCAGGCTGCTATTCTCCCATGGAGGCGATCGTAGAGATGCTGGATGTAGTCCTGTGGAACGGCTTGCCATGCCATTTCCACCTGGCGCCTCAGTTGGACCAGCGTTCGTGCTGGACGTGCAGATCGCGTGAGACGACGCTTCATCCAGTCCCAAACATGCTCAATGGGGGACAGATCCGGAGATCTTGCTGGCCAGGGTAGTTGACTTACACCTTCTAGAGCACGTTGGGTGGCACGGGATACATGCGGACGTGCATTGTCCTGTTGGAACAGCAAGTTCCCTTGCCGGTCTAGGAATGGTAGAACGATGGGTTCGATGACGGTTTGGATGTACCGTGCACTATTCAGTGTCCCCTCGACGGTCACCAGTGGTGTACGGCCAGTGTAGGAGATCGCTCCCCACACCATGATGCCGGGTGTTGGCCCTGTGTGCCTCGGTCGTATGCAGTCCTGATTGTGGCGCTCACCTGCACGGCGCCAAACACGCATACGACCATCATTGGCACCAAGGCAGAAGCGACTCTCATCGCTGAAGACGACACGTCTCCATTCGTTCCTCCATTCACGCCTGTCGCGACACCACTGGAGGCGGGCTGCACGATGTTGGGGCGTGGGCGGAAGACGGCCTAACGGTGTGCGGGACCGTAGCCCAGCTTCATGGAGACGGTTGCGAATGGTCCTCGCCGATACCCCAGGAGCAACAATGTCCCTAATTTGCTGGGAAGTGGCGGTGCGGTCCTCTACGGCACTGCGTAGGATCCTACGGTCTTGGCGTGCATCCGTGCGTCGCTGCGGTCCGGTCCCAGGTCGACGGGCACGTGCACCTTCCGCCGACCACTGGCGACAACATCGATGTACTGTGGAGACCTCACGCCCCACGTGTTGAGCAACTCGGCGGTACGTCCACCCGGCCTGCCGCATGCCCACTATACGCCCTCGCTCAAAGTCCGTCAACTGCACATACGGTTCACGTCCACGCTGTCGCGGCATGCTACCAGTGTTAAAGACTGCGATGGAGCTCCGTATGCCACGGCAAACTGGCTGACACTGACGGCGGCGGTGCACAAATGCTGCGCAGCTAGCGCCATTCGACGGCCAACACCGCGGTTCCTGGTGTGTCCGCTGTGCCGTGCGTGTGATCATTGCTTGTACAGCCCTCTTTCAGTGTCCGGAGCAAGTATGGTGGGTCTGACACACCGGTGTCAATGTGTTCTTTTTTCCATTTCCAGGAGCGTATATACTCTCATTCAGTACGTGAAAACTATAACTCCAACAGAAAAATGGACAGGAGATTTTTGTAGGAAATTTCGTTTGAGGCCGCGGTTTTAGAGTTATTCGAGAAAAACGTGTATAAAGGTTACTTTGGACCTTTTTATTGAATAATTCGAACACTACAGCCTTTAGTGAAAACGTATTCCAGTACAAAATTAAACTACATTGAATTTACTACAAAAGATCGTGCTCATCTTTTCTGTAGCATGGTAGTTCGAGCATAAAAGGGGAGAGAATGCGCCTTGCGCATCGTATTTCACGGCGTTGCAGGTTGGGTAAAATCCAGCGGGTTCAATCACCATATACACACACACACACACACACTTCTAATCCCTCAAATGCTGCATCAAACCAGTCTCGGGACTGAAGACCACAACAACATCCGATAAACCTCTGGTAGTGAGTGGTATTGTTTTCTAATCACTCAAATGCCGCCGTAGTTGCCTAGGACACACACACACACACACACACACACACACACACACACACACACACACATATATATATATATATATATATATATATATATATATATATATATATACTTACTACCAGAGGTTTATCGGATGTTGTTGTTGTGGTCTTCAGTCCCGAGACTGGTTTGATGTAGCTCTCCATGATACTCTATCCTGTGCAACCTTCTTCATCTCCCAGTACCTACTGCAACCTACATCCTTCTGAATCTGCTTAGTGTATTCATCTCCCCTACGATTTTTACCCTCTACACTGCCCTCCAATACTAAATTGGTGATCCCTTGATGCCTCAGAACATGTCCTACCAACCGATCCCTTCTTCTCGTCAAGTTGTGCCACAAACTTCTCTTCTCCCCAATCCTATTCAATACTTCCTCATTAGTTATGTGATCTACCCATCTAATCTTCAGCATTCTTCTGTAGCACCACATTTCGAAAGCTTCTATTCTCTTCTTGTCCAAACCATTTACCGTCCATGTTTCACTTCCATACATGGCTACACTCCATACAAATACCTTCAGAAATGACTTCCTGACACTTAAATCTATACTCGATGTTAACAAATTTCTCTTCTTCAGAAACGCTTTCCTTGCCATTGCCAGTCTACATTTTATATCCTCTCTACTTCGACCATCATCAGTTATTTTGCTCCCCAAATAGCAAAACTCCTTTACTACTTTAAGTGTCTCATTTCCTAATCTAATACCCTCAACATCACCCGACTTAATTCGACTACATTCCATTATCCTCGTTTTGCTTTTGTTGATGTTCATCTTATATCCTCCCTTCAAGACACCACCCATTCCGTTCAACTGCTCTTCCAAGTCCTTTGCTGTCTCTGACAGAATTACAATGTCATCGGCGAACCTCAAAGTTTTTACTTCATCTCCATGGATTTTAATACCTACTCCGAATTTTTCTTTTGTTTCCTTTACTGCTTGCTCAATATACAGATTGAATAACATCGGGGAGAGGCTACAACTCTGTCTTACTCCCTTTCCAACCACTGCTTCCCTTTCATGTCCCTCGACTCTTATAACTGCCATTTGCTTTCTGTACAAATTGTAGATAGCCTTTCGCTCCCTGTATTTTACCCCTGCCACCTTTAGAATTTGAAGGAGAGTATTCCAGTCAACATTGTCAAAAGCTTTCTCTAAGTCTACAAATGGTAGAAACGAAGGTTTGCCTTTCCTTAAATCTTTCTTCTAAGATAAGTTATAAGGTCAGTATTGCCTCACGTGTTCCAGTATTTCTACGGAATCCAAACTGATCTTCCCCGAGGTCGGCTTCTACCAGTTTTTCCATTCGTCTGTAAAGAATTTGCGTTAGTATTTTGCAGCTGTGGCTTATTAAACTGATTGTTCGGTAATTTTCACATCTGTCAACACCTGCTTTCTTTGGGATTGGAATTATTATATTCTTCTTGAAGTCTGAGGGTATTTCAACTGTTTCATACATCTTGCTCACCAGATGGTAGAGTTTTGTCAGGACTGGCTCTCCCAAGGCCGTCAGTAGTTCCAATGGAATGTTGTCTACTCCGGGGGCCTTGTTTCGACTCAGGTCTTTCAGTGCTCTGTCAAACTCTTCACGCAGTATCGTATCTCCCATTTCATCTTCATCTACATCCTCTTCCATTTCCACACTATTGTCCTCAAGTACATCGCCCTTGTATAGACCCTCTATATACTCCTTCCACCTTTCTGCTTTCCCTTCTTTTCTTAGAACTGGGTTTCCATCTGAGCTCTTGATGTTCATACAAGTGTTTCTCTTATCTCCAAAGCTCTCTTTAATTTTCCTGTAGGCAGTATCTATCTTGCCCCTAGTGATACATGCTTTACATCCTTACATTTGTCCTCTAGCCATCCCTGCTTAGCCATTTTGCACTTCCTGTCGATCTCATTTTTGAGACGTTTGTATTCCTTTTTCCCTGCTTCATTTACTGCATTTTTATATTTTCTCCTTTCATCAATTAAATTCAATATTTCTTCTGTTACCCAAGGATTTATACTAGCCCTCGTCTTTTTACCTACTTGATCCTCTGCTGCCTTCACTACTTCATCCCTCAAAGCTACCCATTCTTCTTCTACTGTATTTCTTTCCCCCATTCTCTTATGCTCTCCCTGAAACTCTGTACAACCTCTGGTTCTTGCAGTTTATCCAGGTCTCATCTCCTTAAATTCCCATTTTCTGTTTTTCAAAGAGTTTAAGCCAGTCTCATACTAAGGGGTATGACGTGAGTCTCATTATAAGAGTCCAAGGCAACGTTGCATAGCAGGTTGTTTGTCGTTGTCTTCGCCGACCTGTTTTGAGTGAGTAAAGCGTAATTTTTTTGCGTGGATGTCTATGATGATTATTTGACTAATGTAGTGTTTTATGGACGAATATGGAATGAAACGAAGGAAGAGAATGGGAGAGCTTGCCTCCTCTTCTGAAATAGTGCCACGGGGATTGCCAACAACAATCTCAAATTCCTTCTCTTCACGAGACACAGCAGAAAGGTTAGGGTTTTAACCTCGCATGTCGGTGTAATGTCTGGTGGTCAGCAACTTAAACGACACCACTTTTTAATTTTTCGGTCAAGTTCCAGAGATTTCTTCTACCTCCTGGTTTCGAACCGTATGCAACAAATGGTTAAAATGGCTCTGAGCACTATGGGGCTTAACTTCTGAGGTCATCAGCCCCCTAGAACTTAAAACTACTTAAACCTAACTAACCTAAGGACATCACACACATCCATGCCCAAGGCAGGATTCGAGGCTGCGACCGTAGCGGTCGCGCGGTTCCAGACTGTAGCGCCCAGAACCGCTCGGCCACCCCAGCCGGCTTGGAGGCAATGTTTGCGCAGTAATCGCCGACAAAGTGCAACTGTGGCGGAATAAGGGATCCAGCTCGCATTCGCCGAGGGGTTGTGAGGTTGTGAACCGCTGAGGGCTACGACGGAGACGAAGCCTCTCCATCGTTTCTAGGTCCCCCGTTCAATACTCATACAATGTTTTCCGAAATTCTGAAATAAAGATTTAAATAATAGTGTGCTGCGGTACGCCTTCGCCAGCACACCGGCTGGCACTAGGGAACATTGTATAGCAGGCGCTGAACTAAGCGCGCCTATGACAACACGCCCCCAGGCTACGCGCCGATAACGCCCCCTGGGCAGCGGGCATATAGGCCGCCGCCGCCGACCGAGCTGTCTCAATATCTCAATCTCAGTACCTCAACATGTAGCATCGGGACTCAGTATTCCATAGAGGTAGGAGTCGCCCCACACCTTGGTGAGGGAAAATTAGTCATTGCATATACACTACTGGCCATTAAAATTGTTACACCAAAAAGAAATGCAGATGATAAACGGGTATTTATTGGATAAATATATTATACTAGAACTGACATGTGATAACATTTTCACGCAGTTTGCGTGTATAGATCCTGAGAAATGAGTACCCAGAACATCCACCTCTGGCCGTAATAACGGCCTTGATACGCCTGGGCATTGAGTGAAATAGAGCTTGGATGGCGTATAAAGGTACAACTGCCCATACAGCTTCAACACGATACCACAGTTCATCAAGAGTAGTGACTGGCGTATTGTGACGAGCCAGTTGCTCGGCCGCCATTGACCAGATGTTTTCAATTGGTGAGAGATCTGGAGAATGTGCTGGCCAGGGCAGCAGTCGAACATTTCTGTATCCAGAAAGGCCCGTACAGGACCTGCAACATGCGGTCGTGCATTATCCTGCTGAAGTGTAGGGTTTCGCAGGGATCGAATGAAGGGTACAGCCACGGGTCGTAACACATCTGAAATGTAACCTCCACTGTTCAAAGCCGGCCGCGGTGGTCTAGCGGTTCTAGGCGCTCAGTCCGGAATCGCGGGACAGCTACGGTCGCAGGTTTGAATCCTGCCTCGGGCATGGATGTGTGTGATGTCCTTAGGTTAGTTAGGTTTAATTAGTTCTAAGTTCTACGCGACTGATGACCTCAGAAGTTAAGTCACATAGTGCTCAGAGCCATTTTTTCCACTGTTCAAAGTGCCGTCAGTGCGAACAAGAGGTGACCGAGACGTGTAACCAATGGCACCCAATACCATCACGACGAGTGATACGCTAGTATGGCGATGACGAATTCATGCTTCCAATGTGCGTTCACCGCGATGTCGCCAAACACGGATGCGACCATAATGATGCTGTAAACAGAACCTCGATTCATCCGAAAAAATGACGTTTTGCCATTCAAGCACCCAGGTTCGAGGCCGTTGGGATCCAGCACGGCGTTCCGAATTATCCTCCTGAACCCACCGATTCCATATTCTGCTAACAGTCATTGGATCTCGACCAACGCGAGCAGCAATGCCGCGATACGATAAACTGCAATCGATATAGGCTACAATCCGACCTTTATCAAATTCGGAACGTGATGGTGCGCGTTTCTCCTCCTTACACGAGGCGTCACAACAACGTTTCACCAGGCAACGCCGGTCAACTGCTGTTTGTGTATAAGAAATCGGTTAAAAACTTTCCTCATGTCAGCACGTTGTAGGTGTTGCCACCGGCGCCAACCTTGTGTGAATGCTCTGAAAAGCTAATCATTTGCATATCATAGCATCTTCTTCCTGTCGGTTAAATTTCGCGTCTGTAGCACGTCATCTTCGTGCTGTAGCAGTTTTAATGGCCAGTAGTGTAGATGTGATGTGGACACGGACAAGATTCAAGAATTAGTACATGTTATCTGATTGCTGTTAACCATAGAACTTCATACTGGACATCACTGAAGTTCAGTACTCAATTGGTTCCTGTAATAAAGTGTATTTTAACCACTTGTGCACTTTTTGTTGTAGTGAGAGGAAACCGGACAGTCACCTATCATAGCAACCTCTGCTCATCCAGCCAGGAACCACAAAACATTACAAGAGGCTACAGAACTGTACCACTTATGTAACAAGAGGAATTTCAAGAATACACTCTCATTTTCAAGTACTGTAGTGGTTAACGTTACTAGTGCATGTGATGTCTGCGTGTATGGTTGTCCTCTGGCTCCTGCAATGCAGTCGTCATACACGACGTGGTTCGCGTCTGTGTGATTTTCTGTGTAGTGAAGGAGGCACAGTACCTTAATATCGTAAAAAAAAATAACTGCAGTGCAACAGCAGGAGAACAACAGAAGCGCAGGCATCACATGTGAACTGCTACATTATTTGAAAATGGGAATAAAAGTTCCTGAAACTCCTGATACTCTTAATGAAAAACCGAATTAGTTAAGCGGAGGTGGTTTAGACAAGACCAGTTATTTTATATTTCTTCTTAGTGTTCGATTTCTCAGTTGGAAGTTGTAGAAAAACGGAAAAGTAAAGATAGGAAACAGAATATCAGTCAGTTTAAAAACCAAGCAAAGCGGTAAACAGGGGTGCCGGTTATCCCCATTACTTTTCAACATATACTAAGACGAACCGCTGGAGGTACGATATCACATGTTCAGGAATGTGCATGTCAGTTGGACAGAACAGAACACATTCATTTCTTTTTACAGATAACCAAATAATTTTTGCAAACACTAGGCAACATATGGAACACAAACTTGATAAATTTCAGAGGGAATACAGACCATAAAAGCATATTATTGGGAATATAGTTACTTATGGGGCAGAAATGTGACCGCTTACGAATAAAAGAAGGGATACCTCCAGGACAGTGGAATTATATTTTATGAAAAGACACTTGAAGATAAAACATTTACAAAATGGAAGTGACACAGTTCATAACGAGCAGATTGGAGAGTAAAAATCTTCGGTGTTTTGGGCTTCTTAAAAGAACGAGCAATGACAGGTGGTTCAAAAAAATGTTAATGTGGGCCCAAGAGGAGCTAAAAGGGAATGGTCGCCTTTGTCATGGGAATTGTGGGTATTGATCCAGCAATGGATGAGAAAGGGTTAAAGCCTTTGGATTGGAGTTGCCGAGACTAATGAAAGGAGAAAACGACTAATCTCTAAGGTGAAGTTCAATGAAGAGGAGAAAGGAGAAGAGGAAGAAGAAGAATAAAAACGTGCTCCAGTGCTGCTGAGAGAATGGAGGATGGTGAAGATAGGGTCTTAACTTTATGTCTATGTGCACGTTTACAAACATTGAAAATAATTACATAAAGAGAGGATCGAGCACATGACGCTACGGTCAGAGGCGATGTCACGGGCATTGCGCAACAGACCAGACGCCACAATGCAATTCGATTACGAGTCCTGCAAGCAGTAAAAAATAACAAACATGTTTTACTGTCCTCACCTCATCCTTCCCCAAATATAACTTGCCAACACCGCTACTTTGAATGTGCTACGCATTCCTAGCATTTTATAATAAACAAAAACGATATGAATCACTTCTTTTATTACCGACTACCGGTTTCAACCTGCGCTACAGGTCATCTCCAGGACCGGCAGCGCCCTAGCATTTTCATAAACGTAACAATAAAATACCTAAAATTGCCTTAATATAGTTACATTTTGTTTACATCAGAGTTTGGAGATAGTACAGTGTTTTAGCATAACTTCCAATGAATTACATTTCAGAAAAATATACAATTTTAAAATCATTTGTCCGAAAACTTTAGAAGTAATTGTGTAGCTTGATAATAATGGGTTAGTTACAAAAAAAAGCACATGTAATTTTTTTTCTTGGTTTCAGCGGTTTTAGATACCCATGTCTGACACTCACCACTTGCTGTAATCAAATATGGCAGAAGCCCTTGTCATGAGCTATTGCAGCTCAAAGATAGGGTGGTTCTACAACAAAACGTATTAGCTTGAACTGAAATCCACTCCCATCAGTTGCAAGTGTGGAAGACCGCAATGTTCGCAGTCAATGACAACTGAACAAGAGGTCAATTTTTCTCTGGGGTCTACAGGAAGGAATCAAAAACATGTTCCAAACTCCTATTTGGCTGATCTTATTACAGCCGCTATGATAAAACAACGAAGGCTGCGCATAATAGTGCACAGAGAGGAAGCAACAGGTGACGATAGTGCAACTTCACTGTCTGGTTTCCAGTTTGCACATAACATCTCTGTTTATTATACTATCCAGGTGACGACTGATGCTGCTACAACAGAGCTACGTATCTACAGAGACGTAGTCATTCCATTCCATGCGCTCTCTGGAGGTCGACTACACATTGTGTCGACTACACATTGTACAACAGTGTCTCATCTCGAACAGCAGTTCTCCGAAATATATGAGAAGAAAGCATAACAACAGGCTTCGCGTAGTTCCTCGGCAATTAAAATGTGCCTTTCTTGGTTACTGAGATATTTCAATGAAAAATTTCTCAATAAGCGACGATGTAAAATATTGCAAATGATATAATACTTTCCGTAAGTTAATATAGCGACAAGAAAGTACGTTCCAATGACGATGGGAAAATCTCCTTTTCGTGGAAGCATCATGAAAAGCAATTGATCATTCTAATAAATAAAAATATTCGTCATTCAAATATGCCACCGACAGTAAAAAAGATGTGGGAGCTCATCAAATCAGTGAGTATTATTTGGGTGACAGTGTTCGACGGTGTGTGACCGATCAGCTGAGAACAAATCTTACATAGAAAATTACGTAAAACAAAATAAAACGATCGGAAAATTAATCTCAGGAGTTCTGTCTTCGATTAACGAAGACATAACGATAGAACACAATCCGCTTCCAAATTAACGTCGTCGGTCACTATAAATCATGATTTTTAAATAACCATACACGATCAAGCATAGCAGATATGTCAGTTATAGCCAGCAAACATGTCAATTATTGCTAGCAAACTGATATTGTTTATCACTTACGTCTGATCTATCTGAGCTCACAAAAAGAAAGGATACAGAAACGTCGTTTACAAGACAAATGAACTCTGTTGTAAACAGCATAGTGTGAGTAGTGATTTTGCGAAATTCACAAGCTCGACAGTTATTTACTTTGATTACGAAGATAAAAATTGACCCTGGTTTTCTTTATAATTGTCCCACACAGAATGGATTATACAGTACTCCGAACGTCTTATTGAACATCACATACCCTTGTTTAAACCAAGGGTTTCTCCTAACTCATTCCATAAAAATCCGTCTTAACTGTCTCTGTTTGAAACTCTAACTGTGAAGAAAATGCACGACGTTTTCCCGGACTAGTATCAAACTAATGTACTCTACCAGTTCTACTGTGAAGTGTCCAATACTTTGTATACATCATTTGGATGTCCTCGGCCTGACGCACATTCTACCTATGACACCTTGAAGAAGCAAATAAATGCTGTTAGTGTTAGTGACAAACCCGGATTGATTGTGCAAAAACAGGTTCACTGAAGAAAATCGGAAGCCTTTTATGAACTAAACAGACGCTTCAGGCAAAATGCTCGACATGAATCAGTGACAGTTCTTATGTGCAGAGCCCGCCTATACCCTAGCTTACAACTCATGCAGTGTTTTCTGTGAGTGAGCTATCATATTATGTTTTTGGTGTTCACGATGTTTTCAGTGATGGAGCAGTAACATTCACTTTTCATGAAGGAGCTGAAAAGAGGGCGCAGGACATAGTGACCACTTGAAAAACAGGCTCCAGTTCGAAAGGTACTTAGTTTCGATTTCAGATGGAAATGAAAGCCACATTAAAAATTTCTCATGGCGTACTTTCCCTATTTGCTGGTGTACAATCTGAAATTTTTCAACGGAATAACTTACCCCTTTCCAGTGAGAGGTCATTCTCCTTAGTCCAACGATCAGGACTGCTCCTTAATTTTATGTAATAAAAAAAATCAAGTCACTGAAGATGCTAATGAGTGGGACAAAGTACTTACTTCTTCTCGACAACATCCGACATCTATCAGTTCCAGCAAGTCAGAAAACTCATTGATATTCAGCATGAAAGAGCTTTTGATCACTACTTCAATCCTTTTACAAAGGAAATAGTTAATCTGAAAGGATTAAGAATGCGTGAAGTAAATGCATCTAAGAGCTGCATTTCTTATGCGAGACAGTTACACAAGACCTTGACGAAAAGTTGCAATTCCAAACAAAGTGAACACTGCACCTGGGCTGACTTTCAGGTAGCTTTCGACCGGCATAATCAAGACTATAAAATCAAAAGCTCAAGACATCAAGGCTCATGTTTCCTGCCTTGATGTGCACGAGAAAAAACTTGCTGAGTCACTTCTGTGGAGAGGCAGGCGATGTATCGAACTTGGATTTGATTGAATCTGACAACAGTAGCACAGATAAGTGAAAATTTGATTTCTTCAGTTCTATATGTTTAATGTAATTTAATGTTTTGTTCTGTAAATATAGGTAATGTATGGGGACTGAGTTTTTTCATCTCTTTTATTCCAATAACGTTACAATTGAACATTGTACCCTTCAAAGCACCTGTCTTGGGAAGCCACACAGAGTTGGAAACAGTTCTGCCGGAACTCTGCTTCTGAAATAACCTTCAGCTGGTCGGTTACAGTCATTTGAATGTTGTCCGAGGGCACCAAAGCGACATCCCTTGAGGTGTGTTTTCTATACCGGAAAGATAAAAAAAGTCACAAGGATTGGAAATGGAAATGCCGAGTGGCTAGGGCCTTCCGTCGAGTAGACCGTTCGCCGGGTGCAGGTCTTTCGACTTGACGCCACTTCGGCGACTTGCGTGTCGATGGGGATGAAATGACGATGATAAGGACAACACAACACCCAGTCCCTAAGCGGAGAAAATCTCCGACTCAGCCGGGAATCTAACCCGGGCCGTTAGGTATGACATTCCGTCGCGCAGACCACTCAGCTACCAGGGGAGGACACAAGGATTCAAGTGGGGCGAATAACGAGGCTGACGAGCCACAGGAATGTTCTTACTGGCCAAAACGTGGTTTACAGAAATTGTTGTCGTGACACAGTACCCAATTGCTTTTTATGTTTGCTCTGAAACATGACCCTTCTGTGTAAACTCTCTAGAATCTCTCGGTAAGAGGTTGTTGAGTAACCCCCTTTGGCCTCGAGAACAAACAAAATTTTTCAACGATTCCTTGGCTATCAATATCAGCCTGCATTTGGTCTTTGATTTGCTCGTTCTTGCTTTTTTTTTAGACTAGTAGATATTGGAGCGCGTCATTCTAGCCTCCGGCGCTTGGCGTCCTGGTCGTACTCAAACACCCAAGTCTCGTCACTCGGAATGACACATTCCAGGAAATGGGGATCATTTTCAATCGACCCTTCTCATGTCCTGTTGGTCCCGCGTGAAGGTTCTCGGGACCAGTTTTGACCAGATTTTTGTCATCACCAATTTATTGGTCAATATCTGATGTACGGTGGTACGACTCAAATTTAACTCTGTCCCAATCACTGTGGGTGCCAATCGATAATCTGCACGCACAAGATCTCGGACTGTGCCAACATTTGCATCACTTCTTGAAACCGAAGGCCTTCCACTGCGAGGTTCGTCTGCAGTGGACTGTCTTCCTTCTGCGAATGTCTTAAACGACCGAAAAACCTGTACCCTTGACAAAAAAATTCTCTCTGTATGCCTGCCGAAGTTTTGCAAAGGTTTCCGTTGCACTGGGTCCAAATCTGAAGCAAAATCTGATCGTACACTGTTGCTCGAAAGTCGTGGCACTCATTGTCAGAACGCACAAGCAGAACCTTCTTCACAAAAAAAAGGAGCTACGGACAAGCAACAATACACTAGTGCAGTCCAGCGCGCATTGACGGGGTACCACATGTTCACCTGTCTCCTCTCCAAGTCCAACGTCACCAGCTTTGCTGGATCGAACACTAAGCTATCAATCTGAGGAAATTACATGTTTCTTGAGACATATGACTCTCAACTTTATCTTCGATACTAATAGAAGCTGAAGAAATCAATTAAATTTTTTTTGCCACAGCCACGACTTGAACCCAGGTCTCCTCCTTACTAGACAGGTGCAATAACCATTACATCACAACAGAGATATGACTAATACAGCGGTACGGACTATCCTACTCCAATGCCCTTCCATACATAAACTTCAATTTACGCTTTCAGGTGCTGTCATTATCGAAGATAAAGTTCAGACTCATATGCCTCAAGGAAAATATAATTCCATCATATCAATACACCACCTACACCTGAAGTACAGGCAAGATTTCATCATTACATACAAAACTGGGGTGTTATTCCAATACCGGAAAGCCTCGGCAATAACGACGGTTTAAGAAGAAGAAAAAGTGCCGAGGCGTGAATCGAAATTTGTTTTAGGGAGGGGATTGGACGAGGGTAGTCTCTGAAGCTGTACTGGCCATACTGCTGTGATGACATAATGGTTAGGGCATTTTCTATCGTTATCGAATACTTTGATATCAGTCTCATTACTTTATTTACATACCTCGTATCATTCTTTTCTACTTCTTCTATCAGTAAAATTTTCTGACAGAAACAGCCTGTGTCAGTTCGGACTGTACTTTGAAAAAAAAGTACGTTCTTCAGGGCTGAAATATAATTTAGTACAATGTCATGATAATGTTCTAGGTGAGCCTAGGAAGCAATATACACTACTGGCCATTAAAATTGTTACACCTAGAAGAAATGCAGATGATAAACGGATATTCATTGGACAAATATATTATACTAGAACTGACATGTGATTACATTTTCAAGCGATTTGGGTGCATAGATCCTGAGAAATCAGTACCCAGAACAACCACCTCTGGCCGTAATAACGGCCTTGATACACCTGGGCATTGAGTCAAGCAGAGCTTGGATGACGTGTACAGGTACAGCTGCCCATGCAGCTTCAACACGATACCACAGTTCATCAAGAGTAGTGACTGGCGTATTGTGACGAGCCAGTTGCTCGGCCACCATTGACCATATGTTTTCAGTTGGTGACGGATCTGGAGAATGTGCTGGCCAGGGCAGCAGTCGAACATTTTCTGTATCCAGAAAGACCCGTACAGGACCTGCAACTTGCGGTCGTGCATTATCTTGCCGAAATGTAGGGCTTCAGGGATCGAATGAAGGGTAGAGCCACGGGTCTTAACTCATCTGAAATGTAACGTCCACTGTTCAAAGTGCCGTCAATGCGAACAAGAGGTGACCGAGACGTGTAACCAATGGCACCCCATACCATCACGCCAGGTGATACGCCAGTATGGCGATGACGAATACACGCTACCAATGTGCGTTCACCGCGATGTCGCCAAACACGGATGCGACCATCATGATGTTGTAAATAGAACCTCGATTCATCCGAAAAAATGACGTTTTGCCATTCGTGCACCCAGGTTCGTCGTTGAGTACACCATCGCAGGCGCTCCTGTCTGTGATGCAGCGCCAAGGTAACCGCAGCCATGGTCTCCGAGCTCATAGTCCATGCTGCGGCAAACGTCGTCGAACTGTTCGTGCAGATGGTTGTTGTCTTGCAAACGTCCCCATCTGTTGACTCAGAGATCGAGACATGGCTGCACGATCCGTTACAGCCATACGGATAAGATGCCTGTCATCTTGACTGCTAGTGATACGAGGCCGTTGGGATCCAGCACGGCGTTCCGTATTACCCTCCTGCACCCGCCGATTCCATATTCTGCTGACAGTCATTGGATCTCGATCACCGCGAGCAGCAATGGCACGATACGATATATTTCATTCGCGATAGGCTTTATCAAACTCGGAAACGTGATGGTACGCATTTTTCCTCCTTACACGAGGCATCACAACAACGTTTCAACAGGCAACGCCGTCAACTGCTGTTTGTGTATGAGAACTCGGTTGGAAACTTTCCTCATGTCAGCACGTTGTAGGTGTCGCCACAGGCGCCAACCTTTTGTGAATGCTCTGAAAAGCTAATCATTTGCATATCACAGCATCTTCTTCCTGTCTGTTAAATTTCGCGTCTGTAGCACGTCATCTTCGTGGCGTAGCAATTTTAGTGGCCAGTAGTGTAAAACATACAATTGAAAACAAGACGGAACACCATAATTTACAACGTTTTATTGCTCTCCTGAGAAATGTAATTTTTTACAGGGCCTGTCTTTGTGATCAAGGCTACAATAGCCACAAACTCAAACAATTTAGACACCGTTCTAATTTACACGATATCAAATCAAAGTGCGCACTCAACATTATCCATACTTCCCGTAGCTCTAAGACCATGAACACAGGACTGTCGCCGGCCGGTGTGACCGTGCGGTTCTAGGCGCTTCAGTCTGGAACCGCGTGACCGCTACGGTCGCAGGTTCGAATCCTGCCTCGGGCATGGATGTGTGTGATGTCCTTAGGTTAGTTAGGTTTAAGTAGTTCTAAGTTCTAGGGGACTGATGACCTCATATGTTAAGTCCCATAGTGCTCAGAGCCATTTTTTGAACAGGACTGTCAACTAAGACCACGAGGGCGCGTAACGAGAGGGGCGCTGTTTATTTCAGTCATTTCCGCCTATGTTCGGAAATGTTATGTGTTATTTTCGTTTCTTAACGGAATGTCTTTGCCTTTCTGTCTTCCCTTTCTCAACTTGTTATGGTCTATCGATTCTGTCAGTGGACTCAGGACCCGGGAAAATTTGTTGTTGGCAGCATGTACAGCCAGTCTGTGAATGAGTTCCTTTACCTCGCTGGTATGTTTTTAGCTGATCACAAACTCAATCACGTGGGATAGCGCTCAGATAAACATTGAATAATATTCTGAGTTAAACATAGGTTGCAATTCTCTGCAAATTCTAGTATTTTCGAAACGTTTCTCGCTTCTTTATTTTTCTAAAGTTGTATACAGTATGATTCACGAAGATATGCATATATTTTAATATGTTATTCTACAAGTAAAACTAAAGAAAAAAAGTTCATATGAACATAGGTCCGCAAATTTTCGGTTACGGGGTTACGGCTAATAAAAGATTTTGTCTGAAATTTAGCAACTTCGCTAATATGAAGCCATCGCAAAACAGCACGAAGTTAAAGTAAAGCACAATTCCCATTCATTTTGTTGTTATTGGTCTGGTGAATCTAATAAAACATGTCCCAGACGTGTATCTGCAGTAGTTTTCCAGAACATCGTGTGCTATGGTATTAATAAAAGCAAATTATCTGAAACATTCATACAGTTTCAGTTAACGTAATGACCATCATTTTTCTAAAATTAAATTCTCTACTACTTCTGTCTAAGTAACCCGTGGTCTAGGGGTTTACCGCCGTGGTCCCGTGGTTGGCGTGAGCAGCTGCGGAACGAGAGGTCCTTGGTTCAAGTCTTCCTTCGCGAGAAAAGTTTAATTCGAGCCGCCGTCTCGCCCAGATGGTTAGGGCTCGGACTTTTTGCCGGCGCGGTAGCTCAGCGTGTTCGGTCAGAGACCCGGTTGGCCTCTGTAATAAAAAAAACTGAGTGGAAGGATCAACCACCGAACTTGAACAGGATGTCTTGCGACGTCCGCAACGACCAAACACAACGATCAATAACGAAAAAAATGCAAAAAAAAGGGGATAGCGTCTTTGATTCATAATCAAAACGTCTTCGGTCACGGGTTCGATCCCCGCCACTGCCTAAATTTTGATAAATAATCAGCATTGGCGGCCGAAGACTTCCGGCATAAGAAGTCAGCCTCATTCTGCCAACGGCCTTGTCAAAGAGGGCGGAGGAGTGGATAGAGGTTCAGGGCACTCTCTTGTCCTAGGGGTGGGAAACTGCCCCCAAAGGCGGAAGAATCAGCAATGATCAACGACATGAGGATGCAGAAGGCAATGGAAACCACTGCCTTAAAGACACGTAACGTGTATCCACAAGACATGTGGCCTGTAATTGAAGAAGTGTCATGATGATCTCTCGATTGGCAAAAGATTCCGGAATAGTCCCCCATTCGGATCTCCGGGAGGGGACTGCCAAGGGGGAGGTACCATGAGAAAAAGATTGAATAATCTACGAAAGGATAACGTTCTACGAGTCGGGGCGTGGAATGTCAGAAGCTTGAATGTGGTAGGGAAACTAGAAAATCTGAAAAGGGAAATGCAAAGGCTCAATCTAGATATAGTAGGGGTCAGTGAAGTGAAGTGAAGTGGAAGGAAGACAAGGATTTCTGGTCAGATGAGTATCGGGTAATACAACAGCAGCAGAAAATGGTATAACAGGCGTAGGATTCGTTATGAATAGGAAGGTAGGGCGGAGGGTAAGTTACTGTGAACAGTTCAGTGACCGGGTTGTTCTAATCAGAATCGACAGCAGACCAACACCGACAACGATAGTTCAGGTATACATGCCGACGTCGCAAGCTGAAGATGAACAGATAGAGAAAGCGTATGAGGATATTGAAATGGTAATGCAGTATGTAAAGGGGGACGAAAATCTAATAGTCATGGGCGACTGGAATGCAGTTGTAGGGGAAGGAGTAGAAGAAAAGGTTACAGGAGAATATGGGCTTGGGACAAGGAATGAAAGAGGAGAAAGACTAATTGAGTTCTGTAACAAGTTTCAGCTAGTAATAGCGAATACCCTGTTCAAGAATCACAAGAGGAGGAGGTATACTTGGAAAAGGCCGGGAGATACGGGAAGATTTCAATTAGATTACATCATGGTCAGACAGAGATTCCGAAATCAGATACTGGATTGTAAGGCGTACCCAGGAGCAGATATAGACTCACATCACAATATAGTAGTGATGAAGAGTAGGCTGAAGTTCAAGACATTAGTCAGGAAGAATCAATACGCAAAGAAGTGGGATACGGAAGTACTAAGGAATGACGAGATACGTTTGAAGTTCTCTAACGCTATAGATACAGCAATAAGGAATAGCGCAGTAGGCAGTACAGATGAAGAGGAATGGACATCTCTAAAAAGGGCCATCACAGAAGTTGGGAAGGAAAACATAGGTACAAAGAAGGTAGCTGCGAAGAAACCATGGGTAACAGGAGAAATACTTCAGTTGATTGATGAAAGGAGGAAGTACAAACATGTTCCGGGAAAATCAGGAACACAGAAATACAAGTCGCTGAGGAATGAAATAAATAGGAAGTGCAGGGAAGCTAAGACGAAATGACTGCAGGAAAAATGTGAAGACATCGAAAAAGATATGATTGTCGGAAGGACAGACTCAGCATACAGGAAAGTCAAAACAACCTTTGGTGACATTAAAAGTGAAACGTCCCCTTTGAACAAATTGTACACGACTGTGCTTAAACTGACACACAATATTTTTAGCGCAACGCAATCTGACTTTCAAAAATCTCTACTAAAGAATGGCCCTGACTAACATTAACCTATACCTTTCACAAATCACTTACCTCACAAAAATCTTCATTACTCGAACTACTGCAATACAGCGAGCGCCACTACTGCCAGCTAAATAACAGATTCAAACTACGGAAGGCACTAACTACTAATAGGGATAGTTAGCAAATGAAAGATTTTAATAGAGAACAAGCAATGTATTTACCTTAATAGTCATAATATATATAGCAGTTCATGACAAATTTCAAAACTCCGCCATCTCTCTCCCCACATCCACCACTGCTGGCGGCTCACCTCCAACTGCGCAACGCTACGCGCTGTTCACATCCAGCTGCCACTGCCCAACACTACAATGGCAGACAACAATGCAAACTAGCCACAGGCTGCACACAGCACAGCCAGTGATTTTCATACAGAGCGCTACGTAACGTTGCCAATAAGAAAATATAAACAGCCTACTTACATAGCCCCCATGCTCCCCACAAAAAATTTTACAAATTGTTTTGGCCAGTGGCCAATAATGATTTGATAAAATTTTTCATAATTACACTAACAAAGATATCCAATGCACACACTTATTGATACAATGTTGGTCAAAAGCTAAAATTTTCTCACAGTCCATAAAGACAGTCCTGATCATTCATCATAATAGTAATTACAGTTTTTTTTCACAAAGTCTCATTAGTAAAAAAAATTGCACACAGAAGTAGTGGATTTCCATGCAGTCTTGAAGAAGTAGTGGTGTCCTTCCAACGGAAAGACAGTGCTGACTCTTGACATGCTGACAGGTAATGGGCCACAATGGAGCAAACCCACAGCAGAGTCATTCGAAGTTCTGAAGAATATTGGTAGGTAGGTCATCACAGAGCAGACCCACTGTAGTCCTGGTAGAGAGTATGGTATTGGTGGGCCATCAAAGATGCAGACCCACTGTAGTCCTTGTAGAGATAATGGTATTGGTGAGTCAGGAAAGGTGTAGACCCACTGTAGTCCTTGTAGAGATGGCCAGCAGCCATCTGCTGCGACTGTGCAGGTGCACAATCACCATCAAAGAGTCTTGCAGAGAAGATAGCAAGTCCATAAACCACCACTTGTGCACACACAAAGTTTTTGGGAATTGTCCTTAGAACCAGCAATGCTGTTATCCAGTCCCTTGCTGAATTATTAACACATGTGCAAACACTAACAGTCCCTACTTCTCACATATTGTGCATTACTATGACCAACAGAAATGTGTGCAGTGAAATGAATGCTTACAAGTTAATAATATCATGAACTGGTGACAATTACAATTTTATAACATGAGAATACAATTACAAAGATACAAAATACATCATTAAAAACATAACAATAAAGATAACATTTGTAGTAATACAGGCTTTATAAAAGTATAGAAATAACATATACATCAGTGTTACAGGAATTATGACATGAGTACATACATAAAAGATAAGAATAACTTTTGAAACATCACCTTCACATATGAGCAACAAAACAGAATAAATAATGTTTAAACATCTTTAAAAAGTAAATAACATATTATTAGAAAAATTCTACAACATAGCTCTCATCAGCTAAACACATAAAGACAGGAAAAACACAAATACACATGGGTACACAAACATATAGTGGGATAACACAAAGGGAAAGGACAGGGTTTGTTTTCAGTGCAACATTTGGTACTGCAGTCCAACCCAAAACTTCATTCCATAGATCGTTCGTCTTATTTCAACCTTTGCTTCCACCAAAAAAAATGCTATCCAAGCATGCTTTCTGTATTTTTCTCGTATAGCCTCTCAGTGCATTTCTTCAAATTCATCGCAACTCATTCTCTTATATGGTCTACCCCTTCTTAAGCTAACTTAAATCTACTGAGCTCAGATGTTAAACTAAGGGACGAGGCAATGCAGCAGCACAAAACAATTAACACGAACAGCAATGACAAAAAATTCAAATTGTCAAAGTAAGCAACAATATTACAACTAATATAAGGCAATGAGCAGCAAACAAGAAAAATACATCAGTAATAAACTGGCTTAGCAGAGTAACACAAAGTCAAATTCAGTAACACTATGCCTGGCAAACAGCAGCAGCAACTTATATCTAAACATGACAAAGCTCAAGCAGAAAAAATATTACAGTAAAAACAACAATGCAGAAAAGGGAAATATATATTCACATCTTAATGTCTATGTAATTAAAGTGGTGCACCACAACTTATTCTACGAAAAATATTACCAAGTAGTTGAAAAGAAAATTCCGTATGCAATTCCTGTGAAGGGAAACGTCTTTTTATGCTCCTTCGTTTTTTTTGAATAGATCATAAAATTATTTACTGGATCTGTAGGCATAAAATATTTATATTAGTACATGTATTAAATTTTATTTTAACCAATGCTGCTGCAGCTAGAAACGTGATATTAAACAAAACGAGTAAATAAATACATAAAGCAAGCCATATGGCATTTATCTCAATTAGCAAGACAATAGCCGTGAAATGTTTCTGATCGTTTCATTAGGCATTTCAGTAAATATCATAAATTACGAGCTCCACAGTATGCTTTCAACAAGGAAATGTCAATAGCGAGGATAATGGCCTCCCTTTTTTTTTCTACCTGTGCTTCCGAAAAGGCACACCCTAATGGCTTGTTCTCCAGGCATCTGACACAGCTGGGTTCCCACGGCGCATTACGTGCAGGTGGTCACTTAACTTTCTTACGGAAATATTTACGACAGCAGTTTCCGCTACAGTGACAGTCTCATATACAATATTTCGCGGGTCGAGAATTTGCGTTGCAAATGTGTAGAAACAAAATCTTATGAATATAACAGTGTCCAAAAAATTTTCGCCGGCATTGTGATACATTCACGCATTTACACACATTTCATAACTCTTAAAGTACGATTCTTGGTTTCTAACAACCTTTTTCACAAACCAGAGTCCCTAACCACCACTCATTATTCCTTACCTTATTCGTCGACACTTCTTCAACATTTCATCATAACAGATATGTAGCATAATCAAATAACTCATATAGCATCAGCTTATTAATCATAAACATACCTCTGCAGCATAATACACATCGTCGTCGTAAAAATAACATCATAACACCTCAGTCAACTCTCAAAATCGTCGTAGCTTCCTCCAATAATTTCAAAACCAAAAAAAAATTCTCTGCTCATGTCAAAAGTGTCATCTTCCTCAAACGTACTTTAAAAATCATGATCTCATACCAGATACATCATTCGAAGCTCTCATAGTATCACAATGGTTCCGAAAAAATATGAACAGTTCACAAAGTACAGACAAAATACAATTTCGTAAGTGTTAAGTTATCCAACGGTGTAATTACGTAAACATCTGTCACTGCCGTAGTAAAAAAGTTTGTCTCTCTCAGTTAAATGATCAGATAGCTGTGTAATTTATGTATTAGAGAAATATGGTACCGATGTGTTAAGTTGTATAAGCAAATACCATATTAGCTAGGGCTCCTTGTGCTTGCCAAACACATGGTACACAAAGTAAGTGTATACCCCCCTGAGGATTAATGTAATTATACCCTCAGGTGTTACAGATTACAGCAATGGAATGAAATGTGTCACGGAAAACTTTCTTTGTAATTCAAAAATCTTTAAAAATAAATGTTTAAGTACAAAATTAATCACTCAAATACGTGTCCCGTAGCGCTAAATGTACTTCTTGCTGTAAGATAATCTCTGTGGAAGTGTCGTAGTTATTGTCCTCCGGAAGCTAAGTTCTGCAGAAGTCAATGTACTTATCTCATGATAAACAAAAGTGAAATGCTTTGCGTAGAGATATCTTAGTTATTACCCTTATTGTTGTGATGATGAAAGTACTGTGCTGTAACGTATTGTTGTGCTACGGAAAAGGCTGTCTCCTTGTAGCTATACCACAAAAGTTACTACTAAAACATGTTTTACTTTACAGAAGAATTCAGAAAAACTGTGCAGATATAAAACAGATACACCACAAAAGCAACATTGTAACTTGTCACTCATTAGTAACGTCGTGATATAATCGTGTAGCTGTCACATAAACTAACCACTGTGTCATCTGGTATCTCACAGAAAGTACTTTAATTCAGAATGAATTTTCAAGTTAACCAAAATGTTGCATTAAAATCTCATTAGCAGTACTGGTAAATGTTCTAAGTATGTAAGCCTTATAGTCGTTACGTAATCGTGCAACTAACAAGCAAGAATGCACCCACACAATAACACTGTGACGTCTGTTCGCAATAACAGTGCATTCTTAATTTCTGTTTAAATAAGTTCTCTTGGTTCTTGACTGGATAGTTAGTTAGCTTTAAAACATAGTTGCATGTTAACAGTTTCTAAAGCGTACTAGTAACGTGAAGTGAAACGTTTTATGGCAAAGACAAAGTTAAAAAGCAGATTATATTTCAATAAACGGTTTTACATGTGAAATGTGGTGTAAACCCTTTGCTCTTCCTAGTACGCAGAGTTCCAACTTTAACGCAATTATCATGTGGTATACGTCGGTAAAGAATACTGGAATTTTGCTCAAGGTTAGCGTCAATGTTATTTTTCCCTGAGCCAGCGGGCGCAAGTGGCTGCCTGAGGTGCGAGTCATTGTCTGTCTCTTTGTTGCCGCGCGTCGTTACTGGCATTTGGAGGTCTAACTTCTACGAATTCACGTTGTCGAGAGGGCCCTGCTCTATTTAAATCCCGCCAGTTCTGATGAAATTCAGGTCTGTTGTTACGATCATATCGTCTGTCGTCATATCGGTAGATTCCATAGTTTCTTTCTTGTCGGTCACGTGGTGGAGAATTTCTCCCTGAATCGTAACTGCGCGCTGGACCGTTGCATCTAAAGTTATTCTGTCTCCCTTGATAATAATTATTTTGGTTCCCATATTGTCTGTTTCTCTGATTGTCTCTGAGATAGTCACTACTGCGGAGAGGTGATCTTTCCCTGTAATTATTACTGCTCTGCCAACGGTTGTCATACGGGTGGTGTCTGTTTTGGTCACGATTTGTGTTGTGAGAATAGCCTTGTCGTGTCCAGTTATTATTTCTTTCATCGCGGAATTGCGACTGATGTGACCTGTAGTTGTTGTGTTCCTGTTTTCGCGTTACGTGATTGTCAGTGTCAATTTCTAGTTCTTGTAACAGTCCCTGAAAAGCTTCAATGTCGTCTTTGCAACGTCCTGCTAAAATAATATGTCGTAAATGTTCAGGCAGTTTGATTAAGCAAATGCGGATGAGTTCTGAGGGGCTGTATGGGTTTCACAGGTACTGATTCTTTTGCAACATGTCTTCAAAATATTTCACAAGACTGGAAAATTCAGATTGTTCGAAATGTTTCATCATTATGATGCTATGTTTTACTCGGTCTTGTGTAGCTTGAGACCAATACGCTGAGAGGAAGGCATGATAAAATTCTCCTTCACTGTGACAATCGTGAATGACCGATCGCATTCTTACAGCTGGTTCATTCTCCAAGTAGCCACACATAAATTCTAATCTGTGTTCTAATGACCAGTTGGGAGGAAAACAATGAGAGAATTGATGGAGCCACACTTGTGGATGAATGTCGTTGGCAGAATTCTTAAACGTTTTGAATTTACGTGTAGTAATGAACAGCTTATAGTCAAAATCATCGTGTCGGCGAGTAGCATATCGGTCATTGTTACGTCATGTCGGCGGTTCCATCTCAAAATTCGGTGTACCTTGCCAATTTCTTTCATAATTTCCGAAGTGCCCTGAGTTATTATTTTGTGGCTGTTCCGTATTGATATGTCCCTCTTCCCGTATTGGGGCGCGAGTGTCCTCTGAAATACATAATTCTTGTATTACCTGTGTCAGCTGATCTTGTACTTCCCGGATTTCTCTTTCGTGTTGCGTATTAATTTGATTCTGATTTTGTTTGAATTTCCTAATTTGTTCGCACTCTTCTGTGTCATTAAAGACTACTGGTTTTGTGTCATTCAGATTATCATCTACCTTCATAGATAAATTATTTAGCTGATCCGAAAGTTCAACTACTTTCTCTGATAATGAACTAATTTCCTCCATGTGTCTTTCTGAACCAATTTTCAGGGTATCTACTGTGTCCTTTAAGTTTTCCTGAGTTTTTGCAAGTTGTGTAACCGAATCGGTAGATGCAACTGAGTCAATTTTAGTTTGCAAGGTCTCATGATTTTCATGAACAATGGTTTGCAGTTCTTTTATGGCTGCTTCGTGATTCTGTAATGCATTTTCATGACGCGAAAAAATAGGTTGGAAATGCTCACAAATTTGTGTTTTTACGTCATTACAGACTTTTTGACATTTCGATTCAATGTTATGTAACTCAGCAGTTAAATCTTCACGTGTTTGTTCGAGAGTTTGTTCCAATGAGTCTAACTTTTGAAGCTTTTGCTGTGTTTGTCTCTGATTTTGTTCCATTGTGTGTAACTGTTGCTGTGTTTGTCTCTGGTGTTGTTCCATTGCGTCTAACTTTTGAAGATTTTGTTCCATTGTGTCTAACTTTTGAAGCTTTTGCTGTGTTTGTCTCTGATTTTGTTCCATTTTTTGCATTAATTGCAATAATAATGTATTAGTGTCTGGAATCTGTTTCTCTAGGCTTTTTGGCAGTGCGTTTTCACCGGCAGCATTCACATTTTGACAAGCAGAAAATGTGTCTTGACTCATTTGAGAAAACGGTGAGGACCCAAAACCTAAGTCTACAGTATTTGCAATATTGTGTTCTGTCATTTCGGATTCCTGAGGCGAGCTGTTGCCGACCGATCGATCGATAATGCTTCCCTGTTCACTACCTGTTTGACTGTCTACACCATTATTTGCCGCCCGCTCCATTTCCCTATGCACAATTACCAAATTACTGCTTCGAATGTCTGTTAATTCACTACCCAGTGGTGCTGATAAGCTACGCTCGTCGTCACTATTATTTCTCAGTTTACTTTGGAGCCTAGTGTTACGTTTTTCACCGCCATTATTGTCACAATATTTCACACGATAACAAAGAAAAGCACAATTTGAATAGCAAAAATAAGAGAACACATTAACATAGCACTGCAAATAATATCTAGTTAATTGCAGCTGCGAAATACTTGGTGCAAATCTACATGCGTGCCACACCTGTTGTACTGTACAACAATGAAAGGCTGCAACTACAAAGGAGATTCTCTCTACAATTACGCGCTAGCAATAAACAAAATCTACACTAATTACACAAACTACAAGAAAAAATCAGAAGATTCCAGTGAGGTATCCTAGGCTAAGGGTCGACATATGAAACGTCCCCTTTGAACAAATTGTACACGACTGTGCTTAAACTGACACACAATATTTTTAGCGCAACGCAATCTGACTTTCAAAAATCTCTACTAAAGAATGGCCCTGACTAACATTAACCTATACCTTTCACAAATCACTTACCTCACAAAAATCTTCATTACTCGAACTACTGCAATACAGCGAGCGCCACTACTGCCAGCTAAATAACAGATTCAAACTACGGAAGGCACTAACTACTAATAGGGATAGTTAGCAAATGAAAGATTTTAATAGAGAACAAGCAATGTATTTACCTTAATAGTCATAATATATATAGCAGTTCATGACAAATTTCAAAACTCCGCCATCTCTCTCCCCACATCCACCACTGCTGGCGGCTCACCTCCAACTGCGCAACGCTACGCGCTGTTCACATCCAGCTGCCACTGCCCAACACTACAATGGCAGACAACAATGCAAACTAGCCACAGGCTGCACACAGCACAGCCAGTGATTTTCATACAGAGCGCTACGTAACGTTGCCAATAAGAAAATATAAACAGCCTACTTACAAAAGCAACGGTGATAACATTAAGAGTGCAACGGGAATTCCACTGTTAAATGCAGAGGAGAGAGAGCAGATAGGTGGAAATAATACATTGAAAGCCTCTATGAGGATGAAGATTTGTCTGATGTGATAGAAGAAGAAACAGGAGTCGATTTAGAAGAGATAGGAGATCCAGTATTAGAATCGGAATTTAAAAGAGCTTTGGAGGACTTACGGTCAAATAAGGCAGAAGGGATAGATAACATTCCATCAGAATTTCTAAAATCATTGGGGGAAGTGGCAACAAAAGGACTATTCACTTTGGTGTGTAGAATATATGAGTGGCGATATACCATCTGACTTTCGGAAAAGCATCATCCACACAATTCCGAAGACGGCAAGAGCTGACAAGTGCGAGAATTATCGCACAATCAGCTTAACAGCTCATGCATCGAAGCTGCTTACAAGAATAATACACAGAAGAATGGAAAAGAAAATTGAGATTGCGCTAGGTGACGATCAGTTTGGCTTTAGGAAAAGTAAAGGGACGAGGGAGGCAATTCTGACGTTACGGCTAATAATGGAAGCAAGGCTAACGAATAATCAAGACACTTTCATAGGATTTGTCGACCTGGAAAAAGCGTTCGACAATATAAAATGGTGCAAGCTGTTCGAGATTCTGAAAAACGTAGGGGTAAGCTATAGGGAGAGACGGATCATATACAATATGTACAACAACCAAGAGGGAATAATAAGAGTGGACGATCAAGAACGAAGTGTTCGTATTAAGAAGGGTGTAAGACAAGGCTGTAGCCTTTCGCCCCTACTCTTCAATCTGTACATCGAGGAAGCAATGATGGAAATAAAAGAAAGGTTCAGGAGTGGAATTAAAATACAAGGTGAAAGGATATCAATGATACGATTCGCTGATTACATTGCTATCCTGAGTGAAAGTGAAGAAGAATTAAATGATCTGCTGAACGGAATGAACAGTCTAATGAGTACACAGTATGGTTTGAGAGTAAATCGGAGAAAGTCGAAGGTAATGAGAAGTAGTAGAAATGAGAACAGCGAGAAACTTAACATAAGGATTGATGGTCACGAAGTCAATGAAGTTAAGGAATTCTGCTACCTAGGCAGTAAAATAACCAATGACGGACGGGGAAAGGAGGACATCAAAAGCAGACTCGCTATGGCAAAAAAGGCATTTCTAGCCAAGAGAAGTCTACTAATATCAAATACCGGCCTTAATTTGAGGAAGAAATTTCTGAGGATGTACGTCTGGAGTACAGCATTGTATGGTAGTGAAACATGGACTGTGGGAAAACCGGAACAAAAGAGAATCGAAGCATTTGAGATGTGGTGCTATAGACGAATGTTGAAAATTAGGTAGACTGATAAGGTAAGGAATGAGGAGGGTCTACGCAGAATCGGAGAGGAAAGGAATATATGGAAAACACTGATAAGGAAAAGGGACAGGGTGATAGGACATCTGCTAAGACATGAGGGAATGACTTCCATGGTATTAGAGGGAGCTGTAGAGGGCGAAAACTGTAGAGGAAGACAGAGATTGGAATACGTCAAGCAAATAATTGAGGACGTAGGTTGCAAGTGCTACTCTGAGATGAAGAGGTTAGTACAGGAAAGCAATTCGTGGCGGGCCTCATCAAACCAGTCAGTAGACTGATTTCCCAAAAAAAAAAAAAAAAAACTTCTGTTGACAACTTTATGCAATTGTTGGAATTTAAAAAACAAACTAGGTCAAGTAGTTAATAAATTAAAAATTTTACTATATTACGTCTTTGCTTCTCTGGATATTCTGGATTCGTGCTTTACTTTAACTTCGTACAGTTTTGCGATGTCTTCATGTTGGCGAAGTTGCTAAAGTTCAGGCAAAATCCTTTATCAGCCTTAACTCCATAACTAAACATTTACGGACCTATGTTTATATGAACTTTTTTTCTTAGGTCCACTTGTAGAATAACATATTACAATATTTGCATATCTTCGTGAATCACCCTCTATAAAGGAACGTTTACAATAAAATTATTGTTTGTGGCATGTACGTCATTACCTGACAGCCCCCTCCCTTTTTCCACGCTTGGAAAAAAATGTCAATCAGTCCTGTATCAGTTCAATCAGTTTTCAGCGTGTTGCACAACATTTAGGATAATAGCAAGGTCGCCGCGCACTGGGTCCAGCAATGTGTCCCCCGAAATGAATGTTTATTGTGAAAGAAAATTATTTAAATTCAGTCCTCCCGAAACCTAATTCTTCGGGGTCTGGCTACAACACAGTGACCACAGCAGGAGTACAATAAAGAAATGTGTATCATCAGAGTATCAATGTTCATTAATATCAAACCTCCTACTTGGCCAAAACGCCTCTGTTACCTACTATTACAATTTTTTCTCGGAGTCCGGTGCACAGTCGAATCGTTATTAGGGTACAAAAAGCTTCGGGGACCGTGATAATATGATGTACAACGTGGTTATTAAAGTGCATTTGGTCACGGAGGTCCACTGTGGTCTGTAATTATCGTATGGCAGCGAAACTTGGTAGATATGCTAATGCGTTAATGCGGAACCGATTTACGCTGAAAAAAGCTAGTTCCACTTTTGGTCACCAGATATAAATCTGACGCTGTTTGCATAACGGTATGATAACCACACTGCCGTATGACAAGGCATAAAGCGAACGAATAGTATGGTTGTCGAGAAGAGAGACCGTCACTGTTAGTGAAACTATTTTATGTGAACGGCAGTAATTACAGTGCTGCATTGAGAGAGTATCACCGACTGAAAGGTATGAGGAGATGTCTGATGTTAAATGGTTTAAAGAAGATTATAATGAAATTATAAAACACGGAAACACGGGTGAGCTTGGTGTGGCACCTGGAACAGGAAGGAGTCCTATCCCGGTGGAGGTTAATGACGAGTTTGCTGTTGCTGTAACTGACCATGCAGCACGTGCCCCAGGTAGTGCTAGTGTTCGTGCGGTGTCACAAGAATTGTCCATCATACGGTAAACAATACTGAAAGTTATGTGGCCAATTTTACACGTACAGAGCCCACACGCTGCAATAACTGAAACATCATGATCCGCAACAACGCGGTGAATTTGCTATTCGGTTTCTAGCACGGATCGATGTTGATGACATGTGGCCGGGCAATACTCTATGAAGTGATGAGGCAAATTTTACACTGCAGGAAATGGAAATGAGCGTACGGCATTGTGGGCCGGAAGTCCCCCATTCGGGGAAGTTCGTTCGCCGAGGGCAAGTAGTTATTGCATTCGACGCCACATTGGGCGACTTGCGCGTCGGAGATGGGGATGAAATGATGATGGGGACAACACAACACCCAGTCCCTGAGCGGAGAAAATCTCCTTCCCCAGCCGGAAATCGAACCAGGGCCCCTTGGCGTGGCATTACGCCGCGCTGACCACTCAGCTAACGTGGGTACACAACAAGTTGTAGTGAATACACAGAACTGCTGAATTTGGGGTAGTGCTGAACTGCGTGTTGTGCACGAAGAGCCATTGCACTCGTCGTATGTGATTTTGTGATGTGGAGTCACAAACATATTTATTCTCGGTCTGTTCTTCTCCGACGAGAATCCACCACAGTGGGCTGTCAGGTATACCGTGACGACTGCACGTTATCGAGACCTCCTTATACAGCATGTGATTCCTGCTTTGAGAGCTTAACTGTATGGAAATCACTGTTTTAATGCAAGATGAGGCAACGACTCATGTCACGCGCCCAACGAAAGATCTGCTTAATGCAACCTTCACGCACGTGTTAGCTCCAGAGGTTTTCCAGATGCATGGCCTGCAAGATCATCTGATCTGAATCCATGTGACTTTCGGCTATGAGAATTCCTAAAAGGACGCATTTACCAGGGACACATTTAGTCTCTTCTTGATCTAAAGACCAATACACAGGAACACGTTTCTCTTATTCCACGCCGGCCGGAGTGGCCGAGCGGTTCTAGGCGCTACAGTCTGGAACCGAGCGACCGCTACGGTCGCAGGTTCGAATCTTACCTCGGGCATGGATTTGTGTGATGTCCTTAGGTTAGTTAGGTTTAATTAGTTCTAAGTTCTAGGCGACTGATGACCTCAGAAGTTAAGCCGCATAGTGCTCAGAGCCATTTGAACCTTATACCATCAGAACTGCTGCAAGTAACTGTTCATCATGTCGTTTTACGGATGCAGCATCTCCGTCGCCAGTGCTCATATTGAACAAATTGTGAAAGTGACGATTAATAATAAAATCAACATTATGCTTGTCTCACTTATTTGACCTTTTCTGTTTGCGTCCCGTTACTAATCCGTTACATCTGGAAACATTTCTCCACGTCTTTGTTCTATTCACAGCGACAGATTTGCACCTGGTGGCCGAAATTGAAACTAATTGTTTTCCTGTGTAAATCTGTTCCACATTAAGGCATTAACATATCTACAAGTTGTATTTATTTACGTAAGTTCCAGTAGATGGCGATTTGTTTTGTTGTGGTGCATGTAGTTTTCTAGGTAAATATAGACACTCTTTTATAGTTGATATCTTTGGAACAAAATGACATATCGTTGCAATTTTGCGTGGTAGCGTAGTTCATTGTTTTCTCAACAGATCTTTGCGCGCATTTTACAGAAGATGACAATGTAGCAATGAATGAAGTGACACAGTCGTTTGAGCAACGCATGGCCGTATTGAAGTGGTACTGAAAGTACTAAAACGTGATGGAGGTCCAACGACAATTGCGTAAAGTGTACGGAAGTCAGACGCCAATACATAAAACAATTTATCGTATTTGGAATAAATTTGAAGCCGACGGTACTGTTCAGGATGTGGATAAGGAAAGGCCAGGCCGACTAAAAACATCAAAGTCCAGTTTCCAGAGCTGCTGTGTTGCAGCATGTTACAAGGTCACATCAGAAGCAGGGTGCACGTCAAAGCGGGCTAAGCTGACCATACGTACAACGAATTCTGAAAGTTGCAAAGTGGAAAGATCGCTGCACGCTATGAACGAGGTCGACCCGCATCGAGTATTGCGAGTGGTTTGAAGGCATGCTTCACGAGGATGAATGGTTTGCAGGGATAGTAATCTGGTTTGACGATGTGCTGTTCAAATTGTACGGTACTCTAAACCGCCACTAGTTCGGGATAAATTCTAGTGTCTGATTGCACTCGTCGGCTTTGAGCAATGACGTCATATCAGAGACGAAAACGCTAAGTAGAGGTAAACACTGAAAGCAGGGGGTGATATTCGTAAACAAAGGAATGAAGCGTACGATAAAATTACAGTCACAATTCACGCGATTATTTACTGAGCCACGAATATATCGAAACGAACTGAAGATAATGGAAATAAACAAAAACAAAACAAATTAAAACTCCATATTTCTGATACACGGAACCAAAACAGAAAAAATATTTATTGACACAGTTATGTTGAATGTGCACAGTTCTAAGCTTTAGCAATATTAACAGCAACGCAAAAATAGATACTTGAAGTGTATTCCAAAACTAATCAATTAACACCGTGAAAATGAAATACTTCTTCAGAATATATACTGTGGCGAGAAGAGCTATTCTTGAACACTGTAGTACACAACAGAGTCTTGCAAAACGTCAGTAAACGGAAAACGAATAATCAAGTCCAAATGGTTCAAACGGGTCTGAGCTTTATGGTACTTCGGAGGTCATCAGTCCCCTAGAACTTAGAACTACTTAAACCTAACTAACCTAAGGACATCACGCACATCCATGCCCGAGGCAGGATTCGAACCTGCGGCCGTAGCGGTCGCGCGGTTCCAGACTGTAGCGCCTAGAACCGCTCGGCCACCCCGGCCGGCTAATCAAGTCTCTTGACAGACGGTATAACTGGCAGAACAAAAGTTAAATTTCTAACGACCCACTATGGAGTACACTCGTCGTTAGCGCTAAGCCCGTGCCGCACACGAGAAACGACAAAGTTAATGTTCGTAACTACAGTCACCGAAGCGATGACAAAGTCCATACTCACCGAGCTGGTAGTCTGGACCCTGGGGCGTGACGTCTTGGTTGAAGAGCAGCGGTGGGCAGTGGACTGGACAGCGACAGCGAAGGTGCCTCTGCCAAAGTTCATCGGTTCCGGGCTGGCTATGTCACAACCTTTTGCTGTCTTCGATGTGCGTATTACTACATCTTTCTGATTGGATGTTTGGCTGGGTCGCGAAAGCAGAACATAGTGTTGATCGGCGCACGCCGATGTTAGCTAGCTGCCCGCGACGACTGAGGTTTTGGCGTGGCCGACGGCGATAGACTCTGGTGGTCTACTCGTTGACTTTTTGGCCCTGCTGCAGTTCGAGTGGAGCCGCGGGGTCTGAACTGTGCGGCAGATATTCGGCCGCCAGCGCACCGCTCTAAGGGTGCCACAGCACCTCGCATAAGGCTGTTGTCACAATGAAATAGGAAGCTGCACGTCTTCATTGGCCAAAAATCATAGAAACTGAACATTAGTTGACTGGTAGCGTGTACAGTGTGAGTCACAATTTTGCCTCTTTGCTAAACGATGCAAGCAGTAGAGCGGCCCGACAGCCACAAGAATTGAAACTTCCTGGCAGATTAAAACTGTGTGCCGGACCGAGACTCGAGCTCGGGACCTTTGCCTTTCGCGGGCAAGTGCTCTACCGACTGAGCTACCCAAGCACGATTCACGAACCGTCCTCACAGCTTCAGTTCTGCCAGTACCTCGATCCTACCTTCCAAACTTCACAGAAGCTCTTCTGTGAACCTTGCAGAACTAGCACTCCTGGAAGAAAGGATATTGCAGAGACATGGCTTAGCCACAGCCTGGGGGATGTTTCCAGAATGAAATTTTCACTCTTCAGCAGAGTGTACGCTGATATGAAACTTCCTGGAACATTAAAACGGTGTGCAGAAGAGCTTCTGTGAAGGTCCCGAGTCCTAGTCTCGGTCCGGCGCACAGTTTTAATCTGCCACGAAGTTCCATATCAGCGCACACTCCGCAGCAGAGTGAAACTTTCATTCTGGAAATATAACCCAGGCTGTGGCTAAGCCATGCCTCCGCAGTATCCTTTCTTCTAGGAGTACTAGTTCTGCAAGGTTCGCAGAAGACCTTCTGTGAAGTTTGGAATGTAGGAGATGAAGTACTGGCAGAACTGAAGCTGTGAGGACGGGTCGTGAATCGTGCTTGTGTAGCTCAATACAAATGTTTATTTTCCCTTCCTCATCAATGAAATTCCATTGTTTTCCTTTTGCTTCCAAAAAATGGATAGAGCGTCTGCCATAATTTAATAAAAAAAATAGCGAGTGGTCAGCGTGACCGATTGCCGTCCTACAGGCCCGGGTTCGATTCCCGGCTGGGTCGGAGGTTTTATCCGCTTTTAAATAAAAAAGAAAAAAGAAAGAAAAAACAAAAAAAGTCGGTAGAGCACTTGCCCGTGAAAGGCAAAGGTCCCGAGTTCGAGTCTCGGTCCGGCGCAAAGTTTTAATCTGCCACGAAGTTTCATATCAGCGCACACTCCACTGCAGAGTGAAAATTTCATTCTAGCCTTAAGAGCTGTTTAACCCACAGAATGTGGAGGGTGTAGTTCGGGGCCGGCCGAAGTGGCCGAGCGGTTAACGGCGCTACAGTCTGGAACCGCACGACCGCTACGGTCGCAGGTTCGAATCCTGCCTCGGGCATGGATGTGTGTGATGTGCTTAGGTTAGTTAGGTTTAAGTAGTTCTAAGTTCTAGGGGACTTATGACCACAGCAGTTGAGTCCCATAGTGGTCAGAGCCATTTGAACCATTTTTTTGTAGTTCGGGCAGAAGCTGGTTCTGCAAGGTTTTTGGGGTGCATAACTTTGCCCTACTCATTCAGGTTACCGTGAACAAGAACCAGGTTCGAGTCCCGGTTCGGCATACAGTTTTTATCGGCTATGAAGTTTCAGTCTCACTAACCACGATATTTATTTCAACATATTAACATGCTGTGAACACTTGCATCTTCAAGGTGACAACAGCCGCACACAGCGCAGCACGCTCAGATTTCTGGCATCGCGATCACTCAGGCACTCTATTACTGTACTGGGGAATCACCCGATTTTAAATCCATGGAAAATGCTTGGGTCTGTTTGGAACATCGAGTGAAATTTACTTTCTCCAGCCACATTATTGTGACCATCTGTCATAAACCTGAATAACCGCCTTTCACAGTGCGGTCCGCTGCAAAACGTGCAGGAAGAGAGTCAGTGCGGTTCTGGAAGGTACCGACACGGACGTGGAACCATCACGACTCCAGTGCCGTGGTCTCTCGGTTGAGAATCCATGGCACGAACAGCCCAGTCCAGGTGGTCCCCCAGATTCTCTTTTTGGGTTTAAATCTGGGGAGTTTGGTGGCCAGGGATGTACCGTAAACTCAACATGGTGCTCTTCGAACCACACTTGTACACAGAGCTGTGTGACACGTTGCATTGTGCCGCTGGTAGATACCATGGTGCAGAGGAAAAACGAACTGTGAACGTGGTCCCCTAGCATAGATGCTTACTTGTGTTGATCCATTGTGCCTTCCACAATGACGAGGTCACCCAGGGAATGCTACGAAAACATTCCCCGGTCTATACCGCTCCCTCCAGTGGGGCTTTTTCTTTGCAGATATTCCATGCCGTACACGCCAACGGCCGTCTGTCCGATGAAGCATAAAATGCTCTTCATCTGAAAAGACCACCTGTCACCTCTCAGTGGACGTCCAGTTGCAGGAACTGGAGTGCAAACTCCAGCATTCGTCACCGATGAACAGCAGACAGCGTGGGTGCATGAGCCAATAGCCTGCGGCGGCAGCTCATACGGAGCGACGTTCCCTGGACGGTGCTTGAGAAGACACTGTTGGTCGGCCCTTGGCTCATTTGAACGATCAGTTGCTCAACAGCTGCACCTCTATTCTCCAGTAAACATGTCCTCAGCCGTCGTCCACACCTTCATCTATGGACCGCGGAGCACCACAGTTTCCTGATGATATGATGATGATTTGGATTGAGGGCTTCAGTCCAGAACCATTCTGCTGCTATGGTCGCAGGTTCGAATCCTGCCTCGGGCATGTATGTGTGTGATGTCCTTAGGTTAGTCAGGTTTAAGCAGTTCTAAGCCTAGGGGACTGATGACCTCAGATGTTAAGTCCCATAGTGCTTAGAGTCATTTGAACCATTTTTTGGTTGAGGAGGCGCTCAACATCATGGTCATCAGCGCCCTGACGCAAAGTCAACATGTAAATCTCATGGGTGGGGACGAAGGCTGTCCCCATTTGTGCAGCAGTTTATAATGTGTTAAAGTCTGCCGCCCTTCGCCATCAGTTCAGGGATGAGTCCTGACAGTTGACAAAATTTCACCACTCTTCTAACACTGGTATCGCTATCTGCGAGGATGATGGGCAAATCTCCAGCGAGACCAAGTGCTGCCCTAATATGAGTATACACGTAGCCACAATATGCTGAACTGAAAGCGACACGCCACAAACTTCACAGAATGGTGGATCCTCCAGCCGGAAGAAGAAGCCACGTGTGAAAGAGCTATGCCCGATGCGCAGTCTGGTAAGCAAAACCTCCTGCCAGCGGTGAGGCTGACATGAAGTCCGCCAAGCCTTTGTGGTCGATTTGAGCGACCGCAGTCTGTTGTCTGTCACTTGCAACCATTCAGTCTCCCACTGACGCATGATGCATCTGTCAAAAATTAAGATAATGACGAGCAACGAGATGAAGCATTAATGGACCGCGCCATCCCAACATGCTTCCTTGGCAGCTTTGTCAGCCACGTCGTTACCCTGTATCCCAATGTGGCTAGGTGCTCAGCAAAGGATCACCTCCTTGCCACAGTGCTGGAGCCGCTGTAAGGAGTCATGGGATGAGCTGAATCAGCGGGTCTACCGTACACATTTGGTGAAATGCTTGCAGTGCACTAAGAGAGTCGGGAAAGACAAGAAAGCCGGCCGCTGTGACCGAGCAGTTCTAGGCGCTTCAGTCTGGAACCCCGTGGCTGCTACGGTCGTAGGTTCGAATCATGCCTCGGGCATGGATGGGTGTGCGATGTCCTTAGGTTAGTTAGCTTTAAGTAGTTCTAAGTCTAGGGGACTGATGACCTCAGATGTTAAGTCCCATAGTGCGTAGAGCTATTTGAACCATCTGAACAGACAAGAAAACTCGTACAGTGACGTCTGTGAATCCTTTCCAGCGCCATCAGAATGCCATATAACACAGTTTTCTCGGTGCCGCTTTAGAATAAAGCCATTTTGCCACGCACGGTATATCTTAACCAGGGCGGCACCCGAACAGTTTACAAATTTAGCTGTTTCGGAAATGCGTCCATCACTTCGTTTCCTCATTACGACAACGACTGTACTGTTTTCCACGTTCCCCAGACGCTGCTAATAGTTCCCCTGCCGTCTGTGAGTGGATATTGCACGATTACGTCGAACAAAGGCGGTGGTCACATTAATGTGACTGGACCGTATAGCAGTCGACATCATCGCAATTTGATGGCTCTGCGAAATTTAATCAACATTGAGTGGATTCTGCTGGATATGGCATAATTGAAGAAACTTGCGGATTCTCTCGCTCGCGTAATTGAGACCATTTTCACTGCCAGAGGCGGTATTGTAGGTACTAGCGTAGTGTCACCTACTGGTGGTTACTTATTATTCTGTGTGCTTAGTCTCGTGTCGGTACAGTCTGTCTGTTGTAAATGAATCGATTAGCGTTAACAGTCCTTCAATAGTTATTTATGACGCTATGAAGACATAATTCTTTGCTGCCACGTCAAATATGGAAGGAAATAAGCCACAACAGATAAATTGCTGTCCTAATAGCATGCTGACAGCGAGAGTGCTAAATGAGCTCACTTTAACGCATGGTCTCCCACATGATGTATAGCATCTCTCCTCTACTTTTAAACTTCCCCGCCTACGTTATTAAGTATGTTTGAAACGAGTTGCAAGACAGCTGTTGCCACGCCAGAGGTGCAATAAGGAGCGCTACGCTCGTTCATCATTAAGTAAGATGACAAATACTGATCGAACATTGTACCAAACCGTTGCTGGCTGCGCCTTCTTTCTAGACGTCTTACCTTCTTTCACAAAAATATGGGAATGTGTCAACACAAAAAAAACCTACAGGGTGTTACGGTAAGTCACAGACAAAACGGGCGGGACAGCAGTCCACAAACAGAAGATCGTTTTTGTTACGAAGCATATGTTTCTTAATCTGTTGTTTATCATTTACGCTCAAGAGTTAGCTGTAATGGTTATTGTAGGCAAAGTGCAAAAACTATCTCTTAGTTAGCAGCTCTATTTTAAGCCTTCAGTTGTGGTCTGCGTGGCAGGTTCTGAATCCTTCATCGACTACGGATCTCCGAGCATGATGGCACGTCGTGTAAGACTGTAGATCATATTTGACAGTAGGGAAGAGGGGGTGAGTTCAGTTCGCCGAATTTGCCGTACAGATATACTCCTCGGCTTCTATAAATCGATGAAAGTTGGTTCCTTCGAAAAGAACACTGCTGGTTTCCTTCCTTATCGTTGCGCAATCCGAGCAATATCTCGGAAGGCAACATCGCCGAGGAAGTGTTAAATCCCAGTTTTCCTTTCTTCTTCACAGCAAACTCGGCTCTAGATTATATCAAGAGATTAAGTCGCTAGATAATAATACGTTTTAGTAATAGCGCCACTTCAGCTTCGTCAATGAATGCTTTACGCCTCAAACTATAGAGGGTTTTTTAAATATTAATCGAATCTCATATAATTATATCTTCATCATGAGTGGTTATACAAGCTTGGGGTATATTTTAGCTTATGCATCGTCCCTCAACGTATCAACTGATGTCACTTGTTCGCATCTGTCTCTATATGCAGACTAATCTCATGAACTGCTCTACGGATTTTGATCGGTTTTGACTAACGGATAATGAGGAAGGTTTCTGTATATAAGTTATAAATACATCGTACAAATTGTCTGAATTATGGTTAATTAAAGTTGTGAAAACGATGCCATTGCCACCTGGCGAACTGCTGCTACAGTTCTACAAACTATCAGTGCCTCAAGAATGCTGCAAGCAGGATGTAATTCGCATATGGTACATGCAGTGGAGTGTGTGATTGGAAACCGAAAGATTGTGGGATTCAATCCCTGTTGGGTTCCTTTTTGTCACTGTGCCTTTTAACCCAGCATTCATCTCTCAAAGGTGTGGAGATACGCATTTTGAAATATGACGAAAATTTGAAACTGCCAACTTCTGCTTCTCTCAGATTAGCAGTCTCATTTTACCCTCTTAATTCGGTGCAAATTCTTTCTACGGAAGGGGAGTGAGTTACTCAACTTTGATGTATCGTAATAAATAGACCAATAACGAAAAGGTATCTACCTAATCATCAGGCTGTGATGTGAGACTTACGATTTGAATCATATACGGTGAGATTAGGCGACCGTGGAGGCCAGTGGTGCAATGCGAGATCCGTACGCCCCTTGCACAGTAGGAAGCGCAATCCCGTACTCTCGACTTTCGTGACAGGGTCTGTAGTGTACACAAGAACATCACGGGAATGGTTATTAAACTCTAGTCCCAACAGCTGTGCCACTCAAAGAGGTAAACTGTCAAAAAACGAAAGCCTGCGGTAAAAGAAGAGTCCAGCGACATATTAATCCTCGAACATGTGTCTACCTAAATGATCGTGACGGTAAAATCATACGAACATTTAATGAGAGTCGTTCTTCGTGGGAACCAATCGTAAGTAGTAGGCAAGGGGGAGAATAATAAGAGTATCCAAAATGCTCTCCGTCACACACCGCATATTGGTTTGCAAAATATTCAAGTGAGTCAACAGGACGTATAAAGAACAGTTAAGGAACTAACAAGTAATAAGACATCAGGAGACGATAGGATAACGGCAACGATATTGAAGGCAAGATGTGAAACACTTCAGAAACAGATATGCAGACTCGTAAGTGAAGTACGGAGAAAGGAGGAGATTGCAAAACAGCACAAGTCGGCTACCATTATCCCACTCTACAAAAAGAACAGCAAAAGGAATTATAGCAGCTGCAGAGCTCTCTGCTACGTGTACCACACAAAGGGCTATCGTTAGTAATTTTTGAGAATCTGAAGTTGTTTGCTGGAGATATTGTTGAAGACTACCAGACAGTTTTCTGGCGGGAATATTAACAGTGGATCAGATTTTCACCTTGACACAAGTCTGCGAGAAGTGCAGTAAATTCAACCATTGGTTTCTGGCAACATCTGAAGATTTCTCAAAGACTGTGGAGAGTATACACATGTGTGTACAACATTCCGAGAGAGCTTGGCATACCAAAGAAGTTAATTAACTTGGTGATCCGGTGTATAGCAGAGACAAAAGCTAAGGTGAGATACCACAGGGAGCTGTTCAAGGAATTTGGCGTCAGAATGATGATGATATATTTTCACCATTACATTTCGATTTGGTCTTGGGAAAAGTTATTCGCGATATGAAAGGAGAAAGGAAAGAAGTGAAGTTAAATGGAAGAATAAAGTTTTTGGGATGTTCAAACGAAATTCCAGCCACAGCGTAGTCAAAGGAAGAGATGGCAGAAACTGTACGAAACTTAGCAAAAAATGCTAGTAAGATTGGACTGTGCATTGATGCAGAGAAAACTGAAATGGTAGAAGCATCCAGAGAAGCGTCATAACAACGCCCCAATGTAGGTAGGGACACGGAACATAGCCAGAGAGGAAAATTTTTTTCAGTCTGAAGCAGGCAGTGTCAACAAAAAATCTGTCAATTAACACCAAACTTAAAGCCTGCAAAGCGGTTACACTACCAGTGCTGTTACATGGGACACAACGCACAAGCACTTCAAAAAAAAAGATGAACATAATTTGTTAATCTTCGAACATAAAGATCTCGGGATCAACCAATGAAGAGAGTATCTAACGACATACAAAGAACCGCAGGCGGTCAAAAAGTAAAGGACCTGGTATAAAATTACACCATGTTTATTTGCATTTAGAAAACACAAATTTTCTCCTTGGAACCGGGTCTTCGAACAGTCACGAACAAAATAAACTCTTCTGGTCTGAACCCAACTATTTCAAGCAGAAGGCCTGGTAATGGAGTAAAAAAACAAGTTCTAAACTAAAAGTTCTTTTCGCATCTCATGTAGTGTGATTAAAAGTTCTTGGCACACTTAGTGCAGAAACAAAGTCCGGAAGGGACCAATAAGAGTCAAGAAGGGTCGCAATGAGAAAATTGTGTAAGTCCGGCGAAGCTGAATCATAGACGAATTCTGATACGTTAAAAGTCCGCTGATTGGTCACTACGTCGGGGACACGTGTTGTTCTGGATGGCCACATTTCAGGTTACAGGAAGAGAAGACTGGCACAGATGGCAGTGACAGTGTAACGACAACTCCAGTGTGAGGTGCTGAATGAATAAATGCGTAAACATTCGGTGCATGACTCATGAAGCCCACTCAAAGTGAATTGCCTGTCAGGGCCTCTGTACTAGCCTAAGTACAGCCCTTGACACCAGGATACATTCGGTCTTACTTCTTATCACGTGGCTGGCATAGGAAAGACGTATGTTGGGCCAGCGACCTCTGCTGAGTCTTCGGTCGCTGTCTGGTGGCCGTGTGTAGCGTTGCAGTCCTCGAGTGTTATGTGTTAGAAAGCCGACTACCCGCAAAACTTGGATGCGATGTGGGTTGCAGGCAGAGAAGGCATAAGCCCCGATACCGCAGAAACAATCCAACATCATGCAGAAAATGAAAGCGCAGAGAATAAACCTGATAGTGCACATTGTTAGGTCAGACACTTGCCGGACCAAAGCTATGCTTACTGGAAAACCAGACGATATGCTTCCAGCTGGAAGACCAATGGAGAAATGGGAAGATGAACCGCAGAAGGACCTTCCAACAGCTGAGTGTCCACGAGAATTGGATCCAAAGTGTAAATATCGCCAGCTATGAAGGAACACTGTAAGGTCGGTACATGACCTTCAGAGTCCGTGATCATCGGTATGTATGTATGTAAGTATAGCTGTAGATGTAGGTTAGGTGTATGTGCCTTTCCATTCTGTTATCCAAATGGAGGACTGTCTAGCTTGTGGCGAGTAAAGGAAGCAGACAACAAAAGTACAGCACCACCCTCACGACTTACGCGTTTTATGTCTTTGATCAGAAGTCTCTTTCTCAATACTCTTTTGACCACAGGAGATTGCTACATACATCCACTAGCATAAATGGAGATAAAAGTAACCTTGCATTCTCCGTCAAGGTCAGTAGATACGTGATGCGTTTCCAGATCGAGTGAGGTGGCGCAATGGTTAGCACATTGGACTCGCATTCGGGAGGATGACGGTTCACTCCCACGTCCGACCATCCAGATTTAGCTTTTCCGTGATTTTCCAAGTCGTTCCTGGCAAATACCGGGATGGATCCTTTGAAAAGGCACGGCCGATTCCCTTCCCCATCCTTGACACAATCCGAGCCTGTGCTCCGTGTCTAATTACCTCGATGTCGACATGACGGTAAATCCGATCTTCCTTCCTCCCATGCCTCTCCAGTTGTGAATGAGACAATGAGGATTGTGTTGTTTCAAGTTTAGATTATATATGCATTATAGCTTTACCGTCAGACAGCACGATCGTTGTCATCACGATAAGTTGTCCACCAAAGTGGCAAACACCACATCGACTAGCATCTAACGTTCAACCAATATCGCAAAACATTGAATCTATCCATTGTACTGATCGCCTGCCGTCAACACCACCAGCTGACGACCGCTGTCTGCAATGCATGGCATGTACGTACCCCGAGGAGAATATAGCACTCGCTACCTCTTACGAAGCAACTAGGAGGCATGTGTCGATCCAGAATGTAGACAACCTTCGCCACACGATTCAACTGGGCCTCTCGCCGTCCATAAATGGGGACCTGCGGCCTACCTAGGGAAACAATAAATGAGTGTGACGTTGAGGCAGTGATCTCTCTATGTAGGTCTTTCCGGTCAACCCACGCTTCTGTAAACGATTAACCATCTTTCTCAAATTCGCGGTTTGCTTTGCATGTGAAATTATCGGTTTGCTTTGCATGTGCTTGTCAAACAAGCACGCAGACGTACAAACCAACTTCGTCAAACGTAACCTCACCTTCAGATCTGATCTCGCGCTGTGTCGAGGACCATTTCGACACTAGCAGGGACGGCTACCAACGCAGGTAAAGCATTCCTTCCTAACACTGTATTTACAGACAAAGAAGGAAACGGGCCGGTACAGGGAATAGTTTGAGAGATAAATATATCCATAAAATCTCTTGAAGGAAATGTTACGCACTATTCCTTGGCCTAATAATTACATCACCTGTCCCCGAATGAACATTCAAACTCTTAATAGCTTATCAGTGTGATTACCTCTTCTTCGTACTGAAAAAGAAGAACAGTTGTGCGAAAATTTATTCCTACTTAGAATAAAAGCTTTTAAATAAACAGCCAAGGACCGCATGTAAGCAGTTAAAATTTAAACTTAATTATTCAGATGACGGTTTCTATCGCGGTGCGATCACCATCAGATCATTAAAACTCCATGACGACGGTTGGAGATCATGGCAAGGAGCAGCCCGCTATGAAGCAACGCAGTGTTTATCGTCGGTACATACGGGGCTGCTCCTCGGCACTCTCTCCAGCTGTCATCATGGAGCTTCGAGAATCTGATGATGACCGTACCACGTTCGAAACCGGTCGCCTCAATAATAAATTTTAAATTTTAACAACTTACGTGCGATCCTGGACTGTATTTGTTTAAAAACTTTTATTATAATTTTTTAATCGCTATTTCCTAGGAACAGTGTTCCAAAAGATGTTTACTGCCTACTTGATTTTCTCAAAGTGTCAGTTCTTTAGAGTATCACAACGTGTCACATACAAATCGTTTGTGGAAGGACTAAAAAAACAAATCGTTTGTGGAAGGACTAAAAAAGCTTTGTTTTCTTGTCTTCTTGCAATCTCGCTGTTGCGTGGATTGTTAATTGCTACATTCTTTGCATCTCCCTTTGTTGTAAAGGAATGGGAAAGTCGTAACACATCTACCATTTTCATAATAGCCTGTGATCTTTTATTCTTGTCCATATATTCCGTAGTGGTAGTGTTGGTCTAACAGGCAGAGCAGTAGACATATGTCATGGAGTCCCAGGTTCAATCACGGATAGGGGCGGCGATTAATAGTCGTCCCTCCAGGACGGCCCAGGTCCACTCAGCCTGGTATCAAAAATGAGTACCGGTGATATTTCCTGGAAGTAAAAGGCGGCCGGGGTTCTGGACTCGCCATCAGCCCATTCCTAGTGCCACGGCGAAGAAAGGCTCAGAGAGAGAGAGAGAGAGAGAGAGAGAGAGAGAGAGAGAGAGAGAGAGAGACACCTTCCTGTGATATTAGTTTCCACAATCGTGAGTAATCACGATAAAACGGTATCCGCTCCAAATGTACTGCGAAACATCAACATGTGTAAAAAAAACTTTCTAGAGCCAACATCACACATTCCTTTGTCTTCGAGAGAATTTGCTGTCAGTTCCTGGTCATCAAACATTTTTGTTGCAAAAAGTGTTCATTATGATTTGGAACCTCATGGTAAGTTGTCATATTTATGCCATCTTGGCCACGGTAACTTTGTTACCAAGTAAAACACATTGCTCCTTCTCATTTCTCAACATGAGAAAATTCAGTCAACATGTATATACCTGACATGATAAAAATTTGGCAAATAACTGGCTTCTGCTTTTTTCCCCAAACGTGTGCGTAACGGTCAAACTTATTCGTCAAATCGGACGTCACTCCAAATTAGTCTCAAACATGTAAACAAAGTCTTAACAGCACACAGATGAATGACTGAAGAAACTGGGGAATTTTGTCAAGTTGCGTGATCGTCTACGGGGGCATTAAAGACAACAGTGCAACCATCGTCCCAGCTGCGCGAGAAGCTATGCAATACCTGGAACTGAACGCGTATCAGTGGCGTTGGTTACTCTTCACTAATGCGGCTCCTAGACGGTCAATAATATTTCTCAATATTTCCTGAATCACAATAATATTGAACGTGTATGTATGGTTTTGAAAGATGGTGCAATTAATATTGAGAACATAAAAGACTTCTGAAATATTTTGCGCTATACGGAAATATTGTGCCGACTGTGGGCAGTATTGTACAATATCCAGTCTCTCGCGTCCTACAGACGCTTAATATCTTTCTGTTCACTGATCGTTGTTGTTACGGTGTTGAGAATGAGTTCAAAACTAGACGAGAAAACGTTATGATTGGAGTACATCGAAACGAATAAATAATTGCCAGCATGTCAGCACAGATGAGTACAAAAAACAGAAATCTTAAGAATGAGTTGTATGATTTGTTACGCAGAAAATACAGGGAAATGTCGCGGAGGACAAAGTTTTTTAAAATAATTAATGCAAAATTATAAATAAAGTCTATATGGATATTTGTGTGTGTATAGGTGTATACATTTCGTAACCGCAAATAATCGTTTAGTGCAGGTATTATTTCGTGACACCTTTCCATAACTATGTATCATATACTTTAGAGCGAGACTGCACTTGTAAATTTCAAGTCTTCGAAAGAATTGCCAGTGGCAAGGTGTTGTAGCATAATAGGTAAACGCTGACTTGATGGAGTTACGTCTTTTATTATAATATTTTGGTTTTCGATCATGGCGAATTGAGCGTAAGCAGAAATTTAACCTGGGGAGAGGGGAGCAGTACAAGACTCTAAAATTTGTATTTTTGATGTAAAAGAGTCAGTCAGTTTTGACACAAAAACATGATATCCCAGAGAAGTGATGGTTATCCACTCAGTATTTCTCACACGCACATTACTTCGACACCGCACTTAGAACAACAAAATGGTTCAAATGCCTCTGAGCACTATGGGACTTAACATCTGAGGTCATCAGTTCCTTAGAACTTAGAACTACTTAAACCTAACTAATTAAGGACATCACACACATCTGTACCCGAGGCAGGATTCGAACCTGCAACCGTAGCGCTCGCGCGGTTCCAAACTGAAGCGCCTAGAACCACTCGGTCACAGCAGCCCGGCCTTAGAACAACAAACGAACGACTATATAGCAATCGCTAAAGCCATAGTGTTGTCTTACAGCCATGTAGGGCCACATTTGGCTAAACAAGACTTTAGCTGCATCACAAAAATCACTTCTAGATGTGTACAGGAATTTTGTAACGAATAAAAACAACGTACACCAGATTCTAAGAGGGAAAGGGGGGGGGGGGGTAAGGCGGGGACAAATGCTCACGTGTGGGGACGCCTAAGTATGTTAATAACCATTTCCACTAAAGTTTCAGATGTTGGACCATGAACACACAAAAAAGTTGTGATAACCCTATTTTTTCGAATCTCAATTCCGTCAACAACTTTTCGTAAGTGGTCTTTGACGTTCCTTGACCCCATTTTTCATCCACCTTTTTTTCTGGTTGCAACGAAGTAGAGCGATTATCACAGCAGCTGCGTCTTAATCGCCAACAGTTCGAACCGCGATATTATTGCTCAGTTTTATTGACAAATGTAGGAAGAATGTCAATAATGTTAATGCGCGGTGCTATTGACCGTCTAGGGGGCGCTTAACGAGTACAGTATTTGTCTAGTGCCGTATGACCGCCGTAGAAGGAGCGCGGAGGTGATGGGATACCAATGCACAGCTCAGGCATGCAGTTCCATGGGTTCAACAGAGAGCAGGGTAGTTAATTTTTGGGTCGATATCACGTACGGGTGTCGAATGCCTCACAATGCTATCGAGAACGATTTGAGGGCTATGTAGTATCGGAAGAGGATCCTCCTACCTATCGTCCAGTCCTACACTCGACATTTCGGCGATGGGTTCGTCTTTAGACACTGTAGTGCTTCAGCCGAAAGCGCCCACCTTGTCAGCACTGTCCTCCAGGAGGCGGCAGTTAATAGAATCGTACGGCCTGCTGTATCTCATGGAATGCTTGGGATCAGTTGAAACTGATCGAAAGAAACCTCGCTCCTCACTGTACGTATGACCTCAGGGGAGCAACCTTCGAAGAGTGGCAGAGGCTTGCGCAGCAATATCACGACTATCTTGCGGACAGTATGCCAAGGAGGATCCAAGCGTGATACACTGCGCGAAGTGCAATTTTGATTTTGCAAATATGCAAAGACATGCGCTTTCCGGCATACTGATTTTACACTGCCTGACAAATGAAAGTGAAACGCTTAGAAGACATGGTCATTTGTCAGTGTAACTTCGTAGGCTTACACATCCTTAGCGGGCATGTAAATGATTACAATTTCAGTTCCTTATTACAGGTAGAACGGCCAGCAGACTGTGTTGGTGTTGCTCGTGTTTAGGATATAATACGTCCGGTCACTTTAATGTGACCACCTCTTATGTTCGACGTCAACGCTCAATAAACATATCACAGACAGCAAGTGGCAGCACTAGCATTCGAGGACATACGAAGCGTTTCAGAGGGACGCGGAAAACAGTGCAGTCTGAATTCCAAAAGGGTATGATCATTAGCTTTCGGGCCAAGGGTGGTAGCATTTGGCTAAGTTTGCAAACTGTTCACGTGCTGCTGTGGTTAGAACGTGGAGAAATGGCCCTGTCCAAAACCAGCGTCGAGACAACTAGTATGTTGCACCATGGATCATAGATGCCAGAGGTAAACGATGGTTGTGGAGATGTGTACAGGCATATAGACATGTAACTGTTGACCAACCAACTGCCTACATGAAACAAGGGGCTACCAACAATGTCTCCTCAACGATAGTTCGATGAACGTTCTTGCGTGTGGGCCTCCGCAGCAGGGGCTGGTTCATGCACCCATGCTGACTGCTGATCATCGGTAATGAAGGCTGGGATTTGCACGCCAATACCACAGTTAGACGTCCACTGAGCGGCGACAGAGGGCCTTTTCTGACGAAATGGTTCAGATGGCTCTGAGCACTATGGGACTTAACATCTGAGGTCATCAGTCCCCTAGAACTTAGAACTACTTAAATGTAACCAACCTAAGGACATCACACACATCCATGCCCGAGGCAGGATTCGAACCTGCGGTCTCGCGGTTCCAGATTGAGGCGCCTAGAACCTCTCGGCCACACCAGCCGGCTTCTCTGATGGATCACGTGTATTCTCCATTGGACTGGAAACCAACACCCGCAACAGTAGTCGGAAGGGAGGGAACATTATGGCGTGGGTAATGTTCTCCTGGCATTCCCTGTGTGATATCGTCATTCTGGAAGGCGCAATGGATCAACACAAGTATGCATCTCTCCCTGGGGACACTTCCAGCCATATATGCATTTTGTTTTTCCTCAGCATGTTGTCTACCAGCAGGAGAATGCAGCGTGTCACACAGCTCGCAGTGTACGTGCGTGGTTTAAAGATTACCAGGATGAGTTTAACATACCGACGTGATCACCAAACTCCTCGGGTTTAAACCTAATCTAGAATCTATGGGAGCACCATGATCGGTCCGTTCGCGCCATGGATCCTCAATCGAGAAATCTAGCGCAGTTGGCCACAGCACTGGAGTCCGCATCGCTCCACATCCTTGTCTGTATCTTCCAGAGCCTCATTAACTCTCTGCCAGCACGTCTTGCAGATGTCCCTGCTGGAAAAAGAAGTTATCAGGTCTTTGACAGATGGTCACGTTAATGTGACTGGACAAACTATAAGGGGTGTGAACAGATTCAGATATTGAGTATGAAGGACACAGAGATGCCACATACTCTTGTGAGATAGAGTTTGACATGTGACCCCACTGTGTTGCTCCATTTGGCAGGCTGGTCGAATCGTGCAAATCTAGATTTGTGGGACATTCGGGTGTGACAGTGGCCCAATATTTGCCTGAATGGGTACATGAAGGCAGGCGTATGGGTCGTTCAAGGTTCTAGTCGAGCACTGAGACCATCTCAAGGGAGGATCGCCGTATTGTGCACCAAGCACATCGCACCTCCTTCACATCTGCGCCTGCCGTCTGAGAAAAAGTAATGGGTTCCCTGTAACATCATCTCATTCAGCACTATTGTTCAGAGACTTGCAACAACCAGACTACGGAATCACCACCCCACGCGTAGACTGCCGTTAACACCACAACATAAACGCTGCGTTTGGAGTGTTGCTGCGACAAGGAAGCATGGACTGCTGATAAGCAGCGTTGCAATGTGTTAAGTGATGAATCTTGGTTCTGCACTATCCCGGATGGCAATCGTCGGCGCGTATGGCGGCAAGTCTGCGAAGGTGTCCCATTCTTCCAGTGTTTTGAAGAGGCACAGTGGTCATTCAAAAATGTGTGAAATCTTATGGGACTTAACTGCTAAGGTCATCAGTCCCTAAGCTTACACACTATTTAACCTAAATTATCCTAAGAACAAACGCACAGACCCATGCCCGAGGGAGGACTCGAACCTCCGCCGGGACCAGCCGCACAGTCCACTACTGCAGCGCCCTAGACCGCTCGGCTAACCCCGCGCGGCTACGGATTCCTGGCGTCGTGGTATGACGTGTGACTTCAGGTGACGGCTGGTAGTGATTTCGGGAATTCTGAAGGCACAATAGTACATCACGAGCATCCTGCTTCCTCGTATATTACCTCCCACGCGACGGTATTGTGAGCCATTTTTCAACAGGCCAGTGCTCGCCTACACACAGCACGTTTCTCTGTGAACTGTATGCGTGACGTTGAGGTTCTAACACGTGTGTGACAAGCTCGGATGTCAAAGCCGTCCAAGTGTCGGTGTCCAAATCATACAACGGCTTTAAGACACAGTTCCCAACCGAACTAGTGCATGCAGGCCAGAGGGGGTACAACATCAGGCTGATACGAGTAAATAAGCTGATACTGTAATTGTTCTTTGTAAATTTGACTTGATACTGTAGTCGCTGCAGTAACATCACATACTGTCTCAGCCCTGAAGTTTCGTTTCGTTTGCTCCTCCCCATCTCTATGGTTCATTTTTTTTCAGGCAGTGTATTTCGGGTATTGTTTCGTTTTTATCACAGTAAAGCTGTATGTTTCATTTTTGTAAGGAATATTTTTTCACACATTTTTTCATTCAGTTTTCATGCATATTTTTTCATGCAGTTATAAGAGTCGAAGGACATGAAAGGGAAGCAGTGGTTGGAAAGGGAGTGAGACAGGGTTGTAGCCTCTCCCCTATGTTATTCAATCTGTATATTGAGCAAGCAGTGAAGGAAACAAAAGAAAAATTCGGAGTAGGTATTAAAATCGATGGAGAAGGAATAAAAACTTTGAGGTTCGCCGATGACATTGTAATTCTGTCAGAGACAGCAAAGGACTCGGAAGAGCAGTTGAACGGAATGGACAGTGTCTTGAAAGGAGGATACAAGATGAACATCAATAAAAGCAAAACGAGGATAATGGAATGTAGTCGAATTAAGTGGGGTGACGCTGAGGGAATTAGATTAGGAAATGAGACACTTAAAGTAGTAATCGAGTTTTGCTATTTGGGGAGCAAAATAACTGATGATGGTCGAAGTAGCGAGGATATAAAATGTAGACTGGCAATCGCAAGGAAAGTTTTTCTGAAGAAGAGAAATTTGTTAACATCGGGTATAGATTTAAGTGTCAGGAAGTCGTTTCTAAAAGTATTTGTATAGAGTGTAGCCATGTATGGTAGTGAAACATGGACGATAAATAGTTTGGACAGAAGAGAATAGAAGCTTTCGAAATGTGGTGCTACAGAAGAGTGCTGAAGATTAGATAGGTGGACCACATAACTAATGAGGAGGTGTTGAATAGGATTGGGGAGAGGAGAAGTTTGTGGCACAACTTGAAGAAGGGATCGGTTGGCAGGACATGTTCTGAGGCATCAAGGGATCACCAATTTAGTATTGGAGGGTAGCGTGGAGGGTAAAAATCGTAGAGGGAGACCAAGAGATGAATACACTAAGCAGATTCAGAAGGATGTAGATTGCAGTAGGTACTGGGAGAGGAAGAAGCTTGCAAAGGATATAGTAGCATGGAGAGCTACATCAAATCAGTCTCAGGACTGAAGACGACAACAACAACAACATATTTTTTCATTTCCTGTTCCTCTTGTATCTCAGACTAAACACGTTCATACAGATGCAGGCAGACCATAGCTTTATTTGAGCAGATTACTTCAAATACCAGTGAAAAATGTTAAGATAATTTTGTGTTCTGGCTACTTCAAAAATAGTTTATATAATATTCATAATATCATAACTCACATCTGTCACATTTCTCATTATACTGGAAACGTACGCGCTTGGTGTGAAAGAAAGGGAAAGAAAGTCTTACACTTCCACTCTCTGACGAAGTGAGAAGGGTAGAGGAACAGGAATCAAGTGAAACACGAAAGAAGAAGTTGTTGAGATTGTACGAAATGATAGATAAAACGAAGTGCGGTGCTACAGGTCACAGAAAGATGAGAAAACGAGGACAGAAAAAGAACTCAAAACAAAAATAGCAAGTAACGAAATTGATGGAAATTATAGACAAAATAAAGAGGTACACCAGTTATGGTCTTCTCACAAACCTGCGGCTGCTCGTGACTCGGCCACTGGTAGCACTGTGTGTGTGTGTGTGTGTGTGTGTGTGTGTGTGTGTGTCCAGTGTACAGCTGCGCTCACCAAGGGCCGGTGTCCCGTTAATGACCGTCAGCGGGCCGCCATTACCCAGCCGGCAAACGTTAATAGCTCGTAATAATTCGAGGTACTGCGCCACGCCCCCTAACACACGCGCCCGGCTGCTTGCGCGGGAGCGCTATCGATACTTAACTGCCGCACGCTGAAATTTTTCTCCGTGGCCCGATGACCTCGCAGATAGCCCTCGAGCAAGGGGAAAGAGGAAGGGAGAAGGGGAAGTAAATGAGGCCGAGAATTATTGAATCGAATGCGAAGCGAGGCCCGCCGGGACGTCCCCGGATCCCCTGCTGTTTCGCCACTCGCTTCTCTTCTCTCTCGTCTCGTTGCAGATGCAACGACGTGGCGTGACGTGATTGGTCACGGCACCCCGCGCTCGACGTGGCACGGCGAATCGCCAGCCCGTATCGCACGACCAATCGCTGCTAGCTTCGCGCTTCTCCGCTCTTCTGTCCGACGATGCGTTCTGTTTCCTTGCCTTCTACCGGCGCTCTCGTGCAAGATCTGAACCAGTTCTGCAGCGTGGACGGCAAAGTTATCTCTCCGCTGTTAGCGCAGCTGCCTGAAGTACATCATCCGCACTAATAAGCTTGCCCTGCAGGTTAAATAGAGGCTAATGTTATTACAAGGTAATCAGAAACGCCAGACTAGCCGCTCTCTCTATTAGCAGATACCTCGGCGGAGGGATGACTATTTTACAGAAGAGTAAGAATTTGTAGCCCGTACGTGAGCTCCGTCCGTCTCCGTTACTGAGTGGCCAGCACGGCTGACTGCTATGTGGAAAACCCAGTTCGACTCCCGGTACTGCCAAGGATTTTTCCTGGGTTGGAGACTTGAACGAGGTGCACTCACGTCGTCATGCTAACTCAGAAGCTACTTGAGCTACTTGGGTATGTAGTAGCGACACCACGTCCGGTAAATCAACGGCTGGGAGTGTGATCTGCTGACCCCCGTTCATCCAAACCGCATCCAAATGACGCCACTGGAAGCGAATGAAACGGCGGTCGGTCGGTCACATTTCACCCGTATGGGGCTCTGATTGTATTAAGCCGGTCTTACACGACACACCAAACGTGTACAAGTCTGCTAGCGGCAGGATGGGTGAAGCTGAGATTTCAGCAGACGGTTTTTCCGTCGGGGAGAAATAAAATCTTTCTATTTTGCAGAGGATCCGCGCAAGCGCAGTAGAAAAAGTATGTGCGCATGTGCAGAACGCACCAATTCGACCGGCCTTTCTGGTTGTTATTGTCTTCACATGTGGTCAACAGCCGAGAAATACGTGAGCTCTTAAGGAAGCTTTGGCTATCGCTCGAGATATTTTACGCATTTTTCACTGAGTAATTTTCCGTGCATATAGTAAAAAAACAAATGATGATTATCTTTTCTGTATTGCCCTTTAAGAAAAGCTTTATATCTAATGATAGCTTACAATAAGTTGTACAAATGGAATGAAAAAAGGAAGTGTAAGCGTGCTTATTCAGGCATACAACAAGGAAAGGTGATCATATGATCCTCCATATACACTGTGCCGTAATAAGGCACATTTACAGATGTTTAATTCTGAATTTATGTGTTTTACGCAAACGTGCATATACACACCCCGGTTCCCAGAACCCGTGAGGATAAGACGTTGACTGTGGATATGGTATCACAGACACAGTCCCTTTGACTGTTCAGAGATGTCACTAAACCTGTCCAAAGATGTAAACAATCATGCACGAACAGCGCCCATTAGACGGACGGGATCCGACAGCCGATCAGTTCCAGTCATTCCACCAGGATGGAGGTACACGGCTCGTCTTGTGTGTAGTTCAGCCATGCCTAGACGGTCAACAAGGCGGTTCGATCGCGGCTGTTACTGTGTGCCAGGAAGGGCTCTCAACAAGGGAAGCGTCCAGGCGTCTCGGAGTGTACCAAAGCGACGTTGTTCCAACATGGAGGAGATACAGAGAGACAGTAACTGTCGATGACATGCCTAGCTCAGGGACCGATGGTTCAAATGGCTCTGAGCACTATGGGACTTAACTTCTGAGGTCATCAGTCCCCTAGAACTTAGAACTACTTAAACCTAACTAACCTTAGGACATCACACACATCCATGCCCGAGGCAGGATTCGAACCTGCGACAGTAGCGGTCGCGCAGTTCCAGATTGTAGCGCCTAGAACCGCTCGGCCACCCCGGCCGGCCAGGGACCGATGACCTCAGCAGTTTGGTCCCTTAAGAATTCACACACATTTGAACAGATGGGCCCAACAACATGCCGAATGGACCGCTCAGGATCGGCATCACATTCTCTTCACCGATGACTGTCGCATATGCCTTCAACCAGACAATCGTTGGAGGCAACCCCGTCAGGCTGAACGGCTTAGACACGCTGTCCAGCGAGTGCAGCAAGGTGGGGGTTCCCTGCTGTTTTGGGGCGGCGTTACGTGAATGCCATCCTCCGACCAATAGTGCAACCATATCGGCAGGAAATTGGCGAGGCATTCGTCTTCATGGACGACAATTCGCGCCCCCATCGTGCACATCTTGTGAATGACATCGCTCAACTAGAGTGGCCAGCATGTTCTCCAGACACGAACCCTATCGAACATGCGTGGGATAGATTGAAAAGGGCTGTTTATGGACGACGTGACCCACCAACCATTCTGAGGGATCTGCGCCGAATCGTTATTGAGGAGTGCGACAATCTGGACCAACGGTGCCTTGATGAACTTGTGGATAGTATGCCACAACGAATACATGCATGCATCAGTGCAACAGGACGTGCTACTGGATATTAGACGTGCTGGTGTGTACAGCAATCTGGACCACCACCTCTGAAGGTCTCGCTGTATGGTGGTTCAACATGCAATGTGTGATTTTCATGAATAATAAAAAGGGCGGAAATGATTTTTTTTATGTTGATCTCTATTCCAATTTTCTGTACAGGTTCCAGAACTCTCACAACCGAGGTGATGCAAAACTTTTTTTGGTGTGTGTAGTTTTACTTTCGATATGTGTACGTAGCATCTTAATTATTTCAGCATTCCAGGAAACACATGTTGAGAGAATAGCTACAAGAGTCAGCGCAGTGGCGCCGGCCATGACCAAAGAGTACTGTAAAACTCGTTTTGTATCTTGCGCTCGCACTATCTTGAAATAATTTCCCTCATTACTTTGCAACTTGAGCGAATCCCGTCATGTACGATCGACAAAGCACATCCATTCTGAAGTAGTTCTTAACTTTCTGTGATTCTTCGTGTCTCAACTCCTTCATTCCATGTCCCTGCCTTCACCCCTTCTTCCCGGCCAGGTTCGAACCCAATTCCTACGCCGGATACGTCGTCATTTCGTCCTCCATGTGTAAAAATCTGTAAACCTAAACATACATAATCACTTGCTTGAACCAGCATGACATAAAACCAAGATTTTAGTTCCTCATTCTGTATAATTATAACATAATTTCAGTCTAGTTCCACAAGATAACAATGACTATTTAATCATATGAAGGTAGACTTCCCAGAAGTTTCAATAAATGTAAATAGCGGCTTTACGCAAATATTAACTTTCGCACTCAACGAGGCAACCGACGTAAACAAGCCTGGGGTCACGAAGATGCACCCTTGGGGTGCTGGTGCAGACACACAAGTTAGGTATGTCGTGTGATAGGGCTACGCAAAAGTTGGCAGTTCCAGACTAGTACGATTTGGGCGCTGGTGCAGACTTGTGTAAGACATGCGTGCGGTGTAATACCGACTTTGCGTGAGCGCGTAGCAAACAGCAGACCTGTATTTCCGTATATTGAGCAGAGGGTAACCGAACTACGTAACTGCACTGCTGGTGTTACAAATGAATCACCTAATATGTCCATATTACCGTTTACTCGTAGCTAATATTTGTATGACGCTGCACTTTCTTCTTGGTCTTTACGTGTTTTTTAAGTAAAAGATGTGCATCAGATCAGTCTTCGGACTGAAAACCACGACGAGGACTAAATTCCACTTCAGCGACAATACAGTCAGGTGATGCGTCAAGTTTCATGTCTCGTCAAGGATGAGATTGTTAAAACTAGTGCGCTAGCTCACGTAGATAAAGTCTTCCTTTTTTTCCAAGTAACCATACTGAGAGTCGCACGAAGTAATTTATGGAAATCTAAAAAATATAGTTCAAAAAAGTTAAAAGCGTGTTTGGAATAGACCTGCCCAATACGCATACAGTTCCTAACCGGTGCACCTCCTCGCTGATTCCAATCAATTCAAAATATTTTAAAAGTTCCCTTTTAGTGATACTGTCGACCTTCGATGGGGCTCGAAGGTTATTTAAAAGGTCCCATTACGTTGTCGGCTGTGATCTTAATGGAGTTGGTTTGCCGCTTGAAAAATCTATGGATTACTGTGCTGGTAAACCTCTTACGTTATTTGATTTTCAAACATCTGAGCAAAACTGAACGTACTCAGACATTTCTCTCTTTACTTATTCTGATCAACGCTAAACTGACACAGATTTTTTTTTTTTTAGCGCAACGCAATCTATCAATAATCCCTACAAAAGAATGGCCCTGACTAACAATAACCTATACCTTTCATGAATCACTTACCTCACAAAAATGTTCGTTACTCAAACTACTGTAATACAGCGAGCGCCAATACTGCCAGCTAAATAAAAGATTCTAACTACTGAAGGTGCTAACTAATGATAGGCATAGTCAGCAAATGATATATCAGTTCATGACATCCAGTCTTACAAATTTCGTTTTTCTGACAGATACACATCCAGATCGTCGTCGCTCTCAAAACTCTGCCATCTCTCTTCCCACATCCACCACTGCTGGCGGCTCACCTCCAACTGCGCAACGCTACGCGCTGTTCACATCCAACTTCCCAACACTACAATAGCAAATATTCCAACAATGCAAATCACCCACAGACTGCACACAGCACAGTCAGTGATTTTCATACAGAGCGCTACGTGGCATTACCAACAAAAAAACCTAAACAGCCTACTTACATAGAACCTAACAGCCTACTTACATGTTGCTTGCTTCCGAACCGAGCGAGGTGGCGCAGTGGCTAGCACACTGGACTCGCATTCGGGAGGACGACGGTTCAATCCCGCGTTCGGACATCCTGATTTAGGTTTTCCGTGATTTCCCTAAATCGCTCCAGGCAAATGCCGGGATGGTTCCTTTGAAAGGGCACAGCCGACTTCCTTCCCTAATCCGATGAGATCGATGACCTCGCTGTCTGGTCTCCCCCAAACAACCCAACCCCTTGCTTCCGAGCAACGATTCGACTCAACCAGCTAGTAAATACAGAACACAAAATAAAGACATGAAATATATTCGTAACTGCGAATATGGACAACCAATAGCTGTGTAATGAAATGACGACAACGAAAATTTGTGCCAAACCGGGACTCCAGCCCGGATTTCCCGCTTGTTGCGCGTGGTTGCCTTAGCATTAAGCAACACTAGCACGATTCACAGCCAGACCCAAACTTCCATATGTCGTAAAGCATTTGTGTACAACCTGCACTCGTACATTCATTATTTACTTGGGAGACATTTTAATCGAAAGTCGCTTTGCCGGTGTCGGCGTATAAATACGATATTGCAGTGCCTGTGTTCTTCAGAACTGCGATGCAGTGTTCCTTCGGACGTGCTTGCAAGGAATTAAGAGTTTGAATCTCGTACCATTGAGCACATACAGGTTGCTCCTCAGAATCTTTAGCCATTTACCCAGCATCTTTCTGTGACTTGGCAATGGATCCTCGCTACCAGAACAATACCCTTCACCTCAGAAGGATCTTCATCTGATATATGTTCTGCAGTTTATGTAAATATGTTCCTGAAACTTAGCATTCTTTTAACTTTTCTACGGGTCTCGACTTTTTTTCATTTCATTCTTTATTTATTTGGTCTGTAAGTCAACCATCAGCTACAATCCTACATTCCAGTTTCTTATTTATCTTGTATGATCCTCTTTTCCACTTTTTTTCTCCTTTTTTGGCACGAATTTTTTTACTTTATTGAGAGCATTTCTGGATCCATTCTTTTCAGGTGGCCGATCCATCTTCTTCTGTTTCCTTCTTACTATTTTGTATACGGCCTATCTTAAACTCTTTCTCTAGACATTACTGATTCTCTTTCATATGCTTTGGTAGTGCTGAAAAAAATCATTTCTGAACTTTGAAGAAATCGTGTTTGTTTTTTATTTAAAACCCACTACTCACTTCGGTACAGCAGTGTCGGGGCCGACCGCTGGTGGCCAAGCGATTCTAGGCGCTTCAGTCTAGAACCGCGCGACTGCTACGGTCGCAGGTTCGACTCCTGCCTCGGGCATGGATGTGTGTGATGTCCTTAGGTTAGTTAGGTTTAAGCAGTTCTAATTTCTAGGGGACTGATGACCTCGGATGTTAAGTCCCATAGTGCTCAGAGCCATTTGAACCAAGCAGTGTCGGGAAAGTAAACACCGTCTATTTCCAACAGTCTTCGAACTGCTTTCATACGGGCCGCCACGAATTTCTCTCCCGTGCCAACCTCTTCATCTCAGAGTAGCACTTAACATCCAATGTTCTCAGTTATTTGTTGGATATATTCCAATTTCTGTCTCTTCATACATTTTATGACATTAAAAGAACAGGTTTTCCATAGCCAAGCAAGTAATTGCTGAATGTTAAATATATTCTTCTTGAAGTCTGAGAGAATTTCGCCTGTCTCGTACATTTTGCTCACAAGCTGATACAGTTTTGTCATGGCTGGCTCTCCCAAGACTATCAGTAATTCTCATGGAAGGTTGTTCACTCCCGGGGCCTTATTTCGACTTAAGTCTTTCAGTGCTCTGTCAAATTCTTCACGCAGAATCATATCTTCCATTTCATCTTCATCTACATCCTCTTCCATTTCCATAATAATGCCTTCAGGTACATCGCCCCTCTATATACTCCTTCTACCTTTCAGCTTCCCCTTGTTTGCTTACGACTGGTTTTCCCTCTGAGCTCTTGATATTCATACAGGTGTTTCTCTCTTCTCCAAAGGTCTCTTTAATTCTCCTGTAGGCGGTATCTAACTTACATCTAGTGATACATGCTTTACATCCTTCGTTTGTCCTCTAGCCGTTCCTGCTTATCCATTTTGCACTTCCCTTCGATCTCATTTTTGAGACGTTTATATTCCTTTCCACCTGCTTCATTTACTGCATTTATATATTTTCTCCTTTCATCAATTAATTTCAATATCTCTTGTGTTACCCAAGGATTTCTACTAGCCCTCGTCTTTTTACTTACTTGATCCTCTGCTGCCTTCACTACTTCATCGCTCAAAGTTTCCATTCTTCTCCTACTGTATTCCTTTCCCCTATTCTTATCAATCATTTCCTAACGCTCTCTCTGAAACTCTCTACAACCTCTGGTTCTTTCAGTTTACCCGAATCCCATCTCCTTAAATTCCTACCATTTTTCAGTGTCTTGTGGTCAGTGTCCATATCTGCCCCAGGAAATGTCTTACCATTTAAAACCTTGTTCCTAAATCTCTGTCGTACCATTATACAGTACATAAAGCATACAAGATTCAGTTAGCGGCTTTATGAAACTTAGTTGACAGGAACCACAGCTAGGCGACAAGACTGAGCTGGTATAGTGATACTGTTTGTGACGACATAAGTAAACGAACAACTTGATAATAAACATAAAATAATACAGAAATATGAACAGAGACCTACCTCTGAACCTAAATACACATAATATAAACAATAATAACAACAGTACAGAAATCATACAAGGTGCCATTTGAGTCAGTAAGGAAAGGACAGAAAGGACAAAGGGAGGAGAAAGACGGACAGTAACAAAACTTGATAAAATTGCAGACCACTCATAATCCAACATTCTTACAAAGAACCCAACCGTAAGGGAAAAATATATATATAAATATTCCAGTTCCAAAGAAAGTAAGTGCTGGCAGGTGGGAGAACTACCTAACTATCAATTTAATAAGTCACGGTTGCAAAATACTAAACCGCGCGGGGTAGCCGCGCGGTCTAGGCGTCTTGTCGCGGTCCACGCGGCTCCCCCCGTCGGAGGTTCGAATCCTCCCTCGGGCATGGGTGTGTGTGTTGTCCATAGCGTAAGTTAGTTGAAGTTAGATTAAGTAGTGAGTAAGCTTAGGGACTGATAACCTCAGCGGTTTGGTCCCATAAGACCTTACCAAAAATTTCCAATTTTTCCAAAATACTAACACGAATTCTACACAGACGAAAGGAAAAAACTGGTAGAAGCCGATCCCGGGGAAGATCAGTTTGATTCCGTAGAAAATGACTTATCCTAGAAGAGAGGTTAAGGAAAAACAAACCTATCTTTATAGCATTTGTGGATTTAGAGAAAGTTTTAGACAATATTGACTGGAGTACTCCCTTTAAAATTCTGAAGGTGGCAGGGTACAAGGAGCGAAAGGCTATTTACAATTTGTACAGAAACCAGATGACAGTTATAAGAGTCGAGGGACACGAAAGGGAAGCAGTGGTTTGGAAGGGAGTGAGACAAGGTTGTAGCCTCTCTTCGATGCTATTCAATCTGCATATTGAGCAAGCAGTAAAGGAAACGAAAGAAAAGTTCGGAGTAGGTATTAAAATCCATGGAGAAGAAATAAAACCTTGAGGTTTGCCGATGACATTGTAATTCTGTCAGAAAAGGACTTGGAAGAGCAGTTGAATGCAACGAACAGTATCCTTTAAAAGAGGATATTAGACGAACATCAACAAAAGGAAAACGAGGATAATGGAATGTTTGCGAGTTAAATCAGGTGATGCTGAGGAAATTAGATTAGGAAATGAGACACTTAAAGCAGTAGATGAGTTTTGCTATTTGGACAGAAAAATATCTAATCATGGTCGAAGTAGAGAGAATATAAAATGTAGACTGGCGATGGCAGGGAGAGCATTTATGAAGAAGAGAAACTGGTGAACATCGAGCATAGATTCAAGTGTGAGGAAGTCTTTTCTGGAAGTATTTGTATGGAGTGTAGCCATGTATGGAAGTGAAACATGGACGATAAATAGTTTGGACAAGAAGAGAATAGAAGCTTTTGAAATGTGGTGCTACAGAAAAATGCTGAAGATTAGATGGGTAGATCAGGTAACCCATGGGGAGGTACTGAATAGAAATTGGAAGAGGAAGAATTTGTGGCACAACTTGACTAGAAGAAGGGATCAGTTGGTAAGACACGTTATGAGGCAAGGTTCAAAATTGTTCAAATGGCTCTGAGCACTATGGGACTCAACATCGGAGGTCATCAGTCCCCTAGAACTTAGAACTACTTAAACCTAACTAACCTAAGGACATCACACACATCCATGCTCGAGGCAGGATTCGAACCTGCTACCGTAGCGGTCGCGCGGTTCCAGACTGAAGCGCCTAGAACCGCTTGGCCACTCCGGCCGGCGAGGCAGCAAGGGATCACTGATTTAGTACTGTAGGGAAGCGTGGAGGGTAAATATCGTAGAGGGCGACCAAGAGATGAATACACTAAGCAGATTCAGAAGGATGTAAGTTGCAGGAGTTACTCAGTGATGAAGGGGCTTGCACAGGATAGAGTAGCATGGAGAGCTGCAACAAACCAGTTTTTGGACTGAAGACCACAACAATAATATATTACTTGTGTATTTATTTATGTATTATTAGTTTCGAAGCTGCCGTATTCATGAAAAACAGTTTTACGCATTCTCTTTAGTTCCTTTTTCATTTAAAAAAAATTCAAAATGATCCATTTTCGTGTTCCTGAAATATGTCCACCTCACATAAAAGGTAACGCATGAGGGCGCATGATGTCTATGACGTGCCGATGTGTCGTCAGTTTCCTCAGTTACTACCAGCTGTGACCTGAACCATACGCGATGGCTCCCCATGGCGCCAGCAGTAACACCGCTGTGCCTTACCAAAACATTGGAAGAGTGGGACATGTCCACAGATCGCCGCCATATTCATCCGTGGTACTGCAGAAATCGTGACTCATTGCTAAACACAATGTGACGCCATTCATCAGCTGTCTATGCTACGTGGTCAAGGCACCACACCAACCGTTTGAGTTTTGGTGTTAACGGCAGCCTACGCATGCTGTAGTAATTCGCTAATCCGAATAATGCTCGTCTCTGTCCAGTCGTGCGGGACTACACAGAGCGTCCATTACTTGTTCTCGGATGGCAGGCACAGACGTGAAAGGGTTACGATGTGCTTGCTGCTCAACACAGCGATCGTCCCTTGTGGTGGTTAGATGTGCCTGCTCTCAAGTTCCTATTAAATCCAAAATTGGACCACTGAGACACCTGAATGTTCCACAGTTTTGGATATTGCACGATTTGACCAGCTGACCAAACGGAATCCAACAATGACGTTCCTTTCAAACTTTGTTAAGAAGTAACCACGAATTTGAATTTTACGCCATTTTGTTTTTATTTTGGTAGCTGTGGTTTTTTCATATTTCTTATCTGCTATCCTTCTCATTAGTAGCCTGATAGCTTTTGTATGGCGAGGATTGTTGTTTGATGTTTATTTTCGTCATGGAGCAGATGACAACTGGGCAACGTATCCAGGTGATAAGAAAATATTACGAAAACAGTTTGAGCTACCTTTGCTTTTAGCGTAATAAAAAATAATCAAGTCACAAGCAAAGTTTAAGAAAGTTTTATTTAAATTGAATATATACATCTACATCTACATCTACATCCATACTCCGCAAGCCACGTGACGGTGTGTGGCGTCAGTTCTAATATTTCTGCTTCTGAATGTAAACTAGCTTCCTGTTCGGTGAAAAGTTCGTATTTATAACGCCTGTAACATAAGTTACAGTTGTGGTTCTCTTCCTTGATTGATGAATTCTATGCGCCTATTGTTGCGGACAAATTGGTTAATTACATCGTCAATAGAACAATCAATGTCAGGGCGATTGTTCAACAGAGCTAAGCCATCAAGTCGATTCTCCTTCATTGTCGACCTCAGCCATGCCTTTGTATGCCGCAATGTCGAAAAACTTCTTTCTACTGTAGCAATAGATGCAGGTAGACCCGGCAAATATTTTGTACAGCGTGTGCAAAGTAGCATAGTCAGATCTAGGACAAACAAAAAACGCTTGCATAACAGAATTACGATCATCAAGGGCGTTTATGTTAGTTTGCTTGTATTGAAGAATCTTTCCCATTAGTCTCTTTTTAACCACAAAGAGTGATTCTTCTTCAACTAGGACTTTTTACTTATTCGTTCTTCAGTTCTAATATTTCTGCTTCTGAATGTAAACTAGCTTCCTGTTCGGTGAATAGTTCGTATTTATAACGCTATGAATCGAAGGTTCTCTGTACAAGAAAACAGCAGAATATTCGCGACTTTCCTCGAACAAATGCCAGACACAATAACGTATTGAGATCACTAGAATGGCCGCGACTTTTCTCGTAGATATGTGTTAGCTACCTGTGTGTCAGACAGAAACGTATAAAGTACGATGACGCGGACGCGCGTGCTATGTGGGGAAGTACAACTACACGATAACACGATTCAGTCGAGTCGACTGACGAAGAAAACGAACTAATAGCATGAGGCTTGACTGGCGGGGGCGGCGGCGCGGGGGCAGTGTGGTCGGCCCCGCAAGGCATATGTATCCGCCTTGGCTCCAACCGAATCAACAGTTCGGAAGTTGATCCGAAGTTCTCTTTAAAACGTTAAGAAAACGAGATCACCGCGTTCTGTTCGAACACAAGAAAACTTGGCTATCGTGCGTGACAGTGTGTCCGTAAGCCGCGGAAAATCGGTTTGCCGACGAGCTCCACTATTGAATTTATCACCAAGTTCACAGCATGAAATACATTCAAAAGCTCTGGAAATGCGTGCTTACAAGATTCAACCTGCAGAACACGGAAAGAGACATCGATCTGCTCAATGGCTCGACAAATGGGAAACGAGAACTTCACAAAAAGAATAATTTTCTCAGATGAGATGCAGTTCCGCCATAATGGGTACGTCAATAAGCAGAATTGCAGAATTTGAGGTAACGAAAATCCGCGTGTGACTATGGAAGATGAGATGCATCCATAGCGCACGACTGTGAGGCTTGGGTTCTTGGCAGGAGGAGTGATCGGCGCGTACTTTTTTTTAAAAATGATGAGGGAGCTGCTGTCACTGAGAAACGCAACCGTTACCAGTCCAGTCTTTCTGATTGGTTTTTCCCCTTTATTGATGAAAATGACGATTTTTGTTTTCAACAAGATGGTGCGATATGCCACACATCCCATTAAGTGATTGGTCAGCTGAATGAAACGTATTTTCAAAAAATGATCTCTTTGCGTGACAACCAAGTATAGCTTGCCAGATCATGTGATCTTACGCCTTGTGAATTTTTTTTTTTTTTTTGTGGGGATTTGTGAAATCAAAAATGTACGTGAACAAACCACAAACAATACCCCGATCGAAGGATTAAATTAAAAGGATTATTAACGGCATCCCACCAGATATTTGTGAACGCGTCATCGAGAACTTCAATGAACTCATTGCTCGCTGCCGCACGGCCTTGGTTGGTCATATGGAGGTTATAATTTTTCGTACATAAAAAGGAGAAATTACCTAAGGTATCTGTAAGAAAACATAACATTTTCAATAAATTTTTTATGTTCCATAGCACTTTAGTATTCGTCCCTACTTCCCGGACACCGTCTATAAACTACCAGGGCATGTAACATCAATAAACATGAAAACAGTAATGCACTGTGGTGGCCATTCTGTCACAGAAAATTGTACCTCTAATCAGATAAATACCCGCCGATTGTGCGTACGTGTAAGAAGTAACATTGACATACGACCATGTTTTCTGCGTGCTTCGCTGTTTCGCCGGGCAGTGTATGTCGGTCCCGGGAAATTGTCGCAAGTATAACAACGTACTCAAAGAAGTCCTCATGGTCAGCTATCGAAGATTGTAACAGCGGATAGATGGACCACAGTGCAGCATAATCACTCGCTAATTTAATAACGGTGAGCTACAATGCCATTCAAAAACACCTACTCATTCGCCTCTACTCACCCCGTAGGCGACCTTTACCTTCAGCAAGACAACCCTTTGTTCACGAATTGTGGAGACAGATTTGAGAAACTCTCTTCGAAGATCAAGAGTCATGTTATCTCAATCCTATTGAGCACATCTGAAACGCGATCGACCTAAATGCACAGACGAGCCCAAATGTCATAAACACTACCCACCGCGAAATTGAATGCCGCCTGCCGCCGTTTTGTGTTCCTGACTTGCTAAGGGAAGTATATGAGCAGAGTAGAATTGAAGGAAGAATCATTCCAGCGACGAAAAGGGTCAGAGATGCGGAAATAGACTCACATAAGCGATTTCGACGAAAGGGCAGAGTGATACGGCCTGACACGTGGGAACAAGTATCTCGGAAACGACGAAGCTGATCGGCTTTTCTTCTGTCCTGAGCATTTATGGAAAGTGGTTGGAGAACAGTGAAACTACGAGTATGCGGCAAGGTGCTGGACATTGTGACAGGACATAACTATGGGGACTTTTTATATGAAATATTCGGTACTACGCTGTTAGGTGTTATACGATACACATTTCACAGTATAGTAAACGTTAAATTACAACTTTTGGTGCTCTGTATTGTATCAAGGAGCATTGTACACGAGACCTATAAAATGTAACACATCCATTTAGTCAACTACAGCTCATTTTAATACAATTAACAGATATCTTTAATTAGTGGAAAAGTATCTTATTGTAATCATCAGTTTTACGAAATTTACGTAAAAACTAATTATTTAATTTGTGTAACTATCAGCCAATAAGCACGTTGAAATGTTAAAATCAGTTCAATCATTAAATGGGAAATTATTTATCAAAATTCGATTCTTTTATAAAACATGAAAATTAATGTTTTGGGTAGATTTCTGCACTGGACGTATTGAAAGTTACGTTTCTGTAAGAGCTCAAATCAGATTCATTGTAATTAATTCTGTAATTACGAGTTCCACGAGTTTCTGTCATAAACAAACTATTATTTCGATCATTTGGTCAAAACGAGATTATTATGTAAAATTTGAACCTCAAAATTTATTTCAGCATTGTGTACAGTACTCCACAATATGTTAGAATCAAAATTCCTATTGTAATTAACGAGATATTAATTATTTTGTATCAAGTATTGTTAGCCACATGTCTCACGCAGAATTTCTCTACCAAATTTGAAAAGCAATTTTAGAAATAATATTTGCTATAATCAATCATTTATATCTTCAAAATTGTAACTGTAGTTCCTTATGAAACAACCGGTTTTACCTGCACCTCAATTGATGTGACTTGGTTGAACAATACTTTAAAAGAACTTGTATTGTTAAGAAAGTAGTGTGCCTAAGAGCTCGAGAGTGGCAGTAGAGTGACAGTAGGGATGCAGCTGTTTTCAGTTGGTTCGAGTGCATGATCTGTGAAGTCAGTTCAAGTTTTGCAGTGTACGAATGTTCTGGAACAATATGAACATCAACACGAAATGCAAACTATGTGTTGGTGCAAATTATTTAAAATCTGTGTACCAATTAGGTTCCTTTCGGAGTATGCCGATGCATTAGCTACATACTTAACAATCATATACAACCGTTCGCTCGACGAAAGATCCGTACCCAAAGTTGCACAGGACACACCGATATTCAAGAAAGGTAGTAGGAGTAATCCACTAAATTACAGGCCCATATCGTTAACGTCGATATGCAGCAGGATTTTGGAACTTATATTGTGTTCGAACATTATGAATTACCTCGAAGAAAACGGTCTACTGACACACAGTCAACATGGGTTTAGAAAACATCTTTGTTGTGAAGCACAACTAGCTCTTTATTCACATGAAGTGACAAGGGATTTCAGATCGATTCTGTATTTCTGGATTTCCGGAAGGCTTTTGACACTGTATCACACAAGCGGCTCGTAGTGAAACTGCGAGCTTATGGAATATCATCTCAGTCTCAATTATGTGACTGGATTTGTGATTTCCTGTCAGAGAGGTCACAGTTCGTAGTAATTGACGGAAAGTCATCGAGTAAAACAGAAGTGATTTCTGGCGTTCCCCAAGGTAGTGTTATAGGCCCGTTGCTGATCCTTATCTATATAAACGATTTGGGAGACAATCTGAGCAGCCGTCTTAGATTGTTTGCAGATGACGCTATCGTTTGTCGACTAATAAAGTCATCAGAAGATCAAAACAAACTGCAAAACGATTTAGAAAAGACATCTGAATGGTGGGAAAATTGGCAGTCGATTCTAAATAACGAAAAGTGTGAGGTCATCCACATGAGTGCTAAAAGGAACTCGTTTAATATCGGTTACACGATAAATCAGTCTAATGTAAAAGCCGTAAATTCAACTAAATACCTAGGTATTACAATTACGAACAACTTAAAATGGAAGGAACACATAGAAAATGTTGTGGGGAAGGCTAACCAAGACTGCGTTTTATTGGCAGGACACTTAGAATATGCAACAGGTCTACTAAGGAGACTGCCTACACTAGTCCGTCCTCTTTCAGAATACTGCTGCGCGGTGTGGGATCCTTACCAGATAAGACTGACGGGGTGCCGCGCGGGACTAGCCGAGCGGTCTCAGGCGTCGAAGTCATGGACTGTGCGGCTGGTCCCGACGGAGGTTCGAGTCCTCCCTCGGGCATGGGTGTGTGTGTTTGTCCTTAGGATAATTTAGGTTAAGTAGCGTGTCAGCTTAGGGACTGGTGACCTTAGCAGTTAAGTCCCTTAAGATTTCACACATATTTGAACATTTTGAACTGACGGGGTACACCGAAAAAGTTCAAAGAAAGGCAGCACGTTTTGAATCGCGAAATATGGGAGACAGAGAGTCACAGAAGTGATACAGGAATTGAGCTGGACATCATTAAAAGAAAGGCGTTTTTCGTTGCGACGGAATCTTCTCACGAAATTCCAATCACCAACTTTCTCCTCCGAATGCGAAAATATTTTGTCACACCGACCTACATAGGGAGAAACGATCACCACGATAAAATAAGGGAAATCAGAGCTCTTACGGAAAGATACAGGTGTTCATTCTTTCCGCGCGCTATACGAGATTGGAATAATAGAGAATTGTGAAGGTGGTTCGATGAACCCTCTGCCAGGCACTTAAATGTGATTTGCAGAGTATCTATGTAGATATAGATGTAATGTAGACTCCTGGGATTTCTCCAGCGAAGCACTTTATATTATACACCCCAATTAACACCGAATTGGTGGAGACAAAGCAATAAGATAAGTATACACTCCAAGCATTTCATTAAACTTACAGACTCGTAATGTACAAGTATGTCAACCGGACATTTTTAGCTAGAACCTGGCAAAAAGTGTGTATTAGAACGTCTACGTCCCATCACAGAATGTGTAAGTCGGAGGTTTTTCCGCTCTGTAAAGCAGGTTATGCGGCGATGTATAACAAATCTTACGATAGAGTTTTGGAGTACACTATTCAGTTCACATTACTAAATATGGGGCTCCCTATCAGATGACTCCAACATGTTCCCGTGTTGACCCATCGACTTCGTCAGTTATAACTTCAGTGGGCACTAGATAATCGACATTGGACCATGGATGTATAGAAACGCCTCACTTGGTCGGATTAATCGCGTTTCTTGTTACACGTGGTCAATAGTCCTGTCCGAATACGGCGGACGACTACTCTAAACATGCATTGAGCCACAGAAACAGGTTGGAGGTGGCAGTACTATGCTATGGGAGGTATTCACCTGGGCTTCCATGGGACCTGTGTTACCACGGCAGCTATGGACTATGTGAACATTTTCTGCGGACCACATGCATCCCGTCTTAAAGCCTTCCCCGACAGCAATGCCATCGTCCAGAAGGATAATTTTCCGTGTCATGTTGCCATATCGAGATACAGTGGTCTGAACAGTACGATAGTGAAACGTTGATGATTTGGCCTCCCCAACTCGCCTGAGCTGGACCATATGCAACATAACAGGGACGCCATCGGGCTCCAGCTCCTTGCCACAAACCACCCGCCCGTGATTTACGGGACTCACGTGGCTTGTGCGAACATATATGGTGCCACATATCTCCGGAAACCTAGACATCTCTTGTTGAAGCGTACCGTACATAATCACTGGAACAGTGGGTTAGAAATATGGACCAACACGCTGTTAAGTAGGTGGTTATAATGTTTTGGCTGATAAGGGTATGGTTGCTTGAACACGACCTCCAACCAATCGCCGGGGGCTGTGGCCGAGCGGTTCTAGGCTCTTCAGTCCGGAACCGCGCTGCTGCTACGGTCGCAGGTTCGAATCCTGCCTCGGGCATGGATGTGTGTGATGTCCTTAGGTTAGTTAGGTTTAAGTAGTTCTAAGTCTAGGGGACTGATGACCTCAGATGTTAAGTCCCATAGTTTTTAGAGCCATTTGAACCATTTAGAATTCCAACCATTCTCTGTGAGTTATCGGAGCATACGGATACATCCCTACTACCTACGGTGTGTCATGGAGTCCATTTTACGATGTGTCACTGCCGTTATCATGGCAAAAGAAGATGATGAATGCTACTAAGTATCTGTACTACATTTGTTCTTGAGTATCTACCACGATCAGAGTATAATGTATTTCTACTGTGAGTAACTGTGAAAAGTATTTTCCTCTGATTATTGGCACTTGAAAAATTAGTCGATATTATAACCAAAACTTCTAGAAGTTGCGGTACATCATCACAATGAAATGGACTCGTTTGTTGCTTTCATAGCCTGTAAAATATGGGAAAAAATTTCGCAGTCTCTTTAAGAGGAAGAGAGGCAGAAAGACTCGATTACTGCAAGTAATTGATGGTGTAGATAACTGGTTATGCTGCCCAGAAATAAATGGCGTGCAACGTGCCCATCTGGGTAAGTGAAATAAGGCTGTCTGCTGTGCTCAAAATACGGCGATGGAGCGTGTCGTTAATATAAGGATACAATATTACGGCTGTTGCGCAGACGACTAATCTAGCCTCAGCTCTCTCTTCGTAATGAGCTCTTAGCATCTGTCGCCATAATCTGGCCGGAATATAAATTACCCAGGCGCAGCTGTCCTCCGCTTCTTCGATTTTCGCCAGTAGTTCCGCTTGGCTGAAAACCGAACTTCTCAGCTCTGTGGCAGTGTTCGCGCTTCACCCACCTCCTCAGCTGAGAGGTCAATGTATCTTACTGTCATGCGCAAACACCGGCACTGTCTAGGGCTTTTCACTCGGCGGAAGCACTGAAATGGGAACCCTCTCTGGCTTGTGAAGATAGGTGAGGAACTGCTAAGCTGACCACGCACACCCTTCTACCGTCCAGAGACGACGTAGACAGGTGAGGCAAAACCTTACATATATCTGCTTAATAGCGTGCTGGTCCAATGTATAGACGGGAGCGAATGGTGTATTAAAAACTATAATGAAAATGAAATGAATCTGGGCGGAACACAGATGGTTGATTGCACATTCTTTGCTGGATTCCATGAGATAAGAAAGCACCAAGAGACGATGTAATTGGAAGTGGGTATATGACGTTCGACAACATGCTGAAGCAAAGTGGATGTGAACAGCACAATGCTTGGGGAAGCCTGTACGACGCTTAGATCCAGAAGATACAGCAAATTGGGAATTTGTGATAAGGTCTTATGGGACCAAACTGCTGAGGTCATCGGTCCCTAGGCTTACACACTAATTAAACTAACTTACGCTAAGGACAACACAAAACAACCATGCCCGAAGGAGGACTCGAACTTCCGACGGGGACAGCCGCCCGGACCGTGACAAGACTCCCTAGACCGCGCGGCTACCCCGCGCGGCCAAGACACAGCACATAACAGGTTACAGTTTGTCGCCAAATCTAAACGGGCTATACTCGTCAGCGAAGAGTGAGAAAGCTTTGGCAAGCCCCATTTATTAACATGTAACAAATTTCACTCACATAGACACAGAGCTAGTAAAAATAGCTGGGTCATCTTTGTTAAATCCGAACGCAACTCCCCATTATACCTCACCCAAGTGCGAAACTTTGTGTAATACTGAGTATGTTCAGCCCAGTTGTCAATCGTGTGATTATATGTATATTGAAGGTGGAGGGGAGGAGAAAGGAAAGGAAAAGGAAGAGGATTACTGATGTCAGCTGCATCGGGAATCAGCGGCGATGAGTGACAGTGTTTACCAGACTGTAATTTGAGCCCGGGATCTCCTGTATACTTCCGGACGTGTCCGAAAGGACAGACACCACGCATTCATACACTTAAACGCCAAAGAAACTGTTATAGCATGCGTATTGAAACACAGAAATATGTAAACAGGCAGAGTACCGCGCTGAGGTCGGCAACGCCTATACAAGACAACAAGTGTCTGGCGCAGTTGTTAGATCGGTTACTGCTGCTACAATGGCAGATTATCAAGATTTAAGTGAATTTGAACGTCGCGTGATAATCGGCACACGAGCCATAGGACACAGTATCTCCGAGGCAGCGAAAAAGTGGGGATTTTCCCGTACGACCATTTCACGAGTGTCCTGAGAATATCAGGAATCCGGTAAAACATCAAATCTCCGTCATCGCTGCCGCCGGAAAAAGATCCTGCAAGAACGGGACCAACGACGACTGAAGAGAATCGTTCAACGTGACAGAAATGCAACCCTTCCGCAGATTGCTGCAGATTTCAATGCTGGGGTATCAACAAGTGTCAGCGTGTGAACCCTTTAACGAAACATCATCGATATAGGTTTTCGGAGCCGAAGGCCCACTCGTGTACCCTTGATGACTGCGCGACAAGAAGTTTTAAGCCTCGTCTGGGCCCGTCAACACCGACATTGGACTGTTGATGACTGGAAACAAGTTGCCTGGTCGGACGAGCCTCGTTTCAAATTGTATCGAGCGGATGGACGTGTACGGATATGGAGACAATCTCATGAATCCATGGACCCTGCATCCCAGCAGGGGGCTGTGCAAGCTGGTGGAGGCTCTGTAATGGTGTGGGGCGTGTGCAGTTGGAACGATATGGGACCCTGTTATGTCTAGATACGTCTCTGACAGCTGACACATATGTAAGGATCCTGTCTGATCACCTGCATCCATTCACGTCCATTGTGCATTCCGCCAGACTTGGGCAATTCCAGCAGGACAATGGGACACCCAATACGTCCATAATTACTTCAGAGTTACTCCAGGAACACTGTTCTGAGTTTAAACTTTTCCACTGTCCACCAAACTTGCCAGACGTGAACATTATTGAGCACATCTAGGGTGTCTTGCATCGTGCTCTTCAAAAGAGATCTCCACTCCCTCGCACTCCTACAGATTTATGGACAGCCCTGTAGGATTCATGGTGTCACTTTCCTCCAGCACTACTTCCGACATTAGTCGAGTCCATGCCACGTCGTTTTACGGCACTTCTGCGTGCTCGCGGGTGCCTACACAATATTAGGCAGGTGTACCAGTTTATTTAGCTCTTCAGTGTATACTTGATTTACCTAGATGACCATGGATCCACCTTCTTCAGTGCAGATGCACAAGTACGTCCGACCTCCTGCAGCAATCTCAGAGTAGTGAGAATGGAGGAAATGGACAGGGACTGCAGAAGGTGGCGCTCGGTGGGAGCGTGTGTCGGCCGTGAGGCGTTCCGACGTAGTTCTCCCAGTTGCACTGACACTGTGTCCCGGATGGCGCAATGGTTAACGCACCTGCCTAGTCATCAGGAGATCCCGGGTTCGAATCCCGGTCCGGTACATGTTTCTACTCGTCGCGCCTGATTCCGCGTAATTTCACGATGCAGCTAACATCAGTAATCACTTCCCTTTCCTTTTCTTTCTCCCCGCCCCCCCCCCCCTCCACCTTCAATTTACTTACAATGTATCACAGCTGCGGATCCCGAATGGTGTCTGTTCTTTAGGACATGTCCCAAAGGACAGACACCACGCATTCATATAATCGTGTGATTATTGCCACACGTTTCGGGACCATATTATACCATTTTCAAGTGCTAAAATTTTTTTATGCCATTATGCCCTGTCACAATTTAGAAACAAGCTGCACACATGCATTGTCAACAGAAAACATAAAATATCACAAGCCGGCGCGTCCACCGTTTCTGAGGTACAGTTGCACCATGGTTTATGGTTTGAGTTGCCACTGCATGTGTGCAGCTTGTTTTTAAGTTGTGATAAGGCCTAATGGTATACAAAAAAATTTAAACGCTTGGAAATGGGCTGAATATCCTCAATATTGCTTGAATAACAGTTGTATGACGGCTTCACATCAGAAATCTTAGAGTATTGTTGTTGTCAACTATGTTCAAAAATCTGAGAGTGTTTAAAGGGCAAAAACTAATATGGAATGCAAGCTAGTAGACAGTAATTGCAGGGCATGGTGATGGAGCTCTGCAGCATCCTTGTGTGGTCTAGCAGTAGTAGCATGAGAAGACACACGACCACCCACTACATTGAATGCAAGGAGAAAGTGTGACTTGTACGGACAACGCTGCCTGCTGGACTCACGTAGCGCTGCATGAAGCATCTTTTTCGAACTGCAGCCGAGATAGAAACACCGCAAGCAACTTGAAGGTGTGTGGCGGGGAGTACCTCTGGTGCCGTAATCAACCTCCACCTTCTATCTTTTTCTGATTCATTTGAAATGGCGCGTGAAATGAAGCACTTCGAGTAACTCTCCGTATGAGCTTCAGTATCTACAATTTTCCTGACATGGTCATTTCACGAGATGTAAGCTCACTGGAACAAATATTAGTCACTTCCTTAAAATAGCACACTGGTCGCTTTTGAGAGGTTTAGATTATTTAGAATTGCTACCAGATGGTCATGATAATGAAGTGGTGAGTGTGTGCCACTCCTTTGTCTGGGGGAGGATAGTATGATGGATCCACGTGGAGACTTGACAGAATGGCAGAAAGGAGTTCTTTTGCTTGGACGTAGACATCACCACACCACTGACTGAGTGACTGGTTCATTCACTCGATCATTGATTCATTTAGTCATCATGTACTGTAGATCCATCAAGGAGGAGGACCTTCAGGGATGCGAATGAAGTTACGTAGTTCGGTGGTCTATCAACACGGACTGTCCAGCCCTCTACAAGGAATGGTGTACCACTACCACCCATGTAACACAGGGTAAGAACAGGGTCGTAAAAAGATCCTGACAGGCCGGAAACGAGTGTAACGACTTGTCAGTGGAAATTAGTTTCAAATCCGACACTTATTGCTGCTGTCTGTGGCTGCAGGTTCATCTCAGCAACTACCTGGATATTGTGAAGGGAACTGCATACAGTCGACATTTGGAGCTGGCTACGTCAAAAAACATGCCTTTGATCACAAAGACACAGAAACTGCACGTCTTCAGTGGCAAAATGGATAGTACCTGATGGCATGTAGTGTGCCCCAGTTTCGCCTTTCTTCAGATGATACTCAGATTCAGATGTTCAGATGTATGTGGATTCCTATGGGACCAAACTGCTGAGGTCATCGGTCTCTAGACTTACACACCACTTAAACTACACATGCCCGAGGGAGGACTCTAACCTCCAGCAGGAGGGGCAGAACAGATGATGCTAGGAATCGAGAATGTTGACGTCCCCATAGGGCGTTTAACCCCCTGTGTGTGAAGGATGTATTTCAAGCTGATGATGGTGTTTTTCGTACTCTCACTTGGGTCCACTCACTCTGGTTAACCGTGGACAAGAACCAGGATATACAGGGCGAACTTTGATAAAACCGACGATCTGCAGGGACGGATTCCTGATTGGAAATAGAGGAAAAAAGTCCTATGAATGTGTGTCTGGAAATGGACGGTGTGCATGCAACGAAAAGAAATCGTCCCGGAATATAGTACAGAGCTGCATCGCATCCACGTCAGAGCAGATGTTCAAATTGGCCCCTGTGGAATGCAATGCACGCGCTCACATGACGCATCATGGATTGCCACACTCTTTCGCACTTTGCGGCCTCTCCCGGAATAACATCACAGGTATCGTTAACGCAAAGTCGAAAGGACTGCACATTAGGAAATGGTTCAGCATACACAACGCTCCGGGTCCTGTCGAACGTCCGGGGAAGACGTTGTTAGGGCGTCGGCGAACTGTAATGCGGAATAGGAATGGTGCTCCGCCATCCAGAAACCACACAGCCTGTCGCAAGCAGCCCAGGAAGACTATTCCGCAGGAAGTTCAGGTACTTTCCTCCGTCGAGGAGTTGTGAAATAATAACCGGTCCAAGTATATAGTAGCCAAGCTTCCCTGCCGACACATCGACGCTGAACTGCTGCTGGTGAGATGTTTCAATCATTCCCCTAGGATTGTCTGTAGCCCACAGCCGACAATTATGCAGACTGATGATGCCAGTTTTGGTAAAGGTTGCTTTGTCGGTAAAAAGGACTGATGATAGGAACCCCATAATTGTGATCGTACTGTGGCCTGCACCATGTTGGCGTGCCACATACTGGAGCTTGTTCTAGGGTTCGTCTCATATCCTATAGAACCCAGTCATCCAAATCTGGTGTACGAACAGTCCGTCGCATCCCTGCACGTTCGTCTGTCCAAAAAGAGCCATAATCACCCAAACGACCAAAAATGGCTTGAAATGTTGTGTATTGTGGTTGGTGTCTGTGACGGTACTTGTTTTGGTATAGCTCTGCTGCATCTCGATTGTTTCCATCTGCTTGGCCGTACACAACCACCACCTCGGCTTGTTCCACACATGAATACCGGACCAGTGCCTCCAATGAGCTCTCGCTTGACGCCACTGAAGTCGCCAATAGCGGTGATTTGCGGTCAGTGGAACGTACGCTACAGAGGCGTCTGGCTCGGAGCTGTTCTTGAAGTAACGGATTTGTCACAGTTCTTTGTGTCACTGTGATGACAACTGAGCTCAAATTGCTGCCGTCGATACGTACGAAGCGCCAGACGCATGCATCGAGCTTTATGGTCTTCCCTCTTGGTAGTACCACGTGGCCGTTCAGAACTCTGTCTTCTTGCGACTTTCTCGTTATCACCATTTCCAGCAATCTCGTACAGTGGCTGCATTCCTGCCCAGTCTTTCTGCAGTATCGCACAAAGAACATCCAGCTTCCCGTAGCCAGATTACACGACCTCATTCATACTCAGTGAGGTGTTCGTAAAGGCGTCTGTCTCGTGTTAAAGGCGTTCTTGACTAGCATCAACTCACCATGTCCAGTCTCAAATGTAACTAACGCTCACGACCGTTACAACTTGTACTTGAGGCAAACATGATTTGCAGCTCATGGTGGCACTACTAGCGCCACTCTTCGCGACTGGTTCGAAATCTGAATAGACATCATCTTTAAGATGTACGTACATCAAAAAAAGTTTTGCATCACCCCAGTTCTCAGAACTCCTGAAGATAGACATTGACTGTGGATATTGTATCACAGACACAGATCCAGACCCTTTGACTGTTCATAGATGTCACTAAACACGCCCAATTATGTAAACAACCATGCGTGAGCAACGTCTATTAGACGGAGGGAGCCCGACAGCCGATCAGTTCCAGTTATTCCACCAGGAAGGAGGTACACAGCTCGTCTTGTCTGTAGTTCAACCATGCCTCGACGTTCAATACCGCGGTTCGATCGCGTCCGCATTGTTACTTTGTGCCAGGAAGGGCTCTCAACAAGGGAAGTGTCCAGGAGTCATGGAGTGAACCAAAGCGCTGTTGTTCAGACATGGAGGAGTTACAGAGAGACAGGAACTGTAGATGACATGCCTCGCTCAGGCCGCCCAAGAGCTACTACTGAAACAGGTGACCACTACCTGTGGATTATGGCCGGATGAACACAGACAGGAAAGCCACCATGTTGAATAATGTTTTCCGTGTGGCCACAGGACGTCGTGTTACGACTCAAACTGTGCACAGTAAGGTGCATAATGCGCAACTCTCTCCCGATGTCTATGGCGAGGTCCATCTTTTCAACCACATCACCATGCAACGCGGTACAGGTGGGCCCAACAACATGCCGAATGGACCGCTCAGGATTTGCATCACATTCTCTTCGCCGATGAGTGTCGCATATGCCTTCAACCAGAAAACTGTTCGGGACGTGTTTGGAGGCAAGCCGGTGAGGCTGAACGCCTTATACACACTGTCCAGCGAGTGCAGTAAGGTCAAGGTTCCCTGCTGTTTTGGGGTGGCATTATGTGAGGCCGACGTACGTCGCTGGTGGTCGTGGAAAGCGCCGTAAAGGGTGTACGATATGTGAATGCCATCCTCCGACCGATAGTGCAACTGTGTCGGCAGCATATTGGCGAGGCATTCGTCTTCATGGACTGACAATTCGCGCTCCCATCGTGCACATCTTGTGAATGACTTCCTTCAGGATAACGACATCGCTCGACTACAGTGGCCATCATGTTCTTCAGACGTGAACTCTAACGAACATGCCTGGGATAGATTGAAAAGGGCTGTTTATGGAGACGAGACCCACCAAGCACTCTGAGGGATCTACGCCGAATCGCCGTCGAGGAGTGCGACAATCTGGACCAACAGTGCCTTGATGAACTTGTGGATAGTATGCTCACGACGAATACAGGCATGCATCAATGCAAGAGGACGTGCTACTGGGTATTAGAGGTGCCGGTGTGTACCGCAATCTGGACCACCTCCTCTGAAGGTCTCGCTGTAGGGTGGTACAATATGCAATGTGTGCTTTTCATGAACAATAGAAAGGGCGGAATTGATGTTTATCTTGATCTCTATTCCAATTTTCTGTACAGGTTCCGGAACTCTCGGAACCGAGGTGATGCAAAACTTTTATTTTTATGTGTGTAGAAACACACAAGCTTTCGTTTATGTTGCACAACTCCTCCCTTTTCCTGCGATTTTTGTCCCCCAGTGTATTTCAGCTAATATTTTAGACATATATTCCTTCTACATGTATTATATGAAGAATCCTTCCTGGTGCTTGGTTTTTTTTTTCTTTTTTTTTTGTCTGGCTGTGCATTTACGGTACGAGGCGACTTGAGGCAGACACGCCACGGTGGTCAAGAGGCGCTCGTGAGGCGCTGGCCGCCAGGGCGGAGCACTGTTTGGCTTCGTGCCCTGGGCAGATCGCGGCGGCGCGAGAGACCACTGAAGAGGTGGCTCGGAGGCGGGAATGCATATCTGAACATGCCGTGCGCACACACGGGCGGTGGGGCAGCCTCTCTGGCGCGCTGTGCAAACGACTCGGTCCGTGAACCGGAGCAGCGGCGGCCGCGCAGGTGTTTGCCGGCGACCAACTCCCTGGGACAACACGGCTCGCCGTTTCGCAACGCGTGGCCACACGGCCCCGGTGAAGAGCGCTCAGCGCCACCTACTAATATACCCGTCGCTCTTCTAGCCAGCTAATGGAGGCCGTCCTCAGCGAAAGCGAAGAATAAATTGCACCACCTTTCGAATGGATTTGGCTCTCAGCACTATGGGACTTAACTTTTGAGGTCGTCAGTCGCCTAGAACTTCGAACTAACTAAACCTAACTAACCTAAGGACATCACACACATCCGTGCCCGAGGCAGGATTCCAACCTGCGACCGTAGCGGTCGCGCGGTTCCAGACTGTAGCGCCTAGAACCGCTCGGCCACTCCGGCCAGCTCGAATGGAATGAACAGTCTAGTGAGTACAGATGATGGATTGAGGGTAAATCGAAGAAAGGTGGGAGTATACAGCAGTAGCAAAATGGCTCTGAGCACTATGAGACTTAACATCTGAGGTCATCTGTCCCCTAGAACTTAGAACTACTGAAACCTAACTACCCTAAACACATCACACAGATCCATGCCCGAGACAGGATTCGAACCTGCGACCGCAGCGGTCGTGCGGTTCCAGACTGAAGCGTCTACAACCGCTCGGCCACTGTGGCCGGCACAGCAGTAGCAGAAATGAGATTAGAGCTGAACTACACGTTAAAACTGGTGACCAAGAAGTAGGCAAAGCAGCTCACGTCGGATGAAGCAAGGACAGGATTGTCAGAAGTTTCCCCAAGTAAATTCTCTGATATTTCCCTCATTTCCAGACACGTTTTTGCATTTTCCCTGACAAAGTTTGAGATCTCAAAAATATGTGAGCAAAAACCTTTAGTATTAACATCAACATCTTTTCTAATGAACTTCTTTCAGACGAAGAAAACAAGCCAAATTGTATATGTATTTCATTAAGACTACTGTTGTTATTTTATTTCAATGAAACGAAACACATTAGGTGACAAAAATACGCATCTCCTTGGAGTCGCAATACAGATTTAAAATACCTTCCCTTTTTTCAGACGCATTCGGGAGAACGACAGTTCAATCCCGCGTCCGGCCATCATGATTTAGGTTTTCCGTGATTTCCCTAAATCGCTCCAGGCAAATGCCGGATGGTTCCTTTGAAAGGGCACGGCCGACTTCCTTCCCTGTCCTTTCCTAATCCGATGAGCTCACTGTCTTGTCTCCTTCCCCAAACAATTCAACCCAACCCCTTTTTTCAGAAATAACCTCAGAAATATAGTACGCCTCTTGAAATAAGTGTGTAAGGCAGTGAAGAGTTGTGTAAACTAACACTGTAGGCAACCGCCAACAAAATGTTGCTTCTACTATGTTCGTTATTGTCGGTTATTACCTGTTGTGTTATGTCTATTGTTTTACAGGTATTGTGTGATTTTTCTTTCGAGAAATATATGATTACGTAGCTTACAAACCGCCAGCGACTGCCACTATTTTCTTCTTCTTATCGTCCATACTTTCTAATATATAAACTACTTTCGAAGTGCCAAAATTGTAACATATTCAGATTTAGTGTAACCTCCCAACAGATAAAATATATAATTCACATTTTAGCGTAACCTACCAACAGATAAATTTCCTAACTTACCAACAGTTTATTTTCCCGAAACCTCACAATAATAACGTGACTAAACTCTCAATAAAATTGTGGCTCACTTATAACTTTACAATAATTATCTAACTGTGAATCTAAGCAGGTAAATTTGGACGTCAGCAGTGCTGCGTCATTGCCCTGAAAGATCATTCTGAATAAATTGAAAATTCTTACCTCAATAAAGTCGCCGGATGACGCATATATATCTGCTCCTGTAAGAGATTTTTCTGGCACAGCCCAGTGCAATGCTGGCCGATAGATTTGTCATATATAAAAAAAACCTGATTTTTCTTTACAATAATTGGCATGACCATGGATTAGAGAAATTAGTAAATTCTTTAAACTGAGATGAATGATTGTCAAAAAGTTAATTTTTGTAAGAAAGATTATTATCAAGAATTTTTTTAAAACATTTACATGGGACTTGATACAACAATACTACTGCTTTTACCTTGTACTACATTGCTCAGCCACCGCCATGGCTCCCCACGACCGGCCCAGCCAACTCGACACACACGACTGCTCGCTACTACTACTCCTACTGCCACACAGTTCCTACTGCATACAACACTGCTCTCTGGTCTGAGATTCTCTTATAGCTTACATATCGCAGGCAGCGCGTGTGCAATCCATAGAAATTACATCTGCTCGAGTGCGCTAGCAAAAAATTCCTTAGTCATGGACCTCTTACAAAATGTACTACAGTAAGTAAGTCTACAAAACGCCGCACTGTACAATGTACTCGTGTTGAGACAGCTGCAGTTCCTGAAATCTATCGCTCCTGGTCTCTGGCCTGCCGAAAAGCACCACAGTCCTGGGCGCATGGATAAACCACGAAAGCCCACCGCATTAGGCCACACACAGAAAGACCCGACTGCGGACTGATCGGTGCGACTAGATCCGGCGGGCAGGGCCTGCACATCAGAGGGAACCAAATGGCTTCAGATCGGCAGGCCCGACCCGTTAGAGTTGCCCGCAGAAATGGCCTTCGGTTTTGGCCCGTCGCGGAAATCCACTCGTGTGGCCAGCTATTCACGTGTCACAGACACCACTTTGATGATATGAGGCCGCGGTGATCAATCCACGCGACAGATAACTTGCGCGGATACTCCGAGAATCAATACTAATGAGGATAGGCAACAACTCGCCGTAAAGATGATAGCTGAACCGCAGACACACACGTAGAAAAGACAATCACACTCTCAGAACTAATTTTTTTCGGCCATATCATTTGTCAGGAAACGAAAGCACGCACACACATTCGGACAATCACTCGCACACAACTCGGGCACACATACCCGCCGTCTCCAGCCGCTGTGTCTACAGCCTCTGAGAATCAGATCCAAACAAACCACTCCTCACGCCTCTCTCCCTCTCGTCGGCAGGCCAGGCTAGCGGGAAGAAGTGTAGCAGCAATGACTGAAAGCTGAGGGCAGTGGTAGGAAGGGGAGAAGCAGCAGGAATAAGAGAGCAGCGAAGTAGCGCACGTACTCAGCTGCACCCAGCCAGCGATGATGCATGATATCTCAGTAAACAAACCATTTCATCTACTGAGACAAAAAATTAGGTTTTTCCAGTGTTTTTTTTTCAAATTTCCCTGATTTCCCTGACACTTTTAAATTCCCTGATTTCCAGAAATTGTGGCAACCCTGAAAGCAGACTAGCATAGCTTAAGACGACTTTCCTCGCCAAAGGTCTACTATTATCAGACATAGTCCTTAATTTGAGGGTCCGAAGCTCGTGGTCGTGCGGTAGCGTTCTCGCTTCCCGCGCCCGGGTTCCCGGTTTCAATTCCCGGCGGGGTCAGGGATTTTGTCTGCCTCGTGATGACTGGGTGTTGTGTGATGTCCTTAGGTTAGTTAGGTTTAAGTAGTTCTAAGATCTAGGGGACTGATGACCATAGATGTTAAGTCCCATAGTGCTCAGAGCCATTTGAAGCTTAATTTGAGGAAAAAATTTCTGAGTACGCACACTGGAGCACAGCATTGCCCAGAAGTGAGTCAAAGACTGTGGGAAAACCGGAAGAGTAAACAATCGAAGCATCTGAGAAGTGGTGCTTCAGAAGGATGTTGAAAATTAGACTGATAAGATAGTATATGAGGAGGTTCTCCCCACAATCTGCAAGGAAAGGAACATACGGAGGACACTGACAAGAAGAAGGAACAGGATCAGTGGCGACTCTTAAGTATACAAGCTGGGTGTTCACAAATTTTTAAATTCATATAAATATAAGAGTGTGAAATTAATAGCATCTCATGTGCAACAGTTACGCTTATCAAAGTACTTATACAACTTCAGCCGCAAGCAATAATAGTAGTAGTAATAATAATAATAATAATAATAATAATAATAATAATAATAACCCCGTGGAGGCCCGGGAAAAGAATAGGCCTCCGGTATGTTCTGCCAGTCGTAAAAGGCGACGAAAAGAACAAACCACTAATAGGGCTAACCCCCCTTTTAGTGTGATTACTTGGTTCAGGACAGAAGTAAAGAAGCCTCGGACAAGCGCCGTCATGGTCGGGAACGACGCTTGAACCCTATGCCCGCCCACAATGGTAAAATGGCTCTGAGCACTATGGGACTCAACTGCTGTGGTCATAAGTCCCCTAGAACTTAGAACTACTTAAACCTAACTAACCTAAGGACATCACACAACACCCAGCCATCACGAGGCAGAGAAAATCCCTGACGCCGCCGGGAATCGAACCCGGGAACCCGGGCGTGGGAAGCGAGAACGCTACCGCACGACCACGAGATGCGGGCCCACAATGGTAACGACACTGCTAGCCAACTGGAAAATGATTTAAATCCAAATAGAGGTGTTTTGCAGGATATGCTTCCTGCAACCACCCTAGAAGGAAAACAAAGACAGAGGATGAGATGGTCAGATGAAGTTAATCGACACCTCATGTTCTGTTATTACCAAGCAACAAACCTAGGAACCAACACAACTGGATACAAATCACAAGTATACACAACATTTATTACCAGATACCCGGAATTAAAATTTTTAACAGAACAACGACTAGCTGATCAGATCCGTGTAATAATAAAAAATAACAGGATACCCCAGTCAGAATTAGGAAACATCAAACAACAAGTACAACAAATACTGGAACAAAATAATGTGCAATTAGAAGAAGAAGAAAATACAGTAATGACTCAAACATCCCAGAGAAAACAAACAAAGAACAAAACGCGTCAATTAAACAATCAGAGGAAAACGAAATCTTAAGACAGCCACCAGAACAAGCACAAATAGAACATGAAGTGGCATACATGTTAGATATAGAAGAAAAATTTCAGTTGACATATATAGAATACAAAGACACAAATACAGACATTAGACCATTCTTGCATAGACCACCAAATAACCCACAAGTCGAAACAACAATAACAACTATCAATACAATCATACACAACAAAATAAATGAAAATACAACTATGGAAGAGTTACAATTACTGGCTTATGTAGGAGCACTCACTACACTAAATATACACACCAGGCAGAGATCAGAACCAACCAACACACAGAAGAAACCCACAAAACCAGCATGGCAACACAGGCTACAGATCAGAATAAAAAACTAAGAAAAGACATCGGACAGCTAACACAATTTATAAGAAATGAAATGTCAGAAAAAAAACGAAAAAGGTTAGATAAAATCTGACAACAAGAAGCGATAGAGCAATTAGATGAAAAGAAGCAGAAATTACAAGCATTGGCCAAACGACTTAGAAGATACAAAAAAAAAGTGAAAATAAAAGGAAACAAAACCAAACATTCAACACAAACCAAAAGAAATTTTACCAAACAATAGATAACACACACATTAAAATAGACAATCCACCAAACATAACAGACATGGAACACTTCTGGAGCAACATATGGTCAAACCCGGTACAACATAACAGGCATGCACGGTGGATACAAGCAGAAACAGACTCATACAAGATGATACCACAAATGCCTGAAGTGATAATTTTGCAACATGAAGTCACCCAAGCAATTAATTCTACGCACAATTGGAAAGCCCCTGGAAATGATAAAATAGCAAATTTCTGGCTAAAGAAGTTCACCTCAACACATTCACATCTAACTAAATTATTTAACAGTTACATTGCAGACGCATACACATTCCCTGATACACTTACACATGGAATAACTTATCTGAAACCTAAAGATCAAGCAGACACAGCAAACCCAGCTAAATATCGCCCCATAACATGCCTACCAACAATCTACAAAATATTAACTTCAGTCATTACACAGAAATTAATGACACATACAACACACAACAAAATTATAAATGAAGAATAAAAAGGCTGCTGCAAAGGAGCACGAGGATGTAAAAAGCAACTGATAATAGATACAGAGGTGACATATCAAGCTAAAACTAAACAAAGGTCGCTACACTATGCATACATTGATTACCAAAAAGCTTTTGATAGTGTACCCCACTCATGGTTACTACAGATATTGGAAATATACAAAGTAGATCCTAAATTGATACAGTTCCTAAACATAGTAATGAAAAACTGGAAAACCACACTTAATATCCAAACAAATTCAGATAATGTCACATCACAGCCAATACAGATTAAGTGTGGAATATACCAAGGAGACTCATTAAGTCCTTTCTGGTTCTGTCTTGCTCTGAACCCACTATCTAACATGCTAAATAATACAAATTATGGATATAATATTACTGGAACATACCCACACAAAATCACTGGAACATACCCACACAATCTCACACATTTGCTATACATGGATGATCTAAAACTACTGGCAGCAACCAATCAATTACTAAAGATAACAGAAGTATTCAGCAATAATATAAATATGGCTTTTGGAACAGACAAATGTAAGAAAAATAGCATAGTCAAGGGAAAACACACTAAACAAGAAGATTACATATTGAATAACCACAGTGACTCCATAGAAGCGATGGAAAAAACAGATGCCTATAAATATCTAGGATACAGACAAAAAATAGGAATAGATAATACAAATATTAAAGAAGAACTAAAAGAAAAATGTAGACAAAGACTAACAAAAATACTGAAAACAGAATTGACAGCAAGAAACAAGACAAAAGCTATAAATACTTATGCTATACCAATATTGACCTACTCATTTGGAGTAGTGAAATGGAGTAACACAGACCTAGAAGCACTCAATACACTTACACGTTCACAATGCCACAAATATAGAATACATCACATACATTCAGCAATAGAAAGATTCACATTAAGCAGAAAGGAAGGAGGAAGGGGATTCATCGACATAAAAAACCTACATTATGGACAGGTAGACAATTTAACAAAATTCTTTCTAGAACGAGCAGAAACTAGCAAAATACACAAAGCAATCACTCATATAAATACATCGGCTACACCACTGCAACTTCATAACCACTTCTACAACCCTTTAGATCACATAACATCAACAGATATGAAGAAAGTAAGTTGGAGGGGGAAGGCACTACATGGCAAGCACCCGTATCATCTAACACAGCCACACATCGATCAAGACGCATCCAACACATGGCTAAGAAAAGGCAATATATACAGTGAGATGGAAGGATTCATGATTGCAATACAGGATCAAACAATAAACACCAGATATTACAGCAAGCATATTATTAAAGATCCCAATACCACAACAGATAAATGCAGACTTTGCAAACAACAAATAGAAACAGTAGATCACATCACAAGTGGATGTACAATACTAGTAAATACAGAATACCCCAGAAGACATGACAATGTAGCAAAAATAATACATCAACAACTCGCCATAAAACATAAACTAATAAAACAACATGTTCCCACATACAAGTATGCACCACAAAAAGTACTGGAGAATGATGAATACAAATTATACTGGAACAGAACCATTATAACAGATAAAACACCACCACATAACAAACCTGACATCATACTCACCAATAAAAAGAAGAAATTAACACAACTAATCGAAATATCCGTACCCAATACAACAAATATACAGAAGATAACAGGAGAAAAAAATTGAAAAATACATCCAACTGGCTGAGGAAGTCAAGGACATGTGGCATCAGTATAAAGTTGACATTATACCAATTATACTAGCAACTACAGGAGTCATACCACACAATATCCACCAGTACATCAACGCAATACAGCTACATCCAAACATATATACAACTACAGAAATCTGTAATTATTGAGCCGGCCGGTGTGGCCGAGCGGTTCTAGGCGCTACAGTCTGGAACCGCGTGACCGCTACGATCGCAGGTTCGAATCCTGCCTCGGGCATGAATGTGTGTGATGTCCTTAGGTTAGTTAGGTTTAAATAGTTCTAAGTGACTGAAGACCTCAGCAGTTAAGTCCCATAGTGCTCAGAGCCATTTGAACCATTTGTAATTATTGATACGTGTTCAGTTACCCGAAAGTTCCTAAATGCAATGTAACATATACCTACAGTTAAAAGGAAGTCACGCTTGATCAAGGTCCGCGTCACTTCCATTTTTAACCAGACACAACGTCTGAGAAAGGAAAGATAATAATAATAATAATAATAATGATATGCATAACTTGTCTGAAAAGAAAGGAAGAATTGTTTTCGTGGAATTTTGTTGTTTTGTAGATTATTAAATATAATTTATGGTAAGAATGGAATAATGTTTGAGCTTTCTCTACTATCCGTTTCGCATTTTTGTGTAAGTGGGAGTTTTCGTGCTTTATTTTTTCGGATAATTGTACAAGATCCCTAATTCATGTACTAGTTAACGAATTAACTTCTGGGCTGAAAATCAGGCATTCTTACGTTGCATCCACACAACTTACGTGTACACTTCTTTCTTAAATGTTTGCTTGTAGTCACGCTTGTTTGATCTCGTCACTTCCTCAGACAACGGATCTGGTCTGGAATGCCCAAGGTTCATTGCGGCTAATTTTTCCTGGTAATTTTCTTTTCTGTTAGCGCGTAATTCAGGTCCAACAGAGTTCACGTTGACACCACAGAAAAGTCGATTCGTACAAAGTAGACAACCAACTCCAAACACAAAGTGCCGTTTGCGGAAACTATTAAATTCAGCTAGTATTATCTACCAACAAGGACACTTGGGTGGAATACAAATGAGGTCTGAGAGCCATAAGGACACCGTCTTCGACTGCCCACATTTAAGTGAATATCAGAGAAACCAATGAGGCCGCTTTTCGTCAGTGCTTAGATATACATACAATGTGGGCCTACTGTACAGATAAACCAAATCACCATAGGATCAACAGATTTCAGAAGCACGAATAAATGCTACAGCCTCATAATCGTCGATGATGTGCTTTATGGCTCTCAGGATCTCAAATCGATTACTCTAGGATAAAATCCAAAATTTAATATCCTGTATCTCATTCATAATCCAACAAAATAGGTTTTTCTATCAGTATAACTACAACATATACTGATGTCCGATCTAATTTTACAATATACAGTGAGTGAATTCGCATATCTGTGGGGTGTAGCACTACTGCCTTGCAGGATTTATGCAAGCGAAAGTATATAAAAACCTGCTGCAGTGTGCTACCACCTGGTGGCACTGTTGTAAACTTGTAGCTGAGCGAACCGTGCACATTGTATGTATATGGCCTGTACAGCATTTAAGTCACGCCAGTTACGCATGCGCAGAAGCTCCTCAAAATGTGCACAAGGGAAGATGTGCTCGCGACCATGATGCCAAGTTTCCCCGAGTCTAGAGGAGCAATATGGAACACAGTGCAGTAGATGTAGTGCCGTGTATTTCAGGTTACCGCATCTACATTGTGTTTAACAGTATTCAAAGAAAAGTAACCAATAACTCCTCAGGGTGTTCACGTGCTCTTGTGCTCTTTCACAGATGCCACCAATGGACGGGATGGTAGGCCATGTGTTTAGACATCAGGGAATTATTTCCCTGATACAAGGAGCAGTAGAGGGTAAAAACCGCAGGAGAAGATAGAGGTTGAAATATATGCAACAAATAATTTTGGACGTTGGATGCAAGAGCTACTCTGAGATGAAGAAGTTGACGGACTGCATCAAACCATTCAGTAGACTGATGATCCTAAAAAATAGCAACACAAAAAAAGCTCATCGAAGCGTAAATTTTACGTCGCGGTGGCATCAAGAAACGATTAAAATTTCCAACTCATTAAAGCAACTGGGGGAACTGGACACATCTGTAAAACACTGTTGTCTGTTACTTTCCTTCATCTACATATACAGTATGTATCACGAACACAGATAGCGTTTCTATGTGTATGTTCTGATGCACCCAGTGTGGTGATGTAATGGTGAAGACATCGTACTCATTTTCGGAAAGAATCATCGCATGAATTTACTTCGCAATTGACTCAAAACCTTTGAGGTGATTGCCAGGGCAGTTTCCCGAGCAATATTGCTTCTTATATCCTTGCCCATTTTATCTCACTCCGTCTGCCTTCCATCTCTAACACCTCATTTTAACACTTACTTCCCTTGTTTAGATGTCTCTTCTTATACCTGTATTTCAAATATTGCCAGTCAGTCAAGTAACCACATTTAGAAGCCTTGAAATCGGAAGCGGCTCAGTAACAGCGCAGAGCAACAGCTTACGCAGTGAAAATGGCAGAGGTCGCTGTTTACATGAACGGCAAGAGTGACAGGAATCACTGGGGTTGCACTGTTTATCCCCGATTGTTCAATAATCACCGAAAACTCGGGGAGGCCTCTCGATAGGCCGGAGTGGCCGAGCGGTTAAAGGCGCTACAGCCTGGAACCGCACGACCGCTACGGTCGCAGGTTCGAATCCTGCCTCGGGCATGGATGTGTGTGATGTCCTTAGGTTAGTTAGGTTTAAGTAGTTCTAAGTTCTAGGGGACTTATGACCACAGCAGTTGAGTCCCATAGTGCTCAGAGCCATTTGAACATTTTTGAGGCCTCTCGATAACGCACCATTTGTGATCCAGATGACCTCAGACATCCTCACCTCTGTGGAATATTCACCAAAACAATCTTGACACAGTTTGAGAACAATAGGGTGGTATATTACATGTAAGCTGATAAACTGACTATATGAGTCACCAAAAGGTCGCAGTAAGGTTCGCCTGTCGATTACAGTAGAAGAAACACCAGAGTTTGCCTTCTATCAGCAGCCTATATTTCACCCTTCTGGTAAGAACTGTCCATCGACCCTTGGACATTCTGATATACCTGTACCCTTCCATCCTCATATAGTAACAAAAAGGGCGGTCAGCAACAGTTTGAAAAGCTTGAAAGGGTGCTCCAGGTTAGGTTCTGCTGCTATATAATTGTTAAGAAAAAAATCGATACGTTGCGCCGTTTCCGATTCAAGTAGCAATGAAATTAAGGTGCGCCCTACATGACGCATTTTTTTTTTCAACTGGAATTGGAGGCCGCCTTCGATGGGAATCCTTGCGCTTTTTCGCAGACGACAGGCAGCTGGGGCCCATATGTGTTTGACTGTGTATTGTGTTTAGATGAAGCTGTAAGGCGATTTATGTACAACAATGTCTGTTGACTGCAAAGGAAGCACACGTAAATCTATAGATGACTACAGACAAAGAAGAAAGTCGTGCAGAATGCCACTTCTGAAGACGGTTTCAATAAAAATTCGAGTGGTTTCCCTGAGCGTCACGGTTAGATAGAAAGTTTCCGATCATATTTCTATAAGGAATAAGATACTGTAAGTTTCGAAATAGGAAAACTGAAAAGAATAGGCCGAAAATTTATGAAAAGTGTACATCAAAACTGTGGACGAACAATCACGCTATGGCTACTTTAAAGCCTAACTGAGTAGCCCGACATCCGTAGAAAAGAAGCGATGGGGTATGTGTATCTCCCGAACAAACTACTAAAAATAGAAATGAAGGACCCCGTTGATGCAAAAAATATGAAACTGAATACAACTTCCATTCTAGTGGATACTGGCGTCTATGAAATTCCCAGATCTGTCGAGTCCGAGAATGTTAATCTTCATATCATATGTCATGATTAAATACAAATCACGCATTGAAAGTAAATTAATCTTCACACAACGACTAAGAACCTGCCACAGGTATTTTTCAGTTTTACGAATAATTTATTCGTGTTGCGTTGATCGTAAGCAAGAGAATAACTGCATGGATATGGAACGAGTCATAATTACACACAAGAACAATACTTATAGATGGTAACACATACAAATTTTAATATTGTATAAGAACAAAATACGCTAATAATGACAAGTTTACCCATTTCCTACAGTTAAAAGATGTATACAACAATCAAATAATAAATTACAATTCTTCCACATTACAAGATTCAAATTTGATAGAACTGAAATGCTTTTACAACTTTAGCTTTAAAATTTTCTTAATGTACCGAAGTATTTTCTTAAAAAATTTCGTCACCTATTGCACTACCTTAGGGTTTGAATTTCCAGAAACACTGAAACACATTTTTCCCTTTTTCTTTTTAATTTCTAACTGGGGAGTAAATACCTATTGTGATAGAAGTAGCCTTAAAAATTCTTTAGTACGGTAATTATTTTCGAAGAAAACTTCCACCCACTATTTTAATTCATTTGTGGTTGAATTTCCAACTGCTGAAATACGTATTTTTTATCTTCTGACTGAGAAACCAGATACCAGTTTTCGTAGTCTTAAATGATGTGTACAGTATAAGTTCCATACCCTCTCCAAACTTCAGGTTTGTATCGTTAGAGATTTCGGCTGGGCGATGATGGGTCAGTAAATCAGTCTGGCCCTATTTCAACCCCTTAGGAGTGACATCCATGTGTTTTATTTCTAACATAGAAGCCAAACACAAATCTTCATAGATTTAGCTTGCACAATGAAATATTTCCATAAAAACTTTCATCCCCCATGAGATGTTAAATTTCCAAAAATTCTAAAACATATTTCTTTATTTCTGACTGGGAAACCAAATACAAATTTTCATAGGTCTAGCTTCAGAATTGTCTTAATAGTAACATTTTTCAGAAGAAAAACACTTCAACTCCTATTTCACCCCCTTAGGATGTGAATTACAAAATATCCCTTCTTAAATGACACCTACAATATAAGATTCATACCTTTTCGAAATTTCAAGTTTCTGTCCTTAACGCTTTGGGCTGGGCGATGAGTCAGGCAAGACATTGTCTTTTGTATATAGATATTTATTAAGGTTTCTGTCAGAGCTGCAAATTATATTTTTATTAGTGACTAGTTCTGAACATTTTCATTCATTCTCAAGCCATTGCCTAAATTAGGATGTATAATGTTATGACCAAATGTGAAATACAACATTTCCAAATGTAAGTGCACAGATAACAGCGGTGCAATAAATCTTATGACATACCAGCATTTGTAATGCCTAGATAATGCATTTGATTTTATATTAGATCATTATGACAAATGTTACTTGAATGTATTAAGATTGTCTTGATACAATTAAAATTTGACAGGCTTTTTCTGTTTATACATAAAAATTTGATGGGTGTCTTCAGTTGTTTCTTCGATATGTGGTCCACATGCTATGTCTCTTAGATCATAATGTTACAACTAAATACAGAGATGCTGTATTGATAAAGATCTCAGACTTCATTGCACTATTTTATAAATTACTAACATGTCATAAGCTGACTGCTTTACTGAACCATTTTTAAAAAGAACAAAAAAATTGTATTTTAATTCAGATTATTTGTTGGGCACCTTTATCTTCCACTTATATCTTTCCAATTCTTCAAGTATGTCGAACTTCATTTCTTTATGTGCCAAGTGTAAAACAGACGCAACTGAGTTTTTGTAAACATACACGATGAATCTTAACCATTATGCTACACAAACACATTGCATAATGTATCTTTTTTAAAGATGTAGAGAACCAGGAAAAATTCCAAAAAAAGTTTTATCGATTACTCGCAGACAATGGACCACCAGGGTGAATGTCTGCAGAGTGTGATACCTAAGACCTTAATCTAATCAGCTTATACATTACTTCAAAAAGTAGATCCCGTTGCCGAGTGCCTCTCCTTATGAAATTCACAGATATTCATTTGCTCTAATGACTGGCAAAAATCACAATAAAAATTAACAGAGCACAAACTTCTCTAAAACTCAAATCAGATTACAAAATGACGCCAACACTGTGGTGTTCAACAAAATTTGCTCATCTGGACAACTTGTGAAATCAAAGTTAACAATACTATGAAATACCACAAATCATACCAAATTAAGCAGTACAAGTTGTGTGGCAAAATGAGCAAGTAACAAGCTGCTCAGAACATGCATCACACAATGGCAGTTGCAACATGTTTCCCCAAACTCAGTAATCTGTGTGCACATCAGCACCAAACGATAAACGGGAGACAGGTGACCCTCACCGTGGGCGGCAACCACATGGCCACAAACCTCGGATCTCCCTCCACAACTATCTACTTTTAAAACAACACTGTTTGGAGGGATGAATCAATGTAGCTGCCAATGTCACAGATGAGAATATAGATTATATCATAAAAAACAGGAGAATGCTGCAGGGACTCCCCACTCTTGATATACAAAAATGCACCATAACATATAAGACGTTGGTACTGGGAAGGAGCAGTGCCCCAGCGATTGATCAGCTTCTTCACATCAAGCATGGTGGCAGGGTGACTCACTTCAATTAGACACACCAAATTTTGGAGTAAAAGCAAAGGACCTTCCAACACTGGTCAGGCCATGTCTCTGTGTCTTGTTTTCTGACAGAATATGCAGAAACGTTGTGCTCAATTATTCTCTGCACATGGCATTGGCATCATCTGATCAGGGTTAAAAAAAGACACTGGCTCTGTCAACAAAAGCACAAAGCAGCTTGCAACCTCACTTCCGTGAAATCTGCTGTGCTGCTAGGGGACCTTCGAAATTCCTAATGAGATTCACTGCCAACAAACAGGATCCAGAGACCACACCCGGAAAACACATTCCAAGTGAGAAAAATGCAAAGCTTTCTTCCTAGCAAATGTGCCTAGCACAATCCAAATAAAATTAACCATGAAAAGGAGACAAAAATGAATCAATATCACATCAATATTCGATAGTGTTGTCACAGTATCACTAACATGAATTTGAATGTCTCTGCTTTGATTATGATTATCAAAGTGCTGATGAAAAAAACATGTAACTCCACTCTGAACCCAGGACAAGGATGCAAACTCTAAATGAAATTTATATATTGTATTGCTTTCTGATTGTGCAAATTACTGTTCAGCTCATACTGCTTCTCACAATCAGCAACAAATGACATTAAGGAATGACTCCATTAGGAAGTGAAAGTAAGACGACGTCTAAGAAGGTCTCAGTAATTTGTACATTTATCTACTTTAAAAACATAATTCCCTAAGAAAACAGAGAAAGAAAACAAACAGTAAGCCTGCATCCTTGCCTTCAAATCACACAGATATGCTAAGTGCAATACATGCCAAACTGAGCATTTTTATGAGTTTTGTAGACTCCTTTTCAGTTGTTATTCAGATGGACCTCAAGGAATTTTTCAGCATTTTATTCACTATATGACCACAAAACTCTTGCCTCTGGCCCTATCATAATTCTTGCTTATTAATTTGCAGTTGCCTAATATGAATCTTTGGAAGATTAAATCTTGTACCGTTTGGTTTGAAACCTGTTGTAGGCTACCATATGGACTGTGTCAAGGTAGGATTTGGGCCCTTGAGTAGTATGTTTGCTTCATCAGCATATATTACAGTTTTTATTCATCCTTAAAGTTTTTGGAAGATGATTTTTGTAGGTTAAGAACAAGAGTGAACCCAGTAGGCATACCTTTCCTTGAAGAATCCCAACTGGTATGTTGCTCCAATCCAAAGCTATTCACATGCCTGTGACAGTCTGTCTGTTTCACTTTCTGTTTTGAGACCCATAGATCCACACAAGAGGGATGCCTTTAATTCTGTAATCTGTTAACCCTTCCAATCCCTCTGTATCTTAGCTGCAAAAGAAGTGTTTTTCCCCAATGGAAATCCGAGATGCACATTTGTGAATGTTCAGTCTTTTCATCATGCAAAAGTGCTGCTAACTGTTAGGCATAACTATAAAAATATCAGAAAATCGATGTGGCAGTGAGCAGCAGCTCATGACCATGAGAATACATAGATGTGGTTGGTTTGCTATACTCCACTGTATAACTGAATACTGTTACTGTCATTTTGCATGGTAATAATGGAACAATCATTTTACTATTTACTGTAATGGAGAATTTTCCCAAATAGTTATTTTAGTCCATAAAATGAAGCCATGTGTACAGAATATGTTTTGAAAATGGGTACACATTTTCGTATAAATCTTGTTTCTAAAAACATTAAAAAGATCACCTAAGAGCATTACCACAAAGAAAAAATTTACCTTCCTCCAGAGGGGGGAAAAAAAAGGTCTGAAAGAGTTAATTCACGAAGTTCATCTTTGTGTTATGTAAAACACAGTTATCCTAAATTTCAAATTTATTAAGAATGCTTGCTAGTGTTATTTGTGCTGTTGGTTCTGTTTCACACTCAGTTTTCGCATATCATTTTAAAACTGCTGTCTTTCACCACAATTGACAACTGCAACTCCGTTTAGTTACCAGATTTTGCTGTACCTCAGCACAGGCTATTTAAGTCATCATCATACTACAAAATGGTGCATTTCAATCTACCTTGCAAAGATATTGCCTGTATATCACCGTTCAGATAAGTGAAAAGTTTTTTTTCCACCATTTCAAAGACAAGTACATTGTATAGAGAACATAATAAAAAAGTAGTAGTTCTATTTTATAACCCATTTCATAACTTAATTCAGTTTCATTATAATTTTTACTTTTTTTCTGCCAGCAGGATCTGCAACACAACATCCCATGGCTATGATAGTTGCAACGAGATGTGCTGTGGTCGTGGTCACTACACCGTCACTGTGGAGAGGGTGGAACGCTGTCACTGCAAGTATTACTGGTGCTGCTATGTCAAGTGCAAGACGTGTCGGTACTGGGAGGAAGTTCACAGGTGCAACTGACAACTGTGATTGTGTGTATTGGCATGTACCTTTTATTTGAAACTGTGTGATGACTTCATGGCAGTCACAATTTTGAAGCATGTCCTTCAGTATTGACGTATAATGAACACTTAGGAGAAATTTATCACGAGTGAATTTGATGATAAGAGCTCTATTTGAGACTGCATTGAAAGGATGTGGCTAAACTGATTCCATTTGTAGTCACGTCCAGTAAATGCTCTTGGCAACTGGACCAAAATAAACACGATATAATACAAAATATGATTGTCTAAGCAAAAGGCAATAAAACTACGCTGACTGCCTAGCACTGTCTTAACATGTAATATTTTTACTACTTGTAATATTCACAAATTGTGCACCAAACAGATTAGGAGCTGACTTGTGGAAATGATAGTCTACAAAAATGTTCTGGATGGAGTTACATTTCTGTTTAATCTACTGTTACATTCAGATATGATTTCAGTAACCACTATTAATCCTGTTTTGCAGTTAACTGTACTACAATATGAATTTAATGTGGCCTTGCTTGATGGGAACAAGACTTGTGCAGCCTGTGATATTCTGATTCAGCTTTCAGCAGTAAATCATTCTGTACATTTTATATATTTTTTAATAATTGTGATGAATTTGTAATAAAAACTGATTCATGGGTATTTGACCCACTATTTAAAAAAATACTGTCTACTTTTGCTTTACTGTAAGTACCTTTGGATCCTTGCTGAAAAAAAAATGCTGTTCAATACTGTAATATTGAAGGAAAATATATTTTTATAATGCGAATCTAGTAATTGTGGAACTGTTCCAGTTCATACTATACACTAATGTACGTAAGTCAGACATAACAAAGAAAGAAAATAAGTGTTACAAAACAAGCCAAAGCTTACTCATACAACATGAAGCATAGGGAAGAGTCAAAAACATGTAATTATTGAAGTTCTTCAGCAAGTCCCAGACTAATACTGATCAAGAATCTACCAAACCCTCACAGATACCAGATGTGTGACCATCAGTAATCACTGTTAAGGCCTTAAATGCCACTTGTTTCATTATTGGCTGTCTGAAATAGGTCATGTGTGAGGATCCAGAGAACAAAAGTGCAGCATGCCTCAGACATGCATGCACTGTTATTGTGACTTGCACCATTTAGAATCTGTTTGCCTACTGCTTATCACTACTCTGGATTTGGGCCAGGATTTGTTCTCAAACAATATTTCTCCCTGCTAACCACAACTCTGCACAAACTACCTTTTTTCCCACTTACTAAGCCCTCAGTGGCTTCCATAGCATCACTCAAAATCTCACTGGCAGCTGGAATCCACATTCTGTTGGTGAGTTGGAAAAATGAGACATATTGCTCTGGAGATCAACGAGGATCAATTTTCAATTTTTTACACTGATACATTACTAAAACTGCCTCATTACAATTTCAGCCTTGCTTTGATCTGTGAGACAGGTTTAAACTTTATTGATATCCTGTAGCTATCCAGTTGCATTTGGAAATATTCTGAGATCTAGCCAATGGCTTGGAAAAGCTATAGGGATAAGAGTAATACACAATTACCGGCCATCTCCTAGTAACTTCCATCGACAATCTCCACAAAAACAAAACATGACCACAGTTTAAGTCAGTAGATTAAAACTCTTTATCAACAATGTGGAATGCTGGATTGCTACTCATTGCATAGAGGAGGTATTCAATATCAAAGAGGCACAATGAAAAACATTGCTATAAATATTTCAGCTTTCAGAGTAGAAAACTCTCATGCACGCACACACATGGCCACTGTCACCACCAGGCACTAGGGACTGACTGACTGACTGACTGACTGACTGGCTGGCTACGTCTGACATTATCACCAATCTAGCTCGAGGTGGGAAAGGGGTAGGGGCAGCAGGCTAGGGGTGAGGGAAGATGCTAGTGCTGGCTGTTGGAGCCTGCAACAATGTGATGGAGGCAGAAAATAAGCTGCATTGTGTCAGCTGTGGATGGAGGGAGGGAGAGGGGAGGAAAGAGGGGGGGGGGGGGGGGAGACAGAGGAGAGGAGAGAAGAAGGAAAGAGAAAAGGACACTATAGGTGTTTCGGTGGAATAGAAGGCATGTGTAGTATCATGAGTGTTATCACGGAAGGGGATAGGCAGGTGGAGGGCATGGACTAGTGAAGGCTGAGGCCAGGAGGATTACAGGAACGAAAGATAGGTTGTCAGGAGAGTTCCCACTTGTGCAATTCAGGAAACCCAGTGTTGATGGGAAGAATAAAGATGACACAGGCTGTGAAGCAATCAAAATGAAGCTCACCACACTGGATGGCAAGTTCAGCAACTGAGTGGTCCTGCTGCCCCTTGGCAACAATTTGGCAGTGGCCATTAATGCCGAAAGACAGCTTGCTAGTAGTCACGCCCATGTAGAATGTGGCACAATGTTTGCAGCTAAGTTGGCAGATTTCACAGGTTGCCCTTGCATTAATGGCATAGAAGATGCCTGGTAACAGGGCTAGAATAGGTGGTAGTGGGAAGATGTAAGGGAGAGGCCCTGCATTTAAGTCTACTGCAGGGATCTGAGCCACGAGGCAAGGGATTAGGAGCAGGGGTGGAACAGGAACAGATAAGAACATTGCATAAGTTGAGTGGGTGGTAGGATAGTGAGGAGGATATTTCTTATTTCAGGTCACAACAAGAGGTAGCCGTAATCCCGGCAGAGAAAGTGATTCAGTTGCTCCAGTTCTGGGTGGTACTGAAGCAAGAGAGGAATGCTCCTTTCTGGTTGAACAGTAGGTACTTGGGGGTTTATAGATCACTTGAGACAAGGCATGGGAGATCTGTTTCTGGAAAAGGTTGGGAGATTAATATCTACATCTACATCCATACTCTGCAAGCCACCTGACGGTGTGTGGCGGAGGGTACCTTGAGTACCTCTATCGGTTCTCCCTTCTATTCCAGTCTCGTATTGTTCATGGAAAGAAGGATTGTTGGTATGCCTCTGTGTGGGCTCTAATCTCTCTGATTTTATCCTCATGGTCTCTTCGCGAGATATACGTAGGAGGGAGCAATATACTGTGACTCCTCAGTGAAGGTATGTTCTCGAAACTTCAACAAAAGCCCGTACCGAGCTACTGAGCGTCTCTCCTGCAGAGTCTTCCACTGGAGTTTATCTATCATCTCAGTAACGCTTTTGCGATTACTAAATGATCCTGTAACGAAGTGCGCTGCTCTCCATTGGATCTTCTCTATCTCTTCTATCAACCCTATCTGGTACAGATCCCACACGGGTGAGCAGTATTCAAGCAGTGGGCAAACAAGTGTACTGTAACCTACTTCCTTTGTTTTCGGATTGCATTTCCTTAGGATTCTTCCAATGAATCTCAGTCTGGCATCTGCTTTACCGACGATCAACTTTATATGATCATTCCATTTTAAATCACTCCTAATGCGTACTCCCAGATAATTTATGGAATTAACTGCTTGCAGTTGCTGACCTGCTATATTGTAGCTAAATGATAAGGGATCTTTCTTTCTATGTGACGGTTGCAGTGAGAACCTTGGTGTGTTTGGAGAGGTACTGCTCGTCACTACAGATGTGGCAACCACAAATGTTGTATGGAAGGGACTTCTTGGTATGGACCAGGTGGCAGCTGTCAAATTGGAGGTGCAGGTACTGATGTAGCCAACCTGGAGGTGAAGGTCGACATTGAAGAACATAGCTTGTTGGCCTGAGGAGGACCAGATGGGAAAGAAGGTGTTTGGATTCTGGAGGAATGTGGATGGTGTCCTCATCCTTTGGTGAGGTCAGAAAGATGTTGCAATGAATATGAACCAGGTGAGGGATTTGGCATTCTGGATGGTTAGTAGGGATTCCTCTGGATGGCCCTTGAATAGGCTGGCACAGGATGGTGCCATGGATATGCCTGTTGCTGTACCACAGCTTTATTTGTAGGTGATGCCTTCAAAGAAGAAGTAATTGTGAATGAAGATGTATTTTGTTATGGTGACTAAAAAGTTAGTTGTAGTTTTGGAATCAGTTGGGAATTGGGAACATAGAGTTCAATAGTGACAAGATCATGGGCATGATAGAGGGAGTGATGAGCAGTGTGCCTGGTGCTGATGGAACAGCTACTGTGGAGCATCAGTGGAGGAAGTGGTTGAAGTCTTTCATATAATAAGGTAGGTTACAGCTAAAGGTACATATACACTGGAGTGAACACAGTGAATGAGGGTTCTCTTTGTTGTAAAAAAGTGGTGAACAGCATTTGCCCATGTTTGTTTGACATTCACAAGTGTTTGCTTGTGATCCGCTTGTTGTTTACCTTTTGAGTGAATCATCATACGAAGTTTGCGTTTACTCCACTTTGGCACTCTGACGTAAATGGTGCAGAGATCATTAGCTTATGTAGTCACTTGTTTTGCATACAGAAAATTGAAACTTCTTGTTGTACGGAATGGAGTGGATAGATGATTATGTGATGCTTTCCACTGCAGAATATTGGTTCTGGAGATGCTTGTGGGATTTGTGGGATGTGCTACTACAAGACATGAAGACACTTGGCAAGAAATTTCCTTAATTCCACCTGAGGAAGCAAAGAAACTGATACATTTACTTGCTTTACACGGTAGAGTATTACTGACTGGCTTTCTGCACTATTCTATAAGTGTGTGTATTCAAGGCAAAGAGTTTTTTGCCTTTTAATATGTCTGCTTGTGTCTGTATATGTGTGTGGATGGATATGTGTGTGTGCGCGCGCGCGCGCGCGCGAGTGTATACCCGTCCTTTTTCCCCCCCTAAGGTAAGTCTTTCCGCTCCCGGGGTTGGAATGACTCCTTACCCTCTCCATTGAAACCCACATCCTTTCGTCTTTCCCTCTCCTTCCCTCTTTCCTGATGAAGCAGCCGTTGGTTGCGAAAGCTAGAATTTTGTGTGTCTATCAACCTGCCAGTGCTTTCTTTTGGTAAGTCACATCATCTTTGTTTTTAGATATATTTTTCCCACGTGGAATGTTTCCCTCTATTATATTCATGCATGTATGTATATATGTACATGTGTTAAATTTTTTATCTTCATCACATTATATTATCCCTAAAAGCTACAAAGCACATTCTATTAAATAAATTAACAGAATTTTATGGATTATGGCAGGTCATTTGTATGATCATACTACCTTAATATAATCCTTGAGAGCTTTGCATATATAAACGCATACTTCAGGAACTATCAGAGATATAGCAGTTGTTGAAATGCAAAGTACATTTTTAAGACTGGCATACCAGCCTCAAGTTGCTAAAACTGGAGCATAAGTGCAAGTCTTTCTTCACCTGATATTGCTCATCTGGAGTTGGTGTTCTGCTTTGCAATTTTCACCTCGACTGCAGTAAGTAGCCATGAAAAATCATACACCAACTTAAGAGTGAAATTTTGAAATAGGTCTAATAAAGTCAAGAGCTGTAATTCAGTGACTAGTATGCTACTATCACATGTTTGATGCAAAAATTCAGACAGCCATATTTTTCTTCTTCTTCACTGCTTTATTTTTTGCTTTTTGCATCACCAAAACTGCAGCTGCCTGTCTGTATAGTCCAGTTTTTTATAGAGACTATCTCACTACGGTAGCATTCTACCAGATGGGGGTGGTGGCAGTGGAGGAGGAGGAGGATAGTGGTAGCCCAAAGTAAACAGATTGGACAATTTTTTGAGGTGGTGGTGTGCATGCTGCTCTAGTTCCTGGAGGGCAAGGATTTCAATCTGGGAGATGGGATTGCAGGGCAGGGGAATTTTAAGAAAGGATGATTTATAAGGACTACGCTAGTGAGGGCTATGGAGTGATAGAACTTTAAGGAAAGATTGCAGTTGAAGAGGAGTAATTTGTGGTGGAGATTCCATGAGCTAGGCATCAAGAAAGTATTAGTACCCCTGCTCCCAACCCCTTGCCTCATGGAGCGGATCCCTGCAATACCACGTATGTCAGTCCTGTCAAAGACATATCCTGTCTCATTACTGGCAGGGCCACCTGTGAAAGCAGCTATGTGATCTGCCAACTTCGCTGCAAATACTGTAATGCGTTCTATGTGGGCACGACAATTAACAGGCTGTCTGTCCGCGTGAATGGTCACTGACAAATTGTCAACAGACAGCAGGACCATCCCATTGCTGAACTTGCTGCCCAATGTAAAGCACTTAACTTTAATGACTGATTCACAGCCTGTGCCATCCGTATTCTTCCCATCAACATCAGGTTTTCTCAACTGTGCAGGGGGGAAATCTCTCCCTAATATCACCAGGTGAGGAGGCGCAGTGGACTCGCATTGCTGGAGGACAATGGTTCAATCCTGTGTCCGGCCATCCTGATTTAGGTTTTCCGTGAATTCCCTAAACCGCTTCAGGCAAATGCCGGGATGATTCCTTTGAAAGGGCATGGCTGACTTCCTTTCCCATCCCTCCCTAATCCGATGAGACCGGTGACCTCGCAGTTTGGTCTCCTCCCCCAAATCAACCCAACCCTCTCCCTAATATCCTCTATTCCCATAAACCCCCTGGACTCAACCTTCAGTAGTCTGTGCCCCCTTCTGCCTTTACCCTTCTCTGCTCTCACTCCAATACCACACATACATTCTTTCCCATCAATACACCTACATAATCCTTTGCCCTTCCCTACTTCTCCCCTTCCCCTTCCCACACCAGCACAGTTTCCCCAATGCTACACCTAGCAGCCCTGTCATAACCCTGCCACCCCTCTGCATGCTCCCACAGTCAGCACTAGAACCTTCCCCCACATATACCCTGCTATTCCTCCCCCTCTCCACCCCACACCTCTTCCTTATCCCCACTCCCCGCCCCAGCTGGATTGCTGCTCATATTAGATGTAGTCGCAGTCAGGCCTTAGCGCCAAACGATGGCACCAGCCATGTGTGTGCGCGAGTTGTGCTTCTATGAATGTGCGAGTTTTTTTACTTCTGAAGGACTTCATTCAAAAGCTGAAATATTTCTAGCCGTGTTTTTTCACTGCGCCTGTCTGCAGATGAATGCCTTCTGTATGTGGTGAGTAACAAGCTATCTTTTTCATACTGTTGTTTAAGGACTTAACCTACTAACTTAAACGGCTATCATGTTTTATCTTTGCGCATTAGACCTTACCCAAGCCCACCTCTTTCACTAAAACTAACCACCACCTCCAGTCAGCTGAAGGCTCATTAACTGATCTGAGGCCACTGCCTATCTCATTTACACACTCCCTAAACCTTTTCTGAGAAACATGGAAAAACTATTCAGAATTCCTCACACTTTTGTATTTTCATGGGATCTTCACAATGGAAAAATAAATTACTAAGCATCACTAACTACTTACTCCAGCAATGACAAAAACTTTTTATCACCACCTTCACTCTGCAAGTACATGACTAGTCCACTACAAACATGAGGAGGGTTTCCATCTGACTTCTTGACGCCACAAACTACCAACAACTCCCTAAAATGTTTTAACATTTAGGCCTTTCAGCCAGTCAGAGGCAGAATGCAAGCAATTCCACTACCCACCTTCCCACTCCTACTGATAGTAGTCCATTGGAAAGTGCTCCTTCCTACCACGACTTTTCAGTTTTATTTCCAACAGGTGTTGGATAACACACTCCTTCATGGGAAAGCCATTAGTTCTTATTCCAGCCTACAGACCCCGACCATAACACAGATTAGGGAGAAATCAACCCGCCTGCCCAAGGTTGCACAAAGGTGACATACAATAGATGTCATGCAAAAGGATGAGCCCAAAATGTCTCAGAATGATAAGTTACAGTTCACTTATCTGGATTTAATTAAAGAAATTAGTCTGAGGCTCTACTCAATATTCTGAAAGCAAAGATACACTTTTCAAACAAAAATATAAAAAAAGAAAAATAACAATATTGTCCACTGTAACAAAATAGTAAGTGACACGGCACATTCTCTGTGAAAAGTTCACGAAACTATTAGCAGTTTACTCTACTCCAAAGATAGAGATGTGCAGAAATTTCGAATAGTCCATGGTAGTGGGTAAGACAATTAATTTTGGTTCCTTAATACATTACACGCCTGCTTGATAGGAATTAGGTGGTAACAGTGATTAAAAAATAAAGAAAGCAGCCTAAGCAAAGTGATGTCTGCATATTCAGTAAACTAGCAAAGTAGTCTCATACTTCAAGAAGGAACTCTGAAAATTTAACACTGGGCAGCAGCATTTACAGGAAACAGTTCAAGTTTTAAAAAATAGTTTACCAAGCACTGGACAGATATGTACCTAACATAAGAGCTCACAGTGGAAGGACTCTCCATATTATATAGTTTCTGTAATGAAACTTCTAAGGAAACAGCAACTACTGCACAGTATGTGCAAAACAAAGCACAGTGCTATAGAGATGCCGAATAGATTGCTTTTGACTGTCAAACGAGGAAAGTAAAATTCCTTCAATGGCTAATGTAGTACAATTTCATCAGAAGATCTCTTATACAATACAGAGAAATTTTAGTCACAGGAAAAGGCTGGCAATGACAACAAAGTTAGTGTCCAGACAATCAAGGATGATACAGGAACCAAAATTCAGGGAAGTAAAGCAAATATACGAATACCAAACATCTTTTTCATGTTCTTTTCAAAAGCAAGATATAAGAGTACTATTCCAGTTTTATTCTCAAACCATGCACGGATGTTCAGTCTCCATGTCAGCGTCAGTGAGAAACAACTGAAATCACTAAAACTGAACAAGGCTTTAAGGGCCTGAGGGAATAACTGTTGGATTCTGTGGTGCATGAGTAGCTGAGTTATTCACCCCTTCCACTCCTCCCCTGTTAACCCCAGTGTGCCATAGATCCCCAAGTACCTGGTGTTTGGAAGAAAGTCTAAGTCACACTTGTCTACAAGAAGGGTATGTAGCACAAGTGATTCAACAAACTATCATACAGTGCCACTGGCATTTGTCTATTGTAGAATCTCAATGTAATAAGTTATCTTTAACAGAATGACCTTCTCCATGCCCAAAAGAAAGGATTCTGAAAATACTCGTTGTGTAAAAACCCACTCACACTTTCCTGTCATGACCTCTTAAAAACCATGAATCAAAGATATTAGGTGGATGCTGTATTTTTTGTCTTTTGACATTTGACTCGGCAACAAACCAAAGCTAACTAAGAAAAACCCAGTCATTTAGAATATCAATGCTAATTTGCAATTGATTTGAAATTTTAATGGCATGAAGGACCATCTTGTATGGAGAGTCAACAGCTGATATAAAAGTAACCTGAATTAACTACAACCTTGTAGGTATCACTCCTTTAGGGATTATGAAAACAAGCTTAGACTTACTTCAGGCTGCACAGAGTCATTTAAACCACCATTCTTCCTGTGCTCCACATGTAGACAGAGCAGGAAGAACTGTAACATATAGGACAATATGAAGTATTCTATGTCGTTCACTTCATAGTGGTTTGCAGAGTATGGTTTGTGTGTGTGTGTGTGTGTGTGTGTGTGTGTGTGTGTGTGTGTGTGTGTGTGTGTGTACATACATCTAGAGTTGACACTGGCTAGTCCTGGCATGCCTCTTTTCACCTGCAAGAAGTCCATCCACTACAACAGCTTGATGCAAATGGTAATTATTATTCATTTAGTTAAATACTTGCAACTGCTCATCTGGGAAGTCACACACAGAATTGTATAACTTCATGTTTCAAAAATTATGAATACCGTATTCCCCTCACCACCAATGAGCATGTGAATCTCAATTCACTAGAGTTGACACTGGCTAGTCCTGGCATGCCTCTTTTCACCTGCAAGAAGTCCATCCACTACAACAGCTTGATGCAAATGGTAATTATTATTCATTTAGTTAAATACTTGCAACTGCTAATCTGGGAAGTCACACTCAGAATTGTATAACTTCATGTTTCTAAAATTATGAATACCATATTCCCCTCACCACCAATGAGCATGTGAATCTCCATAGTCTTATTTAATATGTTATCTCACCATGAAGGGATCTACCACCATTACTAAAAGTCTCTTTTCATTATGTTCATGTGCTTGTACCAATTACCACTGAACTTTCAGATAGAAGAGACATTCTCATGAACACCTAACTGAAGCAGGGACCAAATGTGAAGTGTGCCTTTCTCCATTCATTCATATTCCAATCTCTGTGTTGCTGATTCCACAATTAACAGGCCGTCACTGTGCTGCCATATGTGTGATACACACGCTGGATATTTAAATTCAAGAGCAGAAAATACATGCCTTACTACCAAAAATAATTAAAAATTTATTTAAAAGTCAAAAATAGCTTCATCCACAAGTGTTTTGATACATGCAAACATGATTCATCCACAAATGAGTAGCTAATTTCTTACTACAATATCACCAAACTGTTACAATGTTTTCATTCCAATGCAGAAGAAATCACTTTCACAACAATTTCACATCCTTACTATATGATGCACAAATCAAAATCTTCAGGTACATGGGGCAAAAACTCTTTTCCAATGCCTCTCATACACTCACTATAAGCACAGTCTTAACATCACAAATGGTGGACATAAAACCACAGTTGTTCTCTATAAATTTCAGTGCACATTCCTTTGATTTTCCATAAATTCACTACAGATTTAACACTACATTAAATTACAATACATTTAGAATATTTAGGACCATAAAAGTGGTAGTATTCTCCATCTGAGAAACTTAACAATATTGCAACAGATTTAAATACATAAATAGCAAACAAAGAGAAAAAGGAGGAGACATATCTACCCTTGAAATCATTAAACACCCAGAGTCGTGTATTAAAAAGATAAGCAACAAGATTTAACAATAAATTTGGAGAATATTGTAAATTAAATAAACACATATGTATTTTGTTCACACATAGAAGATTGCCAATGTTAACTGAATTCACTGTGACACAGAGTATGAACAGATATACTATCAGTTTTTTCTGCATTTATGCAAATAAAATCACTAAATAAGGCAAGTCCAAAACACAGATGCACATTTTGCATCTAAAACCAATGTTTTGCAATTTATTCACTGCTCCACTCTCACATGGGTGGGTGCAAAATCTGTCTTGTGCAACTTTACCCATTTTTTGTTTAAACTATTGCATATTATACTCCATTGCCAAATATTGATGTATTATGGAAAACGACAGCCCACTTCTATGGCACAACAGAAGTCTGTTCATTTCTCATCACCTTCAAAACTACCATTAGTCACACCTCCAGCATTCCATTGTGAACTGAGCTGGGTACTACTAATGCTAGAACGCACTCTGCCTCAAAGACAAAAGTTTTGGAACTGGATGTCTATATCTTAAGCACTGTACAATATTCCATTTCATTTACATTGGAGTTGAGAACATATGGCCACTTCTTTAACTGTAATCTTTGTTCTTTTTCCTCTACATTGATTTTCTGGAATCATCTGACTGCTGCTGGATCTTCTACCATCATGAGTTTTCTTCTTACCAACAAAAAGAAGAAATGCTACATGTTCAGATACTTTTTGTAGTTTAATTTGGTGCAGAATGAGACTAATGTTGGGAGTGCATGTGCAAGAAATGGATAAAATAATCATTCATTGTGTCAACAGGAACATTCAGATGACAAAATTGTGAAGATAGCCATTATTGCAGATGAGAGCAAGGCTCTTACTAAAAATACTACCAGCCCTGGGTTATACATATGGTGACACTTTTGGATGAAACCTTGAATAATATAGGCAGAAAAAAAGAGTATGAAGTGAGTGGATGAACTTTGTTAAATGTGCAGATGATCGAGTGGTCCTAGCATAAAGAGACAATATTAAAAAACTGGTAGATGCAATAAGAAAATAGAGAAAAAAAATTAGAATAAATATCAACATTTTCATGACAAGAGTAGTGAAAAACAAATACTGCTCTACGAATGAAATATAATAGGAAAAGAAACTTGATGAAGTTAATGCTTGCATTTACTTAGATAAGGATGGAAGTTGTCTGGAGAAATTATTTGAAGTGGAATTACGTATGATTCAAAAACTTGTGGAATCAGGAGAAAAGAGAGAAACCTGGATTTTTTTTTTTTTTTAATTTGGCTGCCCATTACAACCAAAAGAATTAAACCTGTTGACCAAACAAAGATTGAGGTAGTTGGGTGAAGCAAACTAGAAAGAGGAACGCAAACTGGGATGGACGCAACATTGAGAAAAACACTTTGTAGAAAATTATCGTTAAAGCAAAAATAAACAGAGTCAGAAAGAGAGGGCATGCTGATAGATGAGAGTGAAGGAAAGTCACGTCGAGAACTAAAGGAAATAGAAAGAAATAGGACATCACAGAAAACATAGTTCGGCTTACAGATGAAGATGAAGATGATGACGACAACTGAACTGTTGGCAGAATGTTCCAACAACTGTAAACATAGACTTGGTGACTGTGTCGCAAAATAGTGTCATGCACCTGTGTCACTTTGACGTGTAGTGTAGTATACAATAAAATTTACTTGGCTTGCTATAATTTTGTGTAACTTACTTTTTGAAGTCCTCTTGTATAATACACCTATTATCTTTTCAACTAAGACTGAAAGAGTGATTTGTGTCTTAATGTTGATCTGATTGTGATAAGAAATATACAGACACATCCAACTGACATTCCCTTTTTGAAAGCAGAAAGGCATTGAACCTCCTTCAAATAAATTGTAACACTGAATTTACACGTCAGAATAATGTAAAAATGGAAAATAAATAGATACAAACCAAATTTTGTTTTATAAGCAGCCCACCATCTGTCCACATGTGGCTGAGGCTTCAGTTTACACTAAAGGCCTACTTACTTGGCAAGAAACAGAAAATCATATCAAAGTTTGACAACTGATGAAAAACTTTTTCTCCAAATTGTCTTTGCTGTAATTAAGGTTACATGTAAATTAAGAGTGTAAGAGTGTATAGACAGACTTTTTTAAGTCTTCAAGCTGCACAAAAAATGAGTGAAAAATGCTGCCACAGTCTCAATTTCAAAATCTACGAGGTCAATTAAACTGCTGGAAGAAAGACTATGAAAACCTGTATCAGACAGGTTACGTGCAGCAAAAAGTTTTGTTCCCTAATGATGCTACTCTTTACTAATCATGTCCTATAGTTATGTCTGCTGTTTTTCCTCTCATGTCCCTTAAAACATACCTACCACACTGTTTGCAAGTATTCACATTTCATACAAATAGTGTTTAAGACATCCAACAGCACACAGAAAGAGCTTTCTTTGATTTGCGCTTAATACCAGAGATCAAAGACTTCTTGCACCAATTGCTAAAAATACTGTTTTTGTTTCATTTATTTACAGATTAAATTACCTGATGAGCTGAGAATAGAGGACACTCATTCATATAACAACAATCTTACAGTCACAGAAAACATATAACACACTAACCACCAACAGGAACTGTCATAATTCAGAATGTACACTGTGTAGATCTGTAACAAAAAGGGAGAATATTACAATTTTGTTATTTACATATTAACTGTAAAATAATTAGTTAATACGACAGCCTAATTAATGAAATTATACATTACTTGGCTCTATTCGAACACCTTCAATGTTGATACCCTCTTCCGTGTGTGTTTCATCAATCTTCTTTTGGAGTTTTTTAATTTCTTCATCATACTCTTTCCATTCTGAAATGATTCTATTGGCTGCAGTCAATTTTGCTTCCTTTGTCAGTGGGTTGTTGCACTGTTAAATACATTGCTAAGTTAGTTACAGATACAAAAGTGTTTTACACATTAACAAAATACTAAGATAAACTTGCATGATTTGAGTATTGTCTCAAATACAGATGCCATGCACATATCTATACTTACTAGATCAATTGTTTTAGCATATTTCTTGGAGTCATCATCACACCAAGTTTCACACCACAGCCATTCCTGAGGCAAAGATTTTATGGCAACCTGATGGATCATATTATTTGGTAGATCCTGAAAAGAAATAAAATAAAAACTCTTTTTATTGTTTGACAATAATAATACAAAATAATTAGAATAATTTTCTATACTTTAATTCACTACAGGTAGCATACATTACAACTGTATCCACCTTCCCAAAATGTTTACATCAGTATTTGAAAGGCATAAATAAAAATTAAAACAGTACCCAATCTAACAGGGAAACATTCCACATGGGAAAAATATATCTAAAAACGAAGATGATGTAACTTACCAAACAAAAGCATTGGTATGTTGATAGACACACAAAAAACACAAACACACACAAAATTCAAGCTTTCGCAACCCACGGTTGCTTCATCAGGGCCTCGCTGCGATAGAGCACTTCCTTTCATGCCAATCACCTGCCACCCTACCTAAAACCTCTTTCCTCATTACCTTAGCCAGCTTCATCCTCACTCACAACTTCTTCACTTTCGAAGGCCAGACATACCAACAATTAAAGGGAACAGCCATGGGTACCAGGATGACCCCCTCGTACGCCAACCTATTTATGGGTCGCTTAGAGGAAGCCTTCTTGGTTACCCAGGCCTGTCAACCCAAAGTTTGGTACAGATTTATTGATGACATCTTCATGATCTGGACTCACAGTGAAGAAGAACTCCAGAATTTCCTCTCCAACCTCAACTCCTTTGGTTCCATCAGATTCACCTGGTCCTACTCCAAATCCCATGCCACTTTCCTCGATGTTGACCTCCATCTGTCCAATGGCCAGCTTCACACATCTGTCCACATCAAACCCACCAACACGCAACAGTACCTCCATTATGACAGCTGGCAGCCATTCCATATCAAACGATCCCTTCCCTACAGCCTAGGTCTTCGTGGCAAACGAATTTGCTCCAGTCATGAATCCCTGAACCATTACATCAACAACCTGAAAACAGCTTTTGCATCCCGCAACTACCCTCCCGACCTGGTACAGAAGCAAATAACCAGAGTCACTTCCTCATCCCCCCAAACCCAGAACCTCCCACAGAAGAATCCCAAAAGTGCCCCACTTGTGACAGGATACTTTCCGGGACTGGATCAGACTCTGAATGTGACTCTCCAGCAGGGATACGACTTCCTCAAATCCTGCCATGAAATGAGATCCATCCTTCACAAAATCCTCCTCACTCCACCAAGAGTGTCTTTCCGCTGTCCACCTAACCTTCGTAACCTCTTGGATCATCCCTATGAAATCCCCAAACCACCTTCCCTACCCTCTGGCTCCTACCCTTGTAACCGCCCCCAGTGTAAAACCTGTCCCATGCACCCTCCCACCACCACCTACTCCAGTCCTGTAACCTGGAAGGTGTACACGATCAAAGGCAGAGCCACGTGTGACAGCACCCACATGATTTACCAACTGACCTGCCTACACTGTGAAGCTTTCTATGTGGGAATGACCAGCAACAAACTGTCCATTCACATGAACGGACACAGGCAGACAGTGTTTGTTGGTAACGAGGATCACCCTGTGGCTAAACATGCCTTGGTGCACGGCCAGCACATCTTGGCACAGTGTTACACCGTCCGGGTTATCTGGATTCTTCCCCTGACACCAACCTATCAGAACTCCGGAGATGGGAACTTGCCCTTCAATATATCCTCTCTTCCCATTACCCACCAGGCCTCAACCTCCGCTAATTTCAAGTTGCCGCCGCTCATACCTCACCTGTCATTCAATAACATCTTTGCCTCTGTACTACCACCTCGACTGACATCTCTACCCAAACTCTTTGCCTTTACATATGTCTGCTTGTGTCTGTTATGTGCGGATAAATGTGTGTGTGTGTGTGTGTGTGTGTGTGTGTGTGTGTGTGTGTGTGTGTGTGTGTGGGCGCGCAGGTGTATACCTGTTCCATTTTCCCCCCTCCTTACCCTCTCCCTTAAAACCCACATCCTTTCGTCCTTCCCTCTTTCCTGATGAAACAACCTTGGGTTGCAAAAGCTTGAAATTTGTGTGTGTGTGTGTGTGGGGGGGGGGGGGGGGGCGAGAGAGAGAGAGAGAGAGAGAGAGAGAGAGAGAGAGAGAGAGAGAGGGTGTACACGGGGAAGGGAGGGGGAGGGGGAGAGCACGGAGAGCAAGGGGAGGGGCGGCACTCACTACAGCTCGATGACCCTTTGTTGGACTATAACTGCCTTCCTTGCCTCTCCCACATCAACATCAGCTTATAACGTACCTCCAACAATGAGCATAAAACCATTGTGTAAAGTTTCAAAAGGGTAAGATACTGAATGCGTGTAAACTGCTGGAAGTGTAGGTTTAAGAGGTAAGAAGTGTAAGTTCAGAGTCAGGGAGAAGCCACAGGACATGACTGTAGTAAAATGCATTTCCTTCATGCTTGCCCAGTAAATTGATGAAGGGAACATCTATACATTTTGTTCCAATGTCCATACACTCATAAAAAATGAAAAACACAGCCAGCAGCCAATGGAAATGGAAGTGAGCATTTGGCGTCATTGGCCGGGAGGCCCCTTACGGGGCAGGTCCGGCCGCCTTGGTGCAGATCTTTTTACATTCGAAGCAGCTAATGTCAGGTGACTACTATCTGGGATTACAATATTAGCAGTTTTAGTTTAGGTTGTGGATCAATTTGTATGATGCACTCTTTGGGGATATAAAATAGTGTCAGTGGTGCTTCACAGATACACTTGGAATAGTCCTTTTGCTGCAGAATGAATTCATAATCAAGTGTGGTACACCTCATATCAGGTTGCAAAAAAAAGATGACTCCTTTTTTGAGGGGTTAGGAGTGAAATCTGCAACTGCTTAGTAGTGTCCTTCATCACTTAAAGAATGCTATAATGTGCTGTAGTGTATCATTCTATATCATATCAGTAAAAGGTATCACTGATGTGACCTTACATGAGTGTCTGGGGTTCCCAGTTGTTTTCATTGTGGTTGTATCCCTGGCTAATTTGTCAGTAAGTTCATTGCCTGGTATGTTCATATGGACAGGCATCCAAAGGTAAGTGATGGTAGTTCCTACTCTGTGCAGATCATGCAGTATGCCACAAATATTAGAGAACAATATGTTCCGTGTTTACCAATCTATTACGTGCAGTCTACTTGAGAAATTATCACACATGAAAAAGTATAGATGAGAAGAGTCCCAAGTTATTGTGAAGCTCTATCTGGGAAAGAGTTGTTCATGGCCACTTACATACACGTAAGTACTGACACTGTCATCTGTAAATACAGTAAAATGAGGGTAATCATGATGGATTAAGTAAAATATTCATTGGTAAATAGTGGGTATTGTATTTCCCTTGGAGCCAAAGAGCATACCCAGCTGTATTACTGACAGGAACATACCATATGTTGTGATTCTGCATGAGTTCACTCTATTTAGCAGCGGTGAACACAGAAGTCAGCCCCCGATCCATAATATTTCCAAACTGGGGCAAAAACTTTATACTGGTGCCCCACTATGAAAAACCAACTGGGATGTGTTTCAAAATCATATGAATAATCAATAAGCCAATGTGTGCTGGATGCTAGATGCTTTGTGAAACAAGGTTTTTTTATTAAAAAAAAAAAGAATTTGGTGGTCCCTGAATCGCTGCCAGGGACAGATACCCCATTCACCCCAAAGCAATGAATAACACTTCAGAAACACACTAAAAACACACAAAGAGAATGGGAAATAAATGGTCTGAAGACTAAAAGGGAGAACACAGCTAGTGTATGAGGAGAATTTGGGAAGAATGAACAAGCAACAAAAAAATCTTGACACAAAGAACTTATGACATGAAATGACCTCAAACTACACACAATAACATAATTCACAATTCACTTTTAGATTGTATTTTTATATATTTTACTTTCAATATTCTAAACAACCAAAGTAAACAAATAAAATCAATGTACACTTCCCCCAAGTCATAGAAAACAATATGTACATTATGCACGATACAGATAGCATGAACGTACAATACTGCTATCTTTGACCACAAAATACATCGCTAGTCACGTGAACCATGCTGCCCCATATGGAACATGACAATTTTCCAACTGAGCTCGGTATTGTTAACTGGGTGTGGACATCCTAAATGCCAACTAAAATTAAAGTTACATAAAGCTTAAAAAACAGAAATTCTACATAAGGACACAAGAGTAAATCATACTTAAGTACTGGGTAACCTAATCCAAAAATTGTGAATGCATCCCTTAGTGAGCTACATATACCACATAAAATATTGTGTATCTTGTGCATGACCATTGAAAATCAGCATGTAGTCTGATCTGCATAAATAAACAATAAAACAAGCAGACACAAAGGATCATCTAAACCTTTTGTAAATGATTATCTCACCTGATCCAGGTTAGAGAGGGAGTTGGGATCTTGGCTAAGAGCCTGATACTGACCCCTGAGCCGATCACCAGCTGCTATTCGACGGAATCTACGCAGATCTACAACATAGAGTGCACTAATATGATACCGGCGCCCTTGCAAGTGGTTACGCCAATAGCCCTGTTTCCAGAATCTGAAACCATCCATTTCGCGTCTACTCTCACAAAATGGTGTATAGCCATATGGAGCTCCTCCAAGATCAAGTTGTTGTAGCTCACGCATATCTGCTCGAACAACCTGTAACAAATGTGAATGCTCTCTTAGCTTCAATAGACTGCATAATTAACTCCCGACACAAGAAAAATTGTAACACATATTCTCCTCCTCTTTTTAACTTAAGTGTTGAGTACTAAGAAAATTTTCAGTCTCTTCTATCTGTAGTCCACCTCATCTCAACTTATCAATTTTAAACACTTTACTGTTTAGCATTCATTGATATATTTGACATGCATAGCAAGGAAAATGACTTGCATACTTGATAATCTAAAGCCTTAATAGCCATGCTGTTTAGGGTCCAAATTATAAGACAATCATTAAAAACAGAAACTGATTTCTTGCAGTTTATGTCCTCACATGTAATTGTAGAATGAACTAAACCATGTGTCATCTTTGGATTATGTACTCTAAGTTAACAAGATTTATGAAAGAAAATGGACATCTACTCAAGATTTGTTTAAACAGAAATAACTCTCATGGGACTAACTGACACACACACACCCGAAAACACAACAGAACAAGCAGTTCCTTGTTTAATTTCTTTTTGCAGAAGCAAATTTAACAGTGCTTGAGGGAAGAGAAAGTTGCCTTATCCCCAGACCATGATGAACAGACTAAGTGCAGTGAAGGAATCTGAAGTCACTATGATTTAATACCTGAGACTGAATGTTCAAAACAGTGCTGTGTTCAACAGCACTGGTCAATATTCTCCACAATTACAGAACAAACGGTGTCCAAACATAGGTGAGTCTGATAGTTGCAATGGCATTTAGATATATCATCAGTTACAGAATTTTACCTGCATGTGTGCATTACATAATAAAATTATTATTTACTTTTCCATTTTCTCACCTAGCTGCTATTAATCCTCATGTGACTTTTGAAGAGACCATCAATATTAGATTTCTAAGTATCAATGATGGCCAAAGATATATATTACTCCCCTCCCTCACACTCAACAAATGATGCATTATTCTGAAACTATATATGTACTTTTCTCATTTCTTTACTTTATGTAATAGGTGTTGTAACTATTTCATCTGGGACTCTCATGTAGTTACCTATATTGTACAGGCAGTGCTCAATCAAGTATGACTCTGAGAGTAATCTTTTCATTGACAACTTCAATTCTTCCTAAAGGCAAATGTTTGGGTTTAAGTTCCAATCTGACAAAGGCTTTCAACTAGTTACACAAATCAAAATTGCCTTCTGTTTTCAAACACTGTACTCTGAAATGTAATTCTTCCATCTTTTTACTAAACTCTCACTGCACCCTGAAGATGAATTTTCCATTTCATTATTTCATTCATCCTGTAGTTGACGGCAAATGTTCATCAGAGACAATAGTATCATGAGGAATGCCACAGGGAAGTGTGATAGGACCAGTCTTACTCTCTGTATACATAAATGATCTGACGGATAAGATGAGCATCAAGCTGCAGCTGCTTGCTGACGACACTGTGGTACACAGGAAAATGTTATCTTTGAGTATCTATAGGAGGATACAAGATGAGTTTGACAGACTTTCTAGTTGGCGTGGCAAATGGCAGCTTCCTCCAAATGTAGAAAAATGCAAGTTAATGCAATGAGTATGAAAACAATCCCATAATGTTCTAGTACAGCATCAGTAGCGAGTTGCTTGACACAATCACGTTGATTAAACATCTAGGTATAACAATGAAAGTTGATATGAAATGGAATGAGCACATAAAGATGATAGTAGGAAAGGCAAATGGTCGACTTAGCTTTATTGGGAGAATTTTGGTAAAGTGTGGTTCATCTATAAAGGAGACTGTCTACAGAACCCTAATACAGCCCTTTCTCAAATGCTGCTCAGCTATTTGGGATGCCTGCCAGGTCAGATTGAAGGAAGACATCAAAGCAATTGATAGGCAGGCTGTCAGATTTGTTACTGGAAGGTTCCAACAACATGCAAGTATTATGGATATGGTTCCCAAAATCAAACAGTAATCCCTGGAGGGAACACAACATTCTTTTTGGGAAACCCTATTGAAAAAATTTAGAAGACTGGTATTTTAAGCTAACAGCAGAATGATTCTACTGCTGCCAATTTAAACTTTGTGTAAGGATCACGAAGATGAGACAAAAGAAATTAGGACTCATACGGAGGCATACAAGGTGCATTCCATAGGTAATGCGACCAAATTCATAAAAAATCATTTATTGAATATATTAGTACAAATAATCAAAAATTTTCAAAATAGCACCCTCTTGCATTGATACACTTCTTGAGGCAGTGTTTCCATGCCTGGAAGGTATCCTGAAATGCCTTTTCCGGAATGTCCTTTAAAGCTGATATAACATGCACCTGGATGCTTTCAATAGTGTCCCAATGTTTTCCTTTCGTGACTCTTTCTAACCGAGAAAACAAAAAAGAAGTCAGCGGGAGCCAGGTCAGGACTGTAGGGAGGCTGGGGAATCAATGGGGTCTGGGTCCTGGCCAGGAAGTCGTTCACTATGAAGGCACTGTGACTCGGTGCGTTGTCATGGTGATCTTTCCAGGTGTCCTTGATGTCACTTTGGCAGCACACGACCCTCCTTTTCAGTCTTTTGAGCACTTCCAAGTAGAAAGCTGAGTTCACTGTAGTCCCGGTAGGTACGGATTTGTGGTGGACAATGCCTCTGATGTCAAAGAGGACAATGAGCATGGTTTTGATCCTGGACTTGCTCATGCATGCCTTCTTGGGATGGGGCAACAATAGGGTGTGCCACTCTGAACTCTGCCTTTTTGTCTCAGGGTCTACTCAAAAATCCACGACTCATCACCAGTGATAACTGAGTTTAAAAAATGAGGATCATTTTCACACACTTCCAACATTTCTCGGCAATGAAGCACTCGCATGCGCTTGTGTTCATCGGTCAACACTTTTGGGATGAGTTTGGCACACACCTTTCTCATGTTCAAATCTTCGGTCACAATGTGGAAAACGGTTGTTTTTGACATGTTTAGAGGTCGTGCTATCAATTGAAGGCTCAGCCGTCTGTCAGAGTTCAAACAATCGCACACACGTGTCACATTTTCGTCGACTTGTGCAGTTGATGGCCATCCGCTGCGAGGTTTGTTGGTGATCTCCTCTCGACCCTCCATGAACGACTTCTGCCATCGGAAAACTTGTGATCTGGACAAGCAATCATTACCAAAGGCATGCTGAAATAATGGAATATGCTCTACAGAATGATCCATTGTGCCATGTTACATAAACTCAGAACAGGGTTGACGGAAAAGTATGTCCTGACTCTCCGGCAGCTTGCAACCGAATGAGACAAAGAGCATTTTGAAGCTAACACCCCCCTCCCTCCCCCTCCACTTAGCCCAGCTGGTTACAACATGCTGTGGTGTACCGTTGCGTCAGAAAAAAATTGGTCACCTTACTTATGGAACGCACTCTGTACAAATGGTTGTTTTTTTTCTCATTCTATTTGTGAGTGGGGAAGAAGAGGAAATGACTAGTAGTTGTACAAGACACCATATGGTGGCTTACAGATTATGTATGTCGATGTAGATTTGCTGCAAGGAGTCGAAAAATTCGTCTTCAATCATTCTTCTATTATATCTGATGGAGAGTATATTAACTTTATTTTTTATGTAATTCCATATTCAGATTTTTAAAATGCAATCTTTGATCTGTCTGCCTTGTCATCTCATTTTCATTTCACCTTCTTAAATTCCTGTGTTCGCAGTTAATTATCAGCTTACTTCCTCTTATGATCCACACGTTTCATTTCCTGTTTATATTTTTTATTATAGATTCCAATATTATGAAAAGTAAAGTTGCTACGCACCATATAGCGCAGATGCTGAGTCACAGATAGGCACTACGAAAAGACTGTCACTGCTTAACAACCTGTGCCACACTGATCCTTCCCACCAACACCAGCTTTTCCGAAAGGCGCAGGTGATAAGTTCCCTGCAATACATCCTATGTTCTCGTAGCCTTCCTAGCCTCCGCCTTCGTTAGTCACTGTCCTCAAGCATCCAGCCCCATCCCTGTTCCCATTCCAGCACTAAACAGCCATCATTCCACCATCACACTCAGTCTTTTTACTTCTCTCCTTTTCTGCTATCTCCCCTTCTCACCTCTCCCCTACCTACCATCTAACGTGCAGCACTTCACTGTCTGCCACCCCCACCATACTATCCCTCCCCATCCCTGCCCCAGCCTCCTCCTCACCCCCACCCAGTCGCCACTCCCATCATGCACTGGTGCTGCTGCTCGCAGTGTGGTTTCAGTTGCTTGAGACTGCAGTTTTTTGTGTGTGTGTGTGTGTGTGTGTGTGTGTGTGTGTGTGTATGTGTGTGTGTGTGTGTGTGTGTGTGTGTGTACGCGCGCGAGCGCTCGCACCCATAATCTTCTATTGTTGACGAAGGCCTTAATGGCCGAAAGCTTTAATTGTGACAATCTTTCTGTTGTGCCTATCTGCAACTCATCGTCTCCACTACATGGTGAGTAGCAACTTTTCTTTTCATAATATTGTTATATTCCATCCTGGATTTCCCACTGTTTGATTATTATATATTCCTTTATCTTTGCAATTCTACCTAGATGATTGTGCAATACACCATTGTAAGTATCACTGAAAAACTCACTACATGATATTACTATTAGCCCTTACATTATTGGACATATTTATCTCATCCTGATTTTCATATGAATAATCTCTCAGAATGTAAATTCCTTTAAATTTCTCACTGAAAAGATTAATACGTACCTGATCAGCATCCACAAATATAATCTTCTTTACATCCAGTGGGAAGAGTACATCAAGAAAGAGAATTTTATAGCCCCAAATGATGCGCTGTTTCTCCGTTTGTTGATGTAACCACCTTGGCCATTTGTATTGTACCAATTCATATTCAAATCCATATTCACGGGCCATGTGAGGAAGGAAATCCTTAACAGAAAACCACCACTCTTTTTAGCAACATTACAAATACATAAATACTTTTTTAATACATGAATATCTGATAATATGCTGTACTTAATTTACAACAGCAGGCAACAAAATTAGTACAACAGAAAAAAATTGTTAAAAAACACAAAATTTAAGTGTGAGTGTTAATGGTTACCAATTGTTAACACTATCCCATACAGTGACACCACAGAGCTATCATGCGAAAAATAGCGGTCAACAGCCAGTGACACCAGAGCGTTGTCATGCATCAAATTGCGATCAATGGCCTGTGACACTACAGTGGTGTCGTGTGCATAGTATCGCTCAGTGGCCAGCGACAGCACTTCAGTATCTTTTGCATTCTGTTGGTGTTTTGTTTAGGTAATAACAAGTTAAAAACTTCAATAAGCTCTTTTGTTTTTATAAGTATCTGTGCTGTTTCATCATGGCAGACAAAAGAGACAATACGATTATTTACGATGAATGCACGGATGTCTTCTCTGACATTCCGGATGACTTGGCCGATTAGGTGGAAGACATTGGATATCAAAAGAATGGAAGTGAAGCAGAATTATCAGAAGATAGTGAAATACATCCAAGAAGAATTAGGTAAATGCTTTGGTTGCCGCCTGATTCAGATGAATCAGACAAAGAAGACAGTGCACAGAGGTCAGACTGATTTACCAAGGACCAACAATAAATTTGAAGGATCTCCAGGTCCAAACATATTTCCCAAAGATACACAGAGTGTCAAGGATATCTTAGAATAATATGTTGGGAACATACTATATGAATATATTAGCAACTAAACCAACAAGTACTACAGTCAAAATTGCAATAGCAGGAAACTGGATTTAAAAAATGCCGAATTTGTTGACGTTACCAGACCCGAACTTAGAAAATGGTTTGTGCTTGCTATACTTACGGGAGTTGTAAAAAAAGCAAGGATCAATGATTATTGGTCATCGAATCCATTTATTGAAACACCGATATTTCACAAAACGATGTCCCGCAACCAATTCAGACAAATATTATCATTTTTACATTTTTCCGACAACAACGATAAACCAGATAATGCCGACCAGCTTTTCAAAGTGCAATTTTTAATGATTACTTTTCCAAAAAGTTTAAAGAAATGTTTAATCTAAGTCAAAACGTCTCAACTGATGAAAGAATGATACAGTGGCATGAACAGTTAACTTTTAATGTTTACAAGCCATCGAAAATTATGAAATATGGTATACTCATTCGGATGCTGTGCGATTCAAGTATGGGATACATTTCCTCATTCAAGATATATTCCGGTGCTGGATAGCCTTTAGAAAAAACAGTGATGGAAGTATTGGCACCTTCTTATGGAAAGTGGCATCACCTCTAAATGGATAATAATTATAACATTGTAGAATTTGTAGAGAAGTTACTTCAAAAGAAAATTTGAGTTTGTGGAACGATATGGCAAAATAGAGGATTTCCAGAAAAATTAAAGCACGCAAAAGTCAATATGTTTGAAGCTTGTCATCAACGGAAAGGTGAAGTACTCGCGCAGGTATGGAGAGCTTCGAAAACTAAAATTATACGAATGATATCTACACTACATAACGCCAGTTTGACTGATACTCAAAGAAAATGTAGATAAACCAATTACACAATAAAAAAGACCTGAAAGTGTGTAAACTACAACAAATACATGAAAGGAGTGGACCGGGCAGACCAATATTTGAATTGTTGTTATCCTATATACAGAAAAACTATAAAATGGTCAAAATAGGTTTGCATTTACCTCTTAAATTGCACATTATTTAATGCATTCCATACATGTCAATATTTCAATAAAGAACACAAGAGTCTCCGATTTCACAGTTTTTTAGTGAAAGTGCCTGATTCGTGGATAAAAGACAATGTACCTGCTTCTGGACAAAACTTGGAGGTTGCCACTACATCGTATGTGTCACCTGATCCAGTTGACAGACTTTCCCATCACATTAAGCAACACCAATTAATACTTATATCCGAAACAAATAAATGAAAATGAAGAAACTGCCATGTATGTTCCAAAAACAAAAAAAGAACAACAACAAACTTAATGTGCAAGTCTTGTGCAGTTGCATTACATCTTGGAGACTGTTTTGATGCATATCATATGAAAGAGAAACACGAAGTACCAAATATAATACAAATACATAAAACAAACAAATTTTGTATTTATTTACGTATGTGTATCCTCAAAATTTCCTGAAAATGGGGGAACAGGGTTGAGAACTTATGAGAACTAATGACGAGACTAGTAAAACTTAACAATTTATAAGCTCCCGATAATGTCAAGAACGGCCGGGGACAAGCCAAGTAATCAGAATCAGCGCTGCCGGCACCAAGCGAATCAATTTGTACGAGATGTACGGATGGCAAAGTGCGACACCACTGTGGTGTCACCAGATGGAAAAGTGTTAATTGAGAATGATGTAGTAATAGTGGAGAAAACATTGGTGATTCAGAGCTCCAGAACTATTTTCAGACTCTTAAGGAAAAGTCAAGAAGTAATTTGTTATTCCTAGCTAAAATCCTGCACATACTTTGGCAACATTGAAAGTGATTGAAGATCATCAAATAATTTCTTGATAAATGTTCACCATTCACACAATATGCTTGTAATGCATACATGCAACTAATCTGCAGTATATAAATGAGTTCACTGATGACCTATTTAAAATTAAGTGCTTGCAATGTGAGTCCACAGTCTCTAAAATTCTTTAAATTGTGTCATTTTATTGCTGTTACAAAATTTAATGTAATCTACTGAGGTTACCTCCACTTCTTGGTGGTACCTCTAAACACAGGTTGATTTACTGACTTCTTGTAAGTATCACAAACCTCCACAATTCAATGACACACTTGTATCTCAGAGAGCTGACATGTATGGAATGGTGCAGCCATGCAGAACATATGCCTCCATTCCTTTGTGGGAAATAACAAACAAGGGACAATGCCATCCAGACAGGGAGGCAATATAACACTATTAACAACAATGAAGTGCAAGTGATGAGCAAAAGATGTACGGATGTGTTAACAGCCAGCAGAAGTCATAATATGTAGTTTCGCGATAGGCACAATGGACGAAGTTAACACTTTGCTATAGTGGGGGTAAAAATAATCTGCCTGAATTATGTACTGCCCTTATTGAGAACATAACAACACAGCAATGCTTCAGAGGCAGCAGGTCATCTTTATTGAAGCACCAATCTGTGGCAAACAATCTTCCAACACATCACTAATTCCATTTACAGTAAACAAAACTTCCAAGGACTTGCACAATGTGCAGCTAATTTCATTACATAGATGGAAGAAAGATAAAAACAGAATCAAGATATTTTTACAACTACTAATTTTTCATTCTGCACCTTATTTTTGTGCTTATAATACAGCCAGCAGCAACAAATAATTGAGAAATTTTTGCCAGTTTCATTAAGTATCAATATGTTTGAGATTTTAAATGCGGGTGTATTTCACCATTATCTTTACAGAGTACCTTTTTGTTTTGACAAACTATCTTTATTTTAATGATTTTTTTCAACAATAACAAAATTTCAATCTACTTGATACACTTTAAAAAATAATCACTACACTAAGAGGTTCTTATCAATTTCAAAATACATAAGAAACAGAATAACAAACCATTTGTTACCTTAAATGTTGGTGAGAGATAATTTTTCAGAAACCAGAATTTGACTGGTGTTTTCGTATGCTTCAGGACACTTAGCATCATAATGCGTAAGAAACGTTCATATAAGTGTCCTGATGCCAAAGAAAAAATATTCAATTTATCTTCTACCTCATCATCAGACTTCGATCCAAATGTGCTGTAAAGGTGAAATGGCCATAAGTAATTTGCAATAATAGTAACAACAACAACAACAAAAATAATAATAATGGTAAGCTATACAACCTTGTTATTGAATTCCATATTCCAGAATTCTGATCATCTTCAGCGAGCAAGTCCATGTGCTGTTTTCCTGGTTTCTTCGAAACTTTTAATTTGATGACATGACTACGGAATGAGCTAATTAAGACTTTTATGTCCTCAGAATCAGCAGGAGTATCTGTTCCCTCATGACTGCAACGTAATAAAAGCATTAACATAGTTAAAAATATAATTGTATTCAAAATACAATAAAGTAGCCACTGAATCACACAATTAAAATAAAGTGTTATGAAGCTGCAGCTGGCCCATGTTTAGTAGCTGATGTACTATATTCCAGTTCTTGTTTTTGTGGGTATGCAGTATCCAATAACTTCACTACAGAGTGAATGGCTACCATTCCATTAACCCCCCCCCCCCTTTCCACTCCCTATACTTTTTCGTACAGTCCCAGTACTACACCTAGACAACAACAGATCCATTCTGTTGTGCTGTCCAGACCACAGCAGCAAAACAAAGTAGCTGTGTGTGTGTGTGTGTGTGTGTGTGTGTGTGTGTGTGTGTGTGTGCGCGAGCCCGCGTGCGGAGTGGTGTTGGTGGAGAGATGGAAAGAGGGAGGAGTACGGCAAGTTCATAATCTGAATTGTTATGTATACTATGGCTGCACCACAATGTGTGTGCTGATCAGAGGGATGAAGGGCTTAGTAAGAAGAAAGTGCAATGTGTGCATGCACAACACAAGCAGTTATGTCCCAGTGACAAACATCAGTCGGCAGTGTTGGTAGTTCAGGCTGTAATGTTGCAGCTACCTGACAGGACTACAAGTTGCAGAGACTTGTTCTGATGCATGGATGGTATCAGTTTGTAATTATACACATCTACTATGAGGTGACTGGTTACCATAGGTCATTCAAAGTCTGCATTGCACCTTTGTCTTTTCATACAATATTCACAGTACAATGAACTGAGAAAGAACCCAAATATTTGGTAAATTTTTAATTCTGTTGAAAAAGATACTAATATTAAAGTTTCTAGATGATGTAATGACAATTTTGCACATTTCTCACCACACCATGGTGAACCACTTACATATATGAGTAGAAGCTAAGTACAAGTGCCAAGAGTAAAACATCTTTCCCACATGTTTCTACTCATTTTGCCTTTTAAACTAATTCATTATAACAATCTCTCTGTTGATGTCCACGGTTTCTTTATGAGAATAAATTAACAGATTACAACAGGATTTCAATTACACATGTCAGTGCCAAAGACAGTGTTTGCTCCTCTGGGCAAAATGTCCCTCGGAACGGCATAAGTGTTATCAATACAACTGCTCGTTCTACTACCGTATTTATATCAGTACTGAATAACAGACCACTGAATATTACAAAACTGGAGCTACAACTTTTTTGATAGGGAGTTCAAACCTACCTATCTTGATAAGATTTCAAAGAGGTGTGGAGATTGATAACTTGCTTTAAATGTTCAGAAATATAAAATTTTGCGCATCACAAAGAGAAAAAAATGTAGTATCCTATGACTGTAACATCAATGAGACACTGCTGGAATCGGCCAACTCATACAAATACCTGGATGTGACAGTTTGAAAGGATATGAAATGGTGTGATCACATAGGTTCAATTGTGGGTAAAGCTGGTGGTGGACTTCGGTTTGGTAGAATACTGGGGAAGTGCAACCAAATTACAAAGGAGATTGCTTACAAATCACTCATGCGGCCAGTTCCAGAAAACTGTTTAAGTGTGTGGGATCCATACCAGATAGGACTAGCATTGGATAATGAATGTACAGAGAGAAGGGCAGCATGAATCGTCACAGGTTTGTTCAAACTGTAAGAGAGTGTCACAGAGATACTAAAGGAACTGAACTGGAAGACTCTTGAAGATAGACATAAACTATCCCAAGAAAGTCTATTAACAAAGTTTCAGAACTGGCTTTAAATGATGATTCTAGTTATATACTACATCCCACTATGTATCACTCAAATAGGGATCATGAAGATAAGATTAGAATAGTTACTGCATGCACACAGGCGTTCAAATGATCATTCTTCCCACACTCCATACATTAATGGAACAGGAAGAAACATAACTGGTGCAATGTGATGTACCCTCTGCCACGCACCTCACAGTGGTTTGAAGAGAGTAGCTGTAGATAATTTCTTAATGTGTAAGCATGCCCTGTGCCTACCTTAAGTACTATGTTGAAGAATATCACTAGGAGGTGAGGAAGTGGCAAATGCTTTCATTCAGTCATACATTGCAGACTGATTTGTGCTTTCGTCATTGGAACACAACACATTTAATATGAACTGTATGCTGCTACATCTCTCCATTACATGTGAATTCTATTGATAAAAATGGTTTCCACCACCAAAAGTCAAACTATCTCAATCCTGATTAAGTGCTACTTAATCACTGAGCATCAATTGCCCTGGTCAAAGGCCCTGGGATTTCAAGTATTAGACTCAAACTGTATCTTCCTACAATTAAAAAGTAATGTTTCTTTGTAAGTATAAGAAAACAAGACTACAACTACTAATAACTCATTACATTACAGAAATTAACGTACCTTACTATGTCGAATATATCTGCTGAGCGACCTTGACGGAGTCTCAGAATCCAAGCTCCAGGGTTAGCTTTCAATTGAAAATAGCCCAAGTTAGCCATAACTATTGTATCCACAGCTACAGGTTGTGTCTCTGTGCCCAATGTAATCTGTAGTCCCCTTGGTGGGTTCCCCAAAACAGCATCAAAACAATGGCCTTCCAGTAGCAGATATTCCAGTTCAAATTCACTGCAACGTAAACATCCAGTCACATAATAAGCTACCAAAAATTACTAACTTCTAAAATAAGACAACATATTGTAAAACAATTTTCATAACAACTAAAAAAATTGATCTTGAGATCCATTTTGCAGACAAGAGAAAGACGGTGTACATATTAAGTAATAACGCATTAACAGGAACTTTTCTGGCCATTTGGCACACAACATTATTCATGTATTGTTAACTTCTAATTTACCGTATTTACTCGAATCTAAGCCGCACTCTAATCTAAGCCGCAACTGAAAAATGAGACTCGAAATAAAGGAAAAAAAATTTCCCGAATCTAAGCCGCACCTGTAATTTTAGACTCGAAATTCAAGGGGAGAGAATAGTTTTAGGCCGCACCTCCAAATCAAAACAAAGTTGGTCCATTGTAATATGAGACACAATTTAGGTCGAATGAATGACGATACAGCTACAGTAGTTTGGATCGAGTCTTAAGCCTAGCAGTTAAGCTTTACCAGGTAGCCATTGCTATGCGTCAGGCACTCCGTCCGTATTTATTCGGGTACCCTTCCTTTTTCACGTGCTTCGTCTGGTATGAATCGATTGCTTAGTTTGCTTCGAACTGATAATTGCCGTTTTCTTTGTTATAGGTGTTTACGTCACTCTTAAGCTGAAAATGCATTACTGTACTGTGTCATACATCGCGGCATGGCTTGCTTTTGTGCGCGCTACTGCCACTTTTCTTTCTTTTTTTTTTTTAATAAAATTAAAAAAAAAATAAAAAATAAAAAGAGGAATCGTCTCATTAGCAAAACAATGGCAAGAGACTGCTATTTGTTGTTACTTACACTGCTGCTTTCTTTGATAATGATCAACAAGAACCAAATAATAGACTGCGAATGATAGAACATGTTCTGAACGAGAGTTAGGTGAAAATTTTTCTCCGTTTGAAAATCTTTGTGGCCGCTTCTTTAGTACATGAAATTCTGCACAGAAATTAGTCATCTTAGGTTTAAAAATCTAGTCAGTTGCCGTGCTTCATTTCTGACTGTATCACTATTAGGCATAAGAATAATACGAATATAAACATGACACAATACGTATATTCTGCTGCGTTTGCTGTTGTCTCACTCTAGTTTCGTAGTTTATTAGGCAGACAGGATTTAAATGAGATAGCAGCAAACATGAAAAATACGTGGCACAATGTTTATATTCGTATTATTCTTATGGTGAAGAATATCACTGCATGTGATTTACATTTCATCAGGTTCCTATTAGCAACCATCTCTTCTCACAGGTAGGAAAAAATTGAGAACGTAGAGTTGGCCATATTGACAAACATCCCAAACAGTCTTACCAGTCGGATTTTCGTAGTACATTGAAATTCTGCTACATTCGAAGATGAGCAACGGAATTTGTATTTACTTCGTTGGACAATGTATGAAAATGCAGTGGTCGAAACTCGGGACGGAGAAAAAAAGCTCGTCTTGCACCCTTCTTTTTTTTACTGGCGCAGAGGTTTTGGCGCCAGTATTTATCTTTGTGCCTACAAAGCTTGCCTTTGTAGCGCTACATATATTCGACGGCAGAAGTTAGTTGTGGCGGCACCTACCAACATTTTTCAGAACATCCGCTTGCTTTGCACTCGATTCTAAGCCGCAGCCGGTTTTTTGGATTACAAAAAGCGAAAAAAAAGTGCGGCTTAGATTTGAGTAAATACGGTAACTTATTTGTTATTATTTACATTAATTCTGAAAGATTTTATTTACCTGTGCACACCACTTCCAACATCATCCAGACGAATATTATCAAGATCATATGGACTGCGCACCACCTCAACCAACCAGTTTTCTGGTACATGCATGTTCTGAGTTAGAAGAACACTAGTTGGCATGTTGTTGAAACGAGCTATCGGGCCAGCAGACATCTGACCATCTGGACCAAACTGAATTTCTGGTTCCAACACAAATCGATAAAAACTGAAAAAAAAGAAAAGAAATCACAGTAACACACATCTGTTAATTCTGAAATACTTTACTGTCAAATATTTCAGGCATAAAGGAGACCACTAACTGAATAGCAGAAGCTTTGAGTCATCAACACACACAAAAATGAAGGAAGGTTGCAAGCTTTCAGATACAGACATGAAAATTTGCATGTGCACACCCATCCACGAATGCACCCTCAAATCTATGCAATTACATTGTGCCAGATGAACACACAGTGCCGGGATTTCAGTTTGGCAGATGGATTGGAATGAGGAGTTGTGTCAGGTGGGGTAGGTAGAGGGAGAAACAGGCAAGAAGTGAGATGAGGGGTTGGGGAGGAGTAGCTAGTGGTTCACAGGGAGACATCCGGTGTGCATAATACAAATGTGGGGAGAGAGGCAGCAGACGCACAAGCTAGGAGAGTAACACAGAGGCATGTTTGTGTGTTGCTCAATGACTATGACATGGAAGTGTGGATCGGGAGGTGGTGACAGGAGAGAGGAAGAGGAGACCGTTGGGTACAGGGTGTTGATGAAGTGGGTTAGCAGATATTAGGATCAGGAGGTTTGTGGAAACTAAGGATATGGTGTAAGGATAACTACCATCCCACTTTTACTTCTTTCTCCGTCTAGCTACATCATCCGACAACCCCAGTATTGTGTGTTCAGCCAGCAAAATATAGCTGCACCGGTGTGTGTGTGTGTGTGTGTGTGTGTGTGTGTGTGTGTGTGTGTGTGTGTGTGTGGAGGGGGGGGGGGGAAGACGGAACATGTGCATGTCCAAACATACAACAAAATTTATGCTACTACAATGAAGTTACATATATGCTCTTCTAATACAATATCTTACTATGTAACTTGTCTGAAGTAGTTTAAAGAAAAATCTAAATGAGAATAGTCAGACACCACTCCCATTTTTAAGTACAGCATTTTATCGATATTCTTCTAAATTTCACACTGTTATTCACTTTAAGAATAATACACAATGAAATACTTCAGCATTACAATGCAGTTTTAATTATGCTGTTATGCCACCTTTCTCAGTAACACCGGTTTTAAATCAAATTTCAAACAAAATGGAGAAACAAAGACTGCCACAATTTTCCTTTAAAAGTTGGTATAATTTTTTGATATCTGTAAAGTTTAGCTGTGTCTGCTGCAATTTTAATGGAACATATTAGGATTCTTTCTTTTTTCCTGAATCCAGCTATGCCAGTTGCAAGTCTGAGACCTTATTTCGCAACTGATGGGGAAGGAGGAGTGGGAGGAAAATAAATCTCTTCTTAAGGCGCCTGCAGCAGAGACGGTGGACTTTGGTAAGGCATCAGTGGTGGAGCTGGCAAACCTGTACTCTGTACTCCAGAGAAGCACCTACAAAAAGCATCTTACTCCACATAGCGAGGGGCATTCATGAGCTGGCAGAAATCCTAACATCTCATGTCACTGTAGCCTGCCTACAAGAGAGACAATGGAATGGACAGAAATGCAGATATGCTGGGGAAGGGTATAAATTGATCTATCATGGAACAACTAACACCCAAGGAGTTGTTGTTGTAGTGAATGAAAAACTCCACAACAAAATATCAGTTGTACATACATACTCTGCCCCACATTTGTAGTCACTGACCCCCCAACTAGTCGAAGTCACATCTCCTCTGCATACATCCCACAGATAGGATATAATGAGACACTTAGAGACACATTCTGGAATTGTGGTGTGACATGCAATGAAGAAGACTTGTTTACACTCCCACTGATTCTGCTGATACTGATTGCACTTTGCCACTGTTTAATAATTGTGTACTAGTGTAGCTTAAGCTGAGCTTGATGTGATGCTGCGACGTACACGCAGAAGTGACAGACAAACATAGTTGTGGACACATGAAGTAAAAGGAAAAGTCCACACAAAAAAGCAACTTTCAAACAGTTACAAGTTTCCCAGAGTGAGAAGAATCTTCAGAATTATCACCAAGGAGGAGACAAAACTAGTCATTGCAGAGGTCGAAGCAAATCACCACCAACATTTATACAACTGGCTAACAACAAGGAGACAAAATCATCTACTGACTGGCCTGAGCACTGTGTAGAGCAAGTCTGGATGTAGAACACTACAGGTGTGAAAAAAGATAAGAATAGTCAGCTGTTCCATGACATCAAGAGGATTCTGGGATGTTGGTGAGGGTATTTTAGTGAGATATCTAATACAGAACTTCCTCACCCACCAATACCAAAAGGGAATGTCACAACTGGGTCAGTTCCATGTATCACGGCAGAAGTAGTCAAAGCTGTAATTTGTAACATGAAGAATGGAAAGGCTCCAGGGCCAGACAACCTTCTTTCAGACATAGAGAACCAAGAGACCTAGCGACAAAGTGATCCCCTAGGTGGCAGAATTCAACTCTAATCAGTTACTGCAGCTACATACCACAGATCGGTCATCTAGCACCACAGCATCTGTTTCTAAGGGCAAGGGTGACCCTGCTGAATGTTATGAACTACCATCCAATCCAGCTCCTCTCCCACCCTTTAAATATATTCGAGTGTATCCTTGACAACAGGCTGTGGACCATAATCAGATCTCAGTAAACCAATATGGGTTTGTAAAGGAATGTGGCATGAAAAACACAATTTTTGCTGCATTTCAGCTGAAAGAGAACTTCTGCGAGAAAAGGTGGTCACCACATTTTGACCCTGACACAGCGTTCGTTTGAGAACTATATCAGATGACTTGATATGCTCTTCATGATCACCAAGTTTCAAAAATTAACATAAACTGGATAACAATGCTGTAGAATAGCACCAGGAGCCAGTTGCACTGTGCTACAGGTCTAGCAGCTTTCATATGACAGTTGGTGTTCATCACAGCTCAATCAACACCATCTCCGTTGCTCTCTTACTGTAATGGGTACCACAATGTGCTGATAACACAGTGCTTGTGGCACATACTGGGAAGGAACTTTAAACTCAAGTCAACACATGGTATGAGCGTCTGCAAAGATTTGGCCTCCGTTTGAACATCCACAAGACAGAGTACCACAAAATGATTCCATCTCCTGGAATTATACATTATTAAAACAGCTCCTACCACCAAGGTGGATACACTTTGATACCTAGGTTCCCAACTACAGAGTGACAGCTATGTGAATGAGGACGTGTGAGAAAGAATCAAAGCTACCTGGGTGCGATTCAGAGATGTCACTGATGTTCTTGGGATAAGTAGAAGCCTATCTACCTATATCTACCTAAGATTAAAGATATATCACACAATGGCGAGGCCAGTTGCTTTATATAGTAGTGAGTGTTGGCCCACACCTAGAAGTGCTGAGTACTCAATACACCTCGCCAAAATATGGATACTGAGAAGACCATTAGGCATTTCTCTACCTGACCATATAAACAATTAGTCAATAAAGGACTTCCCCTTGATGGGTGGAGTATTATCAAAAGAAAACACAGTTACATACTAGCAAATGATGCAACATGAACAAAACTGAATTCATGGGAAAACATTAAATATAGTGTGAAGAAGCTTCAGTGCTTGGCCCACTCTTGTTCTGGGTCTCCATGAATGATTTGTCTGGGGCATTAAATAATTCTCCAAAAAACTGTGATGTTTACTGACGACATGTATATTGATAAAAGGGCCAAACACATGCACCAGATATAGATAAGTAAGAGTGGAAAATGCTTACAAGTGGTTCACAGCCAGCAGCTTAAACCTCAGTCTTAAAAAAACTCATTGTGCCATTGCACATAAATCAATAATTGGACAGATAAAATAATCTACTCACCAAGTGGCGGCAGGAGAAAAACGCACACAAATAAATTTAATTTGTGCAAGCTTTGGGAGCCAGAGGCTCTTTCTTCTGGCAGAAGAGTTGAAGTGGAAGGAGGAGGGGTAAAAAACCTGAGAGCTTAAAGGTGGAATACAGGGTAATATGCAAGACAGAGATTATTGTTAAAACATTGTGCACAACTTAATAAGAGTGAAAAGCTAAGTGCATTGTATGTAACAGAGATGGGAGGGGGGACGGTGAAAAATAGACAGGTCAGAAAATGAAAGATGTAGAAAACTAAAATGGAGTGAAGAAGTTACTGTGAAGAAACACTGAGACGGAAGGAATTAACTCAAATTAAGGCCAAGTGGGTGGTGGGAACCAAGCACATGTTGTTGCGCTAGTTCCCACCCACTGAGTTCTGAGAAACTGGCATCTGGAGGAAGAATCCAAATGGCATGTGTGATGAAACAGGCACTGAGGTCACAACTGTCATGTTGTAGAGCATGCTCTGCTACTGGATATTGAGTGTTGCCAGAATACACCCTCTGCCTATGCCTATCGTTGCGCTCCCAGCTGACAAAAAATCTACCGCTGTGGTACTTGACTGACAGGAGTACAAGTATGTTAGTGAAGGTCTATGCCAGTTGTATGACACCTCTACATACAGTATCTGCCATCAAGATCCCATCCCTGTGATTCAAACTGACCTACAGTCCCTCCTAAAAACCTCAGGCCCCTCAGAAGGACCAACACCTCAATCCATAGAACTTCTCACCCCACCCAAACCATGCACCCCCAGCTTTTACCTTCTTCCTAAGATCCACTGAACCAATCAACCTGGCTGTTCTATAGTTGCTGGCTTCAAAGCACCCATTAAACATACATCTGCCTTAGTTGATCAACACCTGCAACCCATAGTACAAAGACTTCCCTCCTACATCAAAGATACCAACCATTTCCAAGATCATCTAAAATCTGTGCCCGTCCCTCTCCTACCACACGCCTTGCTTGTCACTGTTGATGCCATTTTCTTCCATACCCACATCCCCATATACACTGTCAGCCTGCTGCTGAACATTTCCTCAGTCAGCATCCAACTGATTCCAAACCTGCAACATCCTTCCCGCTCACTTAATAAACTTTATACTTCCCAACAATTACTTCATCTTTGAGTGGGACACCTACAAACAGATCAGGGGTACGGCCATAAGAACCAGGATGGATCCTTCCTGTGACAATCTTTTCATGGGTCACTTGGAGAGGGCTTTGTTGGGATCCATAACCCTTCAGTCCTTGGTTTGGTTTAGAAACACTGATGACGTCTTTGCCATATGGGCTCTTGGCGAGACTGACATGTTATAATTCCTGGAATCTCTAAATACCTTCTTCCAATTAAATTTCACATGATGCTATTCAGAATCCCATGCCACTTTCCATCATGTTGACCTCATCCTCACTGAAGGCCAGCTACACACCTCTGTCCATATTAAACCTACTGACAAACAACAGTACTTACATTTTGACAGTTGCCATCCTCTCCATATCAAACTTTCCCTCCCAAACAGCGTTGGCATTTGAGGCAAACGTTTCTGTTCAGATGCAGACTCTTTGCATCAATACATTCTCACTGCAGCCTTCACTGGACATAAGTACCCCATTAGCCAAGTTCAGAAGTAGATTTTCCGGGCCATCACATGCAATCCTAGTACTGCTGCTCTGTCCAGAAAACAACTTTGGAGCACACCACTTGTCACTCTGTATTATCCTGGTCTTGAATGTATTAATCAGCTACTTTGACAAGGCCATGGCTTTCTAAAATCATGCCCTGAAATGATATCCATTCTCTTTCAGATTTTGCCCACCACACCTAGAATAGCTTTTCGTCTCCCTCCCAATCTCTGCAATATCTTTATCAGACCCCATGCTGCTCCTTCATCCATATCCTTACTCTACGGCTCCTACCCCTGTGACTGTCCCCACTGCAAGACTTGCCCTATCCAACCTCCTACCACCACCCACACCAGCCCTGTAACTTGTAAAACACATACTATCAAAGGGAGAGCCACCTATGAAGCGACATTTGTCATATACCAGCTGTTAGGTAAACACTGCACAGCCTTTTACATCGGTTTGACTACCACTCAGTTGTCAATTCAGATGGATCAGCATAGGCAGAGTGTGTATACCGGCAACACACAATATCCTGTTGCAGAGCATGCTTTACAATATGACAGTCTTGACCTCAGTGCCTGTTTCACCACATGCGCCATCTGGATTCTTCCCCCAGACACCAGTTTCTCCAGTTTCTAAGAAGTCCACAGGTAGGAACTAGCATTAAAACACATCCTTGGTTCTCACCACCCACCTGAACTTTATTTACATTAATTTCTTCCATCTTAGCATTTTTTCACAGTGACCACTGCTTTCTTCACTCCATTTTTTTTCTACATCATTAATTTTCTGACCCCTCTCTTTTTCGCCAACCCCCCTCCCATCTCTGTTACATACAACGCACTAGCTTTTCACTCTTATTAACTCATGCACAATGTTTCAGCAGTAATCTCTGTCTTGCATAATACTCTGTCTTCCACCTTTAAGCTCTCAGGTTTTCATATCTCATCCCATACGGTCTCCAACAATCAGTCTTTCCTTCTCATCCCATCTCTGGCCTCTGATTCTGGATGACTTTTTTGAACTGTACCCCTTTTTCTCAATCTCTCCAGTCCTTTTCCTTCAACCACTCTTTCTTCCCCTTCAAAAGCTTGCATAAGTTGAATTTATTTGTGTGTGTGTGTGTGTGTGTGTGTGTGTGTGTGTGTGTGTGTGTGTGTGTGGGCGCGCGCACTTCCTCCAGCCACCAATTGGTGAGTAGATCGTTTTATCTATCCGATTACAAACTGATTATTCTGACCCACAATAGCTGAATTTGTATCCTTTATCTGTATTACTGCAGTGGAGTTGTTGGACCTTTTTCAAACAAAAACAAAACTACAAGAAATAGAGATTAATGAGCATACACAGGATGACAAGTGAGAAGTTCCTGGGCTTCCAGATCAATTATAAACTGAAGTGTTGCAACCATGTGAATAATGCTCCCAAAAAGTTCCATCCTGCCCACTTTGCACTTGGCAAACTCACTCAGTTGTATCAACCTGCAGACAGGATCGGTAGCATACTTTCACCCAATATTGTCTTATCTTGTAACATTCTAGAGCATTGCAGTTACAGTGAAAAGTATTTACTCTACAAAATCATGTAATAAGAACATAGTGGAAAGTTGACAACCAAAGTTCTTGCTTCACAGCCTCTTTAGGGGCCTTAGGTTTTGTTTTGTTTTGTTTTGTTGTAGGGCAGAAAAACAACTACAGACATACACACCCATGTAAAAATGATAGAACACAAAGACAAAAAAGGGGTTGAAAATGACTACATGTTAAGCCCAATCAACAGAAGGAAAGACAGCTAAAAACGAGGACTTGGAGAAAAGTCCATAAAATACACCAGAGAGACAATGGAGGTCTTTTGTCACATTGCTACAATGGATAAAAAGTAAATGCGGTGGATTGTATTGAGATGGCGTAAGATGGACAGACTTGCAGATACATAAATGAAACACCCATAGTCTAGTTTTGAATGGACAAAGGACCGTTACAAACGGAGGAGAGTGATCCGGTCAGTTCCCCAGGAAGTACCGCCTAGGACATGTAGGACACTGAGGAATCGCTTATGGTGGGCAGACAAGTATGACATGCAGATGGACCAAGAAAGTTTTCAATCAAGCATGAGCCCCAGGAATTTCATAGTTTCAAAGAGGGGAAGAGCAACAAGTCCAAGATGTAAAGACAGTGGAAGAAACCAATTGTGCTGCCAGAAATTCTTACAAACCGTTTTTGACAGTGGATAAGCAAAAGCCATTGTCGATGTACCCACAAGTAAAGATGATCGAGACAATGCTGAAGACACCGCTCATGGAGTCAAGTCCATTGAGAACTGCAATAGATGGCAAAATCGTCAACAAAAAGGGAGCCCGATATGCCCAGCGGGAGACAGGCCTTAACAGGGTTAATGGTGATAGCAAAGACAACGCTCAGCATGGAACCCTAAGGCACACTGTTCATCTAAAAGTTGTGTTACAAACCACAACCCACACGTACCTCGAAAACTTCGCCTTTTAAAAGTTCCGGAAGAAAATGGGGTAGGCGGCAATGAAAGCCCCACATGTAGAGAGAATGGAGGATACCAGTTCTCCAGCAAGTGTCATAGGTTTTCTCCAAATAAAAAGACTTGGCCACAGACTGGTATTTCCACAGAAAACCATTCATGACATTGGTTGACAAAGTGACGAGATGATCAACTGCAGAAAGATGTGCTCAAAATCCACACTGTGCAATGGTTAGTAAATTGTGAAACTCAAGCCACCATACCAGACGGGCATGAATTGTACATTCCGTCACCTTGCAAACACAGATGGGGAGAGAAATGGGGGTGGTAACTAGAAGGAAGGTGTTAGTCCTTACCGGGGTTAGGTATGGGTATGACAGTGGTTTCACACCCGTGTCTGGGAAACATGCCCTCTGCCCAAATGTAATTGTATGTATGAAGGAGAAAGTGCTTGCCCACAAGAGAAAGGTTCTGCAAAATCTGAATGTGAACATTGTCCGGCCGTGGAGGATCAGGATGAAGTGAGAGCACAATCCAGTTCCCTCGAAGTAAAGGCGGCATTGTAGCACTCACAATTCTGAGAAGAGAAGGATATCGCCGGAGTCTCCTCCACTCGTTTCTGATGGAGGAAGCAGAGTTATAGTGGGAGGAATTCAAAATCTCTGCAAAATGGCGGCCCAAGGTATTGGAGATAGCAACAGGGTCCACTATGACAACATCCGCTATGGTCAGGCAAGAAACTGGAGAATGGACCTTTGCCCCAGAGAGCCACCAGACTTTGGCCCACACAACAGAAGAGGGAGTGGAACAGTTAAAAAAAGTAATTCATGAAATCCAGCTAGCTTTTCTGCTATCCTGAAGAATGGGACAGCACTGTGCATGCAACTGTTTATAATGAATGCAGTTTGCCATCTTAGGTTGACTTAAAAATGCGGAGAGCACATCTCCATGTGCGAATTGTGTTGTGGCACACCTCAGTCCACCAAGGGACCGGGATGGCTGAGGAACGGAATGGAATGTTCTGTGGCAGTAAGGATAACATCTGTAATACATTCTACTTGCTCATCACAACTGGGGAAATGTTGTTCGTCAAAGCTTGCCAAGGAGGAGTAAAGCCCCCAGTCAGCCTTAGAAAGCTGCCATTTGGTTGTGCACATAGGTGGGGTAGAAGTCAGCAAATGGATAGCACAAGGGAAACGGTCACTTGAGTATGTGCCAGAGAGAATGAACCCCTCAAGATGACTGGCAAGCTGGGGAGTGCAGAAGGAAAGGCCCAAATGGGAATCGGTGTGCATGGAGAATGAAAGGAGCGTGGGTGCTCCCGTGTTAGGACAAGGTCTGTCAAGAGGGCACCTCTCTGACAGGTTCTGGGAGAACCCCAAAGAAGACGTGTGCATTAAAGTCGCAGAGCAGCTGAAAGGGATGAGGGAGTTGCCATAAGCTGTAGAAAGTCTGCCCTGGTGACACCGAATGAAGGGGGTATGTAAATGGTACAAAGGGAAAAAGTGAAGTGAGGAAGGAAAATGCAGACTGCAACAGCTTAGAGCCCTGGTAGTCAGGGAGGTGGTTTGACTATGAGCGTTATCCCGGATGAGCAGCATGACTCCCACACACATTGGAATGACATCCACATGTGGAAGGTCAGAGCAGACCAGAAATAAATGCGAAATTTTTCTAAGCAGTCAAGAGGATGCAATTTCAAGAGGATCCATAATTCCTCTTTGTTGGAACTAAGGCTGAAAATTCAATTGGAGGAGAGTCATGACCAGGAAAGAGGAGGAGGGAAAATATGGAGAGGTGTCACCTCAACAGCTGCCAATTGTCAGCCTTCAAAGACTCTGTTACAGGGCACAGAGGCTGAAGGATCCTCCTCCATGAGATCCACAGAGGTGTCGGCATTCTCACTGTCTGTCTGTCTGTCTGTCGAGTCCAGAGCAGAAAAACAGGTGGTGGTGCACACCAGAAACATGGAGATCAGCCGGGTGAGGGCATCGCCTGATGACACCATCGAAGAGGCCCTCTGAGTTGGCACAGGAGAAATCTGTTTGCCTTTCTTCCATTTCTTGAAGCCTTTTCAGTTGGCAGAGGAAGACTCAGATGTTTTTTGGCTGGTGGGATGCAAAAAGTCTTATGGGAGTATTCCTTCTGTCCTTTCCAGCCAACCCATTGTGTAACAGGTGACTTTTCCCTGTGAGGCGAAAGTTTGGTGGCTTGTTGCACAGCTGGAGGAGGAGACAGGGATGCTACCATAACACTGGATGATTTTACAACCACTGTGCTGAATTTGAGGTCACATGTTCGCATACCTAGTCCTTCGTGGAGTGAGATGTAGCACAAACAATACTGTAAGTGCGGGATGGTAGAATGCAGGGTTTCAGACTAGCCAACAACTTGCGAGTGACAGGATAAGGCACTTTCTCCTTCACCTGGATCTCCTGGACAGCCTGCTCATCAAGATATTTGGGACAACCACAGTAGGAGGCTACATGGTTGCCACTGCAATTGATACAGTGGGGAGAAGGGAGGTGGAACATCACCCTGTGAGCACCCCTACCACAGATTATACATTTGGCCAGGAGTCGACACGGCATTCAAGTGTATTTGTAATTATGATACTGGTAGCAGCGCACTGGGTTCAGACTGTACAGTTGGACTGTGATAACTTCACAACCTGCTTTGATATTTGATGGAAGCACCATCCAATCAAAAGTGAGAAAAAGAGTGTGTGTGGGCACTAAGGATGCATCACCCAATGGACTCAATGACACACTGATCAGAGAGGCACGTTTGAATTTCTGCCTCGGTCAGACCATTGAGCGGCCTAGCTTAAATAACACCACAGGAAGAATTCAGCATTCGATGGGCCTTGACACAAACAGGATAGCCATGGAGGAGCGAAGCTGCGAGCAGTTGTTGTGCTTGAGAATCAGAAGTGTCTCCGAAAGCAAAGTGCCATTGCGTAAATAAGTGCAGGATTTCACAGGGCCGGCAATTGCAGGACTGGGAACCTTTCTGAATAATAAACGGATTTACTGTAGCAAAGAACCGACGGTCTTCAGTATGTGAAACCATTAGGAACCGTGGTACAGCTGGGAGGGTCTTTGAATCGTGAGCCTCAATCCATTTATGTTTTAGTATATGTTGACTGAAGATGATGATTAGCTCATTGTGAGAAAATTCCCCCACAATTGCCAGTGTTTCCAATAGCGCACTCCTTCCAACTGGGGGCACCCCCTTAGAGATTGGTGCACCCATTTTAGGTGATTGTTCACACCTCAGGTGTGCCTGACAGAGGGACCAATCAGCAATTTGGGAAGTTAGCAGCTCAGGTTGACACCCATCCCTGAGCCTGACCTGTACCAGAGTGTGCGTCCGAACCCTACCTGTCAACCTGGGACTGGGAATTATGTATTACCCAGTCACCCGTTTCCCAGAAACATCCCAGACATGTTCCCCATGGGAGGGCAAAAAGAATAGCAAGAGGATAGACATGCAGCGTGGAAGGGAAAAGATGATGCAAAGGCTGGGGCCCTGTGATAGCCAAGCATGAACCCACCAAAGAGCGGCGAGACCCTAGGGGAGGGACCTTAGGTGCCAGTACACAGACACACTCATCACCATACTTGTGGTTAGTGACTGAATTTAGGATTAACTCTGCAATTCACAACCAAAATACTAGAACTATATATAATTTCCATGTGAACTATGCATCACTCTCTGCGATTCAAAATGGACTTCTACATTCCAGTGCCAAGGTCTGGAAAAAATTGCTGGTGGGCAGCAGGTATGAAATTAGAAAACCCCTAATCTTCAAAAACAAAGTAAAAGAATTTCTCATTAGCCACTCCTACAATTTATCAGAATATTTTGACTGAGAGAAATTCTAACATTTGTATTAGATAAAAAATCTACTCACCAAGTGGTAGCAGGAGAACACACGTACAAAAAGGTTTATTTTTACAAGCTTCTGTAGACAGTGGCTCTTTCTTCTGGAGGAAGAGTTGAATGGGAAGGAAGAGGGGTGAAGGAAAAGAACTGGAGACGTTTAGGAAAAGGGGTACAGTTCAGTTCAGAAAAGTCACCCAGAAGAAAGAAAGACTGCCTTTCCTTCTCATCCTATCCAGTAAGTCTCCTCTGACTCATGGTTCTGGGCGACTTTTCTGAACAGTATCCATTTTCCTAAACCTCTCCTGTCCTTTCTTTATCCCCTCTTCCTTCTCATTCAACTCTTCTGCCAGGAGGAGGAGCCACTGGCTCTGAAAGCTTGTAAAAGTTAAACCTTCTTGTGTATGTTTTCTCCTTCCGCCACTTGGTGAGTAGATTTTTTTATCTATACATTTACATTATATCACCAATAACTGATTAATTTTATTGTTACAATATTTGTATTTGGTAGGTCTTGACTTTGCCAGTATACCGATAGCCAATAGTGATCTGTCTAAAGTTATATAAATGTTTTAAGTATAGGATTAAACACAGCAGCTACACACATATAAAGTAAACTAGAGGTAATTCCCATAATTATCAGTAACCATAATTTGTTGTTAGTATATTTTATGGAAATAGGTTGGTTGGTTCTGCCTGTTGATGTACAGGATGTCCACAATGTCACAGTCTGAATGGTTTATTATACCAGTTTAATTTAGGCATTTACTACAAATTTTACATCAAACTGAAGGTAAGCTAACCTAGATTTTCTTACAAATGTTCATTATGTGTGCCTTCAGTTATACTGCACACATCCAACCTGAAATCCAATTCTTCTCACACTTTGATTAATAGCAATAGTCTGCTCAATTCTGTGTCAACTCTGGCAAATCATTAGGTAGTGCCACAATGTAGGTGCGATCTTTTATAAAGCTCCAGTGGAAAAGATCACATGGCGTGAGACTAGGTGAATGTGGAGGACAATGGGAAAGAGCTTTGCTCTACTGGTTGTTATGACTAACCTAAAGGTCAGGAACTTTGATGATCAACCACACCGACACAAAAAGATGCCAAAGAGAGGGACTCCATCTTCTTACCAAAATTTTTGCAGGTTCACCTTCTAATTGGGGAAAGAACCATTCTTGCAACATATCCAGATAATCCACTCATTATGGTAGCTTCAGCAAAAAGAAAGGTCTATTACATTTGACATCGGGACACTGTGCAGAAAAAGTTTAATTTCGGGGATTGATATTTTACGATTTATCAAGGATATCCTGACCACCCCCCCCCCCCCCCCCCCTCCTCGATGCAAACACTTTGGTATTTACCTTCTCACATAGATGAAATGTCACCTCATCATTACACCTAACACAATCAAGGAAGTCATCTTCCCACTGCGACACTTCACTTTCAAAGTTGTAATGTACACCATAGTCATCTAGCTTTAAAGTATGTACTAACTGTAACCAGTATGGACACTTCTGTAAATGTTTTTCTTAAAGCCTTCCACACTGTTATCTTTGGCAACTGGAGTTCAAGACTTGCTTTCCAAACTGACTTCCAGAACTATGGGCACAGGTTGTTCTGACAGGCTCAACATCCTCTTCGGGTACTTTCGGTCATCCCATGCTTTTTCCTTTATTCACACATCTGGTCATTTTGAATTGACTATATCACTGGCAGATGTTTATTCCACAAGTGGGATCAACATTAAACTTTAAATGAAACTGAACCGAAATTACAGACTCACATACAACAAACTGCAGAACACAAAACACTTTATGCTCAGGAGTTACCATTTTGCATATCTCGCATTGTGGCACTGCAAGTGGGAAAACAACAAAGTGGTAGTTGTGCATCGGCGTATCTAAAACTGTGAGTTACTCTTTAATTGTAACCGTGAACCAACACGCTACAATGCTGACAGTTGGTACTATTAACTGGGACATTCTTTTCTGGATGCCCTGTAGAACTTCACTTGCTCCATACACCCAAAGGCTCTCTTTCACCATGGAATTTACAGGATACAAAGTGTGACTGAATGAATAAACGAAATAATTTTGCAAGTGGGTTTCTTAAATCAGACATTTGGTGAGCCGTATTGTCTCTTCATTGTCCATACAGACAAATTTTCATCACAGTGACAGACAATCAAGATTTAATATGGGTTTAAAATGTTCCTAATGAGCATTCTGGGTGTTACTCTGAGAGACCATCTATGTAATATGTACATATTGCTATGAAGCAAATAAAGGCATGCCCCACAAATAATTATCATTGAATCTATTGTCAAAGCTACAAAGACAAAAATTTTTCATATTTATGAACAGATATGCATGTGACAAATACGACTGATTGAAGGGCTCCAATACAAATATCAAAGCAGTTTCATCCTGATGCAGTCAATGGGATTGTTTTGGACTAATTATGTGGGTTCTACAGAAGGAAACATTCAAAAACTTTGGTTAGTATGTCTGGCTGTGCATCATACAGCAGCAGAAAGTGCACATCAAGAGTGTATAAAGGTGGCTTGTGGTGTGGATCTGCCATTGATAAAACTGGTTTGAAATTGGAATATTCCGACTTGTACACAAAAGACGTACATGGACTCACATTCTACAAATGCTGCACTATGAGGATATGCAAAGCTGATTTGCACATACAAAACATTTTGTGACACTGTCTTACAGCCATATGTAACAATTGCACAAACAGAGGCAGTGGACAGTGAACTATTTCATATCAGCTGTAAAACAGTCAGATGTTTCAATGGTAATTATGTGTACATAGTCTTTATAACTGCTTCCCTTTACTGAAAATAACAACCAGCAAACACTGGACTAGGGTCATGTTAGAGAGTACTGTATGGCAAAATTAGTAGCATGTAAAGTTTAGTGATGCACTCCATTTATATCTAGATGCAGATGACCAGCAAGTCCACAGGTGAAAGAACCTTTCCTAATTTTTTTTTTTTTTTTTTTTTTTTTTTTTTATTAGCTCCATACTAATGAACGACCGTGTATTATGGAGCGGCATATCATACAGTTATACTGAGGTGATAGAATATACAAAATATCTACTAATGTCTCATGTTCTTCACCAAAACTTCTTTCCAGCATGACAACACCTAATACCACAACACAGCTTTCATATTATATAAAGTGATGGTGGCAAGCAACAACCACTATGTGATGGTCACATGAACATTTAAACTATCTTAGAGAGATAATTTATGGGCTGATTGCATACATCCTGTGCAATGCAACATCACCACCATCAGCACCACCACCACATATCAACTTCTTCCTGTGTTATTCCCTTTGTAAAAAGGATGGGAAGTACAGAGAAATCCTGAGAAATTGTCCCAAAGTCAAAGACTAAATGAGACAACAGAACAATAATGCACAGAAATACACAATGAAAATTACAAAGATTTTATTGTTATAATGAAAAACTCAATCTTTACCACAAAACAGAAAATAATTTCAGTGTATACAGATTATGGGGCATCTCTTTCAGTGATGCTGAGTGGAGCCAAACTGTATACCACAAGGCACAATTATCAATTATAAGTGAATTGACAATTGTGCCTTCTGGAATACAGTTTGGCTCATCTCAGTACCTCCACAGATCATTGAAGGGGATGCCTTACGGTATGCAAATGATCTATATAGGTTGTATTCTGCCACCACAAATAAATTACCTTCTATTTTGCAACCAAGACTGATTTTTCACTATAATTGAATTTTGATCACTATTATTGCAAACATGTTACCAAAAAAACATTATTTTATTGTTAATCTAAGTCTTGTCGCGTCACCTCTTTTACCTCAGGTCATTTCAGTTTTATAGTCAAGTCATCTGTAAAGTATCCTTCACAATTTATATCCTTATCGGACAGAATGTAAAGGTTCTGACAGTTTGGATGACATACCTATTGAGCATCTGTCAAGCTGATGCTGTGAAAGCAGTTTTCTTTATCCTTTAGTACTTTTAACATCATTTTAGATCATTCATTTTCTTAGATTAAGTATTAACTAACATTGTGTGAAACTTAATGATCAATACTAACCTTTTGAGTGGCATATCACTGTTCTTCTCAACACAATTAAGGTACACCTTAATGTTGCAGTTCAGGACTTCATAGAGAATGGAGAGGATTGGGCCCACTTTTTGGGCTCCACGAGACACTGGATCAACAACCACAGCAATTTCAAAGACTGGTTCAGATTCAGAACGAGGAGGTAGTTTCAGAACACTGCAAACAATAAACACACTCCACGAGACACTGGATCAACAACCACAGCAATTTCAAAGACTGGTTCAGATTCAGAACGAGGAGGTAGTTTCAGAACACTGCAAACAATAAACACACTCATACACAGTTGATTTCAATGAGTCAAACCACACTGAACATTAAACAAAACATCACCAGCAGAGACCAACTATATCTACCACAATATCAACATCTGTATTTTCTTTACAGAATGTAGTACTATTATTGTGATATTGTTGACAGTTTTCCTTGTTTGGCCCCAAATGGAAATGTGAAAAGAACTCCTTTGCCTTAGCATAAATGATATACTTCAGTAAATTCTGCAACTTGTATAAAACTTTGTAAAATATTTTCTTGCTTTTCCTCAATAGAACACATGCAACAGAAATGTTTTATATATACACTACTGGCCATTAAAATTGCTACACCAAGAAGAAACACAGATGATAAACGGGTATTCATTGGACAAATATATTATAATAGAACTGACATGTGATTACATTTACACGCAATTTGGGTGCATACATCCTGCGAAATCAGTACCGAGAACAACTACCTCTGGCCGTAATAACGACCTAGATATGCCTGGGCATTCAGTCAAACAGAGCTTGGATGGCGTGTACAGGTACAGGTGCCCATGCAACTTCAACACGATACCACAGTTCATCAAGAGTAGTGATTGGCTTATTGTGACGAGCAAGTTGCTCGGCCACCATTGACTAGACATTTTCAGTTGGTGAGAGATCTGGAGAATGTGCTGGCCAGGTCAGCAGTCAAACATTTTCTGTATCCAGAAAGGCCCGTACAGGACCTGCAACATGCAGTTGTCCATTATCCTGCCGTTTCGCAGGGATCGAATGAAGGGTAGAGCCATGGATCATAACACATCCAAAATGTAACGTCCACTATTCAAAGTGCCATCAATGCGAACAAGAGATGACTGAGACGTGTAACCAATGGCACCCCATACCGAGTGATACGCCAGTATGGCGATGACGAATACACGCTTCCAATGTGCATTCACTGCGATGTCACCAAACACGTATGTCACCATTATGATGATGTAAACAGAACCTGGATTCATCCGAAAACATGACATTTTGCCATTCGTGCACACAGGTTCGCCGTTGAGTACACCACCGCAGGCTCTCCTGTCTGTGATGCAGCGTCAAGGGTAACCACAGCCATGGTGTCCGAGCTGATAGTCCATGCTGCTGCAAACATAGTCGAATTGTTCGTGCAGATGGCGGTTGTCTTGCAAACGTCCCCATCTGTTAACTCAGGGATTGAGACATGGCTGCACGATCCACTACAGCCATGTGGCTAAGATGCCTGTCATCTCGACTGCTGGTGATACAAGGCTGTTGGGATCCAGCACAGCGTTCTGTATTATCCTCCTGAACCTACCGATTCCATATTCTGCTAACAGCCATCGGATCTAGCGATACGATAAACCGTAATCACGATAGGCTACAATCCGACCTTTATCAAAGTCGGAAACGTGATGGTACGCATTTCTCCTCCTTACACGAGGCATCACAACAATGTTTCACCCGGCAACGCTGGTTAACTGCCGTTTTTGTATGAGAAATCGGCTGGAAACTTTCCTCATATCAGCACATTGTAGGTGTCACCACAGGCACCAACCTTGTGTGAATGCTCTGAAAAGCTAATAAATTGCATATCACAGCATCTTCTTCCTGTCGGTTAAATTTCGTGTCTGTAGCACGTCATCTTTGTGGTGTAACAATTTTAATGGCCAGTAGTGTAAATGGCCAGGAATGGTTTTTAAGTCTGCCAGAGAGGATAAGCATTCACTAACACACAAACTGCAACATGCATAAAGGAGTTGTGGACAACATTTAAATGTACTATCCTTCACATCCTCAGTAAATGTATTCCAAATAGCATGATAATAGCCCATTTTGGTTTTATAACAAAATTCATAAAATCCTGAGAAAATTGAGGATGTTGCACTATCAGATGGTAGAAACAGGCTGCTATTGTAGGGGTCCGATTTATACAGAATAAGAACATTATGGAGACGGTCAGGAGACACACAGGAGTCACTAAGAAGAAAGCTACTTTTCAAAAAAATGCTGTTTAGTAGAAGTGAAGAACCAATATTTGATAGTCTGAGATAATGCTACTGAGACCATCAGATATCTCTGGAAGAACCAGGGAACAAGACAGAAAAGAACAGGTTGTGTACAAAGGCAGGCAATCACTTTTGCACATTCTCTTTGAGAGAGGAGTACAAAAGAGGATGTAAATAATGGTATGAAACACACATTAATGGGTACTTCCTAGCAGCTATCTGTAGGTAAGTGTAATTATATTTTGTGCAAACACTGAATAAATATGATTAATTATCATACCATAGTCCCATCTCTGACATATTGACTACATGTTAAATGAATATTTTCAGTGTTCTGCAAAGAAATCTGTCACATACCATACAAACTCTGAACATAGTACTTCACAGATTAAAGTATTTGTGATTTAGTTTTATCAATAATGTAATCATTTTTTATAATCGAAGAGGTGCATTCTATTTTTCTTTGTAATTTTTGTAAATAAAAAAAATTACTTGATCTTACAAGCATAAACCACAAGATTAACAATGGAAAACCCGGGATGGAATAACAGCAGTATGAATTAGGATAGACTGCTATTTGCCACACAGGAGGCACTGAGTGGTAAACAGGCGCATTTAAAAGTAGACTAATCTGTTATACAAGGTCCTTCATCAGAATTAGACTAACACTTATGCACTAATCACACACATATGGAGACTGCTGCCACTAAGCACTGAGGCTCTTTTACCTCAGCATCTAGTAATGACAGTGGCCACGCGTGTGTAAGATGCCCTTGTATGCATGTGTGCGCATTTTTCT